>NC_139690.1:45286895-46747390 GCF_964106915.1 Podarcis gaigeae
ATTGTTCTGGGACCAATCAGACTGCTGCATTTTGGATCCTATTGTTCTAGGACCAATCAGACTGCTGCATTTTGGATCCTATTGTTCTAGGACCAATCAGACTGCTGCATTTTGGATCCTATTCAACTCAATACATAACAAGCACTGAAATGACCTCCCCAGGGTGCAAGCCCAGGCAGTGTGTATGGGGGGGTTCAATACCCCCCTCTCAATAATGTGGAAGGTACTGTATTATTAAATCTCAAAAGGAAGGTTTGGACAACAGCCTGGACTGGAAGGATTAATGATTTGGGGGTTGGTAGGTCATTAAACTTCAGAGACTTCAGATAACAGAGTTGGATAACAACCCGGATTGGGATGGAGCCAGAGGAAGCTGCACTAGCAAAAAGACAGTTGGAAAAGTATATATACACAAATAAAGCTGTATTCGACGGACGAAAGGATATATGATTTCTGACATGATTGAGAATCTCAGAGACAGAGAAGTTTAAAGCATTAAAATCAAGATGTGGAAAATATGGAAAAAAACAAGGAGTGAGAGGACTCCTTGTTTTTTATTATTAAATAATAATAATAATAATAACCCAGACTGGGCCCTTAAACTCCTTACAATAGGGTTACCATACGTCTGGAATTTCCCAGACATTGCTGGGATTCAACCACTGGAAACAGTGTCTGGGCAGAAATCACTGAAATGTCTGGGAAATCCGGACGAATAGCAACCTACGTCGGAAGTGCAGATTTTGGCAACCCTAACAATATATCTATATCTATATATATACTGCTGAAATATAATCTCTGTCTTCTATATATCCCTGTGCTCTGCAGGTGAGGGTCTCTTATAGATACCATCTTATCAAGAAGTCTGTTCCCCACAATACGGGAATTGGGCCTTTAGTGTTGCGGCACCTCAAGCCTGTGGAATACCTTCTCCTGGAATATTAGACAAACAGAATTTCTTTTGTATTTCTCAGTGGTTCCTGAAGACTTTCCTCTTTCAATCAGTCTCTTCAGAGCAGACCATTCCCAGTCTGCACCTGCATTAAAAATATTTTTAGATGTTTTATTGCTAGTGTACCTGCTGCCCTGGGCTCCTACGCAACTTTTAGAAGACAGCTGAAGGCAGCCCTGTATCGGGACAATTTTTGATGTTTTATTATGTTTTTATATGTGTTGGAAGGTGGCCAGAGTGGCTGGGGCAAGCCAGCCAGATGGGCGAGGTATAAAGAATAAAATGATGCTGTTGTTAGAATCAAAAACTTCACAGAATCATAGAATTGTAAAATTGGAAAGGACTACGAAGGTCTAGTCCAACCAGGGATCTTTTGCCCAACGTGGGGCATAGTAAATACATTGGACTGTCTGCTAATGCAAGTGTTTGCTTAGATTTGATTGATTCAAAGGAAAGCAATTCATCACTCTTTGATTGGTGTTAAGTTGCATGGCCCTGGATGGAACTCCCGTGATCAATTCTGTGTCATACAGATCAGCGGGAGCTTCCTGGCAATCTCAGAATTCCTGCCAGGAGTATCTATCCTGGGAGCATCTCGTCCGACCGGCTGATTTGCATGAGGGAGAAGGCAAATGACTGATAACAAGGCTATGCGGTGGCCAATGACAGCTTTCCCCCATTCATTAGAGGCAGGTGGCTCATGCTTCAAAGCTAGTAATTTGTGCTCATGTGGGCATCTAATTCAGGAAGCAGGCGCCGGACACACCTAGTGACAGCCTTTGTTGTCTTAAATTATAATGTTAAAATTGTGGGTGGTAAGAAGAGATGAGAGAGAGAGAGAGAGAGAGAGAGAGAGAGAGAGAGAGAACGAATGCTTCTCTCATAATGGAAAGAACTCAGGCTTACCTGGAGAAATCCGCCATAGAACATGAACCACCAACTTGGATGGTTTCAAAAAAAGATTGGACAGAGTTATGGAGGGGAAGGCCACTAATCTTTTCTTTCTTTTCTTTTCCTTTTTTCTCTCCCCCACAACAAACACTCTGTGAGGTGAGTGGGGCTGAGAGACTTCAGAGAAGTGTGACTGGCCCAAGGTCACCCAGCAGCTGCATGTGGAGGAGCGGGGAAGCGAACCCGGTTCCCCAGATTACGAGACTACCGCTCTTAACCACTACACCACACTGGCTCCCAGGGGAAGGCCACTAATGATGGTTGGGAAGGAGGGCAGCGGAGTACAGTAGTACCTCAGGGTACAGACGCATCAGGTTACAGACTCCGCTCACTCAGAAATAGTACCTCGGGTTAAGAACTTTGCTTCAGGATGGGAACAGAAATCGCACGGCGGTGGCAGCGGGAGGCCCCATTAGCTAAAGTGGTGCTTCAGGTTAAGAAGAGTTTCAGGTTAAGAATGGACTTCCTGAACGAATTAAGTTCTTAACCCGAGGTACCACTCTACACATGCGCATTCAACTGCCTATCTGCGTCACCCAGGAGATCACACCTGCAGAGATAAAAAGATTTGTTCTGTTGGCTGCAGAGATCACTTCCTGGTTAGCATGGAGAAGCCATATTGTTACCAGAAAATTGGAAGGGGAGTGAGAGACCTACCCACCCCGTGCCCCACAAGCCTTGCCTCTCCAAACTATGAGGCAAAGACAAAGAGCCTCAATTACCAAATGCAGCAATTAAAGTAAAGGTAAAGGAGCCCTGGACGGTAAAGTTCAGTCAAAGGTGACTCTGGGGTTGTGGCGCTCATCTCGCTTTCAGGCCGAGGGAGCCGGCGTTTGTCCACAGACAGCTTTCCGGGTCATGTGGCTAGCAGGACTAAATCGCGTCTGGCACAACGGAATACTGTGACAGAAGCCAGAGCGAACGGAAACAACGTCGCAGTGGTACCTATTTATCTACTTGCACTGGTGTGCTGTCACACTGCTAGGTTGGTAGGAGTTGAGACAGAGCAACAGGAGCTCACCCCATTGCGCGGATTCAAACCGCACGTCCAAGAGGCTCAGTGGTTTAGACCACAGTGCCACCCTCGATTACCAAATGTAGCAATTAGCTGATAAGTGTATCTACGTACTGGCTCAATGGGAAAACTTTAGAAATTCATATAAAATCACTCCAGCGACGGATTTACACCATTCCAACATTGTTCTACTCAGAAGGAAAATGGCTAGCAGGGGAGGAGCTTGGGACATGGGTAGGGGCATCCGTAATCTCCAAGTGTGACGCCACTGTACTCAGCAACCCCACTGCCTGGGTGATCACCACTAGCATCCTGGCACCTGAGTGCCAGACAGGTAGTCATTCCAAGAAGAATCCCAAACCCAACCTCAGTGGATTGGGGTCTCCGTCAAGACAAAAGGGTGTGCTTAACTTGGCTGGGAAAACAGGAACATGCAAATACTTTTGTTTCACCTGAAGATTGGAAGGTGGAGGTCTTGTGAGGGACAGGACAAGCCTGGTGCTCAGGTTTCTGCCAGAAGACCCCTCCCAATTTATGACATAGTGAAGACAAAAGTGTGATGTTTTACTAAGGGTGTTGTGGGGAACCTTCCAACTTTTACCTTCCAACCTAAGCCTGCGGAACTCACTGCTGCAATATTCAGCGGAGCCCAGTGATGGAAGTGTGCAGCTGGATTGTGGCAGTACCAAGCGCTGAAATTTTGCGCCCCTGACAAATTTTGCGCCTGGGGCAACCCGCCCCCTGTGTCCGCCCCCCATGCTACGCCGCTAGCACAAGTTCCTGGAACGTAAGACTCATGCTGCTGTTTAAGGCTTCCATAGGGCCTCTTTCCCCTCACCTGACACCCGGCAGAATAAAATCAGAAATAATGATGGGGCCAAAAGAAATTGGGGGATTTGGCAGAATCCGAGACCAGGGAGAAGAGTCGGTGGAGGAAGATTGGAAGAAATTTAAAGACTATTTACAGAAACATTGTAAAATTAATGAATGTTAGAAGGATATTGGAATGAAGTTATGTGGTTTTAGCAGAAATGTTATAAGGGTTTAGGGAAAAATAGACTGTTAATTGGTGAAAGGAGGGAAAGTAAAGTTACATCATATTGAGATAAATTACAGAACAAAAATTGGAAAAGATGGAAAGGATTTGCTGAAATAGTTAACCGAATTAGAATACAAAAAAGGGAGGTGTGAGGAGGTCAAGGAAACAAGCAAATGAAATATAAGTTATGGGAAGATTAGTTGCGTTTTTTTTTTCTTTCTTCTTTTTTCCTTATTGTGATGTGTTGTTTTGTTTTTGTTTAATATGGTGTTTTTACTTTTGCTTTTTGTAACCCTTAAATTTTTAAATAAATATTATTTTAAAAAAACAAAACAACAAAAACAACAAAAGAAATTGGGGGATTTGCAGACCCAGACTTAAAAAGATATTTTGAAGGAGCAAGCTGGAGTTGGATGAAAGAGTGGACATTACTAAAAGATACTGAAGTTCTGGGAGAAGCCATTCACCCCCCCCAGACCACAGCAGAGGGAGAAAAGGAAAGTCGTCCCCCCTAGACAGAGTTACCATTCCCAGAAAGTCTTAACAAACTAGGTAAAGGTAAAGGGACCTAGGTCCAGTCATGACCGACTCTGGGGTTGCAGTGCTCATCTCACTTTATTGGCTGAGGGAGCTGGCGTACAGCTTCCGGGTCATGTGGCCAGCATGACTAAGCCGCTTCTGGCGAACCAGAGCAGCACACAGAAACACCATTTACCTTCCTGCCAGAGAGGTACCTATTTATCTACTTGCACTTTGATGTGCTTTTGAACTGCTATGTTGGCAGGAGCAGGGACCGAGCAACGGGAGCTCACCCCGTCGTGGGGATTCGAACTGCCGACCTTCTGATCGGCAAGTCCTAGGCTCTGTGGTTTAACCCACAGCACCACCTGTGTCCCCTTAACAAACTACAGTACCCATAATTCTTTGAGAGAAAGACTGTGCTGCAAAGTTATGCTTTGTACGCAGCCTTAATAACGTCGTAAGCTGCCCTACAACACCATTGGTCTAGCTGGCCAGTATCGTCAACACTGACTGGCAAAGGATCTCCAGGGTTTGAGGAAGGGGATATTCCCAGCCATACCTTGACATGCTCTATTTTATTTTTTATTTATTAAATTTATCAAATTTTCCTGCATTGCAGGGGGTTGGACTAGATGAGCCTTGGGTACCTTCCGCCTCTTCTAAGATTCTATGAAATTTGTATAACGCCCTTCATGCAAAGATCAGCAGGCTACCCTCTGAATTCATCTAACGGTTTCTAGCTCAGCAGGGCTATGCTGCCTCGGCACATTTTTTGCACACTGTTAATGGAGCAATCTGAGGGCTCCCTTGGACAAAAAACAAGGACACCAGCCGGGAATACCAGAGCAAAACAGCAGCCAGTAGGCTTGGTCTTTATTGAAGACTGTCGCGACAGGACTCCCACCTGCCACAAGGTGGAACAAGATGGAAGCCCCGGACAAAAGAGAACAAAACTTTTATTAGCCGCTAATCCCCATGTTACATCCCCCCAAACTACATCACTAATGCATCATGGTTACATCATGAAAGGGGAGGTCTGGTAGCAGTAATCTGAGCATCCTGGACCCTGCCCCATGGTTCTCCTTGCCTTCCACCAAACACCCATCAAGTGTAACAAAAGAGATCTTTACATTTCCCTGTTTCCCAGCCAAGTTAATCACACCCTTTTGTCTTCAACTGGGTTTGTTATTTCTGGAGTGGCTACCTGTCTGGCACTCAGGTGTCAGGATGTCAGGGATTATCACTCAGGCAGAGGGGCTGCTGAGGAGCTGAGCTCACATGTCTATATGAATTTCTGAAGTTTTCCCAGTGAGCCAGTACAAAGATACATCTATCAGTGAATTCTTTTCATTTGGTATCAAAGGCCCTTTGAATAGATAGGAAGAAACTGTGATGAAGTGTTTTGTGGGGACAAATCACAAAAGTCACAAAAGTGATTGTGCTCACTTTGGTAGTGGGCTGCATGTGCATGATATCTGCTGGAGGGGCAACCCCCCTCAACCTATACATAAATTCCTGCAACAGCACTAAAAATTCAGGCTTGAAAGGCTCTTGGAAACTGTAAAGCTAAGTCGCCGGGCGAGGAATCTGTGGCCCTGCAGATGTTCTTGGGACTCCAGCTCCCTTCAGCCCCAGTCAGCATGAACAATGAGAAGGGATTATGGGAATCGGAGTCCAACAATATATTGAGAGCCACAGATTCTACTCATCCCTAAAGGAACCAGGGAGCTTTAAAGGCAGAGCTTTCCAAACTTTTCATACTGGTGAAACATGCAGCGACACAGTAATCCAGTTTTACTGTCAAACCGGAGGTTAAACTAACCCCTTTCCAGCCCCAGGAGGAGCGTTCATGAGACGCAGCTACAAACTGCAGCCAACACACTACCGTGTTGCGGCTCACACTTTGGAAAGCTCTATTTTGAGGCCTGTTTCTTCTTTTACATTCAGCACGGTCCTGTTTTCTTTCCCTTTTCCAATGCAGTTCATGGTATTGCAGAGAGGAGGCGCCCAAGCACAACTTTTCATTTTAATGGCCTTGGATTTTAATACCCTTGGTACTTTAATGAAGCTCTTATAGTTCCTCCCCCTTCTCTCCCCCCATCACTTTGTTCTCCCCCCAACTTTATTCTGTCTCTAACATTAGTGCCTCACATTGAATATGAAAGATCTGCAGAAAGAACTGACAGCAGGAATGCTTGTATGTACCTTTGTCACCCCAAAATTCTTTAATAAAGAGAATTTGTTTTAAAAATGAGGGGAGATCATTATCCCTCCTCTCTTTCCTCCCCAATGTCTATGACTGAATGTAAACCGAATTCATACCGAATGTCAACAAACCGTGAAAAAGACTGTGTGAATTGAAAGCGGAGACACAATTATAATTTTTTAATCATCATTTATTATTATTATTATTTATTTAAATAAAGGGTGCCCATGAAAATTTGCCAGCAGTTTCATGCTCATTTCTCCTCAATGCACACATTTTTCTATGCAGTTTTGCCCGATCCATGCACATTTTCACATGCAATTTCCCTGAACATAATGCATTTTGTTTTCCACAACAGGCACAATTATTTTGCACTTTCCCATATACAGTGGTATCTCTGGTTGCAAAGGGGATCTGTTCCGGAGGCCCCGTTTGCAACATGAAAAGCCTGCAACCTGAAGCGCTGTATCTGCGCAGGTGCGCAGCGTGATTTGGCGCTTGTGCGCATGTGCAAAGCGCGATTTAGTGCTACTGCGCATGCGTGAGCAGCGAAACCCGGAAATAACCCTTTCCGGTACCTCTGGGTTGCCGCGGGACGCAACCTGAAAAAACGTAACATGAAGCAAATGTAACATGAGGTATGACTGTACAGTCTTACCCCGGTTGCCAAATACCTTGGAATTCGTAGTGAGCGTTTTCAAACAGTTTTCCTGCAGCCAATCGGAAGTTGCGTCTTGGTTTTTGAACAGTTCCAGAAGTCGAACTGACTCCCGGAACACATTCTATTTGAGAACCAAGGCACAACTGTTTGTGCATTTTTATATGCGCTATCTTGCCGGAGAACTAAATCACAAAGTTTAGAGGAGAGTGAATTTCAGTGTAAATACGATTCTACGATTTCTGAAGAAACCCAGCAATGAGACAGCCCGGAGGCTAGGACAGAGTTCTGAACATTCAGGGACTCACAGACAACACATTCTGGTGGGCTGAAACAAAAAAGGTAACAGATTGTGTTTGAAAACAATTTAAGAGGGCGATGCCCAGTTCAAACAGCCCATGCTCCATGTCTTAGAATCCTAGCCTGCTTTTCCACATTTCACAGAGCTAAACTGGCTGCAGGGCCCTCTCTAATTTTACCCTTCAATGGAAGTTGTAATTAAGATTAAATGCTCATTTAACCTCTGGAGGATACACACTGTTCTCACAGTATATTACAGGCAACTTTAATGAGTTCACATCCCTGCCTGAAATATAATTACGTTAAAACACTTAAAAATGGATTTATTAGCATGAAGCCCACTCATGAGTCTCAACCATCCTCCCTCTTTCTCTTTTTCAGAGCTTAATTTAACAAGTCACTTTGAACAATTTTTCAAACAGTGCAGAATTTGGCAGGACCCCCCCCTTCCAAATGTCACAGCTGGGGTTGTTTTTCGTTTTGATTCCCCCCCCCCCACAGATGGATTTTTGCATCTTTGCAAAAGGTAACTGTGCAAAAATAATAAAAGTCACCTTTTTGCAACTGCAGGACTTTGCCTTGAGCTCTCAGGATCTTTCAGGCCTCGCTCTGTTTTCATTGGCAACTGAAAAGCAAGGGGGGAGAACATAGAATATTTTGCCGACAACCTTAACTGCCACCATTCATCACTGCTGTTGCCCTGTCCTTCGGTTCGGAGGGTGGGAATGGTCAACTTGGGCACATGCCAGGGGTGGACTGTGCCAGAGGCAGAACAGGCAAAGCAACAAACTTGCCTCTTAAAGGTAAAGGGACCCCTGACCATTAGGTCCAGTTGTGGCCAACTCTGGTGTTGCGGCGCTCATCTCGCTTTACTGGCCGAGGGAGCCGGCATACAGCTTCCAGGTCATGTGGCCAGCATGACTAAGCCGCTTCTGGTGAACCAGAGCAGCGCACGGAAACACTGTTTACCTTCCCACCGGAGCGGTGCCTATTGATCTACTTGCACTTTGACGTGCTTTCGAACTGCTAGGTTAGCAGGAGCTGGGACCGAGCAACGGGAGCTCACTCTGTCGCGGGGATTCGAAAGGGCGACCTTCTGATCAGCAAGTCCTAGGCTCTGTGGTTTAACCCACAGCGCCACCCGCGTCCCATACTTGCCTCTTACCTTTGCACAAAATGGATGCATTCCATGATAAGAAGCCAGAGGTTTCTCTCATATATATATATAAATTTTATTTATAATAATAAATAATAATAATTTTATTTATAATTTTCATTTTACAACAAACAAATAGCAAACAACAACAACAAAACCCCCTCTTAAAAATCAAGTTATTACGTATAGTGGAAATTTGGTTCTTGAACGTCTTGGTACTCAAACATTCCAGCTCCCAAACGCCATAAATCCAGAAGTAAGTATTCCAGTTTTTGGACATTTTTTGGAAGCCGAACGCCCAATTGGTTGTGGGCTATTGTTTTCGGAGCGGCTGTGCCAATCGGAAGCCACACCTTTGTTTTGGAACATTTCGGAAGTTGAACTGACTTCCAGAATGGATTATGTTCGAGAACGAAGGTACCACTATATCATATTTCGACTCCTCACCCCTTCTTTCTGCAGTTCCTTATACATATATATAATATTTTTACTGCATTTTCAAATTGAACCTATTTTTTATTTAACACATATAATCAGCTGTTGTTGAATATCACTGCATGTCTTTACATCAATCCTGCCAATGTCTTAATCTGTTTGCAAGACTTTTGTAAATACAGTGCTATCTCGGGATGCGAACGGGATCCGTTCCTGAGCCCGTTCGCATCCCGAATGGAATGCAAGATGCGACAGCTCGTCTGCGCGTGCGTGGGCCGCGTTTCACCACTTCCGCGCATGCGTGTGACATCATTTTGACCGTCTGCGCATGCACAAGTGGCAAAACCCAGAAGTAATGCACTCCGTTACTTCTGGGTTGCCACAGAGCGCATCCCGAAAACGCTCAACATGAAGCGTATTTATCCTGAGGTATGACTGTAGTCATTAAACGATTTTCTGTTCTTCTGGTAAGCTCTGCCATTTCTGCATAGTCCAATAGTACCTGTTGCAATTCCTTTTTCGTTGGGACCTTTTCTTCCTTCCATCTTTGGGCAAATCACTTTCGAGCGCTCAAAAGCCAGAGGTTTCAATACACAGCTGTGCGTGCCCCATCTCTCCATCCAGGCCGCCAAGATGCGTAAGCACAATTCAGTAACTTGTTCTGGCCACAAAAACACACTCAAAACAGTGTGTGTGTTTTTCTGGACCAGGGCCAATGCAGTGCGCAGCCTGGAGTGCCCCCTCGCCAGCACAAGGAGATGCTACAGGTGTGGGAGCCAGCCTATGGAGAATCTCTACAGCTTAGGGGTGTTTGAGCGCACTGGGGTTTGTTCGAAGCATCCTCTCTGCGAGCACCTCCCCAAACAAGTATGTGAGCCGAAACACAGCCATCCTTTGAAATGCACGCACGTCTGAATTTTGCAGCACAGCTCTCCAGCCCGTGTCATGTGTGCAAAAAATGCAGCGGATAGAGTAAAGTGTGCATAAAAATATATATTGGTGTATGGGGAAATTGCTTTGCAAAAATGTGTGGGTCAAGCATAGTATGTATGTATATATATAGCAAATAAATGCTGATGAATTTTCATGAGGGCTTTGTTATTTTTAATCATTGCAAACCGATGTGGAAATGTGGGGAAATGAGAGGAACTGAAAGCAACAGATTACACATGTTCATCGTGCCCACTATTATTGCGGATCACAAAATTAGGAAAGGAGTACAACAAGGCTGTATATTGACTCCCTGCTTGTTTAACTTATATGCAGAATTCATCATGCGAAAGGCTGGGCTGGATGAATCCCAAGCCGGATTTAAGATTGCCGGAAGAAATATCAACAACCTCAGATATGCAGATGACACAACCTTGATGGCAGAAAGTGAGGAGGAATTAAAGAACCTTTTAATGAGGGTGAAAGAGGAGAGCACAAAATATGGTCTGAAGCTCAACATCAAAAAACCTAAGATTATGGCCACTGGTCCCATCACCTCCTGGCAAATAGAAGGGGAAGAAATGGAGGCAGTGAGAGATTTTACTTTCTTGGGCTCCATGATCACTGCAGATGGTGACAGCAATCACGAAATTAAAAGACACCTGCTTCTTGGGAGAAAAGCAATGACAAACCTACACAGCATCTTAAAAAGTAGAGACATTGCCTTGCCAACAAAGGTCCGTATAGTTAAAGCCATGGTTTTCCCAGTAGTGATGTATGGAAATGAGAGCTGGACCATAAAGAAGGATCATTGCTGAAGAATTGATGCTTTTGAATTATGGTGCTGGAGGAGACTCTTGAGAGTCCCATGGATTGCAAGAAGATCAAACCTATCCATTCTTAAGGAAATCAGCCCTGAGTGCTCACTGGAAGGACAGATCCTGAAGCTGAGGCTCCAATACTTTGGCCACCTCATGAGAAGAGAAGACTCCCTGGAAAAGAACCTGGTGCTGGGAAAGATGGAGGGCACAAGGAGAAGGGGATGACAGAGGACGAGATGGTTGGACAGTGTTCTCAAAGCTACCAGCATGAGTTTGACCAAACTGCGGGAGGCAGTGGAAGACAGGAGTGCCTGGCGTGCTCTGGTCCAGGGGGTCACGAAGAGTGGGACACGACTAAATGACTAAACAGCAACAAAGCAATTATCAGCTTCTGACCAGTCGAGGGTCGACTGGGGCTGAGGAACATGCAGCCCCCCAGAGGCTGGACTACAACTCCCCTCATCCCTGACCACTGCCCAGGCTTGTGCCCTGGGGAGGTCAGTTTGGTTCTGCAAACACAGTGGTTTGACTTTACTCCCAGAGGTGCACTCCATTGTCTCTCAAGACTGACAGATGCCAACCAGGACTTGGCTGCTGTAGGTCCTGGAAACCGAAGTTTGTTAAGGGTGCTGAGAGCTATTGGGAGACCCCTGTTTCCCCCTCCCAGAGCTACAATGCTCAGAGTGGTTTAGCAACCGACTCCTCTTCCTGGGAAACTGAGGGAATGTTAACTCTATTTATAAAACTGTTCCCTTCTCTTGAAGTAGCATTTCATTCCCCGCACTCCTCTCTTTTTAGAAAAAGCGAACTTCTGGCGTACGAGACTATTGTCCAGCAGATGGCAAGAGGTGAACAGGCCTCCTTTGCCTGCCACTTCTTACAAAACCATGTGTCTGTGTGTGTTTCTTTGGAAGGTGAGTAATACCCAAGTATCTAATTATGGGAAGTTTTGCAAAGCACTACAGATAAAAGTGGCGCTTCCTCAGAAGACAAGCCTCAGAAATAAGCAAATCGATTCAGATGGGCTGCTTCTCTGTTTCCCAAGCTGGGGGGGGGGGGCAGGGTGAGGGCATAGCCAGGGGAGGAAATCTCTGCCGCATCGCTCATCACACTCGCTTTGCATATGTCTGCTGTGATGACTGCACAGGCTGTCGCTTGGCTGGGCCAAAAATGTGTGGCAAAGGTGATTTGCAACTGCCGGCGCTCCCCGCATTTGTATGTGGTGCAACAGCTGCAGCTGTGTGCTTGTGCATGCGTGCGCAACCCGCTTGCCTGCTTCATTGGGGCACAACACACACAAGAGTAGAATAACAGGATCATAGAAGTGTAGAGCTGGAAGGGACCCTAGGGGTCATCTAGCTGAACCCCCTGCAATGCAGGAATTTCTTGCCCAGTGTGGGGCTGAAACCCACGACCCTGAGATGAAGACCCTCATGCTCTAACAATTTGAGTTATGTTAGTACAGTGGTACCTCAGGTTAAGAACTTAATTCGTTCCGGAGGTCTGTTCTTAACCTGAAACTGTTCTTAACCTGAAGCACCACTTTAGCTAATGGGGCCTCCCGCTGCCGCCGTGCCACTGCCGCATGATTTTTCTTCTCATCCTGAAGCAAAGTTCTCAACCCGAGGCACTATTTCTGGGTTAGCAGAGTCTGTAACCTGAAGCGTATGTGTCAGGGGCTCAGGAGCAGAGGCACAGGGAAGAGGGGAGATGGAGAACGAGGGGGAGGAATCCGAGGGGAGCGTAGGAGGGGACAGTGGTCCGAGGGATTCCATGAGCCTCTCCAGCGAATCGGAAGATTCACAAAAGGGGGCGCCAGTGGCCAGGGGCAGGGGGTTCCCAAGGGGAACGCCCCAGGGGCAAGGGGGCAGCAGGGACTCCCAGAGCAGTAGTTGGAAATCAGGACCAGCTTCCCCACCAGAGCAGAGTGGGGGGGAAGAGTCCCAGGTATCGGGGCCAGTGCTTTCCCCACCAGGGAGAGGAGACGAGGCAGAGCTGACCACGCCTCCATCGGAGAGTCAAGCAACGGAGGGGAGGTCAGATCTGGCCAGTGTCACGGAAGAGGGAAGCAGCGATAGAAGCAGTGTAACGGTTAGGAGAAAGGTCACTGGGTTGGCGCGAGAAACAAGTTCGAATGTACAGGAGCGCAGGACAGCAGAGAATGAGGATTGGGAACCGGGTCCTAAAGCCCGCCGGAGGCAGGGGGAGGAGCTAAGCGACTCAGCGTCGGAGGAGTCCAGAAAGGGCAATGTCCCGGTGGGCAGGAGGACCCAGAGGAGGAGAGAACAGCGCAGAAGGTGGAGCAGGGCTAGGATCTTAAACTGGTGCGGAAGGGGAGGTGATTCAGACGGGACTTCGCCGATCTAAGGTCTAAGACGTAGGGCTGCACGCTCTGGCGTTGAAATGGAAACTAAACTTCAATAAAGACTTTTGTACATTACATCAACCTGGTGTTGGTCCTCTGTGAGCTGGGACCTAGAGGCAGCCCTGACAGTATGTAACCCGAGGTACCACTGTATCGAGCTCTTCCTGTCGAATCTGCGTCGGTTTAGGGCAGCGTGGGCTCTGCTTCTGCCCAGGCAGAGAATTCCAAAAACAGGCTCAACTATGGTTGTGTAGGGCTGCCATACACCCATAATGTCCCGGACATATCTGGAAGTCATCCGCCAGAAACAGCGTGCGGGTGGAATTTCCACAAACCGGTTAAAATGTCTGGGGAAACCGGGGTGTAGGGCAACCCAAGTCGGAAGTGTTGCTTTTGTGGGCAAATTTCCTAAAAAAAATAGCTCAAAAAATAACTTGGGCGAGAAGGGGGAGAGAGAGAGAGAAAGCTCAACAACTTTAGTGTCTGGAATTTCACTTTTTGAAATATGGCAACCCTATGACTGTGTGTAGGGACGCAGGTGGCATTGTGGGTTAAACCATAGAGCCTAGGACTTGCCAATCAGAAGGTCGGTGGTTCAAATCCCCGTGATGGGGTGAGCTCCCGTTGCTCGGTCCCTGCTCCTGCCAACCTAGCAGTTCGAAAGCACGTCAAAGTGCAAGTAGATAAATAGATACCACTCTGGCGGGAAGGTAAATGGCGTTTCCGTGCGCTGCTCTGGTTCGCCAGAAGTGGCTTAGTCATGCTGGCCACATGACCCGGAAGCTGTACGCTGGCTCCCTTGGCCAATAAAGTGGGATGAGCGCCGCAACCCGAGAGTCAGCCACAACTGGACCTAATGGTCAGGGGTCCCTTTACCTATGGCTGTGTGTTCGGCGGATGTTTAGTCTGCCCCCACTCCCCCAAAACATTTATGAGATATAATTTGCAAAGTGCTTGATGGCAGGGGAGGCAAATGGGCAATGCACTATGCACCTCTGTTTGCTCTCAAGCAGCCCCCACACGCCTATCTTCTTCCTTGCGTCCAGCCAGGGGCTGGTAGGGCTCTGAGGAGTGTGTGGCACAGGATGATCAGGGGCCAGCGATTTATGGGCAGTGTTTGAAATTTGCTAGGCGCATTTTGCACCTGGCTATGGGCAACTTGGGGGCGTGGGTGGTGCTGTGGTCTAAACCCAGAGCCTAGTGCTTGCCGATCAGAAGGTTGGCAGTTCGAATCCCTGCGACAGGTTGAGCTCCCGTTGCTCGGTCCCTGCTCCTACCAACCTAGCAGTTCGAAAGCACGTCAAAGTGCAAGTAGATAAATAGATACTGCTCCGGCGGGAAGGTAAATGGCACTTCCGTGCACTGCTCTGGTTCAGCAGAAGCGGCTTAGTCATGCTGGTCACATGACCTGGAAGCTGTACGCCGGCTCCCTCGGCCAGTAAAGCGAGATGAGTGCCGCAGCACCAGAGTCGGCCACGACTGGACCTAATGGTCAGGGGTCCCTTTACCTTTTATGGGCAACTTGCGACCCAGTGAAGATGCCTGGGTGCCAGGATGGTGCCCGATATCCCCACCAACCGGGGATCTTTGGACCTTGACTGTTTTCACCCGTCAGCAACACATCCTGTAGAATTCTATCCGTGATATTTTATCTGAGCAATCAGAACAAATACCGGGAACCAAAAAGTTATATTGAAAAATACAACTTTTGAGCCGTCTGGCCCCAAAATGGCAACCAGGGATTCAGTTTTGGTGACTATAACCCTGGTTTAAGGAGCCGTTTGGTGCCTAACATGCATATCTCAGTTTCTAACACTGCTTAACCCTACCAGCCCCAATGGCTATTGGCCGCCATTGCTTTGCAGTCTTATTTTATTTTATTTATTACAATGGTATACCAGCACCTTTAACAAACTACCATTCCCAGCATTCTTTGGGGGGGGGGGAATTCATGACTGTTAAAAGTGATGTAAGAGTGATTTAAATGAGTGTTATGATGTTATCTCGGGGGATACCCAACAGAGACCTAGACTTTCCTTTGAGCTGCTTTAACCCTAAGCAACCACATCAACAGAACATTTACAAGTTGTTCCCGTCTCTGTCTCTACTGAGAAACTGGGAGTTGGGAGGAATCAGGGACCCCTCTCGGTGGTCCATGGGCAGAGCTGATATTCTGCAGTTTCATATGCGTGTGGTTCAATTTCCCTGAAATCAACTTTTTCAGAAAAAGTCAGAAACCACAGTTTCAATCTTTCAAGAGGATCAGAAACCAAGTTCAGGAAACAGCTTTGATGGCAAGAATCACTGGAAGTAGAGATATTTATTAAGCAGACCTCCCTCGAGAAAAAGGAGGCGATACGTCGGAGGAAAGAACACACAACCGCCGCAGCCAGTCAGCGGCCAGAAAACCCGCACCGCGATCCGGTCTGCTGCCTTGGAACAATCTGTCCCAGATCTTCCGGCGCCTATCTGCGAGCAGGGGCTCTGCGTCGATAACATCTGCAGAGCAGGCAAAAATTCAACAGGTGCTGGTTTCTGGACGGTTGAAACAAAAAGTGATTGTGGGGTGCTCCCAACAGATTTATCCAAATAAGGCGAATGGGCTGTAGCATTATTATTATGAATCATTATCGTTATTTATATTTCACCTATTCGTTCCAGAAGCTCAAGGAAGTGTACATGGTTCTCTCTTCCCACAACAACCCTGTTAGGTAGGTTAGGGTGAGAGTGAGGGACTGGTCCGAGGTCAACCGGTGAGCTTCATAGTTGAGTGGGGATTTGAACCCAGGTCTCCCAGGCCACAGCCCAACACACTAAGCCAGGGGTCAGCAACCTTTGTCATCCGTGGGCCTGTCCACCATCCCTCAGACAATGTGGTGGGCTGGACTATATATTTTTTTTGGGGGGGGGAGAGAATGAAGAAATTCCTATACCCCACAAGCAACTCAGAGATGCGTTTTAAATAAAAGCACACATTCTTCTCATGTAAAAACACCAGGCAGGCCCCACAAATAACCCAGAGATGCATTTTAAATAAAAGCACACATTCTTCTCATGTAAAAACACCAGGCAGGCCCCACAAATAACCCAGAGATGCATTTTAAATAAAAGGACACATTCTACTCACGTAAAAAACACGCTGACTCCCGGACCGCGCACGGGCTGGATTGAGAAGGGGATTGGGCCGCATCCGGCCCATGGGCCTTAGGTTGCCTACCCCTGCTCTAACCGCTACACTACGTCGGCAAATGCAGCTCAGCGTAGAGAGATGTGCAGCATTGCATGCTGGGACACAAAATCCTAATTTCGCATATATAGGCTCATAGTGGCTGAGCTGGTGGTAGCTGACTGGGAACGAGACTTTGGGGTTGCAGTGGATTGCTCAATTAAGTTATTGACCCAGTGTGTGGCAGCTGCGAAAAGGTATATCCCATGTTAGGGATGGCTTTTCAGCACTTTGCAGCAAAAACCCCGTGTTTTGCAACACCCCACAAACCGAGCAACTGATATCTCAAACCCAGGGTTCGTAGTTGACGCCCCCAAACCCAAGAGAGTCCAAAGTTTGGCAAGAGTTTTGCAGTGGAAACCCCACGTTTTGCAGCACCCCACAAATGGAGCAATTGATATTAAAACCGCGGGTTTGCCGCCATCTTGGATGGAGGATAACATTGATGGAGGAAAGGGGCCACCAGCCACAAAGGCAGCATGCTCTGAATATCAGTTGGTGCAAATCGCAAGTGGGGACATTGCTGTTGCACTCAGATTTTGCTTGTGGGTTTCCCATTGGGACATCTTTGTGCTTGCTGCGAAAACAGGATGCTGGACTAGGCCTGATCCTGCTGGGCTGTTATGGCCTGAGATTTCTCAGAACGCAAGTTGCATCAATGCCTGGAAGAGACGACCTGTTGAAATCCTTCCTGTCTTAACCTAGAAGGGCTGGGAGCTCAGCTGCCCGTTTTGCACAGGGAATCAGGTCCATATCTGCCAGGGCTGCCTGGAACAAGCCCTCTTTGAAGATGAAAGAGCTGGTGCACGGTTGCTAGGAAAGGAGTCCTGCAGGGTTCAACGGGGCCTTTCTTCCCAGCAGGAGTGCTCAGACCTGCAGATGGAAAAACCTTCTTCCAGGAAGGACCACAAGAACCAACACCCTCCCCTTTCCTTCTCAAATGATCTATCACTCTGCATCTCCCTGGGCTTTTTGATAAGCCGTTTCCACCCAAAAAGGGCTTTCGTTAGAATTCAAGATGGTGACAGCGATCTGGAACTGATACCATGCACAGCAGTTGATAAAGGACTTTTGCATTCCAGGCCTTACCCATTCTTTGTAACCGGTCGAGGGGGAAGCTGGTTTTCTGCAGTCTCTTTTACCAGAGGCGCCTCTTGGGAAACAGTTCTTCAGAAAAGCGCCCATTTGCATTGGAACAAATCAGAACGGCTGCTCAAGAAACATGCCTCTGGAAAGAGATTTCCGCCTGCAGCTGGATTTCTGGTTTGTTTCAGTGTCCACTGATCTCAAGGACAGAAGTTGAGGACGTGCCTTCCCCCAACAGCTTCTCCTTGCACACAAAAAGGGTTATCAGTAGGGAGCAGGCCTATGGAGAGGAGTGCTGCTGTTCACCTGTGATGTTACTGGCGCTAGCCAATAGGTCCTTACAAAACTCTATGACAGCCCAAATAAATTATGCTATTATGTTGGGTGCAAAGGTGGGAGGGTGTTTGGGGAGGGTGCCACGGCATCTTTTAGTCAACGCAACACGTTGTTCTTAAAAAGAAAGAGATCCAGATTCCTCAGAACGGTTGAGTAACCTGCTGCCCAGTTGTTTGCATTGTAAACAAACCATCTTCCTTGGAAACATCGAGGGCAACGGAGGGCATCTGAGGTCAACTCCCCAAAAAGAGATGGGTGTCTTGGTTTGAAGAGCCGCAAATGGCACCCCATAAGAAAAGATAACGACAAGAGCAAGCTATGCTAAAATCCTGGATGTTCTCCCTTTTATAAGGGCATCTTTCAATTTCTTCTGCTGGCAGGGAGGGTCTAACGGTGGCAGGCAGATGGTGTGAATCTTAGCACCCAGCTCTTTGACCGAAGGGGTGTTTATTTATTTGAAGCACCAACACACGCAAATGTGAGTTCTTTAGCCAAAAAGCCCTCCCAGAGACGCTTATGTAAGATCAGTTGAAAACAAGACGAGACTCTGCCTTCAGGAATACAATCTAAAAGGCACAGCATGAAAGGAAAAAAGGGAGGGGGAGGGAAGAGGAAAAGCAGCCAAACCAGGCATCGCTTTTTAAAGTTGAGTTGAGTGAGTTCTTATTAAGCAGCCAGGATGGAAACAGTTCAAGGAGAGGGAGAGCTGAAAGCTGATGCTATGGACTTCTTTTCGCCTCTTGCTGCAGTCCGAAGGGAACGAACAGCTGCTGCCAGGTGTCAGATGGGGAAAATGCAGCTCATGCCATTTCTGCTGTTAAATGCCGCCTGTGAAATCTTCGTTTGTCCTCTCGAGAGCTCAGGCGGAAAGCAAAAGCGAAACCATTGCAGAGATTGAACAAAAGCACATGCTTTCTGGGAACTGCAAAGTGCCAGCCGTAAACAGATATGAACCGTCTGCTGAGCACAGGGCACATTAATAGGAAACGACCTTTGGTAGTTGGGGGGCAGAGGGCTCAGCATATGGAGGTGCTTTATGCAAGGTCAGGAGACCGGCCAAGTTACCCACCCCCAAGACGGAGGGCAAATGAAGGTGCAGATTTGCACAATGTTTGCACATGTCGACATGCAGTGCGTCTTGCCATAGCGTGGAAGGCTGCCTGCAGGTGACCCGTCGACCTGCTTAGTTCACTATATAGATGCAAGCTGCTGGTGGGCAATGTCAAAGCCTCCTTGGAGATCTTTCTTTTTAAACCAGCAGTGGGGAATCTTAGGCTTGAGGACCTAAATGTGTAGGGAAGCTCAGGCTTCTCTTACTTGCCTGGAGTAAAGGTGGTATGAATTTGTCCTTCTCTACAGAAGTGATTGACTATGCTTATAATAACAACAGCAGCAGCAGCAGCAGCAATTTTATTATTTGTACCCCACCCATCTGACTGGTTTGCCCCAGCCACTCTGGACTGCTTCCAACAAATTATAAAACCACAGTAAAACATTCAACACTACCCAACAGAGGGCTGCCTTCAGATGTGTTCGGAAAGTCAAATAGTTCTTTATCTCCTTGATATCTGACAAGAGGGCATTCTACAGGGCAGGCGCCACTATTGTATTTTAGTATTTTGTTGAACACCACCTAGAGTGGCTGGGGAAACGCAGCCAGATGGGCAGGGTATGTATGTATGAATGAATAAATAAATAAATTTACTACTACTACTACTACTACTACTGAGAAGGCCCTCTGCCTGGTTCCCTGTAACCTCACTTCTCACAGGGAGGGAACTGCCAGAAGGCCCTCGGTGCTGGACCTCAATGTTGGGGCTGAAAGATGGGGGTGAGACGCTCCTTCAGGTGTACAGCGCCAAAGATGTTTAGGGCTTTAAAGGTCAGCACCAACACTTTGAATTGTGCTCAGAAACGTACTGGGAGCCAATGTAGATCCTTCTGGACCGATGTTATATGGTGCCAGAGGTCACTTCCAGTCACCAGCCTAGCTGCCGCATTCTGGATTAGTTGTAGTTTCTCAGTCACATTCAAAGGTAGCTCCATAGTAGGAGAACTGAAAAACAGCTTTCCTCCAAAATTCACCATTACGTGAATTTTGCAATAGAGTTCTCTCCCCCCCCCGCCATCGCCCAAAAATGTTTTCAAAAATGGATATATTGGGGATAGTGTGCATTAAAATAAAGATATTAGGTTTAACACACACACACACACACACACACACAACACCATGCAAAACATGCATTCTATTCGGGGGAATTGCTTGCCAAAATGCGTGCATTACGTCAAAAATGCACATAAAATTGTGTTTATTTGGAGAAATTTACACTAAATGCAGAAGGATTTTTGCAAGGTTTTTAATATTATAGATTTCTGCAACACGTGGAGAAGTGAATTTAAGATTGGGAACATGAGAAACTGAGAGAGCCCAAATTGAGAAATAGTCATGGGACTAAAAACATCTGGGCGGTGGGGCATTTTGGAAATGTAAATCCATCAGGGAGGAAATTGCACCCCTTGCTTCCATGCCAGCCCCCCACTGGAGATTTGCAGCCAGGATGCCTCCCTTTAGCTTACAAAACAAGACAAACGTTGATTAAGAGAGTTTTGAGCCTCTCACCTGCTGGCTGGGGGGCAGGACCTGCATTCAGAGCTTGGGCTCTGAGCCCTGGGCCCTTCCCCAGCCAGATAAGCGATAGATCAGATAAATCAAGCCCTCAATTTCGGTCAAGCTGATTCAGATAAGTTGATTGACTCAGCAAGTGCCGCAAAGGACAATTACGAGATGGGGGAGTCCCCTGCAAAAATACCTAAGAGGGTGAAACTCGATTGCACCTGGGAAGAGCTTAGATCCCATGACTCAGATGCCAGGATCGTAACTATGCCCCGAGGTTTTTCCCTCTTTCCCCCGAGATTTTGACGTGTTCCTTATAGCCATTCCAGCTCAACTATTGCCTATGCCCTGCCCAGTATCTTATCTCGTTGCCAGAAGTTTTGAAAAGTCCCTCTCGCTTATCAACTCACCTGTTTTTGCCTTCCCTTCCTCCCATTCGCTGTTTGCTGTTTTTCCTATCGAAACAGCGGCTCCTCTTCCACTGGTGCAACGATGCCACACATTTCTTTTCTTTTTTAAAGATTTTCTTGATTTAAAAAGGTGTTTGCGGTGGAGGCCAAGGCACGTAAGAGACTTAACATGGAGGCCAATTGGCCTAAATATGGGGAAATAATTGAAAAGATTGGAGACAAGTGGAGGTTGCAGAGCTTGGAAAAATTAAAAAACAAGGTGCGAGATTGGTTGCATTATGCACAAATTCAAGAGGTTTTTAAAGTAGACAAGAAGGTTGGATTCCAGGTGGAAAAATCGAAACTAGAGACAGAACTGTTAGAACCAAAAAGTAAACTACTTTCGAGAATGTATAACCTGCTGCTTAAATGGAATACTCAGGATGAGACAGTCAAATCCGCCATGATAAAGTGGGCGCAGGATTTGGGGCATAACATTATGTTTGAAGACTGGGAAAGGTTATGGAACACCGGAATGAAATTTACGGCATGTAGTGCCTTGAAGGAAAACATTATGAAAATGATATACCGGTGGTACATGACCCCAGTCAAGCTTGCTAAGATATATCACCTGTCTGATAACAAATGTTGGAAATGTAAAGAGGCGGAAGAGACATTCTTTCACCTCTGGTGGACCTGCCCGAAAGTGAAGGCCTTTTGGGAGATGATTCATAATGAACTAAAAAAGGTACTTAGATTTACCCTACCTAAGAAACCAGAGGCCTTCCTCCTGGGCATGGTGGACCAGAGAGTGCTTAAGAAGGACAGAACTTTTTTTATGTACGCTACTACAGCAGCAAGGATCCTGATTGCAAAGCATTGGAAGACACAAGATTTACCCACACTGGAGGAATGGCACACGCAGTTGATGGACTACATGGAATTGGCCGAAATGACTGGCAGAATCCGAGACTTGGGAGAAGAAACAATCGAGGAGGACTGGAAAAAATTTAAGGACTATCTGAAAAAACATTATAAGCTGTATGAATGTTAAAAAATGCACCTTTTAGGAAATTCTAGCTTCAGTAATGTTAAACTAAAGAAATGGAAATTAAGGCACAAGAAGTCAGAGATAGAATAATGAAACAACTTTATTGTGTTTAAATGAAAATGTACATGATTTGGGTTATAACACATTTGAAATTGGGTAACATGATAAAATGAAAGATACAACAAGTATTGAAACAAGTTAACAAATTGCTGATGTTATGTATCACAGAGAATGCAGGGTTGGGAGGATGTGGGGAAGTCCAGTAGACTTGGAAAAAAGAACAAGAAAATTTGTAATCTTTCTACTTTACTCTTATAATATGTTCTTTATTCTTTTTTCTGTATTTCACAAACTCAATAAAAAATATTATTAAAAAAAAGGTGTTTGCAATGTCTCTCTCTCTGCTCTGGTCAGACCTCACCTGGAGTACTGTGTCCAGTTCTGGGCACCACAGTTCAAGAAGGACACTGACAAACTGGAACGTGTCCAGAGGAGGGCAACCAAAATGGTCAAAGGCCTGGAAACGATGCCTTATGAGGAACGGCTAAGGGAGCTGGGCATGTTTAGCCTGGAGAAGAGGAGGTTAAGGGGTGATATGATAGCCATGTTCAAATATATAAAAGGATGTCACGTAGAGGAGGGAGAAAGGTTGTTTTCTGCTGCTCCAGAGAAGCGGACACGGAGCAATGGTTCCAAACTACAAGAAAGAAGATTCCACCTAAACATTAGGAAGAACTTCCTGATAGTAAGAGCTGTTCGACAGTGGAATTTGCTGCCAAGGAGTGTGGTGGAGTCTCCTTCTTTGGAGGTCTTTAAGCAGAGGCTTGACAACCATATGTCAGGAGTGCTCTGATGGTGTTTCCTGCTTGGCAGGGGGTTGGACTCGATGGCCCTTGTGGTCTCTTCCAACTCTATGATTCTATGATTCCCCCCCCCCATGTAACATTTTTACAAATCAGTTTCATTTGTTGAGACATTAGGAAGAAAAGGGGGAAAGAGGTGGAGGGGGAAGATGGGTGGTTGGGGGTCGGGTGGCGATGTTTCTTTTTTTTAAAAAAATATTTATTAAAGTTTTTTAAGTACAAATGCATAAATAATAATCAACATTACTTGTATCATAACATAGTTTCATAACTTCTTTGGACTTCCTCACGTCTCCCGCTCCCACTTACATCGTTAAAAAGTTTTTTCAAGCAAATTATCATCTTGTTTGCAATCTTATATCCACTCATTTAGATATAATCTAGCAATTCTCCAAAAGGTTTATGTTTTCTTTAATCTCACTTATCATCAAATTCAAATCTAGTTTAATGGTGGCCACTTATTTATGATCTAGCATCCTTCTTAACATTCAACCAAATTACAATATTTTTGTAAATACGTCTTAAATTTCTTCCAGTCTTCTTCAATCCTTTCTTCTCCCAGGTCTCGGATTCTGCCAGTCATCTCCGCCAATTGCATATAGTCCATCAGCTGCATCTGCCACTCCTCCAGTGTGGGTAGATCTTGTGTTTTCCAATTCTTAGCGATGAGTATCCTTGCTGCCGTTGTTGCATACATAAAAAATGTTCGGTCCTTCTTTAACACCTTCTGGCCGACAATACCCAGAAGGAAGGCCTCTGGTTTCTTGGTAAAGGTATACTTAAATACCTTTTTCAGCTCATTATATATCATTTCCCAGAAGGCCTTCACTCTAGGGCAAGTCCACCAGAGGTGAAAGAAAGTTCCTTCATTTTCTTTACATTTCCAACATTTATTATCAGACAAATGGTATATTTTAGCAAGTTTAACTGGGGTCATGTACCATCTATATATCATTTTCATTACATTTTCCTTCAGAGCATTACATGCAGTGAAGTTCAGCCCAGTGGTCCACAACCTTTCCCAGTCCTCAAACATAATGTTATGCCCAATGTCCTGTGCCCACTTTATCATAGCCGATTTAACCATTTCGTCTTGTGTGTTCCATTTCAACAGCAAGTTATACATTCTTGAAAGTACCTTAGTCTTAGGTTCTAACAATTCTGTTTCAAACTTCGATTTCTCCACCTGGAACCCTAACTTTTTGTCATTTTTAAAGACTTCTTTAATCTGAGCGTAATGTAACCAGTCTCGCACTTTATCCTTCATTTTCTCCAAACTCTGCAATTTCCAGTTGTCACCATCTTTTTCTAGTATTTCCCAATACTTTGGCCACTTGGCCTCCATATTGGGTCTTTTTCGGGCCTTAGCTTCCAGAGGTGAAAGCCACCTTGGAGTTTTATTTTCCAATAAGTTTTTGTATTTTGTCCAGACATTAAACACTGACAATATGGTTCTTAAAGGCCTTATTGATCTTAACCTTGTCATACCGTAAGTATGCATGCCAACCAAAAGCATTATTAAAACCTTCCAAGTCCAGTACATCAGTGTCTTCGAGAAGTAGCCAGTCTTTTAGCCAGCAGAAAGCTGCGGCTTCATAATACAACTTTAGGTCTGGCAGGGCAAAGCCCCCTCTTTCTTTCGCATCAGTTAATATCTTAAACTTAATTCTGGGCTTTTTGCCCTGCCAGACAAATTTAGAGATATCTCTCTGCCACTTCCGGAAGCACTCCGTCTTGTCCACAATCTGTAATGTTTGAAACAAAAACAGCATTTTTGGCAATACATTCATCTTAATGGCAGCAATTCGGCCTAACAAAGAAAGTTTCAGTTTTGTCCAACTGTCTAAGTCTCTCTTAATTTCAGACCAACATTTTTCATAGTTATCCTTAAATAGACTCAGATTTTTTGCTGTTATATTTACCCCTAGGTACTTTACTTTTTTAACCATAGTTAATTCTGTCTCTCTCTGAAACCGTTCCGACTCTATATCTGTCAAGTTTTTTTCCAACACCTTAGTCTTCTGTTTATTTAGTTTAAATCCCGCCACCCGACCAAAGTCTTGAATCAATTGTAATACTCTTTTTGTACTAGATTCTGGCTCCTGCAGGGTCAGAACTAGGTCATCTGCAAAAGCTTTAAGTTTGTATTGTTTCGCTCCGACCTGAATCCCTTCCACCAACCGGTCCCCTCTAATCACATTCAAGAGCACCTCCAGAACCGATATAAATAGCAAAGGGGAAATCGGGCAGCCTTGTCGTGTTCCTTTTTCAATTTTGAACTCTTCTGTAACCATGTTTCTATTATGTTTAGTGTATGTAGGGTTTGGTGTCAGCGTTCCTTGTGCAGGTTCTCTGCTGTTCGCTTGTGTTCCTTTGGTGGTGACAACAGTGAGAGAGGTTGGGGTTGGCCTAGGGTGTGATTGTTCATTTGTGGTTGGCTGTGGTGGTCTTTGTTTTCGTGTGTGAGTGGGGTGGGTGGGTGTTTTGGATCAGGTTAGCCATATTGATTTGTATGCTGTTGGTGGATTTTTGTCGTTGTCTTGTTGGACTGTGTATGTGATAAAGGGGAGCCATACCGGGGTGAAGGTGTCTTCTTTTATTTGTCCCCGTGTCAGTTTCAGTTTATTGGTTAATTTTTCTAGTACGGCTGTTTCCCATACTACTTGGTACCATTGGTCCATGCTTACTCCTGACAGGTCTCTCCAGTGTCTGGTTATGGTGTTTCTGGCTGCTGAAAGTAATGCCACGCATTTCTGAACATCCGTCGCCCAATGTTCTGCGTCAAGGGCCACAGACCCTTCCGGGGGGCTACACAGAAGAGGTGGGTGGGGGTCAGTGACAAAGGTGGGTGCAGTAACCAATAATGTAAATTGCATAGCAGGCTAAGTTTCTACTCCACACTCTGCTTCCTGCCCTCTATTCAGTCAAGCAAGCGTCATTATCAGAGCTCAAGGAACCATTCCAGCCAGGAAAATCCGCTTGGAGAGGATGGGAAGCAAGGATGGTGAGGGGTGTGGGCTGGGGAGAGGGTTGTGGCCTGGAGAACAGTGGTGTAGAGGTCCACAGGTGTGGGGGCTCAAAGTCCCATTATCATTTTTGCATCAGTGTCCCTGCCTCCAGCATCCAAGAGCATAGAAGAAGGAGGAGGAGGAGGAGTAGTTTGGATTTGATATCCCGCTTTATCACTACCCTAAGGAGTCTCAAAGCAGCTCACAATCTCCTTTCCCTTCCTCCCCCACAACAAACACTCTGCAAGGTGAGTGGGGCTGAGAGACTTCAGAGAAGTGTGACTGGCCCAAGGTCACCCAGCAGCTGCAGGTGGAGGAACGCGGAAGCGAACCCGGTTCACCAGATTACGAGTCCACCGCTCTTAACCACTGCACCACACTGGCTCTCAAATGGGAGCCTTTTAGCCATTGAGAAGTATCCCGACAATCAGGGTGAATAGAGGCGAGTCAGTCACTGAGGATGGGCTCCTAGGGTCACTGTGGAGAAGGAGTTTGTTCAAGCATTTAGGAACACTTAAAAACACAAAATGCTTCAAGTTTCAAGAGAATGGCATGCAAGTTCTGCTATGGACCCTGAAGTTTCACAGAAGGCACAAATCACTCCGATAGATGTTGAAATGCACCAAGTCATTTGACCATGTTCTTCTTGAGGATTAGATCGATACTGGCTGCCGCAAAATTCCTCCCACAGGCAGTCAGAATCAGAAATCAACATGTACAGGCTAAAATAGGGCGGCTATACATTCTCCCGGACATTACCGGGATTTGAATGGCGGAATTGACATCCGGGGGGAATTTCCGAAAGGCGGCACCTTGTCTTGGATCTTAGGCAGGTCAATAGAAAAATAGAAAAAAGGGGGGGTTTGCATTTTGGGGGGGGAGCTCAACAATTTTGGGATTTGTCTAAAAAAACAACTTTTGGGGGTGTCCTTATTTTTACTTTTTGAAATATGGCAACCCTAGGCTTATGCACTGTGGTTTAACCCACAGCGCCACCCGTGAGCCTAGGACTTGCTGACCAGAAGGTCGGTGGTTTGAATCCCCGTGACGGGGTGAGCTCCCGTTGCTCGGTCCCTGCTCCTGCCTACCTAGCAGTTCAAAAGCACATCAAATTGCAAGTAGATAAATAGGTACCACTCCAGCAGGAAGATAAATGGTGTTTCTGTGTGCTGCTCTGGTTCGCCAGAAGCGGCTTAGTCATGCCGGCCACATGACCCGGAAGCTGTACGACGGCTCCCTCGGCCAATAAAGCGAGATGAGCGCTGCAACCCCAGAGTTGGTCACGACTGGACCTAACGGTCAGGGGTCCCTTTACCTTTACCTAGGCTTATGCTCCTTTGTCCGCTAGTAAGCCCGCTCTTGCACCTTAATAACTGTTGATATATACTATTGAATGAATGAATGAATGAATGAATGAATGAATGAATTTACTGTGTATTTTGGGTCTATGGACTGCAATAAAACTGTGTGTGTGTGTGTGTGTGTGAGAGAGAGAGAGAGAGAGAGAGAGAGAGAGAAAAGATCTAGCTGAAAGGCAAGACATGAAGATGTGCATGAGTCAAGCATCCATAATTATTATTACTGCATAACTGTATAATTATAACAGCACTGTATAATCTAAGAAGGTGGCATAATCTTAGAAGGGACCCATCACTTCTGAATTTAGTACCACACTTCTTGGGTTTCATGACGCAGAGGCAAGGGAAAGCTGAGTGCAGTCGGACGTGCACTCTGGACTTTAAGGAAGCTGGTTTCAAAAAGCTTGAGGAGCTACTGGGAGAGATCTCACGGCCAGAAACACCCAAAAAGATGGGGGTCAAAGATGGAAGAGAGTTTCTTGACGGTGGACTATTGAAGGCCCAAATGCAGACAATACCAACAAGAAAGAAAAGCGGGAGGCATCTAAGGAAACCAGTGTGGCTGCATAAGGAGCTTGCAGATGAGCTGAGATTTAAGAATGGCAGTTATAAGAAATGGAAGAAAGGGGAAATCACAAAGGAGGAGTATACACGAGTAGCCAACAGTTGCAGGGAGAAGGTCAGGGGGGCTAAAGCTCAGAATGAGCTCAGGCTTGCAAGAGAAGTTAGACATACCGTGGTACCTTAGGTTACATACGCTTCAGGTTACAGACGCTTCAGGTTACAGACTCCGCTAACCCAGAAATAGTACCTCGGGTTAAAAACTTTGCTTCAGGATGAGAACAGAAATCGTGCTCCAGTGGCGCGGCGGCAGCAGGAGCCCCCATTAGCTAAAGCGGTGCTTCTGGTTAAGAACAGTTTCAGGTTAAGAACGGACCTCCAGAATGAATTAAGTTCTTAACCTGAGGTACCACTGTAATAACAACAGGTTTCTTTGGCTACGTTCGAAGCAAGAGGAAGAACAAAGTGGTAGGTCCTGTGCGTGGAGAAGATGGATAAGTGCTACTGAGGGACAGAGAACACCTACCTTTGCCTTTGCCTTCACCCAAAAGCAGTGCTCAACCTGGTGATAACAGAATAAATGATGCAAGGAGCCCAAGGTAAGGAAAAATGGTGGTGGTGGGGGGGACAGGGACGGACACCTGGCAACTTTAAATGAATTTAGATCTCCAGGGCCTGGCGAGCTGCATCCAGGCTAAAAGAGCTTGCAGATGTAATCTCAGGGCTTCTGAGAATTATTGGAGAACAGGTGAGGTGCCTGCAGACTGAAGGCGGTCAAATGTTATCTTCAAAAGGGGGGGGGGGGAGAGAAGACCTAGGTTACTGCTGACCAGTCAACCTGATGCTGATGCCAGGAAAAATCCTAAAACAGATAATTAAACAGAGGTTGGAAGGCCATCTGTCAAAGACGCTTTACCTGAGATTCCTGCATTGCAAGGAGTTGGACTACAGTTTTATGATTTTATGCTACTGAGCTAGAGGTTCCCCACTCAACGCCTTTCTCTCATTTTCTCTTCTAGGATTCAACACAGCATGTTCTGGGAATGAATGGCCTCACTTCTCATCTGCTGAAGCACATTTCCTCTCATCTAAACTCTCTTAGCAGAAACACTTTCAATCTCAGTTTCTGCTTGGCACACCTGATCTCAGCGGACATGGTGTCTGTCTACATCTGAGCATTTTATGGTTACCAAGATGTTCTTACCAGTGCATACTCTCTTAACAGGATCTGCGACGCAGCTCGCTGTTCCCCGATTCGCTCTTGCCAGCAAGGCATCTGATGGTCAGATAAAACTGGCAAGTGGCTAGGCTTCCAGAAATGGAAAGCGCTATTCTGGACCATACACACCAGTTGCATACAGGCCTTGCTATGGGACACCCAGGAAATAATTCTCAGGTGTTTTGTTTCATTGGAGCCACACTGCTGCGCCAAACCCTCTTTTTCTATAAGCCCTGGGAGGCAGCCCTCCTGCACGCAGAGAAGTCAAGTTCTGTGGCCTGCGGCAGTAACAGAAAGTGCAAACTGCAACACAAAGCTGCAGCGAACCCTCACCTTCTCCTTTTTGCCCCTTGTTTCATTACCGACTCCATGGTTTGGGTTTTGTTTCTCAGCAGCTCAGTGCTTGCACCACCAGCGGCCAGCACTCGCTTTCTGAGTTGGCTATTAGAGGCACTGACATCCAGATTTAGATATTAGGTTTTCGTCACGCAGGAGAACTATGTGGGGCATTCAGGTCACCCGGTCAATGAACACCGTGCTGCTAAGTCCTTCGCTCCCGCATTTTCTTCTCTAAGCACAGATTTACAAGTCTATTTGGGCATCCTTATGGACTAGGAACTTGCTTCTAAAGAAGAAGCAGAAGCCGATTTGCTTAGGCTGCTAAAATAGCCAAACACCCTTTTTCTGCATTTGATAAGTGGCTGAACACACAGCTCATGCTGTCAGGCCACCCGCTGCCCTAGAAAGTGTTGCTTTTTCAGCAGGACTAAGAATAATACAGTGGTACCTCGGGTTACAGACGCTTCAGGTTACAGACTCCGCTAACCCAGAAATATTACCTCGGGTTAAGAACTTTGCTTCAGGATGAGAACAGAAATTGTGCTCCAGCGGTGTGCCAGCAGCGGGAGGCCGCGTTAGCTAAAGTGGTGCTTCAGGTTAAGAACAGTTTCAGGTTAAGAACAGACCTTTGGAACGTAAGTACTTAACCCGAGGTAGTAAAGGTAAAGGGACCCCTGACCATTAGGTCCAGTCGTGACCGACTCTGGGGTTGCGGTGCTCATCTCGCTTTACTGGCTGAGGGAGCCGGCGTCCAGCTTCCAGGTCATGTGGCCAGCATGACTAAGCTGCTTCTGGCAAACCAGAGCAGCGCACGGAAATGCCGTTTACCTTCCCGCCCGAGCGGTACCTATTTATCTACTTGCACTTTGATGTGCTTTCGAACTGCCCGAGGTATCACTTTCGAACTTAACCCGAGGTACCACTGTACAAACATTCTCCCACCCCTGACAGACATATCACTGGTACGAAATCATATGGGAAACAGCCTTGCTAAATAATCTAATCAACAGACTGAAACTGATACGGGGACATATAAAAGAAGATTCCTTCACCCCGGTGTGGCTCCCTTTTATTGCATACGCAGCCTGACAGGAGAACAACAAGGACCCACTGAAAACATACAAATCAATATGGCTAACTTGACCCAACAATCTCTCCCCCCTCTTACACGCAAACAACTCTCACTGCAGTCAAATAAAGACAACTGACAGTGCCCTTGCCTGCAACCTCTCTCACTGCCAAGGAAAAATAATGCATGAATACATAGGTGCTGGGGCCCTGGGTGCCCAAGCACCCACAAAATTCCCCATGAAGGGGCCAGGCACCCACAAATTGCAGCACCAGGGCCATGCACGCTGCCTGGAACCCATGGCCCTGGTCACCCACAGTCGTGGGACCAAGCTGGCACTCCTGCTTGAACAGAAAGAGAAAAAAAATTAAGAACAGACATATAATGACATTTGTCAGCAGGGACTGATATGATAGTTTTGAATGGCTCAAAGCTTTCCAAGAATCTGCAGTTCTGAGCATAAATTGACCTGGTTTCTCTTTCCTTTTCTTTGCCTCTGTCTGGTTTCTTGGATCTATATTGGATTTATGGGGTCCTTAGTTCTGAAGAACAGAAAGTGATGCCTGAGTGGCACAATTAGACAGCAAGGGGCAGATCTTCCCCCCTTTCCACTAAGCAGAAAGGCGCCCTGTCCTTTTTTAGTGGCGGTTAATAATTGCTTTTCTGGATCAAATGCAGCAGTCTGATTTCCAAAAAAACCCTCAGCCAGATAGGAAGCCAGCAAACGGGATGTCGTGGCAACATCACTTCCCTGTGGCTTGTCCCCAACACCTGGTGTTCAGAGGTAGACTGCCACTGGAGGCAGAGGTTCCATTCTCGGATGTCTTTGTTAATAGCTGCTCATTGATCCAAAACCCATGGGAGCATCTGCGGTCCATTGAGAACAACAGAAAAAGGGCCCTGTTGGCGGAAACAAGGGCTCCATCACACAACCTGTTTCTTGGGCCTTCATCCTTCACAAAACTTATACATGGAATTGAGACTAGGGAGCACTGAATCCAATTTATTTGCAGGGAACGAGCACCATCCCGTTAACTATCCATTCATATTACACTTTTCCTTGTCACTTTCCTAACAGCAAGAAGCCTAGTTTCGTTCATAACGCTGATTTGTTGCACTAGGAAAATGGAACGTAAAAATCCATGTTAATCGCACCAACCTAATTTACTAAACCACTGATCCTAGGGTTTGCCGATCAGAAGGTCGGCGGTTCGAATCCCTGCAATGGGGTGAGCTCCAGTTGCTCGGTCCCTGCTGCTGCCAACCTAGCATGTCAAAGCGCAAGTAGATAAATAGGTACCGCTTTGGCGGGAAGGTGAACAGCGTTTCCGTGCGCTGCTCTGGTTTCACCAGAAGCGGCTTAGTCATGCTGGCCACATGACCTGGAAAAACTGTCTGCAGAGAAATGCCAGCTCCCTTGGCCAGTAAAGTGAGATGAGCGCCGCAACCCCAGAGTTGTTCATGACTGAACTTAACTGTCATGGGTCCTTTACCTTTTTAAGTTTCCAGTGTGTGCCTAAAACAACTGGATGGTGTCTTGTACGCTTTCTTCTGGCAACTCCTGCACCCCAGCTGGGGCCAAATCCATTGCTCTGCTTTCCTCTGATGCTGCCTGCCATCGGTGAGGCCAAGAGGGGGGTCTTGTCCTGGGGGCACCCTAAGAGCTCCAGACACACTGCCCAGGCTTGTGCCCCAGGCAGGTCACTTTGATGCTGCTAACACAGCCGTTTGGCTTCATCCATGGAGGCACACTCCATTGTCTCTCGAGACAGACGGATGCCAACCACAAGGTCTATAAATGGTTACTGGTCGAGTGGAAATAGAAAGGATTACCAACTAAGGAGGAATGGCTTATGAAATGGATGGAATATGCTGTAATGGCGAAATTAGCTGCCAAATTAAGAGGGCATAATGACGAAGTGTTTAAGGAAGAATGCAGATGGATTACCCACCCAATTATCACCAACATATGAAGTCACAGCAGGATTTGAAATATAAGCAGTTGATTACTGAAAGATTTAACATTAGCGGGGTTTAGATAATAAAAATGCATGCTGTGGTCTAAACCACCGAGCCTCTTGGGCTTGCTGATCAGAAGGTCGGCAGTTCAAATCCCTGCAACAGGGTGAGCTTCTGTTGCTCTGCCCCAGCTCCTGCAAACCTAGCAATTCGAAAGCATGCCAGTGCAAGTAGATAAATGGGTACTGCTGTGGTGGGAAGGTATACGGCATTTCCGTGCACTCTGGCTTCCGTCACAGTGTCCCGTTGCTCCAGAAACAGTTTAACCATGCTGTCCACATGACCCGGAAAGCTGTCTGCAGACACACCGGCTTCTTCCGCCTGAAAGTGGAGATGAGTGCCACACCCCAAAGTCAAACTCAACTGTGCTTAACCGTCCAGGGGTCCTTTACCTTTTACCTTTTATATGTTATAAAACAGCTGATAAAAAGGAGCAAAAATATCAGGAAAGGTGGGCTGGGAAGTCAAGAAAATTGTATGCTTAAAAAAATTGTACATGATGAGAAATGCTTTGAAATATTGTTGGAGACCTAATAAAAACGCTACGAGAAAGATATATAAACTGCTACTAGTCCTCACGAGGGCTACCTTGAGGATCCTGGACGGCCTGCTTCTGAATTCCAGCCCAGCAGAATTGATGGTCCACTTTGGGCCATGAAGACAACAGACTCCTCTCATTGTCTTGCACATCACTTGCTCAGAGGCTGGTTTTGCCAGGCGTTAGTAATCTCAGGCCATTTATATTATTAATCACTAGCCTGGTGATATTTTATTATGAACAAATTGGCTTGTGCTTTTCTAGAAACCATCCTGGAGTAGTTTTCTCTTCAAGGACAACAACAACAACACACACACGTATTTTGAAAGGACCTCTATGCATGTGCAAAGTACATTTCCTCTTGCTCCTTGAAAACTGCAGAGAAGTCCTTCCCTAACCGGGAGATGTTCCAGATTCAAACAGAAAGCCGCCTTCTGCACGAGACCCTCCTTTTATAGAAATTAAAAACAATCTCTTTCCATAACATTTTTTTAAAAAAGTACTGTAGATTAAATTTATTTATTGAACATTCGTCCTCCTGATTTGCTCACGTGGAGGTCAGATGGTGCCCCTCTTTATTCACAGAATTGGAAGGGACTCTGAGGATTATCTCAGTCCAACCCAAATATGCAGCTGTCCCACAGGGGAATCAAACCTGCAACCTTGACATTATCTGCACCGAGTTCTAACCAACTGAGCTATCATGCATCTAAGCCACCATTCATTTCTCCTGCACATTTCAGTGCATTTCTATGACACTTCCCCGGCGCAAGCTTCCCTGGGAGGAGCGGCTGCAGCTCTCTGAATGCAATGAATGCACTCTGCACGTGCTCAGATCCCCTTTCAACCTGTTCTTATGCCGCACAACCCCAGAAAGATGCGCACGGGCGCTTGGCGTCGTTGAAAACGCCCTCTATTTATAACCCGGGGAGTCCAAACCCGGAGTAGGTTTTACTCGGGAGCAAGTCCCCCTCTCGGCCAGGAGAACCTGTTCCCTCTTCTGAGGGCTGCAGTCGCAGCTCGGAGCCCCCTACTTAACAAACACGACAAATCCACCCGGGGCATGTCTCGCCGAGTGCAACGGGGATTACTCCCGAGTAAGTGCGCACCTCTCAGGGGACGGGAAAGGGCTGCGGGGATTCGCGCGTGCCATGGACCGGTGCCATGCCGGAGGTGCCAGCCCGCTTGCAGCAGCTTCTCCGCGGAGGTGAGGGAACGCACTCTGCACGCGCTCAGGAGCCCTCGCGCCGGATCCCGAATTCTGGGCTGGGCGCGCCGGGGAGAAACAGGAATGGGGGGGGGGGGGGGGTAGCGCATATGAGCCAACTCTGTCAATGGGCATTGCCATTCAAATAGTGCGATATGCAAATTTCCTTAAGGTTTGCACCTCTGGGGTTGCTGGCAGGGCCGGATTTAGGTTTGGGGAGGCCCTAAACTACTGAAGGTTATGGGGCCCTTTATATATGTCCAGCTGCCCTTTGTCACCAACAGATTGCCGCTTTTTTTGTGTTGAATATATGCTATATATGGCAATTTATGGACCTAATAATAGAGTGCGTTCCTTGCATTTGCCACTGTTGCTGTATGCAGGTTTTGCTTTGTTTTTTTATCTTATAGTTTGGAAAGGTACATCCAGTTCTTTTTTCTTTAATTTTTTGGGGGCCCCCCCAAGAGAGTGGGGCGCTAAACTATAGCTTGTTTTGCTTATCCGTAAACCCGGCACTTGCAGGTAAAGGTGGGTTGCAGCCCTGCCCCGGCCCCCTGCGTCCGCGCCACCTCCAGCTCCCTCCCCTCCAGAGGCGCCTTTGATGTGGCCAGGACGGAAAGCGAAAGTGTTCGGCGAAGAGGCGCAGGCACGTGTTTTCGCAGAACCGCGGGAGGGAGGGAGGGAGGGAGGGCGGTGCTAGCACCGAGGAGGAGGGAGGGAGGGAGGCGGGTTAAAAAGCCATCAGCTGCGGCGACCAGGAGAGACGGCCGCGGCCTCGACAGGAACAGCAGCCTCGCTCCCGCGCAGCAGCGCCCCTCGACGTGGCTTCGCGGCGGCCCGAGCGGATGATGCGGCTGCCGAGCTCCGGCAGGGCAGCAGCAGCAGCAGCTCCGAGCGGAGGCGGTGCCACGGCCGGGCGCTGGAAGGCGACAGCAGCGGCGGCGGCGGCGGCGGCGACCACCCTTTTCAGGAGTGCCGGTCCCCTCGGGTTAAGAAGCAGCGGCGCGTCCCCGAGGTAAGGCAGACGCTCCGGGTTGCGCCAGGTAGAGATGCCGATTCTCTCCCCCAACCTCCGGGGGAGGGTGGGCGGGGGAGGCAGAGCAGGATTCTGGAGCCATTTTGGTGCGGGGAGGGTGAAGTTAGGTGCCGGGGTATTTTAGGGAGCGGGCACACACAAAAAAGAAAATAAATAAAAAGCAGAGCTGCTTTGCCTGGAAGGAAACGCGCCCCTCTCCCCAAAGCGCAGGATTGCAGTTTGGAGAGGGGGAAAAAACCAGGCGCACTTAAAAAAAAAAAAACCACACACACACAAAAAAACCCCAACGCGAAACGGATCGCAGCGACCTTTAGCAAATGTGGAGCGGAGCAGCCGCGGAGATCTGGAGCGCAGCTTCAAAAGGCGCCGCCTTGAAACGTCTCTCTTTCGACCGCCTCTCTTGCGTTAGGGTGACGGCTTTGAAACGCAAGAGGCCCGCGGTGCCTCCCAAACGGAGGTTGGTGGGGAAAGGAGAGAGAGAGAGAGAGGTCTTTTGGGGAGGGCGCCTTCGTTTGTATTTATGAAAACACAGCTCTTCCCCAACTGCTTTTCCCTTTCCTTTGCCCCTTCGCCTGAAGATTTCCTCCTTTAGGAAGTTTGTGCCAAACTTCTTTAGAAGTCTTATTGCAGATTTAATAAAGTGTGGGTAGATATAGCTCGCGCGTTCCATCCTTCCCCCCCCTCCCTCCCTCCCTCAAACCCTTAAAATTCTGGAGAAACAGGCTGTACCTCATCCTCTGTATGTAAATGAACTATATGGCCGTTAAATGTTGTCTTCCAAACTTGTCCAGAAAAGGATTAGTATTTGAGTTACAGTGATGTACCTGTCATGAACCACATACTGCAGTATAATCTGTCCGTGTTTGCCGTGCCCCAAATATTCCCTGTGCCCTCTTTCAAAGGCAAGGCCTTTTCCAGATTTATTGCAATGCTATATAATAAAATAAAACCACACAGGCCGTTTCCAGGAGCAAAGTAGCAAGCTTTTGAGTCACACAGGGCTCCTCTGTGGGCAGGTTAAGGGAAGCAAGCTTTGGAGTTGCACAAGGCTCTTTGGAGAAGAAAGAATGTTGCAGAATTGGAGGGCATGGATGGGAGACCTTCGTGGTAGCATCATACCACATGGTCCAGATCGCTTTTCTTGTGATAGCATGTTGGGTGCCGAAAAGTGAGGTGGAGAGGGTTGAGATAATTCTTTTCCTGCTCCATCCTATTTGAGCCTACGGTGGTCCCGGCAACCAGCTGCCAACTCAGCACCTTGTCAGATCAGTCATTTCCCGTTCGTGAGGTCCCGTAAAATTTTCATGCCTCCTAATATTATTCATCGCTGCCTGGCAGTGGTAGTTGCTGACACCGACCGGTCTTGCAGCGAGATCCGAATCCTGCACTTTATGGAGCCTCTACAGATGCCAGCTGTTGCTTCCCAACAACTTGGAAGCAATTAGAGAGTCTGTGTCACGTTGCGGAGGACTCAGAATCTGACCAGCTGCAGACCTCCAGGCGTACCTGGGAGGCTCGATTTCTGAGAATGCATTGTGCATTCTCAGTGACGTGCCAACCGAGATCTATAAACTGACCGGGGGCGGGGGGGGGGGATAAATCCTAAAATCTATGCTTGCCAGGAAGGTCAAGGCAGGTGAAGGAGATGTATCGACCCGTGAGCTGTCAGGGGTTAGTGGATGCTGGGGGCTAGGAACTCATCCCTGGCAGTTACGAGCAGTTTCGGCTGGGGAAAGGTTTTGCCTGCCTCCCCACCAGTGGATGCTGAAGATATATCAATAATAGGAAGCCATTTAAACCGGACCACTTAAAGTGCAAGCAATTCTTCTTTTTAAAAAAGAGGGAGAGAGAGAGAGTCTAAGAGCAAGTGGAATAATGCTTTACAAGTTCACAGGGGTTGATTTGTGTGTGCATGGGGAGATTATAGCCTTAAGATCCCATGAGATGGGGGGGGGGGGCTGCGAAGCAGGAGGGAGGGGAAGCACTTCTCCTAGAGGGCGATCTAGGATTACTCAGTGATTTGGCAAGCAGGCAAACCACACATTATTATTTTTGGTTTGCACAAAGGAATCTATTCATATTGGCAAGCTGTGTTCTGCTCTGGGGGATTTGATCCCAAACTGGAGAAATCCCACTCTTTCCTGAGTTCCCATGCTTTGAAACACAGAAGTGGAGCACCCTTTGCTGACCTGGGGGCTTCCAGATGTTTGGGGCTAGCAACCCCCACCAGCTTCAGCCAGCAGAGCAGTGCAGATGGGAGATGCGCTGCAGAAACATCTGGAGGGGGGAGTCCCAGGCCAGCAAAGGCTGCTGCAAGAGCAGAAATGGTGGGGCATGATCCGCAGGGACATTTCTCTTGCACAACTCCACATTTATTCCTGCGTTGCAGGGGGTTGGACTAGATGACCCTGGGGTGTCCTTCCAACAATTACATGATTCCAACTCCCCTCCCCGCTGCAGCATACAGCTGCCCCAGTAAGCCACAGCCTCTTCTTCTAGAGCAGCCTTTTTCAACCTGTGGGTCCCCAGATGTTGTTGAACTACAACTCCCATCACCCCTAGCTAGCAAGGCCAGAGCTCAGGGATGATGGGAGTTGTAGTCCAACAACATCTAGGGACCCACAGGTTGAGAACCGCTGTTCTAGAGCCCTGCATTTATTCATTCAGAAAGAGACATATATAAAATTATCTGAAAACTCCTCCTCCTTCTCTTCATAAACATTCAGAGCAAAACCAAAGGGGGGGGGTCTGGAAAAAAAAAGGGAGAGCGTGGACTGCATCATCTTACTACGGTGGGGCAGGAGGGGTGAAATAATTTACTCGGAAGTGACACCTTTTTTGTGTGTGGGGTGAGTTGGTTCCTGGACGGAGAGCAGCCTCGGAGATAAATTCTAGCGCTGTGTAAGTAACAGCGTTATCGGGTTTAATCAACTGATGGGAAAGGCGGGCTTCTGAACCGGCGGTTCCCATCAGCGGGCCTCTGATGCATTCTGTGGCTGAGGAGAGGAAACCACTTGCGAGCATGTGTAAACGTTACTTAGCTTGATGCCCTTTTCCCCCTTTTCAAATGAGAGAGAGAGAGAGAGAGAGAGAGAGAGAGAGAGAGAGGGGGGACATGAATGAGCTCGCTCAGACCTGAGTGTTGTCTTTACTTAGGGCAGATCAGCCAAAGCTTTGTGGTTTTTCTCAAGAGGCTGTTCCTTCCTGGTAGACCTTCTCCTGATTTGTGGCTTCTTTCTTTTGCCTTGCAGGAGAGCCCCGTCGCAGTAGCGCTTCCCAGGCCCCGGAGGCTATGGAAGACCACACCGGCGGGCCAAGTCTGTAGGATGGTAGCACATAGCAGTGTCACGCCTGAGAATGGGATTGCCACAGGCCTGAGGTGTCGACTTGAGCCCCCGCTGCGGGACGCCCTGCAAGCCCGAGTCCCTCACGCTCTCGGCTGTGCCAGCGCCGCGCCCCGGGACACCCACTTCCACACCTTTCGCTCGCAGGCGGACTTCAGCACCATCATTCGCACCAGCGCCTTGCTGGATGAGTGCGGGTTTTATTGGGGACCGTTGTCGGTCAACGCGGCCCATGAGAAACTCAAAGGCGAGCCGCTGGGGACCTTCCTCATCCGGGACAGCCGGCAGAAGAACTGTTTCTTCACCATTAGCGTTAAGACTGCCACCGGACCCACGAGCATCCGCGTGGTCTTCCAGGCTGGCCGCTTCAGCCTGGACGGCAGCAAAGAAGTGTTTGACTGTCTCTTCCAGCTGTTGGAGCATTATGTCAGCTCCCCGCGGAAAGCCCTGGTCGCCCCGCTGCGCAAGGAGCGCATGCGGTCCTTGCAGGAACTCTGTCGGAAAAACATCGTGGCGACGTACGGCAGAGAGAACTTAAGGCGCATTCCTCTCAACCCGGTCTTAAAGGATTACTTGGAATCGTTCCCTTTCAAGTTGTAAGGGGCTTGCATTAAATCGGCCAGTGCGGCTGGGAGAAAGGCGACGACGGGAGAGGAAACCGTGTCCCCAGAGGTCGCTCTCGTCTGTTGCCGCTTTTAAAATAGCGCGCAGCTATGACCTTGAGGGCCGGGCGGAAGCGATCCGCTCGCTCCCAGAGAGCCCTGTTCAGGGCGAAGAGGCGGTTGTGACGGAAAGCTTGGAATGGCTTTGGCGCAGTGACTGTTGGGATGTGCGGATTGCAGCGACGCAGGCAGATGTCGGGATTTTTGGAAATGTGTCAGTCATGAACATATCTATTTTTGTAGCAGTTCTACTGTATGTGGAGGAGGGGTGGAACTTGAACACTTGACTTCTAATGTTTACATAACTCATAACTGAAAAACTGTTTGCACAAAGCGAGGCTACAGGAAAGTCTTGACAATAATGTTTTCTGCTGGGCAGAATGTGCTGTTATTTTATATCTATTTTTTTAAACGGGGTAATAAACCTTATTCTAAAAGTTTTTGCAAAAAAAACCCAGAACTCTAGTCTCTTTGTGGGCTCTGGATATTTAGTTTTTGCAAGGCCACAGACTTGGGCAGGATTTGGGGAACTTTTGGCCCTCCCATTGTCGCTGAGTTAGTTTCCTTCAGCCCTAACCAGCATGACCAATGGCCGGGAATGTTGGGAGTTGTGGTTCAGCAACTTCTGGGGACCAGAGGTTCTCTAGGGCACTGTTTCCCAACCTTGGGCCTCCAGCTGTTTTCGGACTACAATTCCCATCATCCCTGACCACTGGTCTTACTAGCTAAGGTTGATGGGAGTTGTAGTCCAAAAACAGCTGGAGGCCCAAGGTTGGGAAACACTGCTCTAGGGCTTCATTATCTGCTTCTGGCTTCATTTGTGACTCTCCTTTGGGCACAGAGCAATACCCCCCTCCTGGAGATCATATCAAGTCACTTTCTTGAGAGTTTCACCTCAAAGCAGCAGAATACATTGACCTCTGAAACGAACAAGGCCTGGGATGTAGCTCAGTCGGTAGAGCGTGAGCCTCTTAATCTCCGGGTTGTGTGTTCAAGCCCCATGCTGGGCAAAAGATCCTGTGTTACATGGGTTTGGGGCTAGATGACCCTTGGGGGTTCTTTTCTAACTCAACCATTATCTATGATTCTATAATAAGGTCCACTGACTCTGCATGGGGGTGTTAGAAAGCTGCCAAAGGTCTTTTCTGAAAGTTGAAATTGGACCCAGCCAACTGGATCTTGTCCAAGTCCCTGGAGATAAGGCCCTGCTCATGGATAACAAAAATCCTAGAGAGAGAAGGGACCTCCCAGGTAATCTAGTCTACTGGTCCTCAATTCGTGGGCTGGGATCCATGAGTAGGTCCAAGGTGGTTTAACAGGAGCAAAGTGAAGCCAGGAGCACTGCCACCATGGAAATAGATGGCAAGAGATTAAGAAATGGGTCCCCAAATGCATGTTTGGGTCAACAGTGGGTCCTGAAAATCCTTCATCTAGTCCAACCCGCAACCAATGCTTGAAAGCTGCTACTTGTTGACATCCATCTGTCTCAAGAGACAATGGAGTGTGCCTCTGGGGGTGAAGTCAAATCACTTCTACAGCATCCCTGCTAGGTAGCCGCCCTATCTCGGCTTCAGGCAGAATGTACTAGGTGTATCTCGCTTCCTCAAAGAACAGAACTCCTTGCAGGACATTGCTTGGTGGTCAGTGTGGTCTCATAAAGGAGACGGTGCTCTGAAAGCTATGGTGGCCCCATGTAGTTCTCTTAACAACCTGTACTCTAAAGCAAGAGTTTCCCAAACTTAAGTCTCCAGCTGTTACAACTCCCATCATCCCTAGCTAGCAGGACCAGTGGTCAGGGGTGATGGGAGTTGTAGTCCCAAAACAGCTGGAAACCCAAGGTTGGGAAGCTCTGCTCTACAGGGAGGATCCTTCTAAATTCATGGCTGACACTGCAGTACAGAGCCATGTTGACATTCCATTGCCTGCTCTCTCCATGTATTGGAAGGGAAATGTTTGGACAGTCTTCTGTCCAGATCATCTATGGCAAATAACAAGCAGACAGCAGGTTGGCCATGGTCTGAAGGACAAACACAATGTCTCCTGGGGGCAGCTTCTCAGTGCTACATCCACCATGTGGAGAATGTCCCCAGAAGCCCCGGGCACAGATAGATGCAGCAGCTTTCCCACATGTCCATTGAACTTTCAGGTCTTCCTTCCCACTCTTTGCAAAAACAACAACAACGTGGAATGCTAATAAATTCCCATTTGGGGTTGTGCGAATGGTAGAACGCATAACAAAACAACCTGAGGGTCCTTTTTATGTAGCTAGTTTCTCCAACAGTCTCAAGCTGGCAGGATGTGGGTTTGCAGGTGATGTTATTTTGACGCAGATCTCAAGGTGTATCTTGACATCATCGTCTCCCCTCTGGTGAAGACCTGGCGATGCAAAATATTTAGAGAGGCTTTTCCTGACCCGGTGTGTCTGCTGGGTATTTTGGGTTCCAGCTCCCATCGCTCACAAGCGCTGTGACGGATGCTCAGGGGGTGATGCGAGGTGTCATCTAACCACGTTTTGGTGGAGAAGGTTGATTCAAAGAGGCAAAGTTCAGAGCACCTAAAGCAGTTGGGGGGCAAAGGTTTGGCCCATGGGATGTTTCTGAACCACAGCTCTCATCGTGCCTTGTCATTGGCTGGGCTCGTTGGGGCTGATGGGAGTTGTAGTTCAGCAACATCCGGCGGGCCAAAGGTTCCCCACGCCTAACGTACAATAAGAGCCCAGAATGCGGAAGATTCCCAGGTCCAATTCCTGACACCTCCAGTTGTAGAATTGCGCTAACAGTGCTGGAAAGACCCTGTGGGAAGCTTGGAGGGGAGGAGGGCTCTTAGCACAGTGGCAGGACACCTGCTTCGCTTGCAGAAGGCCCTTGGTTCCTCTCCATTTCAAAGGACCAGAAGCCCAAGGGGTAGGAAAGAGCTGCCTCTGCTGCTGCCAGCTGAGTTGGATGGATGAACCACATGGCTTGGAGCAAAACGGCTTCCAACGGCCCCATCTGTCGCAGGGTGCATGGCCTCTGCTGTGGCTGGCTGGGAATGTTCAGTCTCGGGAAGAGAGCGAGGAACTTAGCAGCGGGATAAATCCATGCGTGCGCTTTTGCGCTGAGCATACAGTTCCAGAGGGCAAAGGTTGGGGACCCTCTGGGCAAAAGGCAGCATGCAGTGAACGTTAGCTTGAGGATTGTGGCATCAGTTGAATCAGTGCAAGACAGATTCCTAGATTCATTTGGAGCTGTTGTTCTAATACTAATACTAATACTAATACTAATACTAATACTAATACTAATACTAATACTAATACTAATACTAATACTAATACTAATAAATTTATTATTTATAGCCCGCCCATCTGGCTGGGTTTCGCCAGCCACTCTAGGCGGCTTCCAACAAAAGATTAAGAATTGTTCCCTATTTTCCCTATATAAGTTTTTGTTCCCTATATACCTACTTTAGAGAGAGAGAAAAAGAGATATCCCCCTTAGGGCTCTTTGTAAGATAATGATGATGGTGATGATGATTTATTTATACCCCGCTTATCTGGCCGGGTTTCCCCAGCCACTCTGGGCTGCTCCCAACAGAATATTATTATTAATAATAAAGCGATAAAACATCAAACATTAAAAGCTTCCCTAAGCCTCCTGAGTTTTCACCCATCCGAGAAGTGGGTGTTTTGAAACTCCAAGCTGGCTGCAGTCTGCTCCAAAAGGCTTGGTTTCCACCCCCTCCAAACTCTGTGAATGGAGAAGAAGGGAGAAACGAAACAAAACCCAAATTTGCCTTACTTGGTATGTACACTGCTGGGGGGGGGGGGGGTCTGACCTGGTGGTCACTGGCCAGGAAAGGGAATTGTTGACTCAGCCCTGTAACAGGCGAAGGCCATATCAGGAATCCTTAAGGAAGAGGTGGGAAATAAAACTTGCCAGTATCGCTGTGCTGTTATATAAATCCGTGCTGTGGCTGCGCTAGGAATACTGCGAATAGTCACTGCACAACGCACAGCTGGAAAAGATGCAGGGAAACTAGGGCAGCCCCCATGACTGCTGTTACAGAGGAACAAAGGAACAGACCATTGCTTCACCCAGCGTGGAGCTGGCCGCACTGAATGGCAGCAGCTCCCCGGGACTTCAGGCCCTATGTGGGGTTGCAGATAGGTGCTCTGTCACTGCACTACGGTCCTTCCCCTAAAATCAAAGTAAGATTCTAGTCCTCATGGCTCTGTGTAAAAGGCAAAAATTAATAAGGACACTGCAAATCAGACAGTTGGGTCCACCTAGCCCAGTATAGTCTACACTGACTCACAGCAGATCTTCAGGCTTTTAATCATGAAATCTTTCCCAGCCACTACTTGGAGATGCCAGGGATTGAACTTGCGACTTTCTGCAGGCAAAGCAGATTCTCTAACCTCTGAGCTACTGCCCCTTCCCCCAGGAAGGACACGTTCACACAATTCGCCCGCGGAACTCACTGCCACTGGATGCAGTGACTTTTAGTAGCTACTGCCCCTCCCCCCAGGAAGGGCACGTTCACACCATTCGCCCATGGAACTCGCTGCCACTGGATGCAGTGACTTTTAGTAGCTACTGCCCCTTCCCCCAGGTAGGGCACGTTCACACCATTCGCCTGCTGAACTCGCTGCCCCTGGATGCAGTGACTTTTAGTAGCTTACCGCGCAAGCCTGGCCACATCTACTCAGAAGTACTGTTGCATTGCAACCTTGGACGGCTTTCTAAGGAGACAGGCAGGGCATGGATCAGGGCAGAGGCTGTTGGGAACAGCCATTTGCTAGTTCAAGTTGCAGAGGACAAGGGAAAGGGGCTGGCCGTCCTTCCACTGCACCAGGGGCAAGGAACCTGCTCTGCTGACATCATCCTGGACCGCTGGCAAGGGCTCATGGGAGGTGTAGTCCAAGACCTTCTGGGAGGCCACAGGTTGCACAGAGCAAAAAACATTGGGAGGAGCCTGCAGTCTAGAACCTGCAAACATTCCAGGCCTACAGTGCCCCTGCCTAGAAGGTCTCTCACTGATCCACGGCATTTGTGCTTGTCTCTCTCTGTGCGCAGCCTTGCAAACCTCTCTCTATAATTATTTTTATTTTATAAATACAAAATTCACGTTTTACAGAGATGCTCGGAGTGGCTAAGAGAAGCTGGCTGATCAACAAAATGCAATGAATGCAAAATTAAAAAAGAAGAAAATAGCAGCACACCAAAGTGTATTTTTGTTTTTTTAAAAGCATAAGGACAAACCAAATGGAAATTTATGTAGGGTCCAGGAGGAGGAATGGCTAAATCTCCCCTCATTTACCTGGTGGGGGCAGGCTGCCAGTTTCAGAACCAGTGAGCTCTGCTGCACTGCCCACCTACGCAGCTGGGAATACATAACACTTGCTTTGCACGTAAAAGATCCTGAGATCGAATCCTGGGCATCTCCAGGTAGAGAGAGGCTGCCGGTCGGTGCAAGCAATCCTGGACTGGATGGACCAGTAGCCTGGTTCGGTATTAGGCAGCTGCTTGGGTTTCTCTGCCCATTAACATGGACATAAGCACATGGGCTGCAAAATGCACAGAACTGCACCGTCGTCAGCTGTGCATTTAAAGAATAAGGGCAGCCGAAACCACAGAGCAGATTTAACTTCCCAGCAATGAATTAACAGCCTGTGGCTTCCATTCTGACGCACTGGGGGTGGGTGGGAGGGAGAATAAGCGGTTGCACCACCTTATCCAGGAGTGGGGAGTCTCAGATTTGGAGGGGGTGTCAAATGCTGCCCCCCAGGATTCTCTGCAGGACACACCTCTGCATTCTCCTTGCATGCTGGAAGGTGTGCTTGAACTGTGCTAATGTCCCTTGCTTGCTTGGATAAAGGATGAAGAGGCTGTGAGGTGGTGACTACCAGACTTTTATAAGACATCTGAAGGCAGCCCTGTTTAGGGAATCTTTTAATGTTTATTTATTTTTTATTATAATGCTTTTTATTGATTTTCAAAAACAAAACAAAATTAAATCAAACGTAAACTTTTACATTCAACATTTTTGTATCTTCTTATTTACCCCGCGCAATTTCGCGCCCGGGCTTCCTTCCTTCCCCGCATCGGTTGTCACAATTTACATCCTCTCTTACAGATTCTTATTTACACACTATCCACGTCACAAGATTTCTATTAGCCCTGCTACGGTTTTTAAACTTCTACAGTTATTCCGTATGTACACAACAAATTTACTCCACTCCTCTTCAAACTTTGTTACTTTTGGGTATCGAATTTTGTAAGTCATTTTTGCCAGTTCTACATATTCAAACAATTTCGTCTGCCACTCCATTAAAGTTGGAATCTCCTGGGTTTTCCATTTCTGGGCCACGAGAATCCTAGCGGCATAGGGAAGCTTTTAATGTTTAACAGACCACTGTATTTTGATATTCTGTTGGAAGCCGCCCAGAGTGGCTGGGGAAACCCAGCCAGATGGGCGGGGTATAAATAAATTATTATTATTATTATTATTATTATTATTATTATTATTATTATTATTATTATTATCCCAGCAACTCCTGCAGCCAAGGTGGTGCCAAACATCTTGTTCTGCTTTCCTTAGGACCATATCAGCGAGGCCAAGAGGTGGGTGGTCTTGTTGTCTGGGCAGACCAGGACGGCCACACACACTGCCCAGGTCTGAATCCCTGCTTGAAAAACCTTCTGCGCGACCAGGGGGGGCCTGTCGCCTCCTCTCAGCCTTACCTACCTCGCAGGGTCGTCGTGCAGGTAGCAGAAGGCCCTGTTTGCTGCTCCAAATGTCTTTGGAGGACAGTCGGCTTGCAAAAAGTAACAAATAAACAGAGATGTTGGCTTCCTGCACTTTGTTCCACACACAACTGAGAGCACCGGAATTGGCAAGCTCATTGTAGGCTTTGGGTCATTTTGCTCTCCGCATCCCATTTCCAGAGAGTCTGTTGGCTTGCCAGCCTCGTAACTCACTGGCTTTTAACTTAGTGCTGGTCTGGCCCAAGAGGCAACACAGGCAGCTAGCTCCCTGTGTAGCAATAGTTCAGGGTCAAGGAGTTAATTGGGGAACAGGAAAGGGGGATACAGGGTTCCCCCCCTCCATGCACACCCAAGATCAATTCCTTGGAAGGTAGCAAGCAGATTATCGGCATATCCATTAGTAGCCTTGGATCTAAAGCCTAGGTCACGGATGTGAAATGAGCCTCCGTACTGGTGTGAAAGGAGGAATTGAGTTCAATTTCCAACCTTGGTAGATGCCATTTAATTGTTTAGCTACCGAATCTGACGGGAACTTTGCAAGTTCAGACCTACCACTGTCTTGATGTACAGTGGTACCTCAGGTTCCATATGCTTCAGGTTACATACACTTCAGGTTACAGACTTCGCTAACCCAGAAATATTACCTCAGGTTAAGAACTTTGCTTCAGGATGAGATCAGAAATCGTGTGGTGGCAGTGGGAGGCCCCATTAGCTAAAGTTAAGAACAGTTTCAGGTTAAGAGCGGACCTCCGGAACGAATTAAGTACTTAACCCGAGGTACCACTGTACCTCCAAACCATCACCAGTTTCACTTTCTTTGCTGGCAGGTCTCACCTGCAAGGCTACCGTCAGAATTCCTGCCTCCATTGACCCAGCCAGTGTACCATTCAAAAATGAAACGTCCTTTTCCAATGTGTCTAAAATCCTGCTAAATTTTCCCTTTGCTGCTTGTTTTGGAAGAAGAGGGCTGCAAGAGGAGATATTCAATTCAGCTTGCATTTAAAGGCGCACCTGTCAAATCTGCATCTTCTGAAACGATGGGAGAATCAAAATCGCCATCACAGCAGAGAAGGGGTGTTGTTCAGTAGTAGAGCACCTGCCTTGCATGCAGAATGCCCCAGATTTGACCTCTGGCATCACCAGGTAAGGTGGGAAAGACCCACAACCTGGAGGTAAAGGTAAAGGGACCCCTGACCATTAGGTCCAGTCGTGGCCAACTCTGGGGTTGTGGCGCTCATCTCGCTTTATTGGCCAAGGGAGCCGGCGTACAGCTTCCGGGTCATGTGGCCAGCATGACTAAGCCGCTTCTGGCAAACCAGAGCAGCGCACGGAAACGCCGTTTACCTTCCCACCAGAGCGGTACCTATTTATCTACTTGCACTTTGATGTGCTTTTGAACTGCTAGGTTGGCAGGAGCAGGGACCAAGCAAAGGGAGCTCACCCCGTTGCGGGGATTCGAACCACCAACCTTCTGATTGGCAAGTCCTAGGCTCTGTGGTTTAACCCACAGCACCACCCACATCCCAACAACCTGTAAAGACAACACTCATCTCAATAGACCAATGGTTTGGCTCCATTTGAAGCTGCTTCCCATGTTCCAATAGCAAAAGCATAAAATGAAATACCAGGAGGTTTCCCCCCTTTTCTTCCATAAGCCCCACTGGGACCACAGCCAGCCTTTCAACAAAATAAACATTATGATCTACCCCACCCCACACTGCCTCGCACCAGCCAACTATAATGAGATCTGGAGACAACGAATGCCCTTCAACTTTCTATTATGCAACATTTCCTAGGAATTCGGCTCAATGAGTTACCCGGGAGCCAAAGACCCTGGAGCTGGAAAAGTCCAGGGCTGGAGATCGCTAATGTGTGCCTCCTGTTCCTTCCTGCGCAAACATTCTGGGTTCACAAAGATGGGCTAAAGAGCAGCGTTGTTACTCATTTATCTGTTCATTGGTTACTAATCAATTCATCTGTATCTACTTGTGTCTCAGTGGGGTTTGGGTTACGTCTGATGTTTCCTGCAACTAGATAGCTCCTGAAGGAGAACCTATGAACTTTAGTCTTCCAGGCCTGTTGGGAGGGACCCCAAAGGTCATCCAGCCCCACCCCTGCAATGTAGGACTCTCAACCTTGGATCTGTAGCTATTGTCGGACTACAACTCCCATCACCCTGAGCTGCTAGCTAGGGATGTTGGGAGTTGTAGTCCAACCATAGCTTCAGATCCAAGGTTGAGGAAGGCTGGCCCAAGGCCCTGCCCTTACTCTTGAGGAGGCCCTTTACTCATATATTTATATATATATATATAAATATTTTATTGACATTTTTTAAATACAGTGCACAAAAGAAAAACAGTATCACATATATCTTAACATATTTTCAAAACTTCTTTGGACTCCCTCACATCTCCCGCTCCCACTTTCATCACAATAAAGTTTTTCCAGCAATTTATCACCTTGTTTCCCTTTTTATTATCTAGCTTTCCCGTGTTGTTTCTCTAGTTTCGGATACCCTAAGTTCAAATCCCAAAATTTTAAATATGGTCTGATAATTATCCAAAAATTTATATTTTCCTAAATCTAGCTTGTCTTCATGTCTCCATCTAATTTAGTGGTGCCAAATTATTTATGATCTAGCATCCTTCTTAACATTCAGCCAAATTACAATGTTTTTGTAAATAAATCTTGAATTTCTTCCAATCTTCTTCAACCCTCTCCTCTCCCAGGTCTCGGATTCTGCCAGTCATCTCGGCCAGTTCCATATAGTCTATCTGTTGCGTCTGCCATTCTTCCAGTGTGGGTAAATCTTGGGTTTTCCAGTGCTTGGCGACGAGTATCCTTGCTGCTGTTGTTGCATACATAAAAAATGTTCGGTCTTTCTTTAACACCTTTACTCATAAACTGGGTTTCTCGTTGCACACCATCTCATCGCTCTTCAACCCAGACCTTTGAGCGTTACTGTTCTCGGGGTCTGGGTGGTGGTGGCTCCACAACTCCAAGCATTCTTTGTCAGGTTTCCTGCCAGCCAGAGGTATCCTGAAGGGGATTTTAAGCACAGGTTCCAGAGGATACTGCCCACTGGCGGAGGAAGGGGGTGCGGGAGGTGCAGTCCGCCCTGGGTGTCATCCCTGAGAGGGGTGACATCGTTGCCCCACCCCTCTGGGATGCTTGCCATGGGAGTCACCCCCTGGGACGCTTGCCATGCCCCCATGGGCGGCTTGCCACGCCCCCCGTGGGTGGCTAGTCCTGCCCCTGCGGGCAGCTCGCCCAGCCCCGGGGCGCACAGCCTCTGACTCTCAGCTCCTCAAAATCCTCAACCTGTAGGGAGTCCAATTCATCCTCTGAGGACTCCGTGCCCAGTACCATTCACATTATTAGCATCAGAAAATGTTTAGAAGATAGTGAAAGATGATGGTGTATTTACTGTTATTTTAATGTCTTTAGGTTTTGTTGTTGTTGTTGTTTAGTCGTTTAGTCGTGTCCGACTCTTCATGACCCCCTGGACCAGAGCACGCCAGGCACTCCTGTCTTCCACTGCCTCCCGCAGTTTGGTCAAACTCATGCTGGTGGCTTCCAGAACATTGTCCAACCATCTCGTCCTCTGTCGTCCCCTTCTCCTTGTGCCCTCCATCTTTCCCAACATCAGGGTCCCTTCTAGGGAGTCTTCTCTTCTCAGGAGGTGGCCAAAGTATTGGAGCATCTATGTTATTACAGTGGTACCTCTGGTTAAGTAATTAACTCATTCTGGAGGTCCGTTCTTAACCTGAAACTGTTGTTAACCTAAAGCACCGCTTTAGCTAATTGGGCCTCCCACTGCCGCTGCGCCACGGGAGCACGATTTCTGTTCTCATCCTGAAGCAAAGTTCTTAACCCGAGGTACTATTTCTGGGTTAGCGGAGTCTGTAACCTGAAGCGTATGTAACCTGAAGCGTATGTAACCCAAGGTACCACTGTAATAACTTTTTCTGTTAAGAGATACCAAAATGGGTGAAAAGAGAAACAAACCAGTTGGGGGAAGCCTTGGAGGGGAGGGAGGGAGGAATATATAGTAAATGTTAAGAATTTGAGATGTATGTAATGAATGAAAAAGAAAAATGAATATATATATATATATATTAAAGAGGTTTGGTGAAAACCTAAAATTTCTTTAGCAGTGAAGCCCTGCGCTGTTGGTTTCTTTGAAGCCAATGGTCTCCCTCTGGAGGTTGTGGACTCTCTTTTTCTTGGAGGTTTTTAAGCAGAGGTCAGAAGGCCATCTGTCATGGATGCTTCAGCTGAGATTCCTGCATTGCAGGGGGGTTGGGCTGGATGACCCTCGGGGTCCCTCCCAACTCGACAATTCTGTGATTCTATGAAATTCTCGTTTGGAAAATTCAGGTGAAATATAGGCCAGGTTGGAGCCTTAAGGGCACTTCCTCCCTGGAGATCCAGAGAACTTTTGAACTTTTCATTTGTGCCCGAGAGAATGTCATTAACACGCAGGAGAAAGCGGACAACTTGGGGGGGCAGGAAGGCAAGTCTTAAATCAAAGGCACAATGTGTCTTTTACGCTCCCATTAAAAGAGGCAAGGAGCCCAAATGAGCCTTTTAGTGTCATCAGCGAAAATGACTTGTCAGTCACCTAAGTTCATTCCTGGGGCACGACCGGTTGTCAGAATGCAGTTAGGGAGACAAATGAGATGCCTCCCTTTTTTGGGATCCCATTTTGGGATCCGTTTGGAGGAGTTCTCGTGCTTAAACTGCTGGCTGACACAGACACCACACATTCCTAGCCAAAGAAAAGGGTGTTGACAGTTTCAAATGCGTTTTCTGCCCATCTGACACTGATGCTGACTAGACAATCCTTCGCTCTGATCTAGTGATGAGCCTATCTATCCATTTCAGTCCACCTCCCTTTTCTCACTCTTCCGGTCTTAATTTTTGCTCATTTCCACATCCATTTGTGACTTCAGAATAATTAGTCCTCATGAAAATTCACCAGCAACTTTCTCCTAATAAGCACACGTATGCAATTTTGACTGAATAATTTCGCACAGCGTTTTATCCTAATTTCCAAAACAACACACAAACCAATAACACGACCATCCTTCAAATCCACACTTCTCTGAATTTTGCGGCGCGGTTCTCTGGCCAAGTCACGTGTATGGAAATGCATTAGACTGGGTTAAACTATTCATAAATATATATATATGAGTGGAAATTTTTTTAATGGCATTATATTAGAGAAATTCACTTTGTAAAAAGATCTGTATATTGGGCAATACGGCATATATTAGGAGGAATTCTTTGATGAATTTTGAGGGGGACTTTGAAATAAATCCACAAACTGATGTGGAAATGTGGGAGACTTAAGACTGGAAAAATGAGAGACACAGAGAAAAGGAAATTGATTGAGCCGCCCAACAGCAGCAGCTGTAAGCAATTTAAATCTCAAGTCTGCACATGAGCGCATGAGATCCTCTGCGATATTGCCAGACCGCACTCCCTTTCGACTGCGCATTGCATTACTGCTGTGCCCCTAAAAAAGCAGGTGTCCTGAGCAACCACATGAGCTGGGGAGAGCACCTGCCTTGTGCACAGAAGGTCCCAGGTTTGAATCCCCAATGGCAACTCCAGGTAGGGCTAGAAAAGATTTCCTGCTCAAAACCCTGGAGAGACGCTGTCGGTCAGTGTTGACAATACTAAGCTAAGATGGATCCAACAGTCTGACTTCGGAGCAAAGCAGCTCTCTGTGGCCTTGTCAAATGTAGCTGTTTACACAGAACCATGAGGACTGTAACCTTACTGTATTTTTCGCTCTATAAGACACACTTTTCCCCTCCTAAAAAGTAAGGAGAAATGTGTGTGCGTCTTATGGAGCGAATGCAGGCTGTGCACCTATCCCAGAAGCCAGAACAGTAAGAGGGATCGGTGCGCAGCGCTCCCTCTTGCTGTTCTAGCTTCTGGCTTAGCCCCTTCTCCCACTTCCCGGAAAAGCCCCCAAAAGCCTCCTCGGGGGAAAGCCTGCAAGCGCCGCACACACGCTCCACGCGGCTCGTGAAAGGGAGTGCTGAGCAGAGCCTGGGATGCATACGGGCTCTGCTCAGCGCTCCCCTAAAAAGTAAAGAGTGTAAAGTGTAAAGAGACTGAAGGTACATTCTTTCACCTTTGGTGGACGTGCCCAAGGATTAAGGCCTTCTGGGAAATGATATATAAAGAATTGAAAAAGGTACTTAAGTACACTTTCTTGAAGAAACCAGAGGCCTTTCCCCTGGGCATGATCGGCCAATTGGTGCCAAAGAAGGATAGAACCTTTTTTATGTATGCAACAACAGCAGCAAGAATATTGATTGCAAAATATTGGAAGACACAAGATCTACCCACTCTGGAAGAATGGCAGATGAAGATGATTGACTATATGGGACTGGCAGAAATGACTGGCAGAATTCGAGACCAGGGGAAAGAGTCGGCGGAAGAGGAATGGAGGAAATTCAAAGATTATTTGCAGAAATATTGTAAAATTAATGAATGTTAGAAAGTTGTTGGACAGAAATTAAGTGGTTACCAGCTGTAATGTAAAAATGGAGTAACAAGTTAAAATAAGTTATAATAAGTTACAATAAGGATTTGCTGAATTAAGAATTTTAACTGGATTACAAAAGGGGGAGGTGAGAGGAGGTCCGGGAGATAAGGCAATGGAAATAAGTAACGGGAACTATATTTGTTTTGTTTTGTCTTAATTGTGTATTTTTGTACTTTTGTTATTCTTTGAGTATTATTTGTTTTTTGGTTGTCTTTCCTTTTGTACTAAATTGGAAACTCTAATAAATATATTTATAAAAAAAATAAAAATATTTTTTTCTTGCATTCCCCCTCTAAAAACAGGTGCATCCTATGGAGCGAAAAATACGGTAATTTAATTTTAGATGAAGGTGGTGGAGCATCTTCTCAGATGATCCCAGGCTCAGTCTCCAGCAACTGCAGCCATGGCTTGGAGAGTCTCCTGCCTTGGAGAGACACTGCCTGGCACTGAAATCCGATGGTCTGATTCAGCTTCCTTTGTTCCACGTGCGCGTCTGACCCCTCCCGAACTGTAAGGATGTTTCCTCTGGCAGAGGCAAGGCCTGCTCCACCAGCGACACGGAAACCCCTCCCATCCTTCTTATAAATCATGGCCGGGAAAGCGAGCCTTGCTTTTCGCCTTACCTGAGATACAATAACTTCATGAGAGGCGAAGAAAGGTTCATAAATATTCTGATCTGGGTGATAAAAAGCCACTTCCTTCCCTGGGAGTCTACTTAATCGCAGTGCCCTCTTCCACCATGTTCAGTATATTAGCCTAATTGCAAAACTGTGCATTGCCACTGGTATGGATTAACCCCCCCCTCCTTCCCCCCCCTCAACCTTTTTGGTTCACACCGAGCTGGGGAAGCTAAATCAGAACTTCGAGAAGTTTGGACGAGAACAGAACAGGGCCAAATGCAATTCGCCCTTCACTTCCCTGGCTGCCCTGCTTATGACTCCCAAGTAGAACCAAAGCATCATAGAATTGTAGAGTTGGAAGGGACCCACAGAGTCATCTAGTCCAACCCCCTTCAACACAGGAATCACAGCTAAAGCATCAACGGCAGATGGCCACCCAAACTCTGCTTAAAAACCTCCAAGGAAGCAGAGTCCACCAACTTCTGAGGGAGACCGTTCCACTGGTTAAGAGCTCTGTCAGATACTTCTTCCTAATGTCTACAGTCATGCCTCATGTTACGTTTGCTTCATGTTATGTTTTTTCAGGTTGCGTCCCGCGGCGACCTAGAAAGGGTTACTTCCCGGTTTCGCTGCTCGCGCATGTGCCGTAGCACTAAATCGTGCTTTGCACATGCGCACAAGCGCCAAATCACACTGCACACCTGCACAAATATGGCGCTTCAGGTTGCAGACTTTTCATGTTGTGAATGGGCCTCCAGAACAGATCCCGTTCGCAACCAGAGGTACCACTGTAGTTGGAAACTTCTTTCTTACCATTTAGTGCCGCTGTATTCTGCTCTGGTCAGACCTCACCTGGAGTACTGTGTCCAGTTCTGGGCACCACAGTTCAAGAAGGACACTGACAAACTGGAACGTGTCCAGAGGAGGGCAACCAAAATGGTCAAAGGCCTGGAAACGATGCCTTATGAGGAACGGCTAAGGGAGCTGGGCATGTTTAGCCTGGAGAAGAGGAGGTTAAGGGGTGATATGATAGCCATGTTCAAATATATAAAAGGATGTCACATAGAGGAGGGAGAAAGGTTGTTTTCTGCTGCTCCAGAGAAGCGGACACGGAGCAATGGTTCCAAACTACAAGAAAGAAGATTCCACCTAAACTTTAGGAGGAACTTCCTGACAGTAAGAGCTGTTCGACAGTGGAATTTGCTGCCGAGGAGTGTGGTGGAGTCTCCTTCTTTGGAGGTCTTTAAGCAGAGGCTTGACAACCATATGTCAGGAGTACTCTGATGGTGTTTCCTGCTTGGCAGGGGGTTGGACTCGATGGCCCTTGTGGTCTCTTCCAACTCTATGATTCTATGATTCTATGATTTGAATCCATTGGTTTGTGTCCTATCCACCAGAGCAGGAGAAGACAAGCTTGTTACCTCCAGTGGCAGAGGAACCCACTCTGGCACCAAGGGCAGGACACGGAAGGGCAGGGCGAACTGCCCAGTGGCGCATGTGCAACGTCCGTACAGGCTACTACTTGCACGACATCCGTACGGACTGCGCATGTGCGGCATTCTGTACGGAGTGTGCACATACAGCAGCCCGTATGGTCACTGGGTGAAAGGCAGCCCATATGGACGGTGCACAAGAGTGGCAGCCTGTACGGATGCTCCGCAAATGGCGCCCATAGTGACTGCATGCACCCTTGGCTGCTCTACAGCTGGGGGAGGCAGGGCCCATCTTGTCACCCCCTCCAAGTGGCACCCGGGCAGATCGCCCCCTCCGCACCCCACTTCGTACGCCCCTGGCTCCCTCTTCCATGTGAAAGCCCTTGAGATATTTGTATTTTTTTATTAAATGATATTTTATTAGATTTTAACAAGAAAAAAGTTACAGAACGATAAAAAAACACACAAGTAAAATACAAAAATCAAAATTTAACATAAAAAAATAAAAAATAAAAAATAAAAATCACTCTTTTCAGTTTCTTACCATTCATTTACTTATTTTCCCGACTTCCTCTCACCTCCCTTTTTTGTATTCCATTTAAAAGTTGGTTCAGCAAATTCATACCCTCTTAATTTACCCTTAATTGTTTATCCTCATATATTATAACTTCAGATTTTCATCTAATGTCAATCCATTCTTACAAGTTCTTATTTTACCTTATTACTAGAAGCACTTCATTTCATTTCAACATCATTAACATTTGAAAATTTTACAGTTCAATTTACCATTAATTTCTTTAACCTTATCTTACCTTCAAAACATTAAAATTTCAAAATTTAAACCATATTTAAACTTAACTCCTTCAAACCTTTTTGCTAAAGCCAATTAATTCCTTTCCAGCACATTTTAGTATTTCATTAAAGGTAAAGGTAAAGGTACCCCTGCCCGTACGGGCCAGTCTTGACAGACTCTGGGGTTGTGCGCCCATCTCACTTAAGAGGCCAGGGGCCAGCGCTGTCCGGAGACACTTCCGGGTCACGTGGCCAGCGTGACAAAGCTGCATCTGGCAAGCCAGAGCTGCACACGGAAACGCCATTTACCTTCCCGCTGGTAAGCGGTCCCTATTTATCTACTTGCACCCGGAGGTGCTTTCGAACTGCTAGGTTGGTACTAATTCCAAAAATAAAATGATTTATAAAAAAGAAATTCTCATTCTGGTTTTATCCAACGTCCCTTCTTCCTGGTTTCGGATGATGTCAGTCCTTACACCATTGGAAAGCCCTTGAGATATTTGAAGGTTGTTATTGGATGCTATTTGATTACAACTCACAAAAATTCATCAGCATTTGGGTACAAAATTCTCCTAATACAAATTGCATATTTGTGTATGCAATTTGGCCTAATATACACTTTTTGTTGTTGTTGCAACAACTGTCCCCAATATATTGCATTTTTCTATGTTATTTTCCATATGCATTTCAATGCATGCTTTACCCCTGTGTATGGATTTCTGTGTACATCAACTGGCTGAAGAACTCCATTGCAAAATTTGGAGAAGTGTTAAATTTTGAAAGACGACTCATGTTTCGCAAAGTGCGAATGGGGAACGGTCACCTTTGAATGTGAACTGGATCAAATCTCTACCCCATTCCCACCTGCAGTCCTCCATCATGAGACTTCTCCCATCAGCCCTTGCCCAAAGGCCAGAGATAATGGGAGTTATATACCTGAAGGAGCCTCTGAACCCCCAACGTTCAGCCCGGACACTGAGTTCCAGTGCCAAGGGCCTTCTGGCAGTTCTCTCGCTGCGAGAAGTGAGGTTACAGGGAACCAGGCAGAGGGCCTTCTCGGTGTGGCGCCCGCCCTGTAGAACGCCCTCCCGTCAGATGCATCTTATACATGGAAAAATACAGTATATTATGCTTTTATATGTGTTGGAAGCCCCCAAGAGTAGCTGGGCAACCCAGCCAGACAGGTGTAGTATAAAGATAAAGATGATAAAGATAAAAACAACAATTTTATGTCTAAAACTCCTGGTAGAGGACAAGGATCTAGAGATCGAGCTAAGGGTGGCCAAATTCTGTGCAACTGCCATAAAACTCAGGGAACAAGCTGTACTACCAAAATGATTAAGGTTTTAAATGGCAATTTTAGGTTATATTTTAGTGATCAAGATTTAATATATATTTTTAACTGCCGCTATATACCCAATTGCAATTCAATGTATTCCTGTTGTGTTTTATGATTTTCCTGATATTGTAACTGGTCTGTGACCGTAATAATAAAATTCAATTCAATTTTATGTGGGAAATGAAAGAATAGTAGTAGTGGTAATCAGAATAAGAATGCATATTCTTTGCTTTGGAGGCTAGAAAGGGGTGTGTGGATATGTGCAGAAACTAGACTATTCTACAAAGGTAGAATTTACATTAATTTCTCCACCCACTTTTGTCTCTGGCCCCACCCACACTGAAAAAGCCTCTCTATAACTGATCTCCAGGCTGACCCTGTGACCTTTGCACTTTTGAAACCATGTGCCATATTTAGTGTTAAGCGTGGGGAACATCTCTGATACAACTATCACCGTTTTGCTCCCCTGGCGAGATGCCTGTGTCCACCGAGGCTCCGTGGGAGGCAGGAACTCAGCAAGGAAAGCTTTTGCAAGCACAGAGAGAACACTTTGCCCGTCAAACTTCTGCCTGCGGTTGTCATAGGATCCTCACTAGGGAAGAAAACAAGCAACCACTTGAGGGTGTCAGCCCTGCCTGCGGGGAGGTGCCGAAAGGAGAAGGGGGGAAATGGAGGTGGTCCTTGTGGGCCGTGCGTTGGCCACCTCTGTCCTCAGCCAAACCATGGCAGTTTCGCATCCCTCATAAAAGCTGCTGAGTTTCCCTTGCTGGTTCAAACCTGTGGTCTTAGTAATCCTGTTATGACTGAGGTCATTTACAAGAATTGAGTTTGCAGTTCCTGCGAATGATGCTGCTGTTCTTTCTCTCTCTCTTCTTTCTTTCTTTCTTTCTTTCTTTCTTTCTTTCTTTCTTTCTTTCTTTCGTTAAAATAGAGAGAGAAGCACATTCTGTCAGACAGTACATGCGCACACACACACACACACACACATATACACACACTGACCGTACCTAGCCATCAATACCCGTCAGCAAGTATTTAATCCTTTCTCAATTCACTCACATCCCGTACGTTCTGGTTTTCAGCCCACATGCGGTAATCGAAAACGCCAGCATGTACCTTAAAAGCATCTGCCGCCGACAGCATTGATAACCCCCCCCGGATCCCCTCCTTACGTGGGCAGAGGCAGTTTATGCTAGTCTCCTTTCCAAATGGCCCTGAATTCAACACAAATGCTCTCCCCATTCACCCCTCTGCCGTTTCTCACTTCTCAGAAACTGAATGTCCCCTTTTTGCTTAGGACGTCCCTATCTTCATCAGTGAAATTTTGGAGGGTATGGTAAAAAGGTAAAGGGATCCCTGACCATTAGGTCCAGTCGCTGATGACTCTGCGGTTGTGGCGCTCATCTCGCTTTATTGGCCGAGGGAGCCGATGTACAGCTTCAAGGTCATGTGGCCAGCATGACTAAGCCGCTTCTGGCGAACCAGAGCAGCGCATGGAAATGCCGTTTACCTTCCCGCCGGAGCTATACCTATTTATCTACTTGCACTGGCGTGCTTTCGAACTGCTAGGTTGGCAGGAGCAGGGACCGAGCAACGGGAGCTCACCCTGCCATGGGAATTCAAACCGCTGACCTTCTGATCGACAAGTCCTAGGCTCTATGGTTTAACCCACAGTGCCACCCACGTCCCTATCTTAGTCAGTGAAATTTTGGAGGGTATGTTAGGGCATCCCTATTTTCATTGGAGAAATTCCAGAGGGGATGGAGTTATGGTATTCCCTCAAACCAAGGAGATAAGTAACTATAAACCTTTCTGAGAAGCGAGAGACAGCTGAAGGGTGAAGGGGGGGGGGGAAAGTATATGTGATGAGGGGTGGGTGGGGGGAGGGATTGGCTTTGCTGCCCTCCCCCCAGGATGCCCTCCCTCCCTCCTTATGCTGCCCAGAGGTTGTTGCTGAAAAGATGCTTCCCCAGCAGAACATCAGGCCTCAGTCGGAGCCAAGCTCCAGGCCGTAGGATTTCGGAGTCGAAAGTCCACCCTAGTGGAGTGGAGGCAGGTTATGAAGTAAAGAAACGAAATCAAATCAAGTAAAACCAGGCAGGCAGGAGTCAGCAGTGGCGGACTTTGGCCCTTCAAATTTCAGCGGCGCCAGAATTTGTTGCCCCCACAACCTGCCGCCTTCCGTTCTGCATCATTGTCAAAGTTTCTCCTGTGGGCACCTTCTTGACTCAGTACCCAGTGTGGAATAACCGGCTTCACTCCCTTAAATCTGCCTCTGGGGGGGTTAAGCTCCACGCCAGCAATTCACTAAAGCAGGAGTCACCATCCTCCTCCTCGGCCCTACAGGCATGTTTGGATTTCTGAATGAGTGTTGTGGGTAGCACTTTGTCTGCTCATGTCTCCATCACCTCAAGAAACTGAGAAAGGTTGCCTGCCCGTGCACACATTTTGCATTTTCAAGGGATCTGGGTACAACTTGGACCTTGCAGAGCTAATCTGAGCCCTGAAAAGCACATAGAGCTGGAAGAGGAAGAAAGTCACACTTCCAACTTCCTTCTTCAACTTTATGTAGTTTTTAAGAGAGGAGGTGAACGACCACCACCCTCACCAACTCGTGACTAAGCAGGTGGTGCATGTGTGTTGGCAGGGTTTTTTATATATATATATAAAATGGCTTTGTGGGAAATGTCAACAGCACCATGGCACCCAGAGGTGCCACATCAGCACTGCAAGAGTTTAGGCAGTGACCTCACACCAGAGATGAGCTCCTCAAACTGAAGAGCAAGGGATGAGGTTGGGGTTTTATAGAGCCTAGTGGGCAGGGATTGGCTCTTGGGAATCAGCTGACAAGTAGCCACTGCAGCCTAGGTGGTACCCCCCCAACCATAGAGTTCAGTCTGGTAGGCTTGGCGCATGGCTTGCAGGAGGTCAGAACCTGGCTACTTGGAACCCCAATTCAAGCCCTCGACTCCATCTCATATTTACCCTACAGAGAAGACAACTCTGGGATGGTATCCAGAGCTAATCCTACACTGAAATTAATAGAGATAAGTTAGCCATGTTGATTCATTTCAACGGGCCTCCTCTGAGTAGGACTAGCATTAGATACAACCTTCCGTCCCAACCAGCCCATCTTGCTACATGTAACTTGGATTTTGAAGCACATCCTGTAGCTCAGTGGTACAGCATCTGCCTTGCATAGGTGAGGCCTCAGGTTCAATCCCTGGTTTCTCTGGGCTGGAAATGTTCCGTGCCTGAAATTCCAAAGATCCAGGAACAGACAATGTAAACTAATACTGAGCTAGCTGACCAATGCTCTGACTCAGGAGAAGGCAGCAGTCTTTGTTCCTGTGCTGACATCCTTACCTTGTCTTTCAGCCCAAACATAACACGTATTATCTGAATTGTTGTGAACCGGGAAGCAACTGATGCAGTGTGTGTGTGTGTGTGTGTGTGTGAGAGAGAGAGAGAGAGAGAGAGAGAGAGAGAGAGAGAGAGAGAGAGAGAGGCTCCAGAACAATTCTGCACACACACACGCAAACATACACACACACACCTATTGTTCCACCAGTGTTAGAATTCAGATCTTTCTCAGAGCTTTGCTGGCAGCAGAGAACCGTCTCGTTAAAAAAAAAAAGTGTGTTTTCCTCACTCTAACCACAACCCATCCCAGTAAACAAGGGGAGGGGGGGAAGCATTGCCTGTCTTTCTGATGCTGCAATTACAAAACCATCTGCACAGTGCTGTGTGCAGCTTTCTCTAGACCACTGAGATCCCGTGTGAAATGGAAGAGCTGGATTCTTCCAAAACGCTTGAACGTAATTTGAGCTATTGCTGCACCGTTCGAATGGGAAAAGAAACTAGGATCCTAAGAACACAAGGAGAGGTCTGATGGATCAGGGCAATGGCCCATCTATCCTGATCTCACAGTGGTTAACTAGATGCCTGTGAGGAACTCGCAAGTAGGATCTGAGCACAAGAGATCTCTGCCCTCCCATGGTTCCTAGCAACCAGTATTTAGAAGAAGAGGAAGAAGAGTTTGGATTTGATATCCCACTTTATCACTACCCTAGGGAGTCTCAAAGCGGCTAACATTCTCCTTTCCCTTCCTCCCCCACAACAAATTCTCTGTGAGGTGAGTGAGGCTGAGAGACTTCAGAGAAGTGTGACTGGGCCAAGGTCAGCCAGCAGCTGCATGTGGAGGAGCGGGGAAGCGAACCTGGTTCACCAGATTACGAGTCCACCGCTCTTAACGACTACACCACACTGGCTCTGATCATCGGGGCAGACCATAGCCATCATGGCTAGAAGCCACATTGCAAGGATGGAAGGGGCTGACTCAGACGTGGGGATTACTGCATGGGATTTCCTGATTATAATCCCAAATGATAGCTGGTAATATGGCTTTACCAGTTGCATTACGGAACTGTGGCTTTTTTGATCCATACACCGCCTCATCACACTAAAATAAAAATGGCAGGAAAGGACCGTCTGCTAGGATACCGGTCCAAATTTCACAACATGAAATTGCAACACAAAACTCCCTGCAGTTTTTCGGATTGAAAACGGATTTCTTTCCCCACAAGCAAATAACATGGAAAGGAGTGCCAAATTTCAATGCCATTCTGCTGAGTTTCCAGAAGTGGTTTTTAATTTTTTTGCATCCCACAAAGAAGGGTCATGCAAAACACAGGAATCGCCAGGTCCTTAAATGTCGGGAAAATTAAGTGCTGTCTGAATGCAGCCCAGACCTTCCTCTCCGTGCTGTGTACTTTCGGTTTCCCGGATCTGCATGGTTCAGTTCATCCAAACCACCTGCTGCTTAGTCAGAGCTGCTGCTGAATGTGCATCCTCATTAGCAATCCCCCAGCTGTTTGCATTTACACAAAAATCAATTTCTAAGAGGGTTATGACGAGTCTTCCTGGTGTGGTATGTAAATGAAGGAAGTGTCGCTCTGTTTAGGCACCCGGGTGGAACGATGGGTTCTCCTGGGGCAACAGGGTTCGCCCAAGCACCTGGTGTTCAAGACACACTTGCACACACGCAAACACACCCCTGTCTAACGTGGGCCTCTCTTGGGACTGAAATTAAGTAAATTTCAGACATTGGCTTGCTACTGGACCCACTGATTGTCTTATTAGTGCATATGAGGATGTGTAATGAGAATTGCTGTCACAGGAGCGTGCCAGCTAGCAATCACACAGTTCAAAGAATGGAGTTAATAATACTAATAATACTAATAATTAATTTATACCCCGCTCATCTGACGCCACTCTGGGTGGGTTCCAACCAAATATTAAAATACAGTAATGCATCAAACATTAAAAGCTTCCCTAAACAGGGCTGCCTTCAGATGCCTTCTAAAAGTTTAGTAGTTGTTGTTCTCTTTGAAATCTGGTGGGAGGGCGTTTCACAGGGCAGTCGCCACTACCGAGAAGGCCTTTTGCCTGGTTTCCTGTAACTTGGAATCTCGCAGTGAGGGAACCGCCAGAAGGCCCTCGGTGCTGGACCTCAGTTTCCAGGTAGAATGAAGGGGATGGAGACTCTCCTTCAGATATACTGGACCGAGGCCATTTAGGGCTTTAAAGGTCAGCACCAACACTTTGAATTGTGCTCGGAAATGTACTGGTCTTTCAAGACCGGTGTTATGTGGTCTCGGCGGCCATTCCCAGTCACAGTCTAGCTTTCGCATTCTGGATTAGTTGTAGTTTCCGGGTCACCTTCAAAGGTAGCCCCACATACAGTTCATTGCAGTAGTCCAAGCGGGAGATAACCAGGGAATGAGACAGTGAGACTGTCTGTGGGCAGGTAGGGTCTCAGCTTGCGTACCAGATGGAGCTGGTAAACAGCTGCCCTGGACACAGGGTGCCTCCATGGACAGCTGTGAGTCCAAAATGACTCCCAGGCTGTGCACCTGGTCCTTCAGGGGCACAGTTACCCCATTCAGGACCAGGGAGTCCTCCATACCAGCCCACCCCCTGTCCCCCCAAAACAGTTCTTCTGTCTTGTCAGGATTCAACCTCAATCTGTTAGCCGCCATCCATCCTCCAACCGCCTCCAGACACTCACACAGGACCTGTACCGCCTTTACTGGTTCTGATTTAAAAGAGAGGTAGAGCTTTTTTATTAGCAAAAGCATGAACTCCACGAGCTTGGCTGAGTGTCATGCCTTATGAGCAGAGCAGCTCGTTCCTGGCGGTCTTCCACCATGAAAACCAGTTGCCAAGACTGAAAGTCCTCGCCACTTCACAGCTGCCTAAGCCCCCTCCTCTCCAGGGCTTTCCCCAAGCAATGGGAGACTGCACCTTCAGGCAGCCAACCTCTCCTCTGCCCCTTTCATGTCCCTTCTGGTTCTGGGAGACAAGGGAGGTATGGAGCTTGTTGCAGCAGGATGGGGAGACACCCATGACTCTTCACCATCTCTGGACTCATCTCTGCCTCTTCGCCTCCCTCTTCTCCTGCTTTAGCTTCTGCCTCTGATTCTGGACTGCTCTCTGCCACAGACTCCCCCTGCTCACTAAGTCCTGTTACCTCTTCAGTTTCTGACACCTCCTCCTCCCAGTCTCCTCACTCTGACCACTCACCATTGTCCCACCACCACTCCCCAGGCTTTGAGCCTTGTTTCCTTGCTGGTTCCCCAGCTGCTTCCTAACACCATTTCCCTGCACCCAACTAGTCCATGACACCTACAGATGTAAGGAGGCAGCGATTTCAGTCCCACTCTCTATTTATCACAGCTGGTACTGTTTCCATTCAGCTGCAGTTCGGCTTCTGCTAAACCCCATGCTATTTGTCTGACTGTCTGCTTATGCCTGATCGCAACCGCAGTTAATGACATAATTAATTTCAGTGCTTTGTTGTTCTTGTTTAGTTGTTTAGTCGTGTCCGACTCTTCATGACCCCATGGACCAGAGCACGCCAGGCACTCCTGTCTTCCTCTGCCTCCCACAGTTTGGTCAAACTCATGCTGGTAGCTTCGAGAACACTGTCCAACCATCTCGTCCTCTGTCGTCCCCTTCTCCTTCTGCCCTCCATTTTTCCCAACATCAGGGTCTTTTCCAGGGAGTCTTCTCTTCTCATGAAGTGGCCAAAGTATTGGAGCCTTAGCTTCAGGATCTGTCCTTCCAGTGAGCACTCAGGGCTGATTTCCTTAATTTCAGTGCAAGGAAAGTCAAAAGCAATGCGGAAAAGAACATTATAATTTACGTTTTACCACTCAAAAATAGGATCACTGTTGTATTTGAGCCAGTGGTCAAGGCCAGATATTGCATGTGCTACAAATGTTCTGAGACAACATGTATCTAAACCCAGTACTGCCGATTGGTGTGCTATGAAAAGGCTTATCAGATACCTAAAGGTGTATGTTAAGTGTATGTTTAAAGATATTGAGTCCACAAGACGAGAGGCTAGAAGTATTTGTTGATGCAGACTGGGGGAGCTGCGTAGCAAGCAGAAAATCCACATGTGGGATGGTAATGATGTTTGCCAATTCCATAATAGGATGGAGGTCAAAGAAACAGGGATTTGTCACAACCTCATCCTGTGAGGCACAATACGGGAGTCTGTCGCTAGCATGTAATGAAATCATGTGGTTTTTCCAGATACTAAAAGACCTAGATTGTAAAGTGGATTTGCCCATCCAAGTGTATCAAGATAGCCAATCGTGCATTCCATTTGCGAGCTTGGAAATAATGAAATCCGCATCAAAACATATTGCTATTCGTCATGAAATGTTAGAGACTGTGTACAGAATGGGGTAATCAAACTGGAATATTGTCAATCACAAGATAATATAGCTGATTTGTTTACCAAGCCTTTGCCAGCAACATGTCATAATGAATTGATGACAAAACTGGGTTTATGTAAATAGTGTATACAGTGGTACCTCGGACACGATCCGTTTCAGGGTGCTGTTTGCACCCTGAAAAGTCCGCAACTAAAGCAGCACTTCTGTGCAAGCATGGAGCGTGATAGAGTGCTTCTGCTTATGTGCGAAGCGCACAGAGTGCTTCTGGGCATGCACGAAGTGTGTAGAACCCTTCTGCACATGTGCGCGCACGACGAAACCTGGAAGTATACACTTCCGGGTTTGCCGTGTTCGCAACCCGAAAAGCCGCAATGTGAAGCAAACGCAACAAGTGGTATGGATGTATATGTTTTTGCATTTAAGAAGCAGAAGGGGTGTCGCGGCTTAAAATTAGCTGCCGTTTCTTTAATACAAAAGGAACTGAATCAGCATGAGTCAGCGGCCTACAATTAATTGGTAAAGCCTGCATGACTCATGCAACCTTTTACTTACATATACCTGACATAGAGTGGTCATTGACTGTGTGTGGGTTGGGATGGTTGAAAGTTGGCTGAGTTTGGTGTGTGTAAAAGCTGTCGGTCGTTGTTGGAGAAGAAGAAAGTATTCTTTCTTTCTTTGTGCCGACTAGGGTCCGAGGACCAGGCAAAAGAGGCAAGAACCTTTTTCTTTTTTCAAACACTGACATTGCAGACTCTAAGAAGCCGAATAGTATTTCATTCCTCTCATAAAATTTGATTGCCACTGTTATGTACTGACTTGAATAGGATCCAAAAGGCAGCAGTCTGATTGGTCCTAGAACAATAGGGTCCAGAATGCAGCAGTCTGACTGGTCCACAGGAGCCACCCAATCCAGCTCCAGGTGGAAGTGAATCAGTAACCTGATTGGCCTACAGGCGAATCCCGGAATTAGCCAATCATGTGGGGCCCATTGTGTAAATAATGTATATAAAGCAGACATTCTGGGGGAACTTCCATTCCTCCTCCCCACTATGAGCTGAATAAAGAGCATGAAATCCACTCTCGACTCTGAGTATATTTCAGCCACACACACACACACACACACACACACACACACACACAACTGCTTACAAAAAGAATGAAGTAATAAAACATTCCATACAACTATTTAAGACTTTTTAAAGAAAATTAAAAGTAGCTGCAAACTAAAAACATATTAAAACCCCCTTTCACAAAAAGAATAAAACAATAAAACAATTGGTAAAAAAACCCAACAACCTTAAAAACAAAACATACAAAAACAAAACCAACAATATGCTTAAAACACCCAGATGAAAACATCCAGCAACCTTCTAGATATATGGGTAGACTTGCCTAAGCAAAAATGTTTTTAGCAGATGCTGAAAAAATGAGAGGGAAGGCACCTGCCTACCTGTCTATCAACAGGCAGCAAGTTCCAGATGCTGCAATACACAAAAAATGGTTTATTATAAACATGAAACATATATTATGTGATATCTGTAGGAATGCTGGTTCTGCATATCTGAGTGGTTGAGTCGGCATCTATGGTGTATGACCATCTCACTGGCACGATAGTGAATGATAGGAATTTCTGCTCGTATCAGTTGGTGTGAATTAAACTGGCAATTTCTGCTCACTTTCTGATGGATGTTCAATGGGTCTACTCTGAGTACAACTTAGCTGGCTAAAGCTGGTTGGTGTGAGGGCTGTCATGTTGAAACCCTGGCCTTGAAAATTGACAGCTTCATCACTGTTAACGGGAACTGTTGTAGACGAATGGATTAACCCAAAGCGAGCAGGAATCTTTGGTACGGTTATTCCCAAGGAAATTGCTAAATTGCTACTTCCCCTGAACTGGAGAATAGGAAACGAATCGATAACATGGTGTTTTATAAGAAGTGATGAACCATTTGTACATTTATTCATTTTTTACTTCCTGCTTTCTTAGGTAACTTCTGTTTACATTAGCCAACATTGGATGTTCACTCTTGGCTGCAGAAAGCGATTCCCCAAGAACAGATTATGCAATTCATTGATAAATGGGTCTAAGGTCAAAGGCAATCATCTTGTCTCAGAGGAGGAATTGTTGGATTTCTAGAGCTTTTTTTAAAAAAGACACACACACAAAAACCAAAACTCTCCACCGCAACTACAAAATTTTTATGATGCTGGGTGTGTTCGGTCTCCAGGTTGCTGGCCTTTTGCCAGAGGGATACAGGAACACAGGGAAATTTGAACTGCACAATTAAACAGTATTAAAATGCTCTGTCTCCAATCGCAACAAATCCACTTTTGAAAAAAGGAAACAGACCTTTCGTGATTAGGATAGGAACGAGGAAATGCATCGAAAGGTGTGGGACGTGCAAATGATTAATGGGAAGATGTCCACATGTACTGCTAGCAAATTAAGATGGAGACTTGTTTTCTCATATAATTTCTCTGCCAGCAAAGCAGTACAATCGCTCAGTGCAAACTGGACATAGTCTAACCTCTGTGTAAGCTTTGTGGAAGGAGAAATGCTGAATAAATAGGTCATCTGGGGGAGCTCTGGGTTTTTCACAGTGGAGTATTCTAATGGAGAGGCAGTGTTGTGTAGTGGTTAGAGTGTTGGACCAGGACCTGGGAGGCCAGAGTTCGAATCCTCACTTGGCTATGAAGCTCACTGGGTGACCTTGGGGGCCAGTCCCTGACAGTATGGGGCTCTCATGCTCAGGGTCGTGGGTTCAAGCCCCACATTGGACAAAAGGATTCCTGCATTTCAGAGGGTTGGACTAGATGACCCTCAGGGTCCCTGCCAACTCTATGATTCAGAACAAGAGAAAAGTATTTAGAACCAAGGGGCTGGCACCCTGATTCTCTCCGCAGCAGGTGTGTCTCTGAGTATCAGGCGCTGGGAATCACAAATGGGTAATGTGCTTTTGTGCTCAGATCCTATTTTCAGGCTTCCCTTTGAGGCATCTGCTTTGTGTGATCGAGCAAGGCTCCTCCGACGCAGAAACATGGGAGCGAGGTGGACACAAACATACAAATATATTAATAAAAAGTTGTGGTTGTTTAGTCGTGTCAGACTCTTTGTGACCCCATGGACCAGAGCACACCAGGCACCCCTGCCTTCCACTGCCTCCCGCAGTTTGGTCAAACTCATGCTGGTAGCTTTGAGAACACTGTCCAACCATCTCTGTCGCCCCCTTCTTCTTGTGCCCTCCATCTTTCCCAACATCAGGGTCTTTTCCAGGGAGTCTTCTCTTCTCATGAGGCGGCCAAAGAATTGGAGCCTCAGCTTCAGGATCTGTCCTTCCAGTGAGCACTCAGGGCTGATTTCCTTCAGAATGGATACGTTTGATCTTCTTGCAGTCCATGGGACTCTCAAGAGTCTCCTCCAGCACCATAATTCAAAAGCATCAATTCTTTGGCGATCAGCCTTCTTTTTGATCCAGCTCTCACTTCCATACATCACTACTGGGAAAACCATGGCTTTAACTATACAGACCTTTGCCGGTAAGGTGATGTCTCTGCTTTTTCCCCCAAGAAGCAGGCGTCTTTTAATTTCGTGACTGCTATCACCATCTGCAGTGATCACGGAGCCCAAGAAGGTAAAGTATATATAAATGCCTATGGTTTTCAAGAATTTTACCAAGTGGCACTTGGGAAGGGAGTTGAGAAACAAGACCCTCAAAGCCTTGATGGTTGTGCTGCCTGGGACTGATGCAAGTCATTGTCCTCAGTGTCCTCCAGACGAAGGCTATCCTATGTCGACTGGGAAAGGTTGTGGACCATTGGGCTGAACTTCACTGCATGTAATGCTTTGAAGGAAAATGTTATGAAAATGATATATAGATGGTACATTACCCCAGTTAAACTTGCCAAGATATACCATCTGTCTGATAATAAATGCTGGAAATGTAAAGCAAATGAAGGAACATTTTTTCACCTCTGGTGGACTTGCCCTAGGGTGAAGGCCTTCTGGGAAATGATATATAATGAGCTGAAAAAGGTATTTAAGTATACCTTTACCAAGAAACCAGAGGCCTTCCTTCTGGGTATTGTCGGCCAGCAGGTATTAAAGAAGGACAGAACATTTTTTATGTATGCAACAACGGCAGCAAGGATACTTATCGCTAAGAACTGGAAAACCCAAGATCTACCCACACTGGAGGAGTGGCAGATGCAACTGATGGACTATATGGAACTGGCCGAGATGACTGGCAGAATCCGAGACCTGGGAGAAGAGAGGGTTGAAGAAGACTGGAAGAAATTTAAGAGTTACTTAAAAAAACATTGCAATTTGGTTGAGTGTTAAGAAAGGATGCTAGATCACAAATAATTGTGCACCACTAAATTAGATGAAATTATGATGATAAGTAAATTGAGGTTAAATTATAAACTTATTAGAGAATTAATAGACTATTGTTAAATGAATGTGACATAAGATTGCAAACAAGATGATAAATTGCGGGTAAGAATTGACAACGATGTAAATGGGAGCGGGAGACGTGAGGGAGTCCTACGTAGTTAAGAAAATAAGTTATGATATATGTTATATTGTTCTTTTTCTTTGCACTTATGTTCAAAAACCTTAATAAAAAATATATTTAAAAAAAAGAAGAAGGCTATCCTATGTCAATCACCTTTCACCCAGCGCCAAGGGCAGCACCACAGACAGGGCAGGGGATTCTCAGCAACTGCCTTTCTCTAACAACAACAACAAACTGTTGCAATTTGGCAGCCAGGAAATGACAGTATGATTATGAGGCCTCCCCAGACAGTTGCTATTTTCAGTAGAATTCAATTAATTGCCAGGAAATTCAGGTTGCGCAATTCAAATGGATGTGGTGATCTTGTGCAGCAAACCCATTCCACCCCCCCCCCCGAATCAACAGCAGCAATAGACTCCTTGCAGTAAGGAAAGTGACAGGAAGATTGCACCGGGAAGTACAGGACAACATTGGCTTCATGTAACACCAGCTCACCTCCCAGCAAACAGATCTGGGCGAAGGCTCAATAAACAGCTGGAAGCAACCTATGTCAGAAGTGCAACCTAGGGGCACTATGTTTCTTTCACTAGAAATGCACTTTTTTACAGAGTGTGCTAAAAAGAGGAGACATGCAAGTCCCATCTCCACTATACTGTACATCTAACAGCACCATTATACCACTTTCAGGAGGCTTGGGGTCCACCGCAAAGAACCCTGGGAACTGTAGTTCATGGATAGGTTTGGACTGCAAGAAGAACAAGCCTATCCATTCTGAAGGAAATCAGCCCTGAGTGCTCACTGGAAGGACAGATCCTGAAGCTGAGGCTCCAATATTTTGGCCACCTCATGAGAAGAGAAGACTCCCTGGAAAAGACCCTAATGTTGGGAAAGATGGAGGGCACAAGGAGAAGGGGACGACAGAGGACGAGATGGTTGGATAAGTGTTCCTCTGACAAATGAAATCTGGGACGGGTTATTTCAGCTGTAACAAGAAATCATTTGTTTAATGGCGAGCCCAGATGTGATGAGAGTGAAAGGGCTCAGGCTGTTTTAAGAAGGCAATTCTTTCCTTCCTTTTTATGCTTTCAGAGAGATTTTACCTCATAGCCCCTTTCAGAGAGTGATCCAGATAAATCTGGAGTTTGACCCAGTTCTTCGATTAATAAACCTCCAGACGAGCTTCTGAGCTTTCCAAGGGGAGACATCCTGCCAACAACAAACGGGAAAATGGCCAAGAAGGTGAATGCTGGCTCTCTGATTAAGTCATGCCTGCATAATGGGCTGGATCTGACAAAGGAATCTACCTTAGTATTGTTGACACTGACTGGCAGCTGCTCAAGACATTTTGCTGCCCGAGGCAAAGGACAAGAAGTTGCCCCCTCCAATCCCCAGTTCTGTGTACAGAAGCCAGCCAGGCTGCCTGTCGAATCCTAGGCCCCATCTTTGCTCCAGATTTAAAGCAGAGTCACACCACTTTAAACAGTGATGGCTTCCCCCAAAGGATTCTGGGAACTGTAGTTTGTGAAGAGTGCTGAGAGCTATTAAAGGTAAAGGTAAAGGTACCCCTGCCCGTACGGGCCAGTCGTGTCCGACTCTAGGGTTGGGAACCAGCGCTGTCCGCAGACACTTCCGGGTCACGTGGCCAGCGTGACGAAGCTGCTCTGGCGAGCCAGAGCCGCACACGGAAACGCCGTTTACCTTCCCGCTATAAAGCGGTACCTATTTATCTACTTGCACTTAGGGGTGCTTTTGAACTGCTAGGTGGGCAGGAGCTGGGACTGAAAGACGGGAGCTCACCCCGCCGCGGGGATTCGAACCGCCGATCATACGATCGGCAAGTCCTAGGCATTGAGGTTTTACCCACAGCGCCACCCACTGCTTCTCCTGAGAGCTGTTAGGAGACTACTATTCCCATGAGGGGAATAGAGGTTTCCTAACAAGCCTCAGCACCCTTTAGAAACTACAGTTCCCAGAATTCATTGGGGAAAGCCATACTGGTTTGAAGTTATAGATGGGGCTTTCTGTTACAGATGGGGCTTCACTTCCACGCTGGTGGCTTCAGCCACACCCGAAACCAGCAGGCTAGCTTAGGAAGTGCAGAACAGACTGGACGGCCACCCAGCTCTGTCCTCCAAGGTTTTGCCAATTCTCCCTGCCGCAAATAGTTTGCTGCCTGAAGCAGCTGCCTCCCTTTGCCTAATGGCAGGGCAGGCCCTCGCTGAGTCAATCCCTTTCTTACAGCGCTTCTGGCACACTTGATTTCCACGTCTTCTTCGCTGTGCCTCAAAGGAAACACCTGCTGCATTGTATGCTTTTGGAAACAACGTGGTCTGTCTGCATTGAGCAGGAGGGATTCAGGCACATATTATGAAATTTAGGTTTGTGCAATTAAAGCGGCCTGACACCTCGTTGCAACAAATCTACTTAAACAAAGAAACAGGGTGTGTTTGCAGTTAGGAAAGTGGGGGATGAAGGAATAATTAATGGGGCGATGTACAGTATAAACAACCCATTGGGAAATCTGGATGACTGCAGGATTTTATCCTCGTATAACCTTCCCCACAAACAAATCAGAACAATCTGCTCAGCTAGACTGGCTATATTCCCACCTCTGAAGGGTTTTGTGTGAGCACAAGAGGAGGACTGCGCAACAGAAAGGCATTGTCACTTTTGACCTTCAGGAGTCTCTTGGAAATCCTTCTATGCTGACAAGTCTTTGTATCTGATTTAATTGGCATTTTCGATCACCCGGTGACCTTAATGACTATCTGTATTTCTATTTTTTTAAAGGCAGAATTATGTTTTAACATTCTGCGCCGCCTTGACGAGTTTATGACAAGGCAGTAGAGGAATACTCTGATAAATACAGTAAGGAAAAAACAGCTTATCGGCCGGCGATATTCACAGACCTTTCTGCAGTCTCTAATCCCTGTTCCAGTATTAGCTCTCCTGGCTACTGAAAGCAATTGAGATACCTCACTTGGTTCGCAAGGAGCTGCTAGCTCTGCTGCTGGCTGCAGCCAGGTGCAACATTGCCTAATGATGGAAGCAAAGGCACCAGCTCCTAGGGGACCAGCTCTTTTAGAATCATAGAATCATAGAATCATAGAGTTGGAAGAGACCACAAGGGCCATCGAGTCCAACCCCCTGCCAAGCAGGAAACACCATCAGAGCACTCCTGACATATGGTTGTCAAGCCTCTGCTTAAAGACCTCCAAAGAAGGAGACTCCACCACACTCCTTGGCAGCAAATTCCACTGTCGAACAGCTCTTACTGTCAGGAAGTTCATCCTAATGCTTAGGTGGAATCTTCTTTCTTGTAGTTTGGATCCATTGCTCCGTGTCCGCTTCTCTGGAGCAGCAGAAAACAACCTTTCTCCCTCCTCTATGTGACATCCTTTTATATATTTGAACATGGCTATCATATCACCCCTTAACTCCTCTTCTCCAGGCTAAACATGCCCAGCTCCCTTAGCCGTTCCTCATAAGGCATCGTTTCCAGGCCTTTGACCATTTTGGTTGCCCTCCTCTGGACACGTTCCAGTTTGTCAGTGTCCTTCTTGAACTGTGGTGCCCAGAACTGGACACAGTACTCCAGGTGAGGTCTGACCAGAGCAGAATACAGTGGCACTATTACTTCCCTTGATCTAGATGCTATACTCCTATTGATGCAGCCCAGAATTGTATTGGCTTTTTTTTGCCCCCCCAATATTTTTTTTTGCCCCCCAATATTTTTCCCGGGGGGGATGAGCTGCCGAAGCGCTGCTGCTGCCACATTCGGCTCTGCCCCCCTGGCTTCTCCCAACGCCCTGACGCTGCACAACACCCTAACAACATTGTCCCTCCCCAATCTTCTCTGCAAGTTCGCACCTCTGGTTGGAAGCCTGTATCAATCTCTTCTAGGGATGGATGGTTTGGGTTAGTGTGGGGCATGGCCTTGGCTGGCCATTCGATTGAGCTTCACAGGAGACTTCATAGTGGCATTTGAAAACAAGACCGTTTTGATACCCATTTGCATGCTTCATAAATAAAAACTGCACACTTCATAGGCCCCCAACAACATCTGCCTCTATGTGGCGATGCTACCTTATTGATATGTGCTCTGACTTCCAAAACTCTGTTTTATTATGACGTTTGCAGAAACGGACCAAACCTTCTGTTCGTTTTATTCCAGCTGCCATAATGTGCTCCACACAGTTGTCGTGTTTTGCTTCTTTATTGTTTGCATGCTGGTTTTTTTTGAAAATCAATAAACGTTATGCTTAAAAATAAACGAATAAGGGAATAAACCAGTTATTTGGAGAGGCCTTTAATTGCTCGCTTGCACCAATGCGTCGTTTGAAAGCTCACAGTTTCGGCAAAGTGACTTTTCCATAGAAGGTATCCCCGGTGACAAACAAGCCCTCTGCTGTTCAGGGAACCTTGGATTATCAATTTTGATGGAGAGCTCCACAGGACTACAACTCTCATCATCCCTGGCCATTGGCCCTGCTGGCTGGGAAAGGACTGATGGGGTGGTGGAGGCATCCGACATCTGGAGGCCACCAGATCCCCCAGCCCTGGCCTATAACTAGTAGGAGTTGGTCCTATAACCAGTAGGAGTTGCTTCAGCTGGTCCTCAGCCAGCCCCCACCTATTTGCCTTCCCACTAGGACTGTCGGACCTCTAGGTCTGACCTGCATGGCCCCCTCCAGGTGACGGGTAGAAGGCTTGAATCTCTAGGTGGCCGAGGGAGCCTTTTAAGAATTATTCTGAAGACTGTGCATGCAGCTTGCATGCTTCAGCCTGGCAGGAGCCGGCTGCAAATTATAGCATAGACCCTCCAGAGTGGGTTCTGCCCTCTTACACTCCCCTCTCCCAATTAACCTCTGTCTCCAGGGGATTTCTCCATAACATCACCAGGGGCCTCCCCAGAGTCTCAGGTTTGGGCTCTGAAATCTCAGGGTCTGGGATGCTGCTGGAGTGACAACTCTACTTCTTAGTAGAGCCTTGGCCCACTGACTATCAGCTTCCTCCTTCTTGGTCTCATCCCAGCTTTGCCTTTCCTTGGTTCCAGAGCCACCTCCTTCTGCCCTGCCCATCTCAGTGGGCACCAGCCAGCCCCTGAGCTGTGGCTGTTCACTCATTTCGGTTTGCACAGCAATCTGTTCCTGAAACAGTTTTCCCTTTCTGGTAGAAGGAAATGCCTTTCATTGCCTTTGGCATGTCGGGGGAAGAAGAAGGCAGCTGTAGAATGTGTGCCAGATCCTGTTTGTAAGCTGGCCAGAGGAGAACAGAAGCCATACTGCATAAATAAGGCAGAAAGCATCGGAGTTTCTCTGGAACCGCTCCTAACACATTCCCTCCCCTGGTCTTTCCAAAGAATTTTTCGTTTCACTCAGAAAAGCAGTTTTTTATTTATGCATTGCAGTTCCACTTCTGTTGCAGGGAATCCAGGAGACTTACTAGGCCCAGCAGGGGTTGGCAATGTGGTGCCCACATGCATTCAATGTATCCACCAGTACCATCAGTAAATAACCCCTCAAAAATCCACCATGCACTTAGGTCCTGCTTACAGTGTCTTGGCCTCTCCTGCATTGAATGCATCCCTATAAACATGCCCACATTTCACTGTGTGACAGGACTGGGCATCCTCCTTCTTTCTGGTTCTGAGTAGGCCAGAAGTTCAAAGTGTGAGGATGGCCATGCCTAACACAGTTGATTCCCCCTGCCCCACGGGGGGGGGGGGTGATGCAAGGAGCCTGCCAATACACCAATCCGTGGTCCTTTCTCTGCTTCCACTCTTTTAGATGTGGCAGCCATTTTGTACCATGCCACAGACCCTGCGGCAGCCATTTTGTGGCTGGCGCCCACGACGCTCCCTCAAAATTCCACATCCGCCCAGTGGCCCAAACAGCTCGGCGACCTTTGACGTACCTTTCCACCCATCCCTTGCTCTTCAGGAAATTTTAACTGGAAGCGGAATTGAAATAGAGGATTGACCCAACACTTTAATGCATGGCCTAGTCCTATCATTGGGCAGCTTGAGGTGACTTCCTCAGGTGGCAGATGCTGAGGCGCCCCCTCGGCTCCTCCTCCTATATCCTTCCGTTGGAGGACAGAGCTGTGTGTGTCCCATGTACCTTTTCCTGAGCCCCCATAACTAAACCGTGACCCTTGGAACGCAGGGAAAATGGTGGACCACCTCTGGCCCTCCTACATGGGTCCAACCATGGAGGAACAGTCTCTCTCCCCACCTTCTGCCCCTGTGTTTCATAAATGCAGCGTATCCCCTTCCTCCTCCTCTTGCTATACTTCCAGCGCAACTCTTTCAACATCCTAAGGAACAAAATTTCTATCCTCCATCTCTGTGATCCGGTTAGCAAATACATGGCTATTGGCGGTTGTGGACACCTCTCCCCACCCAGTAGAGACAGGAATGGTGTGGAGAACATCGTTCTGGGAGCTTATCCTGTGGGATGTAAAAAACGCATTGCAGTCAAATACAACATTCCTACAATGCACATGCTGGGGAATGTTTTTATCACTCAGGAGAAAACTTCCTAGTTCCTCCTGAGCTGGGACCCACTTCCTTTGCAGGCGATTTAATGTGGGTATGGCCTCTTCTTGGACAGAGGAGCACACGGCCTCCGTGTTCTGCTCTGTGTGTTCTCCATTTTGTGTTCCTAAGAGTTAGGAGAAGTGACTGCTGAGTTGCAGTCACTTGAGACTATTTCCCTTATGGCACAGTTCACACAGTTATATGTTCTTCTGTAAATTAAGTCCGCCTTCAGGGATCTTGTTGTGAACTGGAGGATTATAAGTAAACTAGTTTTATGTTAACCTTAACCAGAAGGTCGTGTCTATTCTTTTAGGAGAGATATAAAAAGGGAAAGCAGGAATCCTAAAGAGTGAGATGAGCCTGCAACTAGTTAACCGCTGTGTAATTTAAAAGGGGGATTGTTTAACAATCCTAGAACTTGCTGACACAAGTTAGGAAGGATATCATAAAATAATATATCCTTTCCTGCCTCCCTAAACATCCCCACATATTCGACATTCAGGAGGAGGACATATTTCACCTCTGAGGTTGCACATCCCTCCACAACTCCAGAGGAAGGGAAGGCTGTTGTGACTCAGTTCTCTCTTCCGGGGAAACGGCCCTTCTTCACTCTCGAATGCACTGGTAGAATTTAGGCAGCTTTTACACGAACCCTGAATAGATAGATATAGATATAGATAGACAATAGATAGATAGATAGATAGATAGATAGATAGATAGATGCTAGATAGATGCTAGATAGATGCTAGATAGATGATAGAGAGATAGATATAGATAGATGATAGATAGATAGATAGATAGATAGATAGATAGATAGATAGATAGATAGATAGCAGTTGCTAATTCCCCTTTTCTACAATCTCCATTCACTCTGGTTGTAAAGCTGTAAAGCTTTCCTGCCCCTGAGCAGGCCTGCAAGAAATATGGTTCCTCACTGCAGGCCTTCTGCCCAAATTCTCGTTCTTCTTCTATAGCCTTTTCGCATCTTGACAATCGCTCGGCCCGTTTGGAAAACGTGGAAACCTACCTCGACCATAGCTGTCAACGTTTCCCCCTTTTTAAAGGGAAATTCAGTTCTTCCGATAGGATTCCTCTCAAGGAAAGGGAAAAGTTGACAGCTATGACCTCGGCCCAATTTGCTCAGATGACGGTCATCTGGCAACTCCGCCAAAAGCAAAACCCTGCTGTGCTGTCCTACACCCCCTAGCCAGGCTTTTGGGCTCCGGTATCTCTCCTTCCTTGCCACAAAAGTCCATTCGGCTGGAAAAACCCTTAATGTTTTCCAGTAAAACAGTCATTTTCGCTTTCTACCCAGCTCGGCTGTTTACTTTGCATTGTCATCTTAAATCAACAACAAACGGCCTTTTTCTGAGCCAGGGCTTTTCAAAAGTGTCTTGAAGTCAATCTGCAAATTATCGTATTTTTCCGTGTATAAGACACCCTCATGTTTAAGATGACCCTTATTTTTTAAAAACCCCAAATTAAGTTGTTTAGCTTTTTTGGGGGGTGGGGGAGGTCACTCCCACCAGTGGCTCACCTGCCTGCCCACCACTGCTGATTGCTTGTCACAGCCACTGCCGATCGCACACCTTGCCTCAGCCGCCAATCACCTGCCCGCCTCGCCACAGCCGCCAATCGCCTGCTCAATTGCCGCAGCCACCAATCACCCGTCCAATCGCTGCTGCAAATTTTCTGCTTGCTGCTGCCATTAATCACACATTTCCCCCCTCTGCATTCACTATCCGCGTATAAGACGACATCCAATTTTTGCGTAATTTTTTTATAGCAAAAAGCCTCGTCTTATACACGAAAAAATACGGTACATTTTATCAACACCAAAATCATTAGCTCTGAGTCTTTGTTTCTTAGTCCTGCTAAATCACGGCCCTTAGTGTTTTGATCCTGTTTTCTTCCCTGGGGTCAGGGGACTGGGGCTATTAGGATTCCCACCCCCACCCCCATTGCAAAGAGCAGGAATGTGTGTGTGTGTGTGTGTGTGTGTGTGTGTTTGTGTGTGTGTTGTTTTTTAGTTGGGGCTGCAGTGCTGGCGAGAGGGGAGGAGGTTAGAAACCTGCACAGCAGGGGTGTTGTATAAAAATAAAAGCAATAAAAGAACCAGGACACGGTAATTGCCACCACACACTTTAGACTGTTGCGTAATTTGGCTCTCAGATACGGATTTAAGAGAAGTGGCCAAAGTTCTGAAAAGAGAAAGAGAAACGATGAAAGGAATTTTCGTGCCAAGGAAAGATTGGAAGCTTTTGTGGACCGTCGGGTGTCGAGAAACTGAACGGTAGTGCTGTTATCTAATGTTAGCCCTACTCAGAGTAGACCTATTGAAGTTAACAGGCATGACTAAGTTGGGCTCATTGGTTTCCGTGGGTCTACCCTGCATAGGGCCTAGCTGGAGAGAACGCATGGGAAGCTGCCATTGGCCTGTCTGGCCCAGTGTTGTCTCTTCTGATTGGCGGCAGGGCTTCAGGGTCTCCAAGCAAACTGGGTCTTTCTCTTCCAAGGTGAGGAAGTTCCCCCCTCCCCCCCAAGAGAGGAACATTCAACCCAAAGTCAAGTACACAGAATCAGCCGAACTGCAAAACATGATCCAGAAATAAGTTGAGGAAACAGTCCGACACCAGTATGTCAACACGAGAACGGGGCCTTTTTGTGGTGGCTTCCCTTTCACACACTCACTTTCCCTGATGTTCCGTTTAGGCAAGCAAGAGGTGTTATCAGAGCTCAAGGACACATAGCAGCTAGGCATAAACATTCAAGGAGGGAGCGGTGGAGGGCCAGTGAGGGGTATGGCGTGGGGAGAGTCCCGAGGGCCAGAAAGGGAGACTTGGAGGGCCTCATTGGGTCCACCCAGGCCTGAGGCTCATTGCCTTATGCTACCTGCTCTTTTTAACTGGTTGAAATATACTCGGAATTGAGAGTGGATTTCATGCTCTTTATTCAGCTCATAGTGGTGAGGAGGAATGGAAGTTCCCCCAGAATGTCTGCTTTATATACATTATTGACACAATGGGCCCCACGTGATTGGCTTGTAGGCCAATCAGGTTGCGGATTCACTTCCACCTGGAGCTGGATTGGGTGGGTCCTGTGGACCAATCAGACTGCTGCATTCTGGACCCTATTGTTCTAGGACCAATCAGACTGCTGCATTCTGAATCCTATTGTTCTAGGACCAATCAGACTGCTGCATTCTGGACCCTATTGTTCTAGGGCCAATCAGACTGCTGTATTCTGGACCCTGTTGTTCTAGGGCCAATCAGACTGCTGTATTCTGGACCCTGTTGTTCTAGGGCCAATCAGACTGCTGTATTCTGGACCCTGTTGTTCTAGGACCAATCAGACTGCTGCCTTTTGGATCCTATTCAACTCAGTACATAACACTGGTAATGCTGGAAACTGAACCCAGGAACTTCATCATCTGCTCTACCACTGGGCTGCAAGACTTTCCTGGAAAAGTAGGCTTCCCCTTGTTGAGCTCACTTCCTCATCTTTGGAGAAAGGTGCTCAGACTTGGATCTTCCACTTTCCCTTGTCAAAGAATCCCATGAGCAGAGGGGTTTCCGCCTCTCCCTCTCATGACAGGAGGTCACCCACCCAAACGGAAACTGGCAATAAGTTGAATAAGCACTCGCTGCCCCCATCTTGTTGAAACGGTATTAGGTTTTTTAAAAAATAGCAACAGAAGAAAACACTTGTGGCCGACTGCCCTTCTCCCTCTTCCCATTCTATCCTCTTTCCAGGGCAAGAAGCCTCTAAATGTCTAGAAATCACAGTTGAAGAGGCTGCTAAGTCCTGCTTTTGGGCTTTGCAAAGGGCATCTTGCTGACCACTGCGAGGGCAGGGTGCCAGACTCAGTTGGCCACTGGTTTGATGCAGCAGGCTCTTATTGCATTCTTATAAACACCGGTCCTGAAAGACCTACATTGGCTCCCAGTATGCTTCCGAGCTCAATTCAAAGTGTTGGCACTGACCTTTAAAGCCCTAATCAGCCTCAATCCTGAAGGAGCGTATCCACCCCCATTATTCAGCCCGGACACTGAGGTCCAGCTCCAAGGGCCTTGTGGCGGTTCCCTCCCTGCGAGAAGTGAGGCTGCAGGGAACCAGGCAGAGCGCCTTCTCGGTGGTGGCACCCGCCCTGTGGAACGCCCTCCCATCAGATGTCAAGGAAATAAACAACTATCTGACTTTTAGAAGACATCTGAAAGCAGCCCTGTTTAGGGAAGTTTTTAATGTTTGATGTTTTATCGTGTTTTTAATATTCTGTTGGGAGCTGCCCAGAGGTAACTGGGGAAACCCAGTCAGATGGGATGGGTATCAATAATAAATTATTAGTAGTATCCTTGCAACGGGACGCAGGTGGTGCTGTGGGTTAAACCACTGAGCCTAGGACTTGCTGATCAGAAGGTTGGCGGTTCGAATCCCCGCGACAGGGTGAGCTCCTGTTGCTCAGTCCCTGCTCCTGCCAACCTAGCAGTTCGAAAGCACGTCAAAGTGCAAGTAGATAAATAGGTAGCACTCCGGCGGGAAGGTAAATGGCGTTTCAGTGCGCTGCTCTGGTTCGCCAGAAGTGGCTTAGTATGCTGGCCACATGACCTGGAAGCTGTACGTCTGCTCCCTCGGCCTATAGAGCGAGATGAGCGCTGCACCTGACGTCTGGACCTAATGTTCAGGGGTCCCTTTACCTTTACCTTATCCTTGCAACAACCTTGTGAAATAGGACAGGCCACCCATGAAACTCTGTGGCTGAGTGGAGATTTGAAGCAAAATATCCAACACAATAAGCCAGAAGTTGGCAACCCGTGACCTTCCTGGTGTCATTAGAAGTCCTATCAGCTTCAGACAGCTTGACGTATGGCTAGGGAATGATGTGGTATGACAACACAGAATCATATAACTGTCAAGTTTGGATGGGGTCAGGATGGTCATCTAGTCCAACCCCCCCCCCTGAATTGCAGGAATCTCAATGAAAACACCAGTGACAGCCTCTGGCCAAAAACGTCCACTGAGGAAGAGTCCGCCACGTTCATGGCAGAGATGACCGGCAGAATCCGAGACCTGGGAGAAGAAAGGATGGAAGAAGATTGGAAGAAATTTAAAACTTATTTACAAAAATATTGTAATTTGATTGAATGTTAAGGAGGATGCTTGATCATAAATAATTGGCCACCACTAAACTAGATTGAAATTAGATGATAAGTGAGATTAAGGAAAAGACAAATCCTTTGGGAGAACTATTTGATCATATTTAAATGAGTGGATATAAGACTGAAAACAAGATGATAATTTGCCTGGAAAAACTTTTCAACAATGTAAGTGGGAGCGGGAGACGTGAGGAAGTCCAAATGAGTTATGGAATTTTGTGTATGACATAAGCATTGTTGTTTCTTATTTATGCTTTTTTCTTATAAAAATCTTTAATAAATATCTATTAAAAAAAAAAAAGAGTCCGCCACGTTCTTAAGGGGTCCATTTCAGTGCTGAATGGTTCGTACTGTCAGAAACTGCCTTAGCACAAGTCAGGCCACCAGCCCACGCAGTTCAGTGTCGTCTGACAGAAGAAGAGAAGAAGAAGAGTTTGGATTTGATATCCCGCTTTATCACTCCCTTTTCCCCCCCTCAAAATAATTTTTATTCAATTTTCCATCCATAACAAAGAAAACAAAACAATAAAACACATACAACACGTATAATTTCAGACTCTTAATTTCATGTTCCTTGCTCTCCCGACTTCCTCGTACCTCCCCTTTCTGCATTCCTGTGTCAAATTTAGTTAATTAACAAATCCCTCCCTTATTTTTAAATTAATTGTACAAACATTCAAAATCTTCCACTTAACCATTATCGCTGTTAACCCCTATTTTTCTCATTCAACATCAATCTAACATTCACTGATTTTTGAATATTTCTTTAAATAGTCTTTAAATTTTTTCCAAACTTCTTCCCTTGTCTCGGATTTTGCTCGTCATCTCTGCCAAACCCATGTAGTCCATCACTTTCATCTGCCACTCTTCCACGGTGGGTAGATCTTGTGTCTTCCAATACTTTGCTATAAGAATTCTTGCTGCTGTTGTAGCATACATAAAAAAGGTTCTATCCTTCTTTCCAACCGATTGGCCGACTATGCCCAGGAGAAAGGCCTCTGGTTTCTTAGGAAAGGTGTACCTAAGTACCTTTTTCAGTTCATTATAGATCAGTTCCCAGAAAGCCTTAATCCTAGGGCATGTCCACCAAAGGTGAAAGAATGTTCCTTCTCTTTCTTTGCACTTCCAACATTTATTCTCGGGCGAATGATAGATTTTTGCAAGCTTGACTGGGGTCATGTACCACCTATAAATCATTTTCATAATATTTTCTCTCAAGGCACTACATGCCGTGAATTTCATCCCGGTGGTCCATAACTTTTCCCAGTCAGCAAACATTATGTCATGACCAATATCCTGCGCCCATTTAATCATTGCTGATTTAACCATTTCATCCTGTGTATTCCATTTCAACAGCAAGTTATACATTTTTGACAAGTTCTTAGTACTAGATTCTAACAATTCAGTTTCTAATTTTGATTTTTCCACCTGGAAGCCAACTTTCCTGTCTAGTTTAAAAGCTTCCATTATCTGGTAGTAATGCAGCCAGTCTCTCACTTTCTCTTTTAACTTCTCAAAACTTTGCAATTTCAATCTGTCTCCTTCTTGCTCCAGAATTTCCCAATATCTCGGCCAATTGGCCTCCATATTTAATTTTTTGACAGCTTTTGCCTCCATTGGCGACAACCACCTTGGAGTCTTACTTTCCAGCAAATCTTTATATCTAATCCAGACATTATATACTGCTTTCCTGACAATATGATTTTTGAAACCCTTGTGAACTTTTACCTTGTCGTACCACAGGTATGCATGCCATCCAAAGAAATTGTCATAACCTTCTAAGTCCAAAATATCAGTATTCTCTAGAAGTAGCCATTCTTTCAACCAGCAAAAAGCTGCTGATTCATAATACAATTTAAGGTCTGGCAGAGCAAATCCGCCCCTTTCTTTCGCGTCAGTTAATATCTTAAATTTTATTCTAGGCTTCTTGCCCTGCCAGACAAACTTAGAAATATCTTTTTGCCATTTCTTAAAACAATCCATCTTATCCACTATTTGCAATGTTTGGAACAAAAACAACATTCTAGGCAATACATTCATTTTTATAACTGAAATTCGACCCCACAAGGAAAGCTTCATATTTGACCAAATTTCTAAGTCTTTTTTTACTTCCGTCCAAGTTTTCTCATAATTGTCTTTAAATAAATTCAGATTTTTAGATGTCATATTTATCCCCAAATATTTCACTTTCTTAACCACAGTTAACCCTGTCTCACTCTGAAACTTTACTTTCTCTAATGTTGTTAAATTTTTCTCCAAAACCTTCGTTTTAAACTTGTTTAATTTAAATCCTGCTACTTGACCAAACTCTTGAATTAGTTCTAATACTCTTTTGGTACTAGATTCCGGCTCTTGCAATGTAAGTACTAAATCATCTGCGAAAGCTCTCAATTTATATTGTTTGGCTCCGACCTGTATTCCTTTAACCAACTGGTCCTTTCTGATCATGTTCAGCAAAACCTCCAGGACCGATATAAAAAGTAATGGAGAGATTGGGCATCCCTGACGTGTCCCTTTTTCAATAGGAATTTCTTCTGTAACCACATTATTTACAATTAGTTTTGCTTTTTGTTCAGAATATATCGCACTTATACCATTTTCAAACCCTTGGCCTACCCCCATCCTCCGAAGATTTTTCATCATAAAGCTCCATGAAATATTATCAAAGGCTTTCTCCGCGTCCACAAATATCAGAACAGCTTTAGTGTTAGTGTTCACTTCCAGTTTTTCCAAAATATCAACTATATTCCTTACATTATCTGACAAATGTCTTCTCGGAAGAAAGCCTGCTTGATCCCTATGTATCTCCTCCATCAAGACTACTTTCAGCCTTTTCGCTAAAATATCAGCAAAAATTTTATAATCCACATTTAATAAGGAGATTGGGCGGTAGTTTTTAAGTTGAGTCTTTTCTATCTCAGTCTTTGGTATGAGTGTGACAAAAGCCTCTTTCCACGTATCTGGTGCCTTCTTTCCCTCCAAAATTTCGTTGCAAACTTCTTTCAAAGGTTGTATTAACCACTCTTTCAGAATCTTATAGTATTTAGAAGTCAATCCATCCGGTCCTGGAGATTTGCCCAATGCCATGTTTTGAATGGCACCTTCTATTTCTTGCTCTGTTATTTCCTGGTTCAAAATCCTTTTACTTTCCTGAGAGATCTTTTTCAATCCATTTTTCTCCAAGAACTGTTCCATATCTGTATCACTTTGAGGACCTTGTTTATACAGTTGTCTAAAATATTTCTGGAAGCAATCCTTAATTTCTGTTGGTTTATAAATATTTTTTCCATCCACTTCTAAATTTGTAACTGTATTCAATTTTTGTCTTTTCTTTATTTGCCAGGCCAGCAGTTTACCACATTTATCAGCCGATTCGAACGTCTTCTGTCTCATTTGCTTGATTTTCCACTCTATTTCTTGGTTCATCAGCTCCATATATTGTGTCTGATATAATTTAATTTCTTTCAAAATGTCCTGTGATTTTGGCTTTGATCGCAATTTCCTTTCCCCTTCTTTTATTTTTTCCAAGATTTTCTCTTTTTTTTCATTCTGGCTTTTCTTTTTAATTACATTCTGTTGTATCAAAAATCCTCTCATCACTGCTTTGCTTGCGTCCCAGATAATTCTTTTTTCTATATTGGTCCTCATATTAATTTCAAAATAGTCCTTTAGAGTCTTCTGAGCCTTTTTACAAACTTCTTCATCTCTAAGTAGGGTGTCATTCATCCTCCATCTAAAGGTACCAGTTGTTGTTAACTTCATCACCATCTTTACTGCGTTATGGTTGGAGCATGTCTTTGGGCAGATTTATGAAGTTGCATGAGACACTGACGGACTATATGGACACAAATTTAATATTAATGGGAGATATGAACGGAGTAGTATCGACCAACATGGACAAATCTCAAAGACAGGTAGTCACAAAAGATGGAAGACTGCCAAAAATCTTTTTTGAATTGACTGACAATATGGATCTAGTGGACATTTGGAGAACAACACACCCACTTGAAAGAGAGGGAACTTTCTATTCTGAAGCTAAAATGACATGGACTAGAATTGACCAAATATGGATTACTAGAGGAATGGCACCCAGGATAAAAAAGGTTGAAATCCGCTTTATCACTCCCTTTAAGGAGTCTCAAAATGGCTCACAATCTCCTTTCCCTTCCTCCCCCACAACAAACACTCTGTGAGGTGAGTGAAGCTGAGAGACTTCAGAGAAGTGTGACTGGCCCAAGGTCACTCAGCAGCTGCATGTGGAGGAGTGGGGAAGCAAACCCGGTTCACCAGATTACGAGTCCACCGCTCTTAACCACTACACCACACTGGCTCTCCGGGATTTGACAGCAGCTCTCTGGGATTTGAGGCAGGGATTCTGCCAGGAAATCTACCAAGAAACAACGGGAATTGCACCTGGGACTTTCAGCATGGAAACAGAGAGTGGGATGAATATAGACAATACCTAGAAGATCGCTGTAAACACCTGAAATCTTGGGCAGGCCTTGAATGACTCCTGCATTGTGACACAACTTATGGAAATAACGGATAAATATAAACTAGGTATTATTCAATATGCAGTTAATACAGAAATGCAGAGGACCCATGTTGGGCTGGAGGGAAGCCTCAATACTTCATTACACAGTGGTACCTCGGGTTGCAGACGCTTCAGGTTACAGACTCTGCTAACCCAGAAATAGTACCTTGGGTTAAGAACTTTGCTTCAGGATGAGAACAGAAATCACATGGCAGCGGCACAGCAGCAGCAGCGGGAGGCCCCATTAGCTAAAGTGGTACCTCAGGTTAAGAACAGTTTCAGGTTAAGAACGGACCTCCGGAACGAATTAAGTTCTTAACCTGAGGTACCACTGTACAACTTTACTTTATTTCCAACACTTCAGTATTTCTTTTATGTATATTTTGGATGGAGAAGGATATCTGTGATGTATTTTTAAAACCAATGAAGATCTAAAAACACACACACACACAAAGGAAAGTGGATAATCTTCCACAGAGCCACAGCCCTTCCCCAAACAATGACATTTCATGTTCTTGACAGGAAAGCTCTGTCTCCAAGCTTAGAAAGCAGCCTTTGCTTTGGGCCTGATACGACTCAGCCTGCGGCATTCTTGTCCCAAGACGAAGGCCTGGGAGTCAGAACACCCTCCACCCCAGACACATGCTGAGGGTCACACGTCTTGAGGTGGCGGTGACTTAGAGGATCTCAAAATTCAACCAAATCGGTTGGTTTCCTTTTAAAAATAACACCCCTTTAGCCAGAAATGGGTCTGGTTCAGCCTTTCATTTCTCTTTTACTGTTAAAGGAACAATAGGAGTGGGGAGAAACATCCATTTTCTTATGAATACACTATTGATGGTTGTATCACATTGACCAGACGGGAAGAAAGCAAAAGGTGGAAACTCCCTACCTCACTTCTCCCAAATTCTTCTTTTGCAATGAATTGTCTGGCTAGTATTACTAACTCAACTTCACTTCTCTGATTCATTGGCTAGCAAGAATCACACTTCCTTCTTCGGTAAATTCCAGAGGTTGTAATGTAGCAGATGGGCAAAGATGGCTGGGGAGTTGGGGAAAGGGCTGACCTCACTTCTGCCATGGACTCGCTGTGCGTGTCCTTGGGTCAACACGTTATCTATGCGCCTCAGTCTTCCTGACTGTAAAGTGGGATCATTTCCATCTTTCTTCACAAGCCTGAACACAGCAAAGGTCTCCCTGTAGAGAGATGCTCTACCACTGAACGACGACCCTTTCCTATACTAGGAACAAAAAAACTTAAATCACGGCCACTGGTCCCATCACCTCCTGGCAAATAGAAGGGGAAGAAATGGAGGCAGTGAGAGATTTTACTTTCTTGGGCTCCATGATCACTGCAGATGGTGACAGCAGTCACGAAATTAAAAGACGCCTGCTTCTTGGGAGAAGGGCAATGACAAACCTAGACAGCATCTTAAAAAGCAGAGACATCACCTTGCCAACAAAGGTCCGTATAGTTAAAGCTATGGTTTTCCCAGTAGTGATGTATGGAAGTGAGAGCTGGACCATAAAGAAGGCTGATCGCCGAAGAATTGCTGCTTTTGAATTACGGTGCTGGAGGAGACTCTTGAGAGTCCCATGGACTGCAAGAAGATCCAACCTATCCATTCTGAAGGAAATCAGCCCTGGGTGCTCACTGGAAGGACAGATCCTGAAGCTGAGACTCCAATACTTTGGCCACCTCATGAGAAGAGAAGACTGTCTGGAAAAGACCCTGATGCTGGGAAAGATTGAGGGCAAAAGGAGAAGGGGATGACAGAGGACGAGATGGTTGGACAGTATTATAGAAGTGGCCAACATGAATTTGATGAAACTGCGGGAGGCAGTGAAAGACAGGAGTGCCTGGCATGCTCTGGTCCATGGGGTTACAAAGAGTAGGACACGACTAAACGACTAAACCAGTGTTTCCCAACCTTGGAGCTTCAGCTGTTTTTGGACTACAACTCCCATCATCCCTAGCTAGCAAGACTGGTGGTCAGGAAGGCTGGGAATTGTAGTCTGAAAACAGCTGGAGACCCAGGGTTGGGAAACAATGGACTAAACAACAACAACAAATACTAGCAACATAGGAAGCTGTCTTATACTGAACCAGACCATTGGGTCCATCTAGCAATGGTGGACCTTGGTGGCTCAAATTTCAGTGGCGCCCAGTGCAATGCTCAAATCTCCCTCCCCCCACCTCTCATCTGTCATGGACTGGTCGGACGAGAGGAATGGTGGGAGGAACCAGCTAGGGAACCCCCAAGGGTAGAAGGCTCAGAGCCTGGGAAGTGGTGGTGGGACGATGGCTAGTGGTCAGAGGGAGAAGACTGGCAGAAAGAGGTGTTGGAAGCTGAAGGGATAACAGGACTTAGTGAGCAGGGAGAGTCTGTGGCAGAGAGCAGTCCAGAATCAGAGGCAGAAGCTGAAGCAGGAGAGGAGAGAGGTCAAGAGGCAGAGAGGAGTCAGGCTGGTGAAGAGTTACGGGGGTCTCTCCCTCTTGCTGCAACAAGCTCCCCTCTCCACTTGTCTCCCAGAACCAGAAGAGGCATGAAAAGGGCAGAGGAGAGGTTGGCTAAATGAAGGCACAGTCTCCGGTTACTTGGAGGAAACCCTGGAGAATGTGCCCAGGATAACACACAAGCACACGGCAAGATGTGTGGGGCTGGGGCTGATGAGTGCTGTAGTTAGCGAGGGAAGAGAAAGTTTATTCAGTTAGCCTTTACAGTGGTACCTCGGGTTAAGTACTTAATTCGTTCCGGAGGTCTGTTCTTAACCTGAAACTGTTCTTAACCTGAAGCACCACTTTAGCTAACGGAGCCTCCTGCTGCTGCTGCCGCACCACCGGAGCACAATTTCTGTCCTCATCCTGAAGCAAAGTTCTTAACCTGAAGCACTACTTCTGGGTTAGCGGAGTCTGTAACCTGAAGCGTATGTAACCTGAAGTGTATGTAACCTGAGGTACCACTGTACTAAGTCTCACTTTCTGAAACAAGAAGCAAACCGAAACAGAGCCATCCTTCAAGATTCACGGGTCTCTGAATTTTACAGTGCCCTTCTCCAGCCAAGCAACGTGTACAAAACTGCTCATATTATATTAGTAAAATAAGCATGTAACCGTGCACTATATGAGGGGAAATTGTTTTGCAAAAATGTGCTTATTTGGCTGAATTGGTGAGGAAAGGTGGAGAATTAAAGTTAAGATGGGGGGGGGGGAATGTGAGAGAAACCACAACTGGCAGAGTCAAAACGTCTGCAGGGCACCAGGCTGAGGAACAGTGCTTTAGAATGTTATTTTTGTTTTATTTATTGCATTTGTATCTCACCTTTTCCTCCAAGAAGTTTGAAGTGTTGCATATGGTCCTCCCCCTCTGCATTTAATCGCCGCCACAACCCTATGAGGTAGGTTAGGCTGAGAAAAGCAGTGGTTGGTCCCCCAAGGCCACCCAGTGGGGATTCGAACCCTGGCCTCTCCCAGGTCCTAGCCTGACACTCTAACCACTGCACCACACTGTCTCTCTGGGCAAAGCATTAGGGAAGGCCGCAGCTGTCAGATAAAGGGGAGAAAGAGAATCCCGAAATGAGTGAGGTGGTGTGGGGTGAAGTGTAATCTTGAGGTGAAACGGCATCTCTCATCGCTAATGCTATTTTTTGTGTTTGTGAGGCCTTGCCCTCCGAGGCGTCACAGAGAAAGAGACACCTTTTGACGAGAGATTCACACTTCAAAGATGTTGGCTGGTGTATTAAGCCACCAAAATATTTCCTGGAGAGACAGAGACGGAAAAGCTGAAAGCACCACCAAGTATTCTTAGAAACTGGGGGTGGACCTGGCCAAGTGTAGGAGGTTTCAGACAAATTCGGAGGGCTGTTTTGAGCAGCAACGCTCCACTCTCCTGCCCCGAAGGACTCAAAAAAATCTGATTATAACTCAAAACCAGCCAGGTTCGTTCCAAAGGCAGATCGGCAAAGGGCCCTTTTGCTATAATCCATCATATTTTTGAACGGCTGAATTCCAGTAATAGCCATTTGCTGCTGTTGCGTCAGCTATAGGTTACATGTGGAACGGCAGGGGATTTTCAACACTCTCACATCCTTTCTACATATTAATATTAATATTATTTGCTAGTCACTTTATCTTGCCCAGGGCAACCCAAAGCAGCTTACAACAGACAGACAACCCCCCACCCCCCAAAATACATTAAAATCGAAAGGAAAATAGAAATACAGTACTGTAAGAACACCCAGCCCACTTCTAAAAGCCACAAGTAGTTAAAGGCCAGAGGCCTCCCTGGTCATTTTTGCCTGGCACCCAAAGATATGTAGCAAAGGCAGCAGGTGAGTCTCCCAGGGGAGGGCATTCCACAAATGGGGGAGCCACGGCAGAAAAGGCCCTGTTGTTGTGTTGCCACCCTCTGGACGTCTCATGGAGGAAGCAAGGGCCTCAGATGATGACTGCAGTCTCTGGGTTGCTTCATAAACACGCAGGGCTGCTCCTATTGTTAGGCAAAAGATGTCATAAGGGTGGCGTTAAAAAAAAAAGAATTAAAAAGAATTTTGCTGCTAGCTGCTCCCTTGAATGGACTCAAATGCGATTCTCCTTGAGGCAACCAGTGTGTTTGTGTGTGTGTGACTGTAAGACACGGTTGCTTTCTGTTCCAGTCTGCAGCTGTTTGCTGTAAACAGCCCCTTTGACGGCTTTTGCTTTCTCCTCTGTGTGACCCACCACGACCTGCCCCCCCAGTTAGCTTTTTTGCTTTATCAAACCCCCTCCCTTTTGCATTCTAACCAGATCAGAGTTTGACAACCAGACCCCCCCCCCCCCAGTCCCAGATTTACAGTCCCAGATTTTCAGAAGCCGTCCCAGTTTTTGTGATTTGATCCTGGAGTGTCCCACTTCGCCTTAGAATGTCTCTACTTTCATTGGAGAAATGTCGAAGGGGATGGAGTTATGCTGTACAAGGTCTTTTTTTGGAGTAATCTGGCCGTTCACCACCGTCCTTCACGTCTCTGAGTTCGTCCTTCCGGGAACTTGCTCTCCCTTTTCCATTTCTTATCTCCTTCATCACTTGCGTCTTATATTTCTTTAATTTTAATTTTAGGCCCGTTGTTTCTTCTGTGTTGCACGACTTGGTTCCAGTGATTTTATCGCTTGCCTTGTTTCTTTGCTCCATTGGCATTATGTGAGTTTTATACATCAGAAGGGGAAAGATCAAGAGCGAGCACTAAATTATAATAAATAACGTGACTAATGGGTCCCGTCTCCCTGCTTGGATGCGCTCAATAAGGTGGGCACTCCTGGCCACTGAACCCCCATCCCAGGGATCAAAGGGTGAAACACAGCCCATTTCCCAGAGAACCAGACACTGAGGCTCCTCCAGCCCATGTTCCAGAAAGTGATGTCAGCCACAACAGTATCCCCAGGAGCAAATAAAACCAGCCTACTCAATAATAGCTATTCAGCTCTGTCTTCACATCCACATTCCCCCCCCCCCCCCAAAGCACCACAGGGCAAGAGCCTCTATTGACAAGCAAACTGGGAAAATGGGGGGAGGGTGTTTCTTGAAATCAATATGTGGTATTTCACAATGGAGATATATCACAGGCCGGCCGGTCAGATAAGCTACTCAGGGAACTTGCAATCAGATAAAAAATTTCAAGCAGTAACATGGAAATGGTTGGCGTGGCCAAGCCATTTAAACCAGCAGAACACTTTGGACAACGATGTGGGCTCTTTCTTTCTTTCTTTCTTTCTTTCTTTCTTTCTTTCTTTCTTTCTTTCTTTCTTGATGTTCACTTTGCTTTTCCTGCAGTTCCTCCACAAATGCATTAAAAAATAAAAAGAGTTTTGCTGCTCGCTTCTCCCTTGAATGGACTCAAATGTGACTCTCCTTGAGATGACCTCTGTGTTTGTGTGTGTGAGTGACTGCAAGACAAGGTCGCTTTCTGTTTCACTCTGCAGCTGTTTGCTGTAAATGGTCCCTTTTCTCCTCCCCTCCGTAGCTTTCGCTTTCTCCTCTGTGCTCCCTCCTAGTCACCCGCCGCAACCTGTCCCCATTTAGCTTTTTTGTTTATCAAACCTTCTCCCCCTCCCTCCTGCGTTCTAACCAGATAAGGGTTTCACAGTCCTTTTCTCTGAAAGAAAAGCATTCTGGGAAGGCCATCTAATCTCTCATCTCTGGAGTAGGGCGCTGTGTTTTCTCTGCAAGGGGCTCCTTTCTAGGAAATAAGCCAGGAAGCCACAGAGTCATAGGCAGCGGAGTTTGGCACTTTGTCCATTTAGTTCAGTGACGCCGACTAGGCGCTCCCACCACTGCTTGCTCATCAACCCTGCTTACCTTCACCCCTCCATGCCAACCCCCACCTCCTCCATTCACACTGCACCCAAGCCCCCTCAACTGCTTCAAGACCCACCCATATCCTCACAACTCTTTCATCACACCCATAGCCCCTCTGTGCCTCTCCATTCCTGCTTCACTTAAACATTCCTGTTTATCTGCTGTTGTTTAAAACTGCCATTTCGAAACCTGCCGTCTCTTTCGCTCCCGTCCCCTGACTTCATGAGAATCCAGGATTGTGGTGCGGCACCGCAAGTCCTCCAACGGTGGGGCTGTGCTTTGATTTCATGCAAATCCCCGATTGCAATGCGGCACAGCAAGTCCTCCGACGACGGCTGCGTGACGACAGCCTTACATTTCTATTCATATAGCAAGAACTTTTAAAAATAATTTTAAACTTGAGGGCTGCGTTCTGCTCATGGGCAACCTTCTGGAAGCTACGTGCTACTGGTGGCTGCGGCCAAAAGTGGGTGTGATCACCCCAGACGATCCTTTCCCCATGCAGCAGCGACAAAAAAAGTTGTCGTGCGAGTGCTGGTGTTTGCAGCTGGTTGGTTCCCAGCATTGCTACATTCAGAGTAGTGGGGGACAGTCCATTAGGGCAAACTGGGCACTGCCCCACTATGACTGAATGGAGCCTCCACGTTCAAACATCATCTACCTCAATTATCAGTTGCCAAGGAACAAAGAAATTAGGAGGTTTTTGGAGCTTTCCAGGGGCAATGAGTTGGGCGTATTTGGTACAACACAGCTGGGCACCTCTTGTGCATTTATCCCAGGGGCCAGGAGCAGAGTAGTGAGGGCCACATTCCTTCCTCAGGGGACTTTTGGGGGCCACATGCCCACCACAAAGGGAGTTAAGGAGTAATGGATTAAGGAGTAATCTTACTTTTGTACAGGAGGCTCAATTCCAGCTGTATGAAAGTCAACAAAGAGGGGAAACAATGGCTGCAAGTAATCACCAAGGAGTTTAAAAAAAGGATTTGAACTAAGGGATTTATGGGAAATGCTTTAGTCTTTCCCAAGGCTTCAGGAAATGGGCAGCCGGCATGATCATAGGGATGGAACAACTCTAGAAGGAAAGGTTGCAGCATTTGGTGCTTTGTTTAAAATAATAATAATATGAAAACCACGTTTTTATTAGAAGATTTTTTGGGGTAACAAAAGTACATACGGTGCCTCTGTTTACAGATCATAGAGTCCTTTCTACAGTGTGAGACATTGCTGCTGTATGCAGGATGGGGTGGGAAAAGAGAAGTGGGGGGACTGAGGGGAGGAAGAAGAAGCAGCGGGAGGGAGACAGTAAACAATCATTTACACAGAGTGTGAGCAGAGCTTTCTGTGTCAACATTGCGTGAATAGGAATCTTGATTTTGCTGGTGGTGCAAGAAGCCAGAGGGCCCAAGGCATGGTTGGTTGCAGTGTGAGAGTGGGGGTTATTATTGAGTCAGATTAGCCTCATCGATTCGTATGCTGTTGGGAGGAATTGGTAATTGTTTTATAAGCCTGTATATGTAAATAAAAGGGGAGCCGTATCAGGGCGAAGGCATCCTCCTTTGTTTGACCCTGTGCTATTTTCAGTTTGTTTATTAGCTTTTCTAGCAAAAAGGTAAAGGACCCCTGGACAGTTAAGTCCAGTCAAAGGTGACTTTGGGGTTGCGGCGCTCATCTCACTTTCAGGCTGAGGGAGCCAGCGTTTTTCCACAGACAGCTTTCCGGGTCATGTGGCCAGCATGACTAAACCGCTTCTGGTGCAACAAAACACCAGAGTGCATGGAAACGACATTTATCTTCCCGCCACATGGGTACCTATTTATCTACTTGCACTGGTATGCTTTTGAAGTGCTAGGTCGGCAGGAGCTGGGACAGAGCAACGGGAGCTCACCCCGTCGTGGGGGTTTGAACCTTCTGATCAGCAAGCTCAAGAGGCTCAGCGGTTTAGACCACAGCGCCACCCATGTCTTTTCTAGTAGAGTGGCAAAGCAGTCAGTGGTGTAGCATGAGTTGCCAGAGCCCAGGGGCTGTGCGGAGGGGGTGGGAGGGAGGGAAATGGATGGAGTACACACACATTCAACTGCTTCACGGTGCCTGCGACACCCAGGAGATCATAGCTACAAAGATAAGAAAAGAAAAGTCATTCCGTTGTCTGGAGAGGTCACTTCCTAGTTCGCATGGAGGAGCCGTTTTCTTTTTTCTTTTTTTAAATGATATTTTATTAAGTTTTTTAACAAGAAAAAGATTGCAAGACAATAAACAAAAGACACAAGAAAAATACAAAAACACAAAAATACAAAAGTTTAAACATAAAAAGAGAAAGAGAAAAAAAGGGGGGGAAATAAAATTCCCTCTTTTTCTCAACATTTCTTTACTTATTTTCTTGACTTCCTCACACCTCCCTTTTTTGTATTCCATTTAAACATTGATTCAGCAAATTCATACCCTCTTAATTTTCCCTTAATTATTTATCCTCACTTATTATAATCTCAAGTTTTCATCTAATATCAATCCGTTCTTACATATTCTTATTTTACCTTATTACTAGAACCACTTAAATTCATTTCAGCGTCATCAACATTCAAAAATGGAGGAGCCGTTTTCAACAGAGCCCAGTGATGGAAGCACACAGCTGCATTGAGGCAGCACCGGTGGTTGAAATTTTGATCCCCTAACAATTTTGTGCCTGGGACAAACGCCCCTGTGGCCCTCCCATGCTACACCTACGGGTCCACTCCTGATAGGTTCCCCCCACCAATGTCTAGTTAAAACACTGCTAGCTGCTGGGGGTAAGTGGCTTATGAGTTCTTTGTAATGTGAGCGTGTGTTAGCTTAGAGCAGCCTTTCTCAACCTTGGGCCCCCAGATGTGGCTGGACTACAACTCCTACCATCCCTGACAACTGGTCCTGCTAGCAAGGGATGATGGGAGTTGTAGTCCATTGACATCTGGGGACCCAAGGCCGAGGAAGGCTGGTTTAAAGAATAGGTAAGTAAGAGGGAGAAGAAGAAGGTTGGCGGTTCAAATCCCTGTGACGGCATGAGCTCCTGTTGTTCGGTCCTTGCTCCTGCCAACCTAGCAGTTCGAAAGCACGTCATAGTGCAAGTAGATTAATAGGTACCACTCCAGCGGGAAGGTAAATGGTGTTTCTGTGTGCTGCTCTGGTTCGCCAGAAGCGGCTTAATCATGCTGGCCACATGACCTGTAAGCTGTACGCCGGCTTCCTTGGCCTATAAAGCAAGATGAGCGCCGCAACCCCAGAGTCGGCCACAACTGGACCTAATGGTCAGGGGTCCCTTTACCTTTACCTTACTAGGCCCCCTGAAAGGTGATGGGCATTGCTATTCAAATGGTGTGTTGACGCCAATGTTGTTTTTGGGGCCCCCCCGATTCCTACAGGCTGGCCACTGTTGAGAACAGTGTACTGAATTAGATATGCCTTTTTTCATGCTCCCTACTATGCGCACCAATGCCTGTAAACAAACTGCCGCCCTATGTGACCTCTGGGATGGGATGGGCCACAATGAGCTTCACACAGAAAGCCAGGTGTTGGCAGGTGAGATGCCCTTGGCCCTGTTCTGCATAGGTAAACAGATAAAATGGCTTCTTGTCAATTAAGAGGCTCTGCGAAAATTCGCTGGAAAAGCTCGCCCTGCCCAGAAATTAGCACATTCTGCTGGGTGGCCAAATCTTGCCTCACCACCACAAAGAACCGGCTGGTGTTTCATCAGCTCGTACAAGGATTCTAACTTTTCCCAGGCTGCTTAAACCTCCCTTGTTTATTCTGGAGTTGCTTCGCACAGCTATTTCCTTGGAAGTTTTTTCTGCATCAGAACTGATCCCATTAAAAAGGGAGAAGAGAACATGGAAAGGGGTGTCTTTGCCCTTCTGTGTTTTAAATATCTTTATTATTTTTACTGCATTTCTATCCTGCTTTTTTCTCCAAGAAGCTTTAGGTGGCATGCATGGTTCTTCCCCCTCCTCATTTACCCCTGTGAGGTAGGTTAGGCTGAGAAACGCAGAAACTGGCCCTGAGGTTATACACAGTGAGCTTCATGACCAGGTGGGGATTTGAACCCAGGTCTTTCCTGGGTCCTAATCCGACACACTAACCCCTACACCATCCTGGCTCTCACCACAATGTGCCCCAGAAATGCGGAGAAACGCGAAATGGATGTGGAAGTTGTTATTTCTGCCCTTCCTTATAGGACTGTTGCATGGATTGCTGAGCTAATGTGAAGCTTCTTGAGCACCCCTAAATATCATCACCATTACTTTTTGCGTGATTCCTTTTTTTGGAACATGTTCCTGCTTTCCAGTTTCTCTGCCGCACCCTATGCGTTTTGGTTTTTGTAACAATTTCATACAAATGAACCATTTCTGAGGACGACAAAGCTTTTGAGATTATCTCATCCTGTCCAGCGGAGATGGAGAACCTCAATGGCTCAGTGTGGGCCTTTGGGCTTCTATCTGGCCCTCAGATTCTATTTTTTACTTCTATTTTCTCCTCAGGCCACCCTCTCCTCAATGGCCTCTGCCTTTTCACCCTCCTTTTCCTCAGGGCCAAGACTTTTCATCACCTGAGGCAAAGGACAAGATGGCGCCCCACTCCCATTCCATGTTCTGACCAGATACAGGCCACATCCTCTCTATGCATTTGAAGCACCCTAACACCACTTTAACAGCCATAGCTTCCCCCAAAGAATCCTGAGAATTGCAGTTTTCTGAAGGTGCTGAGAGTTGTTAGAGACCCCAATTCCCCTCACAGGCATATAATTCCCTGTGTGGTTTCATAATCCGCCCTGCGATTTGTAGCTCAGTGAAGGGAATAACCAGCGCTTTTTTCTTTAAAAAAATGTTTGGGGTACTCTCATTTTCCTACTCATATTGAAATACTGCCCCTCAACGAGGCTAAACTTAGATTCCCCAAATGTTTAGGGGTATGTGTACCCCTGTGTACCCTCGGAAAAAAAAGCACTGGGAATCTCCTAATAAATTTCAGCACCCTTAAGGAAATGAAACTTCCCAGGATCCTTTGGGGGGAAGCCATGATAGGATACTCCTTGAAATGTATAATTTGTTTCAGCACATTTTCACTCAGAAGTAAGTCCCACTGCGCACGGAAAGATCTAAAGGGGATTGCAGACTCAATGATCTCGCTCCCCAACATCCGGAGGAACCCACCACGTTGGAAACAGCGCAAACCACAACACATGTAGGGTTGTGCGAATGGCTAGCCGCACCAGGAATCTGCTGTGTTGACAGGCTTCCCAGCGGCAGCCTCCCCCCCTCCCCGTTCTGCATACCCTGCACCACACGTTCACAGATACAGTCAGATATTTTCTCACCAAGTGGGAAGAAGACCCTCAGGCACCGTTTGCATTCAGAGCTGTGTGGAAAATATTGGTCAGCCCCGTTTTCGCTTCATCCTTCCCCACATCCTCCTCCCCCGCCCTGTAATGAAAGTGTTTTATGGTTCTTAAGGGTCCCTGTGAAACTCTGAAGAAAAATTAATTGCGAGTCAGGGTTGCTCAGGGGCCTACGGGATGTGGTCTCGACTGTTTTTTGCAGACCCAGAAGCCATGGTGTGGTTGCTACAGATATCCAATTTAGTTTCTCCTTTTTCCAACCCGGAGCTCAATTTTCCGTGTTTCTATATCAGTCTTCTTCTTCTTCTTCTTCTTCTTCTTCTTCTTCTTCTTCTTCTTCTTCTTCTTCTTCTTCTTCTTCTTCTTCTTCTTCGCTTTAAAGTCCTCATGGACATTCAGATACAGTGGACGCTCAGGTTGCGAACGTGATCCATGAGGGATGCACGTTCACAACCCGCAGCATCCGCAACCCACAGCACCACGTCTGTGCACACGCGGGTTGCAGTTCGGTGCTTCTGCGCATGCACAAAGTGCAATTTAGTGCTTCTGCGCATGCGTATGCGTGACCCCCGAAACCCGGAAGTAACCCATTCCAGTACTTCTGGGTTTTGGCAGGTCCGTAACCCGAAAAAATGCATCCTGAAGCGTTTGTAACCCAAGGTATGACTGCAATGCATTTTTGGATGCTATTTTAACTCACAAATGCATTTCGTTGCATATCTTCCTTTAGTATATGTGTTTTTGTGCACACTGCTTGGTGAGAGAGCTGCATGGCAGAATCCAGAACTCCGAAAGATGACTGTGTTTTATTCTGTGCAGTGAGAACTGGGTAGGGTTTCTCCCTCATGGCACAAAAGTTCATTTATTTACAGTATTTTAGCAGCAGTAAGCTACCCTTTTCGCCCTTACCCAGCCTCGTCGTTCTTGTCTCCTAATGTTCACCCCAAATTTGTGCTCCTGTACAAAATATATTTGACCCAAATCTACTCTCCTGTAGTGTAAACCCATTTGATCTCATCCTGCCTTCTGGGTGAGTGGACAACAAGTCTTTGCCCTCTTCTACATCCTTTGAGACGTTTAAAGCAGGTGTGAGGAACTACAGCTCTCATAACCCCTGGCCATTGCTCATGCTGGCTGGGGATGTTGGGAGTTATAGTTCAACAATGTCTGGAAGGTTCCCCACATTTGATTTAAAGATTGCTGTCCTGCCTTCTCCCTCTCTTCTCCTAGTTAAACATGCTGTGTTCCTGCAACCTTTCCTGGTAGGATTTATTCTCCATAACAACTGCCCTGTGAATTCTTTTGATTGCAAGCAAGGAAAAAATAATAATATAGGATCACTGTGGCGCAATGTTGTTGCTCCAGGAGGAACTGCACCATTGCAGTCTGCAACAAGGTTGCATTGCACAATTATAGCAATGGTGTGTTTCAAATATATCCGCAAACGAAAAGGACAACTCCTTTAGTTAACGTCTGTCCATGCACAGAGCAAATCACACCTTGCTCATCTGGTCCAGCCCTCAGCAGATGGAAAGGGCCATAGTTCGGTTGCAAACCATCTGTTCTGCGTGCAGAAGATCCCATGTTCAATTCCCTAGGAAAAAAATGTTCTCTTTATCCACCCAGTTTTACAGACCTGTCACGTCCCCTATTCCTTCCTTCCTCTTTTCTCCAAGCAAAAGAGGAACCTTTCCCACAAATGCTCATATCAGCTGTGCTCAGGGCCTTGCAAGTCGGTGCAAAACCTCTAGGGCAGGCGATGCAAGTTTGGCAAGCTCAAGCGAATGTCAGCGTGGCTCACATTGCGTGCCGCAGCCGATGTAAACAATACCAAACGGATCCTATTTCCCCTCCCCTCCCTCCTGGTGCAAGGCTAATACCTCAAAAGAAAAGAAAGTGATTATCGAAAGAAAACGGAGGTAAACATAGCTGGAAACAGCAGATGAAGCAATTGGGCAGCTTTGCCAAGGAAAACAATGTTTGAGGAATAGCTGCAGCCAGAATCCGTCGCACAGCTGAAGCAAACCACCACCAACCTGCTTAGTAAGCTGCAGAACAAACTAATGCCTGTGACAGCTTCAGGTAGAGAGCGTGGAGTTTTAGGCTAACACGAGATCCCAGCTGATAAAGCAGGTCGACTTGGCTCCAGACGGTCTGGGTGCTCAGCGCCAGCGCAGAAGCTCAAGCCAGCCAAGCGTTGGCTCCGGGCGATAATGGGGCACCCTGAGACACCCGCCTCCTCAAATCCCTTCAGTATTTGGATGGGCTCTGGATCACTTATTTCAGATTGTGCATGTACCTTTTCCCAAGAGGTGCACACCTGAGCAGCAGCCACACCTGTGGTCCTCCATAGCCGGATGAACTACAACTCCCATCGTCCCTGACCATTGGCAATGCTGATGGGAGTGGGGCATTCAGTAGCACCTGGAAGGCCACCAGCTAGACAACTTTGGTCTGGGTTCCAGCCAGGAAAGAGGTCTAAGCGCCCTAGGCAGCTCCATTCAAAGCTTAAGCTGGAGGCAGGATATGGATGTTGTTTCAGCACCAGTCACCTTGGGACTGAGCCATGGGTAGGCAAACTAAGGCCCAGGGGCCGGATCCGGCCCAATCGCCTTCTAAATCCAGCCCACAGACGATCTGGGAATCAGCGTGTTTTTACATTAGTAGAATGTGTCCATATATTAAAATGCATCTCTGGGTTATTTGTGGGGCCTGCCTGGTGTTTTTACATGAGTACAACATGTGCTTTTATTTTAAATGCATCTCTGGGTTATTTGCAGGAATTCATTCATCCCCCCCCCAAATATATATATATATATATATATATATAGTCCACCCTCCCACAAGGTCTGAGGGACAGTGGACCGGCCCTCTGCTGAAAAAGTTTGCTGACCCCTGCTATAGGCCTTCTCAATAGTGTTGGGTTTTGTTCAGTCCAAGTACAGTATGGATCGCCCTTCTAATTTTCAGTGGAGTGGCTATCGGGGATGGCAGCAATGAATTCACCTTTTTTGATTGCTGCAGCTTTAGTGGGGTGGCTGACTGCCCAGTGTCCAGAGGTGTTTCTCAGTTAGGACAGACCTATTGCACAGGCTTTAGAACTTATAGCAACCATCAGCCACTGACACTCAATGTATTGACTGCAGAGGCTGGAGTGTGGTTAGCAGAACCCCTTCATCTTAGCCCTGTAACTGAAGGTCCGCAGAAGATAAAGGTGAAATGGTCACTTAAGCAGGCTTGTCATTAGAGAAGTCGCTTTGGTAGCATGGATGCGGTCCAGAGAGAAAAGAAACTGATAATATTTTGCTCAGCAAAATGAACAAGGACAGCGCATAACTTGAGAAACAAACCATGAGGTTTTGCCTTTCTTCCTTAGGTCAGGACTTGTTCATAGCAGGGAAAGACGCAACAACCAAGCGTACAGGGGGAAATTTCCTCAGGACTACACAGCCAATCAGAGCACTCGTTGCCTCAGCAAGGGCTGTGCCGTTCTGACTGGTTGCTAGGCAACACCTCCAGTGTTGGCATGCCCACTCAGTAGTGGAGCTTCAAGCTCCGGCACCGGGCTGTGTGTGTGTGGAGAGCAGGCGGGGGCGGGGTGTGCAGCCTGCAGGGGCGTGGTGCCCAATACGGGTGGGGGGCAGCCGCAATGGCACCCCACCGGGATCGCGCTGCCGGGGGTGGTATGCTCCCCCCGCACTCCTCTTCCTCTGCCAGTGTCTACTCTATATCTGGGTTGAGTATGTAGGTATGTGTGTTGGCCATGCCCACTTTGACCACACCCACTTCTGGCATGAGGCCCTCATAAAAGGTTCTCCACCCTGGCTGTTGCTGGAGGGGTTGTGACTCTGGCCCCATCTGGACGCCATACCACCTTAAACAGCCACGGCTTCCCCAAAAGGATTATGGGAAGTGTAGTTTGTGAAGGGCGCTGAGGTCTGTCAGTTCCTAGAGTTCCCAGAATCCTCTGGGAATTCAAGATGGGGCCTTACAGGAACGGTGGAATCTCATAAATGGTTTCAGAGCTGGAGAGCTCAACATGCGCTGACATGAGCCACAGGCAGGAAGGGCACATGGCCCACCCCCTGTTTTATATCCGTGTTCTTTCCTCAGAACATTTAATGGCTGTCCAAAGTTACTGAACTGTTTAATGGGTAGAGACAATCTCTTTAAGCTCTTCCAAGGAAGTTGCCTGGGAGCATTTTTAAAACCATGCTCAAGGCGGCTTGTGACAGAAAAAAATACATAACTACAAACATAATAAAAGTAGTCATAGACAAAACATCCAAAAAAATCACAACCAAATTGAACAATGTCCACATGAATCATAAGATCCAAAACGAAGATACAAAAAACTAACAGCAGCAGCAACAACAACAACCTCCTCTGCCAACCAAAGCCCCTAAAGAGTACCCCACAACAAGATTTGCTGCTCTGGATTAGGCCCAAGGGCTGTATCAGGGGTAGGGAACTTTGGCCCCCAGGAGCTGAATGTGGCCCCTTAGGCTTATATATCTGGCCCTTGGAACTGTCACCAGGCCACAGTCCTCACTGTCCTTGCTCTCTTTGAGAGCTTTTGGCTAGCTGTTATTGGTCCAGCTTTGAAGTCAAAGAGCGAGCCAGCAGTAAATCACACTGCTCGAAGCTGGAGTTAACACTTGGTTAGCAAAAACACGATCTTCACAGACCTGGTGGGTCTTTCTTCATGAAATCAGTTGCTGAGATTGAAGGTCCCCGCTTCCTCACAGCTATTTAAGCCTCCTCTTCTCCAGGGCTTTCCCCAGGCAATAGGAGACTATGCCTGCATGCAGCCAACCTTTCCTCCGCCCTTTTCATGCCTGTTCTGGTTCTGGGAGACCAGGAGGGAAGGGAGCTTGTCGCAGCAGTAGAGGGAGACACCCGTGAATCTTCACCAGCCAGACTCATCTCATGCTTCTTGGCCTCCCTCATTCCACTCTCCTGCTTCTATTTCCCCATTGCCTGGTTATAGGAGAATTAACCCTTAGGTTGCAAACTGAATGATCCCTGCTGTTGCACTTCCAAAAGGCTGCTTATAAGGGAATGCACCCCTTGAGTCAAAAACGCTTCTCCACCCGTACGGAGTTCGCTGTCCCTTCACATGGCTGCTGCTGAATGCCGAGGCCATGGTAGGCTTCGCAGAGGCTTTTCAACCCTTCAGGTGTTAAATGGATGCGAGGTACGGCCGTTTCATAAGGCAGGAAGGCATCCCCGTTATGCAACGAGTGTGCCCTGCAGCTGACCCACAGGAAAAGCCAAGGAAAAGGGGTCAGGAAATGCTTTTGCAATGCGCTTGAATCACTGCCTGCCCATCGAGCAGCTCTGGCTAAGGCCCCCGGCCAACTTCATCAGCCTTGTGCCAATGTTTTCATTTCTGTGTAATGGGAATTGGAGAAGTCCCTGAGGGGTTGAGCCTCGTACGAAAGCAACAATGCCCCTTTCAGCACATTGTAAATAACGCCAACTTCATGTCCGCCTCTGAGGGATGTGAGCCTGCATTTATGTTCCACCTTTCTTCCAAGGAAAGCTCCAGGTGGCATGCATAGTGCTCCACCCCACCTAATTTTACCCTCAGAAAAACCCTGTGAGACAGGCTAAGCTGAGAGTGAGTGGCTGGCCCAGGATCACCCAAGTGAGCTTCATGGCTGAAGCTCGGTCTCCTAGGTCCTAGTCTAGCGCTCTAACCACTACACGGCGCTGCCCCTCTTGAACGACTCTTGCAAATCATGCCTCTTGCGATGTCGATGTGACGAATGCAAACAGGTTCCCCTCTCCTAGTGATATTTTTGTAACTTGAGCCAGATGCAGTGTGTAACTGAAAGGGGAACATTATTGTGAAACGGTTTGTTTAGCCTTTAACATCTTGTTCCAATCAAGAATGCTTGCGTCCTCCTCCTCCTCCCCGGCGTCCAATAGAAGAGCCTTCTGTGCTGATGCTGCAAATAAACTTGGAGAAATTGAAATATCATCTGGGATAGTTAGTGCAGGGCAGGGGCTGGGCAGATTGGGATCCAGCCTCAGATGTCTGGGAAATTTGAAGATCAGCCAGGATTTATCACTGACAAAACTGTTTAAAGTTGTATAACAGCAGTTCCCCCATTATGTTGCTGAAATGAATGAAGTTTTCAGGGTGGTAGTAACTGTAATGGATTTTTGTGTTAGGAGGGTTGTTGTTGTTGTTGTTGAATTGATTTTGAGATATAGAGAATTGTACCAACAGGTCAAGAGCTGGGAGCAGCATGGAAAATGAGCGAGGTCCCAAAGAAGAATGGCAATATGGAATATACACAACTTGCAGAGTGCAGCCACAGAAGTCGGAGTAACTTCTCCGTCCAGTTCAGTCGGTCTTCCCTGAGTATAGCAACTAGATAAAAAGGGACCCCTGACCGTTTGTTGTTGTTGTTGTTTAGTCGTTTAGTTGTGTCCGACTCTTTGTGACCCCCTGGACCAGAGCACGCCAGGCACTCCTGTCTTCCACTGCCTCCCGCAGTTTGGTCAGGCTCATATTTGTAGCTTCCAGAACACTGTCCAACCATCTCGTCCTCTGTCCTCCCCTTCTCCTTGCGCCCTCCATCTTTCACCACGTATTTTCATCGGAGAAATGTTGGAATGTATGTTGCTGCAGACGCATCACGGAGCGTCTTCTCTCTATACTCCTTTCAGCTGTCATTCCTTCTCTTGTCACTGCTATGGATGCACAACGTGACTGCCTGTCTCCCAGCATTGTGGTTGTCTGCAAGAGATTCCCACGTGGCAGTGTTGATGTTGCCAGCCTTCCTCTCTCGTTTGCAGGCATCTTTGCAATGCAGAGTTGGTCTGATGCCTGAAGCCAGCTTTCCACAGTTGCTGGAGACCACAGGAAGCGAGAAGGCTCTTGTGCTCAGGTCCTGCTGGCTAGTTTCACGTTGGAGCATTAGGTCCGGACACTGCGAGAACACGATGCTCTACCAGACTGGTTATCAGCCTGATCCTGCAGTGCTTTTCTTGTGTATTTATGACCCCCTGGGCCTGATGGGACTGTGCTGAGAGTGAATAAAGGTCTATTTAGGGTGGAGGTCTAAAGGGAGCCCAAAAAGGGTGGGAAAGATTCTTACGGAGTGAAAAACTGCACTATGAATTTTAGAAATCAAGGTCGTGGGCACCTGCATTGCCAGTGAGGAACCTCTGCATTTAGTAAGATGATTCCACAATACAGTGGTACCTTGGTTCCCAAACTCAATCCATTCTGGAAGTCCGTTTGACTTCCAAAACATTCGCAAACCAAGACGCGACTTCCGATTGGCTGATTGGCCGCGGAAGCAATGGCGATAGCCAAAACGGACATCCGGCTTCCAAAAAACATCCGCAAACCGGAACACTTACTTCCGGGTTTGTGGCATTCGGGAGCCGATTTGTTTGGAAGCCAAGCCGTTCGGGAACTAAGGTACCACTGTATATTAGGAGTCTCAGGTGCAGTTTCACTTTTTAAACCACGACTTAAATAATTTAACCAATTAATTTTTGTTTCATCTCAGTTCCTAAGAATTCGGGTTTGGCTTGATGACAACTTGATAAGCTGCAAAACCCTGGGCGAGTCAAATCAAAGTGACGATGGCTGACTGACAGCTCGCCTTATTTATGATATTGCAATCACATCTTGCCCTCCTGCCATTTCCATGGAATTCCAAGGTAACAACTTGGTCTGGATTGCTTAGGCAGCCTCTTATGCAGACACTGACCAGATCCCAAATCTGCTTAGCCTCAGGAAAGACGTGTTTAGTATCACTTGGCTGGGATTCCTCCGACGTTCTGTCTGCGTATTAAACTATTCTGTGGAAGCAAAGTCAAGCTATTCCAAAACTTCTCTATAAACAGAAGGAGAAAGACAGGTTGTTCTCAGCAGGAAAAGAGGAGAAATTCATTGGGTCTGCTTTTCACAGTGGACTGACTCAGGTCAGTCGTCCAGAACTTGCTAACGGAAATGGAAAAAACTGGACTTTGTGCCAAACGTTTTGGGAGCATAAATTTTATTTCAACTGCTTAAGTGCATATGCAAACTGTATGCTCAATGGCAAGGCATTGAAACGCATTGAAAATGCATATTTGGGAGAACTTGGGGCAATAGGCATTTTCTATTCTTACCCAGCATTGTGGAAGACCCTGCTCTTTGCAATACATCAAGCAGTAATCCAATCAGTTGCTTCAGAGTTCAAACGTCTTGTAAAGGCTTATCTTTTTCCCCAGGCTTTTCCTGGCCCTTAAGATTGGAGCCTGATTTAATATCTTAGGGAATCTCCCAAACTTTGATGTTGTTTTGCTTATATAAGCTTTTATAATGCTGTTTTGTTGATTTTAGGTTCATATAGTTAAAGCCATGGTTTTCCCAGTAGTGATGTATGGAAGTGAGAGCTGGACCCAGTGTCATAGCGTGGGGTTGCAGGGGGGGCCGGCCGCACCGGGTGCAACATCTGGGGGTTAGGGTTAGGGGGCGCAAATCCACGGGTTAGGGGGCGCAAATTACTTGCCTTGCCCCGGGTGCTGACAACCCATGCTACGCCACTGGCTGGACCATAAAGAAGGCTGATCTCCGAAGAACTGATGCTTTTGAATTATGGTGCTGGAGGAGAGTCCCATGGACTTCAAGAAGATCAAACCTCTCCATTCTGAAGGAAATCAGCCCTGAGTGCTCACTGGAAGGACAGATCCTGAAGCTGAGGCTCCAATACTTTGGCCACCTCATGAGAAGAGAAGACTTCCTGGAAAAGACGCTCATATTGGGAAAGATGGAGGGCACAAGGAGAAGGGGACGACAGAGGACGAGATGGTTGGACAGTGTTCACGAAGCTACAAACATGAGTCTGACCAAACTGCGGGAGGCAGTGGAAGAGAGGAGTGCCTGGCGTGCTCTGCTCCATGGGATCACGAAGAGTCGAACACGACTAAACGGCTCAACAACAACAAATATGTTTTATTGGATATCATTTTTTATATTGCACATAGAGTACAACAAGATTTTTTGGGGGGGAATCTCTATTTAAAGAAATACACAAACGCAATAAAATGCTTGTCATCAGGCATATGACTTAAATGCAACATTCTGTGCATTCATTTGGAAAATCTGCATGGGATGGGATGGAACTGACCTACAACTGAGTGCAAGAGAAAATGAATTGGGGTGGAATCTGCTCCCCCTTTGCTTTTAGCCATAAGAATGGGCAAATCTGTTTTGCCTGATTTCTTATTTCCCCCACTCTTCTCCAGTTCTCCACATTTTCACATCCGTTCAATATATATATATATATATATATATATATATATATATATATATATGCTTTCGTAGATTTTCACGGGTACAGGAATGCAGGTTTTGGTGTCCTCGGGTGTCTTCCCGTGTAAAAGTTGGGGTGTCTAGGCGACGTTTCGACGAGGTCTCACTCGTCATCTTCATTTTCCGGACTTCTAGTTTCTCGTAGGTTCTTGTCAGCTGGAAGGTTTCCTCCCCGTAGAGGTAAGATATTTGCTTTCGTAGATTTTCACGGGTACAGGAATGTAGGTTTTGGTGTCCTCGGGTGTCTTCCCGTGTAAAAGTTGGGGTGTCTAGGCGACGTTTCGACGAGGTCTCACTCGTCATCTTTGAAGATGACGAGTGAGACCTCGTCGAAACGTCGCCTAGACACCCCAACTTTTACACGGGAAGACACCCGAGGACACCAAAACCTGCATATATATATATATATATATATATATATATATATATATATATATATAGTGTGTGTGTGTGTGTGTGTGTGTGTGTGTGTGTAATCCCCATGAAAATTCACCTGCATTTTGCTGCAAATTTCCCCAAATGTGTACACACTTGTGTGTGCATTTTTGCCTAATGGGCTCCTTTTTGTAAAGCATATTTTCCTCCATATAACACAGCTTTGCAAATTGCATTGCATCAGAATATGCATTTTGATGCACAATTTACCCCAGTGCGTGGTGCATTTTTGCACGCAGTGCTTGGCTGAAGAGCATCACTGCAAAATTCAGAGAAGTTGAAATGCCAGAGTGTGGGTGCATTTTGGCTCGCAGGTTGTTTCAGAAGGTGCAGATCAGGTATTTTTGCCTTTGCAAACTGTATTGAATCTTTCATCCATGCCTCACCCCAGTTTGATATCTTCAGCTTATCTTGTTTCTGGCTTATCTTGTTTCTTCCTTTAGCTTTTTTTTTTTGGCTCCCTGGTTCTTTTCCGTTTTCTTTCCTACCCAGAATGCCAGGCACAATCTTGCCTTTTTGCCCATCGCCAATCCCTGAATCAGATCTCAAGGATGTCTAAGGGAAGTTGGCCGTCAGCCAGAAGGGTGTGTGTCTCTGTGTGGCCTTCTGCCAGAGAGCAAAAAGAAAAACAAACATTTCCTTTTCACAGAAATCGTGGGGTTATTTATAACCACACAGAGATGTGGGCACAGAGGGTCAGGGAGTTGCCCTCAACTCCCGCTGTTTGGGGCCCGCCCCAAAGCCCATGCCCACTGTATACCCAGGCAGGTTTAAGCAAGAACGGTTTCAAAATAGAATTCCAGCGAAGGGCAAAAGGGTGGCTCCCTCTCATCTTTGCTCCAAACCTAAGCAAATGTTGCAATCCTTCATTGTGCAGTTTTTAATGTTTGAGTAAGGCCCTGATCCAAAAGAACAGAGGTGGCTAACCCCATGCCCAGGGAGCTTGATGTGCCCCCAACACAGCCAATTTTTATGCTTGCCCAAATGTGCATCAGTTTAAGAAACGGTGGTAAAAAGGGGGGGGGGACACAGTAGACATGCTTAGGGTTGTCAGGTCAGGAGCACCCTAGACCCTGAGATTTCAGGGCCCAAACCTGAGACCTAGGGATGCTTCCTGATGATGTCATGGGGCAGCCTCTGGAGATGGAGGTTAATTGGGAGAGGGGAGGAAGGCAGATTCCTGCCCCCCAGTTGTGCATACTATACAGTGGTACCTTGGGATGCAAACGGGATCCATTCCAGAGACCCGTTCGCATCCCGAACGGAATGCAAGACGCAACAGCGCATCTGCACATGTGCGGGTCACGTCTTGCCACTGCCGCACATGCGCATGTCATTTTGAGCGTCTGTGCATGCGCGAGCAGTGAAACCCGGAAGTAATGCGCTCCATTACTTCCGGGTTGCCGCGGAGCGCAACTCGAATGCGCTCAACCCGAAGCACATTCAACTCGAGGTATGACTGTAATTTGCAGCCAGCTCTTGCTAGGTTGACGCATGCAAGCTGCATGCACAAGCTGCGTGCATTGCCCACCTGGAGCTTCAAGCCAACTCACTGCTGAGCATCCCAGCAATGATGAAAATTGTCGCGCCCACCTCAGGGACCCTCGTGCGAAATTTGGCAATGAGATCTCAAGAGGCGGCTGAACCTGTAGCGTACACTTGGACAGAAAGGCAAACCACTAATAGATACAGCACGATCGCATCTTACGTGCATTTAACTGGCAAGATTTCACCTGTAAGCGGTTGAAGGCCACCAGATGAAATCCTGCAAGCTAAATGCGAGCTTATAAGATCCTGCCAAAAGCGCAGAAAAGGAGAGAAAAGTCTTCCTAGTCCTTTTCCATTAGATGGATGGAGGGAATGAGGAAGAAATTTGGTTCGGTTCATATTTTATCAAAATTAAAGGAAATTATCATTTTCAAAGGCACGTGCAAAAATGCATATGTGCATTAAAAAAAAAATACAAGGTTGCATCAAGTCAAAGGAAAGTGCTTGCAAAAACATTGCACAGCAAAATGTGTATTTTAAGAGAAACGCGTGCTGAAAATACAGCAGTGTTTTTGCCAAACGATTAAAGAAGGGATGAGGATGAACCATGTTGGAGTTCATAGCATAGTTCTATGCTCTCCTATTTAAAGGAGATCAGTGTTTTTCCTGCAGATCTTGGTACCCGCACACCATTTGAAAGGGAATGCCACGGATATCTTTGTCCCGGCAGCTGTTTGTCCTTGTAAGCTGCGGTTGTCCAACGCAAGGAGTTCCAGGAACCTGAAAGTGAAACTTAATGTGTTCGCAGAAGTTCCCAGACTCGTAGAGAACAGAGCCTTTGGCATAACAGGATTTGTTGAGGAGGTGACTTGCCCGTCCTAGCTAAGTCCAGGGATTGGAGCTGTTCGTACACACCCGCTTGTGCATTTGCCAGCCTAAAATTTCAAAACAGAAGAGACCGTTGGAGGCTGGGGAGACTTGAAGGGAAACGAAAGCTGCGTGTGAAGTGTCTCGTGCATAGAATGCTGGATGCAAGCCCACACTTGAGAAATCTAAGTTGCTTAATTCTGCTTGGGCATGACTGACACCCGGCTCTGACAGCAGGTGATGGGGGAAAGCAGGGCAGCAGCTACCCCTGAGACCCCCATAAGCTGGCTTGCTCACCTCCTGGTACAGCAGGTCACAAGAGGAAGAAATTTGTTCGGTCCTCATCCAAATACAAGCCTGTCTCATTGGCACCACAATGTATGGACTGAAACCCAACTAGCCTTTGGATATTTGCAGTTCTCCAAATGTTGCTATGCAGTTCTCCAAGCAAAAAAAAAATGTATTCCCCAAATAAAGAGTGCACACAAAAAAAAGTGTGTGCATTCGTGAAAAGGGCCAGGGAGGATCTGCTTGAAATGCAGGAGGTCCCAGGTTCAGTGGCGTAGCGTGGTTTGCTAGTGCCCGGGGTGGGTGCGTGCATGTGCTAGAGGGACAGGGCATGGAGGGTGAAAGGAGCCCACTGCGCCAGCCCGGTCCTTGCTGCTGGTGCCACCAGAGTGATGCCAGCCCTGAGCTGCTTTGCTTTGCAATGCTGGGATCTGATCTGAATAATTTGCAGGGCTGGCAGGAAGGTGTGAGCAGCACTCCAGAAAAATATGCCTAGGGCCATCGTCCCCTCCCCCTCCCCACTACGACCCTGCCCAGGTTCGTTTCCTGACATCTCTAGCTAGTCAGTGCACACAAACATGAGCTGGACAGGCCATTGGTCTGATTAAGGATAAGGCAGTTTCTCTTGTTCCTGAAAATAATGCACAAGCATGCATTTTCTTAGGGGGACTTTCTTGCCAAAGAATTTTGTGGGCATTAGGCAAGATTGCATAGGGAAATAAACATGAATGTTCATGCAGTCTTTTCTTTTCTTTTCTTTTCGAAATCACCTACTGAGCGGGAGATGGAGAGAACAAAATTTAAGGTTAGATTTAACATTAAGCCTTCTGTTGCTCAGGGCCCCAATACCTCAAAGACCATCTCTCCCCATATGAACTGCCCCAGATCCTGTGATAAATTTATTAGGAGAAATTCGTATTGAAACGCTGAATAATTTTCATGAAGTTTTTTTTTTAAAGAAAACAAACCAGTTCGCATTCAAATGATTATTTCTATAATTTGCACTTTGCAAATTTGAAACAGCGTTCAGATCGCAACACAGCTGTCCTTTGAAATTTGCACGTCTCCTAATTTTTGCAGCCCAGTTCTCCAGAAGAGTCGTGGGTATTCAAATGCACACGCCGCAGAAAATTGTGCATATAAATGCATGGTTTAGTGGAAACAACTTTCCCAAATGCATTATCTAAGGGGGTGGTGGGGCAGTTACTTCGTAACAATGGGCACATTCAGAGAAGCCTGTGTTGAAACACTGATGAATTATTGCCAGGGCTTTAAAAGGGAATCTCTAGTTGCTGGAGAAATCAAGGTTGGGAAAACGAGAAAGCAAAAGAATTGAAACTGAGAGATCCTGCAATCTCTACCGAGACCCTAAACCCTCCGTCAGCTGGGGCACAGCTGACAATCCTTTGCTCTTGAAGTTGACCACAGGCTTTTGACTCCCCTTTTCCAGGAAAAAGAAAGCTAACCAGGCTCCGTTTTGCGGTGTTCAAACCAGCCAAATTTCTTCTCCCCCTCCCCCTTCTCTCCAGCAATCTTACTCACCAATGTTTTCGGAGCAAACGAAAGCTAAGAATTGCCAACGAGAAAACACTCAGAAACTGGACACTGCAAATGACTCAGGGGGAAGGTATTTCCCTTCTGCTACCTCTGGGTGAATTTGAATTATGGTGCTGGAGTACAATTATGGTGCTGGAGGATACTCTTGAGAGTCCCATGGACTGCAAGAAGATCAAACCTATCCATTCTTAAGGAAATCAGTCCTGAATGCTCACTGGAAGGACAGATCCTGAAGCTGAGGCTCCAACACTTTGGCCACCTCATAAGAAGAGATGACTCCCTGGAAAAGACCCTGATGTTGGGAAAAATGGAGGGCACAAGGAGAAGGGGACGACAGAGGATGAGATGGTTGGACAGTGTTCTCAAAGCTACCAGCATGAGTTTGACCAAACTGGGGGAGGCAGTGAAAGACAGGAGTGCCTGGCATGCTCTGGTCCATGGGGTCATGAAGAGTCGGACACCACTAAATGACTAAACAACAACAACAACCTCTGGGTGAAGTGTGAGAGAGCTGGACTCTTCCCCATCAAAATATGTGTCCTTGCATCTCTGGCCTTAACCACACTGCTAAGCTAGGTAGCAAGGTTGCTGCCCGCCGCCCACTCCAGACCCAGGACAAATGGATCTGTAAGCCTCAATTGCAGAGCCTGGCTCTGGCACCATTTAATGTGTATTTATATCAGAGGTGCGAAACATGTGTCCCTCTGGGTGTCACTGAACTACAACTCCCACCATCCCAGATTATCAGCCATGCTGGCTGGAGGCTGATGGGAGTTGTAGTCCAGCAAGTTCTTGAAGGCCACAGTTTAGCATCCCCTCTAGTTTATATTATTAGGGAAGTTTTTAATGTCTGATGTTTTATTGCTTTTTTGTTTTTATTCTCATTAATTCTATTGGGAGCCACCCAGAGTAGCTAGGGAAACCCAGCCAGATAGGCAGGGTATAAATAATAAATTATTGTTATTATTATATTATGATTAGAAGAAGAAGATGGAAGGCACTGATACTTCTTACTGTAACCCAGTCATTACTAAACCTAATGCCTATGCAGAGATTACCTATGTTTTAAGCTACTTTTTAAACTACAACTAGTCTCTTGAATGTTTTTTGCATACTTGTTTTTAACTGTTTTTTCTTTTGATCGGGAACTTTCAAGTTTTGTTTTATATTTTTGTAAACCGCTTCGGGTTGCTCCTCCAATCAAGCAGGCTATCGATTTGGCTAAATGAACCAGCAAAACCTCCATAAAATGTAAAAGCTAAAATTCAAATCTCAAGAAGTAGCATTGTCGAAAGATCCACTGATTAGTTCAGTCACTGATATCCCCATCTGGAAGACTGCTGGAAGAGGAAGGTCTTCGCTTGCTTCCTGAAAGAAAACAACGCTTGCAGGAAGACACCTCTTGTTCTGCAGATGTGGGGCCACCACTGAAAAGGCCCATCCACAGCCCCCCCAGTGCTGCTCACTTCATCCTATGCAGGGACCACCACCAGCCCCCTCCCCAAAGGTGGAAGGGCACCAGATTGGAGACCCCTGCATAAGACCAGGACCAGCTTTGCTGTGTGGGAACAATGGATGGATGATTACAGAAGATAGGTTGCAGAGAGGTGTTGAGCTAAGACAAAGATGGCCAAACTTGGCCCTCCAGCTGTTTTGGGACTACAACTCCCATCATCCCTAGCTAACAGGACCAGTGGTCAGGGATGATCGGAATTGTAGTACCAAAACAGCTGGAGGGCCAAGTTTGGCCGTCACTGAGCTAAGAGCAGCAAGTTGCTTCGGAGATGAAGGAGATGACTGCAGCTTTGCTGATGGTGCGCTGCGTTCCCTGTAAATAAGACAGACTTCTGAAAAACAGCCTTGTTTATTCAGCAGTAAATCTAACGTTTGCAGCACTGCAGGGGGGCTCTCTGTGTAGCAGGCTCCTGACTCCTTGGCCAGCTAATTGACTAACCTCACCAGTTAGTCATCAACCTAAGATCAACAACAATGTGCTAGTCATACACCCTCCTTCTCCTTCCACCAACAGCATTATAGTATCATTGATCACACATGTCAACATTACTCAGAAAGTGTTCCTGGCACTATTCTGTCTGATCTGCACCCATGGACCCGCTTCAAGTTCCTCTGTAATCACAGTAAGGTTATGTTCTTTTTAATGCCACCAGCCTGCCCCCAAACCACAGCAGTGACTCTGACTTGAAAGTTAGGAGGAGATTGTCAGGAGTTCAGCCTACACTCGAGTAGGACCCTGGCAGAGACACATGCCCGACTGGCATGTTTTCTTCCTCCTGGTCGATTGTTTGGGAGCCTCAAAAGCTTTCTTCAGCCCGAACATCACAGCGACCAATGCCAACAGACATTGGCACACTTAGGGATCCGCAGAGTCTTTGCAGCTTGCGTAACAGACCTCAGCAACTCAGCATTTTGGCTAATCTACTTTATTTACATATAAACACACATGGAGCACTGCAATATGGCTCCCTCTCTCTCTAGCATCAGACAGCAAAAAGAACAAAGGACAATAGTCCCACTTCATGGAACACAGTAACACAAACATCCTGTCTCCGTCACTTCCCACTCTGTGGAGTCAAAACATATACGGTCATGTGAAAGACAACAATCCCATGACTGCAATCATGGAGCAGGAATTCTAACAGAGATCTCTGTTTCGGCTTAATAGCAGTATAGGCTCAGCAGCAAGATCTAGAAGTCTAGGGACACGAGAAAGGGATAGTCATTTCGCAAAGATGCGCATGTTCGCAGAAATTTGCACAGAAACGCTGGGCAGTTTCCACAGGGGTTTTAGAAAGAATTATCTTATTATTATTATTATTATTATTAATTTTTATTCAAATTTCCAATAACCAATCCATTTATAATTTAACATCCAATTTAACTTATACATTCTTTTTGACTTCCATCAGCCTATCTGACAATTTTCATATTTCTCACAACTTCTCACATTTCATACATTTATGTTGCACTTTAACATTCCCTATTTTATCTTCTCTTTTAAGCGACATTCCAGTTTATTTTTTCACAAAGCTTCTTGAAATCCTACAAGCGTTATTTCCTGATCACACACAGTTTTCATATACTCTGTAAATTTGTTCCAGTCCTCGGTGAATCTCTGATTGCGTTGGTTTCGAATTTTCCCAGTTAATTTGTCCATTTCTGCGTACTCCATCAATTTCATTCTCCATTCTTCCCTCGTTGGCATTTCTTCCTGTTTCCACCTTTGGGCCAACAAAATTCTGGCTGCTGTTACTGCATATCTAAATAACTTCACATCTTTCTTTCCAACATCATTCCCTACTATACCAAGTAAAAATGCTTCTGGTTTCTTTACAAAAGTGTATCTCAACATTTTTTTCATCTCATTATAAATCATTTCCCAAAAGCATTTCACTTTCTTACATTCCCACCACATGTGATAAAATGTCCCTTCTTTCTCTTGACACTTCCGACATTTATTACTAACTTTAAACATCTTTCCAAGTTTCACAGGAGTTATATACCATCTGTATATCATTTTCATGACATTTTCCTTTATCGTAGTACATGCGGTGAATTTCGTTCCCTCTTTCCAAAGTTTAATCCACTCTTCTAATTGTATATTATAACCAAAATCTTTGGCCCATTGAATCATAACCGTTTTTACTTCTTCATCTGGCAGCGGCGGAGAAGGAAGGATGGTGAGTGGTGCACAAAAGGGCTTCAGAGAGGGGCTGCTTAAAATGGCAGCCACTCGAGCGCTGCTGCTGCTGGCACCAACAAAGCCCACCCTCTCCTCCTCTAGGCAGGGCAGGGAGAAGCCAGGAGGAGGGAGGGAGGAGGCGCTTCCACCACCGCCAAGGGAGGGAGAGGGAAAGAACTGTCGACATGCAGAGGGCCGGGAGGCCAGCTGGCAAGCCCCATCTTGGCCGACTCCTTCCATCGACCTCTGCGCCGATGTAAATCAGTTGCCAGGGCACACTATCAGCAGAGCGAACTGCGCACAGAATAGGCGTGAGGCTTGTGGAAGCATACTACAACTACAGATTTATTAATCATAAATCAGGACAAAGAAACATATCATCTCTATGTCTTGTCTTCTCAGAGAGAACAGGAAAAACAAAAGCTATACACAATGGAAGCTCCCAGCAAGCTGTGCTGGAATGTAAACAGGCCTGTGACACGCAACAGTTCCACATGTCTGCTCCTTAAGGTGGAATGGAAATCTCAACAAGAAAACGCTTTCTGGGGATCCATGTGGAGATTCCCGGACCGTCCATGGGCCGGATCCTGAAGGCAGTTGGGCCTGATCTGACCCACGGCCCTTAGTTTGCTGACCCATGCTCTAGGGGCCACATGGCAAAAGTGGGTGTCACTACCCACCCCATACATCATGGCACATGCACAGATCTCTCTGCTCACCTCAATGCTGAGTCTACTTTGACTTCCCTCCTTTTTGTCATCACCACCAACGTCTGAGCCAGTTTTTAGATTAATGTGGCCCATTATCAGACACCAATATCTGAAGTAACCCATGTCCAGGGCCGAAAAATGATGGCACTTTTCCCTCTCCAGTTTTAATATGTTCTTATATAATAACTTTTTCAAAAAATCCGATGTGCATGTTTTGAGATTATCAAAGGGTTTAAAAGCCATTCATCTGACTGATTAGTCTGGGTTAGCGACCTGGTACCCTCCAGTCAATATTGGACTCTCAATCCTATCAGTCCCAGTTGCCATAGTTAATGGTCAGGTTATGAGTTGTATCCAACCACGTCTGCAGGGCAACCCATTGGCTGCTGCAGAGTAATTGATTCACCATTGCAGCCGTACCTGTTTGGATATGTGGCTGCTGGAGATGCACACCTGAAGGTCCTTCAATGTACAGCCATAATAATAATAATAATAATAATAATAATAATAATAATAATAATAATAATTTATACCCCACCTATCTGGCTGGGTTTCCCCAGCCGCTCTGGGCAGTGCGGAATATTAAAATACAATGATTCATCAAATATTAAAAGCTTCCCTAAACAGGGCTGCCTAAACTTTGCAGAGCTCAAAATGCAAATGTGAAAAAAATTAAATAACGTGAAAGCTTCTCTTGATAAATTTATCACACTGCCTTTCACCAGGTTTTAGCTGTTTGTAGTTATTGCTGCCGTGCCTTGTTTTTCTTGTGTACTTTCTGCGATTGTGGAGCAAGCAGCATATCCTTTGAAGACTACGAAAATAAATATCCCCCTTGCTCAGCCTGGCGCCAGCCCAATCCCTGCCTTGTGTGCCAGCTGTACACCTGGCGACATGGTTGCCAACTCCCCACCCCCGCTTTCACTTGTCCTGTTTCTTCACCTTTTAAGACCTCAGTCATTTTGTAGACGCTGCTTTTTCCAGCATGGAGATAAAGCGAGTGTGTGTCTGTCTTCCTGCTTAATTCCTTGGGTGTTTGGTTGGTATTTGGTTGGTGCATTTATGTCTCATACTTTTTTCTCCAAATAGCTCAAGGTGGTTGCCGTGATTCTCCCCATTTAATCTCCACAACAGCCCTGTAAGGTAGGTTAGGTGGAGAGGCCATGACTGGCCCAAGGCCACCCAGTGAGTTTCATTCATGGCCCAACGGGGATTAAAGCCCTAAACAGCCTCGGTCCTGTATGCCTGAAGGAGCGTCTCCACCCCCATCGTTCTGCCCAGACACTGAGGTCCATCTCTGAGGGCCTTCTGGCGGTTCCCTCATTGCGAGAAGTGAGGTTACAGGGAACCAGGCAGAGAGCCTTCTTGGTAGTGGCGCCCGCCCTGTGGAACGCCCACCCTTCAGATGTGAAGGAAATAAGCAGCTATCCTATCTTTAAAAGACATCTGAAGGCAGCCCTGTTTAGGGAAGTTTTTAATATTTAATGCTGTATTGTTTTTAACACTCGATTGGGAGCCGCCCAGAGTGGCTGGGGAAACTCAGCCAGATGGGTGGGGTAGTAATAAATTATTATTATTATTATTATTATTATTATTATTATTACTACTACCCTGGTCTCTCAAGTCCTAGTCTAACACTCTAACCGCTGCACCACCCTGACTTAAAAAGCTCAGGAGCGAGTTGGGTAAAACAAGGTGGCAACTTTGCCATGGGTACTCTACAAAGTCACGTCCGTGCTCACATCATCTAAACATTTTAGACATGTTAGGAAAAGGCAAGGAAATGTCTGTTTCCTCCCCAGATCTTGGTGGTGGCAGCAAGTTTAGCCTCCCTCGAATTATCTTCCAAATCTATCAGAGGTTTCATGGTGAAAGTGACTCTGAGGTCATGCAACAGACCATCCAGTTCCAATGGGAGACAGATGTGTTTTGACTGGGGCTAGCCGCTCTCTTTCCAAGATCCTGCCAACCTCTCTAGTGAAACATCACCAGGACTTTGTTTGACATTTTTGCTGGCAATGAGCCTGGGCTTAATGGACCCATCACGGAGCAGCGTTGGCAGGCAGCGGTGACCTGGGATTGGTTACCTGGGGTCAACTGGAATTCATGCCTCCCAGGCATGTCAGCAGCAGAAGAAAAATACCCAGAGCTGAGCAAATATATTTCTAGGCGAGACGGAAATATGGCTGTGTTCATCTCTGAAGGAGAGCTGCGCTCAAGAGCCATCGTCTATTCCACTCCAGTTAACAACAGCGATGGGGGAGAGATTCTATACCTCATGTATTTAAAGACGAACCTACAAAATTCAAGGAAGTAAGTCCAGCCAGGCAAAATCACTTGGGGTACAATGCAGATCCTTAAGCGGTGTGGCCAAAGAAGAGGGGTGTGGCCTGGGGAAGGTTCTGAGGGCCAGGTAGAGAGTTCTGGAGGGCCGCACTTTAGAGAGTTGGGTGCTGACTGAGCCACAAACGACACTCATTCCCTTTCCCCAACCAAGACTTCTGAAGTTTCTGAAGTTTCTCTGTTCTCTTTTTCAATCCAACGTTCCGGACAATCTGTTCTTTGCTCAAGATGTCACAAACTAAGGATTAGGAAGGATTAAAAGAAAAAACAAAAAAACCACACGTTGCAATGCATCAACAGGACGTCCTTTGCGGTACCGAGAAGTGGAAAGATGTCTTGGATTACGCTGCTGCATCAGCCTGCTTCTCAGGGAACGCGCTTCCCAAATTGGCAGCTGTTTCCCCAGCCTCTCCCTAAGAAATCTACAATGGAAAAAAACATACTTTCATGTCTTTATCTCCGTGCATTGGCGGGGACGGTGGTGGAAGGTAGACTGCATGTGAATGCTACAGTCTGTGATGGATGCCCCAGTACTCCTTTCCAAGGAAATGGGCAGAGAGGAAGGGTGTCATGTTGCAACACAACAGACAAAAGGCCCTTGCTCCAGGCTTTTGCAATGAAAGATGCTCCTTTGCCTGATGCTGATGGCTTGAAGACTGAGCCTCAAGAGCTGCTGGTTGTTTGATGAAAAGCCGGCAAAGGAAGAGGCAGCCGTCGAGTTTTTACAAATAGCTTGTGATGAGCCGCCTTGATGGGGTTCCAAAAGCATACTTGCTTTAAGAGGAATTAATCTGGGAGTCTGTCTGGTCCCTGCACCCTGCTGAGCTCATGCATTGATAAATCAACAACGGAATAGGCTTCAAGTCTTCTCTGCTTTTCACAAGGCCCTATAAATCAGGAGCTGGCAGTAGCATAGCATGGGTTGCCAGTGCCCGGAGCGGGTGTGGGAGGGAGGGAAATGGACATGCGTATTCAATTGCCTAATGGTGTCCACGTCATACGGGAGATCTCAGCCACAAAGATCATAAAAGAAGACTCGTTCCATTGTCTAGAGAGATCACTTCCTGGTTCGCATGGAGAAGCCATTTTCAATGGAGCCCAGCGATGGAAGCATGAAGCTGTATTGAGGCATCACCAGGTGTTGAAATTCTGCGCCCCTAACAATTTTGTGCCCAGGGCAACAGCCCCTCCGGCTCCTCCATGCTACGCCACTGGGAGTGGGGAGCCTTTTTCCGCATGGGGTTTCATTCCTTCCAGGGCTATATTGGGGGGGGGGGGACATGCCCATGGGGGTGGGGCCAGAGGCAAAAGTGGGTGGAGCACACAGACACACCCCTCTTTCTACAACCTTGCTGCAAAAGACTGCTAGCAGTTGTCACACACAATAGTTAGCTGCGTTCTCATTTTTACTTTTTAAAGTTTTCTTTCGAATCTGCTTCGTGAGTGTGGTTTATGGTTTTCTTAACATCCAAGTGGTGTAAATTTTTTAATGAAATACCGGTAACTAAATAAACATTTTAATATGGTTTTATTGCACATTTGTAAACCGCTCTGACATCTTTTATGTTTTTTAAATGCTTTATTAATTTTGCAAAACAACAGAAACAATCCAAGATCAATACAAATTACAAAAAGAAAATAAAAAAATAAAAAAATTAAATCAGATTCCATTATGACTTCTGATCACCCCAACATGTTTCCTGGGTTATATTATCAACTGAACACTTTCCATTGTCTCTCCTAAATTGTCTCAGATTGTCTTGGTTTTGTAAAAATTTCCTACTGTCATGCAGGGGTCAATCAAAACCTGCCAGGGAATTTAGATATCTTTTATGAATAGCGGTCTTTAAATATTTCTTATAAACAAATAAAGCAATACATGGTCTGAACTGGTGCAAGGAAACTTCCTTTCAAAGTTGGCCCTATATTGAGGACTAGAGTCTTATTCTCTTTTCAGAGGCAGCCTTAGCTCAGGGGCAGAGTATCAGGCCTGCATGCGAAGAACCCCAGACTCAACCCTCAGCATCCCCAGGTAGGGTTGGAAAAAAGACCCCTGCCTAAAATCGTGGAGAGCAGCTGCCAGCCAGTGTTGACAATACTGACCTGACTTGATATAAGGCAGCTTCCCACGTTCCTACAATTTCGAAGGCAATGGTCAATATTATTTTGGTTAGCTTTCAACACAGCAGAAGCAAGAGGGGAAGGAAAATGAGCGTTGGTTCGCCGCGAAAGCTCAGCACTCCTTCTCCTGGTTTGTTCGTTTCAAAGTGCCTCTGATGGGGCTCCAGAGACCTTTCAAGGCTTTAGTTACATAGAACTAAAACAGGCTTCATCATCGTTCGTCTCCCTTACGCACACGCAGACAGCTTCACACAATAATTGCTACCACAGCCCATCGCTAACAGCGTCCCCTCAAGCGCAGCTGAACCACAGCATAGGAGCCAGAAAGCAGGAGTGTACAGCCTTCTCCTCCCTTCACCAAAATGATACTTGCAGGAGAATTCAGTGGTTCATCTGCAACTTTTCATCCTGCTTTTCAGCAAGCACATCGGCAAGAACTTTCTGACATCCAACCTCTGCTTAAAGACCTCCAAGGAAGGAGAGTACATCATTTCCCGACGGAGTCCGTTCCACTGTCTAACAGCTCTGTCAGAAATTTCTTCTTGGGGTTTAGTCGGAATCTCCTTCCTTGGAACTTGAATCCGTTGGTTTGTGTCCTACCCACCGGAGCAGGAGAAAAAAAGCTTGCTCCCTCTTCCAGGTGACAGCCCTTGAGATATTTGAAGATGGCTAGCCTTTCTCCTCTCAAGTACGCTCCCAGTACGTTTCCGGGCACAAGTCAATTGTTGGTGCTGACTTTAAAGCCCTAACCGGCCTTGGTCCAGTATACCTGAAGAAGCGTCTCCAGCCCCATCGTTCACTGAGGTCCAGCGCCGAGGGCCTTCTGGTAGTCTCCTCACTGTGAGAAGTGAAGTTACATGGAACCAGGCAGAGGACCTTCTCAGTGGTGGAATGCCAAGGAATGTCAAGGAAATAAACAACTATCTGACTTTCAGAAGACATCTGAAGGCAGCACTGTTTAGGGAAGTTTTTAATAATTGATGAATTATTGTATTTTAATATTTTGCTGGAAGCCGCCCAGAGTGGCTGGGGAAACCCAACCAGATGGGCAGGGTATAAATTCTTCTTCTTCTTCTTCTTCTTCTTCTTCTTCTTCTTCTTCTTCTTCTTCTTCTTCTTCTTCTTCTTCTTCTTCTCCTCCTCCTCCTCCTCCTCCTCCTCCTCCTCCTCCTCCTCCTCCTCCTCTCCTTCTCCTCCTCCTCCTCCTCCTCCTCTCCTTCTTCTTCTTCTTCTTCTTCTTCTTCTTCTTCTTCTTCTTCTTCTTCTTCTTCTTCTTCTTCTTCTTCTTCTTCTTCTTCCCCAGGCTATACATACACACACAAATCCCTCAACCATTCCTCATCTGGAGAACTAGAGCATGGTTAGGCAAACTAAGGCCCGGGGGCCGGATCCGGCCTAATTGCCTTCTAAATCCAGCCCACCGGGAATCAGCATGTTTTTACATGAGTAGAATGTGTGCATCTCTGGGTTATTTGTGGGGCATAGGAATTGGTTCATTTTCTTTTTTAAAAAATACAGTCCAGCCCCCCACAAAGTCTGAGGGGCAGTGGACCAGCCCCCTGCTGGAAAAGTTTGCTGACCCCTGAGCTAGAGGGTCCTTGCCCCTCATTTAAGCTGAGAACAAAGAGGTCTCTTCAGGCGGCATGCAGAACCTGAGAAGGAGAGCTGTCAGCGTGAATATCTGGGAGGAACTTGGTGGCTTCCCGTTCCTACCATCAGCTTCCTGCACAGTAGGGGTTTTCTGGGGAAGAATGGAGAGGAGGAGGAAGACATTTTGAGATTTCCTAGTGATGGGGAACTCCTGGTTCTTCCCCACCTCCTTCCCTAATGCTCAGCCACCCTGATAGTGTCGAAATCATCACAGTGCTGCATTGCACCATATTGTGTGTGTGCAGATTTGATTGGTTGGGATGGGGGTGGGTTGAAATTATTTCTTCTCCTCCTTCTCCCCATCCCCAGAATGTGCAAATGTTCCAGAAACCAGCTTGGCAAATTGCTCAAACTTTGGCTGTGATGCAAGCGAGGAAATTCTCTGGGATGGAAGATCTAACTGGGTTCTCTGCATGCCAGTCAAGTGGGATGTTCTGATCAAGCAAGATTCCTAAAAAGTGAGCTGTCTGTTCTGGAATAAATGGGCGGATTCCACCCCTACCCCTGGAGATTTCATATGTTATGTTGAGCAATTTCCCCACAGGCTTCCACTGGCAGAAAAATGTGTTCTGTTAACTCGGCCTACTCCCTTCAGGTATCGAACCACGGTTTAGTGGACAAAGGGAGGACTTGCCCACTGTGCTTGGAAAGCCTCTCGAGAATATGAAGTAGGATATAAACAAACACTCTATGTAAATTAAATGTTAAAAATGATGGTCTGCATTGGCCACTGATGTTCTAGCTGCTGGATATTTTAATTTTTTAAAATGGCAAACATCAGGGGAGGGGAGGCCTTACAACCCATTGGTTGCTGTTCTCATTGGTCCGGCAACAGCCAAGGTGATGCCTGATTGGCTGGGCCCACTGCCACTCTTGCCCTGACTAGGCAGTTTATGAAATTGAAAATGGCCGGCAGCAGGAGCTTTGGAGAAGTTGGACGGCCCTCTCCAGCCACCAGCCAGTCAGCTGAGAGTTGTTACGTGACCCCTAATCCCCACAAAGAACTGTCATTTTGAAACAAAATAAAAAAAATCCTCCCAGTAGCACCTTAGAGACCAACTAAGTTTGCAACTCAGCCTACTCAGCCTGTAACTATCATTTCCATAGTGCTTTAGCAGGGAACTCTGGGAATAATAGCTCTGTGAAGGGAATACGGGTTGATAGCTCAGTTGTTTTAGATATGGAACAACTGATTGGTTCAAAATTGGGAAAGGAGTACAACAAGCCTGTATATTGTCTCCCTGCTTATTTAACTTATATGCAGAATTCATCATGCGACAGAGGACGAGATGGTTGGACAATGTTCTCGAAGCTACCAGCATGAGTTTGACCAAACTGCAGGAGGCAGTGGAGGACAGGAGTGCCTGGCGTGCTCTGGTCCAGGGGGTCACAAAGAGTCGGACACGACTGAACAACAACATTCTGCATGGACTGGTTGCATAGCAACATGTGCAAATGGCTTTAGATACCTATTACAAATTACCGTATAGCATATATTCAATACAAAAAAAGTGACAATTTGTTGTTGACAAAGGACAGCTGGACATATAAAGGGCCCCATTACCTTCAGTAGCTTAGGGCCTCATCAAACCTTAATCCGGCCCTGGCCATGCCTGGTAAACAGCATGACCTTCCTATGTCCCAGAAGGCCCTGGGTTCAACTCCTGGTGTCCCCATTTCCAAAGAATCTGAAGCCATAAGTCAGGGAGTGAGCTTAGCTGGGGACATTGCAGAGCCACATTTAGCCAGAACTGCCCTAAGTGGTCAATGCTTCCTTACTCTGCATGAATCAGCTTCCTATTCTCCAGAGATGAGCCATGGAATGGGGCCTGCAGAAGATGACCCAATGTTCCCTCGCACGCTCTTCTCTGTAAAGCCACCGTGACACCGAGGAGAGGGACTCTCATGACTAAGCCCAAAGCAGGGCTTCTTTGTATACATTGACTGCTTCTTGATTACACTTTGTGGTCTGGCTCCCGAAACAAAATGGCCTTGTGAACTTTTGATCCCAAGGTGATCCTCTTCCCGCTTCCAGGATCTGTTATAAAAAGGAAGGGAGACCTGGGAAACCCAGCACAAAAGTCACCCTCGCACAACCGGCGTGTCATGTTCTTGGTGAAGCTCTTTCACAACCCACTTTTTTCGCAGCAGGGAAAATTTTGTGGGGCCGAGACGGGGTGGATGGGTAGAGTTTGGGCAACCTGCTATTGCCAAGAGGATGATACCATTGTTGCCAATCCTATCTTTTTAAAAATAAAATAAAATATGTATCCTTTTCAGGTTTTTCATTTCCTTAATTTTACAATCATTTTAACATTTCAAAACTTGACTTCCTTCCCCCTCTTTCTGCGGTTCCTTAAATTTATTAACAACAACAACAACAACAACATATTATTTATACCCCGCCCATCTGGTTGGGGTTCCCCAGCCACTCTGGGCGGCTTCCAACAAAATATTAAAATACAGTGGTCTGTTAAACATTAAAAGCTCCCCTGCCTTCAGCTGTCTTCTGCATATCCAATTTGACTTAATTTGCTCATTTATTCATCTACTTTAAATCTATACTCTTATAAAACTGCAGGTTATTACAATAATCCTGCCAATGTACTTATCTGTTTACAATTTATCTGTAAATATTCAATAAACCAAAGTCATTTACGGACTCACTTGTCTGGGTAGCACGTTCATTCCCTCAAGATGGTAAATACTTTAGTTCATGAATCTCTTATTTACAAACTTACACCTACTGTATTGATAGTCTCCTCATCTTAACAGATACTTGCCAGACTGGATTTGCAGGGAGGTGTAAGCCCCTACATTTCAGGCCATTTTATTAACTGGGTTTGCAAGTGAAAAGACAATTGGGAAGCTCCCCCCATTTGTTTTCTCCTACTGCAGAGAAATATTTGAAGTCCTTTGGCGAGAGTCATGTGGTTTAGACATGCGTGTTTACCTTGTGCATTTATGAACATTTATTCTATATTTGAGACCTTAGAATTCTTATAACAATTGGGTGGGCATCTGGCATGGATGCTTTAGCTGAGATTCCTGCATTGGACTAGAGAACTCTGGGGATACCTTTCAACTCTACAATTCTATGATTCTAGATGGTATACAACTGGCTCCCATATTGTTACTCCAGAAGAGGCTGTCAGCAGGAAAAGGCAAATGATAAGCAAAATGGTATATGTTATGCCTATCGGCTTGGTTGCTCGAGAGCGAACAGGCAAAATCCCTCACTGGTCTTTTCAAAGGCTTTATTATTGGTGCAAAACATTTACAGTGCAGAACATCTCAATTCCATGTCTTGCTCAGTCACTAGCAGAATCTGAGAGGGGGCGGTCCTTAAACTTTCCCCAGCAGAGAAGTCTCTTGACCCCCAGCCAACGCCTCCCCTCTCTGCGTGAAAACCTACTGCGCAGGAAAAGCTTGGGTAAAGGGGGACCTCCCTCCCCCCCCGCTTTGCTCAGGCACGGTGTCCTGGCTCTTTCTTGTATCCTCCGAGCCCTGTAGCTCTTCCCCACTAGAGGAAGTGCTGGTTCCCATGATCTTTGGAGGCTCTCTGTAATCCAGCTGCCCTTCCACCTCTGGCCTCTGAGCTGATGGCAGTTCCCTGACAGTGTACATGCAGCTTATCAGAAAAGTGCCACGTGCAAAAATGTTCGTATGTATATTAGGAGAAATGTGCCTAAGAAAGCCGACAAAATTTTCCTAAGGAATTTAAATAAAGAAAGAAAGAAATTGCAAATTGATGCAGGTTGGAAAAATGAGAAGCCAGAATGGATAGATTTTTCACCATTAATTGAAAGTACATCTGTACACACAGAGAGACACCCTGAAGCTGTAGTTTAAGGGTGCTAAGAAATGTAGCGCTGTGAGAAGCAGGGATGAGTGAGAAATCCATTTCAAGGTGCATAGAAAACCGAATCTATCAAAGCTGCACTTTCCACTTAACATACTGATAATTTTATTGTCTTTTCTTCTTCTTCTTTTTTTTTTGTAAACCTCTCTGAGGTTTCATTTCAATCAAGTGGTATATAGATCTTGTGAAACAAATAAGCAAACTGAAACACAGCTATCCTTCGAAGTTCACACCTGCCTGGATTTTGCAAAGCGGTTGCCCGCATAAGCAACACTTGCAAAAAAATTACATATTTTAGGAGAGAGTGTGCATAAAAATGAAAATATTTGTGGAAATTGCAAAAAAAAAAAGTGGTTTAGTCAAAGCTGCATCTAAAAGTGTTATTTTCGGGGGAAATTCACACTAAAAATGCTGATGAATTTTCATGCAGATTTTTTTTTTTAAAAAAAACCAAACAATTCACATAGCACTACAGAATGCAGAGAACCAAATTTCATGTTGGAAAAATGAGATATTGAGAGAACAAAAATGGACAAATCTTTCCATCCTTGCTGAGGGACGAACTACAGTTCCCAGGATCCTTCTTCTTCTTTTCTTTTTTAAATAATAATATTTATTAAATTTTCCATTTTAACAGTCCAAATTAAACCACATTAAAACCATTCCAAATTATAGTACCACCAAACAGTCCAAATTTCATGCCAAATTATAAGTCTGTAATATAAGTCTTTAGCTTTTTTTAAAGAAGGGAATGTGCGTTAATGGTATGGTGTGTAATGGGTTAATGGGTAATGGGTTAAAAAGTAACCCATCAGGAGTAGAAATTGCTCCCCCCTCTAGCAGCCTCTGCCTTCAGAAATGAGTTGACTTCAGGACACACACACAACAGAGAACAGCAGAATCACTCCAAGCTAGAACTAGCCGCACTTGTTCAACAGTAGACAGGAAATCTAAGCAAACAGCATCCTCTTTTTCCCAGTAACTTGGCCAGCTCAGAATGTGCCTCCCTTATCACCAGCAACAAACAAAACTCTTTTCTCAGGAAAAGCCAGAGGAGTCAGATTCGAGCTGATAACAGATGTAGGTGAAATACAGCAGAAGGAGGCTGATAAGCAAAGCCAAAACCTGCAACAAATGGATAGGAGTTCTTTGATTTCACAGGTTTTTCACGGAGCTCAGGACAGATGGACGTGACCCCCATTTTATCAACACAACAACCCTGCGGGGTAGTTTAGGCTGCCTAATAATAATAATAATAATAATAATAATAATAATAATAATAATATTTTTTTATTTATACCCCACCCATCTGGCTGGGGTTCCCCAGCCACTCTGGGCAGCTTCCAACAAAGTATTAAAATACAGTAGTCTATTAAACATTAAAAGCTTCCCTAAAGAGGGCTGCCTTCAGATGTCTTCTAAAAGTGTGGTAGTTGTTCTTCTCTTTGACATCTGCTGGGAGGGTGTTCCACGGGGCGGGTGCCACTACCAAGAAGGCCCTCTGCCTGGTTCCCTGTAACTTGGCTTCTCACAGTGAGGGAACTGCCCCAGAAGGCCCTCGGCGCTGGATCTCAGTGCCGGGCTGAACGATGGGGGTGGAGACGCTCCTTCAGGTATACTGGACTGAGGCCATTTAGGCTTTAAAGGTCAGCACCAACACTTTGAATTGTGCTTGGAAACGTACTGGGAGCCAATATAGGCCTTTCAGGACGGGTGTTATGTGGCCTCAGCGGCCGCTTCCAGTCACCAGTCTAGCTGCTGCATTCTGGATTAATTGTAGTTTCTGGGTCACCTTCAAAGGTAGCCCCACGTAGAGCACATTGCAGTAGTCCAAGCGGGAGATAACCAGAGCATGCACCATTCTGATGAGACAGTCCACGGTCAGGTAGGGTCTCAGCCTGCGTACCAGATGGAGCTGGTAAACATCTGCCCTTGATACAGAATTGACCTGCACCTGGACAGCTGTGAGTCCAAAATGACTCCCAGGCTGTGCACCTGGTCCTTCAGGGGCACAGTTACCCCATTTAGGACCAGGGAGTCCTCCGCACCTGCCCGCCTCCTGTCCTGTCTTGTCAGAATTCAACCTCAATCTGTTAGCCGCCATCCATCCTCCATCCTCAGGTCAGAACACTGCCCTGTCAATTTCTATATCGGTGGCACTGGCTAGCCTGCATATTTTGACTCCGACTCCCATCAGCCCCAGTCTGCGTGGCCAGTGGTCAGGGGGGATGGGAGCTGGGGTCCAACAACCACCCAGAGTGACACAGATTCTGGGTCTCTGTGCTCTACTCTAACCAGCAGTGGGTCTCAGGAAGAAATCTTAGAATCAGATCGCCTTCAACAGACTGTGAACTCCATTTTCTAAGGCACTTGGATATTGGCTTTCTTGCAGAGAAGAAAGACTGAGAAGCTACACTTCAAAAAGACTCCTGCCTCTTCTAAACACATTTCCATGCTTCAAGGAATAGTTTTGCTTGCTCTGACTGTGAATCAAATGTGGTGAATTTCCAGAAACGAGATTCACTTCTGTGGCTTATTGGGGATGGGAGAATCTATCAAGTTTCGTTTTCCTCGCATTTTTTAAGCTTCAGCTCTCCACATTTTCCAGCAATTTTGCAATTTGCTTTTTTAATCCTCATGAAAACCCACCAGCATATTTTAGAGTGAATTTCTCTTGATAAACACATTTTTGGCGGTGCATACCGTGCATTTATGCATGTTCTATTCATTAACATCCTCATCTTTCCCCTAATAGACATATTTTGTTTGGAGAACTGCATCAAAAAATTCGGATCAGTGCAGATTTTGGAGAATGGTTGTGTTCCAGTTCTTGTGGAGTTTTGGGAAGTGTGGATTTGATAGATTTGGCTTTGAATGTGCACCAAATTGAATTTTTCTTCTGTCCCTATTCATCATATGGTTTCAAAATTTTCACACACCCACCCACCCCCATTTTAACAAACCGTAAGTGCTCAAATGGGATGCGGGTGGCACTGTGGGTTAAACCACAGAGCCTAGGACTTGCCAATCAGAAGGTCAGCGGTTCGAATCCCCGCGACAGAGTGAGCTCCCGTTGCTCGGTCCCTGCTCCTGTCAACCTAGCAGTTCGAAAGCACCTCAAAGTGCAAGTAGATAAATAGGTACCACTCTGGCGGGAAGGTAAACGGTGTTTCTGTGTGCTGCTCTGGTTCGCCAGAAGCGGCTTAGTCATGCTGGCCCCATGACCCGGAAGCTGTACACCGGCTCCCTCGGCCAATAAAGCGAGATGAGCGCCGCAACCCCAGAGTCGGCCACGACTGGACCTAATGGTCAGGGGTCCCTTTACCTTTACCTTTAAGTGCTCTAATGGCTTCCTTGCAAGAACACCGAAGAACCAGCTATGCTTTTATTGGGGGAAATAAACAGGACCTTTTTGCATATCTCCAGTTCAACGCAACAGTAAGGAAATCTCCAGCATTTATGCTGATTGCATCAAGACATTAAAGGAGGTTCAGCCTGCAGGGCCTTGACTCCACCAAGGTCACAGCCCCATTGTGTCTTTAAAGCACTCAGGAGTAACTCCTACACAAATCCAGAGTGGAGTGCCTAAGACGGTTGGGTGGGTGGGTGTCTTGTACACCTCCTTCCACCAACTTCTGCAGCCAAGCTGGTGCCAAACATCTCGCTCTGCTTTCCTTTGGACCACACCACCCAGGCCAAGAGGGAAAGGGGGTCTTGTCATCTGGGCACGCTAAGAGCTCCATACCCACCGCCCAGGCTTGCACCCCAGGGAGGTCACTTCTGTGCTGTAAACACAGCAAAAACAACACAGGAGGCAGCCATTATGAGTTACCGATCTCTGCAGCCACAGCAGGCGCTGTGATTCTCCAGTGGTTTGGCTTCACCCCCAGAGGCGCACTCCATTGTCTCTCGAGACTGGCGGATGCCAACAACCACTTGAACGACCGTGGCTTGCCCCAAAGATTCCTGGGAGCTGTAGTTTGTTAAGGGTGCTGACAGTTGTTAGGAGAACTCTCCTCACAGAGCTTCAATTTCCAGAGCGGCTTAACAGTCAGCCCCTCTTTCCAGAACTACACGAAACCAGATTTCCCACATTCGCTGGCTTTGACCTAAAGTTCTCTTCCTGCCTTGCACCACACACACTGTCTTTGGACAAGAAACAGGCCTTGCGTGGTCCCATGCTGCACCAGCTCCTTGGACAGAACTGTGAGAGGAGCTTGGGGACTTTTCACTTCTGTTTCAGATGAACTGCAGCTGTTGGCGTAGCCTGAAGCTGACAAACTGTGGTTAATCTTATTTATGGCTGAGGGGGAAAGTTGGATGTCAAACCATGTTTGATAAAGCTGGCTTGTTTCACTCGGCTACAAGTAACTATCAGCCAGAGTTTAGGGTTCGAAGGTAACGCTATACTGTGGTCAAATTGAATGTGGAATCCCGGCTGCGCCAAAGAGGTGAGGGAAGAGAAGGGAGAAATGTGAGCTGTGGGGAAGACTATAAGCTACCTCCTGTCAGGATTAACCAAGGATGAGGAACAAGTTTCAGCGCCATGGGCTGAATCCCCTCACGGACTCCATGCCAGTGGTGGGTCAGAGGGGAAAGTGGGTGGGAGAATGACAAGACTCTTGCCTTCCTATGATAAGGTTCCACACTTCCACCCAGGGGCCAGATAGAGGAGCAACAAGGGCCACATTCTGGCTCTAGGTCTGAGATTCCCCATTTCTGCTGAAAACTGTTTTCATGACATCTAGGGACTCATGAATCTGTCAGCTTCAGTTTCTCTCGGGGTTTTTATTTTTCCATTCTCATTCACTTCTACACATTTCCACACCAAGGTTGCAAAAAATATTTGCCTCACGGAAATTCACCAGCATTTCGGTGTGAATTACTCCCAATATACATATTTTACACCATTTTGTCTCATGTCCGCATTTTTACAAAGCAGGTGTCCTTAACATAACACATTTTTGCAGGTTATTTTTTCCACCAACATATACATTTCTACGCACACTTTATCCTATTATATGCATTTGCGTACAAATTACGCAGCTGGAAAGCTGCAGTGCAAATTTCAGACAAGTGCGAATTTTGAAAGGTAGCAAGGTTTCAGTTCATGTATTGTTTCAGGAAATGTGAGTTCGCTAGGCTCACCTCCCACTGCAAATTGAGTTCCTCCTTCATCCCTAATGGTTTCCAAATCCAGCCATTTTGGTAACTGGTGTCAGTGAAGGATGTCGAAAACACAAGCTGTCCGCAAATGAGCTTCTGGAAATTGTACAAACAGCATACTAGGCATCTCCATGAGAAAGAGACCAGTTCATACATTTGTCCCAGGAATGTTGAAATATCAAGTAACTAGTACAACAAGTTCTTCGGACAAAACTGTGGAAATTGGAAAATGATGCATCTCTCTCTATTTTTCACACTCAATTTTTCAGAATGAATCACAGACGATTTTTCCTGAAACTTCAGATTGCCAAGTCACAAACTTCTGCCACCTCAGTCATCGAAGATAGTAGGCACAGTGTTCTGTCTTGACCCCTAAACTTTTTGTAATCTTGAAAAGGTAAGACTTACTCACCCCCTTGAGACTCTGCATGAGTTACTGCTTGGAGCGAGTCTCTGAATTCCAAGGAATCCAGCCCTGAGCAGTGACTCATGCAGGCAGCATCTGGGGTCATCCTGACCCATCTCTCCCTGACCCAACCGGGAGTGAATCCCCAATGGAGCAATGGCCATGGCTTTGAAAGCTTGAATGGCTTTCAAAGAGGCTTGGGCAAATTGATGGAGGATGTGGCTATCAGCAGCTATTAACCACAAGGGGAGGAGAGGGAGACTTTGTACTGGCCACCAGGCAATGGCTTTTCTCACCCGCCTTGCTCCTCTCTCCAGCCCTGGGAGCCTTTCCCAGACCATGACTTTGAGGACAGCAGAGAAGGGGAGTTCAGGGGTATTAAAAAATAAAATACAATTATAAGCTGTGTGTCCTTGTTCTTCAATTTGACCCTTTTACATCGTTTTGTGCTATTTTATGCATTGTGATTTGTTTTTATTGATTATAGTTCAGTAATTCTTTATTGCAACTGCTAAGTGCAAACTGATTATTATTTGCTGGTCTTTAATTTTACTGTTTACTATTATATTCTAATGGATTATTGAATATTGCTTTATTTGATATAAGTTGTTTATGTTAAAGTTATCATGGCATTTTTTGTACTGGATCAGATTGTTATTATGTGTTTGATCTTTCCTGACTATTTTGTTGCAAACCACCCCGTTTGGTAATATTGAAAGGTGGATTGCAAATGAAATGTGAAATGAAACAAAACAAAGGCTTTGTTCTGCTGTCACTGTCAGAGGCAGGAAGCGGCTCTGGAGATCAGTTGGTCGGAATTGCAAATGGGGCAAGCATGATTTTCACTCTGGTCTTGCTTGTGGGTTTCCCACGGGTATCTGGTGGGCCACTGGGAAAGCAGGATGCTGATCGAAGACGGGACGCTGGCTGGATCAATCAGGACTTCTCAGATAGTCTCATCCAAGAGCTTTCTTTAAAAAACACACCAAAAAGCACACACATAATTTTTATTCATTTTCAATTAAAAACCATCCAGTTAATAAAAAATCAATTCCAATCATACCAAATCAAAATACAGTGGTACCTCAGGTTACAGAAGCTTCAGGTTACAGACTCCGCTAACCCAGAAATAGTACCTCAGGTTAAGAACTTTACCTCAGGATGAGAACAGAAATCGTGCTCTGACGGTGTTGCAGTAGCGGGAGGCCCCATTAGCTAAAGTGGCACCTCAGGTTAAGAACAGTTTCAGGTTAAGAACGGACCTCCAGAATGAATTAAGTTCTTAACCCAAGGTACCACTGTACAAACAGTACAGCCAATTGAGCACTCCAAATTAAAAACCAAAAAAAAACAAACCAAAACAAACACCAGAAGGGGGCTTCCCATGTTCTGGATACTGAGAGATAATATCCTTCATTAGTCTTCTGCTTTTCTTCCTTGTTGTTTTCCACTTTCATCATTCTGATCTTAACCATTCTTATCTTGTCCATCAGCCACTGGTGTATGACTCACTATCTTATTTAACAAAGTCCATATATCTGTTAACCTGCAAGTGGCAACATTTTCATTCCATGCTGTTTTCCATTAGTTTTTTTTTAAGACACAGTCCTCAAGATAGCCCCTCCTTTCACTCCATTGTGTTTTTTTGTTGTCCTGGGTGAATCTCCATCCCCGTCTCTCCCACTTCCTCATTCGTCATCATCTCTACGGATGCTGCTAAGTACCCTCCGTCTTTGAGCCCTTTGCTCTCCTACTTTTAAGGCCCGCCGGGTTCTGGGAGATGGAGGGTCTGGAATGCTTTCTAGTGGTGTGTCAGCCAGATGTTGCTCTAGCTCTGCCTGCTCCTCCTCTCCCATTATTTCCTAGCTTTTCCCCTCATCTGCCTCTGAGCTATGACCTCCCTCAAACCCCTGTTGTAAATCTATAATGTCTTCCTTTTCCTCCTCCCTGGAAGGGTCAGGTTTGGGAGGTGGTCTCCACCACTCCTCCTCCTCTGTCCAGCCCCTGAAACTTACACTGGGTGCTGAGCGGAAGGGAGAGCCAGTGTGGTGTAGTGGTTAAGAGCAGTGGACTCGTAATCTGGTGAACCGGGTTCGCTTCCCCGCTCCTCCACATGCAGCTGCTGGGTGACCTTGGGCCAGTCACACTTCTCTGAAGCCTCTCAGCCCCACAGAGTGTTTGTTGTGGGGGAGGAAGGGAAAGGAGGTTGTGAGCTGCTTTGAGACTCCTTAGGGTAGTGATAAAGAGGGATATCAAATCCAAACGCTTCTTCTCTTCTTCTTCTTCTATGATGCAGTGAATTGAGGAGAACGGAAGGCGAAAGGCAGGAGGCACTAAATGTTGGCCTTGCACAGGGTGCTGCTGAAATTTGGAAGACCAGAGTCTGCCCCCGGTGGCAGGCAGAGAAGGCCGAACCCCCCTTCCCATGTTGGCAGAGTGCCTTGAAATATTTTATTTCTTCATTCCTTGGGGTTTCCCAAGCTCATTAAGGAGACACTCATCAAGGAGTTCTCATTAAGGAAAACTCCTGCCCCACCCTAACCTGGATAGATCGAAGGAAAAGGCTCCTTGTTACCCACGTTTCCTAGCAGCAGGAAGGTGCCTCTCAGGGCTTCAACGTCCCTCCTGCCCCAGCGGCTAAATCCCTTCTCCCATATTCATTTGAGCTTCAACAACTCCACAACTTGGAGCATGCTTTATTCATTCTTAGCCTTCCACCCCCGCCCTTCCCCTGAACTCCTCACTATACAGTCATACTTCGGGTTGAATGTGCTTCAGGTTGAGCGTTTTCAAGTTACGCTCCACGGCAACCCAGAAGTAACGAAGTGCGTTACTTCTGGGTTTCGCCACTTGCGCATGCGCAGATGCTCAAAAAGACGTCACGCGCATGCGCAGAAGCAGCAAAACGTGACCGCACAGACGCGCAGTCACGTCTTACGTTCTACTCAGGATGTGAACAAGGCTCCGGAACAGATCCCATTTGCATCCCAAGATACCACTGTACATTTAAAGCAGTATTGAACCATTTTAGTCATTGCTTCCCCCAAAGAATCATGGGAAGTGTAGTTTTTCTAAGGGTGCTGAGAGTTGTTAGAAGACCCCTGTTCCTTGCACAGATCTACAATTCTAGGAGCGGTTTAATGGTCTATTCCTCTTCCCAGGGAACACCAGGAATTGTCAATTCCTCTTCTCATTTCTCTGGGAATTGTAGCTCTGTGAGGGGAACAGGTCTCGTAACAACTCTCGGCACTCTTAATAAACTACATTTCTCAGGAGTCTTTTGCAGGGAGGAAGCCATGACTGTTTAAAGTGGCGTGATACTGCTTTCACACCCTGGGAAAGGCTTCGACTGGCCGACTAAACCAGGTGAGGGTAGCCGATGGGTCTCAAGCCCTCGGTGAGTTAGGGACTTAGAATCATAGAATCATAGAGTTGGAAGAGACCACAAGGGCCATCGAGTCCAACCCCCTGCCAAGCAGGAAACACCACCAGAGCACTCCTGACATATGGTTGTCAAGCCTCTGCTTAAAGACCTCCAAAGAAGGAGATTCCACCACACTCCTTGGCAGCAAATTCCACTGTCGAACAGCTCTTACTATCAGGAAGTTCTTCCTAATGTTTAGGTGGAATCTTCTTTCTTGTAGTTTGGAACCATTGCTCCGTGTCCGCTTCTCTGGAGCAGCAGAAAACAACCTTTCTCCCTCCTCTGTGTGACATCCTTTTATATATTTGAACATGGCTATCATATCACCCCTTAACCTCCTCTTGCCCTGCATGAGAAGACAGTCTCTGGTGGATTGAGCGGACAAGTCCAAGAGTGGGTCCAACGGTCAAGAAAGCGGTTCCTGCAAGTGCTGTAGAGGGGAGTGAGGGGCTGGTAGCCCATCTAAGAGAAGCAAAACTCTGATCCTAAATCTCTGGTGCCTTGTTATGATATCTTTGAGAGAAGACAAGTCTGAAGAGCAAACCCTACACAATACGGAATGGAGTCCTGAAGATGGTTGGGTGGCGCCTTGTACGCCTCCTTCCAGCAACTCCTACAGCCAAGCTGGTGCCAAACATCAGTGTGGTGTAGTGGTTAAGAGCGGCGGACTGGTAATCTGGTGAACCGGGTTCGCATCTCCGCTCCTCCACCTGCAGCTGCTGGCTGACCTTGGGCCAGTCACACTTCTTTGAAGTCTCTCAGCCCCACTCACCTCACAGAGTGTTTGTTGTGGGGGAGGAAGGGAAAGGAGAATGTTAGCCGCTTTGAGACTCCTTCGGGTAGTGATAAAGAGGGATATCAAATCCAAACTACTACTACTACTACTACTACTACTACTACTACTACTCTCCTTCTCCTTCTCCTTCTTCTTCTTGCTTTCCTTTCCTTTGGACCACCTCAGCAAGGCCGAGAAGGGGGTCTTGTTGTCTGGGCAGCCCAGGACCCCCATACACACTACCTAGGTTTGCACCTCGGGGAGGTCACTTTGGGGCTGCTAACACAGCAGTCTGACTTCACCCCCGGAAACACACTCCATTGTATCTGTAGATGCATGCCAACAACAACTGCTTTCTCCGTATAGTGCAGATGAAGTCCCCATGTGGCGGGGGGACGATGACTTGTGGCCTTCCAGATGTTGCCGGACTACCTCTCCCATCATCCTTTGCCCATGGGCCATGCTAGCTGGGACTGATGGCAAAGGGCAAGGAATGCATGAAGAGCTGGGATCCAGAGGCCTTCTCCATGTTGTTGAAGCCTGCCTTGGGGAGCCACCTAATGTATCCAAGCACAGAGAAGGAAAATGACGCAAGCAGCATTTATTATTATTTTTTTGTTTTAGCTTGCGGCTTCTTTCTTGCTTTCCTCTCTTCTTAATAAGCACTAGTCTTCCTCAGAAGATCTCAGGGCAAGGCTTCCTTCTCTCTCCCATCCCCTCCCATGTCTGCCACAAAAATAGCAACCGGCTTTGCCGAAACAGAATAAAAAGAGGAAGAAAGCCAAGGGGATATTGACAATATCCTCTCCGTCACCCTGATGCCAAGGTTCCCACAGCGACAAAATAAACACTGTTGTTGGGGGGGTTTTTTTGGTTGTTGGAGAGATAAAACAACTGATAAAGCGTGGAAGGGGAAGTCTTGATTCATGAATGCATGAGTCATGGTTAGAGCACTGGGCCAGGACCTCAGAGGCCAGGGTTCGAGACCTCCTTAAACCACAGAGCTCACTGGGTATCCCTGGGGCCATCATAGCCTCTTGGGGTCAATACCTCTCAGCCTCACAGGGTTGCTGTGAGGAGAAAAGGGGGAGGGGAGAACCACGTACCCCACTGTAATGGTTCTGGGGGTTGCTCGTGCGTAAATCATCGCCACACCTGGCTGGGTTACCTGGGTGAACCCTTTCTGTCCGGACAGCCACTCACCCGTGGCTGTCTCAATCGCTGGCAGAATCCGTCAGTGGGCGTTTCTTGAACTTCTTCCAGCAAAGAAGCTCTTTGACGCCTAGTCGCCACCTACTCTCCCTGCGCAGAAGCCTTCTGCGCAGGGAGGGTGTGGGCAGCGGAGGACCCGTGCTCTCCCCACTGGTCTCCGGCGAGGAGTCATGGAGCCACCTCGCCGATTCCCCCATCTGCCCCCCACTGGTGCTACGCTGAATTCCTTCCCCAGAAGATGGGCTGCTTCTCTCCCTCCCGGGACGCTCTCCGGAACCCCTCTGGAGCCCTCCCTCTCCCTCTGGCTCCGATGGCAGTTCCCTGACACCCACCTTGAGGAAAGGGTGGTATTTAAATGTAAGAAAGGATATGATGCAGACTCTGTCTTCCTTGGGGGGGTCACCACTGCTCACCTGGATGGGGAGGTCCATATTGGAAGGGCCTTATCCAGGTGTCCTATACGAGGGTTGATGGTGTCCCTGTGGGGGCAAAACAGTCAAAATGTTGGGTCGTCTCTTCTTTGAATGAAACATTCGTAGAGAGGAATGAAACAGATGAACAATTTTCAACTGGTAGAACATGAGATTTAATCTCAGGGTCATGGGTCGTTTCTGCTTTTATTTTTTGATTATGTCGACAAAGGTCCGTATAGTTAAAGCTATGGCTTTCCCAGGAGTGCAAGTGTTTGCAAGTGTTCTTTCAACCCTGCTAATGTTTTTATCTGTTAACAGTGTGTTTTCAGATAGATTACAAACTTTCCCCAGTCTTTATTGAAGTTTTTGTCATCCTGGTTTCTGATTTTTCCAGTCATTGTGGCCATCTCTGCATAGTCCATCAGTTTTATTGTCCACTCTTCTTCTGTAGATATTTTATCTTCCTTCCATCTTTGGGCTAGAAGCTTCTGGGCTGCTGATTGGTAATGATCAATGGGGAGGGCAGCACCAACAAAGGAACGTGGTTCTAAAACTCCCTCAACTCTGTTCAGGGTGGCTAAAAATCAATGATATAAATAAATAAATAAATAAATAAATAAATAAATAAATAAATAAATAAATCAGTTTTTCCCCTATTTAAATCAGATTTTTAAAATTTAAATCGGATTTTAAAAATAAAATGCTTTTGGAGGGAAAATCTTACTAAAGATAGTTTTCTATTTAAGTTACATTATAGTCCAAAGGCTATTCATCAGGGAATAAGGATTTGTTTTAAGTTTTTCATGTGCTAAAACTCAGTCTAAGGTTGTTTTTTTTAAAAAAAAAACACATATTGTTTAACCACATCAGTTAACAAACATGGATACATATACTATAATGTTATTGTTTTAGTTAATTAAACTGCTTCACTTGATATTAAGAAAATGGTTTTTTTTTTCTCCTTCCAATAAAGTACAACAGAAAAGTTGTCCAAATATAAACAGTTAACTTATCAAACCTCACAATAAGTTCATAATTACCTGTTAAGGTATTTCTAATAGTAGAACCAAATCAGTAATTTTTGATATAACTGTAAAAACCACTCTGAAAATGTATTATTCCGAAAACGAAACCTTCATCTGGTTCTAAATATTAAGATTATACCAGCAAGAATGAGTCTTTCTGGTGATTTAAATCAAGTCTGACTGACTAGTGATTTAAATCGTGATTTAAATCGATTTGATTTAAATCAAATCCACCCTGACTCTGATCGAAACAAATTCTCAGGTGTTTGGGGTCCTTTGAGAGCCACCTGTCTGTTGGTAAAGGCTGGAGGGCTGATTCAATCCACACTCAAGCTGGGAAGCTGCAATTCAGGAGAACATTTCCCTGCGACCTTTGATAGCTGCTTCCAGAGAAACCCAGCCTGGAGTTCCTCCAAAAGCATCATTAGAAATAAAACAAGGAAGCTGTTTTGCATATGGGAGTTGACTGTAGATGGACCCACATAAACAGCTGGAGGAAGCAGCAGCGGCTTGCCAGAAACGTTTTGCAGGAAGCCCAAAATTGCTCTTCCATCCATCATTCGGCGCATGCATTTCAAAAGCAGAAAATATTTGGAGAATGGAGAATATTTAAGGATTATAAAAAAATCATATTGTACCAATCACACCATATGAGCGGAACTTGAGTGATACTTGTAAACACAACAAATCCCGTTTGTGGAGTAGATGGGAACAATATTAAAGGATATAAACCTGGGGGGGGGGGGGTGGAAACGACAGTATAAACAGTACAATGAGAATGAGTGGAAGACTCGTTTTGTCAGAAGTCTTTTTTATTTAAGCATTTAAGTAAGTATTAATTAGGAAGATTAAGGGGTTTTTATGTACGTAAATTTGCTTTTTCTTCTTTCTTTTTACTGTATTTTCTTTTTTCTTAATTGTTTTTTCTTTAATTTTCTTTTTGTAGTATGAGATTGTAAATACTTTGTGTAATGGTGTAATTTAAATTAATAAAGATTATTCAAATACCGAACAACAACAACAAAACACACACACACACAAATTGCTCTTCCGTCCATCATTCGGCGCATGCATTTCAAAAGCTGCTCTGGACCTGGAAAGACATTGGCAACCAGGGCCGGCCCGGGATGTTTGGCCACCTGAGGTAACACAGAGAATGCTGCTGCCGACAACAGCTCTGCTGCTGCTGACAAGTCTGGCGAAGGTGGAGGGGGAAGAAAAAGGAAGCCTCAAAGAAGGCTAGCAGGCTGTGTGTGTGATGGCAGCAGGGGCAGACACACACTGCTTGCAGGCCCAGATCCGCTGCCCCTAAATGCCAGTGTGGTGTAGTGGTTAAGAGCGGAGGACTCGTAATCCGGTGAACCGAGTTGGCGTCTCCACTCCTCCATATGCAGCTGCTGGGTGACCCTGGGCTAGTCACACTTCTCTGAAGTCTCTCAGCCCCACTCACCCCACAGAGTGTTTGTTGTGGGGGAAGAAGGGAAAGGAGAGTGTTAGCCACTTTGAGACTCCTTCAGGTAGTGATAAAGCGGGATATCAAATCCAAACTCTTCTTCTTCTCTCACAAGAATGAATGTATTGCCCTCGGCTGCCCTTGAGGGACGATTCCAACAGATGCCACACGAAAAATGCCTATGCAATCATGCCTCGGGTTAAATATGCTTCAGGCTGAGCGTTTTCAGGTTACGCTCTGTGGCAACATGGAAGTAACAGAACGCATTACTTCCGGGTTTCACCACTCGCGCAGACGCTCAAAATGATGTCACGCACATGAGCGGAAGCAGCGAAACGCGATCCGCAGACGTGCAGTCTCGTGTTACGTTCTACTCAGGATGCAAACAGGGCTCCGGAACAGATCCCGTTTGCATCCAGAGGTACTGTAATAATAATAATTTTTATTATTATTTGTATCCCACCCTCCCCAGCCAAAGCCGGGCTCAGAGTGGCTAACAACAGTAAAAATAGCACAATTTACATAAAACCACAGTAAATTAATTAAAATGCATTCTAAAATCAGTTCAGAATCAAATTAATGGCAATCATTGGGCTAGAGTTCTGTGAGGGTTGCCAAAGGAGGGGGTCAGGCTGCGCCCTGGCCAAAGGCCTGGCGGAACAGCTCTGTCTTGCAGGCCCTGCGAAAAGATGTCAAGTCCCGCAGGGCCCTAGTCTCTTGTGACAGAGCGTTCCACCAGATCGGAGCCACAGCCGAAAAAGCCCTGGCTCTGGTTGAGGCCCGCCTAACCTCCCTGTGGCCTGGGACCTCCAAGAAGTTTTTATTTGAAGACCGTACGGTCCTCCGTGGGACTATGTCCCTGTGGAGATGGCAGTACCGAATCAGTGGCACATGCACTCTCTATAAAGACTTGAGGAATGAGATTATCACCCCTCTTTTATTGTCCATTCCGGGTCGCCCAGCCACAGCCACAGTGTCCTTTCTCTTAGCAGATCAAGATGAGCAGGCGACAGCAGAAGGTTTTTAGCTGGGGCAATCAGAATAAAACCCACTATTTGATTATTGATTCAAAACCCTAAAATGTATTTTATATAATTGACCGGTTATTTCTATTCTTTGTATATCGTATTGTTGTTTTATTGCTATGGCTGATGGCTGACGCAAGTGAAGATTCATTCATTCATTCTGCTGCCTCGCCCAGCTGTCCTGAGGCAACCGGTTTACGAGGCTCATGGGTGGCCCGTTTTTGCTGGCAACCCAAACAGCATTTTGAGACCTACCTGCTGCTTCTATGCTAATGCTTTTAAAGAAAGCAATCACTCCACATTTGTTTTATTTCTCAATTACATTGTACAATCTGTAGGAGCCGGGGAGAAATTTCACTCCCTATGCATTTAAAGGCAAAGCCAATTAACTCACGCCTTCCCCAGCCCCCACCCTAAAAGGAAAACCCTCATTTGGGTTTGAAAATTTTGCACTGCACCTCTCCAGCTAAGAGAGATGCACCAAAACGCTTGTTTGTTTGTTTAGCAAAAATACAAATATGCATACAAACATGTGCATATTACATCTGCACTAAAACACAGGCGAATCTTTCGTTTATTTTATGAGGCTTGGTTTTGGTGTTTTTCTGTAAATATCAGGCCAACTTAACGTTGCAGCTTAAAGGGGCTCTTAAAGAGGCAGGCGCTGTTTTTTTTCTAGTGTGGCCAGGGCTGGATTTAGGTTTGATGAGGCCCTAAGCTACTGAAGGTAATGGGGGCCCTTTATATGTCCAGTTGTCATTTGTCAACAACAAATTGTCCCTGTTTTTTTGTGTTGAATATATGCCCTATGGTAATTGATGGACCTAACAGGTATCTAAAGCCATTTGCACATAACAAAATATGTATTTTATCATACAGAAATGAGCAAACCAGTGATATTTGAGGGAGAAGGCTAGCAGGCAGGGCCCATGACTTACATCATAGGAGCCTACACAACACAAAACACTGTTGCTGTATGTAGGTTTTACTTTATTTGCTTTTTATCTTATATTTTGGAAATGTACATCCAGTTTTTTTCTTTATTTTTTTGGGGGGGGGCCCCAAGAGAGTGCGGCCCTAAGCCAAAGCTTGTTTGGTTTATATGTAAATCTGGCACTGGGCGTGACGCATGCTTATTTTTCTTCACATGGTCGATATTTCCCAGAATCATGAGGTTGGGTACATTATCCTCCCCTCCTACCTTTTATCTCCACAACAGCCCTGTGAAGTAGGTCAAATCCTGTTGTTATTCCTGGTTAGTCATGGGCAATGATTTTGAAAGATCTGAGCATGACTAATGTGTGATACAACCATTTGTCTGAAATCCAAGAGTCACACCCACCCAGTTTGGATTTTGATGGGCCAATGGGTGTGACTCAAAAGCAATCAAGCATTATGTGAACTTTGTCCTATGCAAGCCCTGGGTATTTTATTTTATGTTTTCTTTTAAAAGAAGTCCTCACACAGTAATCACTTTATGAGGGACTGATCAAAGAAGACTAGATAAGGAATGGATTATGGATTGTGAGGACAGGCAAAGTGAGCCAAAATAAGAGAACCTAAAGGCAAAGGTTTCGTGGAAGAATGGAAGCCTTTTTCGGACTATTTAAGGAAATATTATTATATGATGAATACGCAAGATTTGAACTATGAGGATCTATACAGTGGTGACGTTAAGATACAGAAGACAGAGTGCTGTAGAGAGGAATTAAAACACCATGGAAAAGGGGGCGGGAAGTTGACAAAAATAACAAAGAAAAAATGTTTTACTATGTACTGAAATGTATGTGTCGATTTTTTGGAAAAAATAGGATTTTAAAAAGAAGGAATGTGGGAAGCAGGCCTTGAGTCAGACCATTGGGCGATTTAGCTCAGCATTGTCTAAACCAGTGCTTTCCAAACTGTGTGTCGGGACACATTTAAGTGTCGGCTGCCGTGTAGAGGTGTGTCGCATGAACGCTCTTCTCAGGGCTGGAAAGGGGTTAGTTTAACCTCCGATTTGCTGGTAAAACTGAATTGCTGTGTCGCAAAATGATGCAGAGACATCACCTTGCCAAGAAAGGTCCATATAGTAAAAGCTATGGTTTTCCCAGTAGTGATGTATGGAAGTGAGAGCTGGACCATAAAGAAGGCTGATCGCCGGAGAATTTATGCTTTTGTATTATGGTGCTGGAGGAAACTCTTGAGAGTCCCATGGACTGCAAGAAGATCAAACCTCTCCATTCTGAAGGAAATCAGCCCTGAGTGCTCACTGGAAGGACAGATTCTGAAGCTGAGGCTCCAATACTTTGGCCACCTCATGAGAAGAGAAGACTCCCTGGAAAAGACCCTGATGTTGGGAAAGATGGAGGGCACAAGGAGAAGGGGACGACAGAGAACGAGATGGTTGGATAGTGTTCTCGAAGCCACCAGCATGAGTTTGACCAAACTGCGGGAGGCAGTGGAAGACAGGAGTGCCTGGCGTGCTCTGGTCCAGGGGGTCACGAAGAGTCGGACACAGCTAAACGACTAAACAACAACAAAATGATGCATGTTTAAAAAGTGTGTCGCCAACATGAAAAGTTAGGAAAGCTCTGGTCCAAACTGCTGGGCCGCAATGGATCTCCATGATTTCACATACCTGGGGATTCAACCTTTCTGAATTGCAAAGGAGATGCTCTAACAGTGAGTTATGGCCCTTCCCCAAGATGCCTTTTCCTCCTGCCTGATCTTGCGACAGAAAGAGTGTGGAATTACCTAGTGGCCTGGGGTTAGGGTGGGGAGTGAGCACACTTTGAGAGTGAGCTGTCTCAGATTTCCACACCAATGGAGGGAAAAAGGGAGTCATGGTCTAAAACAACAACAACAACAGAAAGTAGGTTGGCAGTGGTTACGGGCACGAGCTATAAGTCAGAATAATGAGTCAGAATGTTTTGACAATGTCCTGCTGTCAGAGCCACCCGTGGTCCCAGCTCACAAGAGACCAAAGTCCAGTCCAAGTTATATACAAAAGGTTTTATTGAAGAACATTGTTGGCATTACATCCTAGCTCCGTGGCTCCGGATCTGTTACTCTTAGATCGTAGAAGTCCCCTCTGAATCCGTCCCGCCTCTGCACCAGTTTAAGAGGCTTGTACTGCTCCACCTTTTCCTCTCCTTCCTTTTCCGCAGGGTCTTCCTGCCCCCCTGTGTTCCCTCCCTCCGGGACTCCCCAGAGGCTGAGTCCTCTGACGCCTGCTCCCCCCTCCTTCGCGCTTTGGGACCAGGCTCCTCCCCAGGACTCTCCTCACTTCCGCGCGCCTCCACATTTGAACTTGGCGCGCGTACGTTGCCTCTGACCTTCCTTTCGACAGTTACGCTGCTCTCGGTGCTACTCTCCACCCCTCCCGGCAGGACGTCTTGCTCCGAACTCTTTCCCCCCTTTGTTTCCTGTTCTGCTCTTTCTGACACACTGGTAACTCCACCCCTTTCACTCCGTTCCGACAGAGGAGCCGGTCCCGATCTCCAACTCCCACTGGGGGTTCCCCCTCCGCTCTCCTGCTTCTGACTGCTTCCCCCTCTATCGCCCCTCGGCCTGGCCAGGGGGGCTCCCTTTTGGGAATCCTCCGAATCGCTTGACGGACTCTGAGACAACCTCGGGTCGTTGTCGTCCTCCTCCTCATCACCCTGGGACCCTTCCCCTTCGCTCTCTGTCTCTGAAACCCTGACACCTGCACTTACTAAGTTTTGGGATAAAAGGAGCAGATGATATAATTATGACTGTGCGGAAAACTTTAAAAATTTCAGAGGAAGGTATTCTTTTGAACTACATGTGATTTGACAACTGGACAACGTACAGTGGTACCTCGGGTTACAGATGCTTAAGGTTACAGACTCCTCAAATCCAGAAATAGTACCTCAGGTTAAGAACTTTGCTTCAGGATAAGAACAGAAATCGCACGGCAGCAGCGGGAGGCCCCATTAGCTAAAGTGGTACCTCAGGTTAAGAAGTTTCAGGTTAAGAATGGACCTCCAGAACAAACTAAGTTATTAACCCGAGGTACCACTGTAAATGGTTTCTTTGTGCCTCTTACTATGGACAAAGACTGGCACCGATGAATGTAAGAACACCAGTAAACACAACCAAGAGTGACCAGAGATTCTTAGAAGACTGGAGTAAATATTTGAACTATTTGAAAAGCAACTGTAATAAACAGATTACACTAGTGAGACTGCAAGAAGTTCTGTAAGGAGGATTATATGAAATATTGTAAGGAAGATTATGAAGAGAATTAATAGTTAATGATAATTAAAAGTAATAGAGAAATCAAGAAGTGCAGAATAAGTGATAGAAAACGGAAAATTTTCAGAGGTTGTTGCATAAGATAAGAAGTTACGTTAAATGACTGTTGGAAGTGATATGTTAAAAAATTAATAAAAGTGTGTGTGTGTGTGTGTGTGTGTGTATGGTTGAAGCGATGTAGGGAAGTCACAAGCTCAGCAGAGCAAAGAATTTATTTGTTTTGTTATTGGTGTGCTGAAATATTGTGTTAAAAAAGAAATTAATAATAATAATAATATTTTTTTTAAAAAAGAATTCCTTTCTGGAATTGGCCCCCAGCCAAGAGGAAACCAAGCCAGCAGCCTCTCTTGTCCACCACCCTGTTCTCACAGCGGCCAACCAGACTCTGCCAGTGAGGAACCCAGAAGCAGGACCTGAGCACAAAAACGTTCTCCCCTCCTGTGGTTTCTGGCATTCAGCGGTGTTTCTGCCTCCACCTGCGGTGGCAAAGCAAACTCTCTTCCGTGAATTTGCCTAATCGTCTCTGGAAGCTGTCTAGGTTGGCGTCGGTCCTGGCCTCCCAGGGGAGCGAGTTCCACCATTTGCCTGCACTGCGTGCGAAGCAGTCATTTCCTTCCTCCGTTCTGAGCTCAGAGCGCTCAGGGTGGCATCAATTGTGGGTTTCCGAGGAAAGCTCCAGCCCAGAGACTCTGCCCACAATTCAGGCTTCCTGGCTGTGGACGGATTTGAACTCCTGTCTCCTGCGCTGAAAAGCTGCAGTTTGAACGAGAGAGAGAGAGAGAGAGAGAGAGAGAGAGAGAGAGAGAGAGAGAGAAAGCCTCGAGGATCTGCGATAAGAGGCTGGCAGAGCTGCAGCAGCCCATTCAAAGAAATGCAGCTGTACAAGTTCCATTCATAGAATTGCAGAATTGGAAGGGACACCAAGGATCATCTAGTCCAACCCACTGCGAAGCAAGAATCTCAACTAAAGCATCCCTGACAGATGGCCACCCAAGCCCTGCTTAAAATCCTCCAAGGAAGGAGAGTCCACCACCTTCTGAGGGAGACCATTCCACTGTTGAAGAATTATTGTTGTTGTTGTTGTTGTTGTTGTTGTTATTGTTATTATTATTATTATTATTATTATTATTATTATTATTATTATTATTTTATTTATATCCTGCTCTCCCCAGTCAAATCCGGGCTCAGAGCGGCTAACAACAGTAAAAGTAACACAGTTTACATAAAATCACAATCAATTAATTGAAATGTATTCTAAAATCAATTCATTCTAAAATCAATTCAGAATCAAATTAATGGCCAAAGGCCTGGTGGAAAAGCTCTGTCTTGCAGGCCCTGCGGAAAGATGTCAAGTCCCACAGGGCCCTCGTCTCTTGTGACAGAGAGTTCCCCCAGATCGGGTGCACGGCCCAAAAAGCCCTGGCTCTGGTTGAGGCCAGCCTAACCTCCCTGTGGCCTGGGACCTCCAAGATGTTTTTGTTTGAAGACCATAAGGTCCTCCGTGGGACATACCAGGAGAGGCGGTCCCGTAGGTACACGGGTCCTAGGCCACATAGGACTTAAAGGTTGAAACCAGCACCTTGAACCTGATCCTATACTCCACTGGGAGCCAGTGCAGCTGGTATAGCACCGGGTGAATGTGATCTCGTGTAAGGAGTCTCACCGCGGCATTCTGCACCCGCTGGAGTTTCTGGGTCAGTCTCAAGGGCAGCCCCACGTAGAGCGAGTTACCATAATCAAGTCTGGAGGTGACCGTCCCGTGGATCACAGTGGCTAGGTCAGGGCGAGAGAGGTAACAGCTCTTACCGCCAGAAAGTTCTTCCTGATGTTTAGTCGGAATCTCCTTTCTTGCAACTCGAAGCTAATAGTTCAGGTCCTGGCCTTGGGAGCAGCTGAAAACAAGCTTGTTCCGTTTTCCATGTGGCAGCCCTTGAGATAAATGTAGAGGGCTATTCCATGTCCTCCTTTTTCCCAGGCTAAACATACCCTCAACCGTTCCTCATAAGCAGCCTTCCTCAAACTCAGCCCCTCCAGATGTTTTGATACTACAATTCCCATCATCCCTGACCACTGGTCCAGCTAGCTAGGGATCATGGGAATTGTAGGCCAAAAAAACATTTGGAGGGCAGAGTTTGAGGAAGCCTGCTCATAAGGCTTGGTTTCCACTTGGCTGCATTGATTCTGGGGCATTTTACAGCCAGGAAGTCTCAGTATCTTAATTCTGAGAACATTATCGCAGTAGAGACACACACACCCTGCCCATAAGGTGGGTGACTAATACCGCATTTCACAGACTGATGCTGCGGCTGAAAGAAAATGGAGAAAACTAGATCGCTCCATCTTCCATGTGGGAGCCCTCAATGGAGAAGCTTCAGAAAGGGCTATGTTCTTCCAACTCTTTGAAGGCCAGTGGCCAGGCATCATAAATGGGGACAGTGCCCAGAGGTATCCAATTGGCCATTGTATGAACAGTATGCTGGACTAGACGGGGCTTTAGTCTGATCCAGGAGAGCTCTTCTTATGTTAAGTACTGTATTTTTCGCTCTATAAGACACACTTTTCCCCTCCTAAAAAGTAAGGGGAAATGTCTGTGCGACTTATGGCACGAATGCAGGTGGGAGGCTCTGCTCGGTGCTCCCTTTAAAGAGCCACGGGGAGCGTGTGTGCGGCTCTTGGGGGCTTTTCCCCGAGGAGGGAGAAGGGCCCAAGAGCCGCAAACACACTCCGTGCGCTCTTTAAAGGAAGCCTCTCCCAGGCAGGGGATGAAGGCTCCCATTGCTGGGGAGAGGCTGCGCGTAGCTATCTCATAAGCCAGGACAGCAAGCGGGATCGCTGCGCAGAGATCCCACTTGCTGCCCTGGCTTATGGGATTCAGAACCCCCCCCCCTTGTTTTCCTCTTCCAAAAACTAGGTGTGTCTTATGGTCTGGTGCGTGTTATAGAGCAAAAAATACGGTAAGTTCTGGGCTCACACCAGTGTTCGCAACTCCCATTCTTCTAGGCGTATTTTGCGACAGGGAATTTCATTAGTGTGAGCAGTTTCTGAGCTCTGGGCGCAGTACCGCGCCTAAGATTTCAGATAATAACTGCAGAGTGGAAGGAAAAGAGGACCTTTTTCTGCCCCCCCACTTCCAACTACTCTCTGGAGACTGGAGGAGAGACCCTCTTAAGGTTATTAGAGGGGTGGACAGGGGAAGGACTGGACCATATGAAAAAGGAACATAATATTTTAGTGGCAGTTCATTCATTTTCAGCTTTGTGTTATTGTTACATTAAAAAAGGGCCTAGACATTCCGTTGACAGGGACGCGGGTGGTGCTGTGGGTTAAACCACAGAACCTAGGACTTGCCGATCAGAAGGTTGGTGGTTCGAATCCCCGCAACGGGGTGAGCTCCCGTTGCTCAGTCGCTGCTCCTGCCAACCTAGCAGTTCAAAAGCACCTCAAAGTGCAAGTAAATAGGTACCGCTCCAGTGGGAAGGTAAACGGCATTTCCGTGCGCTGCTCTGGTTTGCCAGAAGCGGCTTAGTCATGCTGGCCACATGACCCGGAAGCTGTACACCGGCTCCCTTGGCCAATAAAGCGAGATGAGCGCTGCAACCCCAGAGTCGGCGACGACTGGACCTAATGGTCGGGGTCCCTTTACCTTTACCTAGACATTCCATTGCTGCGCCCATATCCTAGGTTTAAGGTGCCATTTGGCCCCTTTCACATCCGTTTCTAACACTGGCTCACACGAGAACGAACTTTGCGCCATTTCTGCAAGCAAGACAAAACGGGCAAGAATCTCCATGGCTTCCCTTCGGTTTTGTGAATCAAATCTACTTTACTATCTGTGGCAAGGCACTCAATTACTGGCTAATTATTGTACTTCTGAAGTGTTGGTCGTTTACTCGAGAGCCAACTGGCTCGGGAGCCCGGGAGCGATCAATCACATTCCACAGCTTAATTACCACATCATAACTTTACAAGCTGGGTTGTATTGATTTGAACAGCAGCGTAGCTATTTTTGGCCCTAAAATCTTTTCTGTCTGCCCATATATAAGATAGTAGCTCTAGGTCTAGGTCTGCAAGGCATCTTCTAAAGTCAATGATGTGTTGGATACTTAACTTTGCTAAATGAACGTCGTGCATCATAAGTCCCCTTTAGATCTCACTTGGACTCTTTCCAAAAATTCCAAGAACAGTTCTTGAATTCATATTCAGTTCGGCGTACCCACAGTGTGAAAGCGGCTGCTGTAAAACACATTTTTAAATAAACCAAACCTCTAGTGCTATAGCCCAGTTGCGATGAGAATTCTGAGCACCCTAGATGCCACTTCGTGGAGATTTAAGGGAACGGGGCAGATTACGTGGTATACGTTGTGGAATTGCCAGTGTTAACAAAGTATTTTCAGAAGCTATTATAAATCAGGAGAAGGATGTCTGGTTGTGAAAGGCCATTGCAACCGTTTGCAAAACCCTAGAGGGCAAAAATTGGTTGGATGTTTGTTGACTGCAAAACAAATCTTAGGTGCAAAATTTTGGGAGCAGCTGTAACGGTCTCGAACAGAAGAGTGCGGGAAAACATGAATATTTTAAAAATAAACCCGTATGCTACAAAAGGGGAAATGAAAACGAAATGCAACCAAAATCCACCCATCAGAATGTCAGCATGACTTCACTGGATTTACAAGATCTTGGCTTGGTTTCAGGAAAATGAACAATGAAGCCCTTGGGTTCTCCAGCCATCTATCTCTCCCAGACATTAGATTATTGGGAGGATGGCACCGTTCCAAAAGCAGTTCACGGTCACAGGTGGTCTCTCCCCTCAGGACATGATCCTGTGCCTGCTCGATTTCCAAGAACATTTGCGTCATTGAAATACTGAAAAGCAGCAGTTGGAAAAACTTTCCTTCAGCGCCAGCAGATTCAAGTTGACCAGTCAGTCTGTTTTACTTTATGTATGTGATTTATATAATGCCAGCCATCGCCTGGCTTTAAACTTCTGATGAGCAAAGCTAGGGCTGGTGTGCATGTGTGTGGCAAATATGGCCCTCAAGAGCTCTCCGTCCGGCCCTCAGAACTGTCCCCAGCCACACCCCTCACTGCCCCATCTTTGCATCCTCCTTGCCTGGCTAGAATGTGTCCTTGAACTCTGGTAATCTGAATGCAGCAGCTCCTTCCCAGAGTGTTGATTTTAACCGCTTTGGTATATCCCAGGAATGAACAGAAAACATCCAGGGAGGGAAACCGAGAAGAGGTCACTTTCTAGCTTGCCTCCAACCCCAGCCCTTGATGTGCAGATTATTTCCCCTTAACCTGCACAGCCTAAGAAGCGCCAACGCGAGCGCTCAGCAAAAGCTGCCAAGTGTCTGTATTGGGGAAGAAGCCTTTGAACCAGAAGCGACCGAAAAATGGGGTCAGGAAAAGGTTATTGGTACAAAGCAAAGGCTTTTCAACAGGAGCATAACCTTGTGGAGTCCCAAATTAACAAGAAACAACAGACTTGAGTTTCTGTGAGAATAGAAAGAAAACATCTGGTGTATTTTGATTACAGGTAGGGTTGTATAGGGACGCGGGTGACGCTGTGGGTTAAACCACAGAGCATAGGAGTTGCCGATCAGAATGTTGCCGGTTCGAATCCCCACGACAGGGTGAGCTCCCGTTGCTCGGTCCCTGCTCCTGCCAACCTAGCAGTTCGAAAGCACGTCAAAGTGCAAGTAGATAAATAGGTACCGCTCCGGCGGGAAGGTAAACGGCGTTTCCGTGCGCTGCTCTGGTTCGCCAGAAGCGGCGTAGTCATGCTGGCCACACGACCTGGAAGCTGTATGCCAGCTCCCTCGGCCAATAAAGCGAGATGAGCGCCACAACCCCAGAGCCTGTCACGACTGGACCTAATGGTCAGGGGTCCCTTTACTTTTACTTTAGGGTTGTATAAGAGCCGGCCAATGCTGCTGGATCCGGCCAATGGCTCATCTAGTCCAGCATCCTGTTCTTGCAGTGGCCAACCATTATTACAATACAGTGGTAACTCAGTTTACAAACTTAACCCATTCCGGACGTCCGTTCTTAAACTGAAACTGTTCTTAAACTAAGGCACGCTTTCCCTAATGAGGCCTCCTGCCACCGGTGCCCTTCCACCATTTGGATTCCGTTCTTAGTCCAAGGTAAAGTTGGTAAACCGGGACACTACTTCCGATTTTGCGGAGTTCGTAAACCGAATCGTTCGTAAACAGGACTGTTCTTAAACCGAGGTACCACTGCATTACAAACTGCCGTGATCCTCAGATGACCTGAGCACAAGAACACTGTCTCCCTCTGTGGTCTTCAGGAACTGCTTTTCAGGAGCATTCCTGTCTCAGCCGGTGGAGGGAAGAGTATACAGTGGCGTAGTGTGGGGGGTGCAGGGGGGGCCGGCTGCAACATCTGGGGGTTAGGGTTAGGGGGTGCAAAACCACGGGTTAGGGGGCACAAATTACTTGCCTTGCCCCGGGTGCTGACAACCCACGCTACGCCACTGAGAGTATAGTCATCTTGGCTAGTTCTCCTGGGCTGTCACTGGAGGATCAGGCAGCAAAGAGGCTGTCTGTACTTTTGGACAGAGATGACTTGGCCCCTGTATTTGATGCTCAGCTAACTTCCAGACTGGATTATTGTAATGTGCATCTGCTGAAGATGACTCAGTAACTTCAAATAGTCCAAAAGGCAGGGGCCAGATTACTTGCTGGGGTTCCTTATAGGACTCATACGACGCCAGTTTTAAAACAGCCAGTTACCCGTTTGTCTCTGGGCTCGATTCAAGGTTTTCACATTAGCATTCAAAGCCCTGAATGACTTTGGCCCCAAACATCTGAAAGATTGCATCCTTCCCTACAGTGTTGAGATCAGAAGAGGGGGAGCTCTTGGTAGAAGTTCAAAGGGTGACAGGGTAGGAGAGGCTTTCTCTACGACAGTCCTCAACTTGTGGCGATCCCTCCTCACAAAGGGGCAATGTGGAACCTTCATTACATCGTTTCCAATGTTTGCTGACAATGCACCTCTTATCCTTGATGCTGAAGATTTTAGGTCCTGTCCTATTCTCTTGACCATGGGTAGGCAAGCCGAGGCCCCGGGGGCCTGGATCTGGCCCAATCGCCGCCTCAATCCAGCCTGCGGACAGTCCGGGAGTCAGTGTGTTTTTACATGAGTAGAATGTGTCCTTTTACCGTATTTTTTGCTCTATAAGACGCACTTTTTCCCCTCCAAAAATTAAGGGGAAATGTGTGTGCATCTTATGGAGCGAATGCAGGCTCCATGGCTGCATGGAGATCCCGCTGCGCTCCAGAAGCTTTGCGTTGCTTTCGCTGAAGCCTGAAGAGTGAGAGAGGTTGGTGCGCACCGACCCCTCTTGCTCTCCTGGCTTCAGGGATAGCTGCCCAAAGCCTCCGGAGCGCAGTGGGAGTTCCCGCTGCGCTCCGGAGGCTTCGTGTTGCTTTCACTGAATCCAGGAAAGTGAGAGGGATCGGTGCGCACCAATCCCTCTTGCTCTCCTGGCTTCGCTCCGCTGGAGAGGAGCTGCACAACTTTCCCTCTCTGGGCAGCGCCGCTTCAGTGAAGCGGGAGGAGAAATGGAAGGGGCTCCGCTTCTCCTGCCACTTAGCTGAAGGGGCACTGCGCAGAGAGGGAGAGATTTTTTTCCCCTTGTTCTCCCCCTCTAAAACTAGGTGTGTCTTATGGTCGGGTGCGTCCTATAGAGCGAAAAATACGGTATTCAAAATGCATCTCTGGGTTATTTGTGGGGCATAGGAATTTGTTCTCCCCCCCCCCAATATAGTCTGGCCCCCCACAAGGTCTGCGGGACAGTGGACCGGCCCCCTGCTGAAAAAGTCCGTTGACCCCTGCGCTTGACTATTAATTTAATTGATTTAATGCTGGGAGGAATTCTACACTGCACTATGTCTATCATTCTGCCAGGACAAGCATTGCAGCTTGCCAGATAAAACAATCCCCCCTCCCCTTCCTTTCCCAATTTTGGGGGGCACACGGGGGGACAGCCCCGCTGTGTAAATAGAAGTCCTTGCACAGGGCTTCTGTTTATGGGACTCAATTGCTGAATCCCAAACATTGCTAGGACCTTACAGGTGTGAAACATAATAGAACAATTGCTAGCAAAGGACTAGAGCAGCCTTTCTCAACCTGTGGGTCCCCAAATGTTGCTGAACTACAACTCCCATCACCCCTAGCTAGCAAGGCCAGAGCTCAGGGATGATGGGAGTTGTAGTCCAACAACATCTGGGAACCCATAGGTTGAGAACTGCTGGACTAGAGGCTGCCTTCTCATTCTACCTAAAGCATCCAACTGAACTGGCACTTGAAGCTTATTTTAACCCTGGTGACGACAGCTTCCTTCATTGGGGTAACTGGCTACCTTAAAAGATCTTGGGGGACAAGTGAGGGGCTGCTGCTTGTTCTCCCTGAGCATCTGCCCCCCGAGGCAGCTGCCTCACTCTGTTTAATGGTAGGGCAGGTCTCTTTACCTGCTTGAGAAGTGAGTAGAATGCATGGTGGTACCCAGAAACTAATGCCAGTAGGATGTGAACTGGATTTATGAGGATATAAACAAAGTTCCTCCTGAAGGCTGCCGCGGCAGGAGAGCACCAAGGACGACGACAAAGAAGCCACAAAATAAACGAGGACATCAGTATGCTAAAATATTTTACATTCCTCTGAAATCTCTTACACAAAACTTTGCCCGCAATTCCCCCATGTGTTCCTCCAAATAAAGCCCTTTAGAGTTATGCCAAAGACCCGAATTTCTCGTGTTTGCTTGCAAAACCACCCCACCCCCCGCCAACAGATGTGCGTACAACTTCAAGTTAAAATTATTTCAGACACAGAATACACGCAAGTTGGATATTAAAGTTTTACAGTGCTATAAATACAAGCGGCCAGCTTGGCTGGGATTCCCAACAGAATGCTCATGCCTCCGAACAAAACGAAAACTAGAACTCAGCAGGCTAGAAGGAAGTTTTGCCCAAATGGGACACACACACACACACACACACACACACACACACACCCTACTAAAGTTCCTTGGTTGACGGCCCTTTCCTCCAAATGAAGTGGAAAAGCACCCCATGGACAGAAAACTGGTTCGGATCACGACAGAGTTTAGTTTGCTCGGTTGCAGTCATGGCTTTTGAAGGTGGGACTGTGACAGTGGCATTAAAAACAAGCAACAGAAAAGAGGAAGCAGCAGCCAGGTACTTCCAAAATACCGTCCGCCACCAATTCCCTTAAATTCTTTCCTCCCGCCTCCCTGCAACACCAGCGTGCAAGGCCAGTCCTGCACTGAAGCTTGAGGTTCCTCCCATCTTTATTTTTAAAAGCCTGCCTTGCACGCTGAATTTTCATCAAGAGACGCAGATGGACACGGGTTGAGGGACGTCGCTAAGCAGCCAGTGACGCCTCCGCTGGCTCAACTGCTTGCGGGAACAAGGAGAGTGCTTGCTCGCTCGCGTCCCCGACGCTCTGAGCCACGGTTTGACGCGCGGCTAAGTTTGTTGTCCGTCGGTCTCTGTGGAAACACCTGGTTCGGCGGCTGGCGGCTGATTCCCGCCGACGGCAAGAATACTGTCCGTGTCAATGGGCGGGACCAGCGTCAGGGACTCCACGCTCAAGGTGTCCGTGCTGTCGTTTGAGATGAGGGAGATGGTGGGCTGCGGGGCAGGAATGAGGCTGGGAGATAAATTGGCCATTTCCGCTTCTGTGCTCCTCTTGCCAGATTTTGAGTTGTGCGCAGAAGAGTCGTCCGCTGCCGGCAAGTGACCGGAGGATGCCTGGGGCTGCTCAGTGGCTGCTGAGTCATCTGTTCAGGCGAATGAGAGAGAGAGAGAGAGAGAGAGAGAGAGAGAGAGAGAGAGAGAGAAGGAAAACAACCATATTACATGCCTGGGTGTAACAAGCATTATCGCTAACCGAAAAGGGCCGCCTCTTCAGATGGAAATCAATGCGGCAAAGAGAGCTGGACTAGGACCTGGGAGGCCAGGGTTCGAATCCCCACTCAGCCAGGAAACTCCCTGGGTGACGTTAAGCCAGTCTCTGCCTCTCAGCCTAACCTACCTCACAGGATAGTTGTGGGGATTAAATGGGGACAGGGAGAAACCGCCTTGAGCACCACGTTGAGTTCCTTGGAGAAAAAAAGTGGGGCATAGCTGCAGTAAAAGGATAATATTGTGCATGGCAAACAAACAAAATTTCTCAGGGTGGTGAAAAGGAGGCTTGGGCTCAAATCTCAGTTCAGACACAGTCTGGCCTCAAGTCACCTGTGGGTTCAATGATAACCTAGTTTAGGTGCAGGGGGAGATTTGGCATCCCAGATGCTGCTGAACTGCAACTCCCATCATCCCTGCTCTTTGGATGCACTTGCTGGGGCTGATGGGACTTGTAGTCCAGTGAGATCTGGAGGGCCAAAGGTTGCACAAGGTTTCCCATGCCTCTCTAGCAACACAGACAGCTGCCTGACCCTGACCCGGACCTTTGGTGCAGCTTTAGTCCTAGTTAACCTGTGGAAAGTGCTACTTGACTACATTGCACCTGTGGCAAGAACCAGGAGCTGTTGTAGCTTAAAACAACAACAAACAAAAAACAGTATGGAAGGAGGGTTAGTTCTGCAGAACCTTCATGCAAATACAAAAACTCAACACTGTGGTTTTAATTTTGCCAACTCAGTGTTTATTTCCAGTGTTTACTTGCAAACTCTGCTCGCCTTGCCTTTCTCTGGCTTCCCTCACTCACCCTCTTATCTCTTCCCACGAAATTCTTCTTACCCTGCTGTTTTGACAGCATTATTTAATCCCTTCTTCTAAAAACGTATTCCACTCTCAAAGGGCTTTTTAAAAATTGAAATTGAAAAAAAGACTATGAAAATGTGACCTTGCCCCTCCAGCAACAAAGAGGACCTCTGATTTGCAACTGTTATCTCTTTCCGTTTGCTGAGATCAGGAAAGGGACACATCTAGGGGAGGCACCAGGTCCACCTACAGCAGACTTCCTCAACCTGGCGCTCTCCAAATGGTTCGCGCTACAACTCCCGTCAAGCCGTCAGCGCAGGCTGCTGGGAGTGGTAGCACAAAACATCTGCAGGGGGCCAGGGCTGGGGGAAGGCTGACCTATGGTATCTTCCAGTGTTTCTCAAACTTAGGTCCCCAGCTGTTGTTGGACTACAAATCCCATCATTCCTGATTGCTGGTCCTGCTAGCTAGGGATGATGGGGGTTGTAGTCCAACAATAGCTGGGGACCTAAGTTTGAGAAACACTGTTAACTAGCTAGACATTTCTCGATGGAAGACAATCTTACTTGGCTACAAGTGATCGCCAAAGAGGAAGACGAACTCTCTCAACTGAGAATACAGCATGATAAGGATTTGCATTTTTAGGCAAGGTCTTACTATCTTTTGCTGACTTGTTTGCGGCATAATATTTTAATGCCTCCTACTGCTTTGTGGTTATTTCTGTGATACTGCTATTGCCATCCTTACCTCCAGGCTTCCCTGCTTTCCTCTCTGAGAAGTTTAAAACTGTAATGCAGGTTTAGAAGGAAATAAAACAATGATGGGCTGTGAAGCTTTAACAGATTGTCCCTGCACAATCTCACTTTCGGTCCTCTTATGTTGGTTGGTACTGAAGATACTGTTCAGGGAGCAATCCCTGACCCCTGTGGGTGTCCACTGACAGACGCAGCCCCCAATTCAAGGCACTTCTGGGTACAAGGACCCTTGGGCATAAAGAGACAGATTTCTGGGAAACAAGAACAGCAACAGAGGCATGGATGGCTTTGTCCAGAAGAAAGAAAGAAACTGGGCGAAAGAAGCCCTGGACGGGTGAGCTTTGACTAAAGAGGGAAATAGCTGCACCAAGCAATGCAATTTCAGTAGCTGTGTTTCCCTTCATGTTTCTCTTTGTGTGACTGCTGCAGAACATCCCCAGCTTTTGTGACACCCAAGAGACAACTGCTCCAGGCATTTTGGTTCAGATGGGCACATAATCTCCTCTAAGTGCATCATGCGACACTGCTGGCCTCTAAAAGAGCCGGGGACCCCACTGACCTCAGAAAGCACTCTCTTATCACTTCCCACAAAAATATTTTTACCCTGCTGTTCTGACAGCATCATTCACTTTCTTATTCTAAAAACTTATCTGCTCTCAGTGTGCAATTAAAAAAAAAATCCTCATGGATATTCTCCAGCATTTTTTTGTGCAATTTCCTCCTAATTCATACATTTTGATGTGTATGAACATTTTGAGCACGTCCCCCTGACATAATGCAGTTTGTACACTGTTTTCACTATCGTGTGCAATTTAATGGACACCTCGCCCCAGCATATACATTTTTGAATGCACTAGGTGGCTGGAAAACCGCATTGCAAAATTCATAGAAGTGCAAATTTCAAAAGGTTGGCAGCACTTTGGTTTGCATATTGTTTCAGGAGGTTGGACTGGGCAAGTTGGCCGAATGCAAACCAACTCCAATGTCTCCCTTTCAGCACAAGGTATCTGCAGAACGACCCTCGAAGCAATGCAGTGAGTGGTGGACACAATGGATTTGGCATTCTCAAACGGAACTCTTGCTTGTGCAGAATTAACAGAAATCCAACAGAGAGGCATAACTTAAAAAAACAACACTACAAAGCCAAAACTAGCAGTGGAAGAAAAGGGAAGAGGGAAGCTGAGAATTAAACCTGAGTACAGTGGGGAAAATGAGAGAGCTGGGTGGAGTTGAAATGATAGACAGCAGTTCCTTTCATGGGTAAAGGGTTGGTTATGCTTATTATTTTCACAGAAGAGGACTTCAAGCCAATGCATATTTTTAATGTCCGGGAAATATAACTTAATTTTTGCTTTGCTTGGCAGCCCCAAACCGCAGCTCTGTAAGGAAAGGAGACCAAAAGCTGTGAAGGAAATGGTGACACCCATTGCTCTTTCTCTCCCTCCCCAATCCTTCCCACATTTTTGAAGAGAAGATATGTAGCGGGGGGAGGGTGTGCCACCCCTTTAAGAAGGTTTTTTGTGTTTTGCTGCTTAAAGATGCAGGGCTTGTGCCAAAAAAGGAGGGAGAGGAGAAAAAGGCAGAGTCGCTTCAGCTCAGAGTGGGCGAGGGGGAGAAACCAATAACACCACCAGCGTTTTCTTGAATTCCAAAAATGCAAATACAACGTAGACCAATTCAGTCTGTGCTGGCAAAGTGGTGGGGATGCCTGATCGCAGAGGTTCAGAGGGAAGGACACAATGGAAGATTGCAAGTGGTGGGGACGCCTGATCGCAGAGGCTCATAGGGAAGGATGCAACAAAAGATTGGAGATCGCAGGTCCTCTGAATGTCTACTCTTGAGCTTGGGATTCTGTACAGTCTGTTGGAGGTTTGGGGGGGGGGGGGTTCCGCAAGAACAGGAGGGAGGGAGGAGTTATATACACACAGAAGCAAGGGAGCTGGCCTAATGAAAACATGATGTGAAGGAAGTCAGCTGGGAGGGAGTAAAACTCCAGCCAGTTTTCAGTAATGGGGAGGTCGTTGGCAGAACATGGTTTTTTAAAGTTTAAAATAACAATTACGTCGGGTTCCATCCCTGGAAAGGCCCCTCTCTCTGCCAAGGAGAGCCAGCTGGAGTAGATCTTGCTAGGCTAGATGGGACAACGGTCTGGCCCATTGGAGCCAGTTCAGTTATCTTGGTAAGGGGAGTGGGAGAAGGAAATAACAATGAACGGAGAAGGGCTGCAGCCCAGTGGTACAACATCTTGCATGCAGAATGTCTCAGGTTCAATCCTCGGCACTAGAAGAACCTTCTGAGAGCCACTGCTGGTTGGTGGACCATTGGCTTGACCTGGGAATAAGGCAGCTTCTGCGGCTTCTAAAGCCCAAGGGGAAAAAACACTAGGAAGAATGGGAACTAGAATGATGTGTTGTGAAACTGAGCCCACGCGAATTGTCAGTCCAGGCGCTGTCTCTGGAAGTGGATAGACACTAATAAGGAGAGCAGGGTATGGCCAGTCTCTTCCTGGCTGCACAAATCTTGCTCTGAGGGCCTTCTGGCGGCTCGCTCACTGTGATACATGAACCTTATAGGGAACCAGGCAGAGGGTCTTCGTGGTAGTGGCACCCGCCCTTTGGAACGCCCTCCTGTCAGATGTCAAGGAAACAAGTACAGTGGTACCTCGGTTTACAAATATCTCGGAAGCTGAACGTTTTGGTTTTCGAATGCTGAAAACCTGGAAGTAATTGATTCTGTTTTCAAATGGGCCTCAGAAGACGAACGGCTTCTGCTGAGTCCCCCCCCCCCCATTTTCTCCATTGAAATTGCAGGCCGTCCTTTGCGCCTTGGTTTTTGAACGTTTTGGAAGTTGAACGGTCTTCCAGAACAGATTATGTTCGAAAACCAAGGTACCACTTTAACTATACAATCTTTAGAAGACATCTGAAGGCAACGCTCTATAGGGAAGTTTTTAATGTCTTACTGTGTTTTTATATTTGTTGGAAGCTGCCCAGAGTGGTTGGGGCTACCTAGTTAGATAGGCGGGGTATATTATTATTATTATTATTATTAACCGTTTCCTTCATGCCTGGACTGTCCAGACTGTACAAGCAAGTTCATCTGTAGCACAGGGATTAGAAAGTCAGACTAGGACCCGGGAGACCAGGGTTCAAATCCCTACTCAGCCATGAAGCTCACTGGGTGACCTCGGGCCAGTCACAGTCTCACAGCCTTAAAGCAGTGTTGTGGGGATAAAATGGGGAGATTGGAGTAAAATGGGGAGAATCGTGTATGCCACCTTGAGCTCCTTGGAGTAAATGTGGGGCAGAAATGTAACAATGAACAAATGAATAATAATAAAACATTTAGGGCCTGCAATGAAGCAGCACGGGAAGAAAGGGCCCCAGGATCCTGGGCCCCAGGATCACCTATAATGTTACAAGAGATTCTGGACACAACTCCCAGCTGCACTATGGACCTTAGGATAGGCAAGGACATCACAGAACGTGTATGAGAACCAAAGAGGTCTTTTCTAGCTTCTTGCCCAAGGGCTTGTGTAAGAACGTGTACCTCAGCCAATAGTCTCTTAAAAAATCACCCTGCACAGTTCAGTGTTGGGTGTGGATCAGCCTTCCCGAAACTGGTGCCATCCAGGTTTTGTTGGCTGACAATTCCCATTAGCTACAGAATGGCCAATGGTCAGGTATGATGTGGGGAGTGATCCAATATAAACTGGAGGGCACCAGGGGGTGCTGCTGGAGAAGATGGGTTACTGCTGAGACAGCTTTGACAGGTTTCTTTCTTTTGCACTACTGGAATCTGTACCCGCTGGGACCATGCTAGTCTCTGCTGTCCGATATGCCGGCAAGCCGAGAGACATTGAGTAATTAATGAGCACAATCTCTATAGCACTTCTCAGTTGGGCTATGAGGATTAATTGACTGATCAATGCTATCGACTGAAGCTTTCCCTGTAAAGTAAAATTCACCCTTCAAATTGCCGCAATTCAAAGAGAGCCGAAGATGAAGGCCGGGGAATCTTTGGCTGTCATTCCTCAATGCAGCAGGCTATATAGTCACACCAGCCTTCTTCCCTAGAATTATGGGATAGAATTGGACGAGCTCTGTTGCAAAGTAGGACTGATGGTGGCGGGTGGCATAATCCAAGGGACATCTAGCTTTTCACGGCCATGCAAGGTCTGCAAGTGGCCTGATGGAGATTTGCAAGATGTGTGTGGCTCACTGTCAGTCTTCACATGTCAAAAATGCACGCAGGAGGAGGCTTCCTATCTGTCTTCATCCACCCAAAACATAAAGAAGAGGCATGGGGAGGAGAAAATCAAGTCAGAATGGAAAGGGAGCACCTTTTGGGTTAATTTCTATGCCTGAATGTTTGTGGGGAAAGTACTTTTCTGTCCTGAAATGCTTGTCCTTACTTGCTTTGACTTTGGTGTAAAGAGAAATGTCCCTGAAAGGTAAATAAATGAAGTCCCTGCCACTGCCACCAGTGTTTGGACGAAATAGCACCTTAATGGCAAGATGCACTAGACAAATTAAAGAGTTTGGAGAGGGATAGGAAAGCTGCAGCCCTTCAGATGTTGCTGGACTCAGTTCCAGTCAATGTGGCCAATGGTCAGGGGTGAAGGGAGTTGTAGTCTAGCAACTTCAGGAGGGCCATGGTTTCCCCATGCCCTGAGACAGGCATTCAATGATCTGGGGAAATGGAGGGGGTGCCTCAAATTCTCATGAGAACCTAAGGAAGCTCCCCGCTTTGCAAGGAAAAGGCAGATCTCAAAATATATAGAAGCAAACTGATCATGGCCTCGAAGGACAATGGCTGCAAATAAAAGCAGGTGGCAAACAATATTGTAAGAAAGGGAGCCAAAAAGCGTCCAACATACAGAGAAAGCAGCAACACAGACTTTACACATTTTAAAAAAACTGAAAGGAAACACAAAACTCCAATTCCGTCATGCTGTGAACACAGCTTGCCTGAACCAATTCCTGCTGAAAGGTTTTGAGAACTGGGGTTCATTCTCACCTATCTGAACTGATGCTTGAAGCTACGGCAGGGGGGCAGAAATGCTCCCACCTGCATCCCTTGATCGCCCGCTGTCAGGCGAGTTCCCAGTTGCCGAACGCTAAGCCGCCGACAGCTCAGGGGCCAGGTAAGAGCCTTACGCTACCCAAGAGCCAAAAGATACAGGAGTCTGGCATCTTGAACCTTGTGACCACCTTTTCCGGTGGACGCAACCCAGTGGGAGGAGCTGCTCTTTGTTTCAAGGAAGAAAGCAAGGGGGTGGCTATGGGGTGAAGCTAGGCTGAACAACCAAGGTGCTCCCTTTCAGGGGAATTAGCCAGGAAGGGTGGAAAAGGCCTCTACGCACCCTGGATGTGAAATACTGCATTGTGAACAGCAGCTGGCTGTTTCTGCATGTGTGGAAGAGGATCGCAGCAACGCTCCCTTGGCCGGGTAATCTCTTTTTTGGGGAGGACGAGGGGAGTGAGAAGGGGAGCCATACACCACATACACATCCAAGGAGAAACCTGCCTGAAGGGATTTTGCAAGGACTGATGCTGCTCCAGCTGCTGCCGGAAGGCCTAAACCCAGTGTCCACCGTGACTGTCAGCCTCCGAGAGACTGAAGACCCGCCGCCGTCCTTTCCTGCCAGGCCTAACTAGAGGAAAACACAGCAATAGATCACATGAAGCCATTAACAATTGGGTGGGTGGGGAGAGGGCATGGGGTGGGGACTCACAGAGATGGGAAGGAAGAAGACATGTTATAGCAGCCTTCCCCAACCAGGTGTCCTCCAGAGGTTTCGGGCCACAAGGCCTGCCGGCCAGGATTTGTGGTCCAAAAGATCAGGAGGTACCCCAGGGGGTTGCAGGGAGGCTGTATTAAGAGTAAACATCAAAACGACCATCACCAACACCACAAACATGCTCACAAACAGCTGGCATCCTGCGGTCTCGCTCTCTTCGGAAGCCTCGAGAGGCCGAGAAGAGGTCCCCCTGTTACCGAGTACACAAACCGTCCTCAAGAATGCCACGTGTTCAGGTTGGCTCGACTTAGGATTGCCAGGCGATGACAGCGGCTAAGCGCCAGGGAAGGAAACAGGAATGCTTTCGGGTTCAAAATGATGGGGAAGGGGGGAGGGGAACCTCGACGACCCACTTAAAAAAGAGGCAAGAGCAATTTTTTACAGATTTCTCGTGGGTTAGCAATATTCCATCCCACTTAATGGTAATAAATTGCCGGAGGATGCTCCGTCTCCCCCAGAGCGAGCGATAAATTAGGATGTCAGATAAATCTACCCTTTCGAGAAAGGAAGCCTGTAAAATACAGCACTTGGATTACAGTCAAAGCTAAGTGCAGCACATTTTTTTTCTTTAAAAAAAAAGAAAAAAAAGAAGATCCAATGGGAAGCAATTTTTTAAAAAAAAAAGAACGGGGAGGGAAGACAGACAGAACACCACAAAATTTTGCAAACACAGAAGATTTCTGGAAAAACATCGTTTCAGTGGAACAAAGAGCAAGACAGAACAGCAGGTGCAACAAACATCGTCATGTGTGGGATTCAGCCATGATGGAAGATCCAGGGTCGTGTCGACGGAATATGTTTCCTACAGAGGGTTGGAGCTCAGACTCGAAGAACAACACAGGACATGGGAGAGGAGTCAAATTTGTGTGTTCTAAGCAGCAGCAGCAGCAGCCTTTCCCAACCACGCTAGAAACACTTCCGTAAGCCGAGGGAAACCGGCAATGGCAGACTGCAATATGGCAGCCCCACACGCCTAAAGTGCCTGTCTATCACTTGGGAGACTCAGTAGCGTATTATGTATACAGAGATAAAGTGCCAATAGCGGTGACAGTCATCATAAGAACGTTAAGAAGAGCTCGCCTGGATCAGGTCAATGGCTCATCTAATCCTGCTCTCAGTGTGGCCAGCCAGATGCCTACGCGAAATTCGCAACAAGGACCCGAGCACATTCTGATACCCACTGACTAAACTTTACTTTCTCGGATGGGGATGACCCACCTACAGTTGTCTGTGCTCTGATAAGCCCCGCCTGGCTTGACTACTGCAATGAACTCTACAGAGGGCTTTTTCCCTTGAAGGCCGCCTGGAAGCTGCAGCCGGTGCAGAGCACTGCTGCCTGTTGGTGGTTTAGGGGAAGTAAGATGGGATCACATTACAGCAATCCTGGAAGCACTGTGCTGGCTGTCAGTGACTGGGTCCTATTCAAGGCGCTGGCGGAATCCAAATTGCTGAATGACTGCCTCTCTCACAGCATGCCTGGGCTGCAAGTTTTGCCAGTGAGGCCCTTGTTTGTGGTGCCCTTGGTGAATGGGACTCTGGTAGGGGAGTGGGTGAAGCGGGGCCTTCTTTGTGGTGGCACTCTGGCTAGGGAACTCCCTCGTTGTTGTGATCAGATTGCCCGGCACATTATTCTCATTCAGGGGCTAGCTTAATACTTACTTTCCCCAGTTTTTGCAGCGTATCAGAAGATAGAACATTGCTGTATACCAAAGTCAGACCCATTGGTCCATCTAGATCAGTACTGTCTACACTGACTGGCAGCAACCCTCCAGGGTTTCAGACAGGGTTTTTTTCCTAGTGCTGCCAGGAGATGCCACAGATGGAACTTGAGACCTCTGGCGTAAAAGGCAGGTGCTCTACCAGTGGGCTACAAGGCAGTCTACTGCTGAATTGCATATTTTATTATATAATAGGTTCAAGGAATTGTCATCTATCCGAGGGTCATCTATCCACACTGTGGTTTTAACTTGGTTTTAACGTTGCATTTTATTGTTAACTATCCTGGGGTGGACTAGAAAAAGAAATGAAATCACAACAATATTAATAATAGGCAATAATGATCAAGATGATGGTTTGTCTTAACCAGAAACGACGTGGGAGGGGATCTAAGTAGATACAATTGTTTAAAATTATCTTTCCCCCCAAATTTATTACCTGTCTCTCCTCTCCAAAGGCAGCCTAAGTCAGCTCACAATAATATCACATTAAAACAACACTATGCGTATTGTGGAGAGCAGTTAAAACCAGCAGTATACAAACTTTATAAAACCCACCCTGGGACCATATGGTAAATTGTAGATTAAAAACAACAACTAATAAATTAATAACAGCCTAAAGCCTAGACAATCTTTTTTTAAAGTCTTCATTCTCAGGACACTTCAGAATTTCGGTGGGTGCTGGGATTTGAGCTTACTATGTTGCAGCAAGGTGGCAGAGGGTGGCGTGTTTCTCCCCCCCCCCCCTTTCCAGGAAACATTTTCCCAACACTCTGGCACCTCCCCAGGCTGCCTGAAAAAAGTATTGTGGAAGGAGTTTCCTTCTGGCAATATTCTCCAGGAGCAGAGACCACTCAGTGAGATGGAGGTAAGAAAAGGCACTCTCAAGCACCCTTCAGCCGCCTCAAAAGGCAGGCGAGCGTGATATAAACCAGGCACACACACCCTTCAGAATTTCACCAATTTCTTTATCTCCCCTTTGACATGTTTTGCAGTGCAATTTCTTTTCTCACGGCTGAGAAATTTTCAGCAGAGCTCTAATATGATCCTCTCCCTCTGCGCCTTTTCAGTCCAGAATTCTTATCTCATGTGCCCCAGGGCAGAGGTTCTCAAAGAGTGTGGCAGGAAGATTCAAGGGCGATCAAAGAAACATTTAAACATTTCTGTGCAGTATGGTATGGTATCCAAATAATTTGGATATACAACCAGAAACATTCTTCCTGCAGTTCTCCAAGACATGCTGTGGTGAACAGGGTTTTTCAATATGAAAGGTCAGAGAAGAGAAAGGCTTCTTTGTGTTGATGAGGAGATGAGAGCTTGTTTGTCGCAAATTAAACCTAATATAAACGAGATTACCCAGCAAAAGCAAGCTCATACATCTCACTGAGTTTATATGCATACTTAAGGTACATATGTAAGAGGCCCATTTATAATTATATTTTGGGAATGATCCATGTTCTTCTGCATTGTTTTAAACTTTATGGATGTCCCACGATCATACTATAAAGTAGTTGTGTTCTGTGTTATAAATCAAGCACTGCTAGGAGTTGTTTCTTTTCATTTTCCGATGTATTCCTTATAAATAAAAAAATCAGTCTGGTGCAAGCAAGTTTTTATTCTGAAAGTGTGGCTCGGGGGGGGGGGGGGAGTTTGAGAACCACTACCCTATTAAGATGAATGTATTGCCAAAGATGTTGTTTTTGTTTCAAACATTGCAAATTGTGGACAAGACGGAGTGTTTCCGGAAGTGGCAGAGAGATATTTCTAAATTTGTCTGGCAGGGCAAAAAGCCCAGAATTAAGTTTAAGATATTAACTGACGCGAAAGAAAGAGGGGGCTTTGCCCTGCCAGACTTAAAGCTGTACTATGAAGCCGCAGCTTTCTGCTGGCTAAAAGACTGGCTACTTCTTGAAGACACTGATGTGTTGGATTTGGAAGGTTTTAACAACGCTTTTGGTTGGCATGCATACTTATGGTATGACAAAGTTAAGATCAATAAGGCCTTTAAGAACCATATTGTCAGGAAAGCAGTATTCAATGTCTGGACAAAATACAAAGACTTATTGGAAAACAAAACTCCGAGGTGGCTCTCCCCTCTGGATGCTAAGGCCCGAAAAAGACCCAGTATGGAGGCCAAATGGCCAAAATATTGGGAAATATTAGAAAAAGACAGTGACAATTGGACTGCATTGTTCAGAAGCTGCGGGGCTCAGAAGCAAGACAGGCGACCTGCCTGCCCTGGGCAATCCAGACGAGGGCAGAAAGGTGAAGTTTCAGACAACACCCCAAACATGACATTGTACAACTCTCTCAGCCCTCCTCTGTGCTGTCCCTTTTAAACAGGCAAGAAGCTTAGAAGAAAACCACATGCATTTTAAAGTGTGTGTGTGTGTGTGTGTGTGTGTGTGTGTAAAATGCCCTGTGAAGTTCCTAAAACACCAACTTTTCACCCTAAAAGAAGGAAAAACAGCGCCCTGGCCCTTTCCTGAGCTCCTTATCTGAATCATGGATGCAAGCTATGGATAACACTTACAGCATGTTACCCCAAAAGGTCACAGGAAGGAAGGCATGAAGGCAGAAAGGCAGGAAGATATTGCTGTACTGATGAAACAAAGAATGCAACTAATTTGAACATTTTAGCAACAGTTCTTTGGCGTCTATTGCGCAGGATGAGCTGGGAGGATTCTGGAGGACAATGCTTCTGGTGAAAGGTGGAAAGGCGAGGGGTCAAATTTAGTGTAGAAGAGCTCTTAGTAGGCTTTGGGATGACGTAAGAACCCGTCAGAATTACTGCAGGCTGCTTACTTAATGAGTTGGGCAAGCTCTCGACTGCCGTCAGAAGTAACGCGAAAGCTTTATCTCATCTGTGCCTTTTGCATAAGACACAGTCAATGACAGTGCTGCGGACAAGGGGGAGGAAGGATTGCTTAACCCACAGACAAAGCCATTTCACTAATTAGGCAACCAAGGGACTGCACGGCGGCTCCCGGATTGTGAAATGCGTTGATGGCAAAAGTAGTTTGGGGAACGTGCTTTGATCTGAATGAAAGTGCTCGTAAAAACACACACACACCTGTTTAAGGTTTGCAGCTGGCATCCTTGCACTGAGAAGGGACTTTCCTCACTTCCCAAGACAAGGCAAGGCTCATTTAATGACAACAAGAAATGGAGTCCTTAGTCTGTCTTCTGTTTCAGCTCTGTTTCAACACCTGCTGAAAACCTTACATGCTTATTATGCAGCCAATGAAGAATGCATCTTTCCACAATGGTTAGCTGATTTCTGACTGTAACTTTTAAATATTCTCTATCATATTGTTTTATGTGTTATTTAAAAGTTTCAATTGTTATGAATAGCAGTAGATAAATATTTGTATAAAGAAATAAATAAGAAACAATTACTTCTGGAGTAGAAAAACCTTTGTTCCTAAAATAAATCAAAGCATTGATAAAGTAGAACTGTAACAGCCTTAATTTCATAGCACAAACCGTGCTTCTCAGCTCCATGGGTTTTATTCCCCCTCTCTAATACAGCAGTCTGCTTTCAATCAGGTTTTGTAATATTAAAGGGTGCATTGCTGCCTTCAGCATCAGTTTAGGTTCCAGGTGATTAGAGCAGAACATGATTTCACATTTTTAAGTGAAACTGTGGAGGTGTGGCCACACTCTACAAATAAGGCCCCTGCCCCTTGCTTCTCAGTGGAACAGATAACATAAGTTAATAAAAAAATCCTGACATAATGAAATAAAATATAGTCGGGATGAAAGTTGCCACGATGCAGCCAAGGGGCGGAGGGACACTAGATAGATACTGCGGATCAGTATTTGTGACCTGGAACCAAGAAGAAGAAGAAACAGGTTGATTGTCTGAGCAGCTCATATCCATCACGGCAAGGGCCCAGCTTGGAAAGTTAACTCCTCGTCGTGAAGTGTGTGGTTTTCCAAGGAATACAAGTTCTTTAATAAAACCCTCCCTCAGAAGGCAGAGCTTTCATTTCCCAATGATACTACACCTACTCCGCTTTTTAGGATGTAAACTGTTAGCCGCGTGTTTAAAGACTGCTAATGTCACACAGAGCTGCCAGTAATTGCTGGAAATAGATTTTAACAAGGAACAGCTGACTCCACTCCCATTTTGGGGCTTTAATTTAATTCAGACCCACACAACTAGGCTAAACATGTGGTGGAGCAAACACCCCACCGGCAGTCCAAGTCAGTGCCGTCTATCAAGTGTGGGTGGGGAAAATAAAGCTGGGGTGGGAGGAGGAACTTCTGCACAAAGGCTGGAAAAAACACACACAATCACCTCATTCTTCTTCCTTGGAAACCTCTACAGAAGATCAATAGCCTGTCAGCAAATGCATTTGTATGAAGGCAGACCAGCATTTGCTTTTAACAAGCCTGTACATTTCCAGAGTTTATGATACCCATGAAATACAGGTGTGCTGAGTTTAAGGTCACTATGGCACAGACAAGTTGCCTGTGGAGGTTTTCTGCAAAAAAAAAAAAAAGCAAAAAAAAAGCATCCCTGCAAAATAAGTTACTCGTGGGAGGGGAAGAGAAGGAAAAAGGAGGAGAGTACAATTCAAAATTTATACAGCAGGATCAGGCTGTTAAAACTACATACACAAAATGCAAAGGTTACTAGATTTGAGGAATGAAGCAATATTTTGCAGTTGTTCCTGGTAGCCAACAACGCCCAATTCCTTAAAAAGGAAGGATGGGGAACCTGTCCCCCACCACAAGGTATTTCTGGACTTCATTAGCCCCAGCCAACATGAACAATGGTCAGGAATGATGGGAGCTGCAGTTCAACATCATTTGGAGGGTTATAGGTTCTCCATCCCTGAACTACATCTAGGGTGGGCATCTTGTTTGGCACCATGAATGTTCCTTAAAAGATGACCTTGAAATTTAGTTTTCACTCCCATACACACACATTTAGATTAAGCAGTCAGATCATTTCAATGGAAATAAAGAATCAGGATATAAACACAAGTGCCAAAGGACAGAGAGATCACTTGATTTTTTTTTTGGAGAGCTTATTATTAAATTTGAAATTCAAGTTTGACTTAAATTTGAACCAGGAGTCCAACTTGTTCTCAGTGCTGAGGAATGTGTGAAATGACCCACAGTGCCTTTAAGCATGTGCAGAGCGCCTTTGTCTTACTGCTGAGCAGCCATGCCAGATCTTAAGTTATCTGGGATCGTAGGAATAGGATTTTCAGTCGGGGAGTGTGGATTCTGGAATGGTCTGAGCTCCAGCAGGCGAAGAAGTTAAGCATTAGCACAAAGCGTTTTAACGCAGGATCCTGCAGCAAGCAATATTGTTCTCTCATAGAATTTGAACCAAGAGAGTGATGCAGAATGGCCTGCCAAGCTCACCCACCTGCCTGACTTGCAGGCCTGAAGCCAGAACTGGGAAAAACAAAATCTCGTATAATTTGTCCCCCAGTTTTGTATAGACTCACTTGAACCGCCCACCCCGGGTGCCCTTTCCAAAACAAGTTTAACGAACAGGAGATAAAATATTAAGATTAGGAAGTCTCTTTAAAACCCCTGCAGAGTCTATAAAACAGCCTACAGGAGCTAAGAGCAAGAGGCTTCAATACCTGACGGGCTCTGGACCATGGAAGGAATCGATGTAGAGCTGGTGGCAGAATCACAGCGCCCGGTGCTTCCGCTGGACGAAGGGGATGGAGATGAAAGCGGCGAGGGGTTGTGCTGGTTGATGCACTGGGCTACGGCAAAACCTGCAAGGGAGGGAAAGCAAGAGTTTACACAGAGGGAAGCTGGCCAGAAATGCAAAAGCACTTCCTCACAGAAGGATAGGGACAATGGACGTGTTGTGGACAGATGCCATCAGCTGGAATGAGAAAAACTAAGCTACACTGGCCAACAGGAACAAGAGAAAGCCATGAAATGTTGCATGAGGTTCAGTGCTTTGTTAGGTAAATTAAGGCATACAGTGGTACCTCGCAAGATGAATGCCTCGTAAGACGAAAAACTCGCAAGACGAAAGAGTTTTTCGTTTTTTGAGTTGCTTCGCAAGACAAATTTCCCTATGGGCTTGCTTTGCAAGATGAAAATGTCTTGCAAGTTTGTTTCCTTTGTCTTGCAAGCTCGTTTCCTTTTTCTTAAAACCGTGCATTCAGGGGGTGCAGTTGCGACTTGACTTCGAGGAGCAACTCATAGCACGCGGTGTGGTAGCCTTTTTTGAGGTTTTTGAAGACTTTGGTGATTTTTGAAGCTTTTCCAAAGTCTGTGCTTCGCAAGACGAAAAAATCGCAAGACGAAAAAACTCGCAGAACGAATTAATTTCGTCTTGCGAGGTACCACTGTACATCTGAAGAGCCCAGTGGTCCAACTAGTGTCATCATCCTGCTCCCTGCAGTGGATAACCAAAGGCCTCTAGGAAGCCAGAAAGCAGGACAGGGCAGGAAAGAGAATACCCCCTGTTGTATGCACCCACTGGGCATGAAGGTTTCATTCAGGAGCCCTGCAGCTTGAGCAGAACAAAAAGTTCCAGCACCCTGTTGCCTGTACTGGCCAACCAGATGCCTCTAGGAAGAGCTTGAAGCTAACACACCTCTCCTGCCATTGCTCTCCAGCAACTGGTAGCCAAGAGGAAGACTGTCTCTGAGCCTGGAGGTTCTACAGAGAAGTCATGATTAACAAATGTGGAGAGACCTCTCCTCTCCCTCCATGAAATGAATTTAAACTACTAAAGAAATGGGGATAAAATGATTTTCGCTGAGAAAAGGCCGAAAGCTCACAACACTGATTTAGTACATCGAGGTTTTTTCTCCCTCCAGGAAAAACCTTTCCGTATCACCATCTGACACGGAACCCTCTACGTTTTGCAGAAGACGGAGACATACCCCATTCACTTGTGCTTCCCGTCTCTTATCTCCAAAGTGCTCTCACTAGCCCTGCAGGGTAGACTAGTTCATGAAACACAATGCTCCTTAGCCCTCATGAACTGAGAGGATAACAGGGAGCTACCCGACCCTGAGCTGGACCATTTCTCCAGAGCTTCAGGCAGGGAATCTTCACCAGCCCTACCTGAAGATGCTGGGGGTTGAACGGACACCTGCATGCAAAGCAGATGCTCTCTCCTATCCACTGTGCTACAGTTCCCTTCCTCCAGAGAAGCAAAGCCACAGATATTGTAAATCCCATTCCCTGTGGCACTTCAAGCTATTGTTCTGCCTTCTTAAACTCCTCCACAAAAGCAAAGAGGGATGTCTGGATCAGCAGAAACCCCCCTGCCCTTGGTGAGAAAGGGAAAAGGTGCCACAGATTTATTGGATTTCAAAGTAATTTCATTTATTTGTTTATTCAACTGATATCCTGCCCTTCCTCCCAGAGGAGCCCAGGCAGGCGAGGGGCTAACGCTTTAATCACAAAACACTTTAAAAAAGCATTCTAAAAGCAGTTAGAATCATTCTCTTAGCCAGTGATCTCAGGGTTGCCAGGAACAGTGTCCTTCAGTCATCAAATGCCTGAATAAACAGTATTTGTAGCTTATTTAAGTTTGTGACTCCCCATTTTATTTTCCTCGAACAAACTTGTTGATCCCGTTAAACAGGAAAATGAAGAGTGATAAATGGAAACAGCGCCGAAAGAACCCATTATGCAGATTGACATGAGAAAATTTCCAAGGAATTCCAGGATTCCCTTGAGCAGAGCTTGAAAAGACTCTGAGAGCTGCCTGGTTCTTTTCCAAACTACAGCCTTCAACTGAAGCAAGTGGAAGCTCCCATTCTTGGGTACGAAAGCTGCTCATTCATCCCTGAGCCTACCAACCAGGAAGAGGTACAAGCAAACAGGAGGAATGCCCAAAGGTTGGAGTTGGGCAGCCTAGCTGTGAAACCTCAGTGGCTGCCACATTTAAATCCATTCCACACATTACACAGCAGTAAAGCCTGTTTCACCCACCAGTATGTCCTTGGCAGGGAACACCAGTCAATCGTGTGTGGAAAGAGATGTAAGCTGCATTCACACTTTTATGTTTCTTTAGGTGTACACTTGAGGCGCATCCTTTTAGCAACATGACCTTCTTCCTTTTCCTTTTTTAAAAAGATGAGAGGTGGTCCTTTAAGAAACAGTGCCACCCCTGCCACTTAACACTGAACGGGGGCTGGGGGCGGGGAATGAAGGAAATTGATTTTTACAAAGCGCATTTCACTTTATGAAATGGGAGAACTATATATTCCAACTCAGCTCCTTGGGTGGGGCTATGGGATATGAAAGCAACCAGTGTGGTGTAGTTGCTAAGAGCAGTGGACTCGTAATCTGGTGAACCAGGTTTGCTTCCCAGCTCCTCCACATGCAGCTGTTGGGTGGCTTTGGGCTAGTCACACTTCTCTTAAGTCTCTCAGCCTCACTCACCTCACAGGGTGATTGTTGTGGGGGACGAAGGGAAAAGGAGATTGTTGGCCACTTTGAGACTCCTTAAGGGGAGTGAAAGGCGGGATATCAAGTCCAAACTCCTCCTCCTCCTCCTCCTCCTCTTCTTCTTCTTCTTCTTCATCCAGTGCTCTGCTGGAGTCCCAAATTGACACCTGTTCAGTTGGGGAAGTTTCCAACCCTGCATTGTGCCTCCCAACTGTGGCTAGTTGTGGGAGCTCCCAAAATGCACTCTGAATATCTTGGCAGCTCAGAGCTCTGCGTGAAGGCCCCAGATTCCATTCAGGGAAGCATCTCAGGTTGAAAAGGATGAGGAGCAGCTGGTGATGGAAAATGTGGCCTCCCTCTGCCTGCGACCCTGTAGAAACTGGGCTGAATAGACCAAGAGTCTGGACTTGGTGTAAGATAATGTTTTGCTTCATTTGCACCCCTAGTGACTTCCAGCATTCACTAGGACCAGTGTTTCACCAAAATAGCCTATGCAGGTGCTGGCTATTCCATTCAGGCAAATGGGGCACTGCCCCATCATCCTTAGCAAGTCCCTGCCTGCCAGCTTCCTCCTCTTTCATACCCATGTATATAGAACTTAGCAGGGAGGAGGAGGATGGGGGCAGAACTAGAATGAGCTGGCTTTGTCTGCTATCGGCTCTGGCGCCACCTACTGTTGGGCTCCCACCTCCCAGTCCCAATAGGCACCAGCACCCACTGGGGACCTACAGCAGAGGAAGGGGAACACTGTTAAGACCAAGGGTCACGTTCCCTTATGGGCAGACTTCTGGGAGCTGCATGCCAGTGGTGAGTGGGGCTGAAGACAAAAGATGCAAAGGTGAGTGCAGCAACAGAAGCGGTTCTTGCACTGTGGATTGCATTTCAGCCATGGAAAACACACACAGGCCCTCTCTGTCCTCCATCCAGGTAAGGAAGAGGCATTATCACAATTAAAGGATGCATTCCCACAGGCAAACACAGTCCAGGGGAGCATGCAGCAGGGCCAGGAAGGGGCATGGCTCGGGGAGAGAGGAATCCTTGCAGGGCCACATTCAGCCCCTAGCCTGCCCCTTGCTTATGGTTAAATACAATAAAAAGTCAAAACAAAAAATTCCTTCCAGTAGCACCTTAAAGACGAACTAACTTAGTTGGTCTTTAAGGTGCTACTGGAAGGAATTTTTTGTTTTGACTATGGCAGACCAACACGGCTACCTATCTGTAACTACAATAAAAAGTGATTTGCCTCCCTACAAGGCAGTGTTGTGCATTCAGGTACGTTACAGGCGTATCCTGCTGAATGCAGCTTGCTGAACCCCCTGAAGAGTCCCAAAGGAATGACACAGGAGTAGCTTAACAATGATTAGCTGCCCGGAGCCAAAATGACCAGGAAATATGATGAGATGACCGAGCTTGTGCAACTCCTTTGATTCCAGAGAACAGCAGGGTACAGGACTCAGGTTCCTGGGAATGTCAGCTGCTGCTGCTGCTGCTTTTTAAATTTGTTTGTAGGTCATAGGACTATGAACACATGCCTGAAAAGCACATGGGCAAGACTGCACTGGCTGGGGCTTATGGGAGTTATAGTTCCGAACATCTGGAGGGCAGCAGGTCAGAGAAGGCTTCTACAAAGCATGCCAAGTTGCTACAGTGGTGCCCCGCAAGAGGAACGCCTCGCAAGACGGAAAACCCGCTAGACGAAAGGGTTTTCTGTTTTGGAGGCGCTTCGCAAAACGAATTTCTCTATGGGCTTGCTTCGCAAGACGAAATGTCTTGCGAGTTCCTGCAGGTTTCCCCCCCCCCTTTTCCGAAGCCACTAAGCCGCTTATCAGCTGATTGCTAAAAGCCGCTAATAGCGCTAATCCGCTAAGCTGTCAATGGGCTTGCTTCGCAAGACGAAAAAACCGCTAGACGAAGAGCCTCACGGAACGGATTCTTTTCGTCTTGCGAGGCACCACTGTATTTTCATAAGAGGGGGTGGGTGGGGAGAAGAGGAGCACACCATGCCTCATCCAGACTTGTGACTCAGTCTCCACTTCCTCCATAGCTTACAGCTGCTCTACGAGGAATCTGCGCCAAGGGATATCCCCCGTCCTTTGTAGACTGAGATGCAGATGCCCTGCCATCAACATGGGCATGAACTGTAGGGCAGTCCTTGCTCCGCTAGCTTTTGAATATTTCAAGGAATTGAGAACACCAGCTCCTCCTTGCAGCAGGGACCTGCCCCCTTGCAGTTTGCAAAGCACTACGTTCATTAATAGCGATAATGATAGCAACTGGGGTTGGCAGAATGGAAGAGGTGGAGAGGTGGGACCAACGGACACAATCTACTTCCTGCAAAGCATTCTACAAACGCCACACGGAAATGAACAAGCGGGTGGAAAGGATTAGATTTGTCGTCACAGCCAGCAAGATATCTTCAGCCAGTCAATTCAACCACTTGTGTTAGTGTGATGCCACTTTGGGTTTTAAAACACACACACATAAGCACATAGGAAGCTACCTTATAAAATAGATTATTTTGACCCTTCACTTCCCACTTAGCCCCAGCGCTATCTTGCAGAATACATATGTTCAAGCTTTGCTAAGTCTTCATAAGACAGAAAAAATCTGGCAGCTGCAGGGCAGCCAGCCAATGTGGCCATTCTTTGACATGCCCTCGTCATGCCAGTGGCCTAGGCAATAGAGCCAGGAACAAGTTTTAGGTCCTTCTTAAGAGCACTTTGATTCAAATTAGGAGAAGGTGTTTTCTTACTATGCATGATATGGAGAAAAGTGCAGTGAGAAAGGCTCTTCTCCCTCTCATAGAACTCTAAATCTCATGGATACCTGCTGAATGCTGGAAGAATCGGGACAGACAAAAGAAAGTACCTCTTCACGGAGGATAAAATTATCAATGGGGGGATTGGGGAGAGTGCTATTAAGCTCAGATTCTGCTCCTGGGCTTCCCAGAGGCAATGGCTGGCCCCTGTGAGAGCAGGATGCTAGGTGGGTCTTTGACCTGAACCAAGAGGCTCTCACGTTCTTAAGAATGCATAGCTAAAAGTAAAGCAGGGCTTTACAAGTTGGTAAATGCCAAACCTGCAAGCACGAACTGAGCATGGCGAGATGCTAAAGCATGATCAAGAAGGTCACTCCCTTCTGCTCCAGTGACTTCACATGAGAGGTTTCACGGCAAATGTTTTTAGATAAAAACCATGAGAAAACCAACCATTTCAGAGATCCAGACCTACACCACGTATTCGGTGTTGCACAGAATATGATTGTTAAGAGATGACAAGAAGTGCTTCCCTGGTTCTCTGAATCCTGCCCAACCCATCCAGGAATGCTTTACAATGAAGTGTCATGGCTCCAGGGTTGTGGACTAGGCAGACACTGGTGAATCTGCTCCCTATTAAGGCATTGTTTATTCATATATCAACAACTTGCAAAAAAATGCTCCTTCTTCTTCTTTTTATAAAAAAGCCAAAACCATTGTAGAGGTATATTAACTCAGAGGATATGCTCAATGGCGCCTGGTGGTTTACAAAAGCCAAACCAGACTCTAAACTATCCCAGATTGGAATAAACTCTGCGGTGCAGTTAAAGACAGTGGCGCTTGTTCTTTTTCTTAAGAAAATATGTATTTGTTTTTGGGTATGGCCTGAATCCCAGGACTCACGACAAATGGGCTGAGAAAAGGAGCTTTAAAAGACCACATAATTGGGTAGGGTGGGGGAGAGGAAGAGGAATCAGAGAGTTGCAATTAAATACTTCCTTACTACTTTACATATTCAGAAATGGATTAAATTTCCGAGAGATTTTCAAAGGAACCAAACTTTGCCTGGTTTCACAGTTCTGCAAAAGTGCAAAACGCTCATCTACAGCAGGTGTGGCTGACCCAGAAAGCGACAAAAAGAGATGCAGGAGGGAATTTTTGTCCTTGTGCACGGCAGTGCTCGGTTCTGAATTGCACAAAAGCCTTCCTCATTTAGGATGAAGTCACAGCTAATTCTTATCTAAGAGGAAGCGACAAGCTCAGTATATATTTTATGGTGCCTCATTTCACCTTGCATCTGATATAATAACCAGCCAGGGGCTTTCCAAACATCTCTTGTTTCAAGCAAACCTACATACAAGCCACATCTCAGTCAATACCAAACATCTCAATGAATGCCAAGTTTAGATGTTGGGAAAGGCAATAAAACAGAGCACAATGTCAGAGAACAAGTGAGGATAATGTGAAGCTCACGAGCTTGCAGGTTTGGTCTGTAGGTAGTCAAAGCTGGGAGGCAAGTGCCACCACCGCCAGAAGAAGCAAAGGAGATGAAGGCTGCACAGGAGGTGAGGGAAAAGGCTCAGTGAGCTTGCTAGGAAGTTGTTGGGGTTCAGCGTTTGCCTGCAAGGTGATGTTTTCAGGACTTAGGCAGCGGTGACCAACATTTATAGGAAGTGTGTCAAATGCAAAAGTGCCACCTTGGAGGGCATCACAATGCAATTCTCTACACTCAAGTTGCATTCCATACAAATTTAGCAGGTGCTTGGCTGCAGCTCTGTTCCAGATCAATTCCAGCCTTTTTCTTCTGCCTGCAACTCTCTCTGCTTGCCTCCATCCCTCTTCTCTCCTCCTGTTGGTGGAGAAGTGAGGCAAGGAAGCAGAGACATGGGGAGGGCCTCCCCCCACCCCATGCCAGCTAGTAGCCTGGTTTTTTTTTAAAAAAAGTCATTTGGGGCTATATGCGACTTTTGCAAATATGAGCTGCCTCTGGAATGTTACCCCTGAACGTAATGCAACTGGACTGCAGTCTAATGAGCTGGGCAGGCAGGCATACATGTGGGAACTGACTCTACGCCACAGCCAGGCATAGTGCCATGGTGGTGCCACACACGTTTTCCAGCCTCTGCCACCCATGATTTACAACAGCCTTCCCAACCTGGTGCCCTCCATATGTTTTGGTCTACAACGCCCATCTTCCCAGATGACAGGTCGCACTGGGGCTGGTGGGAGTTGTAGCATCTGGGAGGACACCAGCTTGGGGAAGGCTTGTCTATGAGTCTTAATAAAAAGAGTTTGAAGAGGGCAGGGGGCAGTTTAAAGCAATACAGTGTTTGAGCACCCAGTTTATCCTTAAATACTCCTAGCCATATATTATTTTAAGATACGGCCTTGGTCCAGTATATCTGAAGGAGCGTCTCCGCCCCCATCGTCCTACCCGGACACTGAGGTCCAGCACCAAGGGCCTTCTGGCAGTTCCCTCACTGCGAGAAGCCAAGTTACAGGGAACCAGGCAGAGGGGCTTCTCGGTAGTGGCACCTGCCCTGTGGAACGCCCTCCCACCAGATGTCAAAGAGACTACCAGACTTTTAAAAGACATCTGAAGGCAGCCCTGTTTAGGGAAGCTTTTAATGTTTGATGTATTGCAGTATTTTAATATTTTTTTTGGAAGCCGTCCAGAGTGGCTGGGGAAGCCCAGCCAGATGGGCGGGGTATAAATAATAAATTATAATTATAATCATAATTATAATTATTATTATACTGACATCCTCCCCATGAAAATTTGGCACAAGAAACAGGCTTACCTCCCCCCCGACAAGTTCAGTACAATGGTACCTCGGGTTAAGTACAGTGGTACCTCGGGTTAAGTACTTAATTCATTCCGGAGGTCCGTTCTTAACCTGAAGCTGTTTTTAACCTGAAGCACCACTTTAGCTAATGGGGCCTCCTCCTGCCGCTGTGCCTCCGCTGCATAATTTCTGTTCTCATCCTGAAGCAAAGTTCTTAACCCGAGATACTATTTCTGGGTTAGCGGAGTCTGTAACCTGAAGCGTATGTAACCTGAGGCGTATGTAACCTGAGGTACCACTGTAATCAATCCTTAATTTTTGTAGCCATGATCATCTTCTACATCTGCCTGCACATCCCCAGTTATGAGCCATAAAAGCAATAAAGAAATGGAGAATAGCAAGACACATGAAATGCATGAAACCGAAAACGCTGTCACCAGAAGGATCATGGGGGAAAGTTGCCTAACACAAATCAAAACTACTGGAGGGGAGATTCGTTCAACAATGTTTGTTCAACAGAACAAACGCTTATTTTCCTTCACAGGGAACGGCACATGGACACCTGAAGGTCCCTCGTATTTAATCAAACCAGTGCTGTCTATTCTGACTGACAGTGGCTCTTTGGGGAAGGCGGGTGAGTTGGGGAAGGTCTCTCCCATGAACTGCTACCCGAGGCTCTTTTTTAAGCTATGAAGCCCAAGACTGAGTCTGCAACCTTCTGCATGGGTGCTTTACCACTCAGCCAGAGGCATTTAGCCCACTGCTGCAGCTGCCCAATACTTAGGGCACACAAGAATGGTTTGGGTTGCTTAATGATCTCACTAACTGGCAGTAGCTCCAGCAAAAGTTTTCCCACTCCAACCTTAGCACTCCATCCCCCTGCTACTGGATCCTTTAAAAAAGAAAGGATGGAAGAACAACTGGAGATGCCAGGGCTTCTGCATGCAAAGGATTTGCTCTGCCACTGAGCTCTGACCCCTGTACAAATGTGCAAGGTGGCATCAAGTTTGAGGAAGAATGAGAAAGTAAACGGGAGGCCTTTCCGTAGCGCAAGCACCCACTGACCCTGACCTAAGAATTGGAATCTTGGGAAATTCCGTCGCAAATGGAAATTCCCGCAATTTGTATGTTTGTGCAAGGTCAGGAATGGCAATCATGCAAGAAAATACAAGTGGCATTTGCTATTGTCGGGGCAGGGAGTTTAGTCTGCAAACTAAAATAAGTATGGTAAAATAATTATGGTAAATATTTGTGTTACAGTAAGCCTGCAACTTTTGTGCATTTAACTTAGGTGCATTCAGGATTATGTGCTGTTGCGGGGGTGGGGGCAAGAAAAAAAATACTTCGGCAATCCCACCTGACATTAAATTCAATGTATTTTGACCATACTTGATTTTCGCTTTATGTTTCCCTGCGTAATTGCATGCTTATTTTCTGCATGAGTTTTTGACATGTCCCTTCCACTTAAACGCATCAAAATTAATTACAGTGGTACCTCAGGTTACATACGCTTCAGGTTACAGACTCCGCTAACCTAGAAATAGTACCTCGGGTTAAGAACTTTGCTTCAGGATAAGAACAGAATCTTGCTCCGGTGGTGCGGCGGCAGCAGCAGGAGGCCACATTAGCTAAAGTGGTGCTAAGGTTAAGAACAGCTTCAGGTTAAGAACGGACCTCTGGAACGAATTAAGTACTTAACCCGAGGTACCACTGTATGTAAATCTTTGCATAGCGAGACAAATGACGTAGGTTTTGGTGGAAGCAGAACAGAAACAGAAATGAACCGAGGACAAGACAGGACAGACATTGCTGCTGCCTTACAACCCTGCACAAGACAACAGGCATCTCTGGAGAAATTAGAAGACAAACCTGAACCCCTGCAAGAACAAGTGGGGAAACCACTGGGTCCATCTTGCCCAGTATTGTCTGCACTGACTGGCAGAGGCGCTCCCCCAGCCCTACCTGGAGGACGACCCTCCCTAGATTTAAGATCCTCAATCCTTATTCACAGTGAGTTGTGACTGAAGAAGGGGGTATTTCAGAAATGATGGGTCAATGGAAACTTTGCCATCATTACTTGAAGAGAGATGCAAAATCTATTATTATTATTATTTTATTAAAAAATATTGGCAACAGGAAACAGCACCTGTGCCTGCCAGAAAATACCATCCTTTTAAAAACCACAGTTTCTCTGAAGCAGTCAAACAAACATGTAGTTTAGGAAGACCTTGGGAGCACAAAAAGCATCAGTGTACATTAGTTCACGGTGGCTGACAGAAAGATAGATATGGGTCGATATGGGGGAAATCACCATGTTGCTTCAAGAGGCCACGAGATCAGGCAGAGCAGGCTGGCGAGAAGGGTAGATTAAATCATCATCATCATCATCAGACAACTGAAGAACGCCAAATATGCTCAGAGGTAAGCCTAAAAATGCTATACTGCCAGAGTCACAGGAAGAGGCTGTTCTGCTTCTCCCTCGCTTGAGGCTATTGAGACTCTATTTTGGATACAGAAGCCGAGCTTGACTATGGGAGAACAAAGCAGGTTTGCTAAATGATAAGTCTACTCAAGTTACTCGCCCACAAACTGCCCCCAGCTCTCCTGCCCACACTTAACTGGTTGCCACTTTGTTTCTGGACCCAGTTCAAGGTGCTCACAGTGACGTACCTCTTCACCCTGGCTCCTGATACTTGGAATCGTAGAATTGTAGAGTTGGAAGGGACTCTGAGGATCATCTAGTCCAACTCCCTGTGACGCAGGAATATGCAGCTGTCTTGTACAGGGATCAAAACTGCAGCCTTGGCGTTATCCGCACCACACTCTAACCAACTGAGCTACCTAGGGAGGTGTGTATCTTTAGCACCCACCTTATTTCTGTTCTGTGGAACCGTTTTGCTTATTCTTTATCATTGTTATCTGTTCTACTTTCTAAAATATCTATGATTATACTGCAACCCGTCCTGGGACCTTATGGCTAAAGCCAGGTAAGAAATCTAATGAATAAAATAAGTAACCCAGCCAGTGACTTGTGCCATGTCAAGAATATAAAGGAAACAACCACACTCCCTTCCTAAATCTGCATCTGCTTCCATGTCTAGTCATTTTCTGGAGAAAATTCTTACTCGCCCTAGGGGAGCGGCTGTGCAGTCAGCTGCTCTTATGAAGCCTAGTGGAACGTTTGTGGTGGTTAATAAAACAATACGTTTCAGCCTCCACTCTTCATGTTTTTTGGATCTCCACCATGAGCAGAGGGCCTGTGCACAGGCCACAATCGCATGGGAGTGCAGAAGGCAAGAAATTCAGCTTCCTGAGAATTTTGTGAAAAAAATGAATGCAAGCAAGCTTCCCACCCTCATGGCTGAGAAGACGTGTAAAACACTTTCTGGTGGGTAGCGCTTGCTGAAATCTTAGAAGCCAAATAGAGAGGCAGAGCACGGATTCCAGTGGTCAGAGGCAGAACTACTGCCCATTGCACACCTACTTGCTCTCTCCCTTGGCTATTAAAATGGAAATAAAATCATGCAAAACAGTAACCAAGTGGGTGGGTGAGTGGAGAGAGAACTGTGTCATTTTAAATTTGCACTGGGTTAATATAGTTACAAATTTTAGCTTTCCTTAGCACAGAATTCCCATACAGATATCGCCTTCCTTGCAAAACACACACATGCATAGCTGTCAAGTGTCCCTTATTTGGCGGGACAGTCCCTTATCCCAGCACCATGTCCCACTGCTGTCCCTTATTGATGATGTCCCTTAAATTTCCCAGGTTTCAAAGGAAGCAGCTCCTCTCCCTCTCTCCCTGCCGGCCAGGGAGGAGGGAGGCTCCAACTGTGTTGCTTGGCTGCGTTGCTCACACAATAAGGAGTCTAAGAATGACTGGGGGGTGGAGCTTGCATGCCTTGTGCCAATCAAATCGGCTGCATTGCCTGAGAACTCGCCTTTGCTCAGCGCTTCCCAGCGGAGAGGTGACAGTGGTTTTCCTTGCTGCATCCCCTTTGCCAGGTTGCTGCACTATGGGAACCACCACTTGAGGCTTCATTTGGCTGCTGGTTGACTAAAATCCCTTATTTTGGCTGCTGATCCCTTATTTTTGAGGCTGCTGGTCCCTTATTTTCAAATCTGTAAGTTGACAGCTATGCACACATGCCACCTACTAAGTTGAAGGCCTCATGCTTTTGAGCACCCAAGAGGGAAGGAGGGCTGCTGGTGGTCAGCCGGCCCAGGAATGTTAACACATTTTCCAGAACAGAATTTGCAAGAGCAATGCTGGCTTGGGCTTGGAAAAGAAGGGAAGGGAGCAAAATGGCTTCTTGCCTTTCTGCTTTCCTTTTTCTTAAAAATCATAAGGGGGGGGGGAGCCCTTGGGAGCCTCTGCATTCCTGCTGATTGCCAAGTTGTCTTTTCAACATTACTAGAGAGGATGCTAGCTCAGGACACTCCACACCCAGAGTAGGCAGATAAATCGAAGAGTATCCAAAACCAAACCCCTCGGTCCCCAGTGCTAGACTGTTACGGTAATTTGGGCAGAGAGTTCCAGGAGGCCTGGTACGCCTGAACTTTGAAAAGGTTCAACAAACATCTACGCTCAAGTCGCAACTCCTATATATCTATCTCCACTAATGCAACCTTCTTTGCAAATGGGAAGATGCTGGGCTCTTGGGGAAGTGCAGTCAGATAATTAAGGCTGCCCTCCCCACAGTGATTGGGCTCTTTAAACTTGGGAATAATCATCATCATCATCATCATCATCATCACCATCATCATCATCATCACTGCTTTTTTCTGGGGGACGCAGAATCTAAGTTTGGCCTCATTGAGGGGCAGAATTTCAATATGAGTAGGAAAATGAGAGTACCCCTAAACATTTCCCCCCCCCCCGAAAAAAGCACTGATAATAATAATATAGTCAGGGCTGCCAACTTTGGAAGCCATGAACACCCTGTGCCACCTCAATTCAGTTTGGGCAAAATGGTGATGCCAACTGTGCCAAGAGATCTTCTGTGGGTCTAGCTCTAAGATTTAGTGACCTGAAAACAGGCATTTCTGCTGTTGCCCCGCTCTGCTGAATTGTTGTTTAATAATAATAATAATAATAATAATAATAATAATAATAATAATAATGATAATAGGATGCCCTTCCTCGGCCATACTTGAAACAACAGCCACCTGTTGCTTCAGACTTCTTCCAAATACTCTGCTTTTTCCCAGACCAGCAAGACTGGACTCTGATTTATGCAAATGAATCTTCTGCATCTGCTTATTGGCTTCCTCTCTCCCCATGCTTGTAAATTGTTTGCACTGATTTTAATATTGCATTTTAATATTGCTGCAATCCTTCTGGGGTTCTTATGGTGAAAGGTGGGTAAGAAACTCGAAAACAGCCACATAACTCACTAGGTTGCCTAAGGGTACACGACTTTCAGCATCATAACCACATCATTAACTTTGGGATGCTATTAGTGACCTACCTTTCAGGGCTGTTATCTGATGTATGGGATGTGCTTTGAAAACGTACGGAAAAGGGCAACGTAAATGTTGATTGGATCGTCCAAGATCAGCCAGTTTCTCATCAGAATAAGCCACATAAAACTGGGAATGAGCAAGAAAAGCGCAACTCACACTTCCATCCCCAACCAGTCAGTGACCCATAAGAAGAAAAAAGCATTTGTGTTCTACCTTAAAAACCCATGCCTTCAAGAGCAACTGCTTTGTTTGAAAATGTGCAATTCACTTGCCTGGTCTTATTTTGGAAGAGCCACAGGCTCACAAGTACGTTAAGCTCTCAGGATAGGGAGGAATATCAATCCAAATAATAATGAATCAGATCAATGTGGGTGTCTTTGTGACTCAATAGGATGGAAACAATCCGTTCCCCTCAAGCACCCGAGGTCTATCCTCAAACACCTTGCATTCTGAGCATTAAAACACAGGCAGCATTTTTTCCATGAATAGATGCGCAATGATTGTGAACATTTGTATGATGTCTCTCTCTCATGAGGCACAGTTCTGAGGTCACACGCCACAATCCAAGCAGTGATTCCTGGCAAAGGTACAAGTTGCAAATTTATCTAACAACTTACAGGAAGGCAAATGGGAATCTTTAGACAACAGGGTACCAGTAACAGGAGGCTTAGTTTCAACCAAGAACTGGAAGCAAACTAAGCCTCGAGAGCAGGAAGTTCAAACCTCAGAACAAAGCACTTGTGCATTTTCAACGTTTTCAAACAATATACGGCAAGGAGGAAACAGCCTTGGTTCTATTAGCACCAGACACTCATGAGCAGAATGACAACATTTGGATTAACAAAACATGAAAGCACACGTTGCAAAACTTTTGAAGCTCCTTTCTCACCATTAACCATGCAAAGACGAAGGGCCCTGCCTTGTGCTGCATGTGATTTAAAGCAGGGGTGGCCACGGTGGTACCCTCCCGATGTTTTCGGCCTCCCACTCCCACCAGCCCCTTCGAGCACGGCCAGTAGTCAGGCATGACAAGATCTACAGCAACCCTGCTGGCTACCCCTGGTTTAGAGGGCAAAAGCCGTCCAAAGGCAAAAGCAATTCGTCTTCCAAACTACCCCTTCTTGGAATGGTAAGCAACCATTTTGCAAGAAGGTAAATCTCTCAGTGGCAGGAGGAGAGATTGGTTTGAGCGAGTGAGCATGGGGTTGCAAAAGTAGCTTGGAATTGGGTGTGTGCTGAACAATGGAGGGAGGGACCCCCTCCAAAAAATAGCATCAAAGAGCTCTTGGAGGAAATAAACAAGGAATGAGAAAAATAAGGAAAGTAGAGGTATAAGATGCATCCAGAACCAATAGGTAATACACACACACACACACACACACACACACACACACACACTTAGAAAAATAGGAAGCTTTCACTCCATCTTAGGGACACAGGAAGCTGCCTTATACTGAACCAGACCATTGGTTCATCTAACTCAGTACTGTCTGCACTGACTGGCAGCAGCACTCCAGGGTTTCAGGCAGCAAGTCTCTGCCTGTCCTACCTGGAAATGCCAGAGGTTGTACCTGGGACCTTTCCCCTGGAAGGCATGTGCTCCACCACTGAGCTAGACACCTTCGAAAATGCATTAGTTTTGTACTTGATTAGTCAACACTGCTAGTTTGACGGGAGGAATTAATCACTGACCGGATTGGTCTGCATTAGTTCTTTCAAGCAGGGCTGTAAATAATTGGCAGTTTCCCCCCAGAAACTTGTATTTTACAAGGCGGGGTTGGTAACAAGCGGGACTGGAACCACCAAAATTCAGCAGGGAGAGGGCTGCTGTCCTCTTTGAAGCTGCCACTTGCTGCTATCTCATTCATAAACTTTTTCAATCCTGGTTGCCCAAGCCCAGAGGAAGGCAGTCATCAATGACATCCAGATTTATTCATTTTTTAAAAATGATTCTCGTTCATAGGGCTCTTTTAAAAGGCACTGCAAGGCTTTTAAGCTGAAAGAAGCTTCCCAACAATCCTGTGACTTGGCTCTATTAAGGTATCCACAATCATTTCTGAACAAGGGATGGAAGGCTGCCAAAGAGGTTTTCATTCATACATCTACCAGTGCCTATATTTCTGAAGTGACGCGTTCCTCTTGGGAACATCCACTGCGCCTATCAGGGAGGCAGTGGGTGGGGATAATCTCTACCAACAAACCCCAACAGAAAAATATTGAGCAGCCAGAACAAACCTCAGCCTCCCCAGTCTGCAAAGCCCTCCTGCCTCCCCATTCATGGCTACTAGGGAGCATCGCAAGCAGCAAGCAGGCATAAGTCCTCAGTGGTTGGCTGGGGCTAGGACAGGGGACAAAGGCTCTGCCATGTCTTTCTCTTGGGCTATGCCAGCCACCACCATTCTATGTTCTCTGTCTCTCTGCCCGATGCCTTCCAGACCCTCCTGGGCGTTCAGATTGGCAGAGAGGGCCTTCTTGGTAGTTCTGCACAACCCCCAGAAGTTCAAGAGGTGCTGCCAGCCCTGGAGATGGTATTCTCTGCAGGGGCCCCTCAGCTGAGAGATTCCCTTCCCAAATGGGTACATTTGGCTTTCATTTTATGGCTTCCATGGTATGCTGAATAGGCCCTTCTTTACTCGGGCCTTCGATGCTCGAGACATGCAGGCAACTCCCGTTTTAGGCGCAACCGGTATGTGCGCAGAAATGTCATAAAGGCGTCACTGAAACATCACTAACGGGCCGGAATGGGGGCAGGAAGGGGTGGAGCAAGTCATTTGCAGACTTCATCACTGGGTTTCCAATTCCATGCAATTCCACACACGTGCACAAGGACCCAGAATGCAACTCCTGTGCAAGCAGGGAGTTGCCTGTATATTTTTAGGCCCCACTCTGTTCCCTTTGATTGGCATTTGTTTTATTAATTGGTTTTATTGCTGTGGTTTTTTTTAATCGTGGTCGAGGGCATGTATGAAATTTAAAATAAAATAATAGTAATAATAGTCATAGGGACGCGGGTGGCACTGTGGGTTAAACCACAGAGCCTAGGACTTCCCGATCAGAAGGTCGGCGGTTTGAATCCCCGCGACGGGGTGAGCTCCCATTGTTCAGTCCCTGCTCCTGCCCACCTAGAAGTTCGAAAGCACGTCAAAGTGCAAGTAGATAAATAGGTACCGCTCCGGCGGGAAGGTAAACGGCGTTTCCGTGCGCTGCTCTGGTTCACCAGCAGCGGCTTAGTCATGCTGGCCACATGACCCAGAAGCTGCACTCCGGCTCCCTTGGCCAATAAAGCAAGATGAGCGCCGCAACCCTAGAGTCGGTCACAACTGGACCTAATGGTCAGGGGTCCCTTTACCTTTACCTTTTAATAATAGTCATGGTACTGATAATAATTTCCAACCCCTGTTCTCCCATCACCACCATCTTTTAGTTACCTCCACCGCTGCAGAAAGTATGCATCTGAATAACACTTCTTGGGAATCACAAGTGAGGGAAAGCTGTTTTTCTCAGGTCCCGGTCATGGGTTTTCCACAAGCATCCATTTGGCCACTGTGAGAACAGGATGCTCAGCTCCATGGCCTTTTGGCTTGACCCAGCAGGCTTCTTATTACGTTCTTACGAAATCAATTAAGGCCAAAGACTGTTTGAAATTTGGAAGAGGGGTTTCAGGCTGCCCCCCTCCCTCCCTGGGCTGGGAGTTCTCCAGTGACAGATGGGATGGAGGAAAGAAGGAAAGGTTTGTGCATTCTCTTAAGTCTGCAAGGATACCTTCAGCAAAGGTGGCATCTGTGCGTGTGCCCTTCCCCTGCTGCATTGTAGGCAATAACTTCTGCAATAATAGTTCTGGAAGTCACATCCCGGGGACACAAGATGCTGTTGGAATAGGCGCTAGAATTTCTGCTTAAGTAATGCCCCCCTCCCACCCCCTCGGCTTTCAAAACAAGAAATTTAACGGCAGGCAATTAGACCTTATCACTTTACTCTAATTGCCTATTAAATCTCACATAAAAATGCACTGTGGTGCTGACTCTCAGAAGAGTTCATTCCCTGACAAGAATGGGAGGGGAGCCCAAGGAGGGCATCTCCTGGTCTCTTGTGCTAAATGCCAGCTTGGTCCTCTGCATTCAATCATCTTGACAGCACCAACTTTTAACATCCAATAATGCAGCAATGTGGAAGGTTCTAAGTTGGGTTGTGTATGTGGTGGTGTTGGGTGTTTTTACAGATTTTTCTCTCCTGTTGCAGATTATTTTTACTGCTTCCAGGAACAGACTTGTCTTGTAGAACATCTTCTAGTAGTTTTCGGATAGCTGATCTTTGCCACCTTCATTGTGGCTCACAAGGAAGACGCAGAAGGCTCGGAATAGGGTTCGCCCAACGCCGCTGCAACTTCCAGAATGGTGCAGCGTAATCTCCCAAATAAGAGCTGGCTCCTGGGGAACAGTCTGATAAAGGACTCCTGGACAGTTAAGTCCAGTCAAAGGTGACTATGGGGTGTGGTGCTCATCTTGCTTCAGGCAGAGGTAGCCAGCGTTTGTCCACAAACAGCTTTCCAGGCCATGTGGCCAGCATGACTAAACTGCTTCTGGCACAACAGAACACAGTGATGGAAACCAGAGCACACAGAAACACTGTTTACCTTCCCGCCACAGTGGTACCTGTTTATCTACTTGCAGTGGTGTGCTTTCGAACTGCTAGGTTAGCAGGAGCTGGGACGGAGCCACAGGAGCTCACCCCGTCACACAGATTTGAACAACTGACCTTCCGATCGGCAAGCCCAAGAGGCTCAGTGGTTTAGACCACAGCGCCACAGTCTGATGCTATGTGGATGAAATATGCACATCATCACCCAGCAGCCTAGCTGGTGGTGGATCCATGAGGTGTAGGGCAAAGGTCCGAAGAGGAGGTCTCTGTAGCACCAGAGCAATGGGGGGGGGGGGGAGGAGAGAGACAAAATCTGCAGGACCAGAGACAGCTTGTAGGTAAGGAGAGTTGTTGCTTCCTATCTGAGGAGGGGCCCATCAGCAGAGATCAATTTTAAAAAAGGGAATGTGCCAGTTTGCAGCCTTGAACTGAAACGGCTGCTTGGTGGCTTTTGGCTAATATAAAACATGGTTCAGAATCCTTCTAAGCAGGGAGATCTGCACCATGGTCCTCCTATAAGGAGTTAAGGCATCTTTTGGTTCCTCCAGCACAATTCTTCTTATCAGCTGCAAGCCTACAGAGGCAGGCTCTCCAAGGACAGATTCTGAACCATCTACACAGAGCCCCTTGGCTTTGGCAGTGCACTGCCCTAAGATCTGCCCCAGAAACTGGGAGCCTGTCCACTCAGCGCTTCCGTTCATGCACATCACCAGACAAGTCGCTTCCCAACAACCTCAGTATTAAGCATTGATCCCGATTTGTTTGCACAACGATTCCGAGAAGGATATATGACGGCAACTGTTGACCGAGGGTTCATTCTGGATTGAAGGGGTGGTTATATGACATCACATCAAGCAATTCCTACCTCACACTTTCCAGTGCATTTTTCTCTGCATTTTCCCGGGCTTTACTGTTTATATTTTGGAAGCAGGTTTGTTGCACAAGCCTGCCAGATCCACTTTAACTGTGCAGCTGGAATTTGCTAGTAGGTGACTGAATCCCACCCGCAAAACAGCAACAGTCTGGAAGCAACAGAACATACTGTATTTCCATGTATAAGACGCACCCTATTTTTTTAAACCCAAAATTAAAAAAATAAGTTCTTTAGCTTTTGGGGGGTGGGGGAGGTCACTTCCACCAATCGCTCACCTGCCTGCCTGCCACTGCTAATTGCTTGCCACAGCCACTGCCGATCGCACAACTTGCTGCAGCCGCCAATTGCCTGCCTGCTCACTGCCACCAACAGCCCACTCAACCACTTGCCGCAGCCGCCAATCGCCTGCCCAATTGCCGTAGCCACAACCAATCGCCAGCAGGCCTTGCCGCAGCCAGCGATCACCTGCCCAATCGCTGCTGCCAATTTCCTGCTTGCTGCTGCCATTAATCGCATGTCCCCCCTCTGCATTCACTGTGTGTGTATAAGACAACACCTAATTTTGCCTTATTTTTTAATTTATTTTTTAGCAAAAAGCATCGTCTTATACACAGAAAAATATGGTATTTCCCTTTAACACTCCTATCCCTGCACCACAGAGGACTGGCATTTCCATTTGTCTGAATGATGACGGTAATCCAACTTCACGCTTACCCCCGTTGCTCTGCTTTGCCCAAAATGTACCTTTCTCTGACACTGAAAAAACTTCCATTTTGCCAGGCAGCCAAAGAAAGCGTTCCCTGTACAATTCAGTGGAATTCTGAGTTGGTGCCGCTGCCCAGTTACAAAAACAGCAACAAAGACAGGCGGGAGATCAGGCGGCCGCAGTCAAGTGAGATGATGGTGTCAGGGTAAGGTATGTTCCAAAGCAAGCAACTCAAGACAGCCTCAGCCCATCTTCTGCTCTTTAATGGTGGCCTTGCACAAGAAAGGCAGAAAGAAAACTGGAGCCAGGTGACCTGTCTGTCTATTAACCTCTGCGTTTTACCCAGGCAGATCAATAAGTGCTTTGCTAAATATCACGTTAATGCGCTGTTCGTTTATGATTGAGCCCAGACGGGTTCCAGGGTACTAGGAAAAATAAACCTCTGTTAACGCACAGACCACTTAGGCAGCTATTTCAGTTAACTTCAAAGGTGATTAGCACGCCGCAACCTAACACCATAAAGCCAAGCGTTATGAAACCTAGTGAAATGCAATGCTAATTGAGAAACAGGAATTGTTATTCTTGTGCACAAAAGACACAGAGAACATTCTGTCCGTGTCCGGCATTTCTTCCGAAGAGCTTATTTGGATATCATGTAGAGATTGGGCAGTGCAAAGGTACTTTGACAAGCACCTGCCAGATGAATTATGGTGGCTTTTATAACTTCTGTGGAAGTCTTGTGCAACACTGCTGCGAACACAACAGGGTTCCTGTTCACAATTTAAAAAAACAGGCCCAGCCACAGCCCTGTTCAAATTGTTTTCCTTTAAAAGCAACACCATCACAATTAATGAGAATGAGGATATTTTAAGTATCCCAGCCGGGCAGGCAGCTCAGTAAATTCTTGCGAAGGAGCAGATTTAGTTACATAATTTCCCCCCACCCCACCCCGCCAGTCTTCAAGTTGCTATGAGTGTACTCCTCAGGGCAGGACAGCGGAACAATTTAAAATCATCGCATCGTTAACAGCAGGATTAAAGAGGGGCTCAGAACTGGCAACAATGTGTGGGCCAAATGACCCCATGCCATGCTTAGGACCCACGGCTGTGGCAGAAACCATGCTAGGGCAGGCAGAATGTGCCATTGTTTTGTAAACAGTTGCAGACATCCCAACTCTGTCCTATGTTTTCTGCAACTGGTCCCTGTCCCCAGCCTCCAATTTATAACCCAGTATCTGCATGTTCTAATCTCTGCCTTTACCCAACCTCTCCCCCCCCCCCCACTCCCACCAATTTTATCCACTGCCCAATTCCTTTAATAAAAGCAATCTGTGCTTTTCACTGTTCCAAGTCTCTGGTACATATCAAATTTTCCACTCAGGCTTTTTTTTTTTTTTTTTTTTTAAGAACGGTTATTTATTCTTCCCACTCTGCAGAATTCCTCCAACAATATCAACAGCGGGTTGTCTCGACTATCTCTTCCTCCAGAAAGGAAGCTGGATGTGGTGTTGGTGATGGGCGTGGTCACTTTTGGGAAGTTTCTTCCTTCGTCCCCCTGCTTGCAAAAGAGATTGACTCCCATGTAATCAATCTGCTCAGAACATGGCACGACTTCCTAAACCACACCTTCCCATATGGGGCGAAAGCATGCGCCATGTGGCACGGAGAGTCTTATGCACAGGATTTTCCTTAAGCCAACGCTTAGCTCTCACTCTTTTGAAAGGCTAATAGAGGAAACCTTTGAGCAAGTGCAGAGCAAAACACTTCGGCAACCAAACCAAGCCCCAGCTCGTTGCTTCTTACACGTTGGCAGGTGGCAAGTGGTTTGCGGAAAATGTCCTCGTGGGCCAAATTAGGACCTCTTCCACTTAGGACCACTTAGAGATTTTTGAAGTATTAAGACGTTTATCAATGCTTATAAATAAACCAATAGGCAGGACTGCAAATTGGAGGTTACCCACCACTGGCTTAAACCATGGTTTATCACTTTGGATATAATGCAGAAAACTTTAGTTTAACAAATGAGAAAAGTGCTCAGCTGCAGCAGGAGGAAGAGGAGGAAAGAGGTGCAAGAGGACTGTACCGTGCCTGTTTCCAGCCCTAAATCATGTTTTGTTGGGTCAGGCAGGTTAGGGTCTGGACAGGGCTGTTGATTGCTGTCAGGGCTGTGCACAAGTGATGTGCAAATTAAAGTTGAAGTTCAGGGCCAGGACAAAAAACTGAAATCTCCCACCTGTATCAGAGCTGCAAAGTTGCACAGCTTTCAGTTTGCATACATTTCGTTTGGTTTTGCTAGTCTCAAGGCAAAGAGACTGAAGACACCCACCCCACCTGCTATGACTTAGTTCACCAAAATCATGATTCAGCTGATTCTCTGGCTTCTTTCAGCAAACACTGCCCACACATTTTCAAGCATATCTGTGAAGCCTTAAGAGCTGCTGTGCCCGCCCCGCCCCCCGGCTTCTTAAGAAGTCAATTTTTTTTGCATCCAGTTATCACGCTCTTTTTTTCCATGGTTCCACTGTGTCACATCACTCATGGCTTCAGTTGACAGCTTAACCAGCTAGGTACGATAATTTATCTCTCAAAGAGCACTTGCCAGCAGCGTAGACATTACGTTTGAAGCTGTCAGTCCCTTTCACCCAGGGCTGAGAAGTACATGCCTTGGTTCAGAAAGCAGCAGTACAACTAAGCCTATATCAGAACTGCCCCTGCTCAAAGAAGGATAGAACTTTCTTTATGTATGCTACAAAAGCAGCAAGAATACTTATCGCAAAGCATTGGAAGACACAAGATTTACCCACCCGGGAAGAATGGCAGATGAAGTTGATGGACTACATGGAACTGGCGGAAATGACTGGCAGAATCCGAGACCAGGGAGAAGAGTTGGTGGAAGAAGATTGGAAAAAATTTAAAAACTATTTACAGAAACACTGTAAAATTAATGAATGTTAGTAGAATGCTGGAATGAAGTTATATGGCTTTAGCAGAAATGTTATAAAGAATTAAGTAAAAATAGATTGTTAATGGGCCAAAGGGGGGAAAAAGTAAGGTTAGATTGTGTTAAGATAAATTATAGGACAAAAATTGAGAAAGATGGAAAGGATTTGCTGAAATAGCTAACTGAACTAGAATACAAAAAAGGGAGGTGTGAGGAGGTCGTTGAAACAAGTAAATGAAAGCTAAGATATGGAAATATTGGATGTGTTTTTAATTGTTTCTGGTTTTGTTTCTGTTTTGTCAAGATAAGTAGTGTTTTTGTTTTTCATGTATTGTATTGTATTGTATTGTTTTGCTTTGTTTTACTTTTTTTTCTTCTCTTTGTAATCTTTAAACCCTTAATAAATATTACTTTTAAAAAAAAGCAACAGAACTGCCCCTCCTGAGGTGCCAAGTGGACACCATGCCACAACTCTCCTCTTAAAAAAAAAAACTCTATAGAGAAAGGATCAGGAAAGATGGGTTTCGAAATCCCAGAGGAAATAAAAGTCATGGGGAAAGCTGAGCTTCAAAAATGCAGGTGCCAAGTCACCAGTTGCAGCACTGGTGAGATGCATGCTGCAGGAAGGGGGGGGGGTCATCTCTGACGTTGGTGAAGGGTTAGCAGACCTGCTGCAGGTGGGGAATTGACAGACCACACTGTGGCTGGACAATGACACTTCCTGTTCTAGTTACACCGCAAATCTGAAGCAGAAGGTGGATCCGGGAGACCAGGTCTCCGATCTCTACAATTTGTGAAGACCACCGAATAACCACCAAATCTCAGCTCACATGGTTGTTGGGAGGATAAAAAATATGGAGGAGGAAGAGCCATGTATATCACCTTGAGCTTACTGGAGACAGGGTGGAATACAAATGCAGGAACAAAAGTTAACAACAATATTGACTTTTATTTTTGGCTAATGCAACATTCCTCCTCCTAAAAAGAGCTGGAGTCACTTCTGCTGAAAGAAAGCGGTGGAAGCTAACAGCGCACACAGCTCGCTACACATGGGATCTGGCGGGACAGAGGGCATCCTGACACCAGCACGTCTCTCGCCTCAAGGCAGGTCCTGAAACAGCAGCTGCACCTGAACATAGCTCAAGTCTGTGATTCAGATGTTTGCTGCAGGATCAACTTGTGGGATGTATGACACAGTAGGCCAGCAACTTAGGTGGGGGTTACATTCCTGGGATTGCGCCTAAAACCAAAATAAGGTATATTCAAAACACGTTGGGTTCAGTGGCAGGTGGGATTGCTAAAGTCATTTTCCCTGCCCCCCCCTTTTTAGTTTTTATTTTATGCCACACAGATAAAGCTGAACATGCACAAGTTAAATGCGTGCAAGTTGCCGGCTTACTCCCCTGCAGGTTTGGCCTGAGGAGTAAAACCGATCACTGGGGAAAGGGGCGTGGGCTCCCTCTTCTCAGTCCCATATCCTTGAATAAATGTTTCTAGACCAGAACAGAAAGGGACCAGGCCTTCTCCCGAGGTGACCATGTATAAATCACTCCTCCAGGTGCCACCATAACTCAAGGCAGGGCTTCACTGGAAGCAATGCTGACATTGAGACCGCTTCTGCAAAACAAGTCGGAACTTAAAGAGGAAGAGCCCTGCTGGGTTAGACTAAAGGCCTATTTAGTCCAGAGCTGTTCCCATAGTGGCCAACCAGTGGCTTCTGGAAATCCCACAAGCAGGACGTCAGAAAATAGCCCTCTTCTGCTTGCAGTACCCAGCGACAGAGGCATACAGCCTCCAATGCCAGCAGCCAGGACTGGCAGCCATCAATAGCTGCATGCTCCATTATTTTACCTAATTCGCTACATCTTGTGGCAGTGAATTCCACAGTTCAGGTGTGCACTCCATCCTTTAGTCTGTCCTGAATCTCCCCCAGCTTCATTTGATGGTCTTGGGCTCTTAACATCAAGAGAGAAGGATAAAACTTCTCCCTGTCCGCTTTCTCAATGCCATGCCTACCTAACAGCCTGTACAAACTTTTACTCTGTCCAGGATGTCCAATCTGCAATACAGATTGGAAACACAGGAACTGTCACAGAATGATGCAAATCCAGGATTTATGCCAAGCAACCCCACATACTCGTACACAATATACAAAAACACTTATTATTATTATTATTTAAAGTATTTATGCACCCCTTTTCATCAGAAAAGATAATTAAGCAGCTTACAAAGTAAAAGAGACGATGTAATATATTAAAGATTGAATACAGTATGGGAAACGATCAACCTCCATAAATAATAAAATATATCAAACTCCAAAACACAGAATTTCATTCATTCAGTATAGTCGCTCAATATCCACATCTACTAACACGTGTCTGCACCTCAATTAACCTAAACACATTCACACACACACACACACACACACACACACACTCAACAATGACACATCCCAGCCAGGAGGTTTGATGACCCTCTAGGTTCCTCCCAACAGCAAAATTCTATCTGTTTTATTATAAAAAATATTTATATCGGGGAAAAGAATATTTATATCCTGCATTTTAATATACAAACCCTTTCAAGGCAGTTTACAAATAGTGTTAAGCTACTTTAAAAAAGTAAAACAAACAAAATCAATGTTATAAAATGTCACCAGGATCCTTTCAACAGGGCAGTTGATGATAAAAGCAGCCCTGTGTGGGAAAGGGATAGTGTCCTGGGTAAATAAACAAATAATATATAAAGGCTGCACCGAGACACTGGCAACCTAAAAACGAGGCTAGAATCAAATTTAATCTAGGACTATGCAATGTTTATGAAGCAGTGCAGAAATGGCAGTCCTTGCCAGGAATAGGAATTAAAAAACAAGACAGGAGGGAGGGGGAGTCACAGAGTTATAAGGTGCCAATGGGACAGAAATCTAACAGTTGCTATCCTAGGCATACTCCCCACCCCCCAAAGGCAAGTAAATGGGGCTAACTCCTGAGTAAATGTGGTTTGAGAGGTTATGGGATTGAGATATCAGAAGACAAACGCATGGGATTAGAACATAAATAAAATTCGCTGCACAGCACTAGGTACAAATTCTGCACGTAAAGGGAACAAAACCAAAAGGTGGACTGACACAGGAGGAAAGAAAGAGCTTATTACTTCAAGGAAACCCAGCAAGTCTTAACACATCCAAGATGTCATCCTCATCTGTGCCAGTTCTCAGGCACGATTAAAGATTTAGGGCAAAGTTTTACCCTAAACCAGGGGTGGGAGAACCAGAGGCTTGCAGGCAAATGTGGGTCTCTGGGCTTCTTTGTCTGGCCCCTCAGATTCTCCCCACACCACGTGCCCCTCTCCCTAGATTGCAACCCCTTGCCAAACCTGTTTGTTACTCTCTTTGAATGCTTTTCCCTGGCTGGGAAATGTTCTGGTAATTCCCCTTATATGCCTAGATGCAGGATGGGGAGAGGGCGTGTGTGTGGCCGACTTGCACACCTGGAATGTAGGCTACTGTGCAAACGGTTAAGCGTCACACTCCTTGGTCCACCCACTTTTGCACCTGCCCCCACTCACTGCTGATGGGCAGCCTCCAGAAAGTTTTGAAGAATTATGTATTATTATTATTTTTAATCAAATTTGTAAACCACACCATACCTGCAGGTCTCAGGGTGGTTACAACATAAAATCACAAATAGATGGTAGAGGTTGCTCCACCCCGTCATAACTCAATCAGCAGAAAGCCGAGAGCGGCAGTTTTCACGCAATTGCTGCCGTGACCTCTATAAGCAAATGTACTGTTCTCAATCTTTTTTGTGATTTTATGTGCCCGGTACGCACACATGAACGCAGCCAACTTGTAGCTGATCTGGGGAAACAACTTCAACTGTTCTGAATTTGAATTAGGCTAACTTCAGTACTTAATCTTTTTTCTGCGAGGGCTGCAAGCTTTAATTGGTTTAACCGGTCAAGGACTCAGCTAAAGGCTGAGTTGGTTTAATTGTTGGGGTGAGATTTAAAGATAAACACTTTTCCATCTCTTGCAATCCTACCACAGAGGTGCTAAATAAAGATGAGCTTTACTTTTGGCAACGAGAGCTAGCTTTTATTTACTGCCTTGCAATACACTTCCTTCAAAGTATCAAGAAAAGCATTGTGCTGGCTGGAGTTCATGGACAACACCAGATTGGCGAAGCTGGCTTAAGCTATGAAGGAATATGCGCAGAATTTGAATCTCGCTTTTGGCATAAACTTTGGAGGGTCTCAGGCAAGGTTCTCCCTTTCTGCCTCTGCTTTTCCCACCCGAAACATATTACTCGCCTATCCTGCCATATGTGGAACGCATTGTATTTCTATAATGCTTTAGAGTTTAAAATTATATTAACCCTTATTATTTATTTGCAGCAGCAGCAGCAAGAGAAATCAATCCACTAATCTGCATTGGCATAAGCTTTTCTCTCCCACGGTGCTGATTATCTCATGACAGAGGACCTTATTTAAAGTGTGCCAGCCAGGAAGGGCTTACCTGGGACTTTGTCGACAGACGCAAACACGGAGCGTTGTACGGTAGGGTCGCAGCTGCCACGTCGGGCTTGGTCGTAAAACCGGAACGGCAGGTGCTGAGATGCAGAAGCTGAGCTATGTCCAAAGCCCATCACTTCGTTTGAAGGTTGGACCGGAAGGTCTAGGAGAGCTGGGTTTAAACGAGACACATTTCAAAATCAACATCAGCTGAAGAACCTGGAACCTCAGCTTGTCAAAACCGTGCCTAGGGATGATGGGAGTTGTAGTCCAACAACATCCAGAGAACTACAGACTCCCTATCCCTGGGTTACCAAAATGTAACAAGCTTTCTAAATGGAGATCTTTATTCCCCAGTTGGTATCTCTACACTAGATCTGCAACGTGTTTTACGTACGCACTGCTGTTGTTTTAAACGGTTTTTAAAGCTTCTATCTGTAAAACAAGCTTAACTGCTTTTGTGTTTGCAAGTATTTTAACTGTTTTTCTATATGTAACTGTTTCACACATGTTTTATTCCTTGGGATGTGATAGATAGATAGATGATAGATAGATAAATAAATAAATGGTCCTCGCAGCTGTGACAATTCTCCGAATTCAGATTGTTGCAATTTTTCCACGGAATGTGAGTTTTGATATTATCACACTGGATGGGAAGAATTCACCCTGGTCAGGGATGGGGAATGTTGTGTTCTGCAGGTGCAGATGGGCTACAGCACTGCTCATCCCTGACCACCGGCCACGCTGGCCTGAGCTGACGGGAATTGGAGCCAGCCAAAAAATACATCTGGAGGGACACAGGCTTCCCGCATCACCCTTGCGTTTGCTACAAGACAATTGCCAAGAACAAGCAAAACAGTACATAATGGGGGAGGGAACAAATTTTTGGAAAAAGCCAACTTTTGATATGAGAAAGATGACAATTTCGCAGTGTCTTTTGATACCGGAGAATCAATGCTGAGCGTTTTGGAAGTTTACAAAACTAATGATGTTAACGGTGCATCCAATGCTAGCATGTGTCCCATGCTAGTCCTACTCAGAGTAGGCCCATTAAAATTAATGGACGTAGATAAATAGGGACCGCTTACCAGCGGGAAGGTAAACGGCGTTTCCGTGTGCGGCTCTGGCTCGCCAGAGCAGCGATGTCACGCTGGCCACGTGACCCGGAAGTGTCTCCGGACAGCGCTGGCCCCTGGCCTCTTGAGTGAGATGGGTGCACAACCCCAGAGTCTGTCAAGACTGGCCCGTACGGGCAGGGGTACCTTTACCTTTACCTTAAGGGCAGCACAGCAAGCGGGAAGCAGGTTCAAAGTTCACTGGGCAGTCCTCTTGTGCAAATCCCACTAAAGTGAACGTAGTTGTGCAACAGCATGTGAGTAAATAACTTAAGCTTGCGGGTATGAACAGAGCACTACTATGGCTCTTACAGGTATAGACTTTTACCATGTATATGCAACATTGTTCTCCTTTTCTATACAATGCTTGTTTTGCTTTCAGTTGTTGTTGTTTAGTCGTTTAGTTGTGTCCGACTCTTCGTGACCCCATGGACCAGAGCACGCCAGGCACTCCTGTCTTCCACTGCCTCCTGCAGCTTTGCTTTCAGTTACTAAGCCGGAAATCAGGGGTAAGGGGCCTTTTTCATCCCCAAAAAACATTCTCTTCTGTGCAACCTTTCGGAGTCCACATGCCAGGGGTGGGCAAGGCCAGAAGCAATAGCAGGCGGAACAATGAATGTAAATTTTACCTTCCTACAAGGAGACGGGTCTCTACTCACCCAACCCTTTTTATCCCCCTCCGTCCAGGGAGCAAAGCAACATAATCAGAGTTTAATGACGTATTCCAGCCAGGCACACACACACCCAATGAGGGTGCAAAGAAGAGCTGGCGAGAGGTGTAACCTAGGGAGAGTCCCAAGGGCCAGGAAGAGAGGCCTGATGGGCCGCATTTGGCCCCGGTCCTGAGGTTCCCTTTCCCCAGTGTAAAGCAATGAAACTTTACGAGCGGTAAGGAAACACGGTATGTTTATCTGGAGAGCGAGAGTTACCTGCTATTCTTTGCATTTTCATACGCCGAGCCTGGATGCGGCCCTTTGCCAAGCGCTGCTTCGCAATGATGCAACGGATGTGATCCGAAAAGATGAAGGTGGCCTGAAGGATGGGGAAGGGCTTGGAATGGGGGCTGGAGGCTGGTTTGTGAATGATGATATTCAGGGCACGGCTGTCGTCTTCCACTCCGGTCACCTGCATATCCTGGGATGGGGGTGGGAAAGTAGAGAAGAATGTTTATGGCAGAGATAGAATTAAGACCCAGTTTCTTGCCATAGCACCATGCTCACCCAAGGATAAAGTTGGAGCCTAGCAAAGAACTGGATGGGCTCTACTACAGCTCAATGGCAGAGCTCGAAATGTTCAATGTAGGAGGGGGTCAGGGTCCCATTTCACAGCATCTCCCATAGCAGGGCTGGGTAAGACCCCCCTCCTGCAAGGCCTTTGTCTAGCAGCATCTTTCAATGTAGACAAGCTAGACAGACTGAGTGGTGTGGCTCAGGCTGCTTCACATTTCAGGTTCTCAAAAGGAAGGGGCATTGAGGACGAGGAGATTCCTTGCCAAAACACAGGCACAGATGCAACCAGCAGAGAGACTGAGGTTCCAGCCAAGCCTCATATGAAATGAGTCCAACTCACCCTGTTTTAGCTGTGTCAGTCTAACTCCCAGCTGAGTATGCCTAGGGTTAAAAGGAATTTTCTGAGTGGGAACCACTCCTCAAAGTCCAGCTGACTGAGCCATGAGAGATGGATCTGCCAGCTTCTTTGGGATCTGCTAAACGAGGGATGGGGAACATTTGACCCTGTTGTTATACTACAAATCCCATCGTCCATGAGCACTGGCCATGTTGACCTAGGTTGATGGGAGTTGGAGTCCAGCAATGTCTGCACCAGATGATGTTTCCAGAAAGCGTCCTAGCATTGCTGTACAGTTTATAGGCAACTCTCCTCAACATCTGTGCTGTCTCCAAATCATTACTCACAGCTGACCCCACCGTGGGGGGAGAGGGGCAGCTTTTGCATGGGTCAGAACTGGTGTCAAGCAGTGCATGCAGTGCAGTGGGTTTCCTGGGAAAAAATCCCTATGCAAATCGGGCCAACTTGCACCTGAAAATGTCCAGTTTGCACTGGAAAATTTGTTCTAATGCCGTGGAGAGTGATCTAATTTGGCACATTCATTTTACATGTGTAAACAAAGCTTTGAAACGGTCAAGTATGCCTGATATTGCATTTGTGGCATTCATTGCTACTAATGAACTTATGTGGAACGAAGAGTTTTCCGTTAAGGTAGCCAAGGCAGCCAAGGCAATGAATATTACTCTGACAGGGAGGGAAGTGTGGCAGAAAGGAACTTCCGTACATTGCAGCAATGCTTTCTCACAGAACCCTGTTCTGAAAATGTATCCCTAGTAGTAGTATTTAAATCACGTGTTCTGCGACACACAAGGTAAGACATAAATTCCACTGTATTTAATGTTTAACAGACTACTGTGTTTTAATACTTTGTTGGAAGCTGCCCAGAGTGGCTGGGGAAACCCAGCCAGATGGGCGGGGTATAACAAATTATTATTAATATTATAAATACATTTTGCTGGGACAAGCCTCAACTAAGTAATCTGCCTGTTACCCCAGGAAGCTGAGCCAGACCATTGGGTCCATCAAGAACAGTATTGTATACATTGGCCTGGCAAAGGCCTTTGTGGGATACAGGCAGGGGTCTTTCACAGCCCTTCCTGGGGCATTCGGCATGCAAAGCAGAAGCTCTACCACTCGGTGAATGCCACACAAACAATTCAGAAGGTCCTGTGTCTGCCCCAAACTCCTCCACTTGCAGGAGAAACACAGCAAGGCAGAGTGGTTTTGCTCAACTTTGGAATAAGGCCCGTGCCTCATTGCTTTAAGGCAATCTTTGTTCACCACTGGTGACCAAGGATGCACCTTGTTTTGATGCCTCATCCCCCTAGAGCACAAGGTTTGATTCATGATACTTGCTGGTTTAAACCTTACCATCTTTTACACTCACCTGGAGAAGACCTGCAAACTTCACCACTCCCCAGCCTAAGCGGGCAACGTCTGGCTCCACCAAACTCATTTGGTAAATATCCACTGCCAGAAACCTCTGGACTTGACCGCCATCTTTTGTGATCACAGTGCAGGCAATTAAATCACTGTTATCTGAAATGGAAAAAGGAAGGGGGGAGAGTAGAGGAAGCATCATCAGAGGCAATTGGTTACTTTCCTAGAAAACAATATTCTCAAGAGGTACCTTTGATTGTAGTGCTTTCATATTCTCAACTAGTTTTGTTGACATCTACACCACTCTACTGCATGCATTTTTTTCTTGCTACGTTGTTCAATACAGCCTTCTCCAACCTGGTGCCCTCCAGATGTCTCTGGACCACAACACTGAGGTCCAGCTCCGAGGGCCTTCTGGCGGTTTCCCCATTGTGAGAAGCGAAGTTACAGGAAACCAGGCGGAGGGTCTTCTTGGTAGTGGCACCCGCCCTATGGAACACGCTCCCAGATGTCAAGGAAATCAACAACTACAGTATCTGACTTTTATAAGACATCTGAAGGCAGCCCTGTATAGGGACTTTTAAAATGTTTGATGTTTTATCATATTTTTAATATTCTGTTGGGAGCCACCCAGAGTGGTTGGGGAAATCCAGCCAGATGGGCAGGATATGAATATATTATTATTATTGTTACTACTCCCATAATCCCTTGACAGTTTGCCATGCTAGGGATGATAGGCGTTGGAATCCAACAATATTTGGTGGACAATAGGTTGTGGATGGCTGCAATGATGCTTTTCTGGGAATAAATCCCTTGTGTGTTAAGGCCTCATGCAGAGACCCACACACAGCAACCCTAGCTGTCCTGGAAGCAAGCGAAACCTGAGCCCAACAGCACTCTCCCCTGCTGTGATTTCCAGCAGCTGGTATTCAGAATCTAGCTGCCTCTGACGGTTGAGGTAGAGTCTAGCCATCGCGGCTAGTAGCCACTGAGATCCTTGCCCTCCATTACTTTGTCTAGTTCTCTTTTAAAAACCATCCACCTTGGAGCCAGCACTACCACTTGTGGAAACAAAGCCCACAGTTTAACTCATGTTTTGCAAAGAAGCAGTTTCTTTTGTCTGCCCCGAATCTTCCAACGTTCACCTTCCCTGGATGTCCACAAATTCTACTGCCGTGAGGGAGGGGAAAAGGCTTTTCTCTGTCCGGTTTCTGCACAACATGCATATTTTTATGTATCTCGATCACGTCTCCTCTTACTTGCCTTTAGTTCTTAACTGAAAAGTCCAAAATGTCCTGATGCGTCCCTTTCCTATTAAGGAGAGGTGCATTACATACTGTCTGAAATAATGTGTTTGAGCTTCTGCAATACAACCAAGCTAAGTGTACACCCATTTCCTTGGAAAGGAGGGGTAAGCCGGCCAAATTACATAGTTTTTGGTTCCTCGTTAAGGGACATCTGGTGCTCCAAGCAACTGTAAACACGCTCTGCATGTATAGGAGCAGCTTTTTGGGTGGGGATGCTAGCTCCCAAGTAGGAGGTGCCACAGAAAAACCTCCATCTCCAACTGGTCCCCAAGTGATGTAAAGTGTTGTAAATTCTGGGCTAGACCAATGAAAGCATCTCTCCTCCCCCCCCCCACCCCATTATCTAAACCTACAGCAAAATCTCTGTGGGGGGAAATGGCTAGTCTCCACAGACTATAAATAATGTGAATTTCCAGGAAAAGTGACCAATCTGATATTTAATCTTTGCAATGGCAAAAATATCAGGGGGCTGGGGAACTGTGTGCATTGAGACAAGAGACATTGGAAAACTGAACTGCGAAATGCACTTTAATGCCTCATAGCTCAATTGTGATTGTTCTATAAAAACAGAGGAAGGTTACAGGAATATACATTAAACTGCATCAATGGAGCAGGGGGAGGCAGGTACCAATCAAACAATCAATACGCAGGAAACGACGACACCATTACATTTGAAAGCCAAAAAAGAATATTGCAATTTGATTTGCTTTAAGAACACCCATATAAAATACCCGACAGATAGATTATAATCACATTTCCCGTTAGCTTACAAGCTGCTTACTTAAATTCTGCACAGGGAGTTCATTTCCTGACAGAACCAAGGCTAAAAACTCAAATGCACACAATTCCTAGGACCATAAGAAATGGTGTCAATTCAGCCTTGACATTTCCCTAAATAACATCTAATTGGCAATGCGTTGCCTATTCTCCAAACGGCAATTTCACAGTCATGCTCCACGTCTTGTGCTAACAGATGTGCACAGATGTTGTCAGCACATCGCAAAACAAAGTGTTGACTCCAACACATTTCAGCACTCCCTTTGTAGCAGAAACTCATGCCCATTTCCACATCTTGTGGTAGCAAATTCCACGAATCTGTCCTGTGTTGGGCGAAGAAGTGCTTTCCTCTCTCCTAAATCAGATCAGAAGGTCGGCGGTTTGAATCCCCACCACGGAGTGAGCTCCCGTTGCTTAGTCCCTGCTCCTGCCAACCTAGCAGTTCGAAAGCACGTCAAAGTGCAAGTAGGTAAATAGGTACCGCTTCGGCGGGAAGGTAAACGGTGTTTCCGTGCACTGCTCTGGTTCACCAGAAGTGGCTTAGTCATGCTGGCCACATGACCCAGAAGCTGTACGCTGGCGCCCTCGGCCAATAAAGCAAGATGAGCGCCGCAACCCCAGAGATGGCCACGACTGGACCTAATGGTCAGGGGTCCCTTAACCCTTTTACTGTTGAGGCAGAGCAGAGCCATCGTGGATAGAGGCCATTGATAGCCCTCTCTTCCATGAATTTGTCTAATCCTCTTTTAAAGCCATCCAACTTGGCGGCCATCACCGTCTCCTGTGAGAGTGAGTGCCACAGCTTAACTATGTGCTGCAGGAAGGACTTTCTTCATTTATCCTAAATCTTCCATCATTCAGCTTCACTACATGTTCATAAGTTCTAGTGTTCTGAGAGAGGATAAAAACCTTTCTCTATCCACTTTTTCTAAACATGTTCCCTTTTCCTCACCGGGAAAGTACACCAACCACCTGAGATAATTTCAAATATCTTTTAAAAAATATATATCTAGGGTGCCGTTTTTGAGACAGTGACAAGAATCGTACACAGTATTTCAAAAGGTAGCTGCAACATAGTGTTATATATGGGCACTAAAACACTGGCTGTTTCATTTACTTTCTATTCCTTTCCTAGCGATTCCTAGCATGGGGTGATAAAAACCATACTCAAGAGCAGGCCCTCTGAAATCAGTGGACTGACATTTATTTATTTTACAAGTTTATGAACTGCTTGACAAGTCAAAGGACATCAAAACGATGTACAGCAAAAATAAAATACAAAGAATACAAATTCTTAAAACAAGGAAACCATTCCTGTGGATTTACACTTAGTACAGTGGTACCTCTGGTTGCGAACGGGATCCGTTCCCGAGCCCCATTCGCAACCTGAGCAGAACGCAACCCACGTCTGCGCGGGTCGCAATTCACCGCTTCTGCGCATGACGTCATTTTGAGCACCTGTGCATGTGCGAGCGGCTAAGCCCAGAAGTAACCCGTTCTGTTACTTCCGGGTTGCCACGGTACGTATCCTGAAAGAACATATTTCATATATGACTAGGTCACGTCTCAGGAAAAATGTGAAACAAACCATCTTCAGTAGGCATCCAAACATCACGATGCTGGGCACCTGTTTAATTCCAGTTGGTAACCAATTCCAGGGGACTGGAGCCACAGCAATAAAAGACCAATTTCTAGTACAGACTAAGCACACCTCTGGGACATGCAGTACTCTCAGCAGTGCCCCATCTGAGCCGTGCAGTTGCCAAGCGGGGATATAAGGGGCAGGCTGACCCCTTAGATAATCTGGTCTCAAGTTATCTACCATACAATGTTATCTAGATCCATTAATTTCAATGGGTCGGCTTCCGAGTGCGAGTAACATCACCCATGGAATTTAGCTTTCAGCAGACTTTGATCTCGGAATAGCACATGCTCACTGTTGCTACAGATCCTGATATTTTGATTGGGAGTACCAATGCCTCTTCCAGAAGCCTGTGCAGTGGGGCGGGTGGAACGGAGATCTTTCACAACTACATCGCTGTTTTATTCAAGTGAGCTGGAGCAGCTGGGCTTGTTCAATGTCGCCGGCCAAGGGAGGGCCAGATGAATTGACTTAAGGCTCAACTGCCTAGAACAGCCATTACAGTAAGATTAATTCTTCGAAATACCAAATATGACTGACATTTTCTATTAATATGTATTACATGTGCCAAGATGGAAACAAGGACTCTAGATTTCCCAGCAAACGCAATTTATTTTCATAACAAAAGAGCGGGGCATTACCAGAATGTCGTATGGCTATTTTGGGTATTCATGACTTCCAGTTAGTGTTACTTTGGCAACAGGTTTTTTTAACCCTCGCGTCAAAAACAAAGATAAAGACCCTCACAAATTAAAAAATGTCCCGACTTACCCATTTGTGAAGGGAAACCAGCTCTCTTCTCCTAGCTCAGATGCCCCTCACTTTAAGACCTGTTTCACCATTTGCAACACCACTGAACCCAACTTAGGCAGCCAGTATGATAATAAGGCAGCCTTCAACAACCTGGTCACCTCCAGAAGCTCTTGGAGGTGGGTGGAGACTAGGAGTGGAAGAGTCAAGAGGTGTGGAGATCTCCCAACATTCTTTACTTGTTCCCACTCAAAAAACAATTTGCAAGTCTCTTCTAAGCTCGACCGCTTCAACTAGGAGGCTCCAAACATTCTCCGGGACAAAGGAAAACCATAGGGATCTTATTATGCATTGTGGGCAGCTTTGCAAAGGCCCAAGGAACTCAAGTTATTCCTGCAAAAACTCCTCTCTCCCTTTCTGAGTGAGAAAAAGAGGGGTTTAGCAAACCCCAACAGGACCAAGAAGCCTAGGCATTCCAGTTCAGCACTGTCTTGTTAATCCTCGTTTTTATCCCCCTGAGGCTTTGAATGGCTTTCTTTGGAGAACGCACTTTTGTCCTCATTCCAAGTGCCACTGTTTACTCACTCAAGTCTAGGACGTCATCGGTTTTAATTAAGTCCTCCTCCCTAGTCAACGGCAGCTGAGTCTCTGGCTCATCCTGGAGGTGCAACGACAGGGACCGCATCATGAAGAAGACTCTGATTGCCTGAAAACACAAGTGGAAAAAGCTGATTATTTCTATTTAAAGGTAATAATAATAATAATAATAATAATAATAATAATAATAATTTGGCCACTGAGGACATTTTCCCCATACCAAGTCCCCCTGCCCCACACCTGACATCATACAACATCATACATGTGAGAGGCAAAGTAAGGATGTGGCTCCATTGGAACAATTGGATGAGCTTCCAGTTGTTCCCTAGGCAGGTGGGGCTTGCTGATAGCAACACAGATCTTAATGCCACTGTACAACCTATGGGGAGCAATGGGATTCCTGACCACCATCCAGTTTCCCCCTCCCCCTCTAACGTTTACAAGAATCATGGGGGCACTTCTGCTATCCCATCTTAGACAAGGCCCTGCCAGGTGAAGGCTAATGGAGAATGGAGAATCACTCCTTATTCTGGCTTTGTTGTACTGGAAATAAATATTTCTTTTTAGCTGCCCTAGCAGTGGAAGAGGAGGAGGCAAATAATCACCCAATGGTGATTTTATCTGGCCAAAAAGGAGGCTTACTTGAAGGGTCTGCTGAAGGGACCCAATACAGGGACTCTGGGGAATATCTTTAACTATGAGTAGGTTCCCTATCTTTTGCAGGAGAGTGTAGTTTTTTATGCTTTCTGTATCCAGATAATATATAGGGCTCTGAAAATCAACAGCAGTATCTAGAACTGGCTTGGAAATTCATTGGCAGCCAGTGAACCTGTTTGTTTGTTTTCTTTAATTGAACCTTGTTTTTTCTGCAGCTAAGAGGCCTGGCGGTTGCCTCTGAAACCAATTCTAGTTTCCGAGAACCTTCTGGTGAAAGCCTCGCATCATAAATTGAGCCTGAATAACCTCGGCCAGGCTCATTTTTACTTAGGAAAGGGGGCAGCCTGAGCATTCACCTGTGTTAGTCAAAGCAATAAGCCCTAAAGGGCTCTACAAGAAGGAAGTGGTTTGTGGCTTTCTATAGACAAAATGCATATATATATATATATATATATATATATATATATATATATATATATATAATATTTAAAAGAGAAATGAATCCTTGGAATGCAACCTTTGTTTTTAAGAACAAAATTTGGGCATGAAGAGGAAGGCAACCACCACCACTTGTTTCTGCAGAGAGATGACAGAAAGCTTCAAACAGCTGGTCTAGCTTCCCCTGCTTTAAAAGATAAGCGCATTAGCTTTGGAAATCAGGATGGAATGGCCCAAGGCTCACACAGAAGAAGAAAAAAAGTGTTTCTGAACTTCAGAAAACAACTCTGCTAGCTAATCAGAAGTGCCTCAAAAGGAATCAAAGTTCTGTTCTAAGAATAAGGGTCCCTGGGTTTCCAAGAAGTTCAAGCAAACGAGATAAGAGATACATCCTGTGTCTCGAAGTGACAAGGCAGAATAAACAGAAGAGCTTAGAAAGGCCGTCTCGATTGCTGGTATTTCCAAGAATGTTCTCAAGACCAAAAAGAAAAAAAAGATGTTGTCGCTAATTCATTTCTTCCTCCCCGAAGATACAGCAATTCTATGTACGCTGAAAGGATGAAAGCGGCCTAAACTGGAGTGTGCCATCAATACAACGGAAGTAAGCATATCTATGTGGTATTCTGTTTTCTGCAGAAAATGAAACAAATCAATTTCCTAGCTAGAGCTCCAAACGGAAGGTTATTTGAGTACAGGTTGTTCAGCTCACCAGGAGCCTCACAGTCAGAAGAACATGGTTTGCTGATCCAGCAAACACCTTAAGAAACAAACAAACCCTACTAGGACAAACAGAAGAGTTTTCTTTTTCAGAGCATCTCCAGATCCTCCCTTCGCTTCTGGCGATGTTATCAGAGAGGTGTCAAGACGCAACTGGAAAATGTAAATGGTGTGCTTAACTAGTCTGTTGTGCAAAGAGCAACACGGGACCTCTCTAAAGAACTCTAGGTGGTGGTGGGGACACCTCTGTAACTCTCTAGCTTATTGTTTATTTAGGGCCTGACTGCACCGAGAAGTCAAATGCCAGCAATCACCAACCCAAACACACAGCCATGTCAGAACAGCTGGATGTGTTGCTCCCAAATTTTGTAGCAAATGTGGGGCTTTCTAGGAGAGTAAGAAGTGTAGCTTTCTTTTCTCCCTTCTGGTTGATCAACAGGACTCCATGGCATGGCAGCGACTAATGCTACCAACACTCTCTTAGCTCTTTCCCAGCCAAGCCTTGCAAAAAACACAACAAAACTGCTGGGGGAAAAAGAACACAGGCTTGCTGCCTTGATCCTGTCCCCATGGCAGCTTCTACAGGAAAAAGGATGCCAAGGGCAGTACAGCCACAGTCCTTTCTGCCCTATGCCAGCTCTTAAGAGGATAGGCTGGAAAGCAGAGGTGACAAACAAACCCCTGTGTTGCAAAGAGAACGTCAGCAATGTCTAGGCAACACGATGACCATGTACATATTCAATAGACAATCTTTTATAGAATTCCTTCAAACCATAACAAGTCCAAAATGAAATCTTTAGTCTAAAAGTCTCTGAAAATCTTTAAATGAAGCGAGGTACCAGACTTTGTACGATGAAAGACAAGCTGTGAAGCTTTGTGTATTCAGCCAATATGATGTCCAACACTGAACAGTGATTCCGGATATTGACTACTCTTTCGTAGTATTCTTCATTATTACATGAGCACTGTACCACAGCATTTGATATTTTCATTTACATATATTCATTCGAAATAAGGTGGGTTTATGAAGCAATTATATATCCTCCCACCACACTGAAGAAGAATTCTACGAAACAGTAGTCACCTGGGCTGATGGGAACTGCAGCCCCAGACACCTGAAGGGCACCAGATTGGAGAAGGCTTCTGTACACACCCACATCTCTGAGCACATTTGAGGGAGGGAAAGGGGGATAAAAATGTACTGAATTTTAAAAAAACTCACCCTCCGCGTTCTTTCCACATCTCCGCAGGGCAGCCTCTTCACAAAGTCAATCCCAGTGAGAGGGGTTCCTGTTGGCGGCAGCAGAATGGAGGCATCCATCATCAAGTACTCGACATTCATGGGCTTAAGCTGGGAAAGGAATTTCACACTTAACATGTGACATAAACCCAAGCGCAACCTTAAAATCAACTGTACCTTTAATACTATTTCCCCACCCTCTTCCTGCCGAAAGGTTGTTAAAATAATAATAGTTAAAAAGTAGCTAACTATTAAAATAATTCCAGTTACAGATAGGTAGCCGTGTTGGTCTGCCATAGTCAAAACAAAATAAAAAAATTCCTTCCAGTAGCACCTTAAAGACCAACTAAGTTAGTTCTTGGTATGAGCTTTCGTGTGCATGCACGATATCTGAAGTGCATGCATGGTATCTGAAGAAGTGTGCATGCACACGAAAGCTCATACCAAGAACTAACTTAGTTGGTCTTTAAGGTGCTACTGGAAGGAATTTTTTTATTTTATTAAAATAATAATAGTTAAAAACTAGCTAACTATACTATGTCAGATAACCAAAAATGGTGTACATGGAACTTTTCCATCTTGTAAAGCCTGTTAGGTCAGACCAAATGATAATTTGCCATATTTACCACTGTGCTGATATTCCATGCCTTGTCTAAGACGTTGTTATGCATGATAAGCAAATGCTGGGGAATCTTGATAACCTCACACATTATAAATCTATGAGTTCTGAGTATTTTAACATTTCTGCATGTGTCCACACACAATTATGGTTTAGCCTCTGGATTATTATTATTTTAAAGTGTGGTACTCTAAGATGAGACACGTTAACGTTCCGTTTTGCCATCCACACGGCCATCTCATGAATTACTTACAGTCATGCTTCTGTATTCATCTTCAAACATATCCAGAAAAATTTCTTCGCCCTGTAAAAGGAAACAAGAGGAATGCATTTGCCCCTCCATAAACATTCCCTCTGCTTCTCATTATACGATGGTCTTAAAACTTCCCACCTTTCCCACATTCTTCAAGGACCACTTTTGACCAAACTAGGAATGAAAAGAGCTACAGCTTCCCTTTATCTGGATAAGCTGTCAGCTGTTTATCTCCTCCTGTCAAGGCTGCGATTCCTAAACGCCTGGCGGGTGCCTTGCTTGATTTGCCTCTGGTGGAAAAACATGGCGCCTGGCCTTAATTCAACAAAAACAGCTTTGGAAATGGGTCATCGCCACAAAACGGCTTGAGTGCCTGGCAAAGAGGCCGTTTCTGCTGATCTTCCTGTTTATAAACTTCCAGACCTTTAAATAGGAAGTCAGCTAAGGGTCGACTCACACGCAAGGCAGCAGCAGCGGCAAAATGACCGCAATCATTGGCCGCCGCCACCAAAATAGGTAGGGTCTCGGGGGCCAGAAAAACTTAGCTGAAGGCAGCGGCAGCACTTCCGTTTTGTGCTCATAAACCAGTATAGTTTATGGTAGAAACCTGCTAGCAACTCTACTAGCATGAGGTGACTTCAAAGGCTACAGAGATGGTGTTGTTGACTGTATGTGGCTCATTGGTCCTCAGAATTGCCCACCCTTGGTCTAGATTGGGATAACTATCATGGTGCTCTGTAGGCCCTGATGAACTACAGCTCCCATTAGCACCAGGCAACATGGCCAATACCCAGTAATGATTGGAGTTGTAGTCCAACATTTTCTAGAGGAGTCCACCATGTTGGCTTTACCAGAGTCTGGTGAAAGCACCATGTAATTCCTGTCCAGTAAGTGATGTCTTAGGTGCTATTCTTATTAAGCTACGAAAAGGCAACCATGTACTTTAAAAGGTTCCCTGCTGGCTCCCTCTATCTTCCCCTGTATTCAGAAGTAAGGGAAACATGGAAAGCATGAGAATACTGTACCTTATAAAAACGCCGCACCAAGTGAACGCTTTCTTCTCTCGCGCCCTAGAAAGAAAAGGATACGGCTCAGTTCTACTTTGTGGCGGGCAGCTTTCAATAAGGCTTTAAAAGCAGCAAATGTCTTTCCCCAATACCATTGCTTCCCCCCTGGAAAGCCAGTTAAAAGAAAGAGAAGGACATCTCACGGCACTCTCCAGTGCAGGGGTGGCAAACTTGGTGGGGGCGGGATTCCCATCAGCCCTAGGCGGTGCAGCCAATGATCGGGATGACGAGAGTTGGTGTCCAACAAGATATGGAGGGCGCCATGTCTGCTACCCCTACCTGATGAGATGGGCAGGATCCAGACTGCTTCAGAAAGGTTCTAATGTGTTCAGCCCCCAACCTTTACGTGGGGGTTACGTTCCAAGGCACCACATGCATCAGTGAAATTGCATGTACCGTATTTTTCGCCCTATAGGGCGCACCTAGTTTTTTTTTTGGGGGGGGGATAAAGAATTTTTTTATAATTCCCCCCCCCAGCCCCCAGAACAGGCTCCTCAGCGCGCCCTAGGCTTCGGGATGCAGGCTGCTATCCGCAAGCCTAGAGAGCCCGACGGGAACTCCCACGGGCTCCCAAGGCTTGCAGATAGCTTCCTGAAGCCTGGAGAGCGAGAGGGGTCAGTGCGCACCGACCCCTCTCGCTCTCCAGGCTTCAGCGAAAGCTTGCATTCGCCCCATAGGACGCACACACATTTCCCCTTCATTTTTGTAGGGGGAAAAGTGTGTCCTATAGGGCGAAAAATACGGTAATTGAAACACATCGAAAAAGCCTGCAAATACCCCGTTCTGCCCTTTTAGCAACATTTCAGTGACGTTTACATTTCTGAGTTTGGTGCGATGTGCGTACACACAGTTGCACACAGTTGGACATGGGTAAACAGGGGGGTTGCCCGTATTAAGAAGGAGGTGCTAACATGTACCAATAGCAACTGTAACCCAGTGACAGCCCACATATTGCTGTTCATACGTTGTGTCATTTTCATTTTAACTCTTTATTTGTGCTTTTGCCCTGTATTTTTATCTTGTGAACTTGTGATGAAGGGCGGTATAGAAATCTAATAAATACAATAAAATAAGTAAGTCCCAGGCTCAATCCCTAGCATCACTGATTAAATTTTCCCAGGACTGGGAAATTACCCCTTCCCTTCCCAAGACCATGATGAGACCAGAAAGACCAATTGAATGATGTGGAACAAAGCAGTCAGATTCGGCACATCCTGGTGACAGAGCTGTAGCAGTTTCTTCGACTCCTAACTCTTTGCTCTCAGTTCTGCTTGTACTAAGGCATGGATTCCAGCCCAATCAGACACTGGTTTAGAGAACAGCTAGCCAAAAAAAAAGTCTTAGATTTTTTAAAAAATGAACGTATTCTGGAAATTTCATTTCATCTTTTTCTATGTGTACTGCCTACTCATAAAGATGGACTGTTAGCAATCCGAGAAATTTTGACACTTACATACCAGCAGTTAAGAGGAAAAAGGTGTCCAAACCCCGCAAACACTCACCTCCAAACAGGCAAGGTGAACATCCTTTATAATTCTACCATGTTTGGACATCACCAGCTGCTTCAGTAGCAAGCAGCCAAGTTCCAATGTAGCCAGGCGAATTTTCCCATCTGTATGTTGGGCGGGGGGGGGGGGGAGGGGAGGAGGAGGGCAGGAAAAAGTTAGAGATTGTTGAGATCAAGTTGCTGACGTCTCAGCTTTACAGGCCAGCGCTTTAGCACCACTAGTCAAATTCAAGTATCTCAGCACTGTGGCATGTTTTGAGTACAAAATGCAAAACACTTCTTGCACTCAAACAAACACTGGAGCATGGAAAAGAACTGGGAAAGAACTGTTGTTTCTCTTCTGCAGTAGAGTGGAAGCCCATCCAGCTTAGTCCAAACAAAACCCAAACCCACAATTTGGCCAAAGCAGCCACGCTCTCTACAGATTAACAGAATGATTCACTGAATGATTACAACTAAGAACTTTTAACTCCACCTTCGCATTCTCCCCCCTCATCTCCCCCCCCCCCCCGTTGTACAGTGGAACCTTGGTTTTCAAACATAATCTGTTCCAGAAGGCTGTTCGACTTCCAAGACATTAGAAAACCAAGGATCAAAGGGCTGGCTGCAAAGTCAATGGGGGTGGGGGGGGGATGAAAAACGTGCCTCAGAAGCTGTTTGACTTCCAAGAGACTTTTGAAAACGGAAGCAATTACTTCTGGGTTTTCAGCGTTCGGGTTCTGAATTGTTCAGCTTCCGAGATGCTTGAAAACAGAGGTTCCACTGTACAGTCAAACCTAGGTTCTCGAACGGCTCCGTTTTGGAACGTTTCGGCTCCTGAAATACCAAAAACCTGGAAGTAAATGCTCCGGTTTTTGAATGTTTTTCGGAAGCCAAACGTCCGACGGGGCTTCTGTTTGAGTGCAGGAAGCTCCTGCAACCAATTGGAAGCCGCGCCTCGGTTGTTGAACTTTTTGGAAGCTGAACGGGCTTCCGGAACGGATTAACCGAGGTTTGGCTGTATCTCCTAAGACCACGAACCTGATGGTTGGGATTGGGACTGTCACAGATATTTATGAGCAGCTCCGAGAGCCTCTTTTAGCCAAATAATGTTGTTGTCATTATTATTAACAACAAGTGTTTACTTCAATTATTTAAATATTTTATATTGCCCCTTGCCGTTCTCAACCATTTTTAACGCAAGTAAAAGAGCAGCAGTTGAGGCAGCAGGTTTCAAACGCAAGTGAAAAGCACTGAGATACCTGGGCATATCAAAAGGGCTACGGTTCAGTTCCCACATAATGCTAGGCCAAACCACGCAAACACATGAATAAGCAGGAGAGGAGATCACGGCGGCTTTGCTCCTTCTCCAGTCCTTCTGCCGGTGCACTGCAGCGATCTAAGCCGTGGGCTGGCTTGACAGGCTCGTGGTTTGTCTCTCTTCCAAGCAAACCACGGAGCTGTAAGCCAGAAAGGCAAAAACCTCTGGTTACAGCTCAGAGTTTGTCTGGGGCAAGATGAACCGCCCACCACGTGTTCCCACTAAGCCATGGTTTGGTTTAGTGTTACATGTGAACCAGGTCAGCTTTTCATGACCTAATTGGAAGGGCATGAGATCAGAGCTCCCCCATGCGATGAAAGTTAGAAGCTTCGCTGGCAGAGGGGAGAGAGAATCTCATGTCCATGCTGAATATCAAGGCTCGGGGTTAGATTCATCACCTGCCTAGACAGTCCCATAACCTGTGCTTTGTGTATTGCAGGGGCAGCTACCCCCTGGCCCTCCAGCTGCTGATCATTGGCCACACTGGCTGAGGATAAAGGCAGCTGGAGTCTGGAAAGAGTTGGAGTGCAGCAGCTTACCCCTCTCCAACCTCTGGTGTGGTCCATGCTGTTAACAACAGTCTCAAAGCTGTATAAATCCCATGCCTGTATAAATTATGCAAATTTGCTGAACTTGCAAGATCTTTTCTTTTGCATAATTGTTTTCTGTTTTGGCAGCAGATAGCAAACGCCTCGTTGAAAAGACGCAAGGAAGAAAGGATCTGGGATGTCAGCATTGCCGCCTATTCCAAATTCTTTCTTGCTCAATACAGGACTTGGAGAAGCAATGAGACGTTTGCTGTAAGTGGCTGCACTGTATCTGGAATTGCTCCCCTTGAGCTCTGGTAGGATTCTGCCCGCAACATCCTCTGTTAAACAACTGGTCTCTTTACATTCCCACAAGAAGTCTTTGCCTCAAGAGGCTGAGAGTCAATGACTTCTTGTTCTCTGCTACTGCTGATGTGAGCTATGGTCATTGTTTGAAGATGTCTTTGGCGTTGGCTTGCTGCTTCATGCTTCCAGAGTCAAACACAGCTTCCGAGTTCCTGTCTTGAAAGCAAAGCAGGCTCTAGGCGTGTAAATTTGTCCTACAGGAGTCTTTGCCAACCTGCTGAGAGTTGTAGTTCTAAAATGCCTGGAGGGCAATAGGCCGACAATGGCTACCCTATAGCAAAAGCCCTTCTGGTCCACAAAGGAGGGTGCTTTGCATACTCTTGCTTTCAGCACTTGTTAGTACAAAAAAGAAGATTGACAAAAACCCTCTACCTGGCTGAGCGGCATAGTTCATTATCCTGATGAGCCTCTCAGCGAGCACGTGATTGTACGAGGTCTTCTCCTCAGCATCCAGTGCCGAGAGCTGAATTCTCTCCAGCGTGTCTGGCTCGATTCCTTTGAAGACAGAAAAAGTGTTTATTGCAGCTATGTGACAGTTTGCCAAAGCACACTTCCAAGGAACCAAGAAGCCAGTAATTAAGAAAGGCAGCCAGGCCTTGGGAAAGCACCAGTTTCCCAAGTTACCCACACATAGATTTTGAAAGGCGAGGAGGCAGTGAGAAACAAAAAGAGAAAAGCAATTGAAATCTTCCCAGCGCTCCCCATAAGTCTTTAGAGGCAGGAAATGCCCTGATCAACATCACCAATTCCACCACCCAACTGCACTGGAGATCTCCCTGGGATGTTTAGTTTACACGCTTTCTTGAGGCTTCCAACCCCTGATTTTGCAGGGTTGATAAGAGCAAAGCAAAATCTTGATAACAACCTTGGTAACCACTGCCGGGGTTACGAAACTGCCTTGATGGGCACTGCCTGGTCAGCAACTATTTTTAAAAGGAGAATGAGTGGATCAGGCCTCACCTGTCCCCCGCCAAGGTGGTATTTTAGTAAGCCAGATAACAGCAATAATAACACATCCCCCAAACTAAGCCTTGATCCCAGCAACAAACCCTAAAGAGTATCTCTGCACATTCTGCATCTGCCTATCGGCCACTTGCGACCAAGTGACAATGTGCGGGCACCAGGATGGCGCCTGACGTCTCCACCATCTGGAGGTGCATACCAGGGGATCCTTGGATCTTGACTGTAAAATCCTACCTGTTATATTTTATCTGCACAAACAGAATGAATTTCAGAACCCAAAAAGTCACCTTGAAAAATACGACTTTCGAGCAGTGTGGCCCCAAAATGGCAACGAGACATTCGGTTTTGCCAAGTGTAACCCTCGTTTAAGAAGCCATATGGCACCTAGCTTATATATCTGAGTTTCTAACACTGCTGGGGGCATAAGCACTGTTTCTTGTATTTATCTATTTTTAAAGTGAGAAGATAAGGGAGGGCAAACAGAAAAATGGGGATGGAGGCTGGAACCAGATCAGGAAAGGTGAGTGAGAAAGAAGCAGAAGACAGACAGACAGATAGATGTAACAGGGATAGGGGGTGTTGTGCAGAAGGCTGGGGTGAAAATTGAGTCCTGAGACCTAAAGAGGTTGACAACCATTGCAGCACAGCACGTAGGCATGCACAAATTTGGGGAATGGAGCTGACAGAAGGAACTACTGGCTTGTTTGTGCCTCCAAGTAATTTAAAGCCAGATAATATAGCAAGCTGTTCCTGTAACGCAGCAAGCCAATTTCTCAGAAGAGGCTGTCTCAAAATGCCGTCCTTGCTTGACAATGCATGGTACAGTAAGAACCTTTTGTAATATTTAAGCCCTGTGCACAAAAAGCTGGTTGTCGTAGTTATACATAGCCAAAGAAATCTTTCCGTCATGAAAGCAGGACAATTTGCTCCTCTCCATTTAATGCCTACCAATCCTGAACTCAACTGGCCAAGCATTGCCAGTAAAATCATTTTCAACCTACACTGCACAAATGAGGGACTGGCTGCTCCAATCTTAAGAACACCTATGAAGTGAAACTGATGTTTTATACATATGTTTATTTAAATAAAAATCAGGAGAGAGTCACCCACAAGAAAAGAGTATTACACTGTTCTGAAAATTCTACTGTTTTTTTCTGCAGCTTAACTACCACGATACTGTGTAAATAATATCCATGGGGAAAATGTAAGCAAGAACAGATTATGTCATAGATTCCCAGGGATTTTTAAAATCCAACATACACACAAAACCACTCTTCACCACACAAAAGCTTGGGACTTACCATGAATTCTAAAGCTAAAGTCTGGATTAGATCAAGCCAGCCCCTCCCCATCTGTGGAGGACAATACACAGCTCAGAAGACATGTGTTTTGCTGGCTGATTTTTGGATGCCAGCTTTCATTAGCCCCACCATGGCCAAAGCCTGGTGACAGAAGATAGAGTCCAACAAGGGTCCCCCATGGAAGCCAACCCTGTGGTTCCACAGCAGACGTCTCCAGTGAAAAAGGATCTCAGGTCATGATTGAGGAGTAAAAGGCCTCTCAAAGAGAAGCCGCCAGACCCAGAATGGAGAACCTGTGATACATTTAGTGTTGTGGGGACTACAACTCCCGTCATCCTTGGCCACAGAGCATACTGGCTGTGCCTGATGAGCATTTGGAAGTCCAAAGGCATTTAGAGGGCCGCAGACTCTCTATTACTGGCCTAGAGAGTACTGAGCTAGATGGATCCGTGGGTTTGACTCGACAGTATGTGGTTTCAGGTGTTCAGGACACTCTACATTGTCTGCAAAATGCTGATGACACACAGCTCTACTTATCCTTTACGCCTGCAGGTGTGGCAGTGGAGGTGCTGAACCGTTATCTTGCCTCGGTAATGGACTGGATGAGAGCCAACAAACTAAAGCTCAATCCAGATAAGGCTGAGGCACTGTTAGTGGCGAGGTTACACCCCCTCTAAAAAGTGGCAGGAGTGCTCCTGGATCCTTTGCTGTCCCCTCAAGGCCCAAGTGGCCTCAGCGGTGCAGAGTGCCTTCCATCAGCTTGGGCTGGTGGCCCAGCTGCACTCCTATTTGGACAGAGATAGACTAACTTGTCCTATGCTCTAGTAACATTGAGGTTAGATAACTGCAATGTTGGGCTGCCTCTGAAGATGGTTCAGAAACTTCAGCTGGTGCAGAATTCAGCGGCCAGCTTGCTCACCGGGGCAAGACGGGTTGAGCCTATTACATCAATCCTGGCCCAACTGCACTGGCTGCCAATCAGTTTCCAAGACCAATTCAAAGTGCCATCTTTAACCAATTCTTCATGATCAAACCCAGATCATGAGCTTTTTACAACACCCCTGAAAAAGCTGGCCTACAGTTCCAATCACACCCCAAGGGTTGGCCATGCTGGCAAGAGCTGATGGAAGTTGAAACCCCACTCTTGGGCTCAATCTTACCTTTGTTATGAGACATGGCGTACAGGAGGCACAGCACAAAGAGAGCGTAGTAATCAAATTCAGCACATTCCAGGGCATTATACACCATCTCAAGGAAAGGCCTGGAAGAAAGGGGGTGATGAGTGTTTGGGGGGGGGGGAAGACTCCAGCAGCCATGTATCAGGACCCTAAAGGTAAAGGTAAAGGGACCCCTGACCGTTAGGTTCAGTCGCAGATGACTCTGGGGTTGCAGCGCTCATCTTGCTTTACTGGCCGAGGGAGCTGGTGTACAGCTTCCGGGTAATTATAACTAAAGCACACCCTCAATGTACACAATGCTTTTACAAAGGGCGAGAGGAGAGGTTCCCCACTCCATAGATTTCCCAGGAAGGGGGCTGAACTGCTCCATTCAGAGACTCAGGAGCGTCGCTTAACACCACCAGGCTGCTTAAATGCAAGAGGCAGCACTTCAAACTAGAAGGTGTGCTGGACATTACGTGGGCCTGAAGTTGGCCTTCAGCTGCAGCACTAGCTAAAATAGCGGCTTGGCAGAGAGAAGGAAAAGCAGGAAAGATAATTAGAAGTGGTACTCCAACTCCCATCAGCCCCAGCCAGAATGGCCCAGAGTGAGAGATGGTGGAAGCTGGGCATCCCAACATCATTTGGAGAACCTAGTGTTCAAGTAGGAGCTTGGCTGACAGTGCCAAATCTCCCCCCGTACCTGTTCCAGTTTGACATTTCGGAAGCGGCTGCGCTCTTTTCCTCATCCGTGATGTTTTGCTCAGTGACAGACAACTGGCATCGGTCCATGATGACCATCTCAATTTCTGCAGAGAAACAGCAGCTCATTTAGAAACATTTCTAGGGAGATTGTACTTGTTAGAGGGTGCAGGGGTAGTCAGAAGTTAATGGCTTATCTATTGCCCATTGGAATTCTTGCAAAGGCTGCTGGTCTGATAATGCTTTTCTTGAGAAAGAGCACTCAGGATCACTTAAGAACAGAGTTGTTACATCTTAACAGTGAAGAGGTCCTATTAACTACTGATTTATAAACTTAACACATGATGATGGCTCACAGGGATTCTAGGTTTTTTTAATAAAAGAGAGGAGGGGTAGACAGAAGGAAAGTAGACCATGTACAACGTCACTTCACCTTACATAGAGGTACAGAAAAAAAAAGGTGAATTGTATGTTACCTTTTATAGCTCTGCAAGAGTGTTCCAACTCAGGGGATTCACAAAAGTGTTACAAGCAATAAACATTGGGTGCTTGAGGCAGAATTCCATATTGAGCATTGGTCACAAGGCAATCCATCATAGAACTGGAAGGGACCACAAGGGGCATCTAGTCCAAGCCCCTGCAATGCAGGAATCTTTTGCCCAACATGGGGCTTGAACCCACAACCTTGAGATCAAAAGTCATATGCTCTACCAACTGAGCTACCAAGGCGCATTCCCTTTATTAGGGTCAACTGACAGTATTTAGGTCATGAGACAAAATAATAGGGAGTTAACAAACCCAGAATTAACCAAATGTGGGAAACAAGTTCTGTTCTCCAAATGAGAATCATCCATTGCAAATCAAGCCACACAATGTATCTCCAATGTGCACAAGATAAGAAGAAGAAGAAGAAGAGTTTGGATTTGATATCCCGCCTTTCACTCCCTTTAAGGAGTCTCGAAGCGGCTAACATTCTCCTTTCCCTTCCTCCCCCACAACAAACACTCTGTGAGGTGAGTGGGGCTGAGAGACTTCAGAGAAGTGTGACTGGCCCAAGGTCACCCAGCAGCTGCATGTGGAGGAGCCGAGACGCGAACCCGGTTACCCAAGATTACGAGACTACCGCTCTTAACCACTACACCACACTGGCTCTCAGTAGGAATTGGTGAATTACTGGTTGTGGTTTTCATTTACTGGCATGCTTACCTTCGCTCTCCCCAGTGGGCTTGATGCCTTTGGACAGGCCCTCTGTGCCTTCTTGGGCGTCTTCTGGCCCCCTCTCTTCCTCTTCATCCTCTCCAACATTCTTATAATTAGGCCTCTTCTGCAGCCTCTTCTTGCCCTTATGCTTATTAATTTCCAGGGATCTCTCTAAGGTCTCCGTAGGTTTAATGAAGCATCTGATGCCAGTCTTGAGCTAAAATGTTTGACAAAGGTAAGCGTTACTCTTTAGCAGGGGGGCAAAGCAACTCCAGGTGTTTCCTTACAGAGCCACACAGCAACATGTAAGCGGCCCAACTTCGGCTTGGGGAAAACCATTACCATGCCAGAATTCGCACTGTGGACACATCCAGGCTGCCATTATTTCTGGGTGGAGATCAATCACATACCAGCAAATTCAGGTGGAATGCTTAAAAGCTGATTGGGAGGTTTTGAGCAACAAACCTGCTTCCCCTAAATAGCAGACTTGTGTGATAGGGAAAGTTACAGAAAAATGCACTGGGAAATGTGCTATAACTCTAACACGACGTCATCTAGCCGCCCTGCAAGCACATCAGAATGAATGCTCAATGAACAGGTCATCTGGAAACATCCTGTGTCTAGAACTTCAACTGGAACCATAAAAGGTTTCCTAGTCCAAAACAGCGAGGTGTGATAGCACTTAGGCGACTCGCTCCCTACCTGAAGCATGGAGTCAAGTAAGGGTTAGCCCATTGCTTCATTCCATTCAACGTCTAAAGGAGTAACTGGTATTCAGAGATACACAGCCTCCAACACTGGGGGTAAAACATAGCCATTGTGGCTAGTAGCTACTGATAGCCTTACCCCTGGGCTCACGTGCTCCCCATTTGCTTTCTGTGAGTCTCAGCTTGTTAGGTGGTCCAGACTGGGGATTGTGATTAAGTTAGGCCAGTTTAACAAACCAGTTTCACAGCCCATGGTTTGAAGTTGGCTTGTTTTGAAACCAGCCAGAAAGCAAAGCTAAATGCAGCTGACTACCTCCTCCTATCTGCAGTTTAGCATGATGTTCAAATGCAGCTGGCGTTTCCCCTTAACCACGGCTGTGTTTTGCTTCAAGCAAAGTCTGAATTCCGCCTACAAAATGAATAGTGTACTTTAGTGGTACCTCGGGTTAAGAACTTAATTCATTCCGAAGATCCGTTCTTAACCTGAAACTGTTCTTAACCTGAAGCACTTTAGCTAATGGGGCTCCCCACTGCTGCTTCCACGCCACCACCACACAATTTCTGTTCTCATCCTGAAGCAAAGTTCTTAACCCGAGGTATTATTTCTGGGTAAGCGGAGTCTGTAACCTGAAGCGTATGTAACCTGAAGTGTCTGTAACCCAAGGTACCACTGTATAACCAAAACATGCATTTTTAACATTTGGGCTGGGACGCCTGCTAGGAAAATAAGAAATCAAACCATGCTAGGTAAGTACCACCTCTAGGTTACAGGAAGGAGAGAAAGTAGGCTAAGCAGAAAGCAGCAGGAACCAGCCACATCCGATTCGGGCAGGAAGCAAGTGGAAACCATTCTGACAGGAAGGAAGGTAAGTGCCGAATGTGACTTCTGCCTCACGTCATGCGGTGTATATTGTGAAGGCACGTGACTCACTGACCCAAGACAACCGCAAGGCAGCGAGACCACCCCATTGTGCCACCTCCCCTTGCTGGGAACACACACTTCTCAGGTTTCTGAAACATCTCATAACAAGGCAAGCACGCTCCTCTGTAACACCTGAACACTTCAAGCAAAACTAGAAAACAGTTATTGCTGCTCTGAAGAAGAAAAATAAAGAGCTAGTTGTGGGTGCAATTCACCAAGCTTCCACCTGACTGAAATACATATGCAGTTTTTAAAAAATGTTGTTGCATGCATGAGTTCTGTTTTTTCTACAGACATCTGCTGCTCAATCTCACTGGCAGCGGTTTTCCAGCATCACAAATAAAATTCCTACTCCAAATTTCCTTAACTGGAGTTGAACATGGGGCTTTCTACACACCAGTGTGCTCTACCACTGAGCTATGCGAATTACTACGAAATAAAATGTGTGCATCTATTCATAGGGATAAATAGTGGCTCTCAAGCTGCTCCTGTGAAGTGTAAAAAAACAGGGGGAAAGAAGGGTGCATGCAAAAGTTGCCAGGTTCAATCCTATCACATCTCCAAGTCAAAGACTTTAGCCTAGAACCCTGGAGAGCCACACCCTGTACATGTAAATAATACTGAGCCAGAAGGACCAATAGTCTGACTCAGTGTAAGGCAGCTTCCAGGTGACAATAATAATAATAGTAATAATAAAAATAAAAATATAATAATAAAATTAATTTAATAATAATAATAATAATAATAATAATAATAATAATAATAATAATAATAATTTCTTATTTATACCCCGCCCATCTGGCTGGGCTTCCCCAGCCACTCTGGGCGGCTTCCAACAAAATATTAAAATACAGTAATGCATCAAACATTAAAAATTCCTTCCAGTAGCACCTTAAAGACCAACTAAGTCAGTTCTTGGTATGAGCTTTCGTGTGCATGCACACTTCTTCAGATACACACCAAAACAATTTTTTTTTGTTTTGACTATGGCAGACCAACACGGCTACCTATCTGTAGCATCAAACATTAAAAGCTTCCCTAAACAGGGCTGCCTTCAGATGTCTTCTAAAAGTCTGGTAGTTGTTCTCTGACATCTGGTGGGAGGGCGTTCCGCGGGTGCCACTACCAAGAAGGCCCTCTGCCTGGTTCCCTGTAACTTGGGCTTCTTGCAGCGAGGGAACCGCCAAAAGGCCCTCGGCACTGAACCTCAGTGTCCAAGTAGAAAGATGGGGGTGGAGACGCTCCTTCAGATATACTGGACTGAAACGATTCTACCACTGGACTCAAAACTGTTATCACTACAAAGGATTCAAGAAGAAACCTCCACGAAGACACAGATGCAGTACTTGTTTTCCGCATTCCCTCTCATGTCCAGGCCCACTACGTATGGTGCTCAGACATCTTGCTTGTAAATGCCACTTGTACCCCCTTCACACTAACAGAAGACTCTCGGTAACACAGGGCTGGCTCCTTGCTTCTCTGCTCTCCCTTCCACCCCCTGTAGCTGCAGCAAGCTTTCTTACAGTGAGGAAGGCTCCATTTCATCCCACTGAATCAATGCCAAAAACTGCACAGCAGTCATCCTCTAGATGTTGCTTCATTCCAGCTCAGTTCAGCCCCAGCCAGCAGTCAAAAGTTATTGAGATGAAGGGAGCTGCAATCCAACAACATCTGGAGAGTCAGAGGTTCCCCACACCTGTTGCAGAGGTTTCACAACACACACATACACAAAATTAGCCAGGCCGTACTCTTTCTTCTGACAAGTTTCACTTATTTGGAGGCAAACAGCTTTTGGGGGGAGGTGGGGGCATCTGCTGTTGTTATTGTAAATTACCCAAACTTCAACCCTTGCAATCACAAAAAGAAGAGGGTGGGTCCTACAAATATACAGCTCAAGTGACAAGAGGTCTAGGTAAAGAGATGCATTTTCAGTATTCAATGAATACAGTGGAAGTGTGGAGGGAGTTGCACATCTTAGGGGCTGCCAAAAATAATACCCTCTGCTTGATCATACACACACCAAACATCTGAGGACAGTGCAGCTGCTGAGAGGTCCCCATCCATTGATCTTAACAGCCAACAGGGCCTGTAGGAAAGGAGGTGGTCTTTCAGATATTTGGGGCCTATGTCGTTTCATGCTTTAAGTATTATGTGAGCACCTTGAAATAGTCCCAGGGACTAACTCGAAAGCATTACAGCTGTTTTAAAATGGGGATCATGTGGGTTCTAAATGGAACCGTAGCTGGTAATCTGGCTGCAGCATTTTTGACCACCGAGTCACCTTCAAGGGCAGCCCCATGTAGAGTGCATGAGTACATTGCAACAATCTGTTCTGGATACTACATGATCATTGAAAACAGAGGCCAAGCCATCTCTGTGCAAAAGGGTCCAGATCGGGAAAGAGGAACTCTCAGCCACCTGAGCCTCCAGTGAACAATCTGGGGGTGGCCCCGAAGACCAGCTGAAGTTTCTGAGTCATCTTCAAAGGCGCCCACACAGTACTGAGTGTAACTGCAGTAATATGCAGTAAATGGGATACATCAGGGACAGCCAACTTCCAAGAGACTGCAATCTACTCACACAATTAAAAACTGGCAGTAGATCTACAACTACTCAGGTCTAAGTTGTTGAGCTTTTTTTACGGAGGAACATGGGTCCGTTTTTTTTGGGGGGGGGGGGGTTTCAGGTCAGAGTTGTTAAACTTTTTTTAGGGAGGGAAATTCCGTTTTTAGGGGGATCAGGGCGAAGGAATAAATAAATAAATAAATAAGGCATTCACCAAGAGATCATTAATGAAACAGTCAGCCTCGCAGCAAGAACTACGTCTTCCGGTATAGCGACCTAGAGGGCGGGAAGAGGCCAGATGGAGGAGCTAACAATCGACCGCAATCTACCAAAACCTCTCAGGGATCGACTGGTAGATCGCGATCAACCTGTTGGACATCCCTGGGCTCCATCATTTGTCTCTGCAGGGCCATAGCTTCACCCCTTCCAATTATGCACCAGGATATACAGAAAATATATATCAGAGAAATGAGTGAAGGACTTTATTGAAGCCCTGTGCTTAATAGTCCAACTTCACACCATTCCCACTCGCTGTCCTACAGCAGCAAGCGACTTTCTGTTTTGCTAAATGAAGGCTGTACTGCAGTCCTAGCCAACTCAGCACCTTCCAGACTGTGCTGGCTGAGGCCGATGGGCTCCACTGCCCTACTTAACAAACGCTGCTCAGTGCAAAATATAGTTCCCAGATTGTGAAGCAGGTACAGGGCACATCTTTTTTCATTTTCTTCTCTCGTCTCCTGATAGGAAACGGACATCCAGAATTAGCAATAGAACATTTCGGTTTTCTGAACGGTTACATTTACATAGAAAAACTAATTTTTTTAAAAAAGAAGAAGAAGACAATGTTTAGCCCTGCGTAACCTCCACCTTTTCCAACCACACACAGACGCAGTTCAAAATAAATCAATTAAAACAAAAAACCTCAAGCCCGAGAAAATTCTGCAAAACAGCTTTGGTGGAAGTAAAACTGCTGCAGCAGAAAAAGGCCACAAGCTTCTGACCACAGATTTCCTAGTAACAGAAGCCACTTGAAGAAAAATGGGCGAAACGTAGCATGAGGTAATGTGCTGCGAAGACAAGATTGTTTTCATGTGTAACAGTTATCTTCTTTTAATATTTCAGTTCACGTACAAGATCAGGTCAACATTCTCACATTTCCCCCCTTCTCTCTCGTTTTTAAACAGAACAAGGTATGCCAAACGCAAGTGGCCTGGCCACCTGTTACATACCACAAGCTGCAAAAATTAAGCAGCCCCCTCGCATGCTCAGATTCTTGCTAAGCAAAAACAGGTGCACAAACCCTGACCCAGGGCCCCCTGGGGTTGTGGATGCAAAGGTGCACGTGCTCCTTTCACTTACTGAACTCTTCTGGATGTCTTGCTCAGCTTTTGAAAAAAACACCGACAGGTCTCCGTTGAGAATAACTTCGGCCAGGGAATTGACCAGAGGTGCATGATGTATGATCAGGAAAACCTGAGAAGAGGCAGCAGCAGAAAAGCAGAATGTCAGGATGGAACCTACAAAGAAACTGCTGCCCACAGGACCCCAAGCAGCTTTCTGACAACATGTCTGGGTGGCCGCTATCACTCCCCTCAAGATCCATTTTTTGGGGTGCCAATTCCCATATGCAAAAAGAGCACAATGAAGTCCTGGGACAGGGCTGTGCAGGGTTGCAGATTTACTCTCCCTTTTTCTTTTTTTGAGAGGGCAGGGAGAGAAGTGTCACATATTTGAAGGCTTCTCCAAATCAATAATCCCCTGCAGTGGAAAGCTAGCACACCAGGAGAAGTCTTATTGGCAAGGTGGTAGCTTTCCATTAAAGTGGGTTGGGTGTTTCATGAATCATTCATATATATATATATATATATATATGCAGGTTTTGGTGTCCTCGGGTGTCTTCCCGTGTAAAAGTTGGGGTGTCTAGGCGACGTTTCGACGAGGTCTCACTCGTCATCTTCAGGCTGGTGCGACCAGCCTGAAGATGACGAGTGAGACCTCGTCGAAACGTCGCCTAGACACCCCAACTTTTACACGGGAAGACACCCGAGGACACCAAAACCTGCATTCCTGTACCCGTGAAAATCTACGAAAGCAAATATATATATATATATATATATATATATATATATACACACACACACACACACACACACACACACACACAAGAACCTATACTTAAATAACACACAACAGCAGAAAGACGCCCACAAAAAAACTGAATGAAAACTAAAATTAAGCAACACACATGAAGTACACATTTCGGTTGCTTCATTCACATTCCCTGGAAAAAAAATTGTTTTTGTTTTTGTTGCTTCCTACATTGCAGGGGGTTGGATGAGAAGATGCTCGGGTACCTTCCAACTCTACAATTTTATGATTCTATGATACTGGGGTGGTGGTGAAATTATTTAAAATATCTGTTCTATTTATAAGTTTCAGGGGAATGCCCTTGAGGTCATGTGATATTCTTACTTAAAAGCTAAATGCGTAGGAGTCATTTGAACATTGCTATTATCATTAAGATATGAAATCAGCTTTCAGCATGTAATTGAAAGTAATCTTTCTTGTTTGTCCACTAGCCTCCCCTGCAGTCTGTAGTGGCGCAGTCCTTTTTGGGCTGTTCCACAATGTTCTGTTTGCATGTTGGCTCCTTGGCAAAGCCTTTCCCAAGTAAATCCGGTCTTGCCATAACTGCTCTTCCCCTGCCTGCAAACTGTCCCCAAGTCTAGATCTCCCTGTCTATCTATCTGCTCACCCTTTTTCATCCATGGGATAATAATGGTAAATGTCCAAGGGATGACCAACTACATAGTTGTCATACGTATTATTGGTGCTACACTAAATCACATGCAAAATTACTGAAATTCTCAGCAATACCCCAAATACCAACTATGGATACTTAAAGACGTACTTGCGATAACAGATACAGAGAAACCTGGAGGCTGATTTTCGGACGTTCTCCACCCTAAGGAGCAAAGAGAAAAGTGGTGAGTGTGTTCAATTAACAGCTAGTATCAGTTTACAATGCAGAAATAAACACTTAAAAAAATATATATCTCCAAGTTGCCTTGGGGAAGCTTTGGACTACAATTCCCAGGTGTTTTGGACTATAACGCCCAGCCTTCAGCCACCACAACTCTCTCTCTCTGCCTCTAGGATGCAAATACTGTGCACAGATGCTGCACTCAACAGATTTGTCTCGGTTCATCTGAAAGATTGTGGCTGAGTGCTTCTCGTTAGGCTTAATTTAGCACATAGCTGGCTGCTTCAGACTATTTAGTGGGAAGCAGTGGCGTAGCGTGGGTTGTCAGCACCCGGGGCAAGGCAAGTAATTTGCGCCCCCTAACCCGTGGATTTGCACCCCCTAACCCGTGGATTTGCGCCCCCTAACCCTAACCCCCAGATGTTGCACCCGGTGTGGCCGCCCCCCCTGCACCCCCCACGCTACACCACTGGTGGGAAGCACAGCACGAGTGTGCAAGCCCACATTTGGTCCTTTGGGAGCACAGCCTGCCAGATCGCAAGCAGAATGAAGAACTACCTTATTGCTACCAGTGGCCAACCAGAGCTCACCAGGAAGCCCAGAGCTCACCCCCTCCCACAATGCTGTCTGCTCCTAGCATCTTTTATCCATAGCTAGACTGCACCTGAACATGGAAGTTCCATCTTGCTCTTAAAAAAATTCAGGCTTGCCCTGATGGAGCAAAACCACCATTTACCGAGTCCAGCATTCTGCTTCTATTATTGAAGGCTAGAGCCTCAGATTAAGATTGGGCAGACTTGGGCTCAAATAGTGAAATCCCCCGGGTAACAATGAAGCAGACCTCTCAGCCCAGTGGGATAATTAAAAAAAAGTGAAAACAAAAAAAATTCCTTCCAGTAGTACCTTAAAGACCAACTAAGTTAGTTCTTGGTATGAGCTTTCATGTGCATGCACACTTCTTCAGAAGTGTATCTGAAGAAGTGTGCATGCACACAAAAGCTCATACCAAGAACTAACTTAGTTGGTCTTTAAGGTGCTACTGGAAGGAATTTTTTTTGTTTTGACTATGGCAGACCAACACGGCTACCTATCTGTAACTAAAAAAAAGTGGGGAGAGAATCTTGATCCCCTTAGATGAGGGCTGTGGAACCTCCACTAGAGAAAGACAGGAAAAGTTGCCTTACAGTAAATCATACCAATCTAGTTCAGTATTGTCTGCACTGACTGGCAGCAGCTCTCCAAGGTTTCTCAGGCAAGGGTCCCAGCTCAGTCCTTCCTTGAGATGCCGGGGAATGAACTTGGGACCTTCTGTATATGAAGCATATCCTCTGCCACTGAGCTACGGCCCTTCGCCTCTTGATGGCATTGGATTGCAGCTCTCATCAACCCGGACCATAGCCCAAACAGTGATACCTCGGGTTAAGTACTTAATTTGTTCTGGAGGCCCATTCTTAACCTGAAATTGTTCTTAACCTGAAGCACCACTTTAGCTAATGGGGCCTCCTGCTGCCGCCGCGCCGCCGGAGCACGATTTCTGTACTCATCTTGAAGCAAAGTTTTTAACCCGAGGTGCTATTTCTGGGTTAGCGGAGCTGTAACCTGAAGCGTCTGTAACCCGAGGTACCACTGTACTAGCTGCTGGAAGTCCAAAAGCACCTGGGGGCAACAGGTGGCCTGCCCCAACATCAAAGACAGGACATTCATTTATTAAATGAAATTTCCAGCAGAAGCCAAAGAGATCCCTTCAGGAGGTACAGGTCAAGGTGATTGTCATTGACCCCCAGCATCCATAAATGCTGGGTGCATGCTATGAAGTCTATGGCAGACATACAGTTGCCCCTCTGGGGAATTAAAAGCCAGAGGCTCAGAAGAAGCAGGAAAATAACAACAACAAAGACACAGCGGTTTTATAAGAAACAGTCGACATCACCTTCCTAGCAGAGGCTTCCCAGGTATTTGCCCACAAAACAACAACATCCTCATCAGTGTGTGCTGCTGAAAAAACACCAGTGTTTCTTGGTAAAGGAGCAATCATGTCCTATCACTAATTCTGTCGCAACTGCTGCTCAGGGAAAATTGCAGATGGCTCCTAATCATTATTCCAAGAATCCATTTCTCCTTTATTTTCCTCTAAAAGCAAAAGGGTTCAAACAGGTTTCTTGTAAACAATGAGGTGATGTAACAGATATGAACCAGCAGCTCTTTCTCCAGAACAGTTACACAAGGCTAACTGTGCGAGGTTTAGCAAAGAAGAAGTAGAAAGTTTCAGTTATACCTTTAAAGCTAAGAGAAATGCTCTTTCAACAGAATTATTTCAGGCAGCCTTAAAGGTGCAACTGACAATTAAGTCCCTGTAACACTACTTTCAACGATTTTTGTCCTTTTGACACCCCTCAGTTGTTAAAAGATAGTTAATGCCTTACCTTATCTTGATTTACTAATGAATACACATAGAGAGGCAGGAAAAGGCTATTCAGCAGGTGGTCTGTGAGCACCTCATTTAAGAATTCACAGTTAATGATAAGGATATCGTTTAGGTAATGAAGATGGTCAAGGTGCTCGGCTACCAGGTCACTAAGCTTTCCCCTATTTCTGTGCCTGCAAAAGAGAGGGTCGATTGTAATAAAAACCTCTAAGTGGTTTGCAAAATAAAAACAGAACATTAGAATTATCAATAAAAGGCTGCTAAAAGCAGGTATTTAAAAACAGTCAAAAGCTAATTAGGATCATGAGACCAGGGCCCTGCAGGATCTGATTTCTTTCCACAGGGCCTGTAAGACAAGAGTTGTTCCATCTGGCCTTTGGCTTAGAATCAGTTTGATTCCCTCCCCCTCTTTCTTTTTCTTTTCTCCTCCTGTGAAGAGGCTGCATCCTAATGTTTTAATGTTGTATTTTAATCTTTTTAAATTGTATTTTAATTAACTTGTTTTTATTATTGGTCATTAGCCGCCCAGAGCCCAGTCTTGGCTGGGGAGGGTGGGGTATAAATACAAATTTATTATTATTATCAATTATCAGCTAAAAAGATAGGTGTTTTAATTCCGGCTTCTACATGTCCATATAGGTAAAGGTAAAGGTACCCCTGACCATTAGGTCCAGTCATGACCGACTCTGGGGTTGCGGCGCTCATCTCGCTCTATGGGCAGAGGGAGCCGGCGTTTGTCCGCAGACAGCTTCCGGGTCATGTGGCCAGCATGACTAAGCCACTTCTGGAGAACCAGAGCAGCGCACAGAAACGCCGTTTACCTTCCCGCTGGAGCAGTACCTATTTATCTACTTGTACTTTGACGTGCTTTCAAACTGCTAGGTTGGCAGGAGAAGACCGAGCAACGGGAGCTCACCCTGTCACGGGGATTCGAACCGCTGACCTTCTGATCAGGAAGTCCTAGGCTCTGTGGTTTAACCCACAGCGCCACCCGTGTCCCATATAGGCTTGCCTAAACAAAAATGTTTTTAGCAGGCATCAAAAAGAACACAGTGAAAGGGCCTGCCTGATGTCAATGAAGAATTCTGCTGCCTCTTCTCACCTCTACAACCCCCAACTCTCCTGCAAAGTTTTCCATATGAAGATTGTTTAGCGCTGGGGAGGAACTGTTCCTCCACAATCAGCAGAATTAAAAGTGCTCCCTTGGAGCCACCGCCATGCTTTCCTCATAAAAACCTATTGGTGCTCATCCCTACAGCTTATTCAGAAGTATATTTTTGCTCAGCAAAAGTTGAGCTCTTCCCATAAACTGTCCATTAAGTGGAAAGTCGATTCTTGCTCACTTACCATGCCTGTGACATGCCTGAACTGCCCCTTACTTAGAATCGTAGAATCACCGGGTTGGAAAGAACCCAGAGGCTCATTCAGTCCAACAAAATAAAAAGAAGATGACAGGGTCCCACACGACTTATTTCACAATTAGCAAGTATGCTGCTGGCTGTGCTTTTTATAACGCATTCCATAAGAATTTTAATGGGAGAACAAGAGATGGCTGGCTTGGACAAGTCCAAAAAAGATCTCGGTCAGCTTGACTGAAAGCTTTCAAAAATATTTGAGATGCAACAGGATCAAAGTGACTGTTGTGACCCCACCTATAATTGCAGCTGGTGGGAGCACAGGAACATCGGGAGCTCTCTTAATGCAAATCTTGAGTCTTGGCCCATCCAGCTCAGTCCTGTTTACACTGATTGCCAGTGGCTTTCCAGTGATTCAGCCCAAAGTCTTACTCAGCTGTGCTTGGAAGCGCCAGGAACTGAACATGGGACCTTCTGCATGCAAATAATACGCTTCTACCATTGAGTGACATCCCTTTCCTCATAAGCAGAGCTTCTCTGCAGCAGTTAATTGCCCCATGGCCAAAGGGCAAGGGCACAGAGCCTCTAGTAACCATGCAGAGGGCCAACAGCTGCTGGGAAGAGGTTGCACTCCCTAATTTCCAGCAGGAATATATATAATTCTGAGTCGGTGTCAGAGGGTGCTAGCTAGTGTATTGCTAGAACATTAAGGGAAATTCTGTCTATTTGGACAGAAGGAGGAGGGGGGGAAAAGGACCCCGCTAAATTTGAAACAATAAAACAGAAGCCGTTCAAAGCCATTAAGCTGAAATATAAATATAGAAAGGAACTAATAAGTGTGATAAATAATAGTGATAATAATTAATAAAAATGTCCCTATCCTCCTCCCTGTTCTACAAGAACAAAACTGAGACAAAGAAGGAGGAAGGCAGTTCCCACCACCTGGGCTGGTTATAATCAGGAAGGTAGGCTTTTAATTATTGTTCCTTATTGAAAGACTGAAAAGTACATAATTACAAGTGCATAGGGTAAAACAAGACACAAAAAGGCAGAATGAAAAGAAAAGAAATAGTACCTATGCAGGGGGGAAACAGAACAAAAAATAATTGTATACATTACCCCCACCTCCCCCCAAAAATACATAGTTGCAGTTAACCAGAAAGGTGGGCTTGGAGGAACAGAGATGGGGGCTGGTGGGGCAGTGCCACATTTGTCAAAATGGAATGGCCGCTAACACCAAGCTCCCTTCTCCCATTTCCTCCTGGGATTTTGGTTGTTTTTTTTTTTAATGCAGATGCCAATGCATGCAGATTTAATACAATGGACGAAGCTTCCTCAGATCGGGCGACATCACAACGAGAGTTAGAAAACAGGGCTTACTCTTCATCCGTTTGCACGCAGTTATCCAGTTCAATCACATGGCTCCCAATAAACCAGACGAGATTGGAGAAGTAAGGGACAGCAGTTTTGTCTCGGATGTAGTGCAGCATAGGCTGGTTGTCCACTTAAGAGGGAGGGGAGAAATCTTTTAAAAGATCCATTTTGAAAAAGAAGTAAAATGCAAAGCAAATAAATTCTACTCAGAGAAGATACATTGAAATTAATGGACCCAAGTCAGTCATGTCCACTAATTTAACGGGTCTACTCTGAGTATGACTAGTATTGGATACAACCCACGAATCCCTTTCAATAAATAGGCTGGCTTTCAGTAGCAGAAGCCCAAACCAGATATATTTCATGCCTAAGTTATCTATCACAGTTCATCATATTTTCCGTCCCTCGTGAGGTTAAACAAGTCCATTAAGGTGACATTTAAGTTATTCCTGCATTGTTCTGAAAACAGGCAGGTGAAACCAGTCATTTCTCACTTTCTAGAGAACTGGACAAAAGTGCAAGAATAAAAGCAATAAGGCTGAAAGTCAAAGTGATTAGCAGACTTACATGACACTGCATTAAGGAACACAGGATCATCAGTGAAGAAAGGGAGGGAAAAAACAGACAATGGTTAACAGGGTTAGGAACTGGGATGGCGAGACATCCTCCAAAGGGCTCAGTAGCTAAAGCACAAAGCATCTAGGCTAGAAGAGAGAGGTTAGGAGGAGATAGCAGTAGAAAACCATGCTGTGTGCATGCTACCACCTTGAGCCCACTCCCCGCCTCCCAAGTGACATAGCATGGCAGCCTCCAAACTCAACTCGGGGGCCGCGGTTGTCAGAAACTTCCTCCCTTCAGAGAACTCTTTTCCACATGGATGTATCTGCTGTGGGGTCTCTGGCACTGTTTCCCCTTTGTGCTGCCGGGAGGGGGGGGGGGTGGACTGGCTGGCTGGCTGAGGGCACTAGCCAAGTCAAAGGGATTGCGGCCGCTGCTTTGCAGCACACCCTGGAACAGACACAGGGTTCAGCTACAGAAGAGCACTGGAAGGGAAAATCATAGAATCATAAAACTGTAGAGTTGGACGGGACCCTGAGAATCATCTATTCCAACCCCCTGCAAAGCATGAATCTGTAAAGGTCTATTTCCTCCATCTGTCTCCACGTTCAGGGGTCCTGTGCAAGTAACCCAAGTAGGACCAATTCAGCTAGCTAGCCCTGGGGATTATCTAATTGATTTTTGAATTTTATTGTTATTCGTGTTTTTATACTGTATCTTATGCTCTTTTTATAATTAAGTGTTTTAAAGTGTTTTAAATTCGTTGTTAGTTGCCCTGAGCCCGGTTTTTGAACCGGGAAGGGCGGGGAATAAATAAAAAATCATTATTATTATTATTACCTTCCAATGCAGGCTCTAGTTCACAAAAGTGTGTGCCACAGTGGAAGGCATGAGCCTTTAAAGAAGGGGTGGGGAAACTTTTACTGCAGCCCAGGGGCCGCATTCCCTTCTAGGCAACCTTCCAGGGGCCATACGCCAAAGGCTGGAGTGTGCAGAGCAACAGGTGTAAATTTTAACTTTGTACAGTAAGCTAGTTTCTACGCCAACACCCTCTCTATCCTCCATCCAGGTAAGCAAAAGGCATTAATGGAGTTCAAGGACACAATCCAGATGAACAAAAGCACTCAAGGAGGTTGCAAAGCGAGGCTGGTGAGGAGAGAGGAGGCTATGGCTGGAGGGAGTCCAAAGGGCCAGACAGACGCTTGGGAGGGCCAAGTTTAAGGCTCTTAAACGTGCCACCGAATCATTTGCAGTTTCAGCTGCAAGGGGATTAGCAGTAGCTCCTGTCTGGAACTGTTCCACGGACAGGAAGCCCAAGAGGCTCAGTGGTTTAGACCACAGCACCACCCGCGTCCCTGATCCTCTGCTCTACAGTATTTAGGACATGTAATGCAAAGCCTGCCCGTGTCTTTATAGCTCTAACTTGATCCCGCTATGCTGTTTCACACAAACCGGTGGATAAAACATTTCCCCCAATTACAAAACCTGCCTTTTACTACACATCAGCTGTTCTTTTTTCCTTCCTCAAATATCTTCTGGTGAACTTGGGAACATGTGCAATTTACATATATAGTGCTTATGGGGCAACTGCACCACTTCTAAGAAGGAATTTCTAGTGATGTTAACTGCTAGAGCTCAAACTAAAAATAGCCAGCTTAATTCTTGAAGAGTTTCCTGAAAGGTGGGGAAAGGGAAGACCTAGAGAAATGCAGGTGCAAGACCAGAAGAGATGCAGGATTGAAATCTCCAGAGAGGCTTGGAAGTTATTTCACATTGTTCAAATGTTTATGCAGAAGCTGCAGAGATGCATCAATTTGCAGACTTAAATGTCAGTAAAATCGCTCTGTATTGCTGGTGCAATAGTCAAAGGAAAAAACAAACCTAGTATCTACTGAAGTATTTTGGACACTAGGGTCTTCAATGTATCCTTCAGCACATTAGCATTTTATTTTATTATTGGTATCCAAAGATGGGAGGAAGTACCGTAGCTTGGGGGGCAGCCCTAAGTACTCCCCCTGCCTTTTTGCTTGATTCTTTGGAACTTGGTCGTGGGACCTCAATAGGCAAGTTAGCACATTCAAAATGAATTCCTAATTCATGGGTCCCTCTCAGATTCTAGCATCTTTTATGACTTTGCAAGGATAAACATGGCTCATATTTCCCGAGACAGGAAATATTTTGCTCAATTCTATTCTACGGCACACTGACATTTTCTTCACTGATGAACAAAGGAAGAGAGACACGCAACATTCAAAGAAAGAGATTTTGATCATGCAACTTAACGTTCCCCATTTGCACAACGATTTGCACATTCTTCAGCATGTATCATGCATGCATGATCTTGCAAAGAATGACCTCTGGTGGCGCTTACAGTGTATTTCTCTTACAGGCACAACTTCTATAGAACCCTTTAAATACTTTTCACTGCTGAGACACTATTCTGGAGAACTCTTCTTTTAAAGATGAAAGTTTTAAAAGTGGCAACACTCATAGTTTTGCTCTCTCTCTCTCTCGTTTAGTAAACCTGTCAAACTGTTAAGTCTTATTTTCACCTTTGCATTCAAGCCTCACTATTTACAAAAAAATTGTCACCCAAGTACTAGCTGTTCTAAGGCTACAGGTTTAGGAAAACCTACCTTTGTAGACGTTTAAAGTTATCGTTCTAACAGCAATCCTGACCATGCTTTCTGGGTGGTTGAAGAATTTAATGGCTTCAGTGTACAGGGCAAAATCATTTGTGTGCTGAAAGAGAAGACAGTTAAGTCCAAGGAATTAATTTGTTTTACGCATTTGTATCCTGTCCCTCAATACAAATGTAAATTGTTTTAAACTCTTTTCAACATTGTGTTTCAATGTTGCAACCTGCCCTGGGATCTTAGGGCAAAGGGCGGGTCATAAATAATGATAATTTCCAGATTACCGTATTTTTCCAAGGATAAGACGAGCTTTTTTGACTCAAAAATGAGGTTCAAAATTTAGGCTCGTCTTATACACGGGTAGTGCTGAGGGGGGCATCTCTCTCCCCCCCCCAACAATCAAGTGGCCATTTGCCGCTTAAAAACTCAGGCTCACGCTTTGTTCTGGCGGGTGAGCAGTTTTCGGCATTGGCCAATTGATTTTTTTGGGGGGAGGGGGAATCCCGAAAATCACTCACCCGCCAGAACGTAGCACACAGCCGCTTGCACTGCAGCTGCCTGATCGCCTCCATTTATCATGCTGGCAGCGATCAGGGAGCTGATAGGTGGTTTCAGTGATGCAAGCGGAACCAAAACGTTGTGGTGGGGAGAGATTGATTGACTAGTTCCCAGCATCCCCTGACAGAGACCCCTGGTGATCTGAAGGCGCTCCCCCTGCGGAGAGGCGAAAGTTTGGGAGGAAGGCACAAGCCTGAATGGTACAGTGGCTGTAAGCAGGGTCCTTTGCCCTGACCAGGACAGGCAGGGAGCTGTCCCTTTAAGGAGGAGGGTGCCTGGCTGTTTTGTGCTCTCTCTCCAGGCCTGATCAGCCGCTTCCCTTCGCCAGGATCCATCGGCTGGTTGGGCTGCCAGCCGAGGGAAGTCGGCACAGCCCCTCCGTGGCCATGCTCCGGCTAGAGCAGCCACGCACTCTGCCCTGGCGGGCTGCTGCAGGTCCTCCCCAAAAGCTCAACCCCCCTATTTTCTAAATTTTGAGGCCCCCCAAATAGGGGGCATCTTATACAAGGGGGCATCTTAAAGATGGAAAAATACGGTAGCTAACATAATAAAATAAGGTGCTACTGATGAACAATAAATAATAACAGCAACATGATGAACAATAAATGGTAACAGCAACACTCAGGAGCGCAAGACATTGAGCAGCTTTTTTTAAAAAAACAAAAACAGAAAGTGAAAAATCAATTGTTTTTATCATACAAAAAATACAGCCCTTCCTCTCTAGCCCCTCAGCAAAACTCATGTACGGTCACAACCATTTGGGCTTCAAAGCACAGCACCACCTGATGTGTAAGATGGCCAGAGAAGATTCCCCATGCCTGCAATAAAGACAGGCTTGAATTTTATATTTGCTGAGTGAAAGCAGCTGTAGCTAATGATCAACATGTTGCCTCTTCCACAGAAAAACAAACAAATAACTATGTTAAGATGGAGACATTTAATCTAATGCCAAGTCAGAATGCTTAAGCTCTGGTGCCCTCTCCTGGTAAGAAGCAGATAAAGGACAAAGAAAAGCAGGAAAAAAAATGAATTCCATTGCAACACTGCCAAAGTGGTGTCTTGTGGGACAGATCTTTGCTCGAGTCCAAGGAGATAGCTCCTAATGTCCACAGCCTGTTGGGCAGTAGTACTGGGTTTAAAGACCATCAACAGTACAGGGCTAGATCAGGACTGGGGAAACCTGTGGCCGTCCAAAAGTTATTGGATTTCAAATTCCATCAGGCCCAACCAGCAACGCCAATGGCGAGAGAAAATACAAGCTAGAACCCAGCAACATCTGGGGGGGGGGCAAAGATTCCCAGCCCTAGGTTAGACTGACCCTTGACTAGCTAAGCTGCAGTTAATTTAAATCTGCACATGTTTTTCCGAGTGAAGTATAGCTGTCGTATACTCATGTTCTATTTTGTATTGCCATATAAATATTTTCATATATTGCTCCCTATTTCTCCCTTCCCCAATAATCATTCAGGTATAATGTGCTGGTGATTTCTCTTTGTTGCTACTACACTTACATCTTTCACAAAGTGAAAAGCATTCATGAGTATTTTGCAGGGGTACTTAAAATAAACCCTTCTAAACAGATCTTAGCTTCTTGACTCCTGCCTGGTCACCACCCTCTTGGCTGCAGGGCCAATTTAAGAACCTCATTTTCACCACCCACATTTCATAGATCCACTGCAGCCGCAACTTTTTCTTTTCAAGTTGAAAAGGGTTCCTCTGCCTACCTCATTGTAAAAGAAATGAACCGTGTGGTTGTTGAGCTTCAGAGAAAGCGTTTTCAGGAACGAAATGTAGTATGCCATAATCTCTTCATCCGAGAAGTCAAATTTGTGCACAATGATAGAATTTACATAGTTGTTGGAAAGCAAATAGTCTGGGAAGGGGGGAGAGAACACATTCATAGTCAGTACAAACGTTATAAATTGCACAAAAATGAAGAGATTCACACAAATTGTTCTATTAAGCAATGTTTCCTAAAAGTATTCCAGCACCCAATTAGAACAGCCTCTGCCAATCTAGTGCCCTCAAGATGTTCAGCCCCAGTCAATACAACCATGTGGTCTGTGGTGGATGGAAGTTACAATTCAGAAACATCTGGAGGGCACCAAGTTCAGAAAGGCTGGATTAAAGAGAAGCCAGACAGCAACAACGGGAACAATAAAAAAATCAATCTGCTAGAAGCACATTCAAAAGTCTGCACATGAGTTTTTGATGCCATCTTGTTTATTCATCCCCCTCTAGTTTTAGATAAGAGACTTTAATCTAGCAGCAAATCCCTTATAAAGTGAAGACATAGCAAAGAATATGATTCAACTCCCTAACAGCGTATTTTTCTCTAATGTAAGGAGCAGCCTTTGTTGCATCCACCAATTTTTATATGCTTATTTCACACAACTCCTTCCCAGTTCCATGTGTCTCTATTCCATTTCCCTGCCTACCTACCGTAGAATGAAGGCTTCCTATTTACTGCTCTAAACAGGCAGGTGGCTTTTAATTTATTTATTTGGACCACAGGAACCTAGGTCTATGAAAACCAAGTTATCTTTTTCAGATTTAGAATGGGTAGGAAGGAGGTGAAGGGGGTGAAATGTGTAGCCCAATAAACTGTCAGGGATAGCAATTTAATAATATTAAGTGAGCCATAGCCATTTCCATAGGATTACGGCTATGGGTTGCTCCATGCCTTGGTTGCCATCCCTATCTCAACCAACAGGGCCCTAATTTGTAGCCCAGCTGACAGACAACAACCATGCAGTGCAAGTTGCAAACTCATAATCTTCAGAACAGCAAAGTAGCAGCTCCCAGTTCCTGACCTGGGAAAATGGACCCTTAGCCCTCTCCTCCCATCCCACTTGAGAAAGGCAGGCAGCAAAGGTTTAGTACTGCAAAATTAAAACTACACTTATTTTGTTAAAGGCAACATGGAGGCATGCATACTTACAGAGAGACGTTTCATGACTAATGTTCTCGAAAAGGATGTTCAAGGTCTGCAGGAGTTGCACACACACATAACGGCCAGACTTCTGACGCAGAATGTTCAGAAAGAACACAAACACGTTCTTCTCCAAGAAAAAACTAGAACAACATTGAAATTTATTACTGATTTGTTTGCTGTTTGTTACATGAAGGAAATCAATCAATCCTTAAAAAGATTATTGCAAAACATTTCGGCTGCAGTTACTAGGGAGCAAGTCCTGTTTAAGACTGTGGGACCATTGCTGGTGTTGAACCATGGCCATTGTGTTAAGGAACTTTTTTCCACGTATTTTTTTTTAAATGGGAAAAATAAGTAAAGATTTAAAAATAGGTTCTATGTTATATTATGGGCTGGAAACTGGAGGCCAGCGAGTCATCACAAGCACAGGTAATTGGTTTTTGGCTCCAGGAGATGCCATGTGGTAAAATTGACTGGTAAATGTCAAGCCACTTAGATGTCTGTAAAACAGGCAATGGTACACCATCTGCACGGAGCAAAAGTTTTACTACTTTGCGGTAAGGATGAGTTTAGGGCAATGCTAAAGAGTTCTGTAGTACACAAAAACAGATGTAAAACATAGAGCAGAACCACCAGAAAGAAGCAGAGCCTACTAAGGCCTGGTTTGCATGCCACACTAAACTATCATTTAAAGTAAATTGTGGTTTAGTACAAATGAGGAGCATGCTAGTGAACGCTGCTCAGTAGTGCAATTTGCTCCTCCTTTGCCACAATGGGGTAAAACAAAAGGCTTAGCGTTTCATGTGAAACAGCAATTGTGTTTTTTCTCCAAATGCACTACTGTTGGAAGCCAAGGTTTGTTCAACACAATCAGCCAGTTCTCTGGTTTATTCCTCCCAGTGTGGCAAGCACATGAATGGAAGAGGAGCAAATAGGGCAATATTAAGCAGTGTGCATAAACACACTGAAAATTCCTAGTAAACCACAGTTTAAATTTAAACTATGATTTAACACTGCGTGTGAACCAGGCCAATACTATAAGTCCACAGCAGCTTAGAAAATGTATGAGGTACCAATGAGAAACTACCTATTTTGTGATCAATTTGAGGCTGCAGCTCTCAATGCAGCCTGCAGCTCACTAAACCACAATGGGACTTCTTAAACCAGACATTGAGAGAACCTGCGGCCATGCTGGCTGGGGCTACTGAGAGCTGGAGGTCATCAACATCTGAAGGGCCATAGGTTCCCCCACCCGTGTAGAAGTAAACACAGCATTGGGCTGCACATCACTGATGTAATCAAGCTATGATGGTTGCAGTCCAACATGGGCTTACTTGGGATTTAGCACCACTGACTTTCTGAGTTCGCATAGGTAGTATTTACACCCTCATTTTACTTCTTCCCTTGCATCAGTGGCGTATCAGCTTATATTTCATACTGTTATATTCTGTATTCAAAAGCAAACACTTAAAAGCTCTTACTCAAACACTGAACTGTCATTTTGGTCTCCCCATATTAGGATCTCAGTTATAGATCGAATAGTCTCCACCAACAGGTTGCGGTTGTGTTCAGTCACAGTGGTATTTTTGGTCAGAACATGATACATATACCTGAAAGACAAGCAAACAAAAAAAAAGATATGAAAACACTGATTGCAACAAGCGTGTTGAAGTGCGGCCATTTGAAATGGCTCTGCTACTTTACTTGCAAATGAACAAAGGCACTCCCTGTGCTGTTGGGACTTCAATCTGCATCTGGCCATGCTGGCTGGACTTGATGGGAGATGTAGTTCAGCAACATCCAGAGGGCTGAAGGTTCTCCACCCGTTTATGAAACACTATTTTGCAAAAACAATTGCACATCCTGTTTTAAGGTGGTTTCCAGGTGGAAAGAGCAGCCCATTTCCAGCAAATAAAAATTAACAATAACTGATACAACATCAGCTATTAAACTACACTAAATATGATACAAACATTCTACTTTTGGGGAGCCTGTCCCATACATACTTGTCTGCCAAAGAATTGCGCTTTCAAAGCCTGCTCTCACAGCAACAGGTCCCATATAATGGACCACACCAACCACAGTATGGTTTTCCAATCACAATTCAGATGTTGATTGTGCCCTAAAGACTCAAGAAATCTGCACTCTATGCTTTGGCAAATCTATTCCAGGCAAAAAGTGTTATTTAGGAGGATGACTACACAACATGCCAATCTTTTTAATTTAGAAAATCAGTTCCAGTATTTCATATGACAAATATTTCATATGACAAGGAGAACTACACCAGATGATTCTACTTATACAGATTTAACCACACCTCCTGAAGCACTAACCATGACACTATTTTTAGCCCTTTTCATTTCTGTGGAACTTCTAACCCACTTTATTACAAAGATACAGACTACATTTCTTACACAAGTTCCAAGCTTCCATTGCTGAGACACTGAACAAAATCATAAATTAGATTTATCCAAAGCCTTAGTAAAACTTATAGGTCTGTAGATTATGACAGTTAAGGAGTTAACACAATAACTGTTATGATAGATCAGGCCAAGGGTGTACCTGGCCCAGTATCCTGTTTCTATAGTGGCTAGGCAGATGCTTCTGGGAAGCTCGCAAACAGGACATGGATTTTCCCCTTTGTTTGTCCTCAGCATCTGAGATGCAAAGTATACTGCCTCTGAACATGGAAAGTTCCACTCAGCTATTATGACAAATCTGTCCAGTCCTTTTCAAAGCTTTCAAAGTTGGTACCCATCCCTACATCTCAAAGACAGTGGAGCTTATTCTCTCTTGTGTGAAGTGCTTCCAATTGTCCACGAACAGTTCAAATTTTTTTTTAGGCTGCTTCAATACACCGGTGCAGCCAGCCATAGCTATCTGGGAACCAGTCAGTCGACTCTGATGAATCAAGGAGCACCTTAAACAAACAACTGCACTAGGAGTTATTTAAAATGCTTGTGGAATGTTCTGAAGAACTTCTCCTGCATCAAGATAATATGAGGCTGCAAGCCCCAGGCATATTTTCTTAGTGGTAAACCCCAGTGAATCAATGCCCATGTAAAGGAGACTCACAAGATTGCGGGGCAAGTCATTCACCCTCACTAAGGCCTTAGAAAAGGGATATGGGTTGGGACTCTTTTTTCACAGAGAAGGAAAACTGAGGCCAAGAGTCAGCAATGTGCGCAGCACAATTTTGTGTCAGAATTGATTTTCTGAATCTTGCCTAGAAATAGCTCATAGCCTCACATGCCCAAACTCTGCACCCACATCATCAATCCGCATGTGCCTCATCCTCCTTATTTTCACCCTACAGGACCCATTTCAGCCTTCTGCAACACTCACAATCAAGAATGAGTCTCACCATGCCAGGTGACTAAACTCTACAGTCCTAAACAAAGACATACACAAATATTCTATACTGAACACCACATACAACCCATGCAAAACAGAACCCTCATGATCACAGATGGTCAAGTCCTGGATATATCTTTTCCTCCTGAGTGCACACCAGACCACACCACATACTCAAGGCGCCAATCTCCTTATCCCCACTGGACCGAACCTGGAAATCCACACACAGATTTCATGTAGATGACAATTCAGCAAAGCCACTTTTAGATAGTTTCAAAAATTGGCATGTCAAAAGAGACAGGAGCTCAAAAGTAAACACTTCATCATCTGTCTCCGCTTTGGAATTCAGTAGTATGACTGACACCACCATGACTCCCAGAACGTGGAGGGGAGTCCATTTCTGTAGGCACCAAAACAACTAAATAATTTCAAGTTGCTTCTGTTTTGTCAGCTGCTTTTTTTTAAAAAAAACAGGCTATTATATGTAATATACTCTCTCTGTGTGTGTACACACAAACAGAAGTACGCCTACCACCTTAATGATACAGCTTTTGGGGAATGCTGAAGAAGACCTCTTTACCTTGGCTTCTGACATTCGAGATGCATATTTTTAGGGCCCACTTTATTTCTGTGGTTGCAAGTTGTTTTAAACTGCTTTTAATATTGTGTTTTAATAGTTGCAACCTGCCCTGGGACCTTAAAGTGAAGGGCAGGAAATAAACTAATAATAATAATATGAAGTATTTATGTAGAGTGAAAGAGAGAGTTTGTGTGTTCATGCACACACACATACACATACACACACACACACACACACACTTGCCTATCAATATAAAAACAGTCCAGGAGAATGCACACATCTATGTATGTGTGCCCATAATTGCACACACCATTCCTTGATTTGCAGTTGTTATTCCTGGTAGGGTTTTACCAGATTGACATATTGCTATTTTTGACTTAATCTAATTTTGTAAGCTGCCTATTATGGGGTATTTTTTTAAATTCTAAAGGGGGGAAGGAATCTTTTAAATACAAATGAGAGGTTAAAAGCAACAAAAAAGGCTTTTACGGGTATGTTCGTAGCAAAAGGAAGAACAAAAAAACAGTGGGGTCACTCAGAGTTTAAAGAAAACAATGCCCGACCTGAAGAATTTGGAGCAAATGATTCAGCAGAGGAAACACAGCCCAGAATAACTAAGGAGATAGTACAAGAATACTTGGCTAGTTTAGATGTATTCAAGTCTCCAGGGCCAGATGAACTGCATCCAAGAGTATTAAAAGAACTGGCAGATGTGATCTCAGAACCACTGGCAGTCATCTTTGAGAATTCCTGGAGAACAGGCGAAGTCCCGGCAGACTGGAGGAGGGCAAATGTTGCCCCTATTTTCAAAAAGGGGGAAAGAGAGGACCCAAATAATTACCGCCCAGTCAGTCTGACATCAATACCAGGGAAGATTCTGGAGCAGATCATTAAGCAAACAGTCTGTGAGCAACTAGAAAGGAATGCTGTGATCACCAATAGTCAGCATGGATTTCTGAAAAATAAGTCATGTCAGACTAACCTGATCCCGTTTTTTGACAGAATTACAAGCCTGGTAGATGAAGGGAACGCAGTGGATGTAGCCTACCTTGATTTCAGCAAGGCATTTGACAAGGTGCCCCATGATATTCTTGTAAAAAAGCTGGTAAAATGCGGTCTTGACTATGCTACCACTCAGTGGATTTGTAACTGGCTGACTGACCGAACCCAAAGGGTGCTCATCAATGGTTCCTCTTCATCCTGGAGAAGAGTGACTAGTGGGGTGCCACAGGGTTCTGTCTTGGGCCCGGTCTTATTCAACATCTTTATCAACGACTTGGATGATGGACTCAAGGGCATCCTGAACAAATTTGCAGATGACACCAAACTGGGAAGGGTGGCTAACACCCCAGAGGACAGGATCACACTTCAAAACGACCTTGACAGATTAGAGAACTGGGCCAAAACAAACAAGATGAATTTTAACAGGGAGAAATGTAAAGTATTGCACTTGGGCACAAAAAATGAGAGGCACAAATACAAGATGGGTGACACCTGGCTTGAGAGCAGTACATGTGAAAAGGATCTAGGAGTCTTGGTTGACCACAAACTTGACATGAGCCAACAGTGTGACGCGGCAGCTAAAAAAGCCAATGCAATTCTGGGCTGCATCAATAGGGGTATAGCATCTAGATCAAGGGAAGTAATAGTGCCACTGTATTCTGCTCTGGTCAGACCTCACCTGGAGTACTGTGTCCAGTTCTGGGCACCACAGTTCAAGAAGGACACTGACAAACTGGAACGTGTCCAGAGGAGGGCAACCAAAATGGTCAAAGGCCTGGAAACGATGCCTTATGAGGAATGGCTAAGGGAGCTGGACATGTTTAGCCTGGAGAAGAGGAGGTTAAGGGATGATATGATAGCCATGTTCAAATATATAAAAGGATGTCACATAGAGGAGGGAGAAAGGTTGTTTTCTGCTGCTCCAGAGAAGCGGACACAGAGCAATGGATCCAAACTACAAGAAAGAAGATTCCACCTAAACATTAGGAAGAACTTCCTGACAGTAAGAGCTGTTTGACAGTGGAATTTGCTGCCAAGGAGTGTGGTGGAGTCTCCTTCTTTGGAGGTCTTTAAGCAGAGGCTTGACAACCATATGTCAGGAGTGCTCTGATGGTGTTTCCTGCTTGGCAGGGGGTTGGACTCGATGGCCCTTGTGGTCTCTTCCAACTCTATGATTCTATGAACATACAAAGTGTCAACATATTGCCTACATATCACAGAGTGTGTAAATAAACAACCAGCAAGGCGAGAGACTTAACATTGTTTCGTTAGATGTATGTATTACACCAACACCCACCACAAATAAAATGAAACAAACATCAGAACAAGCCTGTCACGTGCACAAGGTCATCATGAAGTGTGCACATACACACTCCTCTGTCTCACATGCAACATTATAATTACATTTAATAAAACATGCATCCTTGTCTCTATTTCCCGTCTCCTCCCTCTTCCTTGTGTCAAATTTTAAACTGGAAGGTTCTCATGGCACTGGCTTGTTGTTTGGTACTGAAGTAGAACTCTTAATATTTCTCAATTTACCCTTGCCTCCACCTCCATCCCTGAACACTCATCTCCCCTGTAGCTGTTTTTACGTCAGTGAGATGCCCTCTCGTACTTTGTAAAGTGCTGTGAAAATGGATGGTAGAGTCAACCCATTGAAGTTAACAGGCCTAATCAACTTAGGTCCATTAATTTCAGTGGGTCTGCTCTCTGCTCTGCTCTGAGTAGGACTTAGCTGGATGCAATACAATTGTGTTCATTACATTACATTCCTATCCCAGCTTTCCTCCCAGGATCTGAAGACTGGATATATAGCTGGATCCTTTCCCTTTTTTCCCCCTTGCAACAACCCTGCGAGGTAGGTTAAGCTGAGTAAGAGTGACTGGATGAAGGTCACCAAGTGAGGTTCGTGACTGAATGGGGATTTGAACCACAGTCTCCCCAACACTTTAACCACTACACATGTGTGTATGTGTGTATATATACATATATACATATATACAAACATGCAAACATATGTGTACATGCATGCACGCACATATACACACACAATATGTGTTGTGTTCTCAACACAAAACAGTAAACTGTATTCTACTTTCCTTATTCAAAAAAAGTTACATACTAGAATCCAATGGGGGACATTCAGTGAAGCTAAACATTGGAAGATTTAGGGCAGACAAAAGTTAATTCTTCTTCACATGGTATATAAACTATGGAATTCTCTCCCACAAGATATGGTGATGGATACCAACTTAGATGGTTTAAAAGAGGATTAGAGAAGGCTATCAGTCATGATAACCATATAATCCCTCCAGTATCAGAGGTGGTGCACCTCTCCATGTTAAGACACATTTTGCAGGTCCAATTGTGAACCTGTGGAGATCTCTGGATGCCAGGTTGGTGACTGACCTCTCCATCTGGCTGGCCTTCCAGCTTCCTAAGGCAGGTAATCAGAAGAGCTTATTTATTGCATTTAGATCCCACCTTTTCCTTTCATCCCCCTCCTCAGTTAATCCCTACAACGACCCTGTGAGGTAGGTTAAGAGGCTGTGACTGACTCCAAGGTCACCCAGGTCATGACTGGGTGAAGATCTGAGCCTTGATCTCCCAAGTTCTACTCTAACACCACATCGCTGGCTTCCTAGAGTACTTCTGCTATGTGACAGCTCTAGAAATTAAATAGGTAAATAAATATGAGGAAAGCAAAATGTTACTTAGAGAAGGATCTGAAATATTTTTTCAGGTTCTACTTGTCGGTTTCCCACAGGCCACTGTAAGAACAGGACACTGGACGAGATGGGTCATTGATATGATGGGCACCTTTCCTTTAACATCATTCATATTGTTTTTGCCTCTGCAGAATACAGTACTGGCAATTGGACTGGCAACCTGTGCTGTGTTTAGCTGAATTGGTTGCTGGCGTTTTAATTTGCAACTGGCTATGATGCACTTTTGTGGGACGCAGGTGGCGCTGTGGGTTAAAGCCTCAAGCACCTAGGACTTGCCGATTGAAAGGTCGGCGGTTCGAATCCCTGCGGCGGGGTGCGCTCCCGCTGCTCGGTCCCAGCGCCTGCCAACCTAGCAGTTCGAAAGCACCTCCGGGTGCAAGTAGATAAATAGGGACCGCTTACCAGCGGGAAGGTAAACGGCGTTTCCGTGTGCGGCTCTGGCTCGCCAGAGCAGCGATGTCACGCTGGCCACGTGACCCGGAAGTGTCTCCGGACAGCGCTGGCCCCTGGCCTCTTGAGTGAGATGGGCGCACAACCCCAGAGTCTGTCAAGACTGGCCCGTACGGGCAGGGGTACCTTTACCTTTACCTTATGATGCACTTTATGGCAGGATCTTGCCTACTGCTGGGTTGGTTTTACTGATTTATGGTTTTATTGAGCTGTTGCATGGTTTCCTTTTAATTTGGCCTCCTTTACTGTGTACACCATAAACAGAATTTGATTTTTAATCAGGCACCTCATAAACTTAATACAAATCATGTCACTCCAGTCAGTCCATCCACCCATAAGAGCGCAAGAAGAGCCCGCTGGATCAGGCCCGAAGTGCATTTAGTTCAGAACTCTGCTCTCAGTGGCCAACCAGATGCCCCTGGGAATATAGCAGGAAGAATCTGAACACAACAGCACTCTCTCTATCTTCCCAGCAAGTGACAATAAGGACTCGTCCATACCTTGGTTTAATGTAGATCGTGCCTCCTTTAATTCCCACCCACCCTGTCCATGAGGCTTTCTCCTCAAACAATGGCTGTCCCGCGATTTCTGCTCCCTAAATCTGGAGATTGCCCTGTGTTTTGTTAATCCAAATAGAAGAGCTGCATCAACTGCATAGAGAATCTCCAGATTTTGGGAGGAGAAATTGCGAATTCGGGAATTAAAGGAGGGCCTACAATGTGCATTAAGGTGAGGTATGGATGGGCCCTGAGGGCCCGCAGATTGATCACCTTGTCCTCCATGAATTTGGTTAATCCCCTTTCAAAGCGTTCCAAGTTGGTGACTGCCACTGCCTCCTGTGGAAATGGGTTCTTTAGTTAAACTATGTGCTATGTGAAGAAGTCCTTTGTTTATCTGCCTTGAATCTTCCATCATTCAGCTCCACTGGATTTCCACAAATTATAATGTGACTGGAGATCTAGAAAAACTGTTCTCTATCCACTATCTCCATGCTAAAAAAAGGAGCCCCCAATACAACTTTTTCCTTCAGCAGGCCGCTTCTACACCCATGGATAGTAGTAGCTAGAGCTCACCCACTCAGTCATGAAGCTCAAGGGTGAGACCTCAACCTAACCTACCTCACAAGCTTGTTGTTGTGAGGATAAAATGAAGAGGGGAGAAAAGACCCTATGTACTCCACCTTCAGCTCCTTGGAGAAAAAGGTGGGAATAATGCAATACATATTTACCTATATTAAACATAACACATACAGGATATACTAGCACTGACACATATTTATGTACATGCTATCTGAATGAATTTATTATCTGCTATTTTTAAAATCTTTTATATCTAATTTTGTATCCATAGAAGCCAAATAACTGCTTTAAATCCTATTTGTATTCTAGAGGTTTATCTTTGCCTTATTGGACCAATGGTGCTTTTACATGTAAGAATTTGTGTTGATATTGTTAATGGTCACTGGCTACAAATACTAATAAAACGTGACTACATACGCGTTGCACGTTACTCTCCCTTGTTACTTCTGCAAGTGTCCTCTCTCTCTCTCTCTCTCTCTCTCTCTTAAAGCCTCTCTTTCTCACAAAAAGTATTTATACGCAAATATATGTTACATATAGATACACGCCCACTGGGTGCGACTTTGGGGGCCAATCACCACATACACCACCTTGAGGTCATTGGGAGAAATGGGATATGAAATGCAATAAACAAATCAATATATAAAAACGCACACAAGTCCTGCCGTCTGAAAACAATGCTCTGTCACAGAATTGCTCCTTAGGTGAGCGTTTGCATAACTGATTCCTATGTGGAAATTTCCAACAAGTTCCCGACCAACATAACCTTAACTTCAAAAGGATCAGGGTGTGTGGAACCCAGGGAAACCGAAGAAGAAGAAGAAGAAGAAAAGCAGGGAAGTGAAAAAACGCTCCTCCACTTGTCTGATCTCCTTCCCTGGCCAACTGGCTGTCAGAAATGCAAACACAAAACAGCGAGGTTCACTTATAAGGCTGCTCATGGAATCGCAGAATCCTGGAGTGGGAAGGGGACCCTCCGGGGATCATTTTACTGTATAATCTGTGTAATCTCACTGTATACAAGTTGTACAAGTGACAATAAAGTATTTCAATTTCAATCTAGCCCACCTCACCCCCCGCATTGCAGGAACAGCATAAGCTAAACAAGGGCCCCCCAAAAAATTAAAGGGGGGAAAAACTGGATGTACATTTCCAAACTATAAGATAAAAAACAAATAAAATAAAACCTACATACAGCAACAGTATTGCGTGGGCTTCTATTTGTTATGTGCAAATGGCTTGAGATACCTATTAGGTCCGTAAACTACCATATAGCATATATTCAACACACAAAAAACAGTGGCAATTTGTTGTTGACAAAGGACAGCTGGACATATAAAGGGCCCCATTACCTTCAGTCCTCATCAAACCTAAATCTGGCCCTGCACACAGTCCGGATACCCGAATTCTGGGACGTTCGTATAAGTGAGGACCTTTTGGGGAGGGGGCGTGAGAGGAGCCCCAGAGGCAGTTGGGGGGCGAGTGGGGGAGGGGCGTCCACCTGAGCCCACCTGCCTCGAGGCCCCTCCCCCCTCCGGCCTATGAGTCCCTCACCGCCTCCTCCCGCCCTGAACACTCACTTGAGGTGGTCGAGCGAGTGGATGTTCCGCGAGGCCTTGCCGTGCCCGCCGCCTCCCCAGCTGCGCGACCGCCCGAACATCCTGAGGGGAGAAAAACGGACGGAGGGAGGGACGGAGGGCGGCGCTCGGACACTCTCTCTCGCTCTCAGTCTCTCGCTCGCTACCGCCTCACGGCCTCGGCTGCCGCCGCCGCCGCCTCATCCTCCTTCTCGGCCGCTGCCATCCTCTTCCTCCTCCTCCTCTTCCTCTCAGGCGGAAGGAGTCCCAGCGCCCTCCCCGCCCCCACGCGCACCCTCGGACATTCCGCCCCGGCGGAGGCGACGGCACAGACCCGGCAGCGGAGCCGCGGCGCGGGGCACGCCGGGAAAAGTAGTTTTTCTCGGCCCGCAGCTACTCTCGCCAAGGCATACGTAGAAGGCGAGCCAGAGGACTGCGAGTCCCAGCGTGCCCCGCGCGGAGGTGGGAGGTGGGAACCCGGAAGTGGGAGGGGCGAGGAAGGTTGCGTCCCCGGCGCAGGGCAGGGGGCGGGTCTTTGTGACCTGCGCGAGGGGCGGGGCCTTCAAGGCAGATGAGGGAGGGGCGGAGGAGGGTTCTTCCCTCATAGGAAATGAATTGTTAGCGGTGCGGTTCTTTGGAAATAATTCGGAATTAATTCGGAAAGCAATGCAGTGGTTTTATTTGGAATGATTCGCAATTGGTAATGCAAGAATACCCTTCTTTGATTTGGAGGGAGACGCTTAATCGCAAGGACTAGATCAGGCATAGGCAAACTCAGCCCTCCAGATGTTTTGGGACTACAATTCCCATCATCCCTGACCACTGGTCCTCTTAACTAGGGTTGATGGCAGTTGTAGTCCCAAAACATCTGGAGGGCCGAGTTTGCCTATGCCTGGACTAGATGACCCTGGGGTCCCTTTCAGCTCCATGACTCTATGACATAAATGCCGGTTCGTAATCAATTGTTAGCGGGGTGGTTTTTGTTATTATTTTATTTGCAATTACAGTGGTACCTCAGGTTAAGTACTTAATTCGTTCTGGAGGTCTGTTCTTAACCTGAAACTGTTCTTAACATGAAGCACCACTTTAGCTAATGGGGCCTCCTGCTGCTGCTGTGCCACCCTGCATGATTTCTGTTCTCATCCTGAAGCAAAGTTCTTAACCCGAGGTATTATTTCTGGGTTAGTGGAGTCTGTAACCTGAAGCATATGTAACCCAAGGTACCACTGTATTCTTTATTTGGGATGCCACCTTGAGGGGTTGGCATCTGTCTCGTGAGCCCCTGGGGGTTAAGTCAAACCGCTGCATTAGTAGTGGCCTCCCTGGGGTACACGCCCTGGGCAGTGTGCATGGGGGTCCTGGGCCGCCCAGACGACAACACTCCCCTCTCTGTCCACAGGAAAGCAAAGCAAGACTTTTGGCGCCAGCTTGGCTCAGGAGTTGCTGGAAGGAGGCACACAAGGGGCCATCCAACTGTCTTAGGAACCCCACCGGATTTGTGTAGGGTTTGCTCCTGAGCCTTTTCTTCTCCTGAAGATGTCCTGCGAGACAGCAGAGGTTTAGGATCAGAGTTGTCCTTCTCCTAGATGTGTTGCCTTCGCAGGTCGACAAGCTCCATCTGCCCCTCACTTCCTTCTACAGCAGAAGGTATGCGTGCAAAATGACACATATTACCCATTACAGTCTCTTTTTAAAGAAAGGGGATGAATTGACACTTTTCCTTTTCACGACCCTGCTCCAAGACCTTTAAATCAGGAAGGGTTTACAGTGGTACCTCGGGTTAAGTACTTAATTCGTTCCGAGACCTGGGAGAAGAGTTGGTGGAAGAAGATTGCAAGAAATTTAAAGATTACTTGCAGAAACACTGTAAAATTAATGAATGTTAAAATGATGTTGGACTGAAAATAAGTGGCATTAGCAACAATGTTAAAAAGAGCATGCAAAAATGAATTTAAAATTTGGTGAAATTGTAGAGTTACAGTATGTTAAGATTCAGAGTTAAGATAAATGGAAGAGGGTAAGGATTTGCTGATTTTCTGATTTGAATATTTTAATGGGAATACAAAAAGGGGAGGTGTGAGGAAGTCAAAGAAATAAGCTAATGAGTTTAAAGTTATAAAAAATGGATTTGTTTTTTAACTTTCTTTTTTCTATTTTTCTATTTTTCTTGTTTTTTGTACCTTGTATTTTTGTTTGAGAGTTTTCTCCTTTTTTCTTGTTTTTCTTGTTTTACTATGCATTTTTGTACTTATGATTTTGTAAAATCTTAATAAATATTCTTAAAATAATAATAATAATAAAAAAATAAGTACTTAATTCGTTCCGGGGGTCCGTACTTAACCTGAAACACCACTTTAGCTAATGGGGCCTCCTGCTGCTGCTGCACCGCCGGAGCATGATTTCTGTTCTCATCCTGAAGCAAAGTTCTTAACCCAAGGTAATATTTCTGCGTTAGCAGAGTCTGTAACCTGAAGCGTATGTAACCTGACATACCACTGTATTGATTGATTTAACAAAACTTATATACCGTTTGATTTTAAGAAGCCCTCCAAGTGGTTTGCAAAAGATGGTTGATGTGCATACACATTTAAAGCACACTGTATCCACACACACAAAAATTAAAATAAAATCCTGGGCCCTGTGGTTTGTGAAGGGCCCTAGGCCTTGTAGCTACTTGAGGGATAAACTACAGTTCCCAGGATTCTTGAGGGGGACTATATATAATTTGCATCCCACCTTTTGCCTCCAAAGAGCTCAAGGCAGCACACAGGGGTTCTCCCCATCCTCCTCATTTAATCCCCACAACAATCCTGCAATGTAGGTTAGACCGAGAGACAGCTGGAGACCCCATTCACCTTCCCAGATGTTGCTGGACTCCAACTCCCATCAGCGCAGCCACACCTGAATAGCTCAGTCCATAGAACATGAGAGTCTTAATCTCTCAGGGTTGTGGGTTCAAGCCCCATTGGGAGAAAAAATCCTGCTTTTCAGGAGGTTGGACAAGACGACCCTCCGGGTCCCTTCCAACTTTGTGATTCTATGATTATGGCCAAATTTGTTGGAGGCTGATGGGAGCGGAAGGATAGCAGGAGGCCCCTAGCTCTGCTTTAAACCTTAAACAGGAGCCTGTCACAGAAATCTTAAAACAGGGAAGGACTTTGCTGCCTTAATAACTACTGTTAACAGTGTGGTTTAGTGGTTAGAGTGTCGGACTTGGATCTGGGAGACGAGGATTCAAATCCCCACTCAGCCATGAAGCTCCCTTGGGTGACCTTGGGCCAGTCCCTCACTCTCAGCCTAGAGAGCCACAAGCAAATACCAACCAGACACTCAAAGAATTAAGCAAGAAGACATCTTTCCCATCGCTTTATCTCCACACTGGGAAAAGCTGGGGATAGGAACAGGGCCGGATTTAGGTTTGATGAGGCCCTAGTCTACTGAAGGTAATGGGGCCCTTTATATGTCCAGCTGTTCTTTGTCAACAACAAATTGTCGCAGTTTTTTGTGTTGAATGTATGCTATATGGTAATTTATGGACCTAATAGGTTTCTAAAGCCATTTGCACATGTTGCCATGCAACCAGTCCATGCAGAATGTGGGCACCCTATATATAGAAAGGAGCAAACCAGTGATATTTTAGGGAACAGGCAGGGCCCATTACTCACATCACAGGAGCCTATACAACACAAAACACTGTGGTGGGCTTTATTTTATTTGTTTTTCATCTTATATTTTGGAAATGTACATCCAGTTGTTTTTTCCCTGTAATTTTTTCTGGGGCCCCCAAGAGGATATAGCTTCTAGCTTGTCTAGCTTATACATAAATCTGGCACTATCATAGGAAAGCAATCCATAAATGATTTAAGGAAATAAACTCAAGTCCTGCCAAGGGGAAGCAAGGAACCAGCAATCAGACACATTGACTTGGAAGTCAGTCCCAGCGAGCGCAATGGGACGAAGCAGACAATTGATCCGGGATTGCTCAATCGGCAAAGTATGAGACTCTGGGATCTCTGAGTCGTGGGTTCGAGACCCAGATTGGGCCAAAGATACCTGCATTGCAGAGGGCTGGACTACATGACTCTGGGGGTCCCTTCCAATCCTACCCTTCTGCCCAGGCGCCTACCTAACAGGACTGGCCGCAACCCACTGGGAACCCCACCTCCTCCAAGTTCTCCCCCCCACCCCACCCGGCGGCTGTCACTTACCCTCCCCGGCGCCAGCCAATCCGCGCTCGCGAGAGGCGGGCCCCTGGCACTTGCGGGGAACAGCTGCTTCTGCTACGCGGAGGGAAGTGATGCGTCTGAGGAGTGTGGATGCAGAAAGAGAGGAAGGAGGGGGGCCCTTGGAAGAAAAGGGGGGGCTGCGCTGAGCGGGGCGGAGCAGCGAGCCCCTTGCATTAAAAAACGGGGCGGGAGCGAGCTTTTGCTTCTTTGAAGATTGGAAGAGCGGGGGGTGGAAGAGGCGCCTCTGCAAAGCCTTCCCAATCTTGCGGCGCATCTGAGGCCTGAAAAGTGAAGTGGGGGGGCAGTTGCATGGAGGGGGGCCGCAGGGCGAAGTTGCTCGCTTGCACCGCCCGCTTCTGGATGTAGAGATTTGCAGAGGCTGGTAAGGAGAAGGAGGGCGCTCTGGCATGGAGGGGTGGGCTAAGGACAGGAAAGGCATCGCTGGGGGGCGCCCTCTTCCCTTTGGAGACTGCTGCAGGGAGGAGTGGGCAGGTAGGTAGGTAGGCAGGCGAAGGTGCTGGGCTCTCTTTGATTCCTGGAGATCTCTTCTGGCTGCTCCTGCTGCTGCTGCCCTCCCCCAGTCTCCAGCCTCCGCTGGGCCCGGGCCTCCTCCGCGCTGGATGCCCTTTGCCGCCTGCACCCAGCTGGAGCCGTGGGCCCCCCATGCGCCGCCCCCGCTGCCGCCCTCTATGTTCTACGTGGGCTTGTTCTTCGTCAACCTGCTGATTCTCTACTACGCCTTCCTGCTGGAGTACATCGCCCTCAACGTCGGCATCGTCTTCCTGCCAGAGGATATGGACCAGGCCCTGGTGGATCTCGGGGTGGTCTCCGACCCGGCTCTGGGACTCTACGAGCTGGACAGCGAGGTGGAAGTGCTGGACGGCTACTGGGAATAACTGGGGGCCCCTCCCCGAAAGAGCAACTGGCACGGGCTGGGAAGAGGAGCGTCGCTGCATCCAGATGTGGGCACAGCTGGACGGACCCTTTGTAGACTGTGATGGGGGCACAGGGACAGCCAAGCTGGGCAGGTGCCGGGGGTGCCAGGAGCCTCTCTGCCCCGCCTGCCCCACTCGTGGGTTTTCTGCTTGAGCCGGAAAGACTGGGGAGAGGGCCACCGACTTTTGGGGGTGCCATGCTAAAGGCAGACAAGACGACGGCACGGCAGGAAGAGGGAGCCGGAGTTGGCACAGACGGACGGGGTCCCTTTGGGGCACAGAAGTAAGTGGCATTTTACTGTTTGATCCAGCTGTGTAGAGAGAAGAAGTTGAACATTGGAAAGGTCTGGGGGATGAGGGTTTGATCCTGTATTAGTTCTGCCAAGCTGGCACCCTCCAGGTTTTGGACTACAACTCCCAACAACAACAGGTGTGTTGGCTGGGGTGTGTGCGATGGGAGTTGTAGTTCGCAACGCCTGGAGGGTGGAGGCTCTCATACATATTGGCATGCCTCTGTGACGATCCGAGCTGTTGTTTTTACCTGCCTTCTCCTTTCCCCATTGGCAGACCAGGTTCAAAACTTGCCCAGATAGAAGGGACTGCTAGGTGCTCCCCCAAACCGCTGTGCAACACAGAAAGGGTAAGATTGTCGGTTCATCTAGCTCAGTATTGTCAGCACGGACTGGCAGCAGCGCTCCACATTGATTGGGCTGCCAGCCCTATCCCTAGATAGGGATAAGAAGCCTCGTGGCGCTATGGGTCCCTGTGTCTGGCTGTTAACTAGGAGGTTGGTGGTTCAAGCTCACTCTGGGATGGCTGTGGGCAGGATTCCCTTCCAATTCTACAATTCTACAAAATCCCATTCCTTATGATTCGGTATAAAAGGCTCCCTTATACAGAGTCAGATTGAGTTTAGTATTGTCTACACTGGCCGGCAGTGGCATTCCAGGATTGTAGCGTGGGGACAATCCCTGGATTGAACCTGCGGCCTTCTGTCTCACGAATGTTTAGCACTGAGCACTCTCCGTTATGTGATGCCTCTAATCTGACATGAACACCAGCCATGAAAATGCAAGGACCACCCCAGCTCAAGGCTGCCTGCACAGTTTCACTCATTCCTAACCCATAAGATGGGGCTGGGGCCCCCATTTCTGCAAAACCCCGTCTCCTCCCAACACATCCGGCAAGGGTATTTTGTGTGCCTAGTTCAGATCCGCACCATGCATTCCGCACACCCTTAAAAAGTCTGTGGCTTTCTCCCAAAGAATCCTGGGACCTGTAGTTCGTTAAGGTTTCTGGGGACATGTAGCTTTGGTGTGGTGAAACTACGGTTCCCAGGATTCTCTAGGGGAAAGCCACATTTACCTGAACGAAAAGCTTTCAGCAGGTGCCTAGAGTATAGTGAAGGTGCCTGCCTTCCGTGTGATTTCTTTCTTTTCTTCAATTTTTTTTACTGATTTTCACAAAATTATAGACACACAAACATACAAACAAACATAAATCACAACCTTATTAAAACTAATCCTATTAACATTAAGTGACTTCCTCGTAGCCTCCTAGTTGAATTTCAGTGCAAATCATTTTAACGGTTTTCCAAATCAAAATTCTTATAAACTTAGCTTAATCACTTAACATCGTTCTTACCAATTCAGCATTAAACATATTAATTCATCACATTACATATTTAAATCCTAAGCCTATCTGGTAAATGCAAGCTTTTCCCAATTAATTTAACTTAGCGTATTTAACTAAATAGTCATTAAATTTCGTCCATTCTTCCTGATACGCCTCCTCCTTCTGGTCGCGGACTCTTCCGGTCAGGTTGGCTAGCTCCGAAAAATCCATCATCTTCATCTGCCATTCTACCACAGTTGGTACTCAAAGTGTGATTTCTTGCAAATGCAGAATGAGTATTATGCAGAGAGAGTGGATGGGGCCTGAGACCTTCATGCAAAGCAGATGCTCTGAGCTGTGGCCCTATCACAGATGACATGGTGGCTGGGCTTTATGGGAGTTGTAGTCCAGAGGGCGCCAGATTGAGAGAGGTGAGATTAAACGCAGATTGAAGTAAAAAAAACCCCCACCTTGGATCTGATCTTATACATCTGCCAGATGTTTCTATCTTGTTGTTGTTTAGTCGTTTAGTCATGTCCGACTCTTCGTGACCTCATGGACCAGAGCACGCCAGGCACCTCTGTCCTCCACTGCCTCCTGCAGTTTGGTCAAACTCATGTTGGTAGCTTCGAGAACACTGTCCCACCATCTCGTCCTCTGTCGTCCCCTTCTCCTTGTGCCATCCATCTTTCCCAACATCAGGGTCTTTTCCAGGGAGGCTTCTTTTCTCATGAGGTGGCCAAAGTCTTGGAGCCTCAGCTTCAGGATCTGTCCTTCCAGTGAGCACTCAGGGCTGATTTCCTTCAGAATGAATAGGTTTGATCTTCTTGCAGTCCATGGGACTCTCAAGAGTCTCCTCCAGCACCATAATTCAAAAGCATCAATTCTTCGGCAATCAGCCTTCTTTATGGTCCAGCTTTCACTTCTATACATCACTACCGGTTTCTATCTAGTCAAGGCCAAAAGGAGTTCTGTTTTCTCTCTCCCTTTGCTACCCAGCTGTCTCATATGAGTTGCGCTTGACTCTAGGTAGCAGTTTCAGATGGCGTGAACAACTTACCTTACCCTCAGGCCGGCACTGTTAGTTGCTCAGTATCTTCTCCCTCAGCTGAAATTGACATAGTTTTAGCACGGTGCTTGCTATTTATTCATTTAGTAACTGCAATTAAGCCCCATATCTTAAGCACCTGCACCAACCAGTTCTACAAGGTAGACCTCTGTTGCTCCCATTTCACAGACGGGAAGACCGAGTGCTGCTAAAGCACATCCTAAGCAACTGCACCAAGGTAGTGCTGGTGGGATAGTGCAAGTCAGGACCCAGAAGCGACTTCTTGCCTGAGCACCTGCTTTCATTGCCTTTTGGGGGGAGGGTTCCTCTCTGTTAACCCTCCCAACCTCCTTGCTAGCCGTCCCTCAGCTCCCTCACCCTTCCCTTAAAACTTGAGTTATATTATTTCATTTCTTGGTATCTCTCCAGAATACGGAGAGAGGAGCCATTTAAAATGTCAGAGAAAGCAGTTTAAGCCTTAAACGAATGAGGTTCAGATCTCCCTTCCATATGCAGCTATCAGCATCACGATATATATATTTTTTAAGCACACTGATTTGTATTGAGCGTTGTTGCGAACATGTAACCAGGAAACGGAGTTGTCTGGATCCAGGTCAGGTAGAAAACAACGCTGTCAGTTATATGGCCCGTAGGCCAGATCCTGACCATCCTCCCCACCACCACCAGATTGACAGCAGGGGACAATTACAAAGGGGTGCCTATAGGCTGGTTGGGGTTTATATGAAACCCCTTTGAAGGGGATGCAAGTCATGTTTGCAAAGGAACCTTTCCCTCTCTGCAGACCAGCAAAGGTGCGCCCAAAACCATGGGTGCTGCCCGTGAGCTTGGTGTGGCAAACCTGGGCTAACCCCCCCCCCCATTGCCCCTGCAATGGACGCTCCATTAGCCTGGTTGGGATGTTGTCATTGAACTGGGAAGATGCTTGCCTGCCTGGATAGAGGCTTGAAGATGCCTCTGAGTGTTGTGCGGCTGGAATGTAGCAGAGGCAAAAGTTACATCTGTTGCTCCGCCCATTATTTGCCTCTGGCCCCGCCCACAACTTGCATGGGTGCCCCCCCTAACAAAGGTTACACCAAAGGGGAGAAAGGGTTAACTTGCCAATACAATGCCCCTCTGTACTGTATATTTCAGCCTTTCGCAACCTGTGGGTCCCCAGATGTTGTTGAACTACAACTCCCATCACCCCTAGCTGGCAAGGCCAGAGCTCAGGGATGATGGGAGTTGTAGTCCAACAACATCTGGGGACCCACTGGTTGAGAACCGCTGGTTTAAAGCAGCACCATGCCAATGTAAACAGTCATGGCTTCCCCTAAAGAACCCTGGGAACTATAGCTCGAGAGCTGAGAGGTGCTGGGAGGCCCCTATTCCATGCCGCTACAGATCTCAGAGTGGTTTCACAGTCGCTTCCGCCCCCCAGGGAACTCTGGGAATGGGAGCTCCGTGAGAGTCCTAACGACTTTCAGCAAGTGGCAATCTGTCCATTTTGCCTCAGGCGGCAAAATGTCCTGAGACGGCCCTGTCAAGCCCTATCGGTGGTGTAGCATGGGTTGCCAGAGCCCAGGGCAAGGAAATTATTATGCCTCCATGTGGCACTGCTGCTGCAGCCGGACAAAGCTGCAGAGCAGCAGCGGGACATGTGTGTGCACCTACTCAGGCTGGAGCACTGCCACCGCTGTGAGCCTTGCCCTTTGCCCGCCTTCACCACCAGTGGGGGATGCAAGGGCCTACCCTAGTCGTGGCCAAACTTGGCCCTCCAGCTGTTTTTGGACTACAACTCCCATCATCCCTAGCTAACAGGACCAGAGGTCAGGGATGATGGGAATTGTAGTCCCAGCTGGAGGGGCGAGTTTAGCCACCACTGGCCTATCCTCTCCCACTTCTTGCTCAGTGTGCTGCTTCGGTGAGGTGGGCGGAACGGGGAACACCTCCAGTGTGGCAGCAGCTGCAGAGGCTCCCCCCTAACAATGGTTGCACCCAGCGCGATCACCTTGGTAGCCTCCCCCCCCCCACACGCTGCGCCTCCGACACCCTTAACAAACTACAGTCCCCAGGATTCACTGGGAGAAGCCATGCTTAATTAAAGTGGTAGGATACTGCTTTGAATGTGTAGTGCAGATGGGTCACAAACTTGCCCCCTTCCTCAGATGGTTTGCCTAGGTCTGAACTCAGGGCCGGATTTAGGCATAGCTGTCAAGCTACTGAAGGCAATGGGGCCCTTTATATGTCCAGCTGTCCTTTGTCAATAAGAAGTTGTCTCTAGTTTTTGTGTTGAATATATGCTATATTTACAGACCTAATAGGTATCTAAAGCCATTTGCATGTTAACATGTATTTTATCAAAGTAATTGTTACAACCACTCCATACAGAATGTAGGCACCCTATACATAAAGGTAAAGGGACCCCTGACCATTAGGTCCAGTCGTGACCGACTCTGGGGTTGCGGCGCTCATCTCGCTTTACTGGCCGAGGGAGCCGGCGTACTGCTTCCGGGTCATGTGGCCAGCATGACTAAGCCGCTTCTGGCGAACTAGAGCAGCGCACGGAAACACCGTTTACCTTCCCGCTGGAGCAGTACCTATTTATCTACTTGTACTTTGACGTGCTTTCGAACTGCTAGGTTGGCAGGAGCAGGGACCGAGGAACGGGAGCTCACCCTGTCACGGGGATTCGAACCGCCGACCTTCTGATTGGCAAGTCCTAGGCTCTGTGGTTTAACAGCGCCACCCTATACATAGAAATGAGTAAACCAGTGATATTTTAGGGAGCAGGCTAGCAGGCAGGGCCCATTACTTACATCATAGGAGCCTACACAACACAAAACACTGTTGCTTTATGCAGGTTTTACTTTATTTGCTCTTTATCTTATATTTTGGAAATATACATCCAGGTTGTTTTTTCTCTTTAATTTTTTTGGGGGCCCCCAAGAGAGTGGGGTCCTAAGCTATAACTTGTTTAGCTTATACGTAAATCCGGCACCGTCTGAACTGCACAACGCTGTGCTCCCAGTGTGGGGTGAGGCTGGGAGCTGACCATCAGGTTTCCTCCATGAGAGCATTTGGTTCCTCTTCACAGGCTTCCAAAAGCACCCCCTCCCTTCGTCCTGAGTCGCAAAGTGCACTTTTGGCCACTTGAGCTGAAATACCGTTAATGCACTGACTTTGCAGAAAGACAGTGACCAGACGGAAAGCATTAAAAGGAATCTGTCGCTGCCCAGAGCTGTGGCAATTGTTGCAATGTAGGGTATATAAAAAGCAGGCAACTTTGGCCTGGCACTGCCTGCACCTCGGGAATCCATCAATGTCATACAGATTTAGCAAGCGCAGGAGATGATCTGGTTTCAAAACAGAAGATGTTATTGACTGCTCAGCCTCAAGGAAAGCTGGGTAAAACGGTTTATGGGTTCCTGCAGTAGGAACGGCAGAATATGAAAACAATACATAATAATACCTGCTTGCATTCGGTAAAGGTAAAGGGACCCCTGACTATTACGTCCAGTCGCAGACGACTTTGGGGTTGCGGCGCTCATCTCGCTTTATTGGCCAAGGGAGCCGGCATACAGCTTCCAGGTCATGTGGCCAGCATGACTAAGCCGCTTCTGGCAAACCAGAGCAGCGCATGGAAGCGCCATTTACCTTCCCGCCAGAGTGGTACCTATTTATCTACTTGCACTTTGATGTGCTTTCGAACTGCTAGGTTGGCAGGAGCAGGGACCAAGCAACGGGAGCTCACCCCGTCGCGGGCATTCGAACAGTTGACCTTCTGATCGGCAAGCCTTAGGCTCTGTGGTTTAACCCACAGCGCCACCCGTGTCCCTGCCTGTGTTAGTAGTTTCCATTAATTCCAATAGATCTACTCTGAACGGGACTAACACTGAGATGCAACCCATCAGGGTTTGAGCATTCTGAAACAGGGAGGGAAATCACTTTCTGTTTCCTGCTTAATTTCATCCTGCTCTGTCCTCTCCCTGGGCGTGCTTTTCTCTTGCGTAACATTTCCTTTTCCTTTTTTGAAATCCAGATTTGCACACGTTTTCTGCACATGTGAAAAAGAAGCTGGGAGCACCAGATTACGGGGCAAGATGGCACGGTCGTGAACTTGCATCTCTGCGAGAGGAAACGGCTTCCAGAGCAACATGGGCTTCCTAACAGCCCGGCTGAGGATGTCCTCAGCATTTGCTTGTTTTTCAGGGATTTGCCATGATTCTGCAGGAAACTGATTATGCACAGCTATCAGAATTTGCTTAGAGATTCCAGAAGGGCTTCCAAGTCACGAGAAACACTGCCGGGTCATTTTTAACGGTGAGCCGGGCTGCCAATCACACGTCACAAACTTCCAGGGAACGGAGAAGTTGATGCCGATATGTTGAGCTAGGTGGTACTGTCAGGATAAGAAGCCTGAGAGCAGGTGTGTGGTGAGAGGGGGCCCAGATATTGCTGAACTACAAATCCCATCTGCCCCAGCAAGCACGGCCAAAGCCCAGGGATGATGGGAGCTGCAGTTCAGCAAAATCTGGAGGGCCAAAGATTTTCCCCACGCCTGATAAAGTGGTTGATGGAGCAGGATGGGGCATGGTTTTACATGGTGGGGGAGACTTACAATTATCCAGATATCTCTGAACTACAACTCCCACCATCCCTGAGCATCAACCATGCTGGCTGGGGGCTGACGGGAGTTGGCACTGAACCACATCTGGAAGGCTCCCAATCCCTGTTTTTTTAAGGGGGGCTGGAAAAAGCGCCATGAGATCTCAAGAAGTATTGCAAGAGAGCACCGGCACATTATTGCACCGTCTGCGCACAGTTTGAGGGTTGGTTTTGGCCGTCCCCACAACCTTGCATGCAGTCCTGGGCCCAGTTTGCACAGACCGGTCTCATAAAGGTAGCCACCTTTGGTTCAGGACCTGGTGCATTCCTTGTGTATCACCAGTACAACTCTGCAATGCACGTGAGTGGTTGCTTTAAAAAATCTCTGCCATGTCAATGTTTGTGTATGGAAAGCTTGTGTGTCGTTAAAGGAGCCTTCTCCCTGACATGTTAGATTTCTACAAGCAAGGGAGAGTTTGATGTGGGAACACTTGCATCCAGAGTTGTTACTAGCCCACAGGGACTGCAGTCTGCACCCTTCCTAAAATGTGCAGGATCTGCTCTGCCATCATCATAACCTCCCAGCCGACAATCTGCATTTGCTGTTGATGAGCTATAGAATAGGTCACACTTTTCTGAAAGGAAAACCCCCCCCACCCTAATCCCATTAAGCTTCAGGAACTCATTTCATAACCCTCAAAATGTCGCCTTTTAAAGAATAAAAAATGAAGAGAATTGCAGCGAGTCGGTGCGTCTGCCACACAGTGTTATGGGAAAGAATTGCTTTTGTAAGTATTTTTGTAATTTTGGGAAAGGAAGGGGGTCTTGTTAATTCCCACGTTATTTTGCCTAGTGTTGAAATGCAGTTCTTATGTTTAAAAAAATAACAATGTAAAAAGCAATATATTGATAACCAGCCTCTTTCAAATACACAAGTATGCAGGTCAACTGATCAAGAGTGTTGCTCATTCATTTATCTGTGAAGCGGTTTCAGTTCCCATGTCTTCTTGCGGTTATCTTGTGTCGCGCCAGACAGCAGGACCCGAGCCATTGTGCTCCAATGACAAGCAGAATTGTTGAGAAGAAACCTTGAAAGGTGCTGCCTTCTCCATTAGAGGCTTTTAAGCTGAGCTTGGATAGCAGTAGATCTGCTGCATTCTGCCTGCGGTTGGATTTGCGGCCCCAGCTATGTTTCTAGGATAAATAGCCCTCTCTGCAACCATCAAAGAAGGCGCTTGCAAAGAGGTTACCTAAAAGATTTAACACACATTTATTGAAGATTATATGAATATTTACTGAAGGTTGCACACACGGTAAAACCGTGTTCGAATGACTCACAGACAGAGACAGGGAGGGGACGCGGGAAATCTACAATGGTCTAATAAGAAATGTGTGTACAGTGGTATCTTGGTTCTCAAACGCCTTGGTACTCAAACAACTTGGAACCCAAACACTGCAAACCCGGAAGTAAGTGTTTCAGTTTGCGAACTTTTTTTGGAAGCCAAACATGCTCTGTTTTGAGTGTTATGCTTCCAATTTGAGTGTTACGCTTCTGTTTTGAGTGTTACACACTTAATAATAATAATAATAAATTTTTATTTATACCCTGCCCTCCCCGGCCAGAGCCGGGCTCAGGGCGGCTAACACCAGTAAAATTACAATAAAAACATAATGGGAGGGCAATTTAAAATACAGGTTAAAAATACAATTTAAAATTCCATTTGGAGTGTCTGTTTTTCCTATTTATTTAGTGCTTTTGTTTTTGCGGCTCTTTTTTGTTTGTTTTTGTGACTGTGTGGAACCCAGTTCAGCTACTGATTGATGGATTGATTTTGTGACTGCAGTACATTGTTTATTGCTTTCATTTTATGGAATTTTAGATAGTAAAATTCATGTTAAATTGCTGTTTTAGGGGATGTTTTTAAAAGTCTGGAATGGATTAATCCATTTTGCATTACTTTCTATGGCAAAGCGCGCCTTGGTTGTGGAACGCTTTGGTTTTGGAACGGACTTCCGGAACGGATTAAGTTTGAGAACCAAGATACCACTGTATACACAAAAAGACCTTGCACTGCTCCACAGTCTATTCATCTGCTAAAGATCATTTTGCAGAAACTGCGCTTTGCATTCTCTTGTGGCTCCTCAAAACCGTGTCAAGCTATTTCCCAAATCTATGCTTTGAGGACAGAGGCCCCCGTAGCCGGATGTTGTCGATTTCCGATTTTCATGCATGAAGCATCCCATGCAAAATGTCAACTCCTTCATCCACCGTTCGGAAGGATGTGCCTGTAAAGTCATAAACACACAAATCTTTTCTGGCTTGCTTTTATTAAGGGTGTAACATTAGAAGAGTCTTGCACCCTGATTTCACAGTGGCCACTCAGACGTCCTGATGGGAAACCTCCATGCAGGACCCGAGTGCAAGAGCCACACTCCTCTCCTGTGGTTTGCAGCATCTGGCATTTATCTGGGAGCATCACTGCCTCCAGCCGTGACGGCAGTAGATTAAGCCTTTGGGGCTAGTAGGTAAAGGGACCCCTGACCATTAGGTCCAGTCACGGATGACACTGGGGTTGCGGCACTCATCTTGCTTTATTGGCCAAGGGAGCCGGCGTACAGCTTCCGATGTGGCCAGCATGACTAAGCCACTTCTGGCGAACCAGAGCAGCACACAGAAACGACCTTCCCGCTGGAGCGGTACCTACTTATCTACTTGCACTGGTATGCTTTCGAACTGCTAGGTTGACAGGAGCAGGAACAGAGCAACGGGAGCTCACCCCGTCGCGAGGATTTGAACCGCCGACCTTCTGATCGGCAAGTCCTAGGCTCTGTGGTTTAACCCACAGCGCCACCCACGTCTCCTCCATTAATCCTCTTTTAAAGCCCCCTAGTCTGCATTCTGAAGCCAATGTTTTCATGTGATCTTCTCCCTGCGGTGCTAAGCAATGCAAAGACTTAAGGGTGTTCTCGTGTTCTCCCAACTAACAGTAACTCAGAGCAGACCCATAGAAATAAATGGGCATGGCTAAGCTAAGTCCGTTGCTTTCAATGGGTTTGTTCTGAGCAAAAGCTAGTTGAGCACAACTCAAATGCACTTTCTTGCTAAGACCTCTCAAGCGGGCCAAGAGGACATAGAAAGAGCTGGATTAGACCTGCAGTGGCCAGCGAGAGGGATTCCCTCCTGGGAAGCCTCCTGGGAACTGAATGCCTGTACAGTGGTACCTCAGGTTAAGTACTTAATTTGTTTCGGAGGTCTGTACTTATCCTGAAACTGTTCTTAACCTGAAGCACCACTTTAGCTAATGGGGCCTCCTGCTGCTGCCGCGCCACTGGAGCACGATTTCTGTTCTCATCCTGAAGCAAAGTTCTTAACCCGAGGTACTATTTCTGGGTTAGCGGAGTCTTTAACCTGAAGCGTATGTAACCTGAAGCGTATGTAACCTGAGGTACCACTGTACTGGGCTAAAAGGGAAAATGGGTGGGGCAACAGAATCAATTTCCAAGCTTGCCTTCCAACTGTAGGTGGCGCCAGAGCGAATTTTTGCAGAGCCCATCTGCACATTTGAATAGGTGGATGATACATTGAACCGTTTTTTATAATAATAATAATAATAATAATAATAATAATAATAATAATAATAATGCATTTTCATTTTAGTTGCTCTGCTTTCAGACCCGTTTAAAATTTATTCGGCGTTCAGGTCCCCTCTGCGCTGTACATTTGAAGCACGATGATACCACTTTAAACAGGCACAGCTTCTCCCAGAGAATCTTGGGAAGTGTAGTTTGCTAAGGGTGCTGAGCAATGTGAAGAAGCCCCTTGTTTACTTCACAGAGCTACATTTCCCAGGCTTATTTAGCAGTCATTCCCTCTTCCTAGGGAACTCTGGGAATTGTAGCTCCCTGGAGGGAACAGGGGTCTCCAAACAAGGCCCTAACTAACTACATTTCCCAGGATTCTTTGGGGGAAGCCATGACAATTTAAAGTGGCACGATACTGCTTTCACTGTATAGAGCAGATTGGGCCTTAGATCAGTGCTAGCAGAATTAAAGAATTCACACACAGGTCTATATATAAACATAAATAACATTTAAACTTCATATATGGACGCAATTTATTCCAGCGGCAGAATCTGGGGGTTTTAATATCTGACCACAGTATCTGAGGTGGCTAGCAGACAATTCCAGCTCCACATATTGAACTCCTGATAATGGTTGGGGAGGCATGGTCGTTTGAGGGGCGGGGGGAATCAGCAGGAATATTTCATTAAGAGGGACTATCACTTTTTACAGGAGAGCAGAACGCAGGAGCCAAGAACATCCTAAATACTGATTCAAAACACTTACGCATTTCAAAATCCCAACATTGTTTGAGCCTGGTTTTGCTGGCTCTAGAGTAATCTGATTCGAGAATCCAGCTGCTGCAGATGATCTAGAAGTCCATGGGGAATAGTGGGGTTCCATAGGCTGAAAAAGGGGGGGTTGAAGAAAAGAAAACAGAATAAGGAAATTTGCTTTGTTGAAGCCCCTTATCTTGTGCAAGAATATACAAATCTGTGGGTTTCAGTTTCTCTCAATTTTTTGTATTTACAATTTTCAAATCTCTTCATTTCCATGTAAGTTTGCATTTCTTTCAGTCTTCATTAAATATCAGCATTTCAGTACAAATTTCTCCTAATACAAACAAGCTTTGCATGCCCTGTTGCCCTAATACAGGCGTTTTCGCAAGGCATTTCCTCCCAATGCAATGCATTTTTAATGTTATTTTTCAATAATATGCATTCTTATGTACACTTTATCCTGGTGCATGCATCTTTCTGCACATTACTTGGCACTGCATTGCTAAATTTGGAGAAGCAAAGATTTAAAAAATGGCTGTGTTTCAGTTCATGCAATTTGCAAAGTGTGTTCACCTTTCAGATGTTTAACTCCATTGCATTTCTCCCCCACCATTATTAGTAAAATTACACACACGCACATATGGGTAAGATATGCAAATAATGGAAAAGACCCTGGTAGAAGGGAATGGGAATCCAGATAATATAGAGAAAAGATTCACAATAATGGGTTTTGTGTATTAATGGTAAAGGTAAAGGACCCCTGGACGGTTAAGTCCAGTCAAACGCGATTATGGGCTTAATAATAATAATAAAAATAAATTAATTTTATTTATACCCCGCCCTCCCTGGCCAGAGCTGGGCTCAGGGTGGTTAACACCAGTAAAATTACAGTAAAAACATAATGGGGGGGACCAATTTAAAATACAGGTTAAAATGTAATTTAAAATGCAGTCTCATTTTAAAAGTAGCCCATAGATCAAAACCATAAGGGGAGGGAAACATAAAGCACTCATCTCACTTTCAGGCCGAGGGAGCCAGCGTTTGTCCACGGGTCATGTGACCAACAGGACTAAGCCGCTTCTGGCACAACGGAATACCTTGGCAGAAACCAGAGTGCACGGAAACGCCGTTTACCTTCGCACCGTAGTGGTACCTATTTATCTACTTGCACTGGCGTGCTTTCAAACTGGTAGGTTGGCAGGAGCTGGGACAGAGCAACGGGAGCTCACTCCATCGCGGGGATTCGAACCGCCAACCTTCTGATCGGCAAGCCTAAGTGGTTTAGACCACAACGCCACTTGCGTGGTCTACTGGATGCACTGGGGAAGCCATGACTGTTCAAAGGGGTATCGTACGGTTCAAAATGCATGGTTTGGAGATGACCAGGGACCGCACCCAGCTGAGAGCATTTGCGTGTGTTGTGTGATCAAGGTGGGATGCCAAGCCAGGCAAAGACTTACGCCACACTCTGGATGCGGGGACATTTCCTCAAGCTGTCCGTCAGGTGCTGAGCTCCAGCAGCCGTTATCTTGTTGCAATGGATGCTGGAAAGAAAGGAGCGTACCAGCTGTTGCCCAAAGGAGCCTCCTCTGCTTTGCTAAACCTCAGCAGTAGCAGGGTGGCCCTGGGTTTCCTTATTTCATTTGCTTTAAATATTTAAAACATTTAACACACACACACTTCAATTCTCTCCCCCACCCCCCAGATTTCCCCATTTTTCAACCCTAAGCGTTTCACAACATAAAAACAACAAACAGCGCCATGAAAGCAAAACCACCACCAGTAAATGAGGAGGGGGAGAATCATAGAATTGTAGAGCTGGAAGGGACCTTAAGGGTCATCTAGCCCAACCGCCTGCTCTCTGGGAATCTCAGCTAAGGCATCTGGAGCGCCACCTTGAGCTCCTTGGTGGAAAAGGTGGGGTATAAGTTAAAGAAATCAATAACAGTAGTTAAAAAACGCATTTATATATAAATATTTTTAAAAATTATACACACACACACACACACACACACGTGTGTGTGTGTGTGTGTGTGTGTGTGTGTGTATACAGTGGTACCTTGGGTTACATACGCTTCAGGTTACAAATGCTTCAGGTTAGACTCCGCTAACCCGGAAGTAGTACCTCGGGTTAAGAACTTTACCTCAGGAGGAGAACAGAAATCGCATGGCAGCAGCGGGAGGCCCCATTAGCTAAAGTGGTGCTTCAGGTTAAGAACAGTTTCAGGTTAAGAACGGACCTCCAGAACAAATTAAGTACTTTACCCGAGGTACCACTGTGTGTGTGTGTGTGCGCGTTTGCGTTTGTGTGTGTGTGTGTGTGTGTGTGTATATATATATATATATATATATGCAGGTTTTGGTGTCCTCGGGTGTCTTCCCGTGTAAAAGTTGGGGTGTCTAGGCGACGTTTCGACGAGGTCTCACTCGTCATCTTCAGGCTGGTGCTTTCGGCTTCTTGTTACTGGAACAGAGCGGGATCTCAATGTTTGAGTTCCTATAAATACTGTAGAGGGGGTGTGGTGTCTAGCCTCCAATGTTCTGGGCAGAGAGGAAGTTCCCAGGCTAGTGTGCCTTTTCTTCTTTTGTTCCTTAATTACTTGAGAGATACCTTGAGTGATTTCTTGAGTGATATCCTGAGTACCACTTAGGTGGGTCATTAGGTGTGGATTAGTTGCTAAAGTCTTTGTGTCTTGACCTCTTGAACTTTGTGAAGAGTTTTCCTGAGAAGATGGCTGTATTGCACTTAGTTGTGCTTTGGCTTGGCTTCGTGTATAGGGGCGAGCTGTGGTTTTGTGGCTTGTGTCAGCCAGATCTGTGTAGGGATTGCAGGGGGGTGCAGCATCCGGAGGTGCCACCATGGATTGGCTACTGGATGGTGTCAGTAATTCATCTGTGGAGAGGGTCTGGGTTTGGGTCTGGTGTGGTTGATTGGTGTTGGCGTTCTGTGTGCCTCTGGATCTGGTGTCAGTTTTTGTGGGGAGGGCTAATTTCCAGATGTCTGGCAAGCGGGATGTGTCGTCACGCTTGTTCATGTTGTGAGGGTGTTTCTCTATCTCGATGGCTTCCATGATTATTCTCTTGTGGTGATGTTCCGTGTTAAAGAGCAATTTGGAATCTGCAAAATTAATTTCGTGTCCTGTTTCTTTCATGTGTTGGAAAAGAGAGGAAGTTTTTTCTTCTTTTTTGACGGCATTCTTGTGTTCTGCGATACGTGCATTTATTCGTCTGTTTGTTTGTCCAATGTACGTGGCTGGGCAGACTTTGCAGGGTATTTCATAGATCCCTTGGTTTTCCAACTGGATTTTATCCTTGGGGTTTCTGAGGATATTGGCTATTTTTTGGTTGGTGCAAAAGGCTGTTTTGATATTGTGTTTATGGAGGATTTTGCTAATTTTATCTGTAGTGCCCTTGATATAAGGAAGGAGGGCCATGCCATTGTTTTCTTCTGTGTCTTGGTTTTTGGGGGGTGTTTCCTTTTGGATTAGCTTCGTAATTCTGTTTTGCTGGTATCCATTGGCAATTAACACATTTGAGAGATTCTGTAACTCAGTTGTCAAGTGGTCTTTGTCAGCCAGGCGTTTGGTTCTGGAGATGAGAGTCTTGGCTACGGAGTTTATTTGTGCAGGGTGGTGGTGTGATTGTGCATGTAAGTAGCGGTTGGTGTGTGTTTTTTTCTGGTAGATAGTGTGTCCTAGGGAGCCATCAGGTTTTTTGTAGATTAGGACGTCAAGGAAGGGAAGTTGGTTGTTGGCTTCTATTTCCATAGTGAATTGTATTTTGGGGTGTAAGTTGTTGAGATGTGTGAGGAAGCTATCCAGTTTTTCCTTCCCGTGTGGCCAAATTACAAAGGTGTCGTCAACATATCTGAGCCAAAGTTTGGGTTTGTGTTCTGACTTGTCTAAAGCATTGGTTTCAAAGTGTTCCATGTACAGGTTTGCGATGACCGGTGAGAGGGGTGATCCCATAGGTGCTCCTTCTATCTGTTTGTATCTTTGTCCATTGTGGATGAAGTACGTGTTGGTTAGGCAGTGGTTGGTCAGGTCCAAGATGTATTCGGGGGGATTGTATTTGTTTTGAATAGCTGTCAAGGCTTCATTAATGGGCACTTGTGTGAAGAGAGATACAACATCGAAGCTCACAAGTAGGTCATTAGGATGTAGGTTTTGCTTCTTTATTGTTTCTATGAACTGGAAGGAGTTTGGTACGTATGAAGAGATGGATTCTGCATAGGGCTGAAGTTGCTTGGCGAGAAATTTAGCGAGATTTTGTAGAGGTGAGCCTATGGAGCTGACTATTGGTCTGAGTGGTGTTCCTTCTTTGTGTATCTTGGGGAGGCCGTAGAGTTTGGGGCATCTGGATGATTTTTCTCTGGGGATGATTCTTAGCTGGATTTCTTCACTGATAGGAGAGGCTTTTATTTTGGATTAGCCCTCCCCACAAAAACTGACACCAGATCCAGAGGCACACAGAACGCCAACACCAATCAACCACACCAGACCCAAACCCAGACCCTCTCCACAGATGAATTACTGACACCATCCAGTAGCCAATCCATGGTGGCACCTCCGGATGCTGCACCCCCCTGCAATCCCTACACAGATCTGGCTGACACAAGCCACAAAACCACAGCTCGCCCCTATACACGAAGCCAAGCCAAAGCACAACTAAGTGCAATACAGCCATCTTCTCAGGAAAACTCTTCACAAAGTTCAAGAGGTCAAGACACAAAGACTTTAGCAACTAATCCACACCTAATGACCCACCTAAGTGGTACTCAGGATATCACTCAAGAAATCACTCAAGGTATCTCTCAAGTAATTAAGGAACAAAAGAAGAAAAGGCACACTAGCCTGGGAACTTCCTCTCTGCCCAGAACATTGGAGGCTAGACACCACACCCCCTCTACAGTATTTATAGGAACTCAAACATTGAGATCCCGCTCTGTTCCAGTAACAAGAAGCCGAAAGCACCAGCCTGAAGATGACGAGTGAGACCTCGTCGAAACGTCGCCTAGACACCCCAACTTTTACACGGGAAGACACCCGAGGACACCAAAACCTGCATTCCTGTACCCGTGAAAATCTACGAAAGCATATATATATATGTATATATATGTGTGTGCGTGCGTGTTTGTGTATATATGTGTGTGTGTATGTGTGTGTATGTATATGTGTGTGTGTGTGTGTATATATACACACACACACACATACACACACACACATAAATAAAAATGTAATGGGGGGGGGGGAATTGTTCAGATAGAAGCAGGGGCCTGATTTCATGTGACAGGGAAAGCCGAGACAGAAAGATACAGCCTTACAAGATGTCTGCAGCAAATGATGGTTTGTGATTCATGTAAAAAAAGGGTAAAAGGTAAAGGACCCCTCGATGGTTAAGTCCAGTCAAAGGTGACTCTGGAGTTGTGGCGCTCATCTTGCTTTCAGGCCGAGGGTGCCGGCGTTTGTCCACAGACAGCTTTCTGAGTCATGTGGCCAGCAGGACTAAACCGCTTCTGGCGCACAGAGGACCGTGATGAGTGCCAGAGCGCACGGAAACGCCGTTTACCTTCCCGTCGCTGCGGCACCTATTTATCTACTCACCCTGGTGTGCTTTCAAACTGCTAGGCTGGCGAAAGCTGGGACAGAGCAACAGGAGCTCACTCCGTCGCGGGGATTTGAACTGCCGACCTTGCAATCGGCAAGCCCAAGAGCCTCAGTGGTTTAGACCACAGCCCCACCCACATCCCATGTAGGGCAGAAAGAAGGGCATCCCTGAAGTGAGGTTTTGGTTTGGGTGGCTTTGGCTGGTGGGGGAGGAAGAAAGGAGTATAGAAGGAAGGAAGGGAAACCCCATACAGAACACCTTGCAGTATTTATTTATGAAAATATTTGCATACCATTATATCATGGGGGAAAATACCAAAGTCGTTTACAGCAATAAAACCACTAAAAAGCCATTACAGTGGTACCTCGGGTTAAGTACTTACAGGGTGCCTCGCAAGACGAAAATAATTCGTTCCGCGAGTCGCTTCGTCTTGCGATTTTTTCGTCTTGCGGAGTGTGGATTGCCCGGGTATTAACAGTTTTACGAAAAAGAACGCAAACTCACAAGACGTTTTCGTCTTGCGAAGCAAGCCCATAGGGAAATTCGTCTTGCGAAGCACCTCGAAAAACGGAAAACCCTTTCGTCTAGCGAGTTTTTCATCTTGTGAGGCATTCGTCTTGCGGGGCACCACTGTAATTCGTTCCAGAGGTCTGTTCTTAACCTGAAACTGTTCTTAATCTGAAGCCCCACTTTAGCTAATGGGGCCTCCTGCTGTTGCTGCGCTGCCGGAGCACAATTTCTGTTCTCATCCTAAAACAAAGTTCTTAACCTGAAGCACTATTTCTGGGTTAGCGGAGTCTGTAACCTGAAGCGTATGTAACCTGAAGCGTATGTAACCCGAGGTACCACTGTATAAACAGACACCAGTCAACCATTGTGAAAGCACCTTGAACCTGGCTCTTTGTGGGAGTTACGTGCCCTAAGTCTCCATGGCCAAATGTTTTATACTCACTCAAGCACTCTCAAAGAAGCTGTCTCTGGGAGCACTCGGGCAAGATGTTCTGCCCCCGCATCTCCAATGTTGTTATTGTACAAGCTGCAGGAAACAAAGGCAAGTGTGACCGTGGATCCGTCTGAGAAAGAAGCAGGGCAGAGCATCGCTTTACAAGAAAGCTCTGCTTATTACGTGTGTTTTTAAAGCCTCTGTCCATCTTCAAGTAACAAATCATACAAACACAGAGTCCGGCATGCCCAATGGAGCTGACATTTTTAAATAAAGAAGGTCAGAGATGTTTGGAAAAAGGATTAGGTCGCGGATATAGAAACTGTAGCCCTCCTGAAATTGTTGGACTACAATTCCCATCGTCAAAAGGACGGTGGGGGCTGGTGCCCATTGGAACGGGTAGGGCAGGAGCCAGAGAGCCCAACACTAGGTGGCGCCAGAGCCCATGACAAGAACAGGCAAGTGATTCCAGCCCCTACTCCAAAAGAACAAAAACAGGAGAAACTCTTGTGGCACCTTAGAGTAGGGTTACTAGACGTCCCCGGTTCCCGGGGACAGTCCCCGGATTTGCAAATCTGTCCCCAGGAAATGTGGCAGTGGCAGCCTCTGCAGCCCGGAGCCAGCCTGGTAGCGCAGTTGGCTCTGGCTGGCTTCAGGAGCTGCTCGCTGCCGAAGGGGAACCAGGGATGTCTGGCGGTACAGATCTCCTGCCCCCTTCCCCCTTTGTTTTGACAGATCGGGAGAGGCTCGGGAGTCACGGGCAAGCGGGTGCTGCCCAGGAGGGGCACAAGGCGCTTGGTTTCTCTGCCAGGCAAGGTGCAAAGCCCTTCTTTTGCACCCTGTGAAACATAAATGCGCATAAATGGGAAAACCATAGCTTTAACTATACGGACCTTTGTTGGTATCGACATGCTAAAGATGAAGAGAGCAGCACTCACCTTAGTGTCTTCAGCGAATGCAGCGACGGAAGCGCTTTGGCTAACTTCTCTGCCCCCAGGTCTGTTATTTTGTTCCCCGACAGGCTAGGAAGAAAGAATTGCAAAGTTCAGGACCTCCTTTGGGGACAAGGGTGACGGCGAGGACGGCATTTCTCCCGCCTTAAACCAGGCAGCTTACTTTAACATTTCCAGGTAGGACAAGCGGGGAAGGACGCTGCTGAGGCTAGTCACTCCTTCGTCTCCGATCTCGTTCTCGTTGGGAGAATCCAAGCTGCAAAAATGACAGGGAAAGATGGTCACCAAAGCTGGGTGACTGAGCGTTGGCAAGATCCCACTGGGTACCAGGCACTTATGGTAAAGGTAAGGGACTTGCAAATGGCGGGTGACTAAGTTGTGGGATAGGAGAGCTGAAAATAATGTCAATATTGGTAAAGGGAAAAGGGAAAGGACTTCTGGACGGTTAAGTCCAGTCAAAAGCGGCTATGGGGTGCGGTGCTCATCTCCGGCGTTTGTCCGCAGACAGCTTTCTGGGTCATGTGGCCAGCAGGACTAAACCGCATCTGGCACAGTGGGACACCGTGACGGAAACTAGAGCACATGGAAACGCTGTTTACCTTCCTGCTGCAGTGGTACCTATTTATCTACTTGCACTGGTGTGCTTTCGAACTGCTAGGTTGGCAGGAGCAGGGACCGAGCAACGGGAGCTCACCCCGTCGAGGGGATTTCAACCGCCGACCTTCCGATCGGCAAGCCCAAGAGGCTCAGCGTTTTAAGACCGCAGCGCCACCCGCGTCCCAGGCACCTACATGGGGGTCTGTGTCCTTTTGGAGATCAGAAGACACATCAGAGACTGTTGTGGCTTTAAGAAATAGCGTTTCTTCACCTATTTACACCTTCCATCTGTATGGAGGGAGTCTAGATCTTATAGCATGGTCGTTTCAGAGGCATCCAGCATCCAGCCTCCCCAAAGATGCCCTTCTCATTCCTTCTTCCCCCCAGCAATCCTTCCTGTCCCCCCCCCCCCCGAGCAGTTACCCTGGCAACCATCCAAATACCCAGTTTCTGCTGCCACCTGGGGCAAGGGGGTAGCAGTTCCCTTGTATGGAATTAGTATCCCTCAATTATTCTTTTGATAGCTCAGCCAGGTTGCTTTGCATCAGCTAGCCCAGAAATTCATTTGCAAGCTTGCATTTTACGTCCATAGCCCAAATCCTAGCATTTATTCATTTCACCCTAAATTTTACAACAATACTGTGGTGATATAGAGGGAGTTGCGACAGCTTTTTTGTCTTTTATCAATATCTGGGTATATCTTGATTTCCATCTGCGTCAACTGGAGGCATGGCTCCCATTCACCCCTCCCCACCGCTTTGCCACTCACTCTAAATGTTGCAGCGCAGGAAACGTGCCCAGGATCCCCACCAGCTTTCGGAAGCCTGTCAAGCCACAGACACGACCCAACCTGCACAGCAAAGAAGAAAATAACTTGTTGGCTTCTCCCGCCCCGCAAGATGTCTCAAAGCACAGCTGACAAAGTTTGTTTCTGCCTTTTCCAAGGGGCTGAGTCAAGTCCCGTCCCCAAACATGTCTGGAGAAGAGTGGGAGAAGGGGAAACAGTATCTTTAAACCACATTGGACCATCAATTCCTCTAACTCAGTACAGTGGTACCTCGGTTTAAGAACAGCCCTGTTTACGAACAATTCGGTTTAAGAACTCTGCAAAGAACTTTGCGAACTTTACCTCGGTCTATGAATGGAAGCTGAATGGTGGAAGGGCACCAGTGGCAGGAGGCCTCATTAGGGAAAGCGCGCCTTGGTTTAAGAATGGTTTTGGTTTAAGAATGGACATCCGGAAAGGATTATGTTCATAAACCGAGGTACCACTGTATTTTCCCAATTGCAATTCAATGTATTCCTGTTGTGTTTTATGATTTTCCTGATATTGTAAGTGAGCCGGAACTGGTCTGTGACCGTAATAATTATAAAATTAATTCATTCATTTTCTACACTGCCTGGCAGTGGCTCTCTGGAGATTTCAGCCATCCTGCTTGGGATGGGGAGATTGGAATCTCCCAGTCTCCCTGGGCTGATTTGCTGAACTTCCTTCATTGCTAGAAAGATACACTTAGGGCTGCTAACCTTACTTCCCCTTCGTTCTCAAGGCCTCCCTTGTGAGAAGCGACATCGTTTGTGTCTCTGCCGCTGAGATGCAAGAGCAAGAACCTTAGCTGATTAGAACTAGAATTTCCCACCCCACCCCTTTTAAGCAGGTATTTCCTGCAATAAACTTAGCTTTCTTATGTTCTTAAAGTAAGCGTCTCAGGACTCAGCTACATTAGCCAAAAGTAGCATTTTGAATGTGTTATAAACATGCAGCACTAGATGGCGGTGGAGAGCAAAAAGAAAATTCTATGCGATTTTCCATAGTGGTTTTCTCCCCCCCCCCCCCCAGGTTATAACAATTTGAGTTCTGACTTATTAATAGCGGGGCGGTTTTCCCCTGGGTGTAGATCCACCCTCAGTGTGGTTATATGCAAGGTGAAGTGTGCCCCTCCACCATGGATTCAGTGTTAATTTATGTACTTAAACCAGGCCTTTGGCTGATTTTACTGGTGTTAGCCGCCCTGAACTTGGCTCTGGCTGGGGAGGGCAGGGTATAAATAAAAATTTATTATTATTATTATTATTATTATTGACACCTGATGCTCTTTGAAATGTGCCGTGGGAGGTGGGGATTATTGTTTTGTTTTTGTTCTTATTTTCACTATGTATTTGGTGTTTTTAATATGGCAACTTTATGCTGTGACCTGCCCTGAGATCTATAGATGAAGGGCGATATACAAATTTAATTAATAATGTTAATAATAATAACCTTTCCTGGGTCCTTCTGCATGCAGAGCAGGTGTTCTAACATTGATCTACAACCCTGTTCCCTTGTTCCATGAGTTGGGTGGGGGGACAACGACTCAGTTCAGATAAATTGGTCCCAAAAAACACAGACAAAGAGTTATTCCTGCAGCTTTTTTAAAAAAAATAATATTTATTAGATTTTCAAATAATACAAAAAGCAAAAAATAATAAAAAGAAAAGAGAAAAGAGAAAAAAAAGAAAGATTCAACCTTTACAGTCCATATTTTCAGTAACTTTTTTCCAGAACTTCCCCTCGCCTCCCCTTCTTGTATTCCATGTCCAAGTATTTGTTCAACAAGTTCTTATCCCTAAGTTTTTAACCTTAATTTGTTGTTATATTTAATTCAGTTTATATATCAACTTTTAACTTATATACATCAATCATATATGCTTACACACTTTTTCTAAGGTCGACCCAGTTTCCCTTCCACGAATTCCCCATTTTTATACTAATAACAACACAAGAGTGGGGAAAAAAATAGTAGAAAGAATCAGACACCCTTCGGATTTCCAAACTCCCACCCTCCCTTCCCCGGTTTCGATCCCCGGGCCATTGTCCATTAGTCCATCTACTATCAGCCTGGCGACCTCACGTCTGAGGCCCTTAACTCTCTCTCAGTCTCTCTCTGCCGGTTTCTTTGGAAGTCCTTTATATTTAACACCAAGTCTCGGAGGGGCACTATCCCTATGATGTCCATATTCCTTCCAGCCAGACCTCTATGGTTAAAGGCGAAGCTCGAATCTTGTTTCTTAATTCTTTTAAGTCCAAATAACCCAAAGGCTCCAACTTCCACCTTGATCAAATTTATAGTCCATAGATCTTCAGATCCCCACAAAAGGAGATCTTTCCATTCCTCATTTTTAAATTCAAACCAAATTTCCCTCATCCAGTCCTTATTTCCTTTTATATCCATCTTGACAGGCCTCCGGCTCTCCTTTGCCTTCTGCAGCATTGCAGCCCCTCTTTCCTGCTCCTCCTGTTCAGCGTATATCCCTTTCTCCACTTCCTCAATTTTCTCAAAATTCTTTTCTTGTTCAGCTGCCTGGGTTTTGTACATCAAGTTCTTTTCCAGCTCAGTTGTTATATTCATTTGCTGTGGGCTTCAAAGTTGTGGCACTTGTAGACAAAACATGACCTTGCTCTTGCAACTTACACAACTTTCCCAAGAGAAAAGCAACCTCGTCCAGGTCAGCTAGTATTTTCCGATCTATTTCCATTCTTGTAATGTCCCTGAACCCCCTCTAGAGGGATTCTGGTTGTTCAATATTCCTTTCACTTCCAACCCAAAAGTCAAGTTAATTTGTTTCAATTGTTCTTTATTTTCAACAACTTATAGCTATATTGTATCTAATGTAACCGGCAAGAACATCAGAAACAAAGTTCTCTATTTTTTTCGACTTTGACAGCTAATTTGACAGCTGTCAAAATCTTCTATGTCTCCTCAGCAGGCTCCTCTCGCGGATCACTCCCGGTCCCGGGATGGGTGGCACTTTAACTCAAAAAATTAGCTCTTATCCTCCAGCACAATTACTTATGCTATCAATCCGTGGAATTAATAATTTTTATCCAATAAAGAAAAGGCTCTTCTCTCGACCTTAGTTGTCAGATCCTTGCTTTAAATTGTATACAATAGGGGGGAGACGGACTTCCTTTTTGCACCTCCCCCGCTCGTGCCGAATCCAAGAAAATTTTTAGTCCAATTTCCAAATTATTCACGGGTTGTTGTTTTTAGGTTTTAGTCCAAATTTTCAGAAGAAGAAGTCAGCGCTCTCCGTCGAATGGCATGCGGCTTCGCTCGGCAGGGGAAGCAGAAGACTCACAGCACCACGCCGCTCCCCGTCCCCCGCTCCGCAGCGTTTAAAAAGGCTCCTTCGTGGGTCGGGGGGGCGCAAATGGTGCCCGCCGAGTCACCAGGTCCATGGGCTTCCGCGCCCGTGGTTTTTGAGGGTTCCCGCGTCGCCGGCGCGGCAGGACCCGACCCCTGTCGAGCAGATTCCCTCCGGAGCTCGGAGGGAATCCGCCATTCGGCTGTGGCGCCAACCCGGAAGTGATATTCCTGCAGCTTTTAAAGAACTGCGCCAGACCAAGGTTTTAACAAGATTTGCATTCTCCATCATCTGTAGCACAGCTAGATGAAGGCTCAGATGCAGAGTTCAAAGGCAACTGCCCTCTCCTGTCGGTTAATCTGGAACTCAACGGTACACTGCCTTAGCATATGGAGGTTTCACTTTTCACCAGTAGCTGCTAAGAGACCCATCTCCTCAACCGGTTTTTAAAGATCCAATTTTATTATCATTATTTATTATTTTGAAAAAGTAATAACCATAAATAAATAAGAATAAAAATGTGCATCCCACCACCGAGACCATTCCACTGTAACTACCCAACCTCCCAAAATTTCGACACCACTTGCAATGGTTTGACCCAGGGGTCAGCAAGCTTTTTCAGTAGGGGGCCGGTCCACTTTGCCACAGACCTTGTGGGGGGCAGGACTATATTTTGAAGAAAAAAATCAACAAATTCCTATGCCCCACAAATAACCCAGAAATGCATTTTAAATAAAAGGACACATTCTACTCATGTAAAAACACGCTGATTCCCGGACTGTCCGCAGGCCAGATTTAGAAGGCGATTGGGCCGTGCTAATCTTCTCTGTATCGTTCCAATTTTAGTATATGTGCTGCCGAAGCGAGCACAGTGACATAGCTAAAAGGAATATGAAAAAATGTTTTATGAAAGAAGGGTGAAAAGACTAGAGTAAAATTATGTCAAAACTAAACAAATGATACAAGGGATTGAGTTATAAAGAACACGTGATAAAAATGGATTGAAAAGGAAAGGAAAACTGGAGACATACCGGTAATAGGTTGAAATGTATAATATTGAATAAGATTTGAAAGAGGGTAAGGAATTGCTGAATTTGATTGTATAAAGGGGAACAGAAAAGGGAGATGTGAGGAGGTCAGGAAAGAGGGTTATGAAGACAACAAGCAAAAACTGGATTTTTATCTTTTTTCTTTGTTTTTTGTCCTTTCTTAGTATTTTTCCTTTTTTTTCGTATATGCTTTTTATTGTATTCTGGATTGTGTTGTTTCTGATTGTCATTCTTTTTTGTTATGTGTGATTGGGATACTTGTTTTACTATGTAAAATCTTAATAAATATTATATATATATATATATATATGCAGGTTTTGGTGTCCTCGGGTGTCTTCCCGTGTAAAAGTTGGGGTGTCTAGGCGACGTTTCGACGAGGTCTCACTCGTCATCTTCAGGCTGGTGCTTTCGGCTTCTTGTTACTGGAACAGAGCGGGATCTCAATGTTTGAGTTCCTATAAATACTGTAGAGGGGGTGTGGTGTCTAGCCTCCAATGTTCTGGGCAGAGAGGAAGTTCCCAGGCTAGTGTGCCTTTTCTTCTTTTGTTCCTTAATTACTTGAGAGATACCTTGAGTGATTTCTTGAGTGATATCCTGAGTACCACTTAGGTGGGTCATTAGGTGTGGATTAGTTGCTAAAGTCTTTGTGTCTTGACCTCTTGAACTTTGTGAAGAGTTTTCCTGAGAAGATGGCTGTATTGCACTTAGTTGTGCTTTGGCTTGGCTTCGTGTATAGGGGCGAGCTGTGGTTTTGTGGCTTGTGTCAGCCAGATCTGTGTAGGGATTGCAGGGGGGTGCAGCATCCGGAGGTGCCACCATGGATTGGCTACTGGATGGTGTCAGTAATTCATCTGTGGAGAGGGTCTGGGTTTGGGTCTGGTGTGGTTGATTGGTGTTGGCGTTCTGTGTGCCTCTGGATCTGGTGTCAGTTTTTGTGGAGAGGGCTAATTTCCAGATGTCTGGCAAGCGGGATGTGTCGTCACGCTTGTTCATGTTGTGAGGGTGTTTCTCTATCTCGATGGCTTCCATGATTATTCTCTTGTGGTGATGTTCCGTGTTAAAGAGCAATTTGGAATCTGCAAAATTAATTTCGTGTCCTGTTTCTTTCATGTGTTGGAAAAGAGAGGAAGTTTTTTCTTCTTTTTTGACGGCATTCTTGTGTTCTGCGATACGTGCATTTATTCGTCTGTTTGTTTGTCCAATGTACGTGGCTGGGCAGACTTTGCAGGGTATTTCATAGATCCCTTGGTTTTCCAACTGGATTTTATCCTTGGGGTTTCTGAGGATATTGGCTATTTTTTGGTTGGTGCAAAAGGCTGTTTTGATATTGTGTTTATGGAGGATTTTGCTAATTTTATCTGTAGTGCCCTTGATATAAGGAAGGAGGGCCTTTTGCACCAACCAAAAAATAGCCAATATCCTCAGAAACCCCAAGGATAAAATCCAGTTGGAAAACCAAGGGATCTATGAAATACCCTGCAAAGTCTGCCCAGCCACGTACATTGGACAAACAAACAGACGAATAAATGCACGTATCGCAGAACACAAGAATGCCGTCAAAAAAGAAGAAAAAACTTCCTCTCTTTTCCAACACATGAAAGAAACAGGACACGAAATTAATTTTGCAGATTCCAAATTGCTCTTTAACACGGAACATCACCACAAGAGAATAATCATGGAAGCCATCGAGATAGAGAAACACCCTCACAACATGAACAAGCGTGACGACACATCCCGCTTGCCAGACATCTGGAAATTAGCCCTCTCCACAAAAACTGACACCAGATCCAGAGGCACACAGAACGCCAACACCAATCAACCACACCAGACCCAAACCCAGACCCTCTCCACAGATGAATTACTGACACCATCCAGTAGCCAATCCATGGTGGCACCTCCGGATGCTGCACCCCCCTGCAATCCCTACACAGATCTGGCTGACACAAGCCACAAAACCACAGCTCGCCCCTATACACGAAGCCAAGCCAAAGCACAACTAAGTGCAATACAGCCATCTTCTCAGGAAAACTCTTCACAAAGTTCAAGAGGTCAAGACACAAAGACTTTAGCAACTAATCCACACCTAATGACCCACCTAAGTGGTACTCAGGATATCACTCAAGAAATCACTCAAGGTATCTCTCAAGTAATTAAGGAACAAAAGAAGAAAAGGCACACTAGCCTGGGAACTTCCTCTCTGCCCAGAACATTGGAGGCTAGACACCACACCCCCTCTACAGTATTTATAGGAACTCAAACATTGAGATCCCGCTCTGTTCCAGTAACAAGAAGCCGAAAGCACCAGCCTGAAGATGACGAGTGAGACCTCGTCGAAACGTCGCCTAGACACCCCAACTTTTACACGGGAAGACACCCGAGGACACCAAAACCTGCATTCCTGTACCCGTGAAAATCTACGAAAGCAAATATATATATATATATATATATATATATATATATATATATATATATATAAAGAAGGCGATTGGGCCGGATTCGGCCCCCAGGCCTTAGTTTCCCTAGTCATGGTTTGACCCCTTTCCGTTTTAACAGTACAAATTCTACAAACGCCTTCCATATCTACTCAAAATCATTTCTCCTGCATATTCCCCGTCTTACCATAATGGCACATGCTAATTTATCATTGATAGCTATATCCCACACATCTTTATACCATTCTTATCATTTTATATTCTGCTTTCCCCTTCCACTTCCGAGCTATAATCATTCGTGCAGCTGTCAATAAATTTGTGAGCGAGGCCTTCGTAGCCTTCCACCCCATCGTAAATTGATAATAGTGCTACCACTGGACATTGGGTCAGCTTTAACCCAGTGATTTCTGTCATCTCCTTAAACACCCTTTGCCACAAAAAATCGTACATATTTACACCCACCAAAAGATCCATTTTAAAAACCCTCTCTTACTTACGTGAATTCTAATTGTTTAAGCTCTGTGACGGCTGGGATGAGGCAGGCGCTACCGCCAGCTGAATCTGCCTCGCTGAACAAAAAAACAAGAAGAAATTGGTTAGATATATTATTAGGGCTTAACATTTTCGAAAAAGATGAGGATGACACAACCCCGACCCCAGAACTTATTTCTTCTAGGGTATAAGCCACGCGTCTTGGGCTGTCTCAGGAGAAATTGCAGGTACAGTGGTCCCTCTGGTTAAGTACTTAATTTGTTCCGGAGGTGCGTTCTTAACCTGAAACTGTTCTTAACCTGAAGCACCACTTTAGCTAATGGGACATCCTGCTGCTGCTGCGCCGCTGCCACCCAATTTCTGTTCTCATCCTGAAGCAAAGTTCTTAACCCGAGGTACTATTTCTGGGTTAGCGGAGTCTGTAACCTGAAGTGTCTGTAACCTGAGGTACCACTGTAAGTTGTGCCCTGCTATGGATTGCATTTATTTATCACACTTATATCCCTCTTTGTTTTCTCCAAGGAGTCCAAAGCGGCATACAATGGTACCTCTAGATGTGAACGGGATCCATTCCGGAGCCCTGTTCGCATCCTGAAGCGAATGCAACCCGCGTCCGCGCATGCGCGGGTCATGATTCACTGCTTCTGTGCATGCACGTGATGTCATTTTGAGCCTCTGCGCATGCGTGAGCAGTGAAACCCGGAAGTAACGCACTCCATTACTTCCGGGTCTCCTCCTCTTCTGATTTAATCCCCACAACAACCCTGAGAGGTAGGTCATGGGCGAGTGGGGATTCGAACCCTGCTCTCTTCCAGGTCCTTGTCTGACCTTTCATCCACTATGTTGGTGATCCCTCCACTACGGGGACTAATTTATAGGCTGAGCTGTAGGGCAAGGCTGTTGCTGGACTCCAGTTCCCTCACTCTATCTGTCTTGTCCCCTCTTCTGCATGTAATTGTCAGGCTTCAGGGAAGGCGACCCCCCTCCCTCGCGGCAGGCTGCCAGTAATGGAAAAACAAGAAGCTCTTACCAAGGTGTTTTATTCAGTAATCACAGAGAGAGATGTAGGATGCTGTCTCTAGGACAATGGCATTTCTCTGAGTAAAGCTCCACACCCTCTGTCTCTCCTATGATATGTCATCACTATGGTGGCTGATCTGTGCTTTCTGCCTCTGAGCTATCTGTTCCCCTACTTTCAATGCCCTCTGGGTCCTAGGGGAAGGGGGCAGGGGTGGAGGAAGGGGGGTGTTGGAGGCAGTCCGCCCCAGGTGTCATCACCGAGGGGGGTGACATTTGGAGCGCCGCCCACCTGCGACTCCCAAGCCTACCCCGAGCCGTCGGGGGAAGGGGGGAGCTGCACCGCTTTGCCGGCGGCCTTCCCCCCTTCGTTTTGACAGCTCGAGGGAGGCTTGGGAGTCGTGGGCAGGCAGCGTGCCGTTGCCCCCCACTCCCGGGCTGCTTCCGGGGGGAAGAACCTCCCCCAAGCTGTCAAAAGGAAGAGGGAAGGGAGGAAGGCTGCTGGCAAAGTGGCGCAGCTCCCTTGCCCACCCCCTGGAAGCAGTCCGCTCTGCTGCTTCCCCTCCCTTTCTTCCATTATCTCCCAGCTATGTCCTTCTTCTGTCTTAAGAGTAATGACCTTCTGCAAATCACCGTTCTAAATCTATACTGTCCTCCTCTTCTCGGAAAGGTCTAGGAGAAGGGGGATGCAGTCTCTACCATTTCCCCTCCGATATCCCGTCTCTGACAGTAAAATACATTTAGATACAGTGATACTGACTAAAAAAGAATGTTATAAGAAAAAAACTGCTCCTTTCCCCCTTATGGGGTATCCAAGAGCCCGTATAGAGTCCTTATGTAGGTTCTCTATCGGTAGGAGAAAATAACAGAGGCCAACCAGAGAATATTGAGAAGCAAAGCAGCTAGTAAGCCTGATCTTCATTAAACTGTTGCAACAGGGTCCTCACTCTGGAGGGAGGAGAGGAACCCAGAATATTGGTGTGCAAGCTCTTACAGAGACTTTGAAACTGCCCACCCTGTAGCTCAAACCACCCCCAAAAACATCATACATACATCACAGAAAGAGGTGGTCCCCAGCAGAAACATGAGTGTGTTGCTTCTCTCCTGTCTGCCAGGATACCTGATAATGCCTTATCTGATTGCCTTTTCTGGGTAGCCTGGCTGTTCCTTTGAGATGGCAAATACCGGTACTTAGTTCTTGAATCTCGCAGGCATATTAATAGTGTGCTCAGCTTAACAGATACTTGCCAGGCTGTATTTACAGGGAGGCGTAAGCCCCTACAGTCCAAAGACTTTTCCCATTTCATTCCTCCTTGCAGAGAAATATATTGAGGTCAATTTGGAAGAGTCAAAATGGCTCCAGGATTGTTCTCCTGTACCATTTCAGATACGTGGTTTATATACTTATGTATGTGCTTGCCTTGTACATTTACGAACATTTATTTTATAAATAGAAGACCTTAGAATTCCTATAACAAGAACAAACCCTCCTACCTTTGGGTCATTTTCTCCTGCATGTCGACAAGAGCACAGAGGTCATCAATGTCCCTCATCGTCTTGGCTTTGAACGGAACAACAATAAACTTCTCAATGGCGGACTGCAGTTGGTCTCTTTCCTCAGCTTCCCACAACTGCCTCCAGAGCCGGACGGCATCGCTGAGGGATGCCCTGCAGAGAATCAACATGCCACACTGAGGTTGAGAGCGTCTTTGTGGAAGATGGGAACTCCGGCAATCCACCCCACAGATTTCAATGGGTCCCTGGGCCCCATGACCTGGAGCTTGGCCGTCGCTGAGGTGCAACACCCACAAACATCACCACCCCAAACATACCTGAATGATGCAACATTCTTCAGGGTGACCAGCTGTCTGAATCCTTCTGAGTCAATGGCGCTCCCTCTCAAATCTAAAGCAAACTTCCTTTTGGCTTGTTTGATGACAGAGTGGAGAATATAGACACTGGGTGGGGTAAGAGCAAACCCCGAGAAAGAGAGGTCACACTTGAGTTCCAAAGCCATTTGCTTCAAAAGGCAAAGATCTCCCGTTTCGTAGAGACAGTGGAGAAAATCAAGGAGCTTGTCTGGAGTGAAATCACGCTCCATGAGTTTCCGGACGTAGTTTGAGAAGCTTCTCTGCTTCTTGCCGGCCATTCTTTTGGCATCCATCTCCCCCTCCTCTCGGAAAAGGACAGAGGATCTCAGTTTGCCCCCTAAAAATAGCAAGCCGGACAAAAAACAAGGTACCAAGCTCCAGGAGAAGAGAAACTTCTTGGATTTGGTGAGCAGCCGAAGGTATTTGGTAAGCGTTTTGTCCTTGATCTCTTTAGCCAGCACCAAATGCAGCGCAACTAGGAAATTTTGGACCACGAAGCTAGGGAACACGTAGCCACATTCCTCTTCCCCGCTGCTCGAGTCTTTCGGGAACGCGAGGGGAACCACCAGTCCGCAGCTGAGAGCAAACTCCTTCACTTCCGTGGACGGAAAGTTGTAGCTCATGAGTGTGTTCCGGTGGTCCTGTCCGGAAGACCAGGCCACCTGAGCTAAAGCAGCGATATTCTGGTGCTTGGGGAAAGATCTCTGCGTTGACGAACACATCAGTTTTTGGAGTAGGAACTTGGCCAACAGGCCAGTAAGCGTGGAAGGCAGTTCCTTGCACCCCGCTTCAGACACAGCCTCGCAAATGAAGCGACACAGGTCAGGAGTGTAGCAATGGCTGAAGAGGTAAGGGCATTTCCTGATCAAAGCCACCGCCTCGCCACTGCTGGGCGATCCTTCAAAGTACTGAGCAACGTACGACTCAATTTGCTGCGTGGAGAACCCTGCCAGTTCTAGCGTCGCGTCCATCTTTGATAAATGCTGCTGCAACTTGTCCTTGGGGCGGGAGGTTAGAAGCACCGTGCAGCCGCTGAGAACCTTCTTCTGGAAGATTCCGGCCAGGATGCCTCCAACGCCCAAGGGCTCCTTGTGGGGCAGGCTGTCCACACCAGATGTTAAGCCATCCCAGTCCTTCAGCTCTTCAAAACCATCAAAAATGAGGAGGACCTTTTCCGGGTACCGCAGAACGTGCCTGTAGATGTCGTCACCGCCATCTTGAGGCCCAGCGGAGAGCTCAAACAGAAGCTGCTTGAGGCTGTAGCGGTTTTCGGGGAGGAGGCCCAGCATCCGGCAATCGAATCGGAAAAGGAAGGCGTAATTGGGTAAATGGCCTCTGGACCAGTCCAGACAGATCTTTTGGACCAGCAGGCTTTTCCCCATTCCGGCTTTCCCCAAGACGACGACGACTTTGGTTCCCAGGTTGTTCTTCCACGGCAGCTGAAAGAGCTGGCTGCTCCTCACCAAAACCTTCCCTTTCTCTCTGAGGTCGCAGGGCCTGGGGTCGGCATTTTTCCCGGCGTTCTTGCTTTCCACGAGGCACAGCGCCATGTCGCGTTCGATGTAAAGGCGATCTAGGGCAAACTCTCGCTCCATGGGCACAAATTGGCACGTTTCCCGGAAGTGGTCTTTTAGCCTCCTGCGAAACGCGTCCACAGGGCCTAGGGTTAAAAAGAAAAGAAGGTTATTTTTATCATATGTGGTGGTCTTGTAGCAAGGTTAAAGCTCACTGGGAAATGATATACAATGAAATGAAAAAGATGTTTAAAATAACCTTTGTAAAAAAACCAAAAACCGAAAGCTCTTCTTTTGGGACAGAACTACCTAAAATGCTTGGGATGCTCCGAATGGACTAATTGAGATGAACTAATTCAGAACTATCTGTATTACACCTGAATGTAGTTCCTAGCATTTCTGGGTGAGCTAAATATTCACATCACACTGTGCACCTGTATGTTTGTTTTAATGTTTTCTTTTGTCCCCTTAAGTATATGTTATACCTTAGCAGAGCAGCTTGTAAAATTCTGAAGACTGAAAAAGAAAATGCTAAGGACCAATGAAATGAATTGTGAATTGAAGAGAATTACCGTATTTTCCTGTGTATTAGAAATTGTGATAAAAATTAGGGCTGGTCTTATACACGGGTAGTGCAGAGGGGGGATTGGCAATTGGCTGCTGATGCTAGCCAGACGTTCTCAGCATTGATTGGGGCTGATTGGTGGTTGTGTTAAGGACTTTTGGTGATTGGCAGCCACAGCGGCAATTGGGAGGGCCCTGCGATGCGTGCGATTGTCAGCGTCTGTGGGGTGGGTGAGTGATTTTCGTCATCCCCCACAAAAAAAAAACTCAACAACACCGGGCAATTTCCCCCCATTTTCTTAATTTTGAGCCCCCAAAACAGGGGGCATGTTATACAAGCAGGCATGTTATTCACAGAAAAATACGGTAATCCCTTTTTGGAAGGGGTGAACCGAAACGCAATTAATTCTCTTTTTTAAATGAACTTGCAAAGCATATCGACAACTGCATAAAAAAATCCCAAGCAACACAAAATACTGCCAGATGGACCTTATGAGTGGAGTTTTTTAACAGGGCATCCACCATCCTTTTGCAAGCAGTTCTTCTTTTATCTTCCTTTCATCCATTTTTTTGCCATTCTTAATGTGTGAAACCTGGCTTTCTGAAATTCTGAATGAACCAGACCAGCAGCAGGAAAAACCCCTCAGTGTGGGTGCTTTTTTTGCCCATCTTTTGGCCTCTCAGGTTTTGGCGGGCACGTGGTTTTGATGTGAATAATGGAACATCTGGAGACACTCCTCCAATACAGGGATGAGGGATCTGTGGCCACAGGTGAGCCACTCCTGCTCTCAAATAACCTAGCATTGATACAGGTTAAAAAGCAGCGACACTCACCTAGTCGTTTGTGAGCTCGCTCTGAAAGAACAGGTGGGGCTTCAGGTCCTTTGTCAGCCACAACCACATCTATGAGACAAAGGGGAGCATATTGAAACACAGCAGGCCTGTAAACCCCCTGCAACGTCCCCCCACTGTGGGATAACCAGTCTTAGGTCTAATTTGCTTAAGCCTAATTAATGTGTGAAGGGATTAATGTCATAGAGTAAGCTGTCCTACCAGGATTAGCTAGGTCATTCCCCCTCATCTTGGGGACAGGACGCGGGTGCCGCTGTGGTCTAACCCACTGAGCCTCTTGGGCTTCCCGATCGGAAGGTCGGCGGTTCAAATCCCTGCCATGGGGTGAGCTCCCGTTGCTCTGTCCCAGCTCCTGCCAACCTAGCAGTTCGAAAGCACACCACTGCAAGTAGATAAATAGGTACCACTGCAGCGGGAAGGAAAATAGTGTTTCCGTGCTCTCTGGTTTCCGTCACAGTGTGCCAGTAGCTGTTTAGTCTTGTTGGCCACATGACTCGGAAAGCTGTCTGCGGACAAACGCCGGCTCCCTTGGCCTGAAAGCGAGATGAGTGCCACAACCCCATAGTCGCCTTTGACTGGACTTAACCGTCCAGGGGTCCTTTACCTGTTTACATTGCTGTGTCTCCATCTACTTGAGAAGCTCAGTGTGTAAAGAGGTCTGAGCTGCTTGACCCTTCCAGCTCGACGATTCTATGATTGCACCTTGCACCCATGTTCGCCTTGCAATAGCAAAGGATTTTAAACACACAAGCAAAAATCTGATATGAACGACTCATTCTTTTTACTGGAATCCAATAGCCCACTGGAGACATTTTTGACTGATAAACCAATAGCGCATGGGGGCTGTCAGAACAGCTAGCCTGTGGCTTCGCACTTGTTATCAAACTGAAGGAGCACCTTGCTGGAAGAGATGAGGGTCCAACTAGCCCAGGGTGCTTTGCAAACATCCCAGTAACCAGGAGGAACTAGGGATGCCTGCCCAAAGCTGGCCAGCGGTCCAGGCTTGACCTTAAGCTCATTCCTGGCGTGCATCGTAATCTTACCTTCAAGCTTTGCCTTCTATGTTAAAAGGTAAAGGTAAAGGGACCCCTGACCATTAGGTCCAGTCACAAACGATTCTGGGGTTGCAGCACTCATCTCGCTTTATTGGCCGAGGGAGCCGGTGTACAGCTTCCGGGTCATGTGGCCAGCATGACTAAGCCGCTTCTGGCGAACCAGAGCAGCGCACGGAAATGCCGTTTACCTTCCTGCCAGAGTGGTATCTATTTATCTACTTGCACTTTGATATGCTTTTGAACTGCTAGGTTGGCAGGAGCAGGGACTGAGCAACGGGAGCTCAACCCGCCGTGGGGATTCAAACCGCCGGCCTTCTGATCGGCAAGTCCTAGGCTCTGTGGTTTAACCCACACTGCCACCCGCGTCCCTTGCCTTCTACGTTACCACAGCACTAAACCTCCGGGGGGCAGCAGAGAGTGAGGAAAGCGGAGCTGATTCTCCCAGCAGGATTGCAAAGATATTCTAAGATCTCTGCGCCTGACGACTGTCTTCCAAGAGCCAAAGGGAACTTTACCTTAATCATACCTTTGCATTTGCAAGTGGGGAGGACTTTAAATTTTATTTTAGAGACCAGGGCCACAGCCCCAATGGAAGGGAATTTAACCCTTGCCTCCCATGCAATTCTCCCAACAAGAGTCGCTTCCCGCCCCCAGGCCAGAAGCTGATATTGCGACCAAGAGCAGTTCTCATCCTGGGGAGAATAACAAGGGCAGAGAGGGTTGCAGATTATGGACAATTGCAGCAAAAATCATGACGCTTACCAGGACAGGCATGAATGATGGCACCTTCTGGCTCAGCAAGAATATTCACGCGCTGATCGAGAGGCTCAAAGGCAAAGACTACCTGAATATCTTCCATGCCGAGTGGGCAGTAGTACAGGTTGGGGTTTGCAAGAGGCTCTGCAAATGAGGAGAGAGGGGTTTGATCATCAACATCGGTTCAGCAAGAAGCAACCCATTACCCCTGTTGCCACAACTGCAACAGCAGGGCTCATTCTGTTTGTAACTCAAAGGTTAATTCCATTAGCGTGAAAGTCGACTAGCAACCAGGCAGGCTGGCAGGATCTTCCCGTGCTCTGATTTGCAGTGTAGTTCTGAGGGAGTTTCTACACACACACTCCCTGTATGTTTGATTGCATGTCTTCCTGCCATTTACAAAGCTGAAAGGAAGGAAGACGAGGCCGCCAATCTGTTTATTTCCACTCAGATTATACACTGATTTGTCCCATTTCCTCAGCCAAGTGTTTTCCGGATTTCCTTTCCCTCTGGACTCCACCTCATTGTTTAAGTGACTTTGTTAACACACGGCCCACCTTTCAAGGATCGTTGACCCTCTCCATCTGTGTGGTGGGGAGCAGGATGAGAGCAGCTACACTGGAGTAGCTGAGACTGCCAGCTGGGAACCATGAAGTGATCTCCCTTTTATCGTGCATTTGGCAAGGAGGCCTTAAAGCAAGATGCAGTCCAGCTCCTCGGCCACAACACAGGGTTCGGAATGAAGCCCGCCTTGCAGTGGGTTGGCATTGCAGTGTGGAAAGAAGAGGGTGCCAATGGGGTGACTGTGAGTGCAGTGGCGCCCCTGAAGTCTCCCTCGGGTGCTCATGAGGCCCCTGAGCCTTCCCACTCAATCGCTTACCCCCTTGGCCTTCAGGGTGGCTACTCTGAAAGTACGTAGAGCTGAAAGTTGGGCGAGTGGCACTGAATTGGAGCAAATGGCAGAACCTAAATTGCAGGTTGCTTGGAAATGCAGACTGTGTATGTGAGTGCTTTCACTGCCTCAGGTGGTGCAACAGCTGAGGGCGTCTGGCTGTTAAGGAGGAGGAGGAGGAGTTTGGATCTGATATCCCACTTTATCACTACCCGAAGGAGTCTCAAAGCGGCTAACAGTCTCCTTTCCCTTCCTCCCCCACAACAAACACTATGTGAGGTGAGTGGGGCTGAGAGACTTCAGAAAAGTGTGACTAGCCCAAGGTCACCCAGCAGCTGCATGTGGAGGAGCACGGAATCAAACCCGGTTCACCAGATTACGAGTCTACCACTCTTAACCACTACACCACACTGGCTCTTTAAGCAGCAGGTTGGTGGTTCGAGGCCACTGAGTGATGGTTGTGGGCAGGAGGGTTGGACCACATGACCCTCAGGGTCCCTTCCAACCTACAATTTTATTTTATTTTATTTTGACAAAGTAATAATCATAAATAAATAGGAATAAAAATGCGCACCACCCCACCGAGACCGACCCATTGTAACTATCCAGCCTCCGGAAATTTCAACACCTCTTGCGATGGTTTCGACACCTTTCCGTTTTAACAGTACAAATTCTACAAACGCCCTCCATATCTCCTCAAAATCATTCCTCCTGCATATTCCACTGTCTTACCTTAATGGCACATGTTAATTTACCGTTAATAGCTACATCCCACACATCTTTATACCATTCTTCCATTTCATATTCTGCTTGCCCCTTCCACTTCCTAGCTTATAATAATTTGTGCAGCTGTCAATAAATTTGTGTCCTTCATAGCCTGCGAACCTTCCACCCCGTCGTAAATTGATAACAATGCTACCTCTGGACTTTGTGTCAGCTTTAGCTCAGTGATTTCTGTTATCTCCTTAAACACCCTTTGCCAAATAAATAAATAAATAAATAAATAAATAAGTATGTATATATTTGCACCCCCACCACATGTGAACATAGTTCCCCGTTTCCTGGCATTCCCTCCAACATAACACCAAATAGTCCTTGTTCATCTGACTTAATCTGACTGGTGTTAAATACCACCAACCTACAATTCTATGAGCCTCTGAGTCTAACTCTTGGCACCAGCCCCAAGCTGAATGATAATATCCAGCCCCACGTAGTTTCAGCAGGATTTCAATTCCTGCTTCTCTGATGCTGCCCATTACTTTGTTTGTTTTCTCGAGCCGTTTTCGGTTATCGCGTTAACGGGCTGCTTTATTGCCAGACATTGTTTGCGGGTAGCAGACTTCGGACCCAGAGGTGGGGAGAAATATCATTTACATAAATAAAAAAGCAGCTAGGTGAAAAGTAGAAGTCCACCAGATTGACGACAAAACACTTCTAAACATCCTTGGTGCCCTGAGATACCTTACTTGAAGGTCCCAGGGTGATCTGAGGTTCTGCTTTTCCAGAGGAGCAAGCGAGGAGGCATGTGGTTTTTGTTTGCATTTCATTCCTCCCATTGCAAGGACCACCTGATTCTTGTTTATTTTCTGTTCTGTGAGAAAGGAAGCCAGTCTGTGTGACTTCCGTCTCTGGTATTATTGTACTTTTTATTGTACTTTTTCTTTCTGCTCTGTCTTGCGATGAGACATGATGTCTGTATGAGGCCTGCTTCTCTCGTACAATGGTACCCCTGGATGTGAACGGGATCCGTTCTGGAGCCCCATTCGTATCCTGAAGCGAGCGCAACCCGCGTCTGCACCTGCTGCGATTTGCCGCTTCTGCGCATGCGCGTGACATCGTTTTGACTGTCTGCGCATGTGGGAGCGGCAAAACCTGGAAGTAACGCGCTCCGTTACTTCCGGGCTGTTGTGGTGCGCATCCCAAAAACTAGTGTTCCAATACCACTCCAAAACCACTCCTTGAGCTTAAACACTCTTAATGCCCCACCACAAAGATACAGGTGAAACTCGAAAAATTAGAATATCGTGGAAAAATTCATTTATTTCAGTAATTCAACTTAAAAGGTGAAACTAATATATGAGATAGACTCATGACATGCAAAGCGAGAAATGTCAAGCTATTGTTATAATTGTGATGATTATGGCGTACAGCTGATGAAAACCCCAAATTAACAATCTCAGAAAATTAGAATATTGATTAAAGGTGCAGTAGCTATTCAATCCATAACACCTGCAATGGGTTCCTGAGCCTGGTTCAGTAGGAAGCACAATCTTGGGGAAGGAACTTTTCCACAATATTCTAATTTTTCAACTTTCACCTGTACGCCTCCTCCCTCCACTGTTAAAGGCAGTTATTCCTCTGAAGACCAGTTACTGGAAATCACAGTTGTGCTCGGATTCTGCTTCCCAGCTTCCCACTGGGACACCTGGTTGGCCACTGTGCAAACAGACTGTTTGGACTAGAATCCGATCCTGCACGGCTCTTTTTAGGTAGAGCTCTTAAGTACTTTGCGAATGAACAAAACTAGTTTATGATATCTGTCTCTGCACAGCAGTTGCTGGAGAGCGTAAAGGTAGAAAGGTAAAAGACCCTGGACGTTTAGGTCCAGTCAAAGGCAACTGTTATGCACTGAACTGAATCCTTGAACAATAGGATCCAGAATGCAGCAGTCTGATTGGTCCACAGGAGCCACCCAATCCAGCTCTAGGTGGAAGTGAATCAGCGACCTGATTGGCCTGCAAGAGCAGCCAATCAGGCTCCTGGATGAAGTTAGTCAGCAACCTGATTGGCCTGCAGGAGCAGCCAATCAGGCTTCTGGAGGAGGTGAATCCGCAACCTGATTGGCCTGCAGGAGCAGCCCAGAATTAGCCAATCACGCAGGGCCCTTTGTGTAAATAATGTATATATAACTAGATGTTTTGGGGAAAGTTTCATTCATTGCTACTATAAAGAGCATGAAAAATTCACACTCAACTCCGAGTATATTTCAGCAGCTATGGGGTATCTGACACTGAGCTACATTCTCTGATTCCAGAGAAGGCAGCTTCCTACGCAACCTGATCTCCTGCAGCCGTTACGCTTCTGCATTGGCCTCACTTGGATATTTGTTCTCGCCATCTGGATAACACACGCTTGGGCTGGTGCCTACAGGGACCAGCTCTCCAAGCAAAGTTTTCCCCTCCCCCCACCCCTCCCCCCACCCCTTACACGACGCTGTAACTCTAATCCCAAACTGATGCTGGAACAACCGTTTCCAAACTCTTCCACAGGTCCATGCACAGCTTCAGCATGCTGTGACGAAACCCGTGCCATGCCAAAAACACCTCCATCACTTAACGGGGACAGAAACTGCATTCAGAAAAGGATCAGAAGGGAGAGGAAATCTCAGTGAAATCCCCAGAGATGGGAGTGCCAAGTTTTTCTTGTGCCGCTTACCTTACTTTTGAGGTAGCCAAGGGATGTCTGGGAGAGTCGTCCCCCCCCCCTCATTCTGCAGATAATCTCTCTGGTGGCCTGCACCCTGCAGCCTCCCTGGGTGCCCACACTTCCAGAAAGCCCTAAGACACCATCAGCGGAAAAGTTATATATATATTTAAGTCAGCCTTTCTCAACCTGTGGGTCCCCATATGTTGTTGAATTACAACTCCCATCACCCCTAGCTAGCAAGGCCAGAGCTCAGGGATGATGGGAGTTATAGTCCAACAACATCTGGGGACCCACAGGTTGAGAAAGGCTGACTTAAATATATATATAACTTTTCCGTTGATGGTGTCTTGGGGCTTTCTGGAAGTGTGGGCACCCAGGGAGGCTGCAGGGTGCACCCAGAGAGGCTGCAGAACTGCTGATTTAAGTTAAAATGAAAGGGCCTTCCTTAAAAACAAGGTCAGTGAGTGCACTGGTCTTAGGCACTCGGTAGTCAGCCTCCCTGGCTTCCCGCACTTCCGTTAAAGCCCAGGGGAAGAAGCGATGATGTAACTCCACCCATGGAAATTTTATAAATCAGGAGATGAAGGCATCTGGGGAGGCTGCAGAATGCAAGAGAGATGCTTATTGCCATGTAAAATATACACACACCACTCTAAGTCACCAGGGTTTTTGTTAAGCAGTTTTTTTTTCCAGCTGCACAAATTCCCCATCAAACATCCATCAAAACCATCAAACACCTAGAAAAAAAAATCCAGATGAACACTGTGTTTTGCTTCTTACTTACATCCTGTATCAGTGATGATTTCTCCATAGGAATCTGTAGGAATCTGTAGTTCTTATTTACTATAGAACACCTTACCCAATATATACCCACTCAACCACTTCAATCTGCAGAACTGGAACTGTTAGAAATGCCACATATTCTTCGTTCCACATTTGCAAGATTTTTTTTTTTTTTTTTTTTTTTTTGAGCATGGCTGCAACTGCATGATACAACTCCCTGCCTTCTAAAAACACTTTTGTTTAGGCAAACCTGCCCAGGCATGTAGAACGCTGACATGTGTGTTTGGTTGCCTTTTGAGCTTATTGTTGCTTTCCATTATTTTTGGCATGTCTTACACAGTTGTGGGTTTCTTTTTTAAAATACAGTGGTACCTTGGTTCTCAAACGTAATCCATTCCGGAAGTCTGTTCCAAAACCCAAGCGTTCCAAAACCTAAGCCGCGCTTTCCCATAGAAAGCAATGCAAAATGGGTTCATCCGTTCCAGACTTTTAAAAACAAATTTAACACGAATTTTGCTATCTAACATGACCATTGATCCTTAAAATGAAAGCAGTAAACAATGTACTGCAGCCGCACAATCAATCAAGAAGTAGCTGAACTGGGTTCCACACAGTCACCAAAAAAGAGCCGCAAGAACAAAAATGCAAAATAAACAGCAAAAATAGACAGACCTCAGAGTAACACTCAAACTGGAAGTGTGGCATTCAAATTGGAAGCATAACACTTAAAACGGAGCATGTTCGGCTTCCAAAAAAAGTTCGCAAACTGAAACACTTCCGGGTTTGCAGTGTTTGGGTTCCAAGTTGTTTGAGTACCAAGGCATTTGAGAACCAAGATACCACTGTACAGTGGTACCTTGGGTTACAGATGCTTCAGGTTACAGACTAACCCAGAAATAGTACCTCGGGTTAAGAACTTTGCTTCAGGGTAAGAACAGAAATCGCATGACGGTGGCGGGAGGCCCCATTAGCTAAAGTGGTACCTCAGGTTAAGAACACTTTCAGGTTAAGAACGGACCTCCAGAATGAATTAAGTTCTTAACTCCAGGTACCACTATACTGATAATCCCAAAGGGTGCAGAACGCAAACCTGCAAGCATCGCTTCTCATACCGAAGGCAGGGCTGATGGTGGTCACCGAAAACTCCATGTGGAAGTCAGGCGACGAGAGGGTGTCGGCCGGGGAGCAGCTCAGAGGGATGGTCATGCAATTGCCGCTGACAACGCAGAGAGCCGGTGGATGCCCTGAGCGAGGAAGCAAAAGCAGAGCGATGTCATGGGGAGGCAGTTTTGGTGCAACTTCATCTCCAGGCTACTATCAGGCTCAGGAATGGCTTATTTATTAATTTTAAAAAATGTTTATATACCGCTGTATCATAAAAATGTGTCACAGACAGTTTACGACAATACAGGCATCTCCCCCCACCACTTATGCATGCTTATGCACGATCGTGTACATGAGCGCAATATGCATCAGGAGGCTCAGTTTGATCAGAATCGAGTACACACTTCCAGAGTTAACACTCAATATATGACTTTTGTTAAAGAGCCACCATAGCGGCTGAAGGGCCTTGAAAATGTGTCCCAGGCTTTTCAGACTCATTTACCCGTGTACTATCTGAAACCAAAGGGGTGCATCGGTTGTCAGATGTGAAATATATGGGCATTAAAGGGACACAGGTGGCGCTGTGGTCTAAACCACTGAGCCTCTTGGGCTTGCAGATCAGAAGGTCGGTGGTTCGAATCCCCGTGACGGAGTGAGCTCTGTCCCAGCTCCTGCCAACCTAGCTGTTTGAAAGCACACCAGTGCAAGTAGATAAATAGGTACCACTGCGGCAGGAAAGTAAGCAGCATTTCCATGAACTCTGGTGTTCCATTGCTCCAGAAGCATTTTAGTCATGCTGGCCACATGACCCAGAAAGCTGTCTGTGGACAAAGGCCGGCTCCCTCAGCCTGAAAGCAAGATGAGCGCTGCAACCCCATAGCCACCTTTGACTGGACTTAACCATCCAGGGGTCCTTTCCCTTTTTCCTTTACCAATATTGGCATTATTTTCAGCTCTCCTATCCCACGACTTAGTCACCCACTATTTGCAAGTATAATTGCAACAGGAAAACGAGATAAGAACATTGTGTGTGGGTTTATTTGCAAAGAGGACATAGATTTGGAGAGGCAAGTTCCACTGTGCACTTCCAGTGTGAGAAGAAGGCGGTTTTACGCTGCCCTGGCTAGGCACATCTATCTCGCTGTGGCGCCCAGCTATCGACGCAACCCCCAACTCACCGAGTTTCCTGCGTTTGGGCTCTGGAGCATCAGAGCAGCTGCCTGGGGATGGAAAGAAAGGAAGATGAAGGCACAGCGCCTTGAACAATTACTTCAGCAGGTGTGACTCCTCTCTGCCAGAACGGCAGGGATGGAATTAGCCACACAGCTGGGAGAATCCCTGATATTTGCAGATTTCTGTATGATTTTAAATTACGTTCCTATTGGGTGGGGATTGATGCCAGGACAGATTCTGAGAGCCCTTCCTTTCCCCTAGAGACTTATGAAATAAGCAAACAGCTTGAAGGTCAAAGGTTCCTTACACCTGCATTAAAAATAACTATTGTGAGGTTCAAGGAAGTTTTTAATGTGTGACATCTTAGTGTATTTTCGGTCTTTTGTTGGAAGCCGCCCAGAGTGGCTGGGGAAACCCAGCCAGATGGGCGGGGTACAAATAATAAATTATTATTATTATTATTATTATTATTATTATTATTATTATTATTATTATCATCATCATCATCATCTCCTGTTATAACATGTTGCTTTCATGCGTTTTCATACATTCTCTTTTGTAAGCTGCCTTGAGGTTATTTGCATAAGGCTGGTTATAAATGCCTAAAATAAAAGCCTAAAATAAACAAGGAACTTCGAGATGTTCCGCCCTTGGCTGCCGCGCGAACCCCACCGATTCACCTCCTGCTCACCCCGTTTCTTGGCCTCCCCTGGGGTTTCAGCCGCTGCCTCATCTAGAACCAGGTTTCCTGTTTGGTTTGAAATAAGAAAGGGAAGAACAGGCTGTTTATTCATGATTAGACAAAACTGCATCAAGACCTTTAGAAGCTGTACGTACTGAAGTCTGTTGTGAGATAGACTGAAGAAGAAGAAGAGATTTGATACCCCGCCTTTCACTCCCTTTAAGGAGTCTCAAAGCGGCTAACAATCTCCTTTTCCCTTCCTCCCCCACAACAAACACTCTGTGAGGTGAGTGGGGCTGAGAGACTTCAAAGAAGTATGACTGGCCCAAGGTCACCCAGCAGCTGCATGTGGAGGAGCGGAGACGCGAACCCGGTTCCCCAGATTACGAGACTACCGCTCTTAACCACTACACCACACTGACTGCCATGAGGGCAGTGGCGTAGCGTGGGGGGTGCAGGGGGGGCCGGCCGCACCGGGCGCAACATCTGGGGGTTAGGGGGCGCAAATCCACGGGTTAGGGGGCGCAAATTACTTGCCTTGCCCCGGGTGCTGACAACCCACGCTACGCCGCTGCATGAGGGCATCTCAAATGCAATGCTTTTCTGGAAGGGGAGGGGGGAGCACATAAGAATCTTACCGAACAGATCTTCCTCAGGTTTTTCTTGCTGGTCTTTTAGGACGTATTCAGCCAAGGAAGCTAAATTGTTGTTGTTGTTGTTTTTTTAAAAAAGAGGGAAAGAATGCAAAGTGAGAAGCTGTACAGGTGAATTTTTCTACAAATAAAAGCTCGAATCTTCCCTGCAGATGTAGGGAAGCTTTAGCCCTCTGGGTGCTGCTGAACTACAACTCCCAGAATCCCTGGACATTGACCTCAGCAAGCATGGCCAAGCATCAGGGGTGCTGGGAGCAGGGATGGTGTTATAGTCCAACAAAACCTGGAGGGCACCAGAGACCCTTCTGTGACGTAAGAGCAGCTCGTCCAATCAGCACCTGAGGCTTCTGTACACTGCTTGGGTTGCAAATGCAGAAAAGTAAGGTTTTGTTTTGTTTTGTTTTGTTAAAAAAGAAGGTACAAAACATATCAACTAAGGTTGTGGATTAGATTCAGCTGAAGCCCTGAAAAGGGGATGGACGGGGTGTCACCCAGAGCTGGGTGGAGACAGTCCCAGATCATCATGAGTTGCATTGGGGGGCTCAGAGCGATCTGGGTCTGTTAGGCAAAAGGAGAAGCAGCCATTGCTGAGGAGGAGGAAGAGGTTAAGTCAGAAAAGAAAGAAAAAGCAGTGAAAAGGTTTAGGAGCATAGCTGTCAACTTACAAAGAAACAAGCTCCTCTCCAACCTTGAAATTCCAGCTTCCTACCTATTTTATCATAGGCCTCTCCAGTGTCCGCACACAGACAGACTTGCTCTCCACTCTCATTACTTTCCACTGTGTAAAAGACATCAGGGTTGTTTTCCTGGTCGTCAGGTTCTAGAGTTAAAAAAATAAAACGAAAGAGGCATTAATAGTGCACAAAAACATCTATGCAACTTTTATCTTACTACACAAAGCATCAACCGCAGAAACACCTTAAATATCTGCAGAGCCCATAGAAATCAGAAACTTTTGGGGCTCCCAGGACCAGATCTTTATCTGGCAACACCCTGTGGGTCAGCATGGAAAAGTGGGCGGGGCAACTCACCTGCCAATCACAGATGCCACTAGAACATCACACAATTGACAGGTGGGCTGTTTTACACGCAGGGGCAAATTTCACCTAATAGGCACACTTTGGTATGTAATTTCCCTGAATATACACATTTCTGCAAAGGATTCCCCCCTGATATAATGCATTTCTGTACATAACATTCATTAGTATATGTATTGTCGCACACACCATACCCTTGTATATGCATTTTAATATATATTTATTGGTCGGAGAACTGCATTGCAAAATTCAGAGAAGTTAAAATTTCAAAGTCTGGCTGTATTTCAGTTTGCAGAGCATCTCGGAAAATGCAAATTGGGTCGGTTTAAGCTGAACCGAATTTTTCATCCATCCCTGCTGGCAGAGTACCTGCTTAAGCCCCACTGTTTTCTTGACCCATTGCTGCTTTGGGGGGGGGCATTTAGGAAAACGGGTCAAGGCAGAGGTTTAAATACACCTTCCTTCAACACCCCTCTTCCACCCTGTTCCTACCATTGCTCTCGTAATTTCACTTTAAAGTCTTTGTTGTTGTTTGCTTATTCCCAGCTCAAAAATATCTGATTTGGCCAGAGGTTGTTCTCAGAGAATACTTTGGATTTCTGGCTCCCAGAAAGTACTGTGCTTTTCCGTGTACAGTGGTACCTCGGGTTACAGATGCTTCAGGTTATAAACTCCGCTAACCCAGAAATATTACCTTGGGTTAAGAACTTTGCTTCAGGATGAAAACAGAAATCGTGCTCCAGCGGCAAGGCAGCAGCAGTTCTTAACCCGAGGTACCACTGTATAAGACGAGGTTTTTCCCTGCAAAAATAATGTTTAAAAATTGGGGTCGTCTTATATGTGGGTAGTTCAGTGTGGTGATGGGTGATTGGTTGCTGCGGTGAGTAGGAGATTGTCAGCCGCTATTGCTCTGGTGATTGGTGACTGCGGCAAGGGCTGCTGTTGATTGGCTGTTGTTGCGGCAATTGGGTGGGCGATTGGCGGCTGCTGGCGGCGAGCAGGCAGGAGATTTTTGGCCTCTGTGACGTGCGTTATTGTCAGTGTTGGTCAGATGGGTGAGCGATTCCCCTCCCCAAAAATGCTCAGCAATTCTGGGCAATCTCCCCCCATTTTCTTAATTTTGAGTCCCCCAAAATAGGGGGCGTCTTATACTCGGGGGCATGTTATACACGGGAAAGTACGGTACTTCCTGTGCAGCCCTTCGTCAGCCATTGACCAGTCCAAAATAGAGGATGAAGAAGACTGGTCAGTGCAGAAGGACTGCGAAAGCAAGGATGAGTATTTATCGTATTTTTCGCTCTATAAGACGCACCAGACCACAAGACGCACCTAGTTTTTGGAGGAGGAAAACAAGAAAAAAAATATTCTGAATCTCAGAAGCCAGAACAGCAAGAGGGATCGCTACGCAGTAAAAGCAGCAATCCCTCTTGCTGTTCTGGCTTCTGGGATAGCTGCGCAGCCTGCATTCGCACACACATTTCCCCTTACTTTTTAGGAGGGAAAAAGTGAGTCTTATAGAGCAAAAAATACGGTATGTGGGCAGCAGCTGCAATGTACCCCAAGTCAGCCAACCTGGTTTTATTTCCTAGATGCAGACAGGCAGAACTGCCCTGGAAATGCCTCTTCCATTGTTTTTGCGCTTTCATCTTGTCCCCTGGGTTATCTGACTCTTGACGTGTCTTTTGCAGCGTTCACAATAAAAAAAATTATGGGGCGTCAAATAGATGAGAAAACAAAACGAGCAGGGGATTATTCTTCACAACGCCCAGGGGGCGGGGGGACTCACCTGTTTCCACTACCTCCTTATACAGAACTGGTATGTCAAGGTCACTGAACAGGAGGTCCAGGTAGCTCTTCCCAGCCAGGACTCCTGGGTCCATGGTGTCACCTGAAAGCATCGCCACCATCATCAGTAAAACAAAAGATGTATGATTCAGCCGCTTCTGGCATTTGCCTGGCTCAAAGGTCCCCTTCTGCTCCACACGGTTCCGAATTCCCGCACCCATCCACACACACACACACACACACACACACACACACACCTTTGCTTAATAAAACTTGTTTCATTTCCTCTATATTAGTGCTGAAACCAGTTAGGACTTGCTCTGTTGAGCTCGTGTTTTTCTCACGCCTCAAAAAATGCCCACATCTGGGGTCGTTTTTTTTCCTAGCACGGGTCAAAATTGTACAAAAAGGTGTGAATTTGTATGCATTTTTAAAACGCAGGTGCTGATTTGCCTCAGTGCTCAGGAAACAGGAAACACACACACACAGTACAGTGGTACCTCGGGTTACATACGCTTCAGGTTACAGACTACTCTAACCCAGAAATATTACCTCAGGTTAAGAACTTTGCTTCAGGATAAGAACAGAAATCGGGCTCTGGCGGCATGGCGGCAGCAGGAGGCCCCATTAGCTAAAGTGGTGCTTCAGGTTAAGAACAGTTTCAGGTTAAGTACAGACCTCAGGAACGAATTAAGTACTTAACCAGAGGTACCACTGTGTATATATGTGTGTGTGTGTGTGTGTGTGTTAAATGCTTGCAACTTGGTCTGATTGGCATGGATAATTTAATAGATAACCTTCATCGGGAGAGAAATCCGCATGGTTCTTCTGCCCCCTTTCACCTCATAGCAAACTTGTGAGGTAGGTTTATCTGACAATGAGAGTGTCTGGGCTCAGTGTCAGCCAAGGATGTTCATGGCTGAGGGGGAATTTGAACCTGCAGCTTTTCAGCACTCTGACCACTGCACCGCACTACCTCAGCAGTAATCTGTCACAACATCACATTCACAGCAGGATCCCTGACTGGCTGGGACCGAACAATGAATGAGTCTTTCCAAGTTAAATTTCTTTTAAAAACAAAGAAATATGGAAATCTCTCTTGCTCTCCATTTGAGAGCTCATACCCTCCAACATTTCTCCAATGAAAATAGAGAAGTCTTAAGGAAAAGTGGGACATTCCAGGATTGAATCAGAAACTGGGACAGCTTCTCTAAATAATAATAATAATAATAATAATAATAATAATAATAATAATAATTTTTTATTTATACCCCGCCCTTCCTGGTTCAAAAACCAGGCTCAGGGCAGCTAACAACAAATTTAAAACACTTAATTATAAAAGCAGCATAAAAGACAGTATAAAAACACGAATAACAATAAAATTCAAAAATCAATTTAGGGGAAATAACATTAGATAATCCCCAGGGCTAGCTGGCTGAATTGGTCCTACTTGGGCCAGTGAGGAGAATTTGCTGTGGGGTCTCAGAGCAGGTGATCTTCATAAAAGGGAAGGGGGAGGGAAGGGAAGGGAAATAAAAGATCAGGCTGAGGGATGTCCCTGGAAAACAGGGACACTTGGAAGGTCTGAGAAGGAAGGACTGTCCAACAGTCGAGGTGCAAACAGCGCCCAACTAGCCTTGAAGCCTTGACAGTTTGCTAATCGGTCTTGAGCAAAACCAGCGCGTTAGCTAGCTTCACGTTTTGCTTTTCAGAAGAATGAAATGCGGTGCTCTTTTAATCCTAAATTGTAGGAGGATGCTGAAAACATTAGAGCGGAGGTAGCGCCCTTTGCCTCCTGAGCATGCCCTGGTTGTGGTCACAACATGTGATACGCCTCTCCTCATGAGCTTTGGCGGCATCTGGCAGGCAGCTGTGGGGGAAGAGAATGCCACACTAGGCGGAAACCACTTTGACGGTCCCCCTCCCTTCTTAGACATTTCCCTTCTCCCGATACAATATCTTTATTGTCATTGTCCCTTGCGGAACAATGAAATTGAAAAACTACATAAAAACTACATAAAACTACCACGAAACTACATAAAACTACATAAAAACTACATACAAACTACATAAAACATTCAAAAACCCCCCAAAACTCTAAAACCCCATTTTAAAATGCACTATACTACAGAGACCCCTTATGCTGCATTTAGAACCAGAATTGCATTAGCGTAGAAACTGTTTTTCAGGCAGCTAGTCCTGGCCTTTATAACCCTATACCTTCTTCCATACCTTCTTCCAGAAGGCAGAACAGACAAACAGCCCACAGAGAAACTGCTGCTGTTAACAGGAACAACTTTCTGCATTTCGATTTGAGTATTGTTTTGGTAGCGTAGCTTGCATGGCAGTTAGCTCCAAATAAGACAAGAAAGAAAGTCCTGCTGGAGAATCACCCACTAAGCAGCTTCTTGGATCCAAGTGCGGGACTTAGGACTGGTGTAACGGGAAGCAGGATGCTAAATGAGCTCAAAGTCCCCTCTTCCTTTGCAGGTGGGTATGGAAGACTCCCTGGTCCTGAATGGGGTAACTGTGCCCCTGAAGGACCACGCAGCCTGGGAGTCATTTTGGGCTCACAGCTGTCCATGGAGGCGCAGGTCAGTTCTGTGACCAGGTGTCTACCAGCTGCATCTGGTACACAGGATGAGACCCTACCTGCCCGTGGACTGTCTTGCCAGAGTGGTGCATGCTCTGGTTATCTCCCGCTTGGACTACTGCAATGCGCTCTACGTGGGGCTACCTTTGAAGGTGATCCGGAAACTACAACTGATCCAGAATGCGGCAGCCAGAATGGTGACTGGGAGTGGCTGCCGAGACCACATAACACCGGTCCTGAAGGACCTTCATTGGCTCCCATTACGTTTACGAGCACAATTCAAAGTGTTGGTGCTGACCATTAAAGCCCTAAACGGCCTCGGCCCAGTATATCTGAAGGAGCGTCTCCACCCCCATCATTCAGCCCAGACACTGAGGTCCACCACCAAGGGCCTTCTGGCGGTTCCCTCACTGCAGGAAGCGAGGCTACAGGGAACTAGGCAGAGGGCCTTCTCAGTAGTGTCACCTGCTTTGTGGAACGCCCTCCCGTCAGATGTCAAGGAAATAGACAACTATCTGACTTTTAGAAGACATCTGAAGGCAGCCCTGTAACAGGGAAGATTTTAATGTTTGATGTTTTATCGTGTTTTTAATATTCTGTTGGGAGCTGCCCAGAGTGGCTGGGGAAACCCATCCAGATGGGCGAGGTATAAGTAATATATTATTATTATTATTATTATTATTATTATTATTATTATTATTATTTCTTCTGCATACGCTCCGTGTCCCTTCATTGGGCAGCACATAGTAGCTGCTGCAGAGCAAGCAAGGAGAAGGCGAGGCTGCCACCACTGTGTGATTCGCCAGCTCTGAGATGCATCTACAAGCAATACGCGGCTAATAATGTGCTAACAAAATATTTATAACATTATATTGTTCCGCCATTCATAAGCAGAATATATATAATCCTTGCATCAAGTCACAAATAATAGGAATCAAACAAATGTTCCATGAACCGAATTGGAAAGCGTCAGTCAATATCAAAGAACACGGAAATGAAGGCAAAGTGCATTTCAAGAGTCAAAATCTTGCAGATGTGCGGTGATAGTTTTCCCGGATAACGAACTGATTCTTCATCAGCAAATAAGTTGTCCCTACAGGTACTTCAAATAACAATGGATCAGCAATCACTTAACAGTGTAGTATTAGCCACATGTTGCTTGCGGATGTTCAGAGTTTTCTGTTTTTGCAACACAGGGGATTACCTTGGTTGTATAGCTCTGAAATGAAGGTAGAAAGCAGAGCCACCCTGGGTGGGAAGAAAGGGGGAGTGGAGCAGGGGGCAAGAAGCCAATAATAATAATAATAATAATAATAATAATAATAATAATTATTATTATTATTAAAACAACAACAGCATTGCCCCTTTCTGTGACTAATTTATTCTTTGGCATATGTTTTTCTTTTTGTAAATCTACCAAAGAAAAAAATAAATCCAGGATTAAGGTGTTTTCTCAGATGCTGGAGGGTCTGTGTGCTTTGTCGCATTGATATAGCAGTGGTGGAAATGTTCTGTGGGTGAAGGAGACAAAAATGGGGGTGGGGAGGTTCAGTTGGGGGACAGAGTGAGAAATATCCCTATTTTCATCTGAGGAATGTTGGAGGGTATGCGTCTGGTGGTATCCTCCCCACTTCCCCAAATCTTTTATTGGTTCCGGTTCCGCATCTTTCTTTCTTTCTTTCTTTCTTTCTTTCTTTCTTTCTTTCTTTCTTTCTTTTTTCTGGGGTACGCATACCCCTAAACATTTTGTGAATCTAAGTTTGGCCTCATTGAGGGGGCAGTATTTCAATATGAGTAAGAAAATGAGAGTACCCTTAACATTTTTTAAGGAAAAAAGCACTGTGCGTATATGTATATACATATACATTGTTGTTGTTGTTGTTGTTTAGTCGTTTAGTCGTGTCCGACTCTCCGTGACCCCATGGACCAGAGCACGCCAGGCACTTCTGTCTTCCACTGCCTCCCACAGTTTGGTCAAACTCATGCTGGTAGCTTTGAGAACACTGTCCAACCATCTCGTCCCCTTCTCCTTGTGCCTTCAATCTTTCCCTACATCTACACATCTACACACACACAGGAAGCAACCATCAATATTCCACAACCCCACCCCACCCAGAAGCACAAAATGTCTAATTATATTTAACTTCTAAGTCATTTCAGTTTTTCAATGAAGGTACTGTTCCACAAACGGCGTTTGTGTCCTTGGAGGCCCATGACCATGTTCTATCAGTGCTGTGCATACGATAGGACCCTGCCAGGTTGAGGGGAGAGAAGTGGTTTCCTTGTGTCTCGGACACGGGTTTCCTGGTCCACTGGCCCAAAGAGGAGGGTCTGTGCAGATGGTTTGGTGCAGGGGCGCCAAAGAAGGATGTCAAAAAATCAGAGCGGTCAGTTAGAAGAAGGTGAGAACTTAAGAGGCGGCTTGCAGAACCTTGCTGCTGTTAAGAGACTAGGGATGGATGCCAAAACAGCAAACCTTTATTGTGTCTTGTCTGCGCCTTAGCAAGCGTCTCAACGCATTACTCATACAGGAACTGTCATATGTCTCCTTGGCCAGAACCTCCCATTGGTCCACCTGGCCGATGCAGGTGGCAGGCATCCAAGTCTTGCAGATAGCTCCCTTCCCTAGGCCAATAGGCCAAGCATCCCAAGCTCATAGATGCTTAGCACAGCATCAAAGCAAGCCAATTAGCTGATAACAAAGCAAGCAGGTAAACAAAGACAAGCTCATTCTTGCAGCAGAGAAGAGTTAGTCCAAGGGTTATGGTAGCTTGACTACCAAAAGAGTCAATTAGCAGCAATAAAATTATGATGGAAAGTGCAAGATAAGAACCCCGAATTGCCAATGACACTATCACTGAGATGCAGGCAGAAGGGGGAGCAGATCAGAGGGCAAGAAGCCTTGATTTTTTAAAAATACAGTGGTACCTCGGGTTAAGAACTTAATTCGTTCCGGAGGTCCGTTCTTAACCTGAAACTGTTCTTAGCCTGAAGCACCACTTTAGCTAATGGGGCCTCCTGCTGTCACTGCGCCGCCAGAGCACAATTTCTGTTCTCATCTTGAAGCAAAGTTCTTAACCCGAGGTAATATTTCTGGGTTAGCGGAGTTTGTAACCTGCAGCGTATGTAACCTGAAGGGTATGTAACCTGAGGTACAACTGTAAACAACAAGATTGCCCCTTTCTGTGGCTAATTTATACCTTGCTGTGTGGTTTTTCTTTTTGTAAATCTACTGAAGAACAAAACAAAACCACCAGATTTAAAGAGAACACGTTAAACCACAGATCTCAGCTTACATGGAAAAAGCAGAAGGGGTGTGTGCAAAAAAAACCCCACACCGTTTCGATGTCTCCTCTGATTTGAAATGTATCTGTATTCAGTCGCATTCTGAATGCTGGAGAGATCTAAGTGGGACATTTTGCAGTTTAACTAGTGCATGGGTAGGCAAGCTAAGGCCCGGGGGCCGGATCCGGCCCAATCGCCTTCTCAATCCGGCCCACAGACGGTCCCGGAATAGCATGTTTTTACATGGGTAGAATGTGTCCTTTAATTTAAAATGCATCTCTGGGTTATTTGTGGGGCCTGCCTGGTGTTTTTAACATGATTAGAATGTGTGTCCGGCCGCAGCCGCCACTGCCCAGAGCCCTTGTGATGGCCTGGGACTTGGGCTCGGACTCGGAACCAGAGGAGTCTCAGTCTGCACTGGATCCTTTGCCTCAGGCATCATCTGAACCAAGTCTGGGGCCTGATTCTGAAGAGTCCCAGTCTGCACAGGTTCCCCTGCAACAAGCACCAGCTGGGCCAAGTCAGGGGCCTGAGCCTGCCCTGGCTCCAGATGCAGGGATTACCTCGTTGCCTTCAGCTGGGCCATCACTTACAGCTGCTCCACTACCGGTTGGGTCAGGGGAGGCTGAGGCAGACCCTGGGTCTAGTAAGCCACCGATATCTCCCGAGCTGCAGAGACTCAGGTCTGAGAGAAGGAGATACCTGAGTACTCACAGGAGGAGTGTTTGCCTTTGGGCGAAACAGGGAGGTGAGTCGCTGGGGGATCAGGACCGGCCGCTACCCCAACAAAGATAAAAGGCTGTCAGACCTCGCCCCAGGTTGCGGGAGCAACATTGCTGTATGCCAGAGAATCCTGTACCTGTCTTTGCCTGGTTTCCTGCCTCGTGTCCTGCCTTGGCCCTGTCGGACTGACTCCTAGTGGAACCTTCAGATTCTGGACCGGTCCTGGACAGTGTTTCACGGGTTACCCCTGGGCCCAGCACAGCCCTGGCCGGGGGGAGGAGAATGAGGAAGGAGGTGGGGAGAAAGCGGCGGCAGTGGCGGCATCTGCAGCGGCAGGGAGGCAGGCATGGTGGAGTTGGACGGGCTGCTGCTGCAGTGCTCTTGCAGAAGGGAGTGGGCAACAGGGCGGCTCCTGCGGAGAAGGACATGGGGCGGCAGTGGGGGGTGTCACCACCCCTTGCAGCTGTGGTGGTGCCTTAGGCCAAGCCCTCAGGCCAAGCCCAACAGATGGACATAACCTCTCCCCTGGCGCCAGGGATGTCAGCTCCACTGGCCATGCAGATGCTCCTTTCCCACCCACGGAACCCACAGCCCACCATGGTGCAGGCTTCCCTGCCTCCAGGCCGCCCTAAATTTGGGGGCGCTGGGAGGATCTTTGCACCCCGCCGCCACATATGCTAAAGACGGCCCTGAGTGGAAACCTGCCTTCAAATGCGAAATGAATCCAATGTCCTTCCCGTCCCAAAGGCTGGACCACTCCAGTGTAAACTGGGCACCACACACTGAGAAATAGGGCTTAGAATCCCCCTTGCATGCTCTTCTTTTTGCCCCCCCTTTTTAAAGAAAATTGAATACCTGGGGTTTTGGTGGTTAGTGCTGGACCCCCTGGAATGTGCTCACCCCAATTCCCCCCCCGCCCCACTGTTTGCTTTCAGCCCATATTGTTCCCCCACTCCCCAAACCCCACAACAGGCAACAAACCCAATCAAAGCCAACTTTTCCTTATCAGCAGGGGGCCCGCAGCTCTGAATGCCATTTTGCTGAATCATAAGAGCACCTGAAGCTTTGTTATTGCAGTAAATGACTCATTGGCTCACCGCCAGGAGGGGGAGGAAAAAGGGAAACACAACAAAGGACTGGCCTCGGTTAGTGCAACATCAATAGGCATGATGGTACTCAGATTATTGGTGGGTGCCTTAAGGAAACCCACAAGAACTCTCTGACTCCCCATAAAAAGGTAAAGGAACCCCTGGCCACTAGGTCCAGTCGTGACCGACTCTGGGGTTGCGGCGTTCATCTCGCTTTATTGGCCGATGGAGCCAACCTCTGGGTCATGTGGCCAGCATGTGGCAAACCAGAGCAGCGCACGGAAACACCGCTTAACTTCCCGCCGGAGCGGTACCTATTTATCTACTTGCACTTTGACGTGCTTTCAAACTGCTAGGTTGGCAGGAGCAGGGACCGAGCAACAGGAGCTCACTCCATCGTGGGGATTCGAACCGCCAACCTTCTAATCAGCAAGTCCTAGGCTCTGTGGTTTGACCCACAGCGCCACCCGCGTCCCTCTGACTCCCCATACATTTAGCCAAATCATATCCCTACTCACAACCTTTGGGAAACAGGAAATGAGGGTTCCCATAGGTGAAGGGGATAAGCATGGAGCCAGAAATTTGAGGGGAGGGAGCTGAGCTCTAAGTCATGTTAGCATACCCCTGATCCTCACCCTACTCTGAGAAGAACATATCAGAGACACCTGAAAAGCAGCAGGGAACCTTCCAGATGGATGCTCATTCGGCAACCAGCGCTCCCTTCACCCGTGCAAGATTTACACAGTGTTTGCACAACGCCGTTGGCATGAAAACGCCCTCCTGTATTTCCCTTCCTTCTGTTATACTGGATTTAACCCTTTCCCCCAGGGTGAACCTGATAGGTAGGCCTGGCACCAGCAAGTCAGCCAGGTCAAGGGTCTGGGGGAGGGGCACGGGAGCCCCTTCACCAGCCCGACTCATTTGTGGCGCCCTTCATCCTCCCACTGGGTCTCTGGATGCAAGTAGAGCACTTGAGAGCACTGCTACCCATCTATAGTTGAAGTATGTCTGGGGCCCCGATGGAGGGCACAGAGCAATGCTGCCCCTAGTGGTGGCAGCAGCAGAAACAAGTGGCGCTCATGGCCGCTGTGATCAGACCAAGTCCTGACCTGGCCGGAGGGTGCATGTGTGTGAGTCCCACTGTTGGCATCATGCCAAGCTCCCAAAGGCTGGCGCAGGCCTTGCCAACGAGCTTACCAAAAGAACCCCACCCAGTTGCCAACGCCTCGTTTGCAGTATCTGAGCAACAGGAACGCAGCACTGAGCCCCTGCCTGGAGGCCCAGAACAAAGACAAAGACACATAATAAGGCAACCGTGCCTCTGAGGGCAAAAAAACCCCCGGGTGCAAATAAAGAGAGCAATTACCCAGGTGAGGACAAGAAAGCAAAGTAACAGCTGTTTGGATCTGCTGTGGCTCAAATAGACTTTCCCAGAGGAGGCAACGAGAAACAAAGCAACTCCCAAACCATGGGAAGCACTGCGTTGCACCCAAAGATTTTCCAGTAGGCAAAGCAGGGAACAGGAGGTGAAAAGGAGGTGATGCTCTCAAGAAAGGAGGCCATGTGGAGAGGATGAGAAAGAGGAAGAAAACTGACCTTGGAGAAGCTGACTGTCAAATGGTCCCATTCCGAAAATCTGCAAGGTGCAGGTTTTACAACTGAGATGCTCAAGAAGCAGCTCAGTCATGTAACAGAAGAGGAACTAATTAAAGTGATCTCTCTGATCCCCCCCCCCCTCTCTCTCTCTCTGCACAACCCAGAAGTGGGGAGTTTGGTGCTGGCCATCACAATACTGGGGAAATCCCGGAAAGGGGACAAAATAGGAAATCCCCTTTTATTCTGGCACCACCGGTCAAGAGCAGGAAGCATCGTCCTGCCTGCTGCACACATTAAATATGCCACCTGTTGCACAACTTTGAAGGCAGCCCCATTTAGTTTCCTAATCTGCCTCGCTGCAAAAGAAATAAACAAACCCACAGTCCTTCTTGCAAGGAGACCTTGCAAAGCCAGAAACTTACCGGACGCTTGGAGAGCCCTCTGCTCCGCTCTCCCCCCTTGAATGTCAAGACAGCACACAAAACCTCAGCCTCAGTCCCACCCCAGGAACAAAAAGAGACCACCACATGAGACCTTCTGTTCACCGTCCATGCAACATGCAGCTCATGAGAGCAGAAGTGAAAGTAGGCAGGAGGGTGCTTTATTTTCACTTTCGGTCCTATTTTGTTGCTTGTGATCCAAATTTATCTTGCCATGCTGTGTTCAGGAAGCCTGCGGTACACTCCCACATTAACTCCAACAGGATGACTAATTATTATTGCTGCATACCACCCCTACCTCCAAGTGATGTAATAATAATAATAATAATAATAATAATAATTCTTATTCTTTATGTACCACCCATCTGACTGGTTTTCCCCAGTCACTCTGGGGAGCTTCCAGCAAACTAAAACACATAATACATCAAACATTAAAAACTTCCTTAAACAGGGCTGCCTTCAGATGTCTTCTAAAAGTCAGAAAGTTCTTTATCTCCTTCTGATGGGAGGGCGTTCTACAAAGCGGGTGCCACTACCGAGAAGCCCCTCTGCCTGGTTCCTTGTAACCTCACTTCTCGCAGGGAGGGAACCGCCAGAAGGCCCTCGGAGCTGGACCTCAGTGTCCGGGCTGAACGATGGGGGTGGAGACGCTCCTTCAGGTATACTGGGCCGAGGTTGTTTAGAGATTTAAAGGTCAGCACCAACACTTTGAATTGTACTCAGAAACGTACTGGGAGCCAATGTAGGTCTTTCAGGATTGGTGTTATATGGTCCCGGTGGCAGCTCCCAATCACTAGTCTGACTGCTGCATTCTGGATTAGTTGTAGTTTCCGAGTCAAAGGTAGCCCCACATAGAGTGCATTGCAGTAGTCAAAGCAGGGGATAACCAGAGCATGCACCACTCTGGCAAGACAGTGCACAGGCAGGTAGGGTCTCAGCCTGCATACCAGATGGAGCTGGTAGACAGCCACCTTGGAAGCAGAATTAACCTGCACCTCCATGGACACCTGTGAGTCCAAAATGACTCCAAGTTTGTGCACTTGTTCCTTTAGGGGCACAGTTACCTCATTCAGGACCAGGGAATCTTCCACACCTGCCCGCCAGGGTTCGCATTTCCATTTGGGAATGAGGCACAGCGGAGCCTGTGATGTCTTTAGGATATTTGGCTTATTTACACATCTATTTGCAACCTGAGCCTACGATGGAGGGTTTTCATAGCATTCTGAACACCGCAATACGGTTTTGTTTCTCCCAAAGCCACAGGCTTTGAATCAAAGCAGAAATCAAACATTGCCTCTGAGTCTCTGCTCAACTCTCTCTCCAGCTTGCTGCTTCACTTCTAAGTCACATTAACCCCTCTAAAACTCCCTATTCTAAACTCTGGCTTTATTTCTTGAGGAGGGGGGCCCTACCCATTTGCATTCTTGCACCATGCCCCTTAGTCCTCCTTAATGGCCCATAATTTCTATGGGACCCTTTATGTAAGTGGCCTCCATGACTCTTTCTGTCAGCCCATATGGGACCAGCACGAGTGGCCGGGCCTGATGAACTTTTAATTCCCTACCCCTACGGTTATGATTCGTGGGTTCCCACTTAATTTTATTTTGATTTTAAATGTGAATCAAATTGTATTTTAAACTAATTGTTTGATTTTGTGTTGTGTATAAATAAAAATTATTATTATTATTATTATTATTATTATTATTATTATTATCACTCTGCCAATCACCCTCAGGCTATCCTGGCTAGTACAAGAATGAGAAGCTATGAATAATTTCTAACACTACCTGGTTCTAGAGATGAGGTGGATCTGGTATCCAGCTTAACACCCAACTCAGAATGTTATTTTTGTGGTTTGTTGCAAGTGGCGCCCGCCCTGTGGAACACCCTCCCTTCAGATGTGAAGGAAATAAGCAGTTACCTTATCTTTAAAAGACATCTGAAGGCAGCCCTGTTTAGGGAAGTTTTTAATATTTAATTATGTATTGTTTTTAACACTCGATTGGGAGCTGGGGAAACTTGGCCAGATGGGCGGGGTATAAATAATAAATTGTTATTTTTATTATTATTACTGGTATTCAGAAGCATTGCTGCCTGCAGCTGTGGAGCTGAAGCATAGCCATCATGACTAGTGGCCACCAATAGCCCTCTCCTCCATGAATCTTATTCTCCAGGCTCTGGCCATTGCGGTCCTAATGTCCCCACTGTGGAAGGACGTGTGGATCCAGAATTGGCCTCCATGGTCCTTAAAACCGTGTTTATGGAAGACAATCTTTCTCGGCTATGAGGGATCGCCAAAGAAGAAGAAGGTGGTCTAGGACATGGGTGGGCAAACTAAGGCCTGGGGGCCAGATCCGGCCCAATCGCCTTCTCAATCCAGCCTGCAGCATGTCTTTACATGAGTAGAATGTGTGCTTTTATTTAAATGCATCTCTGGGTTATTTGTGGGGCATAGGAATTTGTTAATTCCCCCCAATATAGTCCAGCCCCCCACAAGGTCCGAGGGACAGTGGACCGGCCCCCTGCTGAAAAGGTTTGCTGACCCCTGGTCTAGGAGCTTCCTCTGGGAGTTATAGCTCAGCTGCCTCAGGCACAACATCTTCTCATCTTCTGCAGCCAGCTCTGAGCCCTGACCCAGACGTGGTTTCATATCTGATGCCCCTGAAGCACCCAACTCTGTGCCCAGATCACTGCTGGCTAAAGGGGTCATGCCTGCAAGGGATGGGGAAGTGATCTGATTCAGTTTGGATCAGAAGGCAAACTGCCCCTAATCTTCACTTTCTGAAACAATACAGGAACCAAAACACAGCCCAACCCCCGGCATCCGGACTTCTCCAAATGCCGCAGTGCCAAACAAGCTCAAAGGAAATGCACGTGATGCTCAGGTAAAATGCGTACAAAACACATCTATTTGTGAAAAGCGAGAGAAGATTGCTTTGCAAAAATGTGGACGGTGCAGGCGAAATCTGAACGCAGACTTGCGTGGATCAGGAAGGATCCGTTGATGAATTTTCAAGAGAACTTTAAAAATCAGTAAATCGTAACCTAACGCGGAAATGGAGAGAACTGAATTTAGGATTGGGAAAAGGCGAAACTGAGGGAAATTGATAGATTCAGTCTCCCCTATTGCCTTCTGCATCTGCTCTCCAGGTGCTAAACATTGATGTGCAACCTCAAAGTCCCTGCTCTCTCTTCTTAGGGTCATAAAACCCTTAAGGGTTCTCTATTTTGACTCATTGCAATGAGGGACTCACAATGAAATAATCCTGGGCAGATGGCCATCTGACCTTTGTTTAAAAACCTTCAATGGAGGACAGTCTACCACCTTCCTAAGGAATCCACATTCCACTGTCAAATGGCTTTTATCACCAGGAACTTCTTCCTAATGTTCCCCCCCCCCCCCCGCAATCCCTTTTCTTGTCATTTGAATCCATTGGTGCAGACATGCCAACAATCCTACTGTTCAGGATTGGAAAGCTCTGAAGCGCATAGCCCACTATTTGAAGGGGACTTTGCACTACAGACTGAGGTTCACAAGTCAGAAGATGTTGTCTTGAAATCTTTGCAGATGCTAGTTTTGGAAGTGACACCACGGATGGTACCAGCACTTCTGGAATGTGCTACATGTACAACCACTGTCTGTTTGACTGGCTGTGCAAAAAGCAGACGACAGTAAGCCTAAGTTCCTGTGAAGCAGAACTCAATGCCCTGTCATTTTCACTCATGGATTGTGAATGGTTGATGCAACTGTTTCAGGACATCAGAGTTTCTGTGAAATGTCCTATACAGGTGTATCAAGACAATAGATCCTGTTTGGCTTTGCTGAACTCAGAGAGTTGCAAGCAAAGAACCAAATACTTGCAGATTAAGTTACATTGTGCAAGAGAGTATTCAGAAAGGACTCATTCAAGTGTCCTACATGCCAGGAAATGCAATTCCTGCAGAGTCCTAGCCTCTGGAGCAGCGGAAAACAAGCTTGCTCCATCATCCATGTGACATCCTGCTAAGTATTTGGTCATTTTCCTTTACTGGACTGGGTAGCCCTTAAAATGAAAGGCTCCTTTGCCCAGAAATGCCTTTGGAATAGAGGACTGTCCATTGATAAATAAGACACACAGTGCATCCCATCACTCGCAGAACTGAGAACGGATGGACGGCAGAATTTCTGCACTGAAAATGTCGAGCAAGTGTATGATAAAGGAAGAAAAAGCAAACTTACTACTCATGCTTCTAGCTGATACAGCGCCATGTTGGCTCAATTGCATGGCCGATTTTTCCACCATGGTCAACGAAATCTTCCTTGCTAGATCCTCTCTGTCCCTTTCGTGGAGCAACGTCTGGTAGTATTCCTTGGATATGACTCCTCCTTCCAACATGAGGTCTAAAAGTGCCTGAATCTGGATGGGTGACGCATCACAGACGATTCCTCTGACCCCTGGCAAGATCTTCCCGAAGAGATCCATGCCGGGGACGTCAACGGTGCGAAGAGGATTTGAGACCGACTCTGGATTGTTGAGACTTATTGTGTATGCATGTAAAAGAAAACACGCAAAAAGTTGAAGTGAAAAAGAGAGCTGTAGCGACAGTTTCTCAGGACTCTGGCAAGTGCATTTCCTCATTTAATTGAAGTTATGAATGTGACTACCAACTAAATCTAACCACAATGTTTTGATTTAATGCTAGCGCAGCAAGAAATATCTTCAAACCATGTGTGGCACCAATGAAGAAGAATTCAGGGTCCATCTGGTTCTCCATCCCAGTCTCACAGTGACCAAGCAGATGCTCATGAGAAGACCACAGACCATGGAGGAAAGCTGTTGCAAACGAAACTGCCAATATCTATGGTGTGCTGAGACCACATTTAGGCCACATTCAGAGTCATAGTAACCCCCCAAAGAATTACGGGAGCCATAGTTTCTTAAGGGTGCTGAGAGTCGTAGGGAGGCCCCCTATCCAAGCTACAATTCCATGCATCCCCTGGGAAGAGGGATTGATTCCTAAGCCACTCTGGGAAGGGAACAGGGGTCTCTCCAAACAACTCAGGACTCCCTTAATGGACTACACTTCCAGGATTCTTTGGGGGAAGAAGCCATGTGTCACGGTCCGGTTCATGGGCAACCGAAGTCCCGGATGAGGACATCGGGACCGGGGGCAAGATGGCGGGGTGGGAGCAGGAACGGGGGTCCAGAAGCCAGGAGTCCAGAAGCCAGTGGTCCAAGGGTCAGGAAGCAAGGAGTCACGAAGTCAAGGGTCCAAGGGTCAGGAAGCAAGGAATTACAAAGTCAAGGGTCAACGGATCAAGAAGAAGGAGTCATGAAGTCAAGGGTCCGAGGATCAAGAAGCAAGGGGTCAAGGAGCCAAATGCAGCAAGGCAGGAAATGTGTTGCTGTGGCAAAGAGCCAAAGGGAAATGCTGACCTTATATCCCTTCCTGGCTCTTGCCACCAGGTGCTGTGAGTTACCAGTCGGCCTCACCTGTGAAGCTGCGCCTTGCGGGTGTTCCACAGGGCAGTCACCACTACTGAGAAGGCCCTCTGCCTGATTCCCTGTAACCTCACTTCTCACAGTGAGGGAACCACCAGAAGGCCCTCGGCGCAGGACCTCAGTGTCCGGGTTGAATGATGGGGGTGGAGACACACCTTCGGGTCTACAGAGCCTACTGACCTTTAGGGCTTTAAAGGTCAGCAGCAACACTTTGAATTCTGCTCGAAAACTTCTGCCTATGCTCTGGTACCCTCTAGGATAGATTACTGCAATGTGTTGTACATTGGGCTGTCTGTGAAGGTGGTTCGGAAGCTTCACTGGTGCAGAATTCGGTAGCCAGCTTCCTCACGGGGCAAGAAGGTTTGAGCATATTGCACCGATCCTGGCCCGACTGGCGGGGTATAAAAAATGAAATTATTATTAATATTATCATCATCATCATTGAATAGGATGTCCCTATTTTTATCGGATAAATGTTGGAGGGTATGCATACAACGGCTATGTTTTGGTTCTCATACTGTTTCAGGAGATGCAAGTTTAATAGGTTCAGCTTCCAATGCAAAATGAATGGACTCCCTCCTCCTTCCTTGCTCAGAGACGACTTTGACATGGTTAACTTCTTAAGCTTTCTGAAACTGGGAGGTTGCCAGATGTAACTGCCAAAAAGATTTCCTTTCGCCTACAGTATATTGCCTTCTGTTAGACAGTGGGCCTGAGTTCTCAGAAGTCACGTGATTTTTCCGCTCTGTTTTCTACAAAATGCTTCTCTCCCAGATCAACAGGTTAACGCTGGCACGGCAACCGCTTGGATAAACATAGAAGACAAGTTTCGGCTTCAGAGGTCAGCGATTAAAATATGTCAAGAACAAGAAGCCCTGTGGGTAGCTCAGTCAGTAATGCACAAGATTTATAATCTAAGAGTTGTGTGTTCAAGCAAAAGATTAAGCAAAACATTCCTGCATTGCAGAGGGTTAGACTAGATGATTCTCATGGTTCCTTTCAACTCTACAATTCTATGACTGTAAGCGAATGGATCTTGCAAATAATCAGAAAGCAAAAAGACCTTTTAAAAACCGAAACAACCTAGTGGGCGGAGGCAGCTCAGCTATTATTCCGCCCTTCCCTTAAAGAACAGTGAAGTTATTTTTGTGAAATGTGGGTTTGTATGCATGTGGCCCTTATCCTACACTTGAGTAACTAACAACCAGATTCTCTGCACAGGGAGACTCATTGGAAAATTGCTGCACTCTGTCCAGCATAGCAGTGAGCCTGATTCAGGAGCAAGCCTGGCTTTCTGAAATTAAATCATCAAGGGCAATGGCTAGTTTTGGACTAGTTTGACTTCTGCTGTGTTTTATTACCTATTTGTTCAGACCTTCCAAGTGTCCCTATTTTCCCAGGACAATCCCAGATTTACAGAAGCTGTCCTGGTTTCTGATTTGATCCTGGAATATCCTGCTTTTTCCAGCATACCTGAAGGAGCGTCTCCACCCCCATCGTTCAGCCCGGACACTGAGGTCCAGCTCCGAGGGCCTTCTGGCAATTCCCTCACTGCGAGAAGTGAGGTTACATGGAACCAGGAAGAAAGCTAGCAGAAAGCTTACATAGTAGGGTTGCCATATTTCAAAAAGTGAAAATCCAGACACAAAGGTGGTTGAGCTTTTTTTTTTTTTTGCAAAATCTTTGAAGAAAATTCACCAAATTCTACACTTCTGGGGTTTTCCCGGACGTTACACTGTTTCCGACGGCTGGATCCCGGCTATGTCCAGGAAATTCTGGATGTTGGGGAACCCTATTATATGGACGCAGGCGGCGCTGTGGTCTAAACCACTGAGCCTCTAGGGCTTGATGATCAGAAAGTTGGCGGTTTGAATCCCCAAAACTGGGTGAGCTCCCGTTGCTCTGTCCCAGCTCCTGCCAACCTAGCAGTTCGAAAGCACACCAGCACAAGTAGATAAATAGGTACCACTGCTGTGGGAAGGTAAACGGTGTTTCTGTGCACTCTGGTTTCCGTCACAGTGTCCCGTTGCTCTAGAAGCGGTTTAGTCCTGCTGGCCACATGAGCCGGAAAGCTGTCTGTGGACAAACGCCGGTCCCCTCGGCCTGAAAGCGAGATGAATGCTGCAACCCCATAGTCACCTTTGACTGGACTTAACCCTCCAGGGGTCCTTTACCTTTTAACCTTATATGGTGGTTGGACTATGCCCTGCAGATTTACCCATCCCTAACCTTAGGAGCAGAATATCTGATTTCAAGCTCTGGCAAATGTTAAGTTAAGCTCTCTCCCTCCCACACCTTCTCTCTCTCTTTGAACTTAAGAGACTTTTGGTGCACAACACTACCACAGACTCTCCCAGGTCAGGAGTGCAGGAAGGGGGTGTGGTGTATGCGGTCCTCCCCGGGTATCAACACTGATAGGGGTGACAAAATGGCAGGCAGCACTCACCGCGGGGCCTTCAGCGCACCTGAGCCTCGCGTCTCTCCTGGGAAAGACATGGTGGCTTGGGCGCATGCAGGCTCCGCGCTGCCCAAACTGTCCGCCCACTGCCTCCCCCCCCCCAGCTGTAGGGCGGCTGAGTGGGAGGAGGCAGGCAGACTCCAGAAGCCCCACGGTGTGCCCCACCCCTATACAATACAATAATCTTTATTGTCATTGTCCCATACTGAACAACGAAATTGGAAAAATCTACATCAGACATTTAAAAACCAACAAGCCTGCTATCCCAACTATCCCAGCCTGGTTAGCCCCCTAAAAACTCTGATACCCCATAATTAAATACAATATACTCCCACAGAGACTACCTTACACTGAGTTTAAAACCAAAATCGCATTTGGATAAAAACTGTTTCTCAGGAGGCTAGTCCTGGTCTTTGTAACCCTGTACCTTCTTCCAGAAGGCAGAAGTTGAAAGAGATCATTTCCGGGGTGCGCGCTATCCTGCGCTATCTCTACAGCTTTCTTATGACACCTGGAAGCATGGATTTGATCCAGAATGGGAAGAGTGCACCCAGCTATTCTCTCCGCAATCTTTACAACCCTGGACAGCATTGTTTTTCCCATGACCGTGCAGCTCCCAAACCACACACACAGACCATAAGTTAATACACTCTCCACAGTACAATGGTAAAATGCCATCAACAGGTCCTTTGAGAGATTGTTTTTCCGGAGGATCCTCAGAAAATATAACCTCTGCTGTGCTCTCTTCATCAGGTCTTTACTGTTTTCTCCCCAGGTTAGGTCATCGCTCAACTCCATTCCCAGAAATCGAAACACCAAGACCTGTTCTGAGACCCCACCCTCACCCCACCCTTATGGGCAGATCGCTCTGTCCCTGGGCGCATCGCCCCAGGCGCCTGAGAGGCTTCATCTGCCGCTGTCCCAGGTTATTTATTTGTTGAGCATTCATCCTGATTTATGGGCAGATGGGCAGCGAGCCCATGCATGTAGGAGAAGGAGAACTCTGGTCCTTAATCTCCGCTACCTTGTCAGATATCTTCAGGAGAAGAAAAGGCTCAGGAGTAAATCCTTTTTTTAAAAAAAGCATTTTTATTAGTTTTTTAACATATTAATTAACATTCATACAACAGAACTTCTCATCTTATACAATATTTTTGGGACTTCCATCAACACCTCTGATTGTTTTCCGTTCTTATCACTTACAATGCATTTCTTAATTTCATATTACCTTTAATTATCATTAATTAATAATTCTCCTCATTGTCTTTTTTCCAATATTTCAAATAATTCACCTTACAAAACTACTTGCAAATCTACTAGCGTAATCTGTTCATCACAATTACATTTCAAATAGTCCGTAAATTTACTCCAGTCTTCTGAGAATCTCTAGTCCTGCAGGTTTCGAATCCTTCCTGTTAGTTTATCTAATTCTGCATTGTCCATCAGTTTCCTTCTCCATTTGGCTCAGGAGTAAATCCTACACAGATAAAGAGTGGAGTCCTTAAGACAGTTGGGTGGCACCTTGCCTGCCTCCTTCCAGCAACTCCTAAAGCCATGCTGGGGCCAAACATCTTTGTTCTGCTTTCCTTTGCACCCCCTCAGTGAGGGTGACAGGATGGGGGTGTCTTGCTATCTGGGCAGGCTTGTGCCCCGGGGAGATGATAATAATAATAATAATAATAATAATAATAATAATAATAATAATTTTTTATTTATACCCCGCCCTCCCCAGCCAAGGCCGGGCTCAGAGCGGCTTACAAGCAATAATAAAAACAAGATGAATGATTACAAACTTAAAAACAAAAATAAAATACATTAAAATAATGGAACATTAAAATATTAAAATGTAGCCTCATCGCAGGAGGAGAAGGAAAAGAAAGGGGGGAAAAAGAGAGAGGGAGGGAATCAAATTGGCTCCAAGCCAAAGGCCAGGCGGAACAACTCTGTCTTACAGGCCCTGCGGAAAGAAATCAGATCCTGCAGGGCCCTGGTCTCATGAGGCAGAGCGTTCCACCAGGCTGGAGCCAGAGTTGAAAAGGCCCTGGCTCTGGTTGAAGCCAATCTAACTTCTTTAGGGCCTGGGACCACTAGGGTGTTATTATTTATGGACCTTGAGATCACTTCAATTCTTTAGGCGCCCTCAGGAAAGCTGACCAAGGAAGGGAAAGCTTTTGCTGGAGAGAGAGAGAGAGAGAGAGACGAGGATGATTTTAATACACACATGGTACCCCTTCATTGCATGCTCCGCAGAACATTCAGCTCAGTGGCAACCAGCGGACTCACATTTGAAAATCTGGAACTCTGTATTATTGGGGAGGGAAGCTTCTGTTTATGAGGGGGTTATATTTCCTTTTTTGAACCTCCCCCCTTTTTTAAAGCAACACCATGGTGTTCTCATTGTTTCTAGCCCTCTCTGGGACCTTAGGGTGAAGGACAGCCAATAAATAAATGAATAATCACAATGCTTTTTGGTTAATGTGCTGAGGAATATCTCTGTGTGGTGTCTCTTGAAAAAGAGGAGCATTCTCTGGATTATTCTTCAGATAAGAAGTATAAGAAGGTATCTGAAGAAGTGTGCATGCACACAAAAGCTCATACCAATAACAAACTGAGTTGGTCTCTAAGATGCTACTGGAAGGATTTTTTTTTTATTTTGTTTCGACTACGGCACACCAACACGGCTACCTACCTGTAATCAGAAATCAATGACCCTGTGGGACCCATGTCTATCATTTCCAAGGGGGCTACTCTGAGTAGGACTGGTGTTGGCTGCAACCTAATAAAGATATTTATAAGAACTTAATGGACTTAAAGCCCTTTAAAATTAGAGGCATCTGTCAGCAGTATACAGTCCCCAAATGTGCCCTTTCGCAAAGCCCGGCTTCTGGGGAGGGCGGGATATAAATAAAATTTATTATTATTATTATTATTATTATTATTATTATTATTATTATTATTATTATTATTATTTGCTCCCTAATATCTGATGACAGTTAACTCCCCTACCTCACCCCCCTCAAATCTAGGCAAACCCTCCCACTCTGCTCTCAAGTTGTCCTTCCTCCCAGCACAACACCTTCCTTCCATCTCTCCTCTTCTCCCATCAGCCTTCATGGGCGTAGCCAGGATTTTTTTTGGGGGGGGGAGGCCTTTCGTGGGGGGGGGGGAGGCAGAACCTCAGCTTGCTATCTATTTTTATTGATTTTTGTTGATTTAGGGAGGGCATGTGCCCCTCCCTGCAACCCAGCTTGGCTATGTCCATCAGCCTGCCCAACCTGCCTTCTTCTCCTGCATCTCCCTGCATCATTGCACTCCCGTCTCCATAGCAACCGGCCAGGAAGGAGAAGGTGGCTTGAGCATCACATCACATCCGCAGAGCCACAGAGAAGAGGAAGGGAAAGGAGGGAAGGAGCCCAGGCTGCAAGGATGAAGCAGGTGAGGGGAAGGAGAAATGCCGCAAGCTGCAGGGGGCCGTGGGCAGGAGAGTGTCAAATGGGGAGGGGAGTATTATGGGTTGTTGTTGTTGTCAATGGGCCTACAGGGTGCATAGGTGTGACAGTGAAGCTGCGGGGCCTCAGTCAGTGTGGAAATGTTTGGTGTGAGCCGGCAAGGCTTTTGGTGTGAAAAGGAGGGCAGCCTCATTTGGGAATAACCAGATGTCAAAAAGAAAAACAACTACCAAACTTTTAGAAGACATTTGAAGGCAGCCCTGTTTAGGGAAGCTTTTAATGTTTAATAGGTTATTGTATTTTAGTGTTCTGTTGGAAGCTGCCCAGAGTGGCTGGGGAAACCCAGCCAGATGGGCAGGGTATAAGTAATAAATTACTATTATTATTATAGGCAGTGTACATGACATACATCTGCAGCACCCCCCCTAAGAACCCTGGGAACTGTAGTTTGTTCCAGGTGCTGGGATTCGTAAAACTGCTAGGGGTAAACCACAACTCCCATGATTTATTTATTTTTTGACTGGGTGTGCTTTAAATGAACCGGCTATAAGAAGCCTAAGTTGCCTTTAAATAGTTCTAATTTCCGACGGGAAGACCAGCCCAATTCCAATTTGTGTCGCTTTTGCTGTTGAACACAACAATTTTTTTTTTAAAAAAATCTGCACAGCTTTCTTAGTTGTCTCTTTGCAAAACTACTTACATTGTGAAACAGCTGTTGGGCTGCCTCTTTAAATATTTTAACTTTGGTCACCTCCACTTTGCAGAAGGAACTCAAGGGCCTCCTGGAAATTTAGCTTTGCGCAACTGAAATGGTTTGAAGAGCTCGGTTTCGCTGGCACGACAAACCAATGCTAAAAAAACCCATAAAACTCCTCAGACTTTTTTTTTTGCAGTTCATAAATCTTCCTGTTAATTGTTTGCTCATCCCATACCACATCTCAACCCATTTCCTGTCACTTTCCTAACCACAAGAAGTCTGTGTCTGAACAAAGTGGCAGCCATGCTTCTGAATATCGGTTTGTTGGAAATCACAGTTGGGGGGGGGGAGTGCTTTTGTGCTCACGGGTTTCTCTTGTGAATACCTGGTCAGCCTGTGATAACAGGTTGCGGGACTATATGGGCCATTGGCTTGGCCCACAGGGCTTTTCTTAAATTCTCACGGAAACCATAGGAGAGCAGAGTGCTCTTGAGCTCTGTTCCCGCTTGCGCGTTTCCCATAATACACATCTGGTTGGCAGCTCTGAGAACAGGATATTGGACTTGATGGGTCTTCAGCTTGATCGAGCAAGCTGCTCTTCTATTCTTTTGATTGGTTGAGCTAGGCTAGATGTGGGGAAGCAGTTTATTTAAAAGAATTATACGAGTTGCTAGAAGCCGCAAGAGAGGAGAGTACTTTTGGACTCAAGTCCTGCTTGTGATCTTCCCACTGTTGGCCATTGCGTGCCCACCAACATTTCTCTGATGAAAATAGGGACATCCTATTCAATAATAATACTGTAATAATAATGCAGCAGAAACATCACCTTGCCAACAAAGGTCCATAAACATTTTTGGGGGATAAAAATGTCACGTCTTCACCAAGGATAACTATCCAGACTGGTCCTACATGGGCCAGAAAAAAGCCAGGGAAGTCCCCAAATAGGAGTTTCAACACAGGATGCTGGACCATTCGGGCCACTGGCCTGATGCAGCGGACTCTTCTTATGCCCTTAACCTTTGGCCCTCTGGGTGCTTGTTGTTGTTGTTTAGTTGTTTAGTTGTGTCCGACTCTTCGTGACCCCATGGACCAGAGCACACCAGGCACTTCTGTCTTCCACTGCCTCCCACAGTTTGGTCAAACTCATGCTGGTAGCTTCGAGAACACTATCCAACCATCTTGTCCTCTGTCGTCCCCTTCTCCTTGGGCCCTCCATCTTTCCCAACATAAGGGTCTTTTCCAGGGAGTCTTCTCTTCTCATGAGGTGGCCAAAGTCTTGGAGCCTCAGCTTCAGGATCTGTCCTTCCAGTGAGCACTCAGGGCTGATTTCCTTAAGAATGGATAGGTTTGATCTTCTTGCAGTCCATGGGACTCTCAAGAGTCTCCTCCAGCACCATAATCCAAAACATTAATTCTTTGGCAATCAGCCTTCTTTGTGGTCTAGCTCTCACTTCCATAAATCACTACTGGGAAAACCATGGCTTTAAATATATGGACCTTTGTTGGCAAGGTGATGTCTCTGCTTTTTAAGATACTGTCTAGGTTTGTCATCGCTTTTCTCCCAAGAAGCAGGTGTCTTTTAATTTCGTGGCTGCTGTCACCACCTGCAGTGATCATGGAGCCCAAGAAAGTAAAATCTCTCACTGCCTCCATTTCTTGCCCTTCTATTTGCCAGGAGGTGATGGGACCAGTGGCCGTGATCTTCCTTTTTTTGATGTTGAGCTTCTGCTGAACTACAGTTCCCATCAGCCCCAGCAAGTGTGACCAATGGGATGATGGGAGTTGTGGTTCAGCAATGTCTGGCAGGTCCAGGATTCCTTACTGCATGCCCTAGACTAGAGCAACCGAGCATAGTTGTTCGGGACGATTGTTTGGTCCCCTTCACCTTACTGGCTTCCATTTCCTCCTAAAGTCGCCCACCACCCAACCATTTTAAGCTTCCCGTCTGCTTTGTGCCAAAACACAACGGGGGAATGTTCCAGGGGGCTCACACTGGCTGCGTGCTGCCTTCTTTTAACATTCCTCCCTTTCCCACATTTGGTAAGATAATTCCCCCGTTTGCTGGGAAAAACATTCCTCAGAGATGACATCCCATGCCTGGCTGCACTTTCCCCCAGAACTGGACCTCCTGTGGCCATGCAACTTTCAGATTCATTTCAGCCACTCCCAATGTAATAAATGCCTTTCCTAATTCCCCTGGAGGTTCAGATTTCCAGCTGGAGGCCAAATGAATTCTTTTGGGTGTGAAGTAATTGGCCTTGCTGGTTCTGTTTGTGGATTCCCAGCTACTGAATTACTGGATGTGCGTGAACGGCGCTTGGATGTACAGTGGTACCTCGGGTTACAGACTCTTCAGGTTATAGACGCTTCAGGTTACAGACTCCGCTAACCCAGAAATAGTACCTCGGGTTAAGAAGTTTACCTCAGGATGAGAACAGAAATCGTGAGGCGGCAGCGGGAGGCCCCATTAACTAAAGTGGTACCTCAGGTTAAGAACAGTTTCAGGTTAAGAACGGACCTCCAGAACGAATTAAGTTCTTAACCCGAGGTACCACTGTATTTCTTTTTCACACACTGAACCTGCTTGAGTAAATGCTTTCCTGCAGGCAATTTCATAAGGAGAGCCTGCTGGATCAGGCCAATGGCCCACCAAGTCCAGCACCCTATTTTCACAGTGGCCAACCAGATGCTTGTGGGAAACTAGCAAGCAGAATTGGAGCATGAGAGCATTCTCCTTTCATGTGGTTTCCAGCAATTGGTATTCAGAGGCATGGCAGCCACCAGCTATAGAGACAGGGCAATGCCAATGTAGCCATCGCTAGCCCTTTCATCCATTACTTTCTTTAATTCATAGATATAGATAGATTTTCGGTTTTATACATTTCAATAATTTTACAATCATTTTAACATTTCAAAATTTGACTTCCTTCCCTGTCTTTCTGCGGTTCCTTAAATTTATTTTTAATATTTTCTGCAAATCCAAATTAACTCTTAATTTGCTCATTTATTCATCTGCCTTAAATATATACCCTTATAAAACTGCAGCTTATTACAATAATCCTGCCAATGTTCTTATCCGTTTACAGTTCGTTTTGTAAATATTCAATAAACCATTTCCATTCTTTTATAAAAAGTTTGTTATCTTGTTTTCGTATTTTTCCGGTAAGTTTCGCCACTTCTGTGTATTTGCCATAATTTTTTGCATCCACAGGGATTTCTCTTCTTTCCATTTTTGGGCAAGTAACATTCTTGCCACTGTAGTCGCATACGCGAATAAATTTCAATACAGTTTGGGTAGTTCTGTCCCTATAATTCCTTAAAGGAAAGCTTCTGGGTGGCTTCTTGTTTTTACAGACATTATTTTAAACATATTTTTCAATTCATTCTATGTCATTTAATTCTTTTTGAAGCCATCTAGATTGGCGGCTATCACTGCCTTCTGTGGGGATGAATCTCATCCCCCTTCCTGATTCAATTGATTCTGTACGGTGGACTTCTGGTCTTTGGGGAAAGAGGCTCATGCATGACATCAACAGCGAAGGAAGGAAGGAATTTCCACTGCATCCACTTTGGTCAGTACTTTTTATAAAATGCATATGTGCTCGTGTGTCTTTTCCAGACTTTAGCAGACGACACTGAAGACGTGTCTCTTGACTTCGGAAACGAAGAGGAGTTGGCCTTAAGGAAAGCAAAAATCAGGTAAATGAAGTAAATTGATTTTATTATTTACATACGCTCCAACATTTCTCTGATCAAAATAGGGACGTCCCATTCCACAATGATAATTTTACTATTTATACCCCACACATCTTATTGGGTTGTCCAAGCCACTCTGGGCAGCTTCCAGCATATATAAAAACATAATAAAACATTAAACATTTAAAAAACCCTTCCTTATACAGTGGTACCTCAGGTTACATACGCTTCAGGTTACAGACTCCGCTAACCCAGAAATAGAACCTCAGGTTAAGAACTTTGCTTCAGGATGAGAACAGAAATCGTGCTCCGGCAGCATGACGGCAGCAGGATGCCCCATTAGCTAAAGTGGTACATCAGGTTAAGAACAGTTTCAGGTTAAGAACGGACCTCCAGAACGAATTAAGTACTTAACCTGAGGTACCACTATACATGATTGCCTTCAGATGGCTCAGGGGTCAGATAACTCAACACCCTCCAACATTTCTCCAATGGAATTGGGGACATCCTAAGGAAAAGCGGGACATTCCAGGATCAAATCAGAAACCGGGACTGCTTCTATAAATCAGGGGTGTCCCTGCTCATCCCGTCGCGGGGATTCGAACTGCCGACCTTCCGATCAGCAAGCCCAAGAGGCTCAGTGGTTTAGACCACAACGCCACCCATGTCCCTAATCCTGTTGCTGTAGCAGCCCTCAAAAGGAGTACAGGGGAGACGCCTGTCTAAAGTCAATGGGCAGGGAGTTCCAGAAGGTAGGAGCTGCCACACTTAAACAATTGCTTTCAAGTGTGGAACAAATAGAGCTGCCAGGATTTTGGTTGTTGCTTTTTTTGCAAAGTTTTTGAGCTTTTTTAGTTTGGCCCAAAGTTGTTGAGCCGTTTTTGGCAAGATCCAAACAGCAGCAACAGCAGCAGCAGCAACAGAAAGAAGTTTTTGGGCTATTTTTAGGGAAATTTGCCAAAATCTACACTTTCTGCTCCCCACCCAGCCTCAGTCCATTTTATTATTATTTTTTTGAAATCATTTTTATTTGATTTTACAAATACAATTTTATAACAGTCCCAATGCGTATCCATTTACAGATGTTACTCTGAATCACAATACTTCCCTCCCATCCCCTTAATGGGCCCTTGTGTCAGCATTTTAAACCGCCTATTATTCCGTAGTCTATATTTTATATCAATCCATATTAGCCATAACATTTGTTACGTTACAAGTGAGATTTTTGAAGGGCGATTTAAGAAAATCAGCGGTTTTGCATATGCACTTGACCCTGGGCAGAGGATTGTATGACACACCTAACAAAAAATATCTGGAGAAATTTTTCTACCCTCAGTGACATCAATATGATTTGATACCTGTTGTCTGGTTTGGACAGGCGCATAATGCTTAATACAGCTAAATTAACCAGGGAGCTAAATTCACCAGGGAGCTTTCCCAACCTAGACAAGGCCAAGTGGTCACCCTCAAAATTTAAGATTCTATGTTTTTATGTGGTTTTTTAAATGCATGCTTTATTTATTACATAGGCCAAGCCTTTTATTTCCAAGTGCAATTGTTATGTATATTTTCTACTTATATGATTCTGTTTGGCTACAACCAGCATTCGGTTGCCTTGTTAGTGAAATTTGAATCTGGAGATGGGAGGCTGTGGAAAAGATGGCTCTGTCCCCTGGAACACACCAACTTCTCAAGTCTCGAAGAGTCTCACAACGGTGGAACTGGGGAGACTCTGCCCTAAATGAACTATAAGAACTTCAGAAAAGATGCTCCATTTTTGAAACCTCGGCTGCACCTTTCAATGTACATAGAAAGCTGAGAAGTTTGGGACTTTTCTGTTGTGTTGTTGTTAAACCACAGCTGCTAATACGACTCCACATGCAAGTTCATTTTTTACCATATTCCACAAAGGGGAACCCCAGGCTTCTGTTAAAATCAACACCAGACAAAACATACAGATCTATGAGGAAATGAGAGACCCATTGCTTCTGTCTCTTTTCAGCGAAAGGATCTCAAGCGTGGCTGCTGCAAGTTGTCTGCAAGTAGAGTTTTTTAATGTTTCCATCATCATTTTTATTTTTTTGAAATTATATTCCAATTCCTGTTTAAGAACAAACTTGAGCAGCTAGCCCAAAGAGCCCATAAATGCAATAGATGTGGTTCGAATGACTAAGATGGAACCAATATGTACCGTATTTTTCGCTCCATAAGATACACCTGACCATAAGACGCACCTAGTTTTTAGAGGAGGAAAACATGGAAAAAATATTTTGAATCAAATGTTGTACTAAACTATTTAAAGCAGCAAAGTGGGCAACTCCTGTCTTCCCTCCCTCCTCTATGGCTCGCTTTCAAGCAGCAAAGCGGACAGGAGCTGCTTACACGTAACTCCTCCACGCAGCATTCGCTTCATAAGATGCACAGACATTTCCTCTTACTTTTTAGGAGGAAAAAATTGTGTCTTATGGAGTGAAAAATATGGTAATTCACTGGAAAGGTGCATTTAAAAGGTTTTGCGCCTATACTTTCCATGCTTTACTTTGCTGCATATTTTGTGATTTTAACTGTCTGCTGGGATTCTCTCACCAGAGAGTACTTGCCCCAAACTTGGGTCTTGACTTCTGGGATGCAACACAAAACAGTTTAGCATATGTTCCGGATCGTTCTCTCCTAGGCACCCTCTGGCCACCTTCTTCCACCTCTTTTTCCGAGTGAGTGCCATCGTGGCCTACCTAGTCTGCGACTGGTTCAGCAAAAGTTTCATTGCCTGTTTCGTCCTCATTCTCCTCCTCCTGTCCTTCGACTTCTGGTCTGTGAAGGTAAGGACGCTCTGGGCATCTCACAACTCTAACATTATGCCACATTGCGCCATTTTGTCTTTCATCCAATGGCGTGAAACAGTCTGCCATCTCCCCTCCCCTTAGTCTCAGTGTTGCCCTTGTAATGCTCTGCAGGGAGAAGGAGGATAGGGACAAAACCAGGCTCCATTGGCACCGTCAGGCGCCACCTACTGTTAGTCCTCCTGCGTTGTTCCCTAGCAGTCCCAATGGGCACCATTCAACACTGCCTTCGTCGTGGCATAAGTACATAAGAAGAGCCCTGAAGCTGGATCAGGCCAGTGGCCCAGTTAGCCTGGCATCCTGATCCAAAAATACAGATCTCTCTATGAAAATGGTGTACCAGTGGTATTTAACTCCTAGTAAGTTAGCAAAAATGCAGGTACAAATACCTGCTGGAAATGTAAAGAAAAAGAAGGCACCTTTTACCATATGTGGTGGCTGTGTAAGGTAATAAAAGCATTCTAGGAAATGATATATAATGAACTGAAAAAAATGTTTAAAATAACTTTTATTTAAAAAAAACCAGAAGCTCAGGAACCTAGAAGACAAAACCTTCAGGAAAGAATGGGAAACATTTTTCATTTATTTAGGAGACCACTACAAGCAGATGAAAACAAACACTGCGGGCAATATGGACAGATACAAAATACAGATTATGAAATAATATGCAGTTGAAAAAGTTGACAATAGGACCCGCGGAGGGGATGGGGAGATGTCTGGAGATTCCGGGAAATCTCTAAATATGGATATGTATTTGATATTGTTGCAACTTTACACTTGTGAAATCAAATAAAAATGATTATTAAAAAACCAAAAATACAGACCTCTCTAGCTGGCTGGTTTTCACCCTCTCATTTAGAACGTCACTGGAAGGCTGCTGGTCGGTTTGCGATGGTGGAACCAGATTGATGAGGACGGGAAGAGCCACTGGGTGTACGAAGCGAAAAAGGTATTCCTTTACTTTGTCTTTTGCAGAGCATAGAAGGGCCCTTGCTGGTGGACCATGTGTTGCAGCGGGCAATAGCTCAGTTGGTAGATTCTGAGACTCTTAATCTCCCAGGGTTGGGGCTTCGAGCCTCACGTTGGGCCAAAGATTCCTGCACTGCAGAGAGTTGGACAGGATGACCCCCATGGAGCCAGTGTGGTGTAGTGGTTAAAAGCGGTAGACTTGTAATCTGGTGAACCGGGTTTGCTTCCCCGTTCCTCCACATGCAGCTGCTGGGTGACCTTGGGCTAGTCACACTTCTCTGAAGTCTCTCAGCCCCACTCACCTCACAGAGTGTTTGTTGTGGGGGAGGAAGGGAAAAGGAGAATGTTTGAGACTCCTTTGGGTAGTGATAAAGCAGGATATCAAATCCAAACTACTACTACTACTCTTCTTCTTCTTCTTCTTCTTCTTCTTCTTCTTCTTCTTCTTCTTTTTCTTCTTCTTCTTCTTCTTCTTCTTCTTCTTCTTCTTCTTCCTCTTCCTCTTCCTCTTCTTCATGGTCCTTTCCAAGTCTATGATTCTATTATTCTAAGTGGTTCCCTAACTTTTTTCAGACCCCACCCAATTCCATAAACACATCAGCAGTGCCCCCCACACCCTATTAAAAAGCATAATTCAGAATATAGTTGTACTTTGGTTTTCGAACAGAATGCATTCCGAATGCGCAGGCGCACCGGAAACAATTGCGGAAGCCGCATCGGATGTTCGGCTTCCCCCAAAAACATTCAAATACTGGAACACTCACTCCTGGGTTTCAATCGTTCGGGAGCCAAAACGTACAAGTCCCAAGGTGTTCAACAGCCAAGGTACGACTGTAGTGGCTCACACAACCCCCTAAGGAAGATAATAACACAGCAGAATTCAAAACAGAAGCAATTAAGTGTACATTTATTCACAATCTAATTGAGACCATTTAGTTTAGTTAATTTGACAAAATTGATGGACATGACCCAGTGAGACCAGCCTTTCAAAATCTGATGGTACCCTGGTTCTCGAATGGCTTAGTTGACGAACAAATCAGCTCCTGAACACCAAAAACCCAGAGGTGAGTGTTCTGGTTTTTGAACGTTCCTGGAAGCTGAACGTCCAACTCAGCTTTCGCTTGAGTGAAGGAAGCTCAGCAGCCAATCAGAAGCCGCGCCTTGGTTTCTGAACAGTTTTGAGAGTTGCACGGACTCCCGGAATGGATTAAGTTTGAGAACCAAGGTTCTATTGTAATCCTAGCTAATGCCAAGCATCCCAGGGGGAGTTACTCACCACTTTGGGAACCACTAGTCTAACATACATGGGACGCGGGTGGCACTGTGGGTTAAAGCCTCAGCGCCTAGGACTTGCCGATCAAAAGGTCGGCGGTTCGAATCCCCACGGCGGGGTGCGCTCCCGCTGTTCGGTCCCAGCGCCTGCCAACCTAGCAGTTCGAAAGCACCTCCGGGTGCAAGTAGATAAATAGGGACCGCTTACCAGCGGGAAGGTAAACGGCGTTCCGTGTGCTGCGCTGGCTCGCCAGATGCAGCTTGTCATGCTGGCCACGTGACCCGGAAGTGTCTGCGGACAGCGCTGGCTCCCGGCCTATAGAGTGAGATGAGCGCACAACCCTAGAGTCTGGCAAGACTGGCCCGTACGGGCAGGGGTACCTTTACCTTTACCTTTAGTCTTACAGGGAAAGCGCAGGAAGAGGTTTGTAATGTCAAGAATGGGGAGGGGGGAAGTGGATGGAGATAATTTTTTTTCTCCCCCCCCTACAATATTATTGCTCGGAGTCCTCCAATAGATGGCAGACAGAAGAAAGGACTTCGTCAAATAATATGCAATTAAGTTTTTGGCTACACTACTGTTGGATGCACACAAGCCACCCGAAATGAGGGAAACAAAGCAACAGTTGTTTCATTTAGGCCTGGAATTTTTATGCCATCTTATGTGTATAGCAAGGGCGGTCCACATAATGATAATTTTATAATAAATTTATTATTTATATGCCACCCATCTGACTGGACTGGGTTGCCCCAGCCGCTCCCAACAAAATATTAACATTTAATATTAAAATATTAAAAACACAATAAAACATCAACCATTAAAAACTTCCCTGATCAGGGCTGCCATTAGATGTTTTCTAAATGCCAAATATGCTCAACAACTTTTGGGGTGTCCTGGTTTTTGCTTTTTGAAAAATGGCAACCCTACCCTCTTACACATTTGGTGATAGAGGCCATTTCCTCCAAACCACACTCATCTGTCCCACACCTGATGGCAAGTGATTCCAGATGTGGGGGGGGGGTCTGGAAATCTATTGCAGTTTTTCCTTTAAAATACTGCTTAGTGTTGGGTTTTTTTTTAAAAGACCTAAAGCCATGTGCAAATGAAAGTAACGTCTATCAAAATGAAAAATGAGCATAGAATGCAATTCCACAGTGACCGTTACAATGATGTGGCCAATATTTCTTGAGTAAACAAAAAAAAGGCCTATTTTTTAAATGCATGGGATCAACATATCCACCAAACGATACCAAATTTTAAGGAAGTTTATTGCCGATAATGAGGAAATGAATCTGTTTTCCTAGAATCAGATTATATATGGCAGAAGTTCCCATTTCTGTTTAATTCTGCGTCATTTTCACAGAGGTTTCAGCTGATGGCAACACACCCTTCTCTTCCCCCCCCTTTCCTCCTCCATAGGTCCCGTCAACCGTAGCTGCCCCCACCGAAGTCGAAGCCCGGATATTCTGGCTGGGCCTGATTATCTGCCCGGTCATCTGGACGCTTTTCTTCTTCAGCACCTTGTTTTCCTTGAAGCTGAAATGGCTGGTAAGGGGTTGGACAAAAGTTTGCAAGAGCCCAGGGGGCAGAAGTGGGGCATGGAGGGAGAGGAAGACCTGTTGAAAAGGCAGAAGTCCTTGTACCAATGGGACATCTTTGTTGGATACAAGCCTATACAGATGCGATAAATAATATTAGCTATAGCTCTTTACACCCCAGATCATAGCACAGGGGTCAGCAAACTTTTTCAGCAGGAGGCTGGTCCACTGTCCTTCAGACCTAGTGGGGGGCCAAACTATATTTTTTTTTGGGGGGGGAATGAACGAATTCCTATGTCCCACAAATAACCCAGAGATGCATTTTAAATAAAAGCACACATTCTACTCATGTAAAAACACCAGGCAGGCACCACAAAGAACCCAGAGATGCTTTTAAATAAAAGGACACATTCTACTCATGTAGAAACAGCAAACAGGCCCCACAAATAACCCAGAGATGCTTTTAAATAAAAGGACACATTCTACTCATGTAAAAACACGCTGATTCCTGGACGGTCCATGGGCCAGATTGAGAAGGTGATTGGGCCGGATCTGGCCCCCGGGCCTTAGTTTGCCAACCCATGTCATGGCACATGAAAGAACAGTCATAACTCACCACCCAGCTTCTGATGGAAAAACTTGCGGATCTACATTAAGGGAAAAAAGCAATAGAGTCACAGAAGTCTCTTCAATCTAGGAAGGTAGCCAAGGTTAGGGGTGGAGAAAAAAATTGACTCGGTACACAATTAAAGACAATTTATCAAATTTGCACTGACCTAGAACACAGCTGAAATTTGTGCCTATCTGAATTTTGCAATGCACTTGTCCAACTAACATTTACAAGAAGGCATTGATATTAGGGGAAAGCATGCATGAAGAGGAAGATATTCATGAATATTATAGATATGATTCTGTGAACCACCCTGAGATCTTATGATGAAGGGCAGTATATAAGTCTAATTAATAATAATAATAATAATAATAATAATAATAATAATAATAATAACAACACAGAGAAAAATGCTTTGCGTTAGGGGAAATTGCTTGCAAAAATGGGTGCATTCGTCAAAACTGCATTTGAGTTTGTTAGGAGAAATTCACGACAAAATGCTGCTGGAATTTTCACAAGGATTTCATATACTTTTGCAAATTTCTGCAAAACGTGGAGAACTGAATTTCATATTGGAAAACGGGAAAACTGAGAGAGCCGAAATTGACTGATCTATCCATCCCTAGTCAAGATGGATAAGTAACTCCCAACAGAATATCCGAGAAGATAATTTGTTTTTTGCATTTCTAGCCCACCTTTTCCTCCAAGGAGTGGTGTACCTACGATACGATACGATACAATACGATATCTTTATTGTCATTGTCCCTTGCGGAACAATGAAATTGAAAAACTACATAAAACTACATAAAAACTACATAAAACTACCACAAAACTACATAAAGCTACATAAAAACTCCATAAAACATTCTAAAACCCCTAAAAAACTCTAAAACCCATTTTAAAATACACTATACTACAGGTGGCGCTGTGGGTTAAAGCCTCAGCGCCTAGGACTTGCCGATCGAAAGGTCGGCGGTTCGAATCCCTGCGGCGGGGTGCGCTCCCGCTGCTCGGTCCCAGCGCCTGCCAACCTAGCAGTTCGAAAGCACCTCTGGGTGCAAGTAGATAAATAGGGACCGCTTACCAGCGGGAAGGTAAACGGCGTTTCCGTGTGTAGCTCTGGCTCGCCAGAGCAGCGATGTCACGCTGGCCACGTGACCCGGAAGTGTCTCCGGACAGCGCTGGCCCCTGGCCTCTTGAGTGAGATGGGCGCACAACCCCAGAGTCTGTCAAGACTGGCCCGTACGGGCAGGGGTACCTTTACCTTTACCTTATACTACAGAGACCCTTTATGCTGCGTTTAGAACCAGAATTGCATTAGCGTAGAAACTGTTTTTCAGGCGGATAGTCCTGGCCTTTATAACCTTGTACCTTATTCCAGAAGGCAGAAGCTGAAAGAGATCATTTCCGGGGTGCGTACTATCATGTGCTATCTCTGCCACTTTCTTATGGCACCTGGCAGCATAGATTTGGTCTAAGGTGGGAAGAATGCACCCAATAATTCTCTCTGGAGTCTTTACAACCCTGGATAGCATTGTTTTTTCCCTGGCCGTGCAGCTCCCAAACCACACGCACAGACCATAAGTTAGTACGCTCTCCACAGTGCAATGGTAGAATGCCATCAACAGGTCCTTTGAGAGATTGTTTTTCCGGAGGATTCTCAGAAAATATAACCTCTGCTGTGCTCTCTTCATCAGATCTTTACTGTTCTCTCCCCAGGTTAGGTTGTCTCTCAACTCCATTCCCAGAAATCGAAACACTGAGACCTGTTCCACGCACTTCCCCTCAATAATAAGTGGCTGAATATTCAATTTACATTTCCTAAAGTCCACAATGATCTCTTTTGTTTTCTTTAAGTTAAGCAGTAAGTTGTTTTTCCTGCACCACTCCCCCAACTGCTCAACTTCCTTCCTCTAGGCCGTCTCCCCCTCTCCAGCCATAATTAAACCAACCACCGTTGTATCATCTGCGAACTTGATGATCTTATTACTGGCGTATTTGGGGGCGCAGTCAGCTGTATAGAGCGTGTATAAAAGTGGGCTCAACACGCACCCCTGCGGCGTCCCCGTATTCGTGATGAGATCCGCAGAGATCTTCTTCTTCTTCTTCTTCTTCTTCTTCTTCTTCTTCTTCTTCTTCTTCTTAAGTGCACACTCAGTGGTGCATTCTGTGCACTGCCAACACACTTGCTGGTAAACGTCCCAACCTGCTTCTGTTTGCTGTTTGTTGCAGGCTCTCGTGATAGCTGGCATCTGCCTCCAAGCTGCCAACCTCTACGGCTACGTCCACTGCAAATTAGGAGGCTCGCAAACCATCCACAAAGTCACCTCGAGATTCCCGGCACAACAGATGTTCCAGAGGGTGAGTTAGCGCTGGCTGTTTAGCCAGCCTTGAGTCAAGGTGAGGGACGGCTGGTCCACGTCCAACACCACAAAGGAATGGAAATGCAGATTGTAATTTTGATATGTCAAGGTTAAATAGACGGACAACATTGCTGTGGGTTGGTGGGGTGGAGTTTGCATGATGCCTCAAGTCCCTTCCAATTCTTGGGCTCCTGTACCCAGTGAGGGTTAGCATCTAAGAGAGGAGGTTGCCGATTTGGTCAGACAAGTTTCTTTGCAAGTCAATGACCTTAGCTAGCCGCTTAAGTCTCCTTAAGGGATGCGGGTGGCACTGTGGTCTAAACCACTGGGCCTCTTGGGCTTGCTGATCAGAAGGTCGGCGGTTCAAATCCCTGCGACGGAGTGAGCTCCCGTTGCTCGTTCCCAGCTCCTGCCAACCTAGCAGTTCAAAAGCATGCCAAAAAGCAAGTAGTTAAATAGGTACTGCTCCGGCGGGAAGGTAAACGGCGTTTCCATGCGCTGCTCTGGTTTCGCCAGAAGCAGTTTAGTCATGCTGGCCACATGACCTGGAAAAACTGGCTGCGGACAAATGCCAGCTCCCTCGGCCTTTAAAGCAAGATGAGTGCTGCAACCCCAGAGTCGTCTGTGACTAGACTTAACTGTCAGGGTTCCTTTACATTTATGTGTCCTCACCAGCATCCGAAAAGATATGAATAGAAGAATAGAATAGAATAGAATAGAATAGAATAGAATAGAATAGAATAGAATAGAATAGAATAGAATAGATGTAGCATTCCTTCTAAAAAGGCCCAGGGTGGAAGAGGGCAGTCTCTCTCTCTACTTTTCTCGATCAATACAGCCTGAACACAAAGGGATTGTCAGGGAACTGCCATCGGAGCCAGAGGGAGAGGGAGGGCTCCAGAGGGATTACGGAGAGCGTCGCAGGAGGGAGAGAAGCAGCCCATCTTTTGGGGAGGGAAATCAGCGTAGCACCAGTGGAGAAGGGGGGCAGATGGGGGAATCGGCGAGGTGGCTCCATGACTCCTCGCCGGAGACCAGCGGGGAGAGCACGGGTCCTCCACTGCCCACACCCTCCCTGCGCAGAAGGCTTCTGCGCAGGGAGAGTAGGCGGAGACTAGGCGTCAAAAGTGCTTCTTTGCTGGAAGAAGTTCAAGAAACGCCCACTGACGGATCCTGCCAGCGACTGAGACAGCCACGGGTGAGTGGCTGTCCGGACAGAATAGGGTTCACCCAGGTAACTCAGCCAGGTGTGGCAACGACTTACGCACGAGCAACCCCTAGAACCATTACAGGGATATACCATCATACCTTGGATCCTGAACACCTTGCAAGTCGAACGTTTTGGCTCCCAAACGCCGGAAACCCAGAAGTGAGTGTTCCTGTTTGCGAACGTTCTTTGGAACCCGAACGTCCGACGGGGCTTCCACGGCTTCCAATTGGCCGCAGGACCTTCTTGCAGCCAATTAGAAGCCGTGCTTTGGTTTCCGAATGTTTCGGAAGTCGGGCGGACTTCCAGAAGGGATTCCGTTTGACTTCCAAGGTGTGACTGTATAGTCAAGACCAACAAGCAAGGCTGGATAGAAGAGGAAAAGCAGTAGCTGCTGCGTTCTTCAGTTTTGCAGGGATTGAGAACGACTAGTTGATGCAATCTAACAGAGACTTCTGAAGGGGGCTTGGACAAAGATGCAAGAGATTTTATGTATGTTGCAGGATATGCCAGAGGATTTTCAGAAGACCGTCCTGAAGGGCATAGGGACACGAAACCATTAGAGCAGAAGGAAGTGTGGAAAACTGATTACCGGTAGGAACAATTTGATAGCATTGTTCTGGTGCTAAATGAAGACCATAAGCTTATTGTGTGAAAAGCCCAAATGCAACACCATCTCCCACCACCTCCTATCTGTTGCACTCAGCGGCACCAGCCACCCACCGAGTCCCTGTCGCCTCCCCTTTTTTGCAAGCTATTCTCGTCTCTTCCTCTATTAGAGATTCTGGTATTCCCCTCTGTCCAACTCATCCCTAGCACAAAAGTTGGCAACTTTGGTCGCGGAGGAGGAACTGAAACAAACCCCTTCCACCCATCCGCACAACCAACCTCGGGAGCCATCAGTCAAGGCTCGTCTGCCCCATGGGCTCTGCCAATTCCAAAGGGCACTGTTGACCCACACTTTCAACAGACCTCCTAAGCAGAGCCAGAGCATCGTATAGGGTAGGGGTCAGCAAACTTTTTCAGCAGGGGGCTGGTCCACTGTCTCTCAGACCTTGGCGAGGGGGTGGCTAGACTGTCTGCAGGTCGGATTTAGAAGACGATTGGGCCTGATCCGGCCCCCAGACATTAGTTTGCCTACTCACGGTCCAATTCAGATTTCATTTCCTAGTCAGTCATGTTCCTCCTGGCCATTTTATTTCTTCAAAGAACTGGCAGTGTGGGAGCCCACTGCTGTTTTTTGACAGGGCAGCGGTCCACAAACAAGTGTATGCACTTTGGCACAACCTCTTTCTTGTGCTTGGGGGGAGAGATAGTTGGGAGCACTAACTAGTTATCCAATCGGCAAGGTTTCCTGCCTGGAACCTTGGGGAGCCCCTGGCAGTTAAACAAAGTGGCCCAATGGTATCAATCTGTGAGAGGCAACTTTCCTCTTTCCTTGAACCCTTTCTTCAGAATCCATGAGGACTAGAATATTTAATTCTAGAGGCGGATGTCAGAGGTAGAGCATACGTTGCATAAATCCCTGGCATTTCGAGGCACGACTAGGAGAGACTTATCTTCCATCCTGAAAAGCTGCTTCTGGTCCATGCAGTTTGAAGGACTGTTGGTCTGACTCTGTACAATTCCCTGTGTTCCTGGGAACTAGTAGACATGGAGGGGGCAGACTTTGCTCATGGGCCTGGGGTTCCCTACTCTTTAATGTGGCAGTGTTCCAGTTCACAGCCAGACTAAGAAACAATGCAGCTAGTCCACAGCACAGAACCCCGCTAAACAAACACTTACGCGTTTGCTATTTAAATTATAACTCTTAAATGTATTCTGATCTTCCAGATCCTTCACGAAGAAAGACTGGCAGTCAAGAGAACCTGCGGTCTAAATATGGATCATCCCCCAAGAACTTTATTCATCAGCAATTACTGAAAACAAAACTAAGGAGACTGAAGCAGAACACAGAAATGATTGTGAGAAACTCTCCTTAAAGAGAGAGATGTACGTTTCTAAATAAAAGAACTTTCTACCGAAATATGTGTGTTTTAATTTTAGTTTAGCTTATTTTAAATAGTAGTTTAAAAACGGGTTTTTTACCAATAACTTTATTGTTTTATGTTCTTTGTAAATGGCTTTCGAGGGCTTTTTTTTGCCTTTTTTTTACAGCCAAGTGGTGTATAGGTTTTATTAAATAAATAAACGTTCAAGGACTTGCTGATGAAGGTAACAGCCCTTAAGGGTAATCTAGCAATCAGAAGCAGACTTGTAACATGTGCTCAATGTATATATTCAGAAACAGGCATACTGTGCCGCTGTCCAAAAGGGAGGAGAGACAGGGAGGAAAAGACGACTAAAGCCGGGACATTACTCAAAAAATTTATTTGCTTGCAAAACAAAGGCTTTATATATTCCTATACAGAGAGGCTTAAGGCGATCAACGCTTTCCTAAGGACCCTTCCATAGTTTGCTGTTCAAGTACTGTTTTCTTCCTGCGGGGGGCTGTGGCTACAGAAGTCTTGGATTCCTGCAGAAAGACACAATGCAAGATGAATCAAAATGCTGCCTCAGGTTTTTGCACTGGAGGCTGGAAATGCAAGCACACACCTCTCTGTGCATGCAGCACAATTCACTGGCATTCTCCACCGCAAGCCACGTTTGACCAGAAGAGGAGCTCTGGTCAGTGGAGAATTTACCCTGGAGAATTACCTAGGCCCCAGCATTAATGTACTGTATTTTTTCGTATATAAGTCGCCCCCCATGTATAAGACACGCCCTATTTTGGGGGACTAGATTTAAAGAAAATGGGGGGGGGTTGCCCAAAGTTGTTGAGCTTTTTAAAGGGGGAATTGCATCACCCCAGCAGGGCCGTTGCTGGGGGTTGGCAAAGTGGGCAGCCGCTCCCAACACCACCACTGCGGGCGGGAAGCTCCCTAGAGCGCGGGTCGCCCACCAACCAGCTGGCTGACAGTGCGCAGCTCCCCCCCCCCCCACGCCACTATCAGTGTATAAGATGACCCTAGTTTTTTGACATGATTTTTCAGTAAAAAAAAAACCTTGTCTAATACACGGGAAAATGTGGTACCCCTTTACTCTGCCCATTCTTAGCTGCAGAGTTCACTGCAGCAGTCACCTGCCATCAGCTGACTGATGTCAGCTCATTTTGAAACAGAAGTATGACTTTGCACAAGGTCAAGTATGATTCTTTAGTTCTCAAAGTGGGGACATTTTAATCAGGAACTGGCAGCTGGGGAGGAATCAGATCTAGAACTGAACGCCTAGTAACCTATGACTTACTCGGTTAGGTGTTTAACAACTTTCAGGCTAGGTATGAGTCACTTCTAGCTCAATGTGCTCAGAATCCTAGGCATACCGTTAGAAAAGAACTGGAGCTCCCAGCCATTCATATGCATCTGCAAGGCACAAGCTGCCATTCGGAGCTACCAAGAGTTGCTTGTGGGTGGACCGTAAAAATATGGAGGAGTGCAAAAGTTTATCAGTTGCAGACTCTTTCTGGAATACTGTACTTACTCTGGATAATATTCCTGTAGGATAATGTAGCTGGAGAATTCGGTACCTCGGACAAGAACGAGTGTCCCGCGTCACAGCTTTTTCCTAGCCCGGTGGAACAAGCAAACCGCAGTCAAAGGACACAAAGACGGATGCCAGTATCTAGCTCAATAGTCTTTCTCACACCCCACACTTGCATTTATGTTCCAAAGAACTCAGCGCCAGAGGGATGGGAAATTTGAAAGACCTCCAGATGTAGCTGGAAGATCTTTTCCCACTGAATGATAGTAAGTGGCATAAATCAGCCTCTTGCCCCATTTACAGCCGCTGACACTATGCCGGCTGCTACCGCCAGACCCATTAAACTACAATTCCCTGAGACCCCTGCCCACGTTGGCTTGGCCTGATGGGAATTGGACCCTGATAACTTCTGGAGGGCCACAGGTTCATTCTCCCTGCATTAAAGAGATTTGCACTGTTCGTTTGTGTGCAACTTAAATCCCACTGAATATAAACAGTGTAACGCGACCGTGAGCAAGCTCGGAAGGTGCTTCAATGTGCGGCATTACCTATTTGTGGGTCCAGAGGCACCTTGCCCAGGAGAGGCACGTTCAAACTGTGGCACATGGCCTCTGCGCCACCAGTTGTCGGGGGGAATATCTGCGACTCGTTCTGTAAAATGAAGATGCCATTGAACATGAACCCAGCAGATACAAAAAGAAAAAGAAGAGATTGGTTGTAAGCTTTTGGTCAGCAGATGTGAGTCTTATAATGCCTAGTACACTTCAAGTCCAGAACTCCATCTAGATTACAATCCTCAGTACAGTGGTACCTCGGGTTAAGTACTTAATTTGTTCCGGAGGTCCATTCTTAACCTGAAACTGTTCTTAACCTGAAGCACCACTTAAGTTAATGGGGCCTCCCGCTGCTGCGCCACCGGAGCACGATTTGTTCTCATCCTGAAGCAAAATTCTTAACCTGTGGCACTATTTCTGGGTTAGTGGAGTGTGTAACCTGAAGCCTACGTAACCTGAAGCGTATGTAATCCAAGGTACCACTGTACTGAGTAGACGGGCCAATGATCTGACTTCGTATAAGGCCGCTTCCTGTCTTCCTAACACTTCCCACTCCTATATCGATAGGGCTGCAGTCCTGCCACTCAAAGTGCTCAGCCAGACAGAAACTGGGGCATATCCTGAAACATCCTTGGTATTAGGGGCCAATTCAAGTATTTCTCAATGAGCATCAAGCAGGGGCCGCAAAACTCCTGGGAAATACGGATCCAAATGCTGTCAGAATGTGGAAGGGACCATGAATTAATACACCAATAATTTGTGTGACAGTCGCGATAAAGCTGGGGGAAATGCAGGGTAGCATCTCATCTCATCAAAACAGCTTAAGGGGGACATTCTTCTGATGCTTAATGACCCGGTAGAGCAAGAATAATTCTTGTGCTTAAATGTATGCAAGAAATATTACCTTACATTTCGGGCAAATGAAGCCACTCATATTTTCAACTACTCCTATGATTGGCAGCTTCACCTTACGGCAGAAGTTTATCTCTTTCCGAACGTCCTGAAGAGCGACTTCCTATTTAAAAACAGAACAGTAACCCAACAGAATGTTAATTCAGGTTCCCCAGGTATGTCTGATACTCTCTCCCCCCATTTTATTTTAATGAGACAGCAGAGCGCATTGGTTCACAGGGATGCTGTACAGTTCATTGAAAGGCCCTTTTTGCACAATTAAAGGGGAGCCAAATGACAAAGCCAGGAACAAGGAGGAGGAGCCCATGAGCCTGCGGCCGTTTTAAATGGCAAAAACCATGCCCCCCCTCAGCCGGATTGGCCAGCCCGGGGAGGGGGGGGGGCGTGACGCGGGCACAGGGTTCAATGACAGGGGGGCTTGGTTATAACCCGCTCACAACACCTCCCCTCTGTTGAGAGGCTTTCCCAGAGGGAAATTGCCCTACAGCCTCCCCTTGGATAAACTCAGGCTGCAATCTGTTTACCCACAAGCCCCGATGCATTCAACAGAGCATATTGGTTAGGATTGCACTATTAGTTGTGCCAGCTCTGCACTGAGAGCAGGGATGGGAGTCTGAAGTCGTCCGGTTGCTGCCAAACTGTTAAGTCCTGTCATCTCCAATATTATCCAGATATTGCTGGGCTACAAATCCCACCACCCCTGACCTCTGGCCATGTCAGCTGCGGCTGATGGGAGCTGGAGCCCAAATGGCATCGGGGGTGGGGTGCAAAACCTCCCATTCTTGGTTTAAAGCGATATTTGAGATTACAGAGAATGGCCGATTCGTTCTGGGTGGGCGGTGCTTGTGGCCTCTAGCCGATCAGCCGCCATCCTCAGCAGCCAAAATAGCCGCCACCCCCAGCCCAGCCACTTAGAATCTGGCTGGCTGGAGGGCAGGGCAGGTTTGCCTGCCCAAATCCTTCAATTAGAACGTGTGAATTAGGGGCTCACTAGCGGGAGTAATAATAATAATAATAATTTTTATTTATGCCCCGCCCTCCCCAGCCAGAACTGGGCTCAGGGTGGCCAACACCAATAAAATTACAATAAAACATAATAGGAATGGGGGGGGGGGGGACAAAAAGAAAAAAAGTTAATTAAAATGCGGGTTAAAATGCAGCCTAATTTTAGTAGTAGCCCATAAATCAGAACCGTAAGGGGAGGGAAACATAAGGGTTAGACTGAGTCCAAACCAAAGGCCAGGCGGAACAGCTCTGTCTTGCAGGCCCTGCGGAAAGATGTCAAGTCCCGCAGGGCCCTAGTCTCTTGTGACAGAGCGTTCCACCAAGTCGGGGTGAGTACTGAAAAGGCCCTAGCACTTGTTGAGACCAATCTCACCACCTTCTGGCTCGGGACCTCCAAGGTGTTGTTATTTGTGGGCCTTAAGGTCCTCTGCGGGGCATACCAGGAGAGACAGTCCCGTAGGTACGAGGGTACCCTCGCTGGCAGACTGTGAGCTCCGGATGCTTCCACTCTGGTCCGCCAGCAACATACAAAACCTAACTGCACCTGGCTCCTACAGCGCAGTCGGCAGAACAGCAAGCCCTCCCATTATGCTCCCGCCATTTGCGCTGTTTAACCTTTTTACTGCATTCTAGGTCTCTTGCTGTGACTGAAATCCTAACCTTATTTTTATATTGAGCTAGAGAACTAGTTACTGTATGAATTCAATCTGGGTCTGACACCCACAGTTTTTATACAGTGAAATCAAAGTATTCTCTCCTACGGAAGCTTCCAAAAAAGAAAAGAAAAATGAGATGGGCGGAGCTGAGCAAAGGTGATTTATTTAGGGCTTATCCCCACCTCTATTTGCCCCACTGCTTTCCTCCCGGGGAAGCCCAATCTTTATCGCTGAATTGGAACAAACGGAAACTGGGTTTTCTGCAGATTGCTGTTGGTTCCGATTTAGCACTAAAGAGTGTGTTTTCCAGAGGAAAGCATTGGGGCAAAGGCAAAACCACTCAGATCCATGCCTGGGACAAGTGGAAAACCACTCAGACCCACACTTGCTGGGCAAAGGACAAGTGGAAGTTTGGACGCGCAGTGAGTCTCCTACTCAGCTAAATCTCTGAGTTTTAACCCCTGGAGTTGTGTACCTTACCTGAGGGGTGGTGATTACCACTGCCCCATCTATGTTGGCGGCACTGAGGTACTGCACTATAGATAAGTGCTCATCCGATGTTCCTGGAGGTGTATCTACAATAAGGTAGTCGACTTCGCCCCAGTCCACATCGCGGAGAAACTGCTTAATCATTCCTGGAAACATAACAAGCATGATTAAAGTTGGGTGTTTATATTTAGCTCCCTGAAACTGTATCCAGCTGCCACCATTTCTATGGCTCAAATGAGAATTGTGTCTCAGCAGTGTTTGCTGTCTCCATTAGAGGTCTAAGAGCTTGTGTAACATGCACTAGCAAAAAAAGAAAAGTGGGGGAGGGACTGAACTCAGAACTACACAGTTCAATTCTGACAAGCATGCTTGAGGTGGTCTGGAAACAACATCTGATTTCCTCCCCCCTCCGGTTTCTGGAGTGGTTTAAGAAGCACTGGAGCAGTGTGCATAAGCAAACAGACGAAGGCAGATAATGCAGGTTCTCAGCTCGTAATCGGTGGAGCTGAGATCCAATGCACAGAAAATGCTGTATTTTGAAACAGGGTGTTTTTACTTCCTAGAATAGATAAAGCAACAGTTGCTTAAGTTACTTTGATTTCTAGTTTGAAGATGCTTTGGTTGGTTTTAAAACTTTTTGTGTGTGTCAGCTACCTTGTGAACTCTGTTGAAAGCCTGTCTCAAGATATGCTATTCATAAATTGAAAGAAATAAAAAATACCCTTAAAGCCACAATGCTATTAGCCCCAACTCATCCCTACCACAAGCTGACAGAAGTCAGATTTTATCAAGTGTGGCTCCCCACATTGCAGCTTCACAATCCCCCTTCCCTTCTTTTCTGTGTGACCACCCCTCAAGCAAAGCACCAGAAATGTTGCCAGCTCCTATCAAACAGTCAAAGTAACTTACAGTGGTGCCTTGCAAGACGAAAAGAATCCGTTCCACGAGTCTCTTCGTCTAGCGGTTTTTTCGTCTTGCAAAGCAAGCCCACTGACGGCTTAGCGGATTAGTGCTTTTAGCGGGTGATCGGCTTAGCGGATAAGCAGATAAGCGGCTTAGCGGCTTAGAAAAGGGGGGGAAGGGGAAAAAACCTGCAGGAACTCGCAAGACATTTTCGTCTTTCGAAGCAAGCCCATAGGAAATTCGTTTTGCGAAGCACCGCCAAAACGGAAAACCCTTTCATCTAGCGGGTTTTCCGTCTTGCGAGGCATTCGTCTTGCGGGGCACCACTGTAAAATGTTATGAACTAAGGCTTTAAAAAATAACCACAGAGCTAATTGAATTTCAGTCCCTTGCATTCTACGAGGCAAGTCTTTGTTGGTACTGTTCATTGTGAGATACAAACCATTTTTTTTGGGTCCTCTCCAAATAACAGCATCATCAGGGCTGCCGAGTAAGAATCCCACCGACATGACTCCCAAGTTTTCTTCAACGTACTACAAACGAAAGCACATACGTGTTTGGCAAAACGGACAATGTAGATTAAATAAATTATTTCTGCTTCTGAACAAGCAGCTGTGGTTGTCTTACCACTTCTAGCATAGATATGCATGTGTGTGTGTATAAACAAAGTGAAAACTTGAACTTTCCGGTACCCAGCCTAGTTTGCCTGATGCAAATCACCTGGCATACAACCAGCCAGTAAGCAGCACCAGGAAGATCAGCATCAAAATACTTTCCAACACAGGTGAGGCACTGCGTGCAACAATAATATTTCCCCTGCCCTCCCCCAACACTCTTTTTTTTTTTTAAAAAAAAGGTGCTGTTATCATTGCCTCCATGAACCCGGAAGCGTATTCACATGATTTTTTTTAAAAAAAACAACTCACCACTGGAGACCATCCAGAACCACTTTGGTGAACCTGAAAAAGTAAACATTTTATGTTAGTGTATGTCCGGGGAGCAGGTTTCTGTTGAGGGCTGCATTACATCAGCGGTCTCCTTTTAGGGGCTGCATGACAGTGTTGGGTGGAGGCAAAACTAGCAAAATAATAGCTGAGGGTGTGCGGGGATTATTTTGTTTTTGTTATTTTTGTATGCATTTCTTTTTCCTGTTTTTATACTGTAAACTGCCCTGTGATTCTCAGACGAAGGGTGGTAGAGAAATCAAATAAACAAATAATAGCACCAATGGGTGGGGCCACCCCTTTATACTCCCTCCCTCTCCCCATGTAGTGGGCTGCCAAGAGTGGGGCACATTGCTTTTGCCAGGGGTCTGGACAGACTGCTTGCAGAGGGCTTTACCACAGCTCCGCCTGGATTGGGAACCTCATGACTGTACTCTAATGCGCTCTACGTGGGGCTTCCCTTGGGACTGGTCCAGAAGCTGCAGCTGGTGCAGAATGCTGCAATCAGTTTTTCTGAATGGAGCACGTGGACACACACACATATTCCATGGCTATGGAGGGGATGGCACTGGTTGCCCATCAGCTCCTGGGCTACGTTCAAGGCCATGTTGTTAAAATATAAACCCCTTAACCACTTTTAGCAGGATACATGAAAGATTGCCTGCCACTGTATAGACCTGTAAGATCAGCTGGGCAAATTCTATTTGCAGCATGATATCCTACAGAATATCACAGGGTGGTGAACCCCCTAGTGGCATTCTCTGCTATTGCCCCGTTCCATGGAATGCCCTTCCCTCTGCTGTACCTGAAGCAGTTGCTTGAGATGTCTTCAAAGACTTTTTGCCCAGGCTATCCCTGACTATAAGACTGGATCCTTTCTTATGTGCTTAAGCCCACTTGAATCTGTTTTACTTGCTTTTAAATTGCTTTTAAATTGTTTTATTAGTTTTAGGCTGTATTTTTAGTTTAATCGATATTGTTTCCATATTGTACATACAGCTCAGAGTTGTTGTTTTTTAAAAAAAACTATTAAGCCAGTTGGAAATACTTTTATAAAAATAAATCCCTTTTGGCTCCCATCCCCAATTGTCCTCCCCCCCCCTCCTACCTCTGGCCTCCCCCCACCAGCACAAACTTAGGTCAAGGGCTAGTATGCATAGAATAAGCTCACCGGTTATCTATTAAGAACCTCAATACCCTGCTGCTGCTCACAATTTGTGACAGGGAGTTTTTAAAACATTACTGGGGGAGAAAGGTAGGTGGTAATACAGAACTTAACATGTAAACTCCTTGAGGCTCACTCCAGGCCTGGATATTTGCAACACAATATAGACAAAGAAAGAGAGCCAGAGACCTGCAGCACCTGTTCATAAGCAGGGTAGACACTATGTGCAGACAACCCTAGTAACAGAAACACATACTCTCCTCCACATAAACCACATTTTTAAATTCTAAAAAGGTTCCTGGTGAGCCAAACCCTGCACAGAGACTCCTCCCAAGTCATTTTTCATTTTCGAGCTTTTTAACAGAACCTAAATGGTAGCGGTTTATCACCAATTTTGTGCAGTCTAAGCAGCTGTTCCCTGCTGAAAGAACCATTGAAGCAAAGCTGAAAGGGAGCCCTATGCTCATTCAGCCAAAATCTTGGCTTAAAAATTTGTATAAAGGTTAGGTAAATGACCCCTGGATGGTTAAGTCCAGTCGAAGGCAACTATGGAGTGTGGCGCTCATCTTGTTTCAGGCCGAGGAAGCTGGTGTTTGTCCAAAGACAGCTACAGGACAGAGGCGCTTCAAGTCTAACGAACCCTAAAGAAACATCTGACCAGGCAGATCAGACGTGGCAGTGGTCCCACAGTGTTTTCTTCCATTTATGAAGTCATATCATACCTGTTCCCCTTCCAGGCCCATGATTTTAGGGATGGATGGACCACAGATGTCAATGTCCAGCACAGCAACCTGGAGGGAGTTGGAAGTAAGTTGAGGAAGGGGAAGTTAGAAGTGAGCAAGCAGGACTTGCAACAAAATGTTGCGTGTCTGTCCAGGGTTTTTCAAAGCTGTGGACAGTTATGCCCTGTTCCAAGTTACTAGACACCTGACATTTTTTGTCCCCTTCTCCCTAGCAGTAAGTCAGCACAATGTGATCACTAAGTATGCTCATTGGGCTGTTCTGAAGTAACCTCCCACCCCTTTAAGGCTTTCCCCCAAAATATTTTTTTTGTACTGCAAACCTAGGGATTCCCCCAAGCCTGCTGGAATTTCCCTCTTGTGATGGATGGTGCCATTTCTGGCTACATAAGGCCTAGAACTTGAAGCATGACCTTGCCATGATTACCTATCAGGAATACAGAAGCTGTGGCTCTCCAGATGCTATTCAGTCACCTCCCATCATCCTTGCCCCACTGGTCATCCGCTTAGTGAAGCACAGTGGAAGGAAGCATGAAGTGCTCCAAAACCTCCTGGTAGATGGCTGTGTTGACCCTGGACTTAATGAAGCAATGTGGACCAACACCAGCTGATGACATGGCTCCCCAAATCAACACAGACTGTGGAAACTTCACACACTGGACTTCAAGCATCTGGCATTAAAAGGCTACATTTTAATATTTTAATGTTCCATTATTTTAATTGTTGTGTTTTATTTTTGTTTTTAAGTTTGTAATCATTCATCTTGTTTTTATTATTGCTTGTAAGCCGCTCTGAGCCCGGCCTTGGCTGGGGAGGGCGGGGTATAAATAAAATATTATTATTATTATTATTATTATTATTATTATTATTATTATTATTATTGTGTGCCTCTCCATTCTTCCTCCAGACTCTGGGTCCTTGGTTTCCAAATGAGATGCAAAAGCTGCTCTCATCAGAAAAGAGATTTGGGGAGCTATGTCATCAGCTGGTGTTGGTCCACATTGCTTCATTAAGTCCAGGGTCAACACAGCCATCTACCAGGAGATTTTGGAGCACTTCATGCTTCCTTCTGCAGACGAACTTTATGGGGATGCTGACTTCATTTTCCAGCAGGACTTTGGCACCTGCCCACACTGCCAAAAGTACCAAAACCTGGTTCAATGCCCATGGGATTACTGTGCTTGATTGGCCAGCAAACTTGCCTGACCTGAACCCCATAGAGAATCTATGGGGCATTGCCAAGAGAAAGATGAGAGACATGAGACTGAGCAATGCAGAAGAGCTGAAGGCTGCTATTGAAGCATCCTGGTCTTCCATAACACCTGAGCAGTGCCACATGCTGATAGCATCCATGCCATGCAGCATTGAGGCAGTAACTGATGCAAGGGGCCTAAACCAAGTACTGAGTACATATGCATGCTTCTACTTCTCAGAGGTCCAATATTGCTCTCTTTGCAATCCTTGTTTTGCTGATTTCATTTAATATTCTAATTTTCTAAGATTGTTAATTTGGGGTTTTCATCAGCTGTACGCCATGATCATTACAATTATAACAAATAAAGGCTTGACATATCTCGCTTTGCATGTCATGAGTCTATCTCATATATTAGTTTCACCTTTTAAGTTGAATTACTGAAATAAATGAACTTTTCCACTATATTCTAATTTTCCGAGTTTCACCTGTATTTAGAGATGAATTGTCTTCTTTGTCACCATTTACAATTGAATAATATGGGCTTCAAAAACAAACAAAAGATATAAACAGGATCACACTCACCTGTTTGGTTTCATCTTCAGCCAAGCCATGCGCCAAGTGAGCACTGAATGTGCTCTTCCCTACGCCTCCTTTCCCAGACAACACCAGCAGTTTGTGTTTCACGGCTTTCATTTTCTCCTTGATTTCCTCAATAGCTTAGACAGAAAAAAGGCAAAGCACAGAATTTGTATGGGAAGGATGGCATTCTAAACAGAATCTGTTCCCTCATGCAGCATGAAGGTGCCCAGTTCCTAGGGAGCTCCATCAACTACATAACCAGGTTTGCAGATTAATTTCTGCTAAAAGATATTCCTAATGCTGCAGCTTTAATAGCTGCCTGTACAAGTCATGGAATACAAATAAAGTCTGCAGGTGAAGCTTTGCCCACTGCCACATTTGCACAATGGGGAAAAAATGTTCAGAAAAGGGAAACCAAAATAAGAACTTTAAGAGCCTGCAGGATCAGGCCAAAGGGGCTCCCATCTAGTCCAGCATTCTGTTCTCACAGAATGGGAAGCTAGCAAGCAGGATTCAGGCAGAACAGCACTCTCCCTTGCCCTCCTGTGGACTTCAGGAAGTGGTGTTCAGAAGCACCTGTGCTTCCAACCCCTGAGGCACAGCATAGCCAAGCCATTGTAGCTAGCAACCACTGATAACCTTATCCTCCTCCATGAATCTGTCTAATCCTCTAGTTTGTGGCCATCACCCATGTGGGAGGGAGTTCCACAAGCTTAACTAAGTGCTGTGTGAAGAAGCACATGATTCAAGTGGGATGGTGTGGCTCTCCTATGAGAGAAAAGGTTACAACATCTGGGCTTTTTAGTAAATAGGGCCGGGAGAGAGGTTTATTAGGAAAGGAATTTAGAATAAAACCTGTGCCTGAAGCAGCCTGGCAATGCCTCTCTCTCCCCTCCCCCCGAGATTATATGCTTTAGTTGAGATTCCTGCACTGCAGAATCATAGAATTGTAGTTAGAAGGGACCCCCCCCAAGGGTCATCCAGTCCACCCCCTGCAATGCAGGAATCTTAGCTAAAGCCTCAAGCAGGACTTGACATCTTTCCGCAGGGCCTGCAAGACTGAGCTGTTCCACCAGGCCTTTGGCCAAAGCACAGTCTGACCCCCACCTTTGGTAATCCTCATAGCCCAATGGTTGCCATTCATTTGATTTTGAATTGATTTTAGAATGAATTGATTTTAGAATGCTGTGTTACTTTATTGTTGTTAGCCGCTCTGAGCCCGGCTTTGGCTGGGGAGGGCGGGATATAAATAAAATTTTATTATTTATTATTATTTTTTTATATATAATATTTTTTATTAGTTTTATACAATACAGAAAAAAGAATAAAGAACGTATTATAAAAGTAAAAAAGAAAGATTACAAATTTTTCTTACTCTTTTTTCCAAATCTATTGGACTTCCCCACGTCCTCCCAACCCTGCATTCTCTGTGATACATAACGTCTGCAATTTGTTAACTTATTTCAATACTTATTGTATCTTCCTTTTTATCATGTTACCCAATTTCAAATGTATTATAACCCAAATCATGTACATTTTCATTTTAACACAATAAAGTTGTTTCATTATTCTATCTCTGACTCCTTGTACCTTAATTTCCATTTCTTTAATTTAACATTACTGAAGCTAGGATTTCCTAAAAGGTGCGTTTTTTAACATTCATACAACTTATAGTGTTTTTCCAAATAGTCTTTAAATTTTCTCCAATCCTCCTCGAATGTTTCTTCTCCCAAGTCTCGGATTCTGCCAGTCATTTCGGCCAGTTCCATATAGTCCATCAACTGCGTGTGCCATTCCTAAATTTTATTATTTATTATTATGACAGACAGACATCGAACCTCTGCTTTAAAAACCCTCCAAGGAAGGAGAGTCCACCACCTCCTGAGGGAGACCGTTCCCCTGCCAAAACAGCTCTTACTGCCAGAAAGATGTTGAGCCTTAGCCTCCTTTCTTGTCGCCATGGGTTTGAGTCCTACCCTCCGGAGCAGGAGGAAACTAGCTTGCCCCGTCTTCCGTGGGGCGGCCCTTGAGATATTGGAAGAGGGCTCTCCTATCTCCTCTCAGCCTACTCCTTCCCAGGCTAAACATACCAGGCTCCTTCGATGCAAGGGGGTCAGACTAGATGACCCCCCGGGACCCCTCCCAACTCCACGGTTCCATGCGATCCTTACCTGGGTCGGGTCCCACGGGCCCCCTGGAGGAGCACACGCCCTGGTTGGGGCACCCCTGGCAGGCCTCGGCCTTGCCCGCCTGGTCGCTGCCGGTGCCTGGGCATTCTGGGAGAGGCGAAAGGAAAGAGAAGTGTTAGTGGAAGCCGGCGAAGAGCAAACCCCCCACCACACACACACCGCCTTTCCCCTCACCCTGAGGCGGCACGTCCAGCAAGGCCGGCCCTGCCGCAGCCATGGCGCAACCAGCTGAGGAGAAATGGGGCGAAAACACAAACACAGGCACTTCCGGCGACGAGCGTCACCTTCAAAAGAGTCCCCCTCCCCACTTCCGGTTGCGCGCTCGAAAATGGGTCCTCCCCGAGCTTAAGCCGGTGACGTTCGTTCCGATTACGGCCCGAGCAAGAAGGAGGAGGAGGAGCATCCCGGAGCCCCGCCCGACGCAAAGGTGCGCATGCGTATGCTTGAAGGCGGGTCGGGCGTAGGGATAGGATTGAAAGAAGGCGAGCTGGGAGAAAAGAGTTGCAGTGTCACGTGGCCTGATCCGGCGTTTGCGATTGGATGGCCCCGAGTTTGTGCGAGTTCGCTGAGAGAACTCGAGCGGCTCCTTCAGTCCGGGGCGGGCGGCGAACCCCGCGTGTTTCCCGTGACACGTGGGCGTTCGTTCACACGTTATTCCTAAAAAAATAGTGCTCCCTCTAGCTGAAAACAGGGGGCCATGCTAGCATTAAAAGCACACACACACACACACACACACACACACACACACACGTATACGTGAAAATAACCAAAGGCAATGAAATAAAATTTACTGAAACTTTTTTTAAAATTTCAGGAATATTGCAGCAAAACAAAAAGATCTGCCCATTTCTCCCCAGTACAATTAAAATAACTCATGATTGGAATGTATTGCCTGCCTTGTACCTCTGAGGTCCCCTAGGTTGCAATGACTGAAAGTATTATTAATGTTAAAAAGCAATATTAAAAAGCACACGAAACCATCCAAACATTCTCTTATCCCCAGTGCCGTCTAATATCTTCTGCACAAAGCCATTGGAAGCAGCCATTGGGGGCATTGAGGTGCCCCCAATTTGCCAATGACACCCAGCTCTATTTCTCCATCATCAGAACAAAACACAGCGACTTCTGTGTAGTTCAGTGGGACTCCCATTGAATGAACCTGCTCCCAAGTAATGGCATTCATAGGGCAGGGTGGCAGCTGGAGAGCGGGCAAATAGCCCCAGATTCAAATGTCACTATGATAAGCTTGCCAACAACTTATGGGGTGGCAAGGAGAGAGGAAAGCCTCTTCTCTTCTTATTGCCAGAAATCTGCAGGTGAGGTATGGGGCAGCCACCTTCTGATTTTAAGTATTATTTAATATTTAACACACAAGAGGGAAATTTGGGCCAGGAGGGACTTTCTCACTCACACTTTCAGTCAGTGCTTTTCTTTTTCTATAATAATAATAATAATGTTTAGGGGTACTCTCATTTTGACTCAAGAAAACCACCACTTTATAGTTCAAATTGGGGGAAATAAATAGAGTAAATGAACAAAAGTATAGAGATTCACAAAATTTAAGCGGTATGCATCCCCCTGCATCCCCCCCCCAAAAAAGCACTGCTTTTAGTCATGATGCTGGCCTGTGACCACTTGGGGTCCTCTTTCAACAGCTCTCTGAAATGGATACCTTTATATTTTCTATATTTTCAACTGCCATTATATGTGGAATTGTTTTCCATCGCTTTCATCCTGGTTTTTTTTTTTTTTTTTTTTTGGCTTTACATTCATAGCAGTTTCATTCGGTGCGTTTTATTGTGTGGCTTTGTGATAAAAGGTCAAATCAAATAAATAAACACGGAGTGGATGTTTCTGTTTCGAGTGTGGGGTTTCAGGGTTTGTTTGTTTTTTAAATAAATATGGTGGTGTCTGGATAGGAACTGGGGCAAGCGAAGTTAGCATTCATAGCTATAAGTTTCCATTTGATCTTGGCTTGATACAGGCTGAAGGATCCTTGGGAGATCCAGCGTGGAGTGTTTGTTTGCAGGTCTGTGGCAATGGGTGCAAATCCACAGGCAGTGTTCACACATGCAGCACACCCAGGGCTGGATTTAGGTTTAGGCCCTAAGCTACTGAAGGTAATGGGGTGCCCTTATATGTCCAGCTGTCTTTGTCAACCACAAATTGTTGCTGATTTTTGTGTTGAATATATGCTATATGGTAATTTATGGACCTAATAGGTATCTAAAGCCATTTGCACATGCAGAATGTAGGCGCCCTATATAAAGAAAGGAGCAAACCAGTGATATTTCAGGGAGCAGGCTAGCAGGCGGGCCCATTACTTACATCAAAGGAGCCTACACAACACAAAACACTGTTGCTGTATGTAGGTTTTTTTTTTTTTTAATCTTATATTTTGGAAATGTACATCCAGGTTTTGTTTTGCTTTTTCAAGAGAGTTGGGCCCTAAACTATAGCTTGTTAAGCTCATACGTAAATCCGGCACTGACACTGACCAATCCAGCAGCTTACCCAAATTCCTGGCATTTACCCCAAAAGTTATGGTAAACACAGAGACTTGGAAATATTTAAACCAGGAGGGACTTTTTTGCACATTTAATCAGCATGTTACACCACCAGCTCTCTATCATGTGACCTTATTGCCTTATGTTTAGAGCTGACATTTCTGTTTTCGAGCTTGCGTAGTTTGTGAGATGTTAAATATAATAGTATTGGGAAGGAAATCGGGGGCAGAGCTGGCATTCTCCATGAGTGGCTTTCTTGCACACTAGACGCACTTGTAATGACTACTCCACACCAGACCTTATTGCCGCATGTTTAGAGTTGCCATTTCTGGTTTGGGTTTGTTTGTTTTTTAAAAGATAAATATGTTTTTAGGAAACAAAACAGGCAGGCTGAGTGAGTCTCACAGGACCCCTTTGCTGGGGCCACGATGCCCTCACTAATCTTCTGTGACACCGTCACTGAGTCACAGTGCACGGGGCAGCTGCCTCTGCCTTGTCTCATGCCCCTGACCTCCAAGCAAGGTTGAGTGGCTGGTTCAGGGAGTTAGATGGAATTCCTTGGCACTACCCAGACTGCCAGCTACTGCGGACCTCGGAAGAGTTGCTTGCTTCCAGAGGTGGCCCCAACCACCATCAGCCAGGACAGCTACCAGTCTTATTACCTGCCAGGCTACCGCTACCTGAACTCATGGCGCCCCAGCTTGTTCTACAAAGTGTCCGCCTTCCGGCCCAACGATGAGGGAGCGGGGCGCCTCTGTGCCCCACTGCGGCCTCCCACCATCCTGCCGTCGGTGCGGTCCTCCTTGTACGCTCGCTACAGCCCCCACGACTGGTACAAAGCCAACCAGCTCCAGATCAAGGGCTCGGAGGCTTACCGGCACTGGGCCGGGAGGCTGAATGCTGACACTGGGAGGCTGGTACAGGACAAAGACCAGCTGACACGGCAGCAGCAGGAAGACTCCGGGAAAAATATCGGGCAGAGGCTAGCGGACATCAATTTCTGGAGGTCCGAGCTGACCTATGAACTCGAACGGCTGTTGTCCGACACCTGCATGTTGGACACAGCCAAGAGGCGCCTGGAATGTGCTGCGGATGAAGCCCAGGGGCCACTGCAGGTGGGTGCTGAGGATGGTCCAGGAATAATAATAATAATAATAATAATAATAATAATTATTATTATTATTATTATTATTATTTTATTATTTGTACCCCGCCTATCTGACTGGAAGAGACGCGGGTGGCGCTGTGAGTTAAACCAAAGAGCCTAGGACTTGCTGATCAGAAGGTCAGTGGTTCGAATCCCTGCGACGGGGTGAGCTCCCGTTGCTCGGTCCCTGCTCCTGCCAACCTAGCAGTTTGAAAGCACGTCAAAGTGCAAGTAGATAAATAGACACCACTCTGGCGGGAAGGTAAACGGCGTTTCCGTGCGCTGCTCTGGTTCGCCAGAAGTGGCTTAGTCATGCTGGCCACATGACCCGGAAGCTGTACGCCGGCTCCCTCGACCAGTAAAGTGAGATGAGCGCCACAACCCCAGAGTCGGCTACGACTGGACCTAATGGTCAGGGGTCCCTTTACCTTTACCTATCTGACTGGATTGCCCCAGTCACTCTGGGCGGCTTCCAGCATATATGAAAACACAGTAAAACATGAAACATTAAAATCTTCCCTATACAGGGCTTCCTTCAGATTTCTACAGAAGGTTGTATTGTTGGTTCTCTCTTTGACATCTAATGGGAGGGCATTCTACAAGGCGGGTGCCACTATCGAGAAGGCCCTGTGCCTGGTTCCCTGTAACCTCACTTCTCACAGTGAGGGAACTGCCAGAAGGCCCTTGGAGCTGGACCTCAGGGTCTGGGCTGAACGACAGGGGTGTTCTTCACTTCTTTAACACTCTTGGTTTGGTATGCAACTGTGCTGAGAAGTCATTTGGCTTCCTTGTTTCTAATATTAAAACAGCACAACTCCCGGATCTTCAAAACAACAGTCATGCTTCAAGTCCTTGGGAGTACTGTAATTTATTGCTTGTTTCCAGGGCTTTATTTCAGCCGGAACTCATTGGAACTCAGTCCCGGCACCTCTCAGATGGGTGCCACTGCCATTGTAAGAGAAAAAGGGAGGTTGTGCATGGTGAATTCTAGAAAAATAGCACTGCTCATTTCCAATGTTCTGATACCTTTCCATAAAACCGCAATCAAGGCAATCAGCAGAAACGAGATAACCAACAAATCAAGTATGAGTAAGAAACCACCATACCACTAAAAAGAATAATAATCTAAAAGCAATGATCTAGATCAGCAATGTCAAACCTGTAGATTGCTGTGGTGCTCCCGGTCGACTGCAGGAGTAACAAAAGTGATACCTGGTTTCTCCTTAGTGATTGCGGCATGCCCTCCGCCGGTGCTGCTTAGAAAGGTTGTATTTGCTGCCCTGGCGGCAAGTGGGAAAAAGAGGGAGTGGCTCCCCAAAAGCTCAACAACTCTGGTGTCTTTCCCTTAAAAAAGCTCAAGAACTATGGGCAATGACAATAGGTAGATCACTGCCAGTTTTATTATACTTGGAGTAGATCGCAGTCTCTATAGGGTTGGTCGTGCCTGATCTAGATGGTCACAAGCAACCGCAGTCAAATCTTATTTAAAAACACCATCCAGAACAGGTCCACTGAGAAAAAGCCTTTTGTAGTCACGAGGATTAAACCACAGAGCCTAGGACCTGCCGATCAGAAGGTCGGTGGTTCGAATCCCTGCAATGGGGTGAGCTCAGCCAATAAAGCAAGATGTGTGCCACAACCCCAGAGTCGGCCACGACTGGACCTAATGGTCAGGGGTCCCTTTACGTTTAACACAGCACCCCAGACCCACTTTGCACCAGGCAAGGGGGAGATTTGAATTGAGTGTTCCTCCAGCTAAGCTGGCTTTCTGCTACCCATGGAGCGAGATGTCACTTTCCGCTTTGTCTGCAAAATGTGCCGGTGGGCAGGAATGCTGAGGACGGGGTGCCCACCAGTGGTAGCTGGCAGAAAGCCCCCAGATGGTGCTACAACAGTGGCAAGAGTCTTGATAGCACAAGGATGGAAGAATGCAGAAACCCCAACAAAAGAACAGTGGCAAGAGAAATTGATGGACTATGCAGAACTGGCGAAACTGACATACAAATTGCAAGATAAGGACAACTGCGACTTTATAGAAGAATGGGAACTTTTTACAGATTACTTAAAAGGACTACAAAATGAACTGGACTCCTTGGCAGGTTTTGAACAAACATATCAAATTTAGTGAGGGTCAGCATAGTAGATAGATAATACAAGGATGTATGCAATTTTACAATATGCAGAGAACAACATGAGTTGAGAAATCAGAGAGAAGAGCTTGGGGGAGAGGGAGGGAGGGTTTGTTGGGGGGGATGAAATAAATGGAGGGGGGGACAAGGAAGAGGATTTGTTTTGATAATTTGTTATGTTGATATATAATTTGTTGTTAGGAGACTGAGAGGAGATTTGTTGTTTAGTCATTTAGTTGTGTCTGACACTTCGTGACCCCCTGGACCAGAGCACGCCAGGCACTCCTGTCTTCCACTGCCTCCTGCAGTTTGGTCAAACTCATGCTGGTAGCTTTGAGAACACTATCCAACCATCTCGTTCTCTGTCGTCCCCTTCTCCTTGTGCCCTCCATCTTTCCCAACATCAGGGTCTTTTCCAGGGAGTCTTCTCTTCTCATGAGGTGGCCAAGTATTGAAGCCTCAGCTTCAGGATCTGTCCTTCCAGTGAGCACCCAGGGCTGATTTCCTTAAGAATGGAGAGGTTTGATCTTCTTGCAGTCCATGGGACTCTCAAGAGTCTCCTCCAGCACCATAATTCAAAAGCATCAATTCTCCGGCAATCAGCCTTCTTTATGGTCCAGCTCTCACTTCCATACATCACTAATGGGAAAACCATAGCTTTACAGACCTTTGTTGGCAAGGTGATGTCTCTGTTTTTTAAGATGCTGTCTAGGTTTGTCATTGCTTTTCTCCCAAGAAGCAGGCGTCTTTTAATTTCGTGACTGCTGTCACCTAATGCAGTGATCAAGGAGCCCAAGAAAGTAAAATCTCTCACTGCCTCCATTTCTTCCCCTTCTATTTGCCAGGAGGTGATGGGCCCAGTATAGCCCCCAGATGGGGTGTAGTCCAGAGGTGGGTGTGGGGCTGGACCAGCCTGAGATCTGTGGGATCTTGGACCAATCTCCCTGCCACTGAGCGACAGCATCGGACACCAATTTGGGCCCATTCGCTGTGCCAGCTCCAGACTCCCGAAGCAATCTTACTGACCCCTCTCTGCTCTGCCGCTTCATAAAGCACCACTGTGGATGGGTGTAGATTTGGACTGCACCCTCAGGTTGTTGCCGCGAGAATGACAAATAATATTGGGGGCACACAGAAGAAAATGGGCGAGATTCACTTAACCAGCCCTGTCGCCAGAAGCCCTGAGCGAGGACGACTGAAGAGCGGGTTCTGAACTATCTTCAAAGACTGCCCCATGGGGCCTTGCCAGTTGCTTTATCTGTGTGCTTGGGGATCGGAACAAAAAGCGTGCGAGCTTCCCTTAAGTTGTAGGAAAGTGCACACAACACACAGGTCCCAAAATTCAGAGAGTAAATGACAGGCTTTGTTGAACATTGATGTGCAGCGGTTAAGGCTGATAGCACCCTTGCCCTGACACTTCCTAGTCTTGCTTTGAGTCTAAAGCTGGCCACAAGGTGGTGTACTAGTCTCGCTTTTCAAATAGATGCGGCTCAGTTTTCTATTGGGTAGAGCAGCCAAGACCAGTTGCAAGTCCCCTTCAAGCCTGACAGGAGTCTAGAGGCAGAAGTGGAAAGTTTCCAGTAGCATAGCGAGCCCAGGGTGTGTGGGGGTGGTCCACACTGGAAGGGAGGGGTTATAGGGAGGCACAGAAGTCTGTATTGTGTGTTGGGGGTTGGGATTCTGGGGGGCAGGGGAGCTTGAGAGTGGCCTAGCAGTTGTTGGGTGCGTTGTGCGTCCCTGAAATCGGTGGCTGTCCTAAAAAAAGCTGATCCACTTTGATTTTCACCCAAGAGCTGAACAACTTTCGTCTGCCCCGGGCATCAGTGGGGGTTGCTACACCACTGAAATCTTCTTTTAGTTTTTTTCCTTCCACGTCCACAACTTTGTGTCATGTGCTGTGATCGGATGAAACAATACTGCTGTCTTCTGGGAGGGGAATCTGATGCATCTTCTTCAAGGACATTCAGGCCTTGCTGTTATCTGAAGTATTTGGGCTGGGGTATTGTTTGGCAAAAACAGCATACAAAAATTCGTATTAGGGGGAATTGTTTCGCAAAAAACTGTGCAGTAGGCAAAATTGGGTACAAAAAAGAAATGTGATTAGGAGAAATTCATAGACAAGTATCTCCTTGCAAAATACACATTTTGATTCTTTCTTTATTTTGAGATGACAGCAGCATTGGGGCATCCAGGAAGTGTAAAAGTCAGTGGATAACTAGAAGTGCAATACCAACCATATCTATCTGCTGAGTAATAAGTCTCATTGATGGGGTTTACACCTTAGTTTGGGGAAGTGTGGATCAAATAGTTTTTGTGTCAAAATTCACACAAAAAATTGAATTCCTTGTGTGTCCCTAGGCTGACCCTTGGGGGGAAAAAGGGTCCAGTAATTTATAATAATAATAATAATAATAATAATAATAATAATAATATTTTTTATTATTTATACCCCGCCCTCCGCAGCCAAGGCCGGGCTCAAAGCGGCTTACAAACAATAATAAAAACAAGAAGAATGATTACAACTTAAAAACAAAAATAAAATACAACATTAAAGCTTTAAAGGTCAAAAGCAGCACCTTAAATCTGACCCTGTACTCCACCGGGAGCCAGTGCAGCTTGAAAAGCACTGGGTGAATATGCTCCCATGGCAGAGACCCCGTGAGGAGCCTCGCTGCAGCATTCTGTACCCGCTGGAGTTTCTGGGACAGCTTCAAGGGCAGCCCCGCATAGAGCGAATTACAGTAGTCAAGCCTACTGATAATTTAGCCGCTAATGGGTCTCCTAATTGCCATTTTGATCATCCAGTGCTTTGGGTCCTAGCAACAAACATCCATTCATCCACATGTTTTAGTTACAGGTTAACCATTCACAGATATATTTGGAACAGTTTTCTTCCTCTATTAGGAGATCGAACGTGGAAAAGAAAAACACCTTGCAGTGTTTTTCCAAAGACTCACTATTAGTCTTTACCCCTCTGAAGGAGTTATCTGAACCCGTGGTTTTCTTGTCTGCTTTCAGGTGGCTTTGGAATGCTTATACAATCGGGAGAAACGGATGGGCATCGACTTGGTCCATGATGACGTGGAAAAGAATCTCATCCAGGTACAGCAAGCCTTGCTGGCTTTGTGAAATGAGTTTGCAGAAGGTAGCCAGAAATAGCACTCGAGACAGGTGTTCCGTTTTCTTGATAAAACCCATTTTTTGGATTCTCCCTTGGCTCTTTAACTTGCTCAGGGAAATCCAAGTTTGACCTGAAATTTCAGAGCAGCATTTCCCAGCCTCTGGGTCAATGACCCACAAGCGGATTCATGAATCCTGTGCAAGTGGATCAGGGGCTTTAGGAGTAAGCCCAAAACAATTATGGCTTGTGACTTATGGCTTTTTGTTTTGTTGGCATGTGGTCATGCTGTGTTGACACTTGTCGTCAAACACCAGAAATGCTAGAGTCTTGCATCTTAAGACCTGGGAACCGCGATCTGGTGGCAGAGAAGACCTAAGGTCCAAGATTCATATGATAATAAATCATATGCATAAACCAAGCACAATTTGAACCTAAAGCCAGATTATAGTACATAGGAGATAGTTGTGTTCCTTAATATTTATATTTTTATAAAGCTCAAGAGATGTACATCACAGGTGTACATTGGGAAGGGCCAGGGCCAGGTTTTAAAGCTATCCCCAAAGTGCATTTAAATTCCTTTTTTTGGGGGGGGGGGGATTTTGTGCATTGTTACTCAGAAGTCTAAAGTTTAGCTGCATTAGATTCCTTTCAGCATTATGCTATTTTCACGCCAGAAACAAGTTTAGGAAAACTGGCGCAAACCCAAACTGACATAAAATTTATAATTATGTTAGTGCATTAAAGCAAAAATCAAAACAAATTTTAAAAAGCACCTTAATTTAAGGACAAATAGATTTATGGATGGAGAACTAGGACTCATTTTATCACATTTGAGATGTGGTATCCTCCCTCAATGGGAATTTATCATGATTGCATTTCTATCCTACCAAGATGTTCAAGGTGGCACACGTCTTTAAACCTCTTTTGCTGCCTTGATGTACAGCTGTAGTGGGCGAGGAATCCTTTGTCTCTATTCAAGCCTAAAGCCATAGAATCAAACTGCCTGCTTCAGGAATTTTGTGACCAGCTTTCCATAAATCACTCGTTCGTGCTAAGATCCCTATTGAGGAAGACATGTGTGGGAAGCAACTTTTGTAGTACGAGAAGCAGAATGCAACCAGAAATCTGTGCACGTTCCCATTGTTCACCGGTCCCCAGATTTCTGGGGTCTGGGGACAAATTTGGAAATGTACAAAACTGTCATGGGTACCACAAAACACGGATGCTCAACACACACCCTTCAAAGCTCAGGCAAGACATCACCAGCCTGGGAAGAAAACAAAACACAGACCTAAAAAACCAGGCAAGCCCTCTCCCCAAGAAAGCAACAACATCCCAACCAAACAACCGCAACAATGGGAAGGGCAGGGAGGCTTGGTGGATGTTGAGAATGTCCGATAAAGGATGCTCTTTCAGTCTCCATTTTTGTAGGATCAATGACAGCAGGTGTCTATTTTCCGTTACAGGAGGTTGATCTGATCAGAGCATGCCAAGAACGAATGAGGAAGCTTGCAGAAAGGATTGAACAACAAATTAAGTAAGTTTTTTAAACACACACACACACACACACACAAAATATACATGGCCTTTAAAGGCGGCTGGTGAATTGGGCACCCCGTTCATTTGCGATGTCTCTGCCACCGTTAGAACTCAGCAGCCTTTGCCTCGAGAAATCCTCTTTTAGTGTGTAGTTCTCCAAAGGATGGCCATCAGGTCTCTTGGCAGTTCTCAACAACAAAAGCCCTTTCACCTTCCTGGGTTGCTTGGCCATCTGGAATGGACCCAGAATTCACAACACTACCCAGGAAGTCACACCCAGCCCTCAAAGGGAGGAACGGCAAAAGTTTCCCTGCTGCTAAAAAAAGAAGCAGCATAATTGTTGGTACTACTGGGTTTTCCTTTAACCCCACCCCCTGATGGGGTTTCTATAACTTCACAGGCAGGCAGAAATCCAACAGGTAAGGCATTTACTGGCAATAATATTGGTGAGTCTTCCTTACCTGTTCAGCTTCTGCCTGGTAAAAGGCACTGGTGTCATTCCGCCCATATTTTAGGCTGAAATCCACAGCTTGTTTTCATGGTTTTTGAATATGGAAATGGAATTTCCAAGACTTCTTCTTTCTTGCCCATTGTCACCTGCAAAAATGCTTTAAAATTGTAAATATGCTGCTATAACAAAAATCCTCGTCCTCCTGCATAGTGTTAACAGAGATGCCCAACATGCTCTCGAGAGGGACCTTGGAGACAAGAACTCGGCCCATTTCATCGATGAGAAGTGCTATAACCTGAGGAACACTTCTGACAGCATCAATTTTTACCATGGAGTGGAAAAAATAGATGGAACGTAAGTCTGGGGCACTCTGCTTATAATATCCATTACTAGAGTGGGTTATTGAGCATGCTGGGTATATGACAGACACCAAGCCCACACCTCTTAAAATCCAGGTGTGAAAGCAAACCTAATAAACAGAAAGTAAACTTCCTGGATTTCCAAAGATGAGCAGTTGTATCTATTGTACAAAGCAAAGCTTCAGAGTGGGGAGGCCACAACATTGTGCTTCCACTTGGTGTGTTTGTGAATTCAGCCTTTGAACATGCAGAATTTTTTATGCAAAATCCTTTTGACAAATTGTATGGTGCTGTGATGTCGTGGATATATAAATTTCTTTTAAAAAAAAAAAAAAAAAAGGTACGCAATTTATTTTGCACAGTGTCCCACAGCACCCTGGAACACGGGACATGGTGCTGGTTTTTCGCAGTAACCCAGGTTCTTATACCTTGCAGAGTGACAGTCCCTGAAACGTGGGCCAAGTTTAGCGATGACAACATCCGGTATTCACAGAACGCACGTGCCAACACAGCCACCCTCTGCAGCGAAGCGGACCACACCCTGGAAACCACTTCCGACGATATGTGGAGGCAGTGGACAAACACGAATTTGGCCTTTGACGCCCGCATTTCGGAAATAGCAGACTCCAAGAACCAGCTGCAGGCACAGCTGGCCAAGGTAGGAGGACGTTGGTCTTCAAGAGGCTGGGCGGGTAAGGCAGAGACTGCTCTGCTGAGTCCTGGGGATGGAAGAGACTTCAGGTGGAAATGGAGGCAGGAGTGGAAATTGCCCGTGTTCCCTCCTTCCTCCTGGGTCCAGAATGGAAACCAAACCAGTGAATACCGCCAATATTTCCCAATACGATACTGCCCAGCTGCTAAGATCCTTTGTTTTGGTGGTCCCAGAGCTCTCCCACCTCCTTTCCCTAGCTGTAAAAATGTAGCACAGTGGTACCTCAGGTTAAGTACTTAATTCGTTCCGGAGGTCCGTTCTTAACCTGAAACAGTTCTTAACCTGAAGCACCACTTTAGCTAGTGGGGCCTCCTTCTGCTGCTGCACCGCCGGAGCACGATTTCTGTTCTCCTCCTGAAGCAAAGTTCTTAACCTGAAGCACTATTTCTGGGTTAGCGGAGTCTGTAACCTGAAGCGTATGTAACCTGAGGTACCACTGTATAAACACTGACAACTGGCCTGCAAGCGCTCCAATTGGACAACAGCCTTTACCAATGGTGTCATGGGCTTTGAAGACGCTCAAACTCAGGTCACAAGTGAGAAACGTGCTAAGAGGAAGGCACACTTGGCAAACCCTCACCATGTTCAATTCCCACCCGGAAACCAATGTCCCTACTGTGGAAGGACGTGTGGGTCCAGAATTGGCCTCCACAGTCACTTACAGACTCACTGTTAAGACTGTGTTCATGGAAGACAATCTTATTTGGCTACATGTGATAGAAGAAGAAGAAGAAGAAGAAGAAGAAGAGGAGGAGGAGGAGGAGGAGGAGGAGATCTCTCCCACCTCTTTTCCCTAGCTGGGCAAACTCTAACTAGGTTTTGGGAAGGAGGAGGGAAGACTCTAAGACTCACCTACCAGGCTTTGGGAAAGCAGTGCGAAGGCTGGGGAGGGCCACCAAAAAAGACCTCGAGGGCCATGACTAAGGATCCTCCTGCCATCTTGCAGTGGGGGGCAGCTGTCCTAGATGATAACTTTTGAAGACTGCTATGTTTGGCATGGTGGGTGCCATCCTTTCAGTCGAGTGAGCTGGCCTTATGGATTCCTCAGCTCAGGGATGTGTAGACCACCCAAGCTGCACTGTGATGTCACCATGCCACAGAACCCGGACAAGACCCAACAATGGGCGGTCATAAAAGGCATGAGCACGGGAAACGTGGCAAGTCCCACTAAGGTTGGGCAGCACGGGCATGACATGAAAAGGAGGTCTGGCAATCATTTTCTCTTCTCTGTCTTTGCTCTCAGTATGGGAGGCACATAGAATTGGAAGGGACCCGAAAATCCCAAAGTATCGAAATCTCAATGGAGCAGAAAAGATTATTTATATATGTGACAATGGCTATGTGGATGTTATTGGCCCAGAGATGGAAAGAAGATAAAGTTCTGACCAGAGAAGAACGGCAGATTAAGTTGACAGATTATGCGGAAATGGCAAAAATGACCGGAAGAATCAGAAATCAGGAAGACCAAAATTTTAATAAGGAATGGGGGAAATTTATCATTTGTCTTAAAAATCATTGTAAACAGTTAAAATTGTTAGTAGGGTTGGAATAACACTTGTAGTTTAATGGTGAATTTTGGATATAATGGAGATGTAAAAGATTTGGATTATTATAAAAGATGCAGGAGAAAATGACTAAGAATAGGACCCACAAAGGGGAGGAGGGAAGTCCAGGAGTTTGTTTGGAATCTTGTTTTTATTATGTATGTTGGATATGTATGTGATGGTAAAACTTTAATTTGAAAAACCAAATAAATAAATTTATTTTTAAAAAAAGAATTGGAAGAGACCCTGGGGCTCGTTTAGTGCAACCCCCCGCAATGCAGGAATACACAGCCGATCCTTACGGGGATCGAACTTGCATCCTTGACGTTATCGGCACCATGCTTCTAACCAACCAAGCTGTCCAGGCTCAGTGAGTTGTGACAGCGTTACAGTGAATTGCTGCTTTCAAGTAAAACTTGCACAGTATTGGCCATGATTCTGATGCTGTTGCTCCAAGGCAAAAACACAGCATTATAGAAGCATAGGACTGTGGAGTTGGAAGGGACTCCAGCGGTCATCTATTTCCACCCTCTGCAATGCAGGAATCTCAGCTAAAGCATCTCTGACAGATAGCCATTCATCCTCTGCTTAAAAACCTCCAAGAAAGGAGAGCCCACTACCTTCCGAGAGTACCCGTTCCACTGTCAAATGGCTCTTACTATCAGAAAGTTCTTCCTAACGATTAGTCGGAATCTTCTTCTTTTTGATTCGGGTCCATTGGTTCACTTCCTACTGCCTGGGCCAACAGAAAATGAATGAATGAAACTTACAGAGTAAAAAATTAAGAAGAAATGGGTATGAGATGACACAGTCAAAAATAATATTGATAACACAGCGAAAAGAAGAAAAAAAACAAAGGAAGCCACATATAGGTGGAGGGAAGTCAAAATTTTTGTCTGTATGTTTAGTTTGTATGCTTGTTTTATTTTTTGTAATCTAAGTTGAGAGGTGTATGTATCTATGTATAATAAGTTTGTTTAGTGTTCTGGTTTGTGTTTGTAAGTATTGCATTTATCAACAAAAGTTTAAAAAGTTTAAAAAAGGGGGGGGGGAGAAAATAGACTTGCTCTATTCTTCCCTGTGAAAGCTCTTCACATATTTGAAGAAAGCTATCATGTCACCTCTCAGTCTTCTCTTTTCCAGGCTAAATATACCCAGCACTCTCTAGTATAAAGTCATAAGGCTTGGTTTCCAGATCTTTGATAATCTTGTGTCACCCAATATTGACTCTTAATACCTATATTTAATGAGCACCTCTCCCCATTAAAAAAACCCAACATTTTCCATTTTAAAGAACCTTTCTGTGTGCAGGAGGGAGAGGGTTCAAACAAATCAGGACAAATGCCGCAGAAACTGTGGATGCTGTATAACCTTTTTGCAAACTTGGTGCAAAAAATTAAATGCATCTTGATGAAATTGATAACTATATCAACTGGAAGTGAGAAAGCATGAATTCAGAGTCAAAACGCCACAGGTGCCATTCAGGAGAGACTCTTCGGCGCAAATTGCCTCTGCAATCTGTATGCCGCGAATGCAAAGATGATCTTTTATGCATAACAAGCCCATTTAATTAGACAATATATAGAGTCACCAAGCAAGATGCATGCACTCTGTAACACTGGCGGGTGTATTTATGTGTTTTGTTTTTAATTTTACAGTTGCTACAGTCATTGTTCTCTTAAAAACAATTAACAAAAAATAGCACAGTTGAAACAAGGACGCCAGGGATTGTCGGGAGTGGGAGAGCCAACACTTGCAGCATTCTTTAACCTCCCTCATCTTGAATACCACTTGACACATTTTAGCCACCCAATTTGAATGCCAAATTTGCTAGGTGGTTCCTTATTCACACTGAGACGCACCCCTTTTGTGTATGCATGACGCCGCAGTTCTTGCTCCGTGTGGAATTTTGTATAAGGTGAATGCTTGTGTACAGGAGGTGGGGAACAACAGAATGAGAGAGAGAGAGAGAGAGAGAGAGAGAGGAGGAGAAAGCTTCTGGAAACGGTGGTGGGGTGGAGTGATTGGTGCCTCCAGCAGTGGCAGGCAGAAAGAAAGGTCTGCCTTCTCCGCAGGCAGAAGCTACAGATCCATTCCAGCCTTTTTCTTCTGCCTGCACCTGCCTCATGGCTCTGTCTCCATCTGAGCTCCGTTGGCCACCTTTTGTAGAGAGAGATATTGGGGGTGAGAAGTTACCGTATTTTTCGCTCTATAAGACGCACCAGACCACAAGACGCACCTAGTTTTTGGAGGAGGAAAACAAGAAAAAAAATATTCTGAATCTCAGAAGCCAGAAAAGCAAGAGGGATCACTGTGCAGTGAAAGCAGCGATCCCTCTTGCTGTCTGGCTTCCGGGATAGCTGCGCAGCTTGCATTTGCTCCATAAGACGCACACACATTTCCCCTTACTTTTTAGGAGGGAAAAAGTGAGTCTTATAGAGCAAAAAATACGGTACTTTTGAGATGCACAAGCAAAGACGAGAAGGAGGAGGAAGGGGCATTGCACCCTCAGTTCTCTCCAGATCTGCCCTGCCTCTGGAAATCTTGGCACGGCTCTTTTTCTCTGAAGTTTAAAATCTCCTGTTTTGGCTTCTCAACCCCTCTTGTTCTGGTTGCTTTGTTTGTCGTGCCCCCCCCCCACACCTCTTTCTTGCTCGTCTTGTCGTTTTCCGACCTCCCTTCTTCCTTCATTGAAATAAAATAAATAAATAAAATACCCTGGGTGCACACCTTAATGAAATGTGGTGCACTCACCCATTGCAGAATATTTTTAAAATGAGGGGCATTACCATAAAAACTGAGCGCTTTGTCCCTGCCTACGATGGAGGTGTGGTGGTGGAGATTTGCACAAATGGTGAAGGATGCCAGAGGGCAGACTTGCACTTTGTTCTCTGCAAGAGATGGGTGTACGGTTTGGCAGCTATATATATGAACTGATCTCCACCCAGCCTCTGGAGTGTGTGCTTGTGTGTGTGAGAGAGAGCGAGAGAGGGGGGGAGAGATTTGCTTCCTAATTCTTGGAATATAGCCACAAAATGATGTCGTTTGGTGCAATACAATCTGGTGACTTTCCCCTCCAATCCGTTCAAGTCCTTTCAAGCGATGCGAGTTTAATCTGGACCAATGGGTAAATCGCAGTGTGCGATCCAAAGCCACTTGTAGCAAGTTTCTGCCAGGTGTGAAAGGTAGTTGCTGTGTAGAGACAAGCCCCTGTCCCTCTCCCAGCTTCTTCCAGCTTCTTAATTATACTTTTAAAGCGGAAAAAAGGAAGAAGACAGGAGACAGCAGCCAGGAAGGCAGGATGACCTTAAAACCAAACATACTATTAAGCTCCTAGTTGTGGGTTAAAAAGACGAGGCAGTGTTTGGTTTGGGAGTTCACTTAAAGGTTCGAACAATATTTTGTTTCGGAGGCTGCCAAGGGAGGAGATCCCTGCCTGCGTTATCAGTTATCCTCTTCCTCTGGGGGCACCATCTGGCAGGAAGGTCTCTTGCACAAGCCCCAGGGGAACAAATCGGCCCTTTGCCAGAGGGCCCAAAAGGCGGACATGTATGCGATTCTGAATTAGGGATGGGGGAGAGATTTGATGCGGTTCACATCTAATGTCAAATCTGCCAAACTGGCCTGAGTTTGAACCAAAACACAGCTGCCTTTTGAAACTTGTATTTCCTTGAATTTTGCAGTGACGTGCACCATTAAGTAAAATAAGGTGGGGAGTGTGGTGCAGTAGTAAGCCTAAGCCGTAGAACGTTTAAAAACATCTTAAACAATGGAGCTAAAACCATAAAACTTAACTAAAAGCTGGAGGGTTTGATTAATGTTGCCGTGGTTCTTGCCAACTCATTGGCAGATCCTTCCTAAAAAGATCGACAGATTTCCCATTCCGATGTACAGTAGTACAATGGTACCTCGGAATGCGAACGGGATCCATTCTGGAGCCCCGTTCGCATCCCGAACGGAACACAAGATACGACGGCGCGTCTGTGCTTGCATGGGTCGCGTTTCGCTGCTTCCGCGCATGCGCATGAGGTCATTTTGAGCGTCTGCGCATGCGCGAGCTGCGAAACCCAGAAGTAATGAGCTCCGTTACTTCCAGTTTGCCACAGAGTGCAACTCAAACACGCTCAACCCAAAGCACATTCAACTCGAGGTATGACTGTACCTTGGTTCTCGAACTTAATCCGTTCCGGGAGTCCATTCGACTCCCGAAACCATTCAAAAACCAAGGCGCAGCTTCTGATTGGCTGTAGGAGCTTCCTGTGCTCAAGCAGAAACCGCGTTGGACGTTCGGCTTCCAAAAAACGCTCGCAAACCGGAACACTTACTTCCGGGTTTGCGGTGTTCGAGAGCCAATTTGTTTGACAACTAAGCCCTCCAAGAACCAAGGTACCACTGTATTCTCCTGCCCCTATTCCCCCAGGCACATTTATTTCCAAAGAAGCCCTGAGAAGGAAATACTTTCCATTTGAATGGGCCCAGATGTCAGGGACTGGACTGAGGAGGAATGGTGGACAGCCCCACTCCTTCCCCTGAACCTTCCCAAGAAGAGGAGGGCAGTATACCGTATTTTTCGCTCCATAAGGCGCACCTGACTATAAGGCGCACCTACTTTTGGGGGGGGGGTTTCAAGAAAAAAAAAAGCTGCTCTTGGGGGCTTTTGAGGGAGGTTGGGGAGGTCCCTTCCCCCACCTCCCGCAAAAGCCAGGGCTGGCCGCTCGAAGCCTCCCCAGGGTAGTGGGTTGAAGGCTCCCCGCTGCCCTACGGAGGCTTCGCAGGTTACCCCAGAGCTGCTCAGGAGCTTGTGGGGCTGGCGGGGGAAGCCTGGGTTTCCCCCACCCCCAGCCCCAAAGAGCAGGTTGGGGCTGGCGGGGGAAGCCCGGGTGCCCCCCAGCCCCAGGGACTACACATTCGCTCCATAAGACGCACAGACATTTCCCCTTAGATTTTAAGAGGGGGAAAGTGTGTCTTATGGAGCGAACAATACAGTAGATTTACAGCAGTGGTTTGCATTCCAGTCAGAATTCTCAACAAGTGTTTTCCATAGCGTTTTCCCCTATTTTCCCTAACATAATGTCACAATGTATGGTTGCATAAGTTTTGTTTAAACTAAAGCAAAAGCTCTGGAGAACTGTGATTTAAACAAAACTTGATACATTCCCTAGTTCATCTTGTTTTCTTCTTACTCTTGCAAAAAACCCCACAATCCTCCTCTGCAATCTTTCCCTTTAACTGACTAAACTTTGTTCTTTATGACATTGTCTGTTGCTGTACACCTGTATTGAAGCCACCGCATGGAACTGTACTAAAAGCTGGTCGTCTTTTTAAATTAATAAAATTTGTGCTCTAAAACAACAACAACAACAACAACAACAACAGTGGTTTGCAGAAGGTCAAAGCTCAGAGGCTGCAGAGGGGAGAAGCTGGGAAATATTGGGAGAGGAACAGCAGGAAGAAGAAGAAGCACAAGGGGAGAGGCAGCTGACAGACTCAGTGTCTTTAGAAAGCATTCCTGACTCTCCCAGGACCAGGTGGGCATTGAGAGTAGGAGAACAGAAAGCTCAAAAGCAGAAAGTACAGTTCAGCCAGCACAGGGGTGATGTGGAATAGGAGAGACAGAGGGGATGGGACTTTACTTGGAACAACACCATTGTCTAAGAGAGATGGCATTTCTACGTCTCTCTGTGAATATCAAATAAAACACTCGGTAAGAACTCTTCTCGTTTATCTGCTTCTTGGCTGCCACTGTGGGAGGGATCAGATTCCCTGAAGCCTGACACCAGAGGACGGTGGAGAAAGTCGCATCAGTCAAGGTGGCAGCAAGCACGGGGGGGGGGGGACAACTGTTATGTACTGCAGTTCTCACCCTGGGCCAGCAGGGGGATACTGTAGATAGTTTTCACTCAGGTCCACATCTGCAAATAAGGAATTGAAAGTGACGTCCAGTGATTGGATAGTTACAGAAAGTTGTTACTGTTGCGTTGTAGTGGAGCTCTATATAAGCAGGCTGGCTGAACCCTTCAGTTCAGTTCTGTTCTGGCCTGTGAATAAACAAGAGCTGTTTGAAGAATCGCTGTGTCGTCTGATATGTTCACCCACAACTTAATAACAACCATACCATTTTCTTCTCCTCCTTCTCCTTTCAGACACTGCAAGAAATCTTTCAGACAGAAAATACAATAATGTTGCTGGAAAGAGCCATAATGGCTAAGGAGAGCCCACTCAAGGTGGCCCAGACACGCCTTGAAGCCCGAACATGGCGGCCAAATATGGAGTTGTGCCGGGACGTACCCCAGTACAAGTGAGTGAGCCCCCCCCCACTCATCTCCCACCCTCCAGATATTGCTGCCTGAAGGCCTACCACATTCCAGATCTATTTGCTGTTGATGCAGAATGCATCAAGGATTATTAGTGCTACAGGATTCGGGGAGTTGATTTGGATGCCGTCTTTGAGCTCCCTTTGCTTTCTATTTCTGCAAGATGGAATTCTGCAATCAGCGTTTCTCACACTTGGGTCCCCTCCACCTTTTGTGGGACTACAACTCCTATCATCCCTAGCTAGCAGGAGCTGTGGTCAGGGAGGATGGGAAACTGTAGTCCAACAATAGCTAGGGACCCATGTTTGAGAAACACAGTGCCGGTAGAAGTGGTCAAACCAGTTGGTGGTCCCTAGCCAAGTCTCCTAGAAATCTTTTTACATGACTAAAGGGACGTGGGTGGCACTATGGGTTAAACCACAGAGCCTAGGACTTGCCGATTAGAAGGTCGGCGGTTTGAATCCAAGTGATGGCGTGAGCTCCCGTTGCTTGGTCCCTGCTCCTGCCAACCTAGCAGTTTGAAAGCACGTCAAAGTGCAAGTAGATAAATAGGTACTGCTCCGGCGGGAAGGTAAACGGCGTTTCCATGCACTGCTCTGGTTTGCCAGAAGCGGCTTAGTCATGCTGGCCACATGACCCAGAAGCTGTATGCCGGCTCCCTCGGCCAATAAAGCGAGATGAGCGCTGCAACCCCAGAGTAGTTCACGACTGGACCTAATGGTCAGGGGTCCCTTTACCTTTACCTTTAAGGACACCATCACCCAACTGCTTTATTGCAGGAGTATTATGCAAGATGCTTTTGATGCAATGGGCCCGTCCACACTGCTGTTTGTCCTGTGATTTCTTGTCTGAGAGGAGTTATTTTTGTCCCACAGCTTTCCCATGGTTTATGGCTGAATCGGAACAAATGCCAATATGCAGGAAACCCGATTTGTTCCAATTCAGCAGTAATCTGTGAGTTTTCCCAGGGAAAGTGGCAGGACCAAAAGAACGAAGAACTTGGACCCCTGGTTAAGAAATCATGGGATAAACGGGAGTGTGGATGGGCCCAATAGTAATGGTGGATTTATTCTGCTTTATGTTTGTTACGCGACGCTTCCACAATGCAAGTACATTGTTACTGTCTGGATTAGCTATAGCGTAACAAAAGTGGAACATGAATAAACCAGAACATTTGCGGAATTAAAAGTTATGGGACTTCAGCAGGAGTTGAAATGAAGTCGTGTGATTGCTCCAAAACTTTTGCAGGTGCAGAAGCCGGCCTTCTCTGCCAACTTTTCAACGCCTGCTGAGAGCTTTTATATTCTGCCAGGCTGGTGCAGGCAATTAAGAATACATCCTTTCACAACGGCTAATTAATGTCTGCTTTAAACCACCTTTATGATGTTTATTGTACAATTTTACGATTGCTGTAAACTGCCTTGATATATTTTTCATGACATAGAGATATATAAAGATCTTTATCAATAAATATAAATAAATAGTATTGAAGGGGTGATCGTGTACGACTGCCCCGATAGCACCATGAGTGTTCCTCTGTGCATTTCACAGCATCATAGAATAGTGTTGTAGACTATACTTTGCTCCTCACAGAACTACGGTTTCCAAGGGCACCCTCAGCAAACTACAGTTCCCAGGATTCTTTGTTGTGGGAGGAATCCTCCACTTTGGCATGGATGTGACTGTCGTAGACTGCATCTCCCATCATCCCTGACCATTGGCCATGCTGGTTGGAGCTGATGGGAGTTGGAATCCAGTGATAGATGGAGGGCACCACGTTGGCTAACCATGCCCTATGTTTCTGCAATGCTTCTGTTCCATTGCTCTTTGGTTTTTTCTAGCCACAAAGGGGCCCGGTGTGCCTCCCCACCCTGTTTTCCCTTCTCATAAAGTTGGGAGACACAGGATGTTTTGACACCAGGCGCTGGCGGCTATCGTGTTAAGGGTCGGAGAAGCTGTTTGCCGAAATCGTTTTTTCGAAGCCACCCTCCCCCTCCGAAAAGAAAAAAAGGGTTGACTCATCTTTTCCTAGTGCACCTGTATGAGCCTCAGCGGGTGGGAGTGATAACATCTCCAGCAGCACAAAGCGTTTTACAGGATCTGGCTAAGCATCAAAGGGGTTTTATAGCAGAGCTTGCAAACACGGAATCTGCTCCGTCCTCTGCAAGAGCAGGGACAAAAAAGAGAGAAGAAAAGGAGTGTCACAGCGGCACACAATAGGAACACAGCAAGCAGGCTTGTTATATTGAGCTTTGGTCCAGCTAGCTCAGTATTGTCTACACAGACTGGCAGCAGCTCTCCAGGGTTTCAGAAATAATAGTAATAGTAGTAATAATAATAATAATAATAATAATAATAATAATAATAATAATAATTGTATGGCACTCATCTGTGGCTTCCAACAGATATAAAAAAGATTTTACAGTGCTTTTATATCTGTTGGAAGCTGCCCAGCATGGCTGGGGCAACCCAGTCAGATGGGAGGCTTATTATTATAATTACAGTGGTACCTCGGAAGTCAAATGGAATCCATTCCGGAAGTCCGTTCCACTTCGAAAACATGCGAAAACGAAAGCGTGGCTTCTGATTGGCTGCAGGAAGGTCCTGCAGCCAATCGGAAGCCCGTTGGACGTTCAGCTTCCAAAAACAGTTTGCAGACCGGAACACTCACTTCTGGGTTTGCGGCGTTTGGGAGCCAAAATGTTCGAGAACTAAATGGTTTGAAAACCAAGGTATGACTATATCATCATCATTATATATCCTCCAAGATTTCTCTGATGAAAATAGGGGCATCCTATTCAATCATCATCAACAGTGCTTTTTATCTGGGGGTATTCAAGGGTATTCTGGGGGTATTCAAGGGGGTATTCACAGGGACGCAGGTGGCGCTGTGGGTTAAAGCCTCAGCGCCTAGGACTTGCCGATCGAAAGGTCGGCGGTTCGAATCCCTGCGGCGGGGTGCGCTCCCGCTGCTCGGTCCCAGCGCCTGCCAACCTAGCAGTTCGAAAGCACCTCCGGGTGCAAGTAGATAAATAGGGACCGCTTACCAGTGGGAAGGTAAACGGCGTTTCCGTGTGCGGCTCTGGCTCGCCAGAGCAGCGATGTCACGCTGGCCACGTGACCCGGAAGTGTCTCCGGACAACGCTGGCCCCTGGCCTCTTGAGTGAAATGGGCACACAACTCCAGAGTCTGTCAAGACTGGCCCGTACGGGCAGGGGTACCTTTACCTTTACCTTATTCAAGGGTACGCAGTAGCAGTACCTTTTTCCACCCCAAATGTTAAAAGTGTGGCACTTACTGGAACAACTGCATGGTGAATACTGGCACCCTTTTCCCTGAAAAAAGCACCGGTTGTTGTTGTTGTGGTGGTGGTGGTGATTTTACTATTCATACCCCACCCACCTGACTGGATTGCCCCAGCCACTCCAGGCGGCATCCAACATATATATATATATTACAAACCCAGATAAAGACAAAAGGGTGTGATTAACTTGGCTGGGAAACAGGGAAATGTAAATATCTCTTTTGTTCCACTTGATGGGTGTTTGGTGGAGGGCAAGGGGAACCATGGGGCAGGGTCCAGGATGCTGAGATTACTGCCACCAGACCTCCCCTTTCATGATGTAACCATGATGTATTAGTGATGTAGTTTGGGGGGTGTAACATGGGGATTAGCAGCTAATAAAAGTTTGGGTTCGCTTTTGTTCGGGGCTTCCATCTTGTTCCACCTTGTGGCAGGTGGGAGTCCTGTTGCGACAGTCTTCAATAAAGACCAAGCCTACTGGCTGCTGTTTGGCTCTGGTATTCCTGGCTGGTGTCCTTGTTTTTTTGTCCAAGGGAGCCCTCAGATTGCTCCGTTAACAGGAAATGACTGGCAGAATCCGAGACCAGAGAGAAGAGTTGGTGGAAGAAGATTGGAAGAAATTTAAAGTTTATTTACAGAAACATTGTAAAATTAAGGAATGTTAGAAGGATGCTGGAATGAAGTTATGTGGTTTTAGCAGAAATGTCATAAAGGATTAAGTAAAAATACAGTGGTGCCCCACAAGACGAACGCCTCGCAAGATGGAAAACTCGCTAGACGAAAGAGTTTTCCGTTTTGGAGGCGCTTCGCAAAACGAATTTCCTATGGGCTTGCTTCGCAAGATGAAAATGTCTTGCGAGTTCCTGCAGATTTTTTTTCCTCCCCCCCCTTTTTCTAAGCCGCTTATCCGCTAAGCCGATAAGCCGCTAAAAGCCGCTAAACTGCTAATAGCGCTAATCCGATAAGCCGTCAATGGGCTTGCTTTGCAAGACGAAAAAACGCTAGACGAAGAGACTCGCGGAACGGATTCTTTTCATCTTGCGAGGCACCACTGTAGATTGTTAATTGGTGAAAGGAGAGAATGTAAAGTTACATTATATTAAGATAAATTATTAGGACAAAAACAAAGAGGGAAAGGATTTGCTGACATAGTTAACTGAACTAGAATACAAAAAAGGGAGGTGTGAGGAGGTCAAGGAAACAAGCAAATGAAAGATAAGTTTTGGGAAGGTTTGATTTGTTTGTTAATTGTTTGTATTTCTCTGGGGTTCCCCCCCCCTCTTTCTCTTACTTATTGTGATGCATACCTTTGTTTTTGTTTAATTTGGTGTTTTCTTTGTCTTTTTTTGTAACCTTCAAAACTTCAATAAATATTATTTTAAAAAAACAAACAGATTGCTCCGTTAACAGAGTATCTGTTTCCCCCCCCAACCCCGTTTCAGGCTGGTGAATGAGGTTTTCACCATCGACGACACGCTGCAGACCCTGAAACTGCGCCTGCGCGAAGCTCATGACACCCTCCAGCTGCTCATCCTCAACAAGTCCAAGCTGGAGCACGACCTGCTGGTGAAGGCTAACTCACTTTTCATCGACAAGGAGAAGTGCATGGGGATGAGGAAGACCTTTCCGAGCACCCCACGCCTGGTCGGCTACACCTGAGCTTTCCTGGCGACCTCTGCTCTGACATAAAAGGTTTGCAAATGATGGGAGAACGTTCTGCTCATTTCATTGCTATTTTTTTTTCTTTGTTTGTTCAGTTAGCCAGCTTGACAAAGGAAAAAAAGAGAAGAAATTGGATGGCAATAAAGCATAAGAGAAAGCAAATCGGAGAAAAAGGGTCGCAGGTTTTTGTTGCTTAGCGGTCTCTTGCTGTGGGAGGAGCTACAGTCCACACAATGCATCCTGGGAAAGAATTGGGCACTGGGGCTCACCTTTCTGTCCTGGCAAGCCCACCTGTTGCCTCGACCTCAAGGAAAGCGCATTTGGGACATGTGACTTGTGCGGTGCAGATTTTTGAAGTCCCAGCTTCATTTTTTTATTTGGTTATTTTGGCGGAATCTAGACACATATTTAAAAAATGCTGTGAAAATGCTTTTTTAAACAGAGTTTAAAAAATATACAGTGTGTTAGAGGTATCGCTTGGTTGCTCGAGAGCAATCAGGCAATATGCCTCAATAGTCTGTTCTAAAGCTTTCTTATTAGTGATAAAATCTTTAGAATGGAGAGTGCCTATATTCTGTGTCTTGCTCATTCACTGGCAGAATCTGAGAGTGGGTGGTCCTTAAACCTTCCCCAACAGAGTAGTTTATTGACGCCCAGTCTGCGCCTCCCCTCTCTGTGTGGAAGTTTTATGCGCAAGGAAGGCTTGGGTAACGGGGGACCTCCTTCCTCCCCGCTTTGCTCAGGCAAGGTGTCCTGGCTCCGCCTCGCCTCCTTCAAGCCCTGCAACTTCTCTCCACTAGAGCGTAGCTACCTTCCTCTGCTGAGGAAGTGCTGCTTCCCACAATCTTTGGGGGCTCTCTGTAATCCATCCGGCTTTTCCCCTCTGGCCCCTGAGCCGATGGCAGTTCCCTGACACAGTGGTTCCTCGTTTTTGAACATCTCCATTTACAAAAGTTTCAGAAGTCGACGCAGTAAACCTGGAAGTAAATTCTTCCATTTTCAAATGCACCTCGGAAGTCGAATGGCTTCCGCTGAGGTACTGCTAAGTTTTTCTCAATTTTCTCTATTAAATTTGCAGACTGCCCTCTGTGCCTCGGTTTTCGAACGTTTCGGAACTTGAACGGTCTTCCGGAATGGATTACGTTCGAAAACCGAGGTACCACTGTATCTTGAATTTGCCATTAACTCATCATCACCATCTAGTGTCACATTTGTATAACGTTTGGCAAACCCTCACTGTGATCGACTCCCACCCGGAAACCTCTGTCTCCACTGTGGAAGGACGCGTGGATCCAGAACTGGCCTCCACAGTCACTTACGGACTCACTGTTAAGACCGTTTACATGGAAGACAATCTTACTCGGCTATGAGAGTTGGCGAAAGAAAGAAGAAAGCATTTGTATAATAAACTCAAAACATACTTAAAATGTTACATTTACAGCTTTATAGCCGAGTCCTTTGTTGTATTATTACATTTCTATCCCTCCTTTCCTCCAAGGAGATCAAGGCAGCGTACGTGGTTTTTCCGCTCCCATTTTCATCCTCGCAACAATCCTGTGAGGTAGGTTAGGTTGAGAGACGGTGGTTATATCCACAACATACATTTAAAGTGCATTGCTTCCCTCAAAAAGTTTTGGGGGCTGTAGTTTGCCCCGCACAGAGCTAGAATTCCACCACCCTTGACAAAACTACAGTTCCCAGCATTCTTTGGGGAGGACGCCATGCGCTTTAAATGGATGGTTTGGATGTGAGCAGCGATTGGCCTAAGGCTATCCAATGAGCTTCATCTCTAAGTCGAGATTTGGATGCTGGTCTTCCAGATCACAGTCCAGAAATGGGGGACCTTTGGCCCTCCAGATGATCCTGAACTGGGTGCGAATATATATAGCAAGAAAAGAATTGTGGAACATTTGGAAATTGAATATTTTAATGTGATCTCATATGGACACGGATGGAAGAACTTACCGTATTTTTCGCTCTATAGGACGCACTGGACCACAGGACGCACATTGATTTAGAGGGGGAGAACAAAAAAAAAAAAATCTCCCCCCTCTGCTCAGCGCCCCTTCAGCGAAGCGGCAGGAGAAACGGAGCCCCTTCCATTTCTCCTCCCGCTTGGCTGAAGGGGCGCTGCACAACTCTCCCTCTCTGCTGAAGCCAGGAGAGTCTTGCTCTCCTGGCTTCAGCGAAAGGAACCTGAAGCCTGCAGAGTGCAGCGGGAACTCGCGCTGCGCTCCACAGGCTTCAGGCGGCTATCCCTGAAGCCTGGAGAGCGAGAGGGGTCGGTGCGAGAGGTCGGTGCCTCTCGCTCTCCAGGCTTCAGCGAAAGCAACGCGAAGCCTCCAGAGCATGGAGGGAGCGCTCTCTCTGCGCTTCAGAGGCTTCGCGTTGCTATCGCTGAAGCCAAGGAGCCTGCATTCGCTCCATAGGACGCACACACATTTCCCCTTCATTTTGGAGGGGGAAAAGTGCATCCTATAGAGCGAAAAATACAGTACTATTACTCAGCATGGAGGCAGGAATTATTGGGGGTAAAGTTGACATTAAAGGGAAAAAAACCATGGATGACATTTATTAATATTAAAGTCACCTATGGTGTTTTCCAAGATGGATGGTTTATTGAGCATCCATCAGGATTTGTTTGCATGTACAACATTGGCTCTCCGCTGAGCTTTGACTCTGATTTGTGTGTGTGGCAATTCCCCATCCCTTTAGTTACTGCCAAAAGACCGGTTTTGTGGGGAAGTATATTAGATGCACAAAAGCACCGAAACCCTCTGGTTCTGCCAATGTGCGGTTGATTCCCACCCATAAATAGCAAGAATCAGGAGGCGCCCTTTGAGTCTGCCCAGGCAAAGTGCAGAAAGCAATGTCAGTCATCTTCCAAGACTTGTTTTCATGCCTGCGAAGGCGCGTGCAGAAACACAGAGCAATTCAGGGCTTCCCCCCCTCCCCTCCCCTCCTCCCGCCCCCATTCTGATCTAAAGGCAGCGCGGAGCAAAAAGTCAAATCCTCGTATGTCATGCAGGAATATATTCTCAGGGAACCCGTCATTAGATCATTGTTTCCTCCGGTGCCCTGTTCAAAGAGACTCTCTTGCCCTAGGCCTCCACCTCCGAGTCTCTATATATAGCCTTACTTTCATTTCTAAAACCGTCTGTTTTAAATTTCTGAAAAGAGATCTTGGGCTGGGCCTCCGCCAAGTTCAGATACTGCGCATTCCTAACTTACAGTGCAAATGGATTCCATACTGTTACAAAAGTTGGGTGCCACCCACACTCCTTGCTGGGTGGCAGCAAAATTCCAAGGGGGTCTGTGTTCCTTTGGAGAATTTAGACACGGCGGGGACTGTGATAGTTTTAAGGAATATGGTTTATTCACCTGTTTACGCCTTCAGGCTGCATGGAGGGAGTCCAGATCTTACATCATGGTCATTTCAAGAGGAGCTGGTCCCCCACAGCAGGGCAGCCCTGGAGTCCAAGGCTTCTCTCTGAATCACCTCTGCAGCCAGCCTGCCCAAAGTGGATCCATAGCTGTATTCCGAATAGGATTCCTCGCAAGGAAAGGGAAAAGTTGACAGCTATGAGTGGATGTAATGTATTTCTGACGTGTTCGTTTCTGTAAACAATTTCCCACAAATGCAGGCCTTTGATTTGGGTGGAGAACGGCATCGCAAAGTTTGGATAAGCACAAGTTTGGAGGACGGCTGTGTTTCGCTTCTTATCTGGTTTCAAGAAGGGCAAATCGGATAAATACATCACAAAATACATCACCTCCTTCTTTACGACTTACCGTATTGGCATGAATATAAGCCTCTCTTCCCCCCCCCCCTCCAAATTCTGACCATGAAAAGTTAAAAATGCAGCTTAAATTTGCGACCTTACAGAAATAGGCTTTTACGCTATCGCTGCTGAAACAGACATACAGTAAAACGGAACGGGTGTGAGTTCCTGTGGAATTTTAAGGGAGCGGCTTATATTTGGGTATTGTCTTTTTTTTCTTTCCCCCCTTTGAAATTTAAAGGTGTGGCTTATATTCAGGTATGGTTTATATTCAGGCCAATACGGTACATCGGCATGACCCAGGACCAACTCAGCACCTGAAATTGCCATCTCGCAGCAGGCTAACAGTATCACCTGGCTTGGGGTACCCTATGATCCTATGGTGTTTTTAAGTACACAGTCCTGAACTACTGTGTCCCCTTCTCCCTCTGGATTCAAAGGGCTGTTTCATCACCTCCACCCCTTCCACAAACAAGGCAATCTTTACAGGATTAGTCTCCTTGGAGGGCGAAATCCGGGAGACTTTTCTGGCACCTGCTCATTAATCTATTTGCAAATATTCAGGCTGAGCCCTGTGAGGCCCCTTTGGTTCTCTTCATTTTAAAGCACTTCAAACAGTTGTGGCTTCCCTCAAAGGATCCTGGGAGCTGTAGTTTGGCACTGAGAGTTTTTTCGGCGACCCCCCCGGGAGTTCCCTTCACAGAGCTACAATTCCCCGAGTTCCCTGGAAAGAGGGTTTGATTGCTAAACCACACTGAGTATCATAGCTCTGTGAGAAGCAAAGGGGGTCTCCGAACAACTCTCGGCACCGTTAGGAAACTACAGCTCCCAGAATTCTTTGAGGGAAGCCAAGTGGTTCAATACTGCATTTAATGTCCAGGGCAGACGGGAGCTTGAGTAGATGGAATAGGAAAAAGGGAGGGCCAGACTGACAAGACGTGAGGCAAATGGTGTCCAGGAGGCCTGGTGAATAATAGGCTGGGAGGGTCTATGACCCATAGAGAAGAAGAAGAAGAAGAAGAAGAAGAAGAAGAAGAAGAAGAAGAAGAAGAAGAAGAAGAAGAAGAAGAAGAAGAATTTATACCCCGCCCATCTGGCTGGGTTTCCCCAGCCACTCTGGGCGGCTTCCAATAGACCACTAAAATACAATAACCTATTAAACATTAAAAGCTTCCCTAAACAGGGCTGCCTTCAGATGTCTTCTAAAAGTTTGGTAGTTATTTTTCTCTTTGACATCTGGTGGGCGGGCGTTCCACAAGGTGGGTGCCACTACCAAGAAGGCCCACTACCTGGTTCCCTGTAACTTGGCTTCTCATAGCAAGGGAACCGCCAGAAGGCCCTCGGCGCTGGACCTCAGTGTCTGGGCAGAACAATGGAGGTGGAGACGCTCCTTCAGGTATACTGGACCAAGGCCGTTTAGGGTTTTAAAGGTCAGCACCAACACTTTGAATTGTGCTCGGAAACGTACTCAAGCTCAAGTTGAGGAACCGAACTGTATAGATCAGCTCTTTTTTATGTTGGACTATCAGGAGGCATCCCCAAGCAGCATGCTATAATGTGTGGGAAGAGGAGTGGGAAAGTGCACTGCTGCTCCTCACAGCCATGAGGACTAAAAACTTCTTTTGCAGGGTTTTCATTTTCAAATAAATACTTTGGCAACATGCAAGTTTGTCCCCCACCAACACGAACACAAATAATGTCCAGAGTATTTCCTGAGGAGTTGCATATCTACATCTCCAGCAAAATAGCAAAATAGCAAAATAGGATTAGATTCCTTCTAATCCTTCTGATTTTTGACTCAACACATGACACAGTGATGTGTGTGCATGCGCATCCACACATATAAATTCGAGTATACGGGATGGGCAAACATGTCCATTTCAGTTTTTCTCCATTTGCCATTTCCCCAGGTTCAGTTCTCCACATCCCTGAATCAGTTTGCCTCCCCCCCCCCCCGAAGAGAAGACTTTGTGAAAATTCACCAGCATGCAGGCGAACATTTCTCCTAGAATTCACACGTTTTTGCAAAGGAATTCAGCCCGATCGACTGCATCTTGGCATGTTGCTTCCACTATAACAGATTCGTTTTTGCACAAAGTGCTTGGCTGGAGAACTGCGTTGCAAAATTAGGTAGATTGCTGTGTTTCAGAAAGCATGAGTTAGATAGGTTGGCTTTTAAGCGTGAACTAAATCCAGTTTCCCACCCCACCCCCGGTCCCCAGTTTACAACTGGAGTGAGGTCTGGATCATGCAGGCAAAGCCTCCCAGTGCTTCTTGCAGCTAGCGACCCGTCCAGGATTAGCCAAGCAGTGCAATCGCGAGATGGCCTTCAGAGAGTCTTTGTGGACTGCCGTTTCTTCCATAATCTGGCTGCATTCTTTCCCTTCCTCAGCAATGTCAGGGTCTGAGCAGAGGACAAAGTGGCATTTTGTTCCCCTTTCTGGAACAAGTAGTCACTTCGCGGCCACATGGGGCAGGGAGGGAGGGAAAGGCACAAAATAAGCAATTAAGATTCCTCTTAATGTTGTCAGACTTCCTGCATACAGAACATTCTTCTAAGGTTTGCAGAGCTAACACCCATTCGATGCAGGCGAAGTGTTCTGGAACGTGGAGAGCTGGTAGCCGGGATTGCCAAATACCTCACACCTCCGTGCAAAAAAAGATAAATTCAACCTACCATCTGCGGCATGCTCACAGGGAGTCAGACCATTGGTCCTCACAGCCACATTTGGCTGCTGCATTCTAGTTTTAGAAGCAGCTTTCTTCTAAGATCTCAGGAAGGTGTCCACCATCTTTAAGATTTATCCATGGTACAGTGGTGCCTCGCAAGATGAAAATAATTCGTTCTGCGAGTCGCTTCGTCTCGCGATTTTTTTGTCTTGCGGAGCAAGCCCATAGGGAAATTAGTCTTGTGAAGCACCTCGAAAAACGGAAAACCCTTTCGTCTAGCGAGTTTTTCGTCTTGCGAGGCATTCGTCTTGCGGGGCACCACTGTACTTATGCCTCCCTCCTTCCATCCTAATAGACTTGTGGAGCGGCTTTTGCTTAGGCTTGGGATTGGAAAAGGCATGGCACATGAGGAAAACGGGAGGAGAGGGAGGCGGAAAAAAGCAAGTTCTTAAAGTGGATTTTGTGTGCTGTTTTCACTCTCAGCCTAACCTACCTCACAGGGTTGTTGTGAGGATGGAAACAAGAAGGAGAACCATGTCTATCACCTTGAGCTCCTTGGAAGATAAAGGTGGTCTATAAATGTAAGAAGCAAATAAATGTTTCTACACGTCACTTGACTGGAGATGTGGACTGAAAAATTTGGAGAAGTGCACATTTTGAACGATGGCTGTGTTTCGAGGGAAGTAAGAGTCCTGTTCTTTTCTGCCTTGCTGAGTCTCCACCTGGAGTCCTGTGTCCAATTCTGGGCACCACAGTTTAAGAAGGATGTTGACAAGCTGAGGAATGGTTGAAGGAGCTGGTGTGTTTAGCCTGGGAAAGAGGAGACTGAGAGGAGATAGGATTTGTTGTTGTTTAGTCATTTAGTTGTGTCCGACACTTTGTGACCCCATGGACCAGAGCCACCCAGGCACTCCTGTCTTCCACTGCCTCCCGCAGTTTGGTCAAACTCATGCTGGTAGCTTCAAGAACACTGCCCAACCATCTCGTCCTCTGTCATCCCCTTCTCCTTGTGTCCTCAATCTTTCCCAACATCAGGGTCTTTTCCAGGGAGTCTTCTCTTCTCATGAGGTAGCCAAAGTATTGGAGCCTCAGCTTCAGGATCTATTCTTCCAGTGAGTACTCAGGGCTGATTTCCTTCAGAATGGATCGGTTTGATCTTCTTGCAGTCCATGGGACGCTAGCCATCTTCAAATACCTCAAGGGCTGTCCCAGGGAAGATGGAGCAAGCTTGTTTTCTCCTACTGTGGACACTAAAAGCTGTTTGACAGGCGAATGGACTCCCTCAGGAGGTTGTGGACTCTTCTTCTGTGTAGGTTTTTAAGCAGAGTTTGGGTGGCTTTGAGGTCCAGCTCTGAGGGCCTTCTGACAGTTCCCTCACTGCGAGAAGCCAAGTTACAGGGAACCAGGCAGAGGGCCTTCTCGCTGGTGGCGCCCGCCCTGTGGAACACCCTCCCATCAGATGTCAAGGAAATAAACAACTCTCTGACTTTTAGAAGACATCTGAGGCAGCCCTGTTTAGGGAAGCTTTTAATGTTTGATGCATTACTGTATTTTAATATTTTGTTGGAAGCCGCCCAGAGTGGGCGGGTTATAAATATTATTATTATTATTTGGGTGGTTATTATTATTATTATTATTGATGTTTTGGTTGAGATTCCTGCACTGCAGAGGGTTGGACTAGATGACCATCAGGGTCCCTTCCAACTCTACAATTCTGTGGTTCAGTCTGCATATGGTTTCAGGAAATGAACATCACTCAGGGTTGCCTACAAATACGAACTGACCTGAACTTCTCTACCCCCATTTTCAATCGCTGATCTCGTTCCCACCATTCACTATAACCCGCATCTGCTAGGAATACGCAAATCTGTCAATTTCAGTTTCTCATTCCCTCTCCAGCCATCTTAAGCTCAGTTCACCACATTTTTGTCTGTTTGCTTTTTTAAAATAGCTTTTATGAGTCCTCACCAAAATTCATAAGCATTTCTCCTAATGCACACATCTTAGATGAAACTACTCTGAATATAATACACCTTTTACACTATTCTAATCATATATATGGACGCGGGTGGTGCTGTGGGTTAAACCACAGAGCCTAGGACTTGCCAATCAGAAGGTGGTCTGAATCCCTGTGACAGGGTGAGCTCCCGTTGCTCGGTCCCAGCTCCTGCCAACCTAGCAGTTCGAAAGCACGTCAAAGTGCAAGTAGATAAATAGTTTCCGCTCCGGCGGGAAGGTAAACGGCGTTTCCGTGTGCTGCTCTGGTTCACCAGAAGCGGATTAGTCATGCTGGCCACATGACCCAGAAGCTGTACACCGGCTCCCTCGGCCAATAAAGCGAGTTGAGCGCAGCAACCCCAGCGTCGGCCATGACTGGACCTAATGGTCAGGGGTCCCTTTACCTTTACCTTTAATCATATTTATGCACATTTCACTATTTATATGCAGTGGTACCTCAGGTTACATACGCTTCAGGTTACAGACTCCGCTAACCCAGAAATAGTGCTTCAGGTTAAGAACTTTGCTTCAGGATGAGAACAGAAATTGTGCTCCGGCGGCACGGCGGTAGCAGGAGGCCCCATTAACTAAAGCGGTGCTTCAGGCGAAGAACAGTTTCAGGTTAAGAACGGACCTCTGGAACAAATTAAGTACTTAACCCGAGGTACCACTGTATGCACCTTTGTATCCATTTTATTTTTATTTTTTTACCAGAAGGCAGCATTGCAATGTTTGGAGAAGGGCAAAATTCAGTTTGCTTCTGCTTCCAGGAATGGTGAGTTGGTTCATGCAGAAACACAAACCAAATCTGGTTTCTTGCCCACCCTTAGCAACTGCTGTGGATGCAAAACTGCTCTCCTGAGTCTCTTCTCCAACTCTCCGTATGTCAAGGCACAGGTTAAAGCTCTGTTGCGGTCGAGAAAGAACACAGCGTCCACAGAAGACAGAGAGCTGGGCCAGAGCTCAAGGCAGCCTCCTCAGTTCAGGCCATAAATTAACGATGGGGGGATTGTTTCTATGCCACAGATGAAGAAAGCTCTCTCTCCCGGAGCTGTTTAGGCCTTCAAGTGGAGCCAAATATTTGAGCTCATCTTTAGCTGGTGCTCAGAAAAAAAGGTGGACTGGTGTTCGAAACTACAGAGGGAAGGGCCCGAAACGCTCCGTACAGAAGGAATGAATCAGCCTAACCTGGCAAGGACCTGGGTCCATGGAGAAAGTAAGGAAACCACATTTGGAGTTTCAGCTTGCAGCATTAACCCGTTTCTAGTCCTAAGAACCATCGCTGCCAGGAATACCTGGAGAATTTATTGACTGAACTGCAACTTGTTTCTGCTCTTTGAGAAGTCCCCCCCCCCTTTCTTTTTCCCTTTGGTCCGAGACAGAATAGAAAGATTCATCATCTGTGGAGAGAAGAGCGAGGCAGACAGTAGATTCTTTGCCCACCCTCCAGAAGACGGGAGGTGTTGTTTGATGTTGTGATGCAGCTGGAACGGATGGGCCAAAGACCTTTGGGTAACTGAGTTGGAAAATACAGGTGCCGCCATTCAACATGCAGCAAAGTCTGCAGGGAAATTCTCCTGCACTGAAACTAATACAGTGCTACCTTGCAAGACGAATGCCTCGTAAGACGAAAAACTCGCAAGACGAAAGAGTTTTTCGGGTTTTTTTTTAGTTGCTTCGCAAGACGAATTTCCCTATGGGCTTGCTTCGCAAGACGAAAACGTCTTGCAAGTTTGTTTCCTTTTTCTTAAAACCGTTAATACCCAGGGTGCATTCAGGGGGTGCAGTTGCGACTTGACTTCGAGGAGCAACTCATAGCACGTAGAGTGGTAGCCTTTTTTTGAGGTTTTTGAAGACTTTGGTGATTTTTGAAGCTTTTCCAAAATCCGTGCTTCGCAAGACGAAAAATTTTCAAGACGAAAAAACTTACAGAACGAATTAATTTCGTCTTGCGAGGTACCACTGTAGTGACATTATGTGCCAGGGGGTTGTATCTCTGGTGACCGACACTTTGCGTTCCTTCTGGGGTGGGTTGTCCATCTTTGGTCCTCACCCTACACTCAGCTCTTACCTGTGGCTCCTAGAAGCTGTCAGCATGCAACAGCAGCCATGCCCCAGGAAACAATAATAGTAGTAATAGTAGTAGTAGTAGTAGTAATAGTAATAGTAATAGTAATAGTAGTAATAGTAATAGTAATAGTAATAGTAATAATAATAATAATTTATTATTTGTACCCCGCCCATCTGGCTGGGTTTCCCCAGCCACTCTGGGTGACTTCCAACAAAGACAAAAAATACCCTAAAATGTCACACATTAAAAACTTCCCTGGGCCTTCAGGGCTGCCTTCAGATGTCTTCTGAATGTCAGGTAGTTGTTTATCTCTTTGACATCTGACAGGAGGGCTTTCCACAGGGTGGGTGCCACTACCAAGAAGGCCCTCTGCCTGGTTCCCTGTAGCTTTGCTTCTCACAGTGAGGGAACCGCCAGAAGGCCCTCGGCGCTGGACCTCAGCGTCCGGGCAGAACGATGGGGGTGGAGACGCTCCTTCAGGTATACTGAAGGCTCTGACTGGCCAGCTAAACCAAGTGAAGGTAGCTGATGGGTCTCAAACCCTCAGTGAGTTATGGACTTCCCCTGCCTGTGAAGACAGGCTCTGAGGAATGAGACCAATAGGAGTTCCAATGGTCACACAGACAGTTTCTTCACATGCTGTAGAAGGAAGTGATGGGCAGATGGTTCTCATCCACCTTGGAAGGTTGCCCGTCTAGGATAGGGTTACCAGACGTCCCTGTTTCCCAGATTTGTAAATTTGTCCCTGGACAAATTCCGTCCCCGGAATGTCCCCAGATTTCATTAAATGTCCCCAGGAAACATGGCAGCAGTGGCAGCAGTCTCAGCAGCCTGGAGTCAGGCTCCATTGAAAAAAGCCTCTCACCCAACGCCCTGTGGGCTGGCCGGAGAAAGGCCAAGAGGGCAGTGTGGCCGTGGGGGCAGCAAGCAAGGGCAGAGTGCCTGGCCGGTGGCAGAAGGGGCTGGGCGAGGTGGGCTGGGTTTCCGTGGCAGACGGAGGGCCCATGAGGAGTGGCTGTGGTGGCAGCGATTGATAAAGCCGTTGGCCAGGTGGCCTTGGCCCGCTGCCGGGTGAGCTGCCGCCCATTTGCTTTTGCTTTTTGCCTCATCACCTCATCCGGCGCTCGCTTGCTCGTGAAGGTGGAGGGAGACCAGGCCAACCTGGGTAGACCTCGCACGGGATTAAAACTGCTGCATATTTATATATGCGGCAGATCTTTTTGAGCTCCCAATACGTGTAAGGTGAAGAAATGCTGGATTTAATACATTGCATGGAGGGTTTCTTTTGTTTTTAATTAACCAAAGCTCAGTTTTAAAGCAAACTTTGATCTGTGGTGTTGACTTTTTTTTCTTATTCCCCCCCCCCATTCTATTATTGAATGATTGATTGATTTTAAGTGTCCCCGGCTTTATTGAAAAAAAATCTGGTAACCTTAATCTAGGTGAAGGAAAACACTGACCCTAAACTTCTGCTACCTTGCAGGGTATCCTTGAGAGAAGAAAAGGCTCAGGAGTAAATTCTCCACAAATCCATCCTTAAGTTGGTTGGATGGTACCATGTCTGCCTCCGTCCAGGAACACCTGCAGCCAAGCTGGTGACAAATGTCGTGCTCTGCTTTTCCTTTGGACCCCTCAGCCAGGCAGAGAGGGAGGTCTTGTTGTCTGGGCAGCCCAGTTCCTCCAGTCACACTGCCCAGGCTTGCACCCCACTCTGGTGCTGTTAACACAGTGGTTTGACTTCAGCCCCAGAGGTGTACTCCATTGTCTCTCAAGACAGACAGATGCCAGCAACAGTAACTGCCAGGTTCCTGCCTTGGTTTCAATGGGCTGACTGGACTGGGCGCCACAGGTCAAAACTGCCTGTCCTTCAGGAAAACAGAAAGGTGTATTATGTTGAGTCAGGCTCTGTCTAGTTCAGTATTCTTGACACAGGAACTGGGAATGGCTCTTTAGGTTTCCAAGATTGGGAATTTCCCAGCTGTAACCTGGAGATGGGACACAGGTGCCGCTGTGGGTTAAACCACAGAGCCTAGGACTTGCCAATCAGAAGGTTGGCGATTTGAATCCCTGCGACGGGGTGAGCTCCCGTTGCTCGGTCCCTGCTCCTGCCAACCTAGCAGTTTGAAAGCACTGGCATTAGTGATACAGTGTGAAAAAACATGCAAAAATGTAATAGAAAAAAGGTGAATGACAAAAGTTTTATTATGTCAAAGGTAAATAATATGTTAAGGGTATTTAAATATAAGGAGGAAAGATTGGAGACATAATAGAGTGATTGTAATAATTAGAAATGATTTCTGAAAGAGGGTTAGGATTTGCTGTATTTGATTGGGTAAAGAGGAACACAAAAAAGGGAGGCGTGAGGAAGTCAAGAAAGAAAGTTAATCAAGTATGAATTTAAAAGCTGGAGTTTTTACCTCTTTTTTATTATTGTTAATTTTATTTTTTCTGTATGTTGTTTTTTTCTTTGGATCTGTTTTATGTGTATAAAAACTTAATAAATATATATTTTTTTAAAAAACGAAAGCACGTCAAAGTGCAAATCGATAAATAGATACCACTCTGGCAGGAAGGTAAACGGTGTTTCCGTGCGCTGCTCTGGTTCGCCAGAAGCAGCTTAGTCATGCTGGCCACATGACCCGGAAGCTATACGCCGGCTCCCTCGGCCAATAAAGCGAGATGAGCGCCCCAACCCCAGAGTCGGCCACGGCTGGACCTAACGGTCTGGGGTCCCTTTACCTTTACCTTTAACCTGGAGATGCTGGGGCCAAATCTGGGGATGTCAGCAGGCAAAACAGATCGTCTGCAGTTGCAGAAAAGTTTCCCCATCCAGCTGTTTGTGGTGGATCTAGTGGAGCTTTCTTTCTCTGTGTGTGCAAAAGTTTCCTACCCACTGCGGGTGCTGGAGACAGGAGAAGAAGGGAAGGGGGAACGACCAGGGTGGGCGGAGAGACTTTGCTAGGTTTGTCCTTCTGCAAAATGTCATCTGGCGTCATTGGCTTTGGCGTTTGGACAAAGCGGACCTCTTGCCGCCCTGTCTTGCCGCCACCAAATATGCAGAGCACTGGCTCTCGTGGGTGTGCTGGGCATAACAAAGGCTTGCAGTGAAGGAGGATGGCCGGTCCTTCAAGTAGGCTCTAAAACCAGGCCACGTTCCAGCTTCTGAAGAGTCCCTAGGCAGCAGGACCCGGGAGAGAAGTTATTGCCCGTTTGAAAGGGAGTGGAGACGGTGCAGAAGGCTCAGGGAAGGGTGGTGCCCACCGGGCAGACATCGGCCAGCCCCACAAGCTCGGGGGACAGCAGGGAGGCGCAGCGCCGCCATCCCGCTGTTCCTCGACCTGATTTGGTTTCCCTGGCCTGGTTTTTGGGGGGAAATAAAGGGGGGGGGATTTCCTTTATTTCCTCCCAAAAAAACTAGGTGCGTCCTATGGGACGGAGCATCCTATGGGACGAAAAATACGGTAATTTACATTTGACACAACAATTTAGAAAGAGTAAAAATTTCAAGGTCTTAGAACAAAAGATGGAAGTCAATATGTGTATATGTACATAATGATTAGAATGATGATATGGTTTTATTTGTAGATGTGTGTGTTTTTTGTGTTTTTTCTTTCTTGTTTGTACTGCTTTATTTTGGATTCAATGTTTGTAATTTTTGTTGTAATTCTGCATTGAAAATAAAATAAAATTATATTTTAACCTGTATTTTAAATTGGGGGTTTTGGCTCTTTTTTTTTGTAATTTTACTGATGTTAGCCGCCCTGAACCTGGCTCTGGCCAGGGAGGGAGGGGTATAAATAAAAAAAAATATTATTATTGATGGAAGGCAGTACCAGAGGAAAGCAGAGCAAATCGTTTGGCACCAGCTTGTCTGCAGGAGTCACTGGAAGGAGGAGCACATATAAAGGTATAAATTAGTAAATAGAGATTCTGATTGTCCACTGGGATAACAAGATGCTGGGCTAGATGAACCACTTGCCTGATTCAGTAGGCTCTGAATACTCCTGAATGTACACCTCCCGGTCATTATATAGTCAGCAAAGATGCACCACGGCTTGGAGCAGTAGTAGCTCCCTTCTCTCTAGGCCCAGTTGATTCCTTTGCACCAAACACCTGCACATAACGACAGAGAGACGTTTAATGGAGGAAGTGCCATCTCTCCACTCCACAATGGAACCTGCATGTTCAGAGGCAGTCTACCTTATGCGTGCCGGATCAAAGGGGGCAAGAAGCAGGAGGGCTGCTGCCCTTCAGCCCTGCTTCGTGGGCACCTGGCTGGCTCCTGTTGGAAGCAGAACAGCGGGAGGAGACAGCCGTTCCAGCGAGGCTCCCCTCGCATCCTTAAGTGGAACAGCAAAGCTGACTCACAGCTGTAGCCGATTATGCATCCTGTTCCGGGCTCCTCGTTTTATCTTTCTGATCGCAAACAAACTCTGCCCACTCAAGGGAAAGCCGGTCCAGTGCAAGGCTGGCTTGAGGCAAGCAGGAGGGAAATCAGGAAACACAGCTGAGGCCAGATTCCTCCTACCCACCGCCCAGCCGTGCTTCCCCTCTGGTGCCCTGTGTTTGGAATATTCGAATCCCACCACAGCCGTTCGTTTCGTTTTCTTTAGGGAGGGCGTAGACTGCAGGGATCAGCAAACCTTTTCAGCAGGGTGCCGGTCCACAGACCTTGTGGGGGGCCTGGACTATATTTTGGAAAAAAGAAGAAAAAAGAATTCCTGTGCCCCACAAATAACCCAGAGATGCATTTTAAATAAAAGCACACATTCTACTCATGTAAAAACATGCTGATTCCCGGACCATCCGTGGGCCGGATTTAGAAGGCGATTGGGCCGGATCCGGCCCACAGGCCTTAGTCCATCTCCGAGGGCCTTCTGGCAGTTTCCTCGCTGCCATGTTACAGGGAACCAGGCAGAGGGCCTTCTCGGTAGTGGCACCCGCCCTGTGGAACGCCTTCCCACCTGATGTCAAAGAGAGAAAACAACTACCAGACTTTTAGAAGACATCTGAAGGCAGGCCTGTTTAGGGAAGCTTTTAATGTTTAATAGGTTATTGTATTTTAATATTCTGTTGGAAGCCGCCCAGAGTGGCTGGGGAAACCCAGCTAGATGGGCGGGGTATAAATAAAAAAATATTATTATTATTATTAGCCAGTGCAGTCAGACTAGGATCAGTGTAATATGCTCAAACCGTCTTGCTCCAGTGAGCAACCTGGCCGCTGAATTCTGCACTGGCTGAAGTTTCGGAACTGTCTCCAGAGGCAGCCCTATGTACAATGCATTGCAGTAATCTAACATAACTTATTCATATTTATATTCCACCCTTCCTCCCTGAGGAGTCCAGGGTGGAGAACTCACGATAAAGCCATCAGAATATTTTACACCTCCAACAGCTCTCTTTTCCTCTCTCCTTTCACCAGGGGCAACCATTCCATTGGACCGTCTCAGTGGGAGAGATGGGAAGCAGAAGGAAAAGGTTCACTCCATCACTTTCCCAGAAAAAAACAGGTCCATTTGGCTTCTCTTGCCTCTGAACTGTGTCAGCTGTTCATTGTAACAACTACTGTTTAAAGAATTGGTGACTGAGTTTGATTTCTTTCCTCGCCTTCCCTCCTTGACCTTTCCCCCTGGTGAGTTGTGTTTATTTCAACTGTAAGCCTGCAGACAGGGACTATATTAATGGATTCTATGCAAGCCTTTTTGGCTGAAGAGCAGGATACTAATATCAACTCAGTGGCTGCTCCGAGCCTCGGAGGGCAGGGAGGGAGAAAATTCCAGGTTGGAGATCAGTTGGGAAAGAGACTGAAAATAAATCTGCAACCGCACTTGGAATACTGTGGGCATTCCTGATCGCTTTATCTCAAAAAAGGATATTCTAGAGCTGAAACAGGTGCAAAGAAGGGCAGCCAAAAGGATCAGGGGTCTTGGAGCAATCCCTCTCTTTCCCCCCCTCCCCTGATGAAGCACTCTGAGAAGAAAAGGACACAGGGGGCAGGACATGATAGAGGTTTATAAAATGATTCACAGTGTGGAGAAAGAAGAGCTTTTCTCCATTTCTCATTATACTCAAAACTGGGGTTGACCCAATGAAACTGACCCTGGTTGATTCAGAATGAACAAAAGAAAAGTCCAGCAAGCGATGCAAAGTTAACTCACTGCCATTGGACTGTTGGAGAAATGCAATAACGTTTCCCTCTATTGAGTTTGTAGTTAATGCATGTGTTACTTTAAACCACATGAGTGCACTGTGTGTACAGCTATCTATCTAGCATTTGTTTGTGGCTCTGTAAGTTGACTCCACTCTTAAAAGCTGAGCCATTTTGCTTATTGTTCTTTCCCAGCTTGTTGAGACAATATGTCTATTGTTGTTGTTGTTTCTCTTTCATACATCTCTACCTATCATGTAAATAGTTCCTGCATGAATAAAGCCTTTGAACCCCAGAAACTGGAGGTAATTGTTCCAATCTCATTCACCCAAGCTGCAAGGTCTGCTAACATGGACATGGTGGTAATTCAAAGGGCATTAAAAATATACATATTTTTGTCATTGCTTAGCAAGCGAAAGGCCAAAATCTACTTCAGGGGCTCCTCCAGATGCCCTCAGCATTCTTCCTGTTATGCTTACACACTCTTAATTGAGATGTCATTTGCTGGGTCCCTCACAGTCCCATGATTCTTGGCTGTAAGGCTGAGGTTTGGTCAGGACAAAGGGAATACGTCAGTCAGAGAGCAATTGGCAAAGTTTTTGAATGTGATTTATGATTGCTTGATCCATGAAAACACGCATGCTGTTTAGCATTATAACTGTGTGTTTTCCAGTTGCACTAATGCACATCTTTATTAATGTTACCAATTGTCAATTGTCATAAAATTTGCTTAAATGGTCTGTTGGCTGCAAATAAAGAGATGATGGCCGTGATGATAGTAACCGAAGCTTTTCCCTGAGGACTGTGGATTGCTATTTTTTTTAAAAAAAACAAAAACAAAATAAATTACCATTGACATCCCTATGCTAACTCACAACAGAAGCTGGAGACCAAATCCAGTGTCTGAAATTGCTCTGGCAGTTGTTAATCTGAGAGCATTAATATTTACCATTTATACAGTATTTATAAAAAGGGTTGCCAGCGTGAGCCTTCTCCCCACCCCCCCGCCCAGTTCCTGCTTCCTGGCTAGTTTCCCAGGCCTCGAACAGCTGTGTGGGAAGTAATATATTCAGCAGGCAAATATTTTCCTTGAGCAAGTAAAGGGAGGAGGACCTTCTCCTGTTGAATTTCTGTTTGTCGCAGAGCTGTTAAAAGCCCACACTTATCGCTTGCAATTGCCAGTCTCCTCAGAGAACCTTTTCGGAATTAATTATTATTATTGTCTGCCCTTCCCCCTAAGACCCCTAGGAAGGTTACAACCATTAAAATGCAACACTGAGAGTAAGATACTATATCACGCAATATTGAAAACGGCTTTAAACAGCTTGCAATTACTGAAAAAGAAGGTGGGTTCTAAAAACCTGCACCACAAGCCTCAAAAGAGATTCACTTCCACAAGACCCTTCACATAGTACTCGAAACGACATGTGTCATTTTTCTTTCTCATCGGAAATCAGCATTTTTGCATGTATTAAAGATGGTTTAAACGAGGCGCATGACTTCTTCTTTGGCGATCCCTCATAGCTGAGTAAGATTGTCTTCCATAAACACGGTTTTAACAGTGAGTCCATAAGTAACTGTGGAAGCCAATTCTGGATCCACACGTCCGTCCACAGTGGGGACATAGGTTTCCGGGCAGAAATTGATCATGGTGAGGGTTTGCCAGATGTGCCTTCCTCTTAGCACCTTTCTCCCTTTCGTCCTGATTTTGAGCATCTTCAAAGCCCATGACACCTTTGGTAAAGGCTGTTCTCCAACTGGAGTGCTTGCAAGCCAGTGTTTCCCAGTTGTCGGTGTTTATACTACATTTTTTTAGATTTGCCTTGGGAGAGTCTTTGAACCTCTTTTGTTGACCACCAGCATTACGCTTTCCATTTTTAAGTTCACAATAGAGTAGTTGCTTTGGAAGACGGTCATCAGGCATCTGCACAACATGACCAGTCCAACGAAGTTGATGTTGAAGAATCATTGCTTTGACAGTGGTGATCTTTGCTTCTTCGAGTACAGTGGCATTAGTTCTCCTGTCTTCCCAAGTGATGTGTAAAAATTTTCGGAGATCCCCATTGATAGAATCATTTGAGGAGTTGGAGATGGTGTTTGTAAGTGATCCATGTTTCACAAGCATACAGTAAGGTTGGCAGCACAACCTTATACAGTGGTACCTTGGTTTGCATACATTTTGGATTACAAACACGTCAACCCGGAAGTGCATGTCCTGGTTTGCAAACTTTTTTTGGATTACAACCCATTTTTTGGGGGGGATTATGAACAAAAATTTTTTGGAGGCCCCATTGGCCAAAACGCGCCTTGGGTTACAACCAATTTGGTTTACAAATGGACCTCCGGAACTGATTATGGTTGTAAACCAAGGTACTACTGTAGTAGTATAGCCTTTATTTGTTGGAGGATTGGTTATGGATTCTCCACTAGGTGGCGCAGTAGAATACAAATGTGTTCTTCACAGAAGGAGAGAGGCTCTCAATCAGCTCTGTGGTGCTTGAGGGTTGATTCCTGCCCCTGCATGCACCGAGCGAGGTGTTGCATCATCCCTTGTTGAAAGACTTGAAAACACCCATGAACAAAGGAAGGGCAATAGCTTAGTGGTAGAGCATATCTGCTTTACATGCAGAAGCTCCCAGGTTCAATGCAGGTAGGGCTGGCAGACACTCTTAGTCTGAAACCAGGGAGAGCTTCTGCCACTCAGTGTGGAGGAGGCAAAGGCGGACATGGAAGCCCCGTTCCCCTGGTGTCCTTGTGCACATCGTTCTCCCTCCTTGGTCCCCGAGAAAGTAGGGAAAGTCAACCAGGGTTCTTCTACTCATGTTCATCTCAAACAATCAGGGGACCTGTTTTGTCAGGAACCCTGGTTGCATGGACATTTCTACTCACAATCAAGCAAAGTCCACTGTGGGTCTTCCCCACTTGGTATGGGTACTGATTGCAAGGTGTGATGCACACAGTGATGTTGGGGGACAAGATTTGCGCACCTGACCCTGACCCACCTCCTTGGTCCGTGGATGCAGGTCAACATCTACCTGAACATGCCTACAAGGTCTTGCAGAATTGCATTGGGCTGGCTGAAACGACTTCATTGGCTGAAAATCTGTCCCCTGGTTTTGTGAATCTAAGGTTGAAGATCTAAGTAAAAGCAGTAGCAGAAACAGAAAGTTTCCTTTTGGCTGGAATCCTTGATACATTTAGAAGAGCATAAGTCTCACTGAACAGATTGGGATTTATTTCTTTTGAGTCAGCGTGCCTAGTATTTAATCTCCTGTCTACACCATGGATTTGACTAAGGCTCTGACAACCAGGAATGGTCAAATGTATCCATTCTGGTTTCCCTCCTTTTCTTAATCTTCAGTCTGCCACAGCTCTGCATCAGATTGCAATTTCTTTTTTAAGTTCTCATGAAATTTCGTCAGCGTTTTAGTGCGGATTTATCTGCATGGACCCATCTTTTTGCAAACCAATCTCCAAGATGTAACACAGCTATCATTAAAATAGATGCATTTGATGTACACTTCCCCCTTGTACATATACACAATTTGGGGGGCACATTGATTGCTTGGAGAACAATCACTACTTTGTAAAATTTGGAAAGGTGGAGAAAGCATGTTGCCTTGCATATTCTTTCAGCAGGTGTGAATTTTGCTCTGAAAATGAAAACTCAAAGCAAATTCCTTCTGCATCCCGATCAACAACCCACCCAAAGGACTGATTCCTACACAGTGTTAGCTGGATTTCCTCTGCGAACTTGGGTACTGTTATAAGAATTTTAAGGTCTTATATATATATATAATAGATCTTCATAAATGTACCAAGCAAACACATACAAATATGTAAACCGCATGTCTGAAACCCACAGAAAAGTCCTGAAACCATTTTCTCTCCCCCAAAATGACCTCAAATATTTCTCTGCAAGGTCGAAGGACATGGGAAAAACCTCCCCATTGTCTCTTTCACAAATCCTGTCTTAAGGACACATTTAAGATATGAATAGGGTGTGAGCCTGTGACCTGGATTCAGGAACTGAGTAACAAAAGAGTGGCCAGGATGCCCAGGTAATCCAATCAAGTAACCAAGCAGACAAGAGATAAAAACAATGCACTCAGATTTCTGTTGTAGTCCGCCCCTCCTGTGATGTATGTATGATGCATTGGAGGAGGTGGTCCTGGGACACACCCCTTCTGTGGTGTATGTATGATGTTTCTGGGGTGGTCTGGAGTTTGAGGGTGGGCAAATTAAAAAGTCTATATAAGGGTGGGCGCACCTTTGTTCTGGGTACCTCCTCTTTCCTGCTTGTGGTGAGTGAGGTCCCTGTTGCAACAGTTTAATAAAGATCAGGCTTACTAGCTGCTTTGCTTCTCAATATTCTCTGGTTGGTCTCTGTTTTTTTCTCTTACCGATAGAGAACCTACAAAAGGACTCTATATGGGCTCTTGGGTACCCTGTTTCTGAGGGCTCCCTTGGACAAAAAACAAGGACACCAGCCAGGAATACCAGAGCAAAACAGCAGCCAGTAGGCTTGGTCTGGTGGCAGTAATCTGAGTATCCTGGACCCTGCCCCATGGTTCTCCTTGCCCTCCACCAAACACCCATCAAGTGTAACAAAAGAGATATTTACATTTCCCTGTTTCCCAGCCAAGTTAACCACACCCTTTTGTCTTCATCTGGGTTTGTTATTTCTGGAATGGCTACCTATCTAGCACTCAGGTATCAGGATGCCAGGGATTATCACTCAGGCAGAGGAGCTGCTGAGGAGCTGAGCTCACATGTCTATATGAATTTCTGAAGTTTTCCCAGTGAGCCAGTACACAGATAAATTTATCAGTGAATTCTTACATTTGGTATCATGCAGCAGAGGCCCTTTGAATAGATAGGAAGAAACTGTGATGAAGTGCTTTGTGGGGACAAATCACAAAAGTCACAAAAGTGATTGTGCTGATTTTGGTAGTGGGCTGCATGTGCATGATATTTGCTGGAGGGGCAACCCCCCCCCCAACGTATACATAAATTCCTGCAACAACCCCATAAGGGAAAAGGAGTAGTTTTTCCTCATAACAGGTACCATCCATCTCCCAGCTTGATGTCCCTGTGAATTCTCTTGTGCTGACAATAACCATGGACTGCCACAGAAGGCAAACTGATTCAGCCTTGGTGCATTCCGGGAAAACCGTTTCTGCCAAGCCATTAATTGACAGGATTACTTGCGTGTAAATGGCCTCGTGCAATTTGTGGCTGAGGAAAATTATAGCTTGTGGTAGCCTGGCGACAGGATCGTGCCCTCAAATGGCGCCATGACTTATCTCCAGGAGTCAAGGAGTTGCTCCCGTAACTCGTAAATTAGTTGCTGTGGAGACCTGTGTGTGGTGCCACCATAAAGCAGCTGAAGGATAATGCGGCAGAAATAACTCATCCCCTGAGGGAACACAAGCAAGGGACACTCTTTGGATTAATGGAGGCAGAGGGGCGGCTGGGTGGGATGGGGGAGAACAGGAATATATATGGAGGAAGACTATTATTAGGCAGTTAAGAACATGCCTTACACCACGTCAGACCATTGTTCCACCTCCATTCTCCCATGCCCTCCTCCTTACATTGCGTGGGACAGCTAAGGGTTGTTCTTTGGCAAGCAGGTCTCGCTGTCTAGAGCTAATAGCAAGCCACACTGGGATTGGCTGCATGAAGGAGCTACCCATTGGCAATGTGGCACTGCCAGTTTGCAGGGGCAATTCGCATTCACACCGTGTCTGTGAATGAACGTTTTCTAGCTCCAGACAGTTGCGAACACAATTTCGTTTTCCTGAGCTTTCCACAAATAGCATTGTGCTGCTTTTGTGGTGTGGTGGTGGGGAACCCCCTAAACCCTAGAAATGAAGGGGGGAAAGAGTAGGATTTGGATTATTTTGAGTATTGAAGGGAAGATTGCAGGCTAGTGGGAAAATAACAGGCAAATATTTCTTTCCTGGCCAGGGCTTCACCTGGGATAGAGTTGTTAACAGGACAAAAGGTGTTGATGGCTCATCTGAGAGGCCTGGGCAGATGGAAGGTTGCCAGGGTAACTGGGTGCAAAGTGACAGGAAAAGAGGGTCTTTAGCAAGGTGTGCTGGGAAGAAGAAGAAGAAGAAGAAGAAGAAGAAGAAGAAGAAGAAGAAGAAGAAGAAGAAGGAAGAAGAAAGAGTGGGATCCATCTTGGGCAGGCTGGCTGAAGGCTGGCTGGGAGAGATGCCTTGGACTCCAGGGCTGCCCTGCTGTGGGGAAAAGACCCCTTCTAAGAGGACCAAGCTATAAGACCAGGACTTCCTCCATGCAGTCTGAAGGTGTAAATATGTGTATAGATTATATTTCTTAAAGCTATGACAGTCTCCGCCGCATATTCAGTTCTCCAAGGGAGCATAAATCCTGAGCCTCCCTGGAATTCTGCTACTACTTGGCAGAGAGTCAGTGTGGCGCCCAAGTTCTGTCACAGTACTTGTTTCTTTTTAAAGGCTGCTGTTGAATGGCTTTCAGCTTGGTCTTCTCATGGCTGCTTCTGGGTCTTTGCCACACTTATGAACATCCGAAAAACCAGTGGCCCATTTCATGCATCCTTCTCTTTTCACATTGGCCAGCCAGACACCCGGAGGAAGAGCTGAGCAACAATCTTAGCCACTTTGCAAGGCTTTTATCTTTGTACAGTAATGCGGGACAGAAATATTTTACCCAAGAAGGTAGAATCGCTTTAGCCTGTTGAGCTGTCGCGAAAAACTCTATAGAGTGAGGACAACTTTCTTTTAAAAAAAGGTGACAGCCTTAAAGAACAAGCTTAGAATAAATGGAAAACTAATTATATACACCCCCAAATACTGCAAGCTGTGTTAACTTTCTAAAAGCAGACTCCAAAACATTCCGCTGAGCTTGGCCAGTGATTACAAAGGAGACAGCTGCCTTGAAAAGATGAACAATCACAAACTAGGGGGGCAGCGTTTGGAAAAGGGAATGACCTTGATTTATTTTTATTTAGCAACCTTCTGCATTTTGGTTAGCGGCAGTGTTAGCTCAGGTCATCGCCAGACTTTTGCTGTTTTCGGGTGGAATTTCGTGGCTTGCCGGCAAATCCAGGTAGCACGATTAAAGCTGATCGCACTCCCTTCCCAGAACTGGACGTTTTTCAACCAGGAAAGTGACAGGAAAGTGTGATATAACGTTTGCTTGACACAACATCGTAAGGACTCTTGTAAGAACAGAAGGCGTTGCTGCTAGATCAGGCTAGTGACCCATCAAGTCCATCATTCGGTTCTCAAAGTGGCCAACCTAGAGTCCCTGTAGCAGCACATGAGAACAACAACACTCTCGCCTTCTGCGGTTTCCAGCAACTGGCTTTCAGAGGCAGGTTGCCTCTGATGGCAGAAGCAGAACACAGCCCTGTAAATAAATCAGAATGCATGCTCAAGAAACAGAGGATGTTGTCAAAGGCTGCTTCCAGAAAGTCAGCATTTTGTAGGAGGGGTTCAAAGAAGTGCAAAGAAGTTTGCAGAATTTATAGCGGATTAAAATGTGCTCTGTTACTCCGGGGCAACAAATCCTCTTGACATATCACCGGATGTTTTGCTGTTAGGAAAGTGACAGAGAAATGCATGGGGGGGGGAATGTGTGATATGCAAATTGTGAACACAGATGCATGAACACAGTGCAAGGAAAATCAGAATGAATGCTCCTTATTATATAACCTCCATGCAAACAAATCAGAACAAATGTCAAAAAAAGAGCAGGCAGAGTGTGAGCTCTGCTAAACTTGGGCCAAAGAATTCCTATTGGTATATAAATGCGGGTGGCGCTGTGGTCTAAACCACTGAGCATCTGGGGCTTGCTGATCGGAAGGTTGGCGGTTCAAATCCCTGCGACGGAGTGAGCTCTCGTTGCTCTGTCCCAGCTCCTGCCAAAAGCCCACCAGTGCAAATAGATAAATAGGTACCATTGTGGTGGGAAGGTAAAAGGTGTTTCTGTGTGCTCTGGTTTTCGTTATGGTCCTCCGTGTACGGTTTAGTCCTGCTTGCCACATGACCCAGAAAGCTGTCTGTGGACAAACGCCGGCTCCCTCGATCTGAAAGCAAGATGAGCACCGCAACCCTACAGTCGCCTTTGACGGGACTTAACTGTCCAGGGGTCCTTTACCTTTTTAATAGAGGTTAATAGAACTGTAAACAAAAATATAGGAATGGAATGTTTGCAGAGACCCCATCCTGGGGTCTTTTACCTTTACCTTATTGGTCTATAAAGCCCTGAACGGCTTCGGACCAGTTTACCTGCTGGATCGCCTTGCCCCATATATGCCCATTTGATCCCTTCAATCTGCAGAACGGGCATTGCCCTAGGCGCCACATTCCACATTTGTAATCAATCGATCATTTAGTGTGGTAGCACTAGGCGTCTTCGCTGTGTCTTTTAGGCACCTGCTTAGAACATTTTTGTTTAGGCAGGCATGTAGATGTTGACGTGTTTTTGCCTTCTGTTGCTGTTAATTTAAATGATATTTTGCATGTTTCAAATGGTTTTAAGCTTTTTTTAAAAAATTGATAATTGTAATATTCTTTGTAAACTGCTTGGGGTTTTCCTCCAACCAACTAGTACATATAAATTTTGTCGCACAAACACAGCTTTGTGCAAGCAAATCAGGATATACAGGTACGCTCAATAAACAGGTAGTCTGTGGGGAGGTCCAATGATGTACAACAGTGACCCAAAGCCATCAGTCACAGTGAGATTGGATGGCGGGTTAGGCAGGAACCATCAAGGTGTTTCTTTGGAAATGCCGGTTTTACCAGAGGAAGCCATATACTTTTTTAAAAAAAGCTCCTTGCTGTTTTGGCCTGAAGGATGGGTAGGGTGTTATGTGAAGAGCGAAAGAAATCCTCCTCACTTGCTTCTTCTTCTTTTTTAAACAGATCTATTTAAAAACAAACAAATTAAGTGGAATGATTGTTGGCGAACAGGCTGACATTTGCTTTCATCTTCACCTGGTTCAGCTGGATTTTTTTTTTCTTTTGAAAGCTAAATAAGTTTGAAGTGGAAAAAGCTCCACCCTTTGCATTCTACTCTGAGCATTATATGCTGGATCACCTACATGGGCTATTCCATCCCTCCTTCATTGAGCTGTGTATAGATGATAGATAGATACAGTGGTGCCTCGCTAGACGAAATTAATCCGTTCCGCGATTCTCTTCGTCTAGCGGTTTTTTCGTCTTGCGAAGCAAGCCCATTGACAGCTTAGCGGATTAGTGCTAGAGCTGTCAAGCGGCTTCCAGCGATCAGCTGTTAAGCGGCTTATCAGCGGAACAGCTGATAAGCGGCTTAGCGGCTTAGGAAAAGGGCAAAAAAAGCAAAAAAAAACCGCTGGGGGACGCAAGATTTTTTCGTCTTGTGAAGCAACCCCATAGGGAAATTCGTTTTGCGAAGCGCCTCCAAAACAGAAAAACCCTTTCGTCTAGCGGGTTTTTCGTCTTGCGAGGCGTTCGTCTTGCGGGGCACCACTGTAGATAGATAGATAGATAGATAGATAGATAGATAGATAGATAGATAGATAGATGATAGATAGATAGATGATAGTGCTTTTTTCTGGGGGGGGGGTGCAGGAGTACGCATACCCCTAAACATTTTGTGAATCTTTGTACTTTTGTCCATTTACTGTACTTACCGTATTTTTCACTCTATAAGCCATACCAGACCACAAGACACACCTAGTTTTTGGAGGAGGAAAACAAGAGAAAAAAAATTCTGAATCTCAGAAGCCAGAACAGCAAGAGGAATTGCTGCGCAGTGAAAGCAGCAATCCCTCTTGCTGTTCTGGCTTCTGGGATAGCTGCGCAGCCTGCATTCGCTCCATAAGACGCACACACATTTCCCCTTACTTTTTAGGAGGGAAAAAGTGAGTCTTATAGAGCAAAAAATACGGTAGTTTCCCCCGATTTGAACTTAAAATGGTGATTTTCTTGAGTCAAAATGAGAGTACCCCTAAACATTTTTTTAGAAAAAAGCTCTCTCTCTCTCTCTCTCTCTCTCTCTCTCTCTCTCTTTCTCTCTTCTGCTTTACAATTTAGAATACTCATTTAAACATCCTTAAAGTATCACTGACTTCCCTCCTTCTCTTTTCATGGTTCCTTTTGCATATCATAAATCCCTGCATATTTTACATAAACTAAACCATTCAGTATTCCATTATTTCATCCACCAAAACTTATTTACACTGTTGGACTTATCTTAATGCTGCCAGCCTTTTTAAGTGTACACAATTTCCCCCCACATATTCAATAAACATTTTCCAATCTTCTCTAAACGTATGTTCTTCCTGTTCTCTTATTCTATATGTTAAGTCTGCAAGCTGCACATATTCTGTCAACTTAAGTTGCTTTCTTCTTTCGTTGGGACCTCGCTCATTTTCCATTTTTGGGCTAACAAAACACGGGCTGTAGTAGTGGCATCCATAAATAACTTTTTTTTTGACACCTGGGAATTTCCATCTGAATTATCCCCAACAAAAAGGACTCTCTTTTTTTTGGAAAAGTACTTTTAAACATTTTTTTTCAATTCATTATGGATCATTTCCCAATACTCTTTTACCCTTTTACAAGTCCACCACATATGAAAGAATGTTCCCAATGAGGTTGAGGGAACATGGAGCTGTATTTATCACCATAGGAAGCTGGCAAGGGAGCCAACCTGATGCCCTTCAGACACTGTTGCACTACAACTCCCATCACCCCTTGGCTTCTTAAAGAGACATCAACCTGGTCTCCCAGGTCCTAGTCCAGCCCCCTAACCACTATACCACGCTGCCTCCTCACAGGAGATAAAATGCACAAGACGTTTGCAAAAACGTGTTTCCTGCTTGGCAAGACGGCATTAAAAAATTGTGCACGCTGCGAGAAATTCACACTCCGCTGCCGATGAATTTTCGCGAGGGCGTGAAAAATAATAATTAAAAATCCATTGCAAATTCATGCAGAGCTGCAGAGTGCCAGAGACTGCAGAATGTGAAAGAGAACGAGATTGGCAGAGATGCCCATCCTAAACTTGCGATATGCAAGAGTTTGCATTCTCCGGCGTTTGCTACCGTCGCAAAATTGTGGCTTTTCCGGTTCCAGAATGCGGTGGGCGGAGGCCCTCCTTCTCAAGACTGCAACCGCTTGGTGATCCTAGTCATTTGCAAGGTGGTGTGAAAAATAGGACTGGAGCAGCTCTGGCAAGAGAGAAATCGCTATTGAGCAAGGCCTAGGTTTGTGGGTGTAGCATTAGAGGCTCCTCTAGGCTTGGAGCTTGCATATTTTCGGGAGGAATTCTCCTACATCCCTGCCACGCCCAGCTTTGAAGCAAGGGGGGTGGGTAGGATTTGCAGAGTCGCCACCCTCCTACCTGGCCAGCCGCACCTTCCTTGCACCTGGAGGGGCTGGAGGCGCCCTCAAAAGAACCTGTTCCAGCACTTGCCAAGCCGGTTTGGGCATTGGGAAGAGCTTGGCTGAGGTGAGGCGGTGGGGGGGGGGGAGAGAGAGAAAAGAGAGATGGTTCTATGGCTCCCTTGCCCTAAACGATGATGAGTCAGGCCAGGTAACTTGCAGAGTGTCAGACCGACCTGTTCTGTGTCTTGTTTGCAAGCTGGCCAGGGAAGGCTCTGCTCTGAGCTGCTGGGGATTAACTTTGCTTAAGCTAACACCAGCCTGCATCCTGGAAGGCGTGGACCTGTGGCTGTGTGGTCAGAGGAGGTGTCTTGGGTTTATAGGCTGGTAATGATCCGAGAGCCAACAAGCTGCGACAACATCTGTTGGTCAAAGTGCTTAGTGTCTTCCGAGTGAAAATTCAAAGTGGTCCCTGCATACATTTCTCCAATGAAAATAGGGACGTCCCATTCCATAATGATAATTTTACTACAGTGGTACCTCGGGTTACATACGCTTCAGGTTACAGTCGCTTCAGGTTACAGACTCCGCTAACCCAGAAATAGTACCTTGGGTTAAGAACTTTGCTTCAGGAAGAGAACAGAAATCGTGCTCCGGCAGCATGGCGGCAGTGGGAGGCCCCATTATCTAAAGTGGTACCTCAGGTTAAGAACAGTTTCAGGTTAAGAACGGACCTCCAGAACAAATTAAGATCTTAATCCAAGGTACTGCTATATTTATACACACACAACTTACTGGGTTGCCCTAAGCCACTCTGGGCAGCTTCCAAAATATATAAAAACATTAGAAAACATTAAACATTTTAAAAAAACAACCCTTCCCTATACAGCAGGCATTTCCAAAGTCCGTTTTGGGGGCCTAATCTGGCCCGCCGGACGGTTTAATCAAGCCCCTGCAGCAGTTTATATCCTGGGCTAAAATCCTAAAGAAACCACAACAACTTCAATTCTAAAAGAAGCTGAACAACTTCAGTCTTAAAAAAAGGTTAACAACTTCAGTCGGCCCTCTGGTCGGCCCTCGCGGCCCTTCACTTCATCAAATCTGGCCCTCTTTGAAAAAAGTTTGGACACCACTGCTACACAGGATTGCCTGCAGATGGTTCAGAGGTCGGATAACTCTGCACCCTTCAACATTTCTCCAGTGAAAATAGGGACATCCTAAGGAAAAGCTCTGTCCCCCAGCTCCTGCCAACCTAGCAGTTCGAAAGCATTTCAAAAAGTGCAAGTAGATAAATAGGTACCACTCCAGCGGTACCTACCAACGGCATTTCTGTGTGCTGCTCTGGTTTCGCCAGAAGCGGCTTAGTCATGCTGGCCCCATGACCTGGAAAACTGTCTGTGGACAAACGGAAACTCCCTCGGCCTGTAAAGTGAGATGAGCGCACAACCCCAGAGTCTTCCCTGACTGGGCTTAACTGTCCGGGATCCTTTACCTTTAAGGTTAATACTCACGGCATGACCAATGCCGTGGCTCAGAAGCTGTTCTTGAACTCCAGCTCCCATCATCTCTGACCATCAACCTTGCTGGCTGGGGCTGATGGCAGCTGGAGTTCACCAACACTTGGAGGGCATGCAACCTCATGAATGAATGAATGCCTTGCCACTCCTACAGTGTCCCCACACCTTCTACACCACCCAAAATGCGTTTCCTCCTGCCATGTAGACAATAGGCGCATCGCACATGCTTTCCGTTCCCACCCCTCCTGTTTCAGCCACACCAAAACCTTCTCTTCCCCTTCTTTTCTTCTCTTCTTGGGTTAATCCTCCTGCCCCAGTCCAAACATGCCTCAGATGATCTCCTGGTTTAAGTGCCCATCGATCACGTTCCTTCTGTACGTGCTTCCCCTACGCAAACGGAACGGGTGCCAGCACAGCGGAAGCCGGTTTGTCAAACTGGCTTCACTGCACAAGCAGAGAGGGCTTGCCTGTTAGGAAAGTAGAGCGAGAAATCTGTTTCAGTTTGATTTCATAGAATCGTGGAATTGGAAGGGAATCCAAGGTTCGTCTAAGCAATGTAGGAATCTCAACTAAAGCATCTCAACTGAAGATATAAGGTGACCCTCTAATTCACCGTTTAGAAAACGTTATGCAAGCCATAACATAGCCACCCATTCTCTGAATATTGGGGGGATCCTGAGGGCCTGATAGCATGGCTTGGAGGGCCACACTTGGCCCCTGGACCTCCGGACTTGTGAGAAATATTCTCAGCACATTGAGAGACGCCCCTCCCTGAAAACAAAACCATCATCCACCTGGTCTGAGCGCTCCATGCCAAACTCCCGGAAACGTTGGTATTTGTTTTAGCCACCTGGCTTTGCTGTGCACTATCAAACTTTCACTTAGACATGTTCCGACAGCGCTTTCTCTTTCTCTCCCCACACACCCTGAAGCTGGCAGAGCAGATGAGGAGCTCCCTCTTGCCGCTTGCTGGGTTTGGACAAACATCGCTATCACCAACCGCCTCCCATGCAGACAGAGAGCCCTGCTGGATCAAACCAAAACAGCCAAATGGAGTTCTGTGCTTTGTGTCAGCTGCGTGGGGCAGGATGGCAAGCTTCCGAGTCCCACAAAAGGCCTTTCTGCTGAACTCAAAGTTGAGTTGGGGTGGCCCAAATGCATGGGCGTAGCCAAGGAGGGGCAGGGAGGACAGCAGCTCCCCACAAATCAATGCAAATCTGAGGTTCTGCCCCCCTAACAAAAGCCTTTCTCTCCCCAACAAAAATCCTGGCTATACCCATGTCCAAACACGATTGCCATCGGGGTGCCAACTTGAATAATATATTGAGGAGGGCAGGTAAGCCCCACCCTGCATAATCAATCACACAGCATGGTGCATGCACACCATTTGAATGGCAATGCCCATCAACTTGGGGGGACGACCCCCCTCAAAATTTTTATGGGGGGGGGAGCAAAGGGAACTTGTCTCCATATGTCATATAGGGCACCCTGTTGTCATGGGGTAGTTTGTAGTGCAATTAAACGTAACAGTGTAAGAAGATCCTGGTGGATCGGGCCCATGGTCCACGATGTTCAGCATCTCTTTCCTCACAGTGGATGCCTCTAGGAAGCCCTCAGGGAGGACTGGAAGGCAGCAAGGATACATCCCATGGAGCTGAATGTTGGAAGATCTAGGGCAGGGGAAAGGAAGAACTTGTTCACATAGTCTTGCTGTCATGGTCTGGTCTACGGGTGATCAAAGTCCCGGCTGAGGACGTCAGGACCGTGGGCAAGATGGCGGGGTGGGAGCAGGAACAAGAGTCCAGAAGCCAGGGGTCCGAGGGTCAGGAAGCAGGGAGTCACAAAGTCAAGGGTCCAAGGGTCGAGAAGCAAGGAGTCACAAAGTCAAGGGTCAAGTCAAGAAGCCGAGGTCTGAGGATCAGGAAGCAAGAAGCCAAACGCAGCAAGGCAGGAAACATGTTGCTGTGGCCAAGAGCCGAAGGGAAATGCTGACCTTCTATCCCTCACCTGTGCGGCCGCGCCTTGCATCTCCAGAACAAACTCAGGAAGGCCCCAGTCCTGCGAAGCCCTACAGGTCACAGGGCCTGGCTCCTGCACGCACTCCTGACACTTGCTGCAAGGTCCTCAAGTTGTCAAGTTGTCACCAGACCACAAGCTCCATCAGTCCCAGCCAGCATGGTCAATGGCCAGGGAAGATGGGAGTCCAGCGAAATCTGGAAGGCCAAACGATGTTTCTGTGCACTCTGGTTTCCATCACGGTGTCCAGTTGAGCCAGAAGCGGTTTAGTCTTGCTGGCCACATGACCTGGAAAGCTGTCTATGGACAAATGCTGGCTCCCTCGGACTGAAAGTGACATGAGCGCTGCAACCCCATAGTCGCCTTTGACTGGACTTAACCGTCCAGTGGTCCTTCACCTTTTTAATGTAAGTCATTAGAACTGTAAACAAAAAAATATACAAATGGAAAGATTGCAGAGAAGGTTCCAATCTGGTTTGTGAAGCAAGGATGCTGTTGGAAGGCTCTGCATGACTGAAAGAACCTGGGGGAGCGAGGGAAGCTCTCATTGTGCCCTATCAATAGGGAACTAAGAGAATAAAAAAGCAACCCCACCCTGTAGAAACAAAAGGATTTTCCCACTCCGGAACACACACCTGGAAAGCCAACAGACCTAGGCCTTTGATTTCTAGCCATACAGACATTTGAGCGCTTTTCCACAGGGGCAGATCATGTTCCAGCTGCCATTCTGCCTTGGCTGCGAACCTTTTCCAAACAAAAGCCAGTCCAATTTGGGTTGTCTGGGTCTTTCTTGGGGGGTTGGGGTGGGTAATGTGGGTCGTGCCATACATATAAAGCACCCTTATGCTGTTCGTTGAAAGAAATTATATGAAAATGATGTAGCCTTGGTACCTAACACCGAGTAAAATTGCAAAAATGTACAAAACAAGTTCAAAACTGTGCTGGAAATGTAAATAGATGGAGGGTACTTTTTACCATATGTGGACATGTACATTGGTCAAGGCTTTCTGGGAAATAAATAATGAGCTAAAGAAAATGTTTTTGTTAAAAAACCCAGAAGCCTTTTTACTAGGTATAATAGGTGAAGAGTTACCAAGAGAAGATAAAAGACTTTTTATGTATGCAATGATGGCAGCGAGAATGCTACTAGCCCAGAGATGGAAGGAGGAGTACCAACAAAAGAAAAATGGCAGATGAAACTCATGGACTATGCAGAGATGGCGAAACTGATGGGAAAGATCCGAAACAAGGAAGATCAATATTTTCTAAAGACTGGAGTAAATTTGTAATTTATTTAAAAGACCACTGTAAACAGTTAAAATCTTTGGCAGGGATGCAATGACACTTGTAACGTGAAATTATTTACGATTTTGATGGTTATTTAACAGAGGGATAATGGTAAAAGATGGAGCAAATCTAATCTTAAACATGGAAACCATGGAGGCAGGGAAGGAGGCCTGAAGCTTCAAAAGAACCTTGTACTTTAATATTTGAAATGGTTATGTTAAAATGCTTAAAATATGAAAAAACCAATCAAAAATTATTTTAAAAATACATGTAAAGCACTCTTATGCGACTCAGAACCATCCTGGCTTCCCCCAAAGAATCTTGGGAACTGTAGTTTGTTCCGCTCTGCCACCTTGATCGTTTTGGCTGCCCTTTCCTGAGCTTTTCCTGAAGCAGAATACTTCTCCCAAGCCTTATTTCAGAAGGGGGTGGAATACTGAGGGCACCAAGGAAGATCTCCGTGAACACATGCCTGCCCCTGGGCACTGCATTGGCAACCCCTGTAAAGTGAGAGTGGGGGCCACAGTTGTGGAATTTGCATCCAGAACCTGCCTTTCAGTGCAGACTTCCATCTAGACTACCCTCACCTTGATCCAAGCAGGAAGAAGAAGAGTTTGGATTTGATATCCCATTTTATCACTACCTGAAGGAGTCTCAAAGTGGCTAACATTCTCCTTTCCCTTCCCCCCCCCCACCCACAACAAACACCCTGTGAGGTGAGTGAGGCTGAGAGACTTCAGAGAAGTGTGACTGGCCCAAGGTCACCAGCAGCTGCATGTGAAGGAGCGGGGAAGCGAACCCAGTTCACCAGATTACGAGTCCATTGCTCTAAACCACTACACTTCCTCAAATGGAAGGAACATCTGCATGCAAATCTCCCTCGAATTCAGGTTTCTCGAGGACTAACCCACTTCTGCAGCTCACTGTTTTGCACATCCGAAACGTCACTCGAGAAAACCCAGCAAAGAAGTTGCCGGCGTTTGGACACGTTTACAGTTCTGGCAAGCTTCTCTGAGAAACATCAGACTTAAACCCTCACTGTCCCTCTCCCTCCTCAGAGCCAGGTCTTTTGCAAAACAGATGGCCTGGCTTTGTGAAAGTCGGGAGCAGCAGAACGAAAGGACTTCGTTCTCCCTCCTTATTCTCATTTGTCTGCTTTCCTGCCCAAATGGAAACAGAGCAAACTTGGCAAAGCTCAACGCAGACAGAAATCAAGATTGCGCGTCATATTTCCTGCTCTTGAGAGCACTGCCTTTTCAGCGATATGTGTGTGCTTTATGGGGAAAAGGGATATGCACACCCACCCCATTGTGTACCCACAACCTTCCCCCTTCCTTTTGGTGAATTGGGCTAAAGGCCTCTCCTTTTTTATGGACCAGACGGAACTCAGCAACATGTTCAAATGCTCTAGGCAGGCACGAGAGGCGGGGTTGTGTGCGATTCGATCCAGTTTGCATTGAAAGGCAAACCTGACTAAATTGTACTTCCCAAAAACAATACACAAACCCAAACACGGCTTTTGCCCTTATCTGAATTCTGCAGTGCAGTTCTCTAGCTAAGTCACGTGTGCACAAATGCAGGAAAATGTGCACAGAAATGCAGAGATCAGTGAAATCAACACAAAACAATGCACTTCTATCGGGGGAAATTGCTTTGCAAAACTGTGTAAATGTTAAGCGAAATTGCATAGAAAGCCTGCGTACGTTAAGGGACATTTGCCCTAAAGTGCTGGTGGATTTCCATGAGGACTTCTTCCACGAGGACTCCTTCATTCTTCTATGCCCCTTCTTCTCTCCTTCTCATAGGTGCCGACTACCTGGGGCTCTGGGTGCCCGAGTACACACAAAATTCCCATATGAAGGTGTTGGAGGGTTGGGGAAGGACCCTGAATGAGAGACAGGGAATGGAAGATCTTGCAGGGTGAGAGATGGGAAGAAGAAAGGGAAGCTGCCAGGTGAGAGACAAGGACGAAGAGCACCCGTATTTTTCGCTCTATTAGACGCACCGGACGATTGGACACACCTAGTTTTTAGGGGAGGCTCCCCGCTCCCCTGTGGAGACTTCATCCCATGGCTAAGCCAGAAGCTAGAGCAGCCAGTGGGATTCCGCTTGCTGTCCTGGCTTCTTCTTTAGCCGCTCGCAGCCTCTCTGGCCGGGAGCTATGGCAGAAGCCAAGACAGCCAGCGGGATGGATCCTGCTTGCTGTCCTGGCGTCTTCTTTAGTCGCGAGCAGCCTCTCCCAGGCAAGGGGAGCCTTCATCCCCTGCCCGGGGTAGGCTGCACGGGGCTTAGGCTCCCCCAACAGCTGCACACATGCTCCACACGGTTCTTTAAAGGGAGTGCTGACAGAGCCTCCCGCCTGCATTCGCTGCATAAGACTTACACACATTTCCTGTTACTTTTTAGGAGGGGAAAAGTGTGTCTTATAGAGCGAAAAATACGGTACCTTTGATAAAGGACTGTCAGGGAACTGCCATCGGAACAGGGGAGGGAGGCAGGGGGATACAGAGAGCCTCCGATGCTTAATCTAGCGGTGGGGAAAGCCACACCTCCAGATGAGCAGAGAGGGAAGGGGGCAGCCAAGCGAGGGGAGGGCTCAAAGATGCAGTCCTAGCCCGGCTGGCCAAGAGGCAACATGCCGTTTCCATTGCCCAACTTGTGCAGAGGGGTGAAACGTAAGGAGGGGAGGCGGAGATTTGGGGTGTCTAAGTTCTTATGTTGGGGGAGAAACCGGAAGTGGCCACTCCCGGAATCTGCAAGTGACTAAGACGGACATGAACTTTGGGGTTCTGCACTTTAAATAGTTTGCACCAATAAAACATGTAAAAGACAGGTCAGAGTCCTGCCTGGTTACTCACGAGCAACCACCATCAGCACCTGGCAAGGACTCTTGTGTTTTCTCTTTCTCTTTCTCTTTCTGTTTTTATTTATATTTCACTTATTTCATTTTATTATGAAAAGCTTTAATAAATTTCTTGGGGGGGAAACAGAATATTGCGCCTTCTGTTTCCAGTGTCTGAGCTGTGCATCGCATTCCTTAGGGAGACAAAAGAGACAGGTGAGCAGCTTTGTGGAAATCCCAAAGTTAGCAGAAGTACAAAACAAATCTTTAGGGAAAAACACATGTGCGCAAACCTCTAAAACAGCCTAGTGGGGTCTGGGCATGTTTGGTGTCCATGGAACACTGACTGACAGCTGGGGGAGGGAACAGAAAACCAGGTGGGAGGCGAGACGGAATGGAGAAACCTGAAGCGGGGCTTGGCTGGCTGAGATGACTGGAATAACAAACAGGAGCACTCAGGATTGCAACATTTTTTGCTGCAAATCCTGCTTGTTTGCTTTTTTTTTTTTTTACAAAAATATAAACAGAGTGTTAAGTAGAGACAGACAGCAGACATTCCTACCAGCCAGAAGGTTGCTCAAAGAATGACTTCAACAAGTTTCAGTCAACACCAGCTAGAAAGTCACAATTTTCTCTCTTCCCCCACAAACTGCTAGATCTTTTTGACATTATTTATTCAGGGTGAGGTGGGGAACAACACACACACTACCAATGCCCATAGGTTTTTTGGGGTGGGGAAAGCTTCCTTGTGCCATATTGCACCCTCTTTCCTTACGCCTTTGGGAAACCCTAGAACATAGCTGTCAACATTTTCCTTTTTATAAGGGAAATTCCCTTATTCCGAACAGGATTCCCCACAAGAAAAGGGAAAAGTTGACAGCTATGCCCTAGAATAACACCTGAAAAAGGCTTCTGTATCTCTGTCCATCAAAACTCCTTCTCTGCCTCTTTTCATCAGCTGGTGGGATATGACTTTCTTCAAGTCCACATGGGTATCTCATTCAAAGCACACACAGAGAGACATCCAGCTATCAGGGCACCACTGCCTACCATGCGCTCTCACTGGCAAAACCACACCAGCCAGCCATGCTGGAGCAGGAAGGGGCAAACCAGCTATCAATATGATGTAGATGTCATCATCCCGGGAGCTCATGCTGGAGGGCAGGTAAGAGATCCAGTAACTAGCAATGATAGCGATGACCTCAAAGGAATGCCAGACAAGGAGCTGCAACGCCAGCATGTTTATTTCTGTTTTGAGAGGGCTGCAGGGTTGCATTTTTGCAGCAGGGCTTGGCGAAGCCAGCAACACATGCCCCTGTTTTTGCCGTTCACCACCTCCGGGCTGTCAAACCACAGCAAAGCCTAGCCCTGCCCAGCTTTGTTTGGTCAAATCCAGTCCTTCATCACTCCTGATCTCCTTCTCCCTCGAGTCACTCCTCACTGGCTAACTTGAGATCGGTGCTGGTCCTACCAGGAGGCATGCTCAACATCTCGACTCAGGCAGCTGATTGGGAGGCGGAGCCCAATGAGCTTCCTCCCCCCCCCATTCCACACTGCTGCCTCTGTGAACCCTGCGGGCAGCTGCCTTGCTGGTTTGTCAGTGATGGCTCTGACCTGGTGGAATGCTCTGTCCCATGAGACCAGGGCCCTGCAGGATTTAACTTCCTTCCGCAGGGCCTGTAAGACAGAGCTATTCCGCCTGGCTTTCAACTTGAACTTAGCCTGATCTTTTATTCCCCTTCCTTCCCTCCCCCTCCCCTTTTTATGAAGATTACCCGCTCTGGGATCCCACAGCTAATTCTCCCCTGGTCTCCTTGCTGGCCCAAGTAGGACTAATTTAGCCAGCTAGCCCTGGTGATCATCTAATGTTTATTGGATGGATTTTCCCCTAAATTGATTTTTGAATTCTGAATTTATTGTTATTCATCTTTTATACTGTATTTTATGCTATTTTTTGTTGCATCAATTAAGTGTTTTAAATTTTTTGTTAGCCGCCCTGATCCCGGTTTTCTGAACCGGGAAGGGTGGGGTATAAATAAAAATTTATTATTATTATTTGTCGAGGGCCAGGCTTGCAACTGAAGCCTCTCTGCCAGCTGGGCACCCCAGTACCCAGCTGGCACCCAACTAGAACCCCTGTTGCTGCTATTCACAGAGCACCCATTCTAACTCACAGAGAGGTCTGATTCTGCTGCATCAAGCAAAGCCTTTCTCGTGCATCACTTTCCTTCTGTCAAAAAGCCCCGTCTTTAGCAGGAAGCTGGTTTGTTGCACAAAACCTCCTGGTCCGCATTAATTGCGGGACCTGGATTTGCTAGCTTGAGACTGGATCTTACCAGCAAAGCAGCAACAGTCTTGATGAGGCTTCCTCAACCTCGGCCCTCCAGATGTTTTTGGCCTACAACTCCCACAATCCCTAGCTAGCAGGACCAGTGGTCAGGGATGATGGGAATTGTAGTCTCAAAACATCTGGAGGGCCGAGGTTGAGGAAGCCTGGTCTTGATGGTCTCCAAGACCTGCTTGGCTTCAGCACGGTGGCAGCTTCGTGTGCCTTCCCACCCCCCACCCCTGTCGACAGGAGCAAGCAGTAAATTGCACCGAGTGAGTTGTGGTTAACTCTTCGTTAGCAAAACAGGATTGGCACGGGAGCATCAGGCCTAATGAGCACAGCAACTCAGGTCTTGCTGAGGCTGAAGGTCCCCATCTCCCTATAGGTGCCCAAGTCCCTTCCTCTCCAGGGCTTCCGCCCCAAGCAATCTGAGACTGTGCCTGCATGCCTGCCTTTGCTCCTCCCGTTTCACGCCTCTCTTGGTCCAGGGAATTAAGGCAGGAGGGGAGCTTGTTGCAGAAAAAAAGGAAGACATTTGTGCCTCTTCACCAGCCTGACTCACTTCTGCCTCTTGGCCTTCTTCAGCCTGCTCTCCTGCTTCTACATCTGCCTCTGATTCTGAACTTCTCTCTACCACAGACTCCCCCCACTCTAGTTTCCGACACCCCCTCTTCCCAGTCTTCTCCCTCTGATCCCACCGCCACTCCCCAGACTCTGAGCTTTCTCCCCTTGATGATTCCCCAGCTGGTTCCTCCCACCACTCCTCTGTGTCCAACCAGTCGATGACACCCGCACTACAACTCCCATCCGTCACAGCCAGGCTGGCCAATGATCAGGCCCAATGGGAGGTATGGTTCAGTTAGAGGGTCACAAGCTTGCCATTCCTGGGATAAAGGCACACAGGAAGCTGGAGGCAGAAGGACCCACATCTAGGTGCAGTCAGGTGGGTGGGTTTCACAAGAAAAGGTACAACGGTGATTATTAGCAAACATCTAGCAAATGGATTGCGACCCAGCTCAGTGACTTGTAGGGACCTCCAAAATCAGAGCTGCATGCCTCAGGAATGAGGTCATGGTTCTGGCAACTCGGCTGCGTCTGGTCCGCTAATAACATTTCCAGAGGTAACTCTCCAGCTTATCTTGGCAGTTCCCGGCGGGAGTCTACACTGGGGCTTACAAGTCGCTTGCAACGTTAGCACCGAAAGAGCATTTGAGGAACAGAGGGAAATGCCGTACGCATAGTCAGACCATGGGGTCTGTTGAGCTTAGTACAGTGGTACCTCGGATTAAGTACTTAATTTGTTCTGGAGGTCTGTTCTTAACCTGAAGCACCACTTTAGCTAATGGGGCCTCCTGCTGCTGCTGCGCCGCCGGAGCACGATTTCTGTTCTCATCCTGAAGCAAAGTTCTTAACCTGAAGCACTATTTCAGGGTTAGCGGAGTCTGTAACCTGAAGCGTATGTAACCCAAGGTACCACTGTATCACTTATACCAGGTGTCAGCAAGGTTTATCTTGCCTGGGCCGGATCGGTCCCGTGGAGAACCCTCCATGGGCCGGATTGCATGCCTGCCCACAATTTTCGGCGTCTGCGTAGACGCGATTTCCGGTGCTGCGGAAGCGAGTCCCCGCACTGCGCTGCGTTGGTTTAGTGCAGCGCGTTAGTGGGTGGCTCAGATTGGGAACGGCTTGTGGGCCGGTCAAATGACCTCTGCGGGCTGCTTCCAGCCCATGGGCCTTAGGTTGGTGACCCCCTGGTCTACACTAATTGGCAGAGGCTGGGAGCCTCTCTCTCTCTCTCTCTCTCTCTCTCTCTCTCTCTCTCTGTGTGTGTGTATCTAACTAACTTAGAGATGCCACACAAGAATGAACCAAGGACGTTTTGCTTGCAAAGCTCATGCTTGACCAAGGTGCTGGACCACTTCTGGAGAAAAGAACAAGAGCTAACACTGAAGCTGCGACCCAGGGGCTTAAAGGACAGGATGGAGGGGGCTGCACCCCTGTGGTTGCTCCTAACTCACATCTCCCATGCAACCATCTAGTAAAACAACAAAAACAGAACAGCCTTGTAGTATGATATCACCCCGTTTGGCACTTCCCCATGCCTTGCGAGTGGCATCAGTCAGGGAACAGGGTGGGGGCTCTCCAAGCTGCTATGCGCTCTCAACATGTCAAGGATGATTTCCAGCTTCCACATTCTGCGGCCCTGACTGCGCAGCCTCTCCTGTGGCTTCTGAGAGGGACACCCTGTGAACGCCCCTGTTCTCATACCAAAGCCTGCACTCTCCACTGTTATTACGCATCACCAAAGGCTTTGGGTTTGACAGTCATAGCTTGCATTTGTTTATCTTTACGGTTGTCTCCCCAGTTTCATTGAATCGTAGAAGTGTAGAGTTGGAAGGGACCCCCAAAGGTCATCTAGTCCAAGCCCCTCAATGCAGAAACCATGGTTAAGGGATCCCTGGAAAATGGCGATCCAAACGCTGCTCAAAAACCTCCAGGGAAGGAGAGTCCACCAGCTTCCAAGGGAGATTGTTCCACTGCCAAGCTACATTAGGAAAGGTTTTCCTAATGTTTAGCTGGAATCTCTTTATGAGATGGAGAGAAAAGGAGATTGGAAAGCCGAGGCAGCAAATCTCCTTCTAAAGGTAAAGGGACCCCTGACCATTAGGTCCAATCGTGGCCGACTCTGGGGTTGCGGCACTCATCTCGCTTTATTGGCCGAGGGAGCCGGCGTACAGCTTCCGGGTCATGTGGCCAGCATGACTAAGCCGCTTCTGGCAAACCAGAGCAGCGCACGAAAACGCTGTTTACCTTCCCGCCGGAGCGGTACCTATTTATCTACTTGCCCTTTGACGTGCTTTCGAACTGCTAGGTTGGCAGGAGCAGGGACCGAGCAACAGGAGCTCACCCCGTCGCGGGGATTCAAACTGCCGACCTTCTGATCGACAAGCCCTAGGCTCTGTGGTTTAGACCACAGCACCACCAGCGTCCCACGACAGTGACAGTTAGCACTCAGTTAGACAGATTGCACTCTTCCGTTTGACACATTTGTTGAGCGTTCATCCCAATTTGCTTCCACAAAACTTATGTTAGATGACGATGACCACAATTCCAATAATTTATTCCCAAATGGCCACCTATTTTTCGGCCGTCTCTATATCAGCTGTGGCCAGGGCCGGATTTAGGTTTGATGAGGCCCTAAGCTACTGAAGGTAATGGGGCCCTTTATATGTCCAGCTGTCCTTTGTCAACAACAAATTGTCGCTGTTTTTTGTGTTGAATGTATGCTATGTTGTAATTTATGGACGATTAAGAAGAAGTATCCAGTTTCTTTTCCCCTTTAAATTTTCTTGGGGCCCCCAAGAGACTGTGGCCTTAAACTATAGCTTGTTTAGCTTATACATAAATCTGGCACTGACTGTGACAGGCAAGCTATACATCCTGGCTTCCAGCCCCTTACATATGCCATCCACTGTGTTCAGCAAAATTTCAAAGGTGTAAAAGGGTCCTCATAGCCTGAATCTCCAGCTTACTGCCATTATTCCAAAAACGTGTGCCTATGCACTTAAATTAGCATGTGCAAATGTTAAGCAAACTTGTCCTCTTGTTTTGGCAATGCTTTCCCTTTGTGTAGGCAATGCACAAGCCTGGCCACCCTTGGTAGAACTGACTTGGGTGTCATGTTCCACTTGGTGCCCTCAGGGGACAGAGGCAGCCAATCGCTGGAAGCCTCAGCCTCTTACCAAAACACACATTGAGGAGAGCAGATTTAAAGGTGGAGGGCAGTGCAAGCAAGCCAGGTTCAAGCCCAGGGAATCGGCTGAGGGTCCAAAACCAGTTTCCAGAGGCAAGTTCAATCCCACAGGCAGACCAGGTAGCAAGTGAACAAGACCAAGTTTGGAAACAATGAGCCAGAAGTCTGTATTGCTTTCAGGAATGAGAAGACTCAGGAGGGAGACCTTCTATATTCAGGCCTCCTAGACCACACCTGAACCACAGGTGAAGGAATTTGCAAGGCTTACTTGCTCACGAGGAATCCTCCTGACAAGGTGTTTGAGGATTTTGGGTCCTTAGACACAGGCTACTTTTGGGCCTGGACCTTTTGGTCTCCTTGACAGACTGCCACACCTGACCTGAAGTCTCCAGGTTTACCTGGCCTCCTCCAGGTGGCAGGCAGAGGGCTTGCCTCTTCAGGTGGGCAAGAGTGCCTTTCATAGAGATTAAGAAGTCTATAAGCCTGGCAGAAGCTGGCTGCAAATTATAGCAGAGACACTCTGGGAAGATCTGCCTTCCTCCACTTCCCTCTCCCAATTAACCTCCGTCTCCAGGGCTGTCCCCATGACATCACCAGGGCCTCCCCTCCATGACATCACCAGATGTCTTGCTCCTAGGTGTCAGGTGTGGGCGCTGAAAACCTTGGGGTCTGGGATGCTCCTGACCTGGCAAGCTGACCTGGAAGGGGCTTTGGGCTAGCATAGCCTACCTCACAGTTTTGTCGTGAGAGTAAATGAGAAAAGGTGGAGGATCCTTATAAATTATAAATACCACCTAGTTTCCTTGGAGTGAGAATGGGATAAAAATGCAGCCTACCTGTGAAGATTGATGTATGATGGGGATATGCTGGGTTTTTCCAGTTGTTATCAGCCTCTTCCCCTTAAATCAGGGGTAGGCAACGTAAGGTCCGTGGGCTGGATGTGGCCCAGTCGCCTTCTAAATCCGGCCCGTGGACAGTCCAGGAATCAGTGTGTTTTTACATGAGTAGAATGTGTCCTTTTACAGTGGTACCTCAGGTTACATACGCTTTAGGTTACATACGCTAACCCAGACTCCGCTAACCCAGAAATAGTACCTCGGGTTAAGAACTTTGCTTCAGGATGAGAACAGAAATTGTGCTCCGGCGGCACGGCGGCAGCAGGAGGCCCCATTAGCTAAAGTGGTACCTCAGGTTAAGAACAGTTTCAGGTTAAGAACGGACCTCTGGAACGAATTAAGTACTTAACCCGAGGTACCACTGTATTTAAAATGCATCTCTGGGTTATTTGTGGGGCATAGGAATTCATTCATATATATTTTTTTCAAAATATAGTCCACCACATGGTCTAAGGGACAGTGGACCGGCCCATGGCTGAAAAAGGTTGCTGACTCCTGCCTTAAATGCTTTTACATTTCAGTAGCAGCTGGCTTTGGCGCTGGTTGGCTGATTGATTTTATGTCTCCCCTTCAGCTATAGCGCCTGGTTGGGAGCCAAAGAACATGTCCCTCTCAAAGCACAAACCTCTCACTGTTCTCGAGCTAAGATGCCTTGGACAGAGCACAGATGTCTCTCAACTATAATTCACTTAGTTTGAGCTCCTTCCAGCCAGCAAGTCAGCTGTTTGCAGCTAAGCTGACTTGTTAAGTTGGCAAAACCGGCAGTTTGTTCTGAAGAGATGCTGCTACTCTCTATTGCCTGTGTGATGACATTTATTAAGATAAATGTAAGCCGAGGTACCACTGTAGTTGCTTTTGACTGTTTCTACTGATACAGTGGTACCTCGGGTTACAGACGCTTCAGGTTACAGACGCTTCAGGTTACAGACTCCGCTAACCCAGAAATAGTACCTCGGGTTAAGATCTTTGCTTCAGGATGAGAACGGAAATCGCGCACCAGTGGCGCAGTGGCAGCAGGAGGCCCCATTAGCTACAGTAAAGTGGTACCTCAGGTTAAGAACAGTTTCAGGTTTAGAACGGACCTCTGGAACAAATTAACTTCTTAACCACTGCACAGTGGTACCTCGGAACTCAAACGGCTCCATTCTTGAAAATTTCGGCTCCCGAATGCCAAAAACCTGGAAGTAACTGCTCCGGTTTTTGAACATTCCCCAGAAAACAAATGTCCCACATGGCTTCTGCTGTGCAGAAACATAGCTGTCGGCCAATTGGAAGCCGCTCCTCGGAACTCGAACGTTTCGGAAGTCGAACGGTCTTCCGGAATGGATTATGTTCGAGTTCTGAGATAATACCTGTAATGTTATTGCTTTATTCCCTTTGCAAATCGCCTTGAGGGTTTTCTCTTGAATAATCGAGCGATGTACACATATTTATAAAAGGAAATAAAGAGAAACAAAATGGAATGTCATCGCAGCACGTGCATTGTGAGGTACAAGTCCCTGCCCTGAGCACATCACAGTCTAGAAAAACAGGTTTGGATGCTAGAGTAGAGAGATTCCTGCATTTCAGGGGGTTGGTCTAGATGACCATTGGGCTCCCTTCCATCTCTACATTTCCACGAATCTATGATAGGTGCAGGTTAAAGAGGAGACCAAAGATAGGATAATAAAGGCACAGGGCACAGTTTCTCAAACCCCTTGACTTCACAGACCCTTTGATGAACAAATAAAGTCATTGACGACCCCAAAACCTTATCAATATAAATGAAATAAAGTATGTGTTTTAAAAATTAATATACAAGAAGGCTATCAGAGTTATTATTTTTGTACTGTAAAAATGAATGGGTTAAAAAGTGAAACTCTGGGTTGCCTTGGACCAGTCACTGTCTCTCAGCTGAGCCTACCTCACAGGGTTGTTTTTGTGGGGATTAAATGAGGAGGGGTAGAACCGCACCTTGAACTTCTTGGAGGAAAAGGTTGGGGGTATAAATGCAATAAATAAGTATGAAATAGTACTACCAGCCAGCAGCCATCAAAAACCATTGAGGAAAACGCTTTAGTCATCAGTGCCCATTAAGAAAATAACTGTTAATTATCCACCAGCCTTTTCAAGAGACACCACACATGTTTCCAACTTGCATGCAAGAGATTCTTGGCTTTAGTTGTTGTTTTTTTTAAAGAAAGATTTCACTGAGTGAAATCCAATTTCAAGTGATCTCAGTAGCTTGGGAGGTGGCACAGGTTTGTTGCGTGTGTGAAATTCAAAAATTAAAGTAATTTAGGGTGGGGTGGTTTTTTTGCTGCATTTTGTTGTATTTTAAAAATGTAGTTTGAAGCCAACACCTTTAATATATATATATATATATATATTTTAATGTGATTAAGTACAATTTGAGGGAGGACGGGAGAGAAGACACTTTTAATTCAGCTCAGCAAAATGCAGAATGCCCCCCGGTTTTTAAGAAAAAGCTCAGCCAAGTTGCAGCTTAGAAAAACCTTACGGAGAATGAAAATTCTAAAACTTCAGAGACGGGGCAAAGAAGCACAATTCTTGGAAGTAACACACCATATTTGCAGCCATAAATTCACAAGGCAGGGGAGAACATCTGGAAGACAGTTTATTCCAATGATGGGGCAGGAAACAAACAAATGCCCCTCTCCCAGTTTCCCCAGTTATGGGAACGTACCCTAAACATTTGGGAGTGGGGGTCGGTGGTGGGTGAAATTTGCAGATCTGGGGCTTATCCTGTTTAAATCTCTTTCTCCCGCCGCTCTGCAGAGAGTGAAGAGAGAGATTGATTGGCACATTTGAAAAAAAAAAATCATTTTCTTCCCCTCTCCCCCTTTTCCACACCCAGCTCGGATTCTGACATCACCAATTGCTCCAGAAGGAGGCGGCGGCCAAGGGCAGCCCTTCAAAACAAGCTCCGCTTTCCGCCGCCTCGGCCAGCCCTGTGAACAAGAACCCAGCCAGCCCTCAGTGGCTAACAACCCCAGCCGGTGAGTAGCCAAAAAAAAACTTGGAGAGAGTGGGCGGCTGGAACTGGGGGGAGTGGGGGAGGAAGAGATTTTTAGGACAATTATGGATCCTTCTTTAAATACAAAAAGAAAAAGGTTGGGAGCCGGATGTGAGAAGGAAGGGAAGGGATGCAGAAAAACGAAATAGGATCTCGGTGCGAATTAGAGAGGAACTTTGCTAACAAAGGAGGAGGGAAAGGAAGGCGCGGAGAGCGATTTTCAACAACAGCCACAGCAATTCTCCCTCTTCCGCGCCGCCCTCTTAAGTGCCTTCTTTCTGCAGCTGTTTCATTTTTTGGGGGGCGTCTTAAAATCCTGCTTTTCCCCTTGCAATTTTGTTTGCACTGCGCTTATTTCAGATGCAAGGGCAGGCAGGGGAAATCAAGGAGTGTTTGTGTGGATCAGTCTAAAATGCAAAGTATATATATATATTTCCCCCATCTGAGAAAGAAGCAGCAAGCTTGGATTTTACAGAGCGGGGGGTTTAAATCCGTTTCTTGTCTTTAAGAAAAAACACACACAAAGTTAGCACCGTCGGGCTGCTTCAGGTTGCATGCAAGTAGATCTTTCTCTTGTGTGTGTGTGTTTTAAAAGTTGTTTCCTGGCATGTTTTCCTGGGATTGAGCCCCCACACGGGTGGCAGGCATTTCTTGTGGGCTGACGACTGTCTCCCCTCTAGTGGGGCGAAAGGGGATTACTCTTGGATTCAGCCAAGCTTTTTCACCACATGTCGGTTTGCGCTTTGTGGTTGCGTCTTGGCTCGCTTTGCAGCTTCAACCTGCACGTGCGCGCGCGCGCAGCACCCATCGTGGCCAGCTAAGTGCAAATTCTGGTTCGTGGCTTTATTATTTACCCACACGAGGGTCATCATAGCTGAGCAAGAGGCAGCTCGTGGATGGCTTGCAAAAAGTCCCATGTTCAGTTCATGACATCTCCAGTTAAGAAAGGATCAAGGGACAAGAGGGTGCGGCCTCAGAGTCGGGGCATCGGTGCGCCTTGCCCATTATTTTTCCAGTTCTACCTGGCAGCGCCAGGTGTCGATCCTTGGACTTATTTGCATGCAAAGCAGATGCTGTACTACTTTCCCCTGGAATCGAATCTCCTATATGCAAAGCAGTAGCCGAACAAAGTAATAGATTTGTGATCGTCCCAGCTGCAGTGAGTCTCCCAGGATTGACACCCCAAGTGGTTGGAATATATGGGTGCAAAGGTCTGTGGCAAGGCGGAAGGGTGGGCTGGTTGCTGCCCTCCCAAAAGAGAAATCGTTTGCGTATTGAGTCCACCAATTCCATCGCTAATGGGGATCTGTTTCAGGAGGGTGCAAAATGTAATGCATTGATCTATCCACATTCAGGTTAAAAAACAAATCGACCACAGTTCCCATGCATGCCCAGCACACATTCAAAGCACATGATTTCCACCCCCCACTGAAGAATCCTGGGAACTTTAGGTTGCTCCCTCACTGAGCTACAGTTCCCAGCACCCTTGCCAAATGGCGGTTCTCATGATCCCTTGGAGGAAGTCAAGTGCTTTAAATGTGCATTGAGTTGCATTGTGTGGATCTGCCCTGTTGCTTCATATCTGGAAATTTGTGAATGCACTTAAAAGAGAGAAAGAAAAAGAACCCCCTTATGAACATATGAAACCAATGTAACATTTTGGCCAGCCTCATAGAACCGTATTTTGTATGCTAACGTTAACAAGAATTTCATGTTCCCCATCTGCTTGGAACTGGTCTTAAGGACAGCTTAAAAGGCAATCCTTTTTATTTACTAGACATCTAAAGGTCTCCAAGTGACTTACAAACAATTTTAAAGCCTACTCACAAATACATTTTACCAGTGACACCATTCATTTAAAAAACTGTATTTCCATGTGTGTGGATTAGACATGCTGTCTGCTCACCCACCCAAAGGGGATGGAGTGGGTTGGAGACTGAATCAATAAGAAATCCTTGTTGGCACAGATTTCTTTGAAAAGAAGCTTTTGTGGTGCCCTTGAGATGCTTGCTGAACCATCCCTGTGACTGGTTCTGCGGATGCAAAACTGAGCAAGCAAAACTCAAGAGACTATCCGTGTCAAAATGGTTGGCATGAATCAGGCCACAAATGGGCGCTGGTGCATATTTAGAAGTTTTGGTTGTTGTTGTACCTGCGGCTCAAAGAGGAATTTTAGAGGCGCTTGATTTCAAGAGCACTTAGCTCATTTCAGAACTCGTTTAGCATTTGGAGCATGTTGAATAAGGAGCATTAAAAGCAGTCTCATACCAAATCAAAGAGTCATGGCTTCCCCCAAAGAATTCTGGGAGATGTAGTTTAAGGGTGCTTAAACTTGTTAGGAGATTCCCTATTCCCCTCCCAGTGCTACGATTCCCTGGGAAGAGGGATTGGCTGTTAAACCACTCTGGGAATTGTAGCACTGGGAGGGGAATAGGGAATCTCCTAACAAGTTTAAGCGCCCTTAACATACTACAGCTCCCAGGATTCTTTGGAGAAAGCTGTGACTATTTAAAGTGGAGTCGTCGTGCTTTAAATATGTGAATGGGGCCAGAATCTGGAATGCTGAACTACCAATCAGAATGAATCTGGAATGCCAAACAGCCAATTAGAGGGAATGTGATGAAGTGATGAATTATATTTCTGCACAAATTGAAGTGATGAATTATATATGAAGTGATGAATTATATTTCTGCACAAATTGACAGGGAGAGGCATTTATTTATTTACAATAATAATATCTATAAGCTGCCAACTCACCGTTGGATGATAAAATACTGAGCAGGTCACTGAATCATATTCTCAAAAAAACCCTAAAAAACTTGGCAAAACAAAAAGGCTTTCCATAGGGGGCAGAATATCAACACTGCAGGTACTTGTCTGATTTTAACAGAAACATTGTTCCAAAATGCTACATATGCTTTATGGTGCTGCTGCTGTGCTTTTAAAATAACACTGTGTTTTGGAATGGAAATGAACAGGTTCAGTGGTTATGTTGAGCAAGTATTGTCCCAGATGCATACAATTTATCAGGGATAACAGCTGGGCCACACTTGAGACTTTACAATCTCAAGTTGTTGAGTATTTGTTGGACTGTGTCAAGGGATGAAACGTGAAGCTTTGGGACTGCGTCGGAATCCCTGCTCCTTAATTCCAAGTGGAAAACCTGCAGCGTGTTTCTCTCTACACATGCTCAGAGGCACTCTTATTTATTATAGCCAACTCCACCTGCTTCTTTAAGGAAAGGGGGTGTGGCCAAGGAGGGGAGGCGGCTGTGCTTAATGGGTGTGGCTAAAGGGGGGAGGAGAGTCGTGGCGGGGCTATAAGACTGAGAACAAAACACCTTGTATGATAGTACTACGCCTGGCAGTGGAGATGGAGTCCAAAGGAGACATGTGAATTTGAGAACGCTCTGTATAAGGTAGTTTCCTGTGATATATGCCGAGTCAGCCACTGGTCCATCTAACTCAGGGCTGTTTGCACTGACTGGCAACAGCTCTCCAGGGTTTTAGAGAGGAAGTCTATCTCAGCCCTACCTGGAGAAGTCTGGGGTGGAACTTGAGGCCTTCTGCATGAAAAACAGAAGCTGTAGCACTGAGCTCCCAGCATCCAGCTCTCTCACAGGAGGGAATTTATCTAGGGAGGGAATGCCATTCAAGCAGAAATCTCTTCTGGCGGAACCGCAGAGTGTGCATTCGAGGGTGGCAGCCGCACAAATATTTGCTATGCGCTGTCTCCGGTGGTTCATTTCCAAGGGGAAGAAGGTACAGACCTGTTGGCGAGGCTGGGGTCAGGGGAAGGGCTGTCGCTCAGAGGCAGAGGCGGCTGCTTCGAATGCAGAAGCCCCGGGTTCAGTCCTGATGACCAGGAATCATCTTCTTTGGCGATCCCTCTTAGCCAAGTAAGATTGTCTTCTGTGGAGGCCAATTCTGGATCCACACGTCCTTTCACAGTGAGGATATAGGTTTCCGGGCAAGAGTTGATCATGGTGAGGGTTTGCCAAATGTGCCTTCCTCTTAGCACGTTTCTCCCTTGCGTCCTGAGTTTGAGCGTCTTCAAAGCCCATGACACCTTTAGTAAATTGTAGCGCTCGCAGGCCAATTCCAAGCCTGAAATCCTGGAGAGCCTCTGCCAGTCCGTGTAGTCAATATGGAGCTAGATGGATGAAGGTTTTGACCTAGCGGAAGGCAGTATCCTATTGGACAAGTCTCTGCCCTGAGGAACTTGCAATTGTTTTGACAGCTATGGCCATTCGGGGGCGGGGATCTAGACACGTATAAAAAAAATCGCTATGAAAATGCTGTTTTAAAGAAACGTTTTGAAAAACATATTGATTTGCTCTAAGTTCACCATCGCCATCTAGTGTCACATTTGTATAGTGCAGTTAAAACGTTATATTTGTGAAGGCCTGGCTATAGTAAAGGGTTAGGTCCAGTTGCGGATGACTCTGGGGTTGCGGCGCTCATCTCACTTTTCTGGCCAGCATGACTAAGCTGCTTCTGGTGAACCAGAGCAGTGCACGGAAACGCCGTTTACCTTCCCGCCGGAGCGGTACCTATTTATCTACTTGCACTTTGACGTGCTTTCGAACTGCTAGGTTGGCAGGAGCAGGGACTGAGCAACAGGAGCTCACCCCGTCGCGGGGATTCGAACCACCGACCTTCTGATCGACAAGCCCTAGGCTCAGTGGTTTTGACCACATGCATTAATTACTCATGTCCAGATTACTGCAATGCACTCTTTGTGGGGCTTCCTTCCTTCATGCTTAACCCAGAAGCTGCAGTTCGTGCAGAATGCTGCAGCACGATTGCTGACACGGGCGAGGCCTTGTCAGCATGGAACACCTGCACTCAGAGCTCTGCACTGGCTGCCAAATTGCTGCAAGGCTGATTTCAAGGTGTTACTCTTAGCATGTAAACCCCGCAACAATTAAAATGGACAACTACCTGACATTCAGAAGACATCTGAAGGCAGCCCTGTTCAGGGAAGTTTTTAATATGTGACATTTTAGTGTATTTTTTATCTCTGTTGGAAGCCGCCCAGAGTGGCTGGGGAAACCCAGCCAGATGGGCGGGGTACAAATAAATTATTATTATTATTATTATTATTATTATTATTATTATTACCCTTTTTACCTGCACAATCGCTTTACCTCACTGGTCTGCTTCGATCTATAGAACTGGCATGGGTAGAGGTGCCACATAATACCTGTTCTGATTTTTTTTTAAAAAAATGTTCCCATTAAAGATTTTCCCAGGTTACAAAAGTACAGACATCTTTATGTCGGCACAACCTGTTCTGCATTGATCTTTTAGTGCCTAGAGTAATATACCCTCTACAAAGGAAAGCTACAAGGTTTGGGGGCCCTTTAATTCTGACCCACCCCAAAAGCAAATAAGAGGGGTGGTGGTAGAGGGATGGGACAGAGGTTTGTAAAACAAGGAGAATGCTTTTGCCCTCTCCATCATAAAACTAGAGTGCAGAGTATCCCTGGGAATCTTGATTGACAAGAAAAGATCAGGACAAAGGGAAACCCTTCTTTCCACAACACAGCATTAAGCTGCAGAAATCACTGCCTCTGCATGCGATGATAGGTGGCCTTAAATGGGGATTATCTCAAAAGACATGGCACAAAAGGAAAATAGATGGGGAGGGAGGAGGAAATTGGCAAACCTGGGTGCAAGTCTATAAGCTAGAGCAGCTGTTCTCTTGACCAGCTGGGATGGAAAGAGTTCAAGGAGAGGAGGAGCCAAAAGTTACAGAAACATGGAATTGTAGATCTGGAAGGAATCCCAGGGGTCATCTAGACCAACCCGTTCCAGTTGCTGGTTTCACCACTGGCCAAGTGCCCCAACACTGAGGAAGTGGGTGACTGATGCTCGGCTACATGGACCTGTGGTTTGATCCAGCACTGATCTTGTTAGGTTTTGTTCCCATGGGGTTTCTTTGTCATTAGTGAGCAGGGAAGGAAATGCACCCCCCCCACAAACACCATGTTTTCTGGGGCTCAGCATAGTGATGAGCGAATCAATCAGTGCTTGTCCTCTCAGTTCCTCATTTTTCCAATCTTAAATCCAGTCCTCCACATTTCCAAATGGGCTCTTTTAACGCCAGCTGGAAAATTAACCAGCATTTTCGCTGCTAATTTCCCACAACATACACATTTTTGTATTCGGTCTTGCCTAATAGATGCACCTTTTGCAAATTTTTGGAAATAGCCCTCCTGTAATGCATTTGTGTATAGTGGTACTTGGTTCTCAAACGCCTTGGTACTCAAGCAACTTGGAACCGAAACACTGCAAACCCCAAAGTAAGTGTTCCACTTTGCAAACTTTTTTCGGAAGCCGAATGTGCTCCATTTTAAGTGTTACACTTCTGATTTGAGTGCCACACTTCCATTTTGAGTGTTATGCTGAGGTCTGTCTGCTTTTGCTATTTATTTTGTATTTTTGTTTTTGCTGTTTTTTTCTTTTGTTTTTGTGACTGTGTGGAATACAGTTCAGCTACTGATTGATCGATTGTGTGACTGCAGTATATTGTTTATTGCTTTCATTTTATGGATCAATGGTTTCGTTAGAGAGTAAAATTCATGTTAAATTGCTGTTTTAGGGGTTGTTTTTAAAAGTCTGGAATGGATCAATCCATTTTGCATTGCTTTCTATGGGAAAGCGTGCCTTGGTTTTGGAACGCTTTGGTTTTGGAACGGACTTCTGGAACGGATTAAGTGTGAAAACGAAGGTAGCACTGAATATCATTTTCAGCAACATATACCCCTGTACCTTAGTATATGCCTTCTTGTACACATCACTCGGCTGCAGAACTGTGCCACGAATTTTGCAGAAGCGTGAATGTCAAAAGCCACCTGCATTTCAATTCGCGAGTTGCTTTGGAAAGTACGAATTAAGTCGGTTTGCCTTTGAATGCAAACTGAATTGAATTTCTCCCCACTCCCCCCCTGTCTGTGTGCCCTTTAACCTGCTTTTTTAAAAAAAGCCCTAAGCATTGCAGGGTCACAAGGGCCAGAGCTAAAACTTTGCGCGAACGCTGATCCCTCTCTGCCCAAACCCCATTTCCTGAAAGTGTCATCTTGGGTGAGCGAAGGGTCTGAGGGCTTGCAAGGCATGGGAAAGTTTTGCTAAGAATCGCTCAGCTGTCATCGGCCATGACTTTGCCCTGGCTGGCTGAGGGGTGGAAGTCGGGCACACCCCAAAGTTGAACGGAATATAGTGGCGAGACAGAGAATGCCACTCAAGATCTTGACAGACAGTCGCTTCCCCGCCCGGTTATCCTGCGGATGAACTGCTCCTCTGGCCCCGTCAAGCTCATGAGTCAACCTTCAAAATGGGGTGGGAGTCTCAGGGCCAACAAGTGAGGAAAGAGCTGCGCTTTGGGAATTAGTGGCAGAAACGCGTCAGACAATGGCGTGGTTGTGTCCTCAGAATATTGTGGTGGCTGATTTAATGTGTTTAATCAGGGGAAAAACCATTGCTGACATTTATTAAGGACTGGGAACCTTCTTCCGGACTTGTTGCATGGAAGAAGAAAAATGAGCTCATAATATCTGGGTTTGAAGATGGAAAAATATTGGCTTGTAGAAAATAGAATAGTAGGATGTCCAATTTGAGTGGATACTTTGAATAAGTTACTATATTTAGCTGGCAGGCAGAGAACTGGAAGCTTTTCCATATGTTTTATTTTCTTGTTCTCCTCACTCTCTTTTCTTTTGATTTCTTTTCCCTTCTCTTTGCTCCTGTTTTAGATTAGGTTTTAAAAGCATTTCTTTTATTCTGGTGTGTTATAAAAAAGATACTTGATGTTGGGTATAAACTTTTGTATATCTTTTGATCAGTGTCAATAGAAATTAGAATGTTTTGGGGGAAGATAATATTGTGGTAGCTGCTTAATCTAGAAACTCTCTTCCTCTCACACCGATTTTTAGTTATCTTAAAAATCCCATCGGCATTAGCTCAGTGTAGGGGGCCTTTGCAATATCTGCAGCTCTTTTATGGTGGAATGGAATTTTGCAGAAACTGGTGCCCACCAGAGATTTTGGACTACAATTCCCATCAGCCCCTAGTTCAATATGCAGGACAGAAGATTGGAGAGTGATGGAGCTGTGGATGATGGACGTTTAAAACTGGAAGAAAAGGAGAGTGCCACAGGCCTCTGGAAATGTGGCAGCACAGGAAGTTGTCTTATAGTGAGTGAGATCATTGATCCATCTAGCTCACTATTGTCTACACTGTTTCCAGTTCTGGGCACCACAATTTAAGAAGGATGTCGACAAGCTGAAACATGTGCAGAGGAGGGCAACCAAGGTGATGATGATGATGATTTATTTATACCCTGCCCTTCCTGGTTCAAAAACCGGGCTCAGGGCGACTAACAACAAATTTAAAACACTTAATTGTAAAAGCAGCATAAAATACAGTATAAAAACTTGAATAACAATAAAATTCAAAATTCAGAAATCAGTTTAGGGGAAATAAGCATTAGGTAATCCCCAGGGCTAGCTGGCTGAATTGGTCCTACTTGGGCCAGCTAGGAGGCCAGGGGAGAATTAGCTGTGGGATCCCAGAGTGCGTGATCTTCATAAAAGAGGAGGGGAAGGAAAGTGAAGGGAAATAAAAGATAAGGCTGAATTCAAATTAAAGGCCAGGCAGAATAGCTCTGTCTTACAGGCCTGACGGAAGGAGGTTAATTCCTGAAGGGCCTTAGTCTCATGGGACAGAGCATTCCACCAGGTCGGAGCCATCACTGAGAAGGTCCTGGTCCTGGTGGAGGATAGTCTGACTTCCTTAGGGCCCGGGACCTCTAAACTATGGTTATTCATGGACCTTAAGGTCCTCTGCGGGGCATACCAGGAGAGGCGGTCCCGTAAATACGAGGGCCCTAAGTCGCATAGGGCTTTAAAGGTCAAGACCAGCACCTTAAACCTGACCCTATGCTCCACCGGGAGCCAGTGCAACTGGTAAAGCACTGGGTGAATATGCTCCCATGGCAGAGACCCCGTGAGGAGCCTCGCTGCAGCATTCTGCACCCGCTGGAGTTTGTGGGACAGTTTCAAGGGTCTGGGAACCAAGCCTTGTGAGGAACAGTTGAGGGAGCTGGATATGTTTATCCTGGAAAAGAGGAGGCTGAGAGGAGGTAGCATGGCCATCTTCAAATATCTTAAGGGCTGTCATGTGGAAGATGTGGCAAGCTTGTTTTCTCCTGATCTGGAAGGCAGGACCTGAACTAATAGCTTCAAGTTACAAGAAAGGAGATTCTGGCTACACATCAGGAAGAACTTTCAGGCAGTAAGGGCTGTTGGATGGTGGAACGGTTTCCCTTGGGAGGTTGTGGACTCTCCTTCCTTGCAAATTTTAAAGTAGAGGTTAGATGGCCATCTGTCATGGAGGCTTTAATTGAGATTTCTGCATTGGACTAAATGAATCTTGGGATCCCTTCCAGCTCTACAATCCAATGACTGGCAGTGACTTTCTGGGATTTTGAATAGCGGTCTCCACCAGCTCCACCTGGAGACTTGGGACTTCCTGCATTGCAAAGCACATGCTCTTTCACTGAGCTCCAGCCCTTTCCTTAAAATTAAAGGAGGATTCTAGTCTTCATGGTTCTCAGTGAAGGGTTAAATTAAACAAGAGAATAGAGAACCAGCATGTGCTGAGTTAGACCTTTGCTCCATCTTGCTCCAAATTGTCTACATGAGACCACATAATACCAGTCCTGAAAGACCTACATTGGCTCCCAGCATGTTTCTGAGCACAATTCAAAGTGTTGGTGCTGACCTCCTGCTCCCAAACAAATGGATTCAAGCTGCAAGAAAGGAGATTGTGACTCAAAATCAGGAGGAACTTTCTGATCGTAAGAGTTCTTCAACAGTGGAACGGTCTCCCTCGGGAGGTTGTGGACTCTACTTCCTTGGAGGTTTCTAAGCAGAGGTTGGATGGCCATCTGCCATGGATGCTTTAGCTGAGATTCCTGCATTACAGGGAGTGGACTGGTCTACCACTGGGAGGTCTCCTTCCAACTACAGTGGTACCTCGGGTAAAGTACTTAATTCGTTCTGGAGCTCTGTTCTTAACCTGAAGCACCACTTTAACTAATGGGGCCTCCCACTGCCACTGTGCCGCTGCTGCATGATTTCTGTTCTCATCCTGAAGCAAAGTTCTTAACCCAAGGTAATATTTCTGGGTTAGCAGAGTCTGTAACCTGAAGTGTACGTAACCTGAAGCATATGTAACCTGAGGTACCACTGTATTTGATAATTCTAACATCCCCACGCCCATTTGACAAATGGCATGTGACAGGATCAACGCTATCAGCCGAAGGACAGAAGCAACCCTATTCCATGAAGGATAGTTTCCTCGTGCTCCAGGATGATAAGCCTCAAGACTCTCACAAGGATGTTATTAGAAAAATTAAGATGATGGCACCGGACACATCTCAATGACTTCTCTACCCTACTTGGGCAAAAGGTTGCCAGGGAGAATGGAAGGAAACGCCAGCCAAAAGGTCACCCTTTGGGCACAGTCAGTGGCCTGATTGCCACGCCTGGAGCTGCACTTTGTTTTCTAACAAACACACAAAAACACAGTGTTTCCTAAATGTGTCACACAGGTTATCCCAGTAATCCTTACAAGCCAGTAAAGGAGCAGAGATGCACAGTCTCTCGATTTACAGTTTCGCAGCTTTAAATCTCTCTCATTCATACACACACACACACACACACCCCATTTTCAACAATTATAAAACATACTTTTATATATCTTATACAATTTTTTTTTTACTTCCGCCAATCATTTCCACTTAAACTCCAGCGGGTGCAGAATGCCGCGGCGAGACTCGTTATGGGGTTTTCGCTGCGAGACCATATTCATCCGGTACTATACCAGCTGCACTGGCTCCCGGTGGAGTACAGGATGAGGTTTAAGGTGCTGGTTTTAACCTTTAAAGCCCTATACGGCCTAGGACCCTCGTACCTACAGGACCGCCTCTCCTGGTATGTCCCACAGAGAAATTTACGGTCTGCAAATAAAAACATCCTGAAGATCCCAGGCCACAGAGAGGTTAGGCTGGCCTCAACTAGAGCCAGGGCTTTCTCGGCCGCGTCTCCAATCTGGTGGAACGCTCTGTCTCAAGAGACTAGGGCCCTGTGGGACCTGACATCTTTCCGCCGGGCCTGCAAGACAGAGTTGTTCCACCAGGCCTTTGGTCAGGGCGCAGCCTGACCCCCTCCTCTGGCAATCTGCACAGAATTTTGCTTAATGGTTGCCATCAATTTGATTTTAATTTGATTTTAATTAATTTTATAATGAATATTTTGATTGTTGTTAGCAGCCCTGAGCCCAGCTTTGGCTGGGGAGGGCGGGATATAAATAAAATTTATTATTATTATTATTATTATTATTATTATTATTATTATTAATTTACATTTCTTACTTTCGCTATTACTCATAACTAATGTCTCTCTTCTTTATCTTCTTTGCAATATTTCATATATTCCTCCTTACAAAACTTGCTAAACCCCGCCGCCAAGCCTCCACCTGATTGGTTGGCTACCTGGGGGCGTGGCGTGTCAGCCAGGCCAACTGGGCAGGGGCCGGAAAGTCCCCCCCCACCAACGCGGGAAACGGCTCCTGCTCACAACTCCTCCCCTCTGTAAGAAGGAGAGGCTTTCTCTTTCAAGGAAACAAAGGCTGGGGGTGGACAATTTGGTCTTCAGCCTGTCGCCAAGCCAGTTCCATTTGGATTGTTCAAGGGAGAACCTTTTTCCTAGGCTCCCGGCAGCAGTGTCACTAGCCGCTCCGGCACCTGGTACGGTGCATGCGTCAGCCGGGGCTCCACTTTGTTCTGGGGTGCTGCGAGGAACTCCGCCCCTTTGCAGCCCCTCCTGCCTGGCCACCCCCCCCCCCGTGGCAGCTGCTCTCGCTGCTGCTGAGGTTGCAAGGAGCCCAGGACAAGGGGGGGCAGGAGGCGGAGATCTGCACACAGCCCCTGCTGCAATTGACTGGACAGGGCGGGTACCCTCCAACTTCTCTCCTCCAGCAAACCAGACGTGGGGCACCTCAGAGAAAAGCGGGTGGGATGGATGAGGGGAGAGAAGATCAAAGAGACATCTGCTGGAATCCCAGGAAAATAGCAACAGTCTGGAAGCATCCCGGGTCTCTCTCAATCCCCGCCATGGAAATTCTACAAGAGCGTGATCTAATCCCTTTAGCCGGTATAACGGTGTAAAAGTCAAGTCCCTGCCTTGGCCTGAGCCCTCAAGTTCTGCCAGTCTGAGGAAGACAGAGTCTTAACCTAAGAACTGCCTTCTTGGACCAGACCAGAGCATCCTGTTTCCGACAAAACTCCAGCCAGATGCCCTTCTCCCCCTGGGAAATTGCAGCACACAATCTGTCAAAACAACCCAGAGAAGGAATGAGATAAGGAATGCAAACTGGAAGGATATGTGAAAATATGTCAAAATAGCTTTGACAGGCCTCTTTTGAAACTTTTCAAATAGGTCTTATTCCAAATAGTAATCCCAGCTGTGGCCAGAGAAACCTGCATCTGCTTAAGAAGATTGTATAGGATCAGGATTTATAGGGGAGTCGATGCCATTTATAGGGGAGTAGATGCAATTTAAGCAGATGCCACTCTGCTTAAAAAGCAGAGACATCACCTTGCCAACAAAGGTCCGTATAGTTAAAGCCATGGTTTTCCCAGTAGTAATGTATGGAAGTGAGAGCTGGACCATCAAGAAGGCTGATTGCCGAAGAATGGATGCTTTTGAATTATGGTGCTGGAGGAGACTCTTGAGAGTCCCATGGACTGCAAGAAGATCAAACTTCTCCATTCTGAAGGAAATCAGCCCTGAGTGCTCACTGGAAGGACAGATCCTGAAGCTGAGGCTCCAAGACTTTGGCCACCTCATGAGAAGAGAAGACCCTGATGTTGGGAAAGATTGATGGCACAAGAGGAAGGGGACGACAGAGGATGAGATGGTTGGACAGTGTTCTCGAAGCTACAAACATGAGTCTGACCAAACTGCGGGAGGCAGCAGAAGACAGGAGTGCCTGGCGTGCTCTGGTCCATGGGGTCACGAAGAGTCAGACATGACTAAACGACTAAACAACAACAACAACAACAACAACAACAAGATGCCACTCGGGCTTCAATGCAAGCTTGGGGGAAAATCAATATTTGGTCAGTGATGGGTAGTACAAATTTCAGTATCTGGGATACTTCAGTGGTACGACAAATAGAGAAAGCTGTTTCAGCTTCTGGGTTTTTCCTCAGACAAAATCACCTCACCAGCTCGCAGGGAAGCAGTCATATTGAGACAGGTGCCATACCGTCCAAATTTTTCAGAACAAAAAAACGGGACGCACATCATGCGCCACAATCTCAGTTGGCAAAAAAGCGCTATTTGGGGGGCAGGAACTTGTGCAGCTCCCCGAAAAGTGCTTTGGGGGGGGCAAGAGGGTGGTTTAAGAGTGCACATGATTGCGGTACCCAAAATGGGTTCTGTGAACCCGGATTGCTAATTTGGTTAGAGTGAGGTGCTGGTAATGCCAAGGTTGCAGGTTCGATCCCTGTAAGGGACAGCTGCAAATCCCTGCGTTGTAGAGGGTTGGACTAGAATTGGGGATCAGCAAACTTCCAGAAGGGGACCGGTCCACTGAGCCTCAAATCTTGTGGGGGGCCAGACTATATGTTGCTATGATTATGACCCACATTTTTGGCAAAAACCCTTATTGGGACCAACCCCCAACGTTGCCCAAATGTGATTTTTTTTTGGGGGGGGAGTGTTCCCTCACACACGCTGCTTCCTTTGCATTTTACGCATTGAGAGTTATTTCTCTCATAAGGGGGGGGGGGGAGCTGAGGTAAGTGTGCCATTCCTGTCAGCCCTGGAGAGCGTGTGAGCTTGCGTGGGTGAAGGGAGAAGCTGTTGGCCGCACTAAGGCCGGCGACGCTCAAGCAAAAATGTTCTTTTCTGCACATGAGGGAAGACCAGGCGGTGACGGCTATTTGCCTTTCCTTGGCTCACATCGTATAGCTAACAAGTGGCCTCCCCAGCAGAGCACAGAACTGTTTTCGGAGTCCAGCCGCCCAGTCGCTCCCAAGACGCCTTTGAGCCTCTGCTGCCGCAACTGCCCTTCCTGAGGTCAGTCACTGGCAGCTCCATGGTGGAAATCCGAACTGTGGCTCCTTTTCCCTCTTCCCCACCCTGGAAGAAAAGATTGCTGCGCGCGACGAACAGAGAAGGGGCTTTTCTCGAACAGCCGCTTGCCTCACTTTTGACCCCCAAGCCTCACTGAGTCACAAAAACAATCGCATGCGCTATGCTGGCTGCCTGGATTCCCAGACCATCCGCAGGCCAGATCTGGAAGGCAATTGGGCCTGATTTGGCCCGCGGACCTTAGTTTGCCGACCCATGGAGTAGAATCAGCTTTTCTCAACCTGTGGGTCCTTAGATGTTGTTGAACTGCAATTCCCATCACCCCTAGCTTGCAAGGCCAGAGCTGAGGGGTGATAGGAGTTGTAGTCCAACAACATCTGGGGACCCACAAGTTGAGAACCGCTGGGTCCCTTCCAATTCTGTGATTCTGTGCTACTCCAGAGGGTAGAAACCAAACCAATGGATTCAAATGACAGGAGAAATGACTCTGACCAAACATTGGGAAGAACTTTCTGACAGTGAGAGCTGTTGGACAGTGGAAATGGACTCCCTGGGGAGGTGGTGGTTTCTCCATCGTTGGAGGTTTTTAAGCAAAGTTTGGCTATCATGTATGATCTAGTTGAGATTCCTGCATTGCAGGGGGTTGGACTAGATGGTCTTTGGGGTTCCTTTCAACTTTTCACCATTTCTATTTTCCCAGGAATTTGGCCAGCATCCATGGCTGGTTGTGTGGGGTCTATATATCTTTGTCTCATTTTTATTCCTGGGTTTCATTCCTGTTGCTTCAGGATTTTTCTGTTGTGGGAAAGGCTTTGTAAATGCAGTAAACCTTGACCTAACCCTAAGCACCCAGCTGAGGGCACGTATTCCCTTTTTCTAAGGGAGACATTTGAGCAGGAGGAACAAGGCCTGTGTCTTATTTTGGGATTGGCAAATGGATGAGATGATACTGAGTCTCCCACCTTGGACAGTGTCAGAGCCAGTGTGGTGTAGTGGTTTAGAGTGGTGGACTCGTAATCTGGTGAACCGGGTTTGCTTCCCCGCTCCTCCACCTGCAGCTGCTGGGTGACCTTGGGCCAGTCACACTTCTCTGAAGTCTCTCAGCCCCACTCACCTCACAGAGTGTTTGTTGTGGGGCAGGAAGGGAAAGGAGAATGTTAGCCGCTTTGAGACTCCTTCGGGTAGTGATAAAGCGGGATATCAAATCCAAACTCTACAAGCCTTCTGTTTCTCTCTCAAACCGCACCCCAGCCGACCCTTGAGTGGTCTCTGCTCCATTCAGGGCAAACTTTTTGACCCCTGCCTATTGTGTACCTGAACAGCGAGCTGTTTGTTCAATGGCAATTCAGCTTCCTGCTTTGGCCTGCCGAAAGGAAAACCCAAGTGCTTTGTTCCAAACCAAACTCCAACTTTCCCTTTCCACGCTGTGCTGTGGAGGGACCGGCGAAACGGGGCAGAAATATCCTGGCCTTGCAGAAAGTAAAAAAAATCCCTGTTAAGGGGAGTTTGCAAAAGAGTGTTCGAAGAATTTCAAGGTCTCAGATATAGAATAAATATTCATAAATGCACACCTATCTAAATATATGAACCATGTGTCTGAAATAGTATGGGAGAGCAATCCTGAAGTTATTTTGACTCTCCCAGTGACCTCAAATATTCCTCTGCAGTAAGGGAGGCAAATGGGGAAAGCCTTCCCATTGTCTTTTTGCTTGCAAATCCTGTTTTAAGGGTGTATTTGTGTATGAATAGGGTGAGCCTGTGACCTGTATTCAGGAACTAAAGTAAATGGCCACAAAAGAATGGCTTTGCTGCCCATCTATTGCAACCAGTGACCATTATCAGGTATCCTGGTTGTAGACCGCCTCCTTCTGTGATGTATGTATGATGTTTGGGGGGTGGTGGTCTTGGGCTACAGGGTGGGCTATTTCAAGAGTCTGTATAAGAGCTTGCACACCACTGTTCAGGGTTCTCCCTCCTGCGTGTGGTGGATGGGAACCCTGTTACAACAGTATATTTTCCTTCAATAAAGATCAGGCTTACTAGCCGCTTTGCTTCTCAATATACTCTGGTTGGCCTCTGTTATTTTCTCCAACCGATAGGGAACCCATTTAAGGACTCTGTACGAGCTTTGGAATACCCCATAAGGGAAAGGGAACAGTTTTTTCATATAGCAAGAGGATGGTGTCTGGCCTTCCTAGAGCCTTGGGAAAACTCCCCCTCAAAACCCATAACCACCAAAGTGACAAATATAGGGTGACATTTATGGACAGGCCGTGGGTCAGTGGTAGAGCAACTGCCTTGCATGCAGTGGGTCACAGGTTTGGTTCCCGGCATCCCTGGGTAGGATTGGAAAGCTCGCTGTCTGGAATCCCAGAAAGCCACTGTCATTCAGTGTAGTAGTAGTAGTAGTAGTAGTAGTAGTAGTAATAATAATAATAATAATAATAATTAATAATAATATTTCTACCCCGCCCATCTGGCTGGGTTTCCCCAGCCACTCTGGGCAGCTTCCAACAAAAGATTAAAAACACATTAAAACATCAGTCATTAAAAGCTTCCCTAAACAGGGCTGCCTTCAGATGTCTTCTAAAAGTCTGGTTGTTGTTTTTCTCTTTGACATCTGGTGGGAGGGTGTTCCACAGGGCAGGCGCCACCACCGAGAAGGCCCTCTGCCTGGTTCCCTGCAACTGCGCTTCTCGCAGTGAGGGAACCGCCAGAAGGCCCTCAGAGCTGGACCTCAGTGTCTGGGCAGAATGATGGGAATGGACACGCTCCTTCGGGTATACTGGGCCAAGACCGTTTCCGTTTATTCCGACAGTAACAGAAGGGGAACAGCTCAAGCCCCCAGGTGCCTGGGTTCAACACCAGATCCGATGGATTCCTTTACGGATCTCTGGGTTGTGCAGAGAGGAAGAGGGCTTGGCTGTCGTGTTTGAGATGCCCGTCTTCCCAAAATTAAAATGCGAAAAAGAAGGAAGAGGAAATGAAGCAAAATGGAACGAAGAGAGAAAGAACTTCAGGAGAGCTTGGCTGAATTGGACCAGCATTCTGTACTCAGAGCAGCCAACCAGATGGGAATGGGAAGAGGACAAATACACCCCACCTCTCCCAAAGCTGCACCTCTCGCCGTTCCTACTTTTCAAGTGTTTTTACCTGGTGGGAATCTCCCTTTGAGCTGTGATAATGCCTCGTGCTTGCCTGGATACAGGATGGAGAGACCAGTGTGTGCATGTAGAAACCCATGGCTTTGGCGTGGCTGGAATGTAGGCTAATGTAGAGTCACACCTGTCTCTTCACCCACCTTTGCCTCTGGACCAACACACCGCTGGCATGCGGCCCACAAAGGAACACAGCCAGATGCCCCCGGGAATCCCAGAAGCAGGGCATCAAGGCAGCTGCCCTCCCCCTTGCGTGCCCCTGGAATTTGGTACTGCCAGATAGATTGCCTTGGTGAATGGAAGCTCTCTCTCTCTCTCTCTAGCTAGCTCGGCTAATTGAGGTCCAGCTCCGAGGGCTTTCTGGCGGCTCCCTCACTGCGAGAAGCGAAGTTGCAGGGAACCAGGCAGAGGGCCTTCTCGGTGGTGCCGCCTGCCCTGTGGAATGCCCTCCCATCGGATGTCAAGGAAACAAATGACTATCTGACGTTCAGAAGACATCTGAAAGCAGCCCTGTTTAGGGAAGTTTTTAATGACTGGTGTTTTAATGTACTTTTAATCTTTTGTTGGAAGCCACCCAGAGTGGCTGGGAAAACCCATCCAGAAGGGCGGAATATAGATAAATTATTAATTAATTAATTAATTAATTAATTATTATTATTATTATTATTCACCCTCTCCTCCGGAAGATGGACCTGCCCTCCTTTGCATTCAGCAATCTGAGGTGATCGAAACCAGATGCTAAAACAAGACTTAGCTCTTTTTAACTGTTTTGAAAACGTTTGTTTTTCTAAGCCACAAAGCAACAACCCTTAGTCTGCTCAAAATGAAAAACGACAGCTTGTCTGGGGCTGCCAGCTTCGTTTTGTATTTTTATATCCCAAAAAAAGAAAAGGAAAAAAGAACCAAGGTACATAGGCTGGGTTAGTTTGCATGCCCGAATGCCACAGTGTTAGCTTAGCAAGCTGCAACAGATGTTCCTTTGCCTCGCCAAAAGATATGGAACGTTGGATCTAAAGGGGATTGTTGAAGCAATAAATAAAAGTATATGAAAGCCCTATAGCGGATTGGTTGAAAAAGACCTGTGCGTGAGAACTTTCGAGATTCTCAGTGGTTCACGAATTCCCAGTGATACGTCTGCCTTCGTTTCTTCCAAGAAATCCCTCGCTCGATTCCATTCTGCCGGAGCATGTGAAAATTGCAGTGTGTCTCATGCATGAATTTATTTTCAGGTTTCTAGGCCTTATGACTGCAAAATCTTCTTTAAACCACAGATGTTACAGAAATCTCTTTCTTCCCAGCCATCGCAAAGTACACACTGCCAGAAATGGTATGATAAGACTAGAGTCAGAGTAGAGAGACCCTTTTCCAGTAAGAAATAAGTGCAGCTCATTTTTCTTCTAAGCTTACTGCTGCAGTGGGCCCCCTGTCCTTTGTCGGATTCGCTCAGCCAGTCTGTGCAATTGCCAAAGGCTTACACCGCCATGTTTTATATAAATTTAGTGAAATAAATAAATAGGCTACATTGAAGTGGTGCAAAAGTACAGGGTCTTCTCACACACCCCTCTCTGTTCCAAGCAAGCAAGTGGAATTTTCACTGTCTAAATGCACATTTGAGGGAGGTACAGGGACGCGAGTGGTGCTGTGGGTTAAACCACAGAGGCTGATCAGAAGGTCGGCGGTTCGAATCCCGTTGCTCGGTCCCTGCTCCTGCCAACCTAGCAGTTCGAAAGCACGTCCAAGTGCAAGTAGATAAATAGGTACCTCTCTGGTGGGAAGGTAAATGGCGTTTCCGTGCGCTGCTCTGGTTCGCCAGAAGCGGCTTAGTCATGCTGGCCACATGACCCGGAAGATGTTCACCGGCTCCCTCGGCCGGTAAAGCGAGATCAGCGCCTCAACCTCAGAGTTGTTCGCAACTGGACCTAGCGATCAAGGGTCCCTTTACCTTTACTTTATCGGACTGGGTTGCCCCAGCCACTCTGGGCAGCTTCCAACATAAATAAAAACACTGGACCTGATGGTCAGGGGTCCCTTTACCTTTACAGAGAAGGGGTGTGGCCTGGGGAGGGTTTTGAGGGCCACATAACAAGGCCTGGAGGGCCACATCTACCCCCAAGGCCTCAGATTCCCCACTCCTGGACTAGGATCTGGGAGATCTGGGTTCAGGTCCCCATACTCAGCCTCTATGAAACTCACCAAGTGACTTTCAGCCAAACATTTCCTCTCAGCCAAATCTACCTCACAGGGTTGTTGTGGGGGGAGGAGGAGCGGGAAGGGGGAGAACCAGGTGACCACTTCAAACTCCTTGAAGGAAATAATTATATCCTTTTGGGTTGGGGATATAAATATAAAAATAATAATATAATATAAATAAGAATAGAAGCTTGTCTGTGTGTCATGTGAAGGCAACTTTGATTTGTCTATCTGAGCAATGGATGAAGGCGGAAGCCAAAAAGTTGTTCTATAGGAGTGTTTTTCTTTATGTATGTATGCGTTATTACAATGGTACCTATAAAACCTTGTTTGTTGTATAGATAGCATAATACGTATGGAATTGTATTGTTTATGTTCTGTGTTTTAAGCCACCTGGTGGTCTTTTGAAGAAAAGGTGGCATATAAATTTAATAAGAAATCACCATCATTTCACAGTAAACACCCATTTCCAAAGCTCTGAACCACTTTCCCTCCTTGTCTTTTGGTCTCTTCCTCTAGACTAGAGCAACTCTCCCCTCGCAAAGATGCTGATTCTCCTCGCCTTCATCATCGTCTTCCACATCAGTTCAGCTGCCCTTCTGTTCATCGCCACGATTGACAGCGTAAGTTGCCCGCGAACAGCAATTTTTATTTTATTCGGGGTGTGTGTTTGTGTGCCTGGTGTTCAAAGATGAAAAGAAAGTCTTCGAAATGGAAGTGAAAAAGACTCCACAAATTGAAAGTGGAGACACTCTATGCATTTTACTGGAGGGGCTGGATGTTTTGAACCTGTTGCCACCATTGCCCTCCCTGACATTGGTCTTTGGCTGCTTTCAGCCTCCTCTAGAGTAAGGATATGGGAGCCAACCACCTACCCTGGTAAGAGGACCGTTCCCCTCTGAGCTGCATATAAGGCAGGCTCCTTGGAGTGCAGGAAGTGACTTTGCTGAAGTGTATCAATCATTTTGATGGACGATTTCTGATATTTAGAACTTGGCCCTCCAGATGTTTTGGGACTAGAACTCCCATCATCCCTAGCTAACAGGACCCAGTGGTCAGGGGGTGATGGGAATTGTTGTTCCAAAACATCTGGAGGGCCAAGTTTGGCCATGCCTGGTTTAACTGAACTGTAATAATCGTTTTGATGAATTTGTTATCTGCTTTATTTATGCGCTATTGTACTTGATGGTAAAGAGACTGCTTCTTAAATGCTATTGTGATTCTTGTGAGCTGGAGGCCCTGAGCTCAGCATTTGCCATTGGAAAAGCGTAATACAAATGTTAAATCAAATCAAATTGGGAAGACCAGCACCAGAAACTTTATTGTCAGTTAACTCTGGTTTTACTTAAACCTAGACTTTTTTTGGGGGGGGGGGAGTAATATTGAATTTTTTCTGTGTTTGTCAGGTTTTTGTCATTTTTCAATTTACCAACATGCTCTGTTTGTATTTTGATGTTTTGAAACGTCTGCTGGAAGCCATTTTGGGCACAGCTGATTGTGCAAAACTGGCGTCAAAGTGAAATTGACTGATCAATCCTCCAAGATCTATACTTTCATGTGCTTTTTCAAATCATCCTACTCCAGGCCTGGTGGGTCGGGGAGGACTTCTCCACAGACGTCTGGCATCGCTGCCTCAATGGCACTAACTGTACAGCCTTGGATGAGACCTTCCCAGGTGAGTCATCTATGCTTCAAATCTGTGCTTCCAGGTGTCATAAGAAAGCTGCAGAGATAGCGCAGGATAGCGCGCACCCCGGAAATGATCTCTTTCAGCTTCTGCCTTCTGGAAGAAAGTACAGGGTTATAAAGACTAGGACTAGCTGCCTGAGAAACAGTTTTTATCCAAATGCGATTTTGGTTTTAAACGCAGTATAAGGTAGTCTCTGTGGGAGTATATTGTATTTAATTATGGGGTATCAGAGTTTCTAGGGGGTTAACCAGGCTGGGATAGCTGGGATAGCAGGCTTGTTGGGTTTTGAATGTCTTATGTAGATTTTTTCAATTTCATTGTTCTCTATAGGACAATGACAATAAAGATTATTGTATCATATCAGATGGCTCTTCGTGCATCTCAGGGTGGGATTACTTCGTTCCCCCCACCCACCATCAATGTCTTCCCAGGAGTGTGTATTTTTTTTTAAAAAAATGTGACATCATCACAATAACATTTCCCCATGCACTTCTCTTCATCATTGGCTGGAAAATGTGATGACATCATGGCGTGCAGAAATGGGTGTTGGCCAATCTTTTTTAAGGATGTTCCTGAGTAGGGTTGCCATACACCTGTATTTTCCTGGACATGTCCTCGTTTTGGGGGGTAAAATTTTGGTTCCTGGTTTTTTTGCTTGACTCCTAAAAAGAACTACATTTCCCATGGGGCCTCTGCGGTGAAGCCGGCCATGTGATTGGATGCAGGCAGTTCCAATCTCGCTGCCCATTGGCTGTCCCGGGTGCCGCGCTTGATGCCGGAAGGGGGAGGAGGTAGAAAGTGATGATGGTAGCCGAGACGGAGAGTGGGGAGGGCATGCAGATGAGGATGGAGGGTGAGAGGTCTGTGGTGTCCTAATCTGGGTCATGGCCGGGAGAGACTTGCTTCAGCTGTTGCAGAGCGGCTGCAGTTCAGGAGCTGTTGGTGGGTGTTATGCAGGAGCTGGGCACTGTGGAAGAGGCTCGCTGTGCGTTGGCAGGGAACCTACTTATGGGGCGATGGGTATAGTTGGCTGCCAGCCGCCTGGGTCCCCTTGTGTGCAGTGCCCTTGCCACGGCTGCCGGCCATGTACCACAGCAGCAATTAGCGGCAGTCCTGGAGACCTCGCCTAAGAAATGCTCTCCTGTGAATAAATCTAACAGTACAGTGGTAGCTCAGGTTATATATACTTCAGGTTACAGATGCTTCAGGTTACAGACTCCGCTAACCCAGAAATAGTACCTTGGGTTAAGAACTTTGCTTCAGGGTGAGAACAGAAATCGCGCAGCAGCGGCAACAGGAGGCCCCATTAGCTAAAGTGGTGCTTCAGGTTAAGAACAGTTTCAGGTTAAGTGCGGACCTCCGGAACGAATTAAGTATTTAACCCGAGGTACCACTGTAAAACTTTCTCCTTCTGATCAAGAAACTAGTAGATAATACACCAATTCTTTCTAGGTTGCTTAAGCACAGAGTAGTACAGTGGACGCTCGGGTTGCGAATGTGATCCGTGTGGGATGCCCATTCACAACCCCCAGCGTTTGCAACCTGCAGTGGAGCGTCTGCACATGCGCAGGTTGCGATTCGGCGCTTCTGTGCATGCGCGACCGCCGAAACCCAGAAGTAACCCATTCTGGTACTTCTGGGTTTCGGTGGTCCATAACCTGAAAAAACACAACCTGAAGTGTCTGTAAGGTATGACTGTAGCTCATTTTGTAGATACAGGTAAACCAGATTATACATGGCTAGATATTAGAACCATTATGTTAAGAATAAAACACTATGTAGGCATCCGTCTCAAAGCTTGCTTTTCAAAACTAGAATGGTATAGTCATATGACTTTTTTTAAAAAAAGATGCTTAGCAATTTTTATATTAATTGGCAACTACCGTATAAGACGCACCAGACCACAAGATGCACCTAGTTTTTGGAGGAGAAAAACAAGAAGAAAAAAATCTGAATCTCAGAAGCCAGAACAGCAAGAGGGATCGCTGCGCAGTGAAGGCAGCAATCCCTCTTGCTGTTCTGGCTTCTGGGATAGCTGCGCAGCCTGCATTCGCTCCATAAGATGCACACACATTTCCCCTTACTTTTTAGGAGGGAAAAAGTGAGTCTTATAGAGCAAAAAATACGATGTAGTTTAAACAGTGAAATATAGGTGTGCAAGGCAGGAGGTGGTGGTTGGGAAGTTAAGAGCTTTTTGACAGTGGAACGGTCTCCTGTGAGAGGTGGTGCTCTCCTTGGAGGTTCTTAAGCAGAGGTTGGATGGCCATTTGTCATAGATGCTTTAGCTGAGATTCCTACATTGCAGGGGGGGGGTTGGACTAGATGACCCTCAGGGTCCCATTCAACTCTACAATTCTATGATTCTAATGCCTCTACCTGCCCTGGTTGCATCTCGTAGTTAATCCCCTGATTTCGCTGATGTCTGAAGAACAACAGAAGGAAGGGCAGGGCTGGCTGGCGCAGCCAGACTCTGAAAAGTTACTCTTTGTGGAAGTTGCATTTATTTGGGGAGCAGGAGGGTGGGAGGAAATGGATTCAGGAGAGTTGGCAAGAGGCTGACACCTTTTCTTATTGTCACTCTGCGCAAGCAGTGGCGGGAGGAAGTCGCTGGCAGGATGCAGGTGGGTTCCAAGAAGGAAAAATTAATGGGATGATTATTTTTTTATATAATTTTTATTTTTAAAAACAACCAGCCCGGAAATTAAATGTGACTGTCAAGACCTCAGAAAACAAACTTCCCTTTGGGAAGCACTGAGACGGTGCAGGGACTAGACTGCTAGTGTGGGAAGGCAAGCGTCAAGAGGTGCTTTGCAGATGTATTTTGAACCACTGACTACAGCATCCAAGGATCACCATCGAAGATCTGACCCAGCAATATTGGTTTGGGAGGGGTGGCAGCATATAAAAATCCATAGAGACCTTGGGGCAGTTCCTTCGTTGAGAGAAGTGAGGTTACAGGGAACCAGGCAGAGGGCCTTCTCGGTGGTGGCACCCACCCTGTGGAACACCCTCCCATGAGATGTCAAGGAAAGAAACAACTACCTGACATTTAGAAGACATCTGAAGGCAGCCCTGTTTAGGGAAGTTTTTAATGTTTGATGTTTTATTGTCTTTTTAATCTTTTGTTGGAAGCTGCCCAGTGGCTGGGGAAACCCAGTCAGACGGGTGGCATATAAATAATAAATTGCTCTCAATAAATTATTATTATTATTATTAGTAGTAGTAGTAGTACCCCGCCCATCTGGCTGGGTCTCCCCAGCCACTCTGGGCGGTTTCCAACAAAGATTAAAAATACATTAAAATGTCACACATTAAAAACTTCCCTGAACAGGGCTGCCTTCAGATGTCTTCTAAATGTCAGGTTTATCTCTTTGAAATCCGATGGGAGGGTGTTCCACAGGGCGGGTGCCACTACCGAGAAGGCCCTCTGCCTGGTTCCCTGTAGCTTTGCTTCTCGCAGTGAGAAGCAGTCCCAATCCTCTCCTACCTGCTTTCTTAAATTGAGACAAGGGATTGACACTGGCTCTCTCCCCCTTAAGTCTCAGGGTTGTCCTTGTAGAACTCACAGAATCCTAAGAACTGGGAGGGACCACAAGGGTCATCTATGTCCAACCCGCTGCAATGCAGGAATCTTCCTAAATGCACCGTAACTGCTACTTCCTCCCCACGTATGTTTTACAGACTACCAGTCTATCCAGGCAATTCAGGCGACGATGATCCTCTCCACCATCCTCTGCTGTGTGGCCTTCTTCGTTTTCATCCTCCAACTGTTCCGCCTAAAGCAAGGCGAGAGATTCGTCTTAACATCCATCATCCAGCTGCTATCCTGTGAGTACCTCCTCCCGGTTGAAGGATGGGCAGCGGCCGCTCTCACGAAAGAGAATGGAGTTGTGACAAGGAACTGTCACACTGACCCATTGCGCCATAAGACAGCACAAAGAGCCTGGGGAGGGTGCTCCCCATCTCTTCTCCCAATTAACCTCCGTCTCCAGGGCCTACCCCATGACATCACCAGGGGCTGCCCTTGGGTTGCATCCCAGACCCTGAAATTTCTGGGGCCAGACCTGAGACCTAAGTCTCCCCTGTCCAGGAACTGATTAGACCCAGACCACCTCGACAGCAAGATGGTTTCATGGATGCTTAGTGCTTCTTCCTGATTGCTTAGAGATCTTTCAGTCTTAACTTGCCGAGAACACCAGGAGGCTGGTTCCGGGCAGGTCTATCCTCAACCCATTCATGGGCTTTCTCCCTTCTCTCCCTTCCCAGGTCTGTGCGTGATGATCGCTGCGTCCATTTACACAGACCGCCACGAGGAGTTTCACATGGGTCCGCAGTACGACTTTTTCCAGGTGTCCAGCGGGCAGTACGGCTACTCCTATGTCCTGGCGTGGGTCGCCTTCTCTTTCACGTTGCTCAGTGGAATCATGTACCTAATACTAAGAAAGCGTAAATAAAACTGCAGCGGCTAGTTGAAGGGGGAAGAGAGAGAAAAGGAAACGGTCTGTCCGTTTCGCAGTACTGGGAGTCCAGTAACTATTTTGTATATAGCAGAAGAGCGGTTTTGTAGTAAGGAAAAGTTATTGTCTGTATTTTTTGTCCTGCCACGGCCCCCTTCCTCCTCCTCCTCCCTGCTTGGTGTTGAAACAAGGACTATGGGAGGGGGAAAATGCAGGTGAACTGGAACAGCTAACCCCCCCCCCCCGGCGTGGGTGGGGTACGTTAAAGGCAACCCATGCCTATGGTAGTCTCCCAAAAGTCATTGATTGTACCTATTCTTGTTTCCTTTTCTTATACAAGGTAATGTTACTAGGCATTAATAAAAAAAAGCATCCCTCCCCCCAGCTGGTTATGGCTCTGTAGGACAGATGTGAACAGCTGGCAGGGCACAGTAAACATTATTCTGTCGCTATCAACATGTGCTCAACTGGACGTCTGGGATTCTTTTGAGAAATAGGGATGGGATGGTGGTGGTTCTAGACTGCCCTTGGCCACAGAATAATTCTGTGGATCTGGGAGATAATCCTGCAGCCGGTAATTCCTCCAGTGATTGAATGCCAGCCTAGGAGGTTCTTTCTAAAAAGCAATGGTTTGGTGTGACGCTGGCAAGCTCAACGCTATGGTTCCGGGCTGATCTCAAGGGTCCATTTGGTTTGGCGCAGTGCCGGTGTGGTTAATGGTCATGGCAGGGGGTGGCAGAACAGGGGTGCAGCCTGCTCTAAATCAAGCTTGGGCACATCTGACCATGCCATGCTTCAAAATAATTCTAGCTGGGAGTGTCTTAAGTTATCGCCACGGAAGATAGTGCTCTGCTGCGATAGGTGTGTAGTTGAAGAGCCCTGAAAGGTTCAGAGAACGTTACCTGCCTAAGGCTGAAACAATTGCTTTGGGACCGATCCTCTTCCTGCTGAACCATGTATCCAGAGCTACCTCAAGAAGCCGCAAAGATGGTCACTGCCTTGATTGACACCCAGAGAGGCAGTTTCCCAAGCCCACCACCTCTCAGCTTGTTTCTGCGGCGGCAGTCCAGCCGTGTCTTAATCTTTACTATTTCTCTGCGTTTTGGAAGAATTTAAACGGAAAGGCTATCTTGTCTTTGAGAACAGTTACAGATAGGTAGCCGTGTTGGTCTGCCATAGTCAAAACAAATAAAATTCCTTCCAGTAGCACCTTAAAGACCAACTAAGTCAGTTCTTGGTATGAGCTTTCGTGTGCATGCACACTTCTTCAGGTATCTGAAGGGCCTTTTCCTTGCGTGGATCATGGAGAGCTGTCAGCACAGTGGCCGTCAGAAAATAAGTAACACCACCAAGTTGTTAGGGGCTGGCAAAAATCATTTGGAGGACCAGATATGGCCCTAAGAATTGCCACCCCTGCTGTAGGCAATATTAGGCTTAGGCAAACCAAAATTTCTGACTCAGAAGAAAGCACTGACGTCAAATCAAATTTTATTAAACGGTCACAGACCAGATTGCTTGACGTCATTTTAGCAGGAAAATGTCAGTGCTAAAGCACAGCTTCCCTACTTTGAGGTAAATACAGCAGGCAGGAAGACTCAATTTTTATTTTTACAACCAGGAAAGAGCCACCCAACACTACAGCTTTATTCCAGAAAAGTTTGGGATTCCTGATTGCCCCAAATCACGGCTTCAACCAACCAATGAGCCAGTATTTGGCTATCTGGCATATTTGTTGGCAAATATATCAGGTCTTTCCAATCTGTCTGACAAATTTACCCACCAAGTCACCTGGTTTTCAAAACCCCAGAGGCTCTTATTATTAGAAGGGGGGAAAACCTTGAATAACCTCAGGCTGCTCTTAAGGATCCCATATTTCACCCAGGAGCCTTGTTCGTATAGCTACAAATGTCTGACCGCCTTAACAACAACAAAGATGGCTTTATAGGGCATTAAAAGATATTAATGGAAAAGGACGACCCATCGATCACTAAGGCTGCAAAATCCTTCTCTCTGTTCCTAGGGTACCAGTCCCATTAAACTCAACAGGGACTTTCTTCTGAGTAAGCATGCTTAGGATTTCTCTGTCTGCAGGGTTGTCAGCTGATCTGCATCCTCTTGAACATCAGCTGCCTTTGGAATCATGCTGCCATCCAGTTTAAATTAAATGTGCATGTAGCTCATTTGATCTCTCAATACGAGGGACCTTTTTGAGATTTCGGAGAATGTGCAAGAATGCAGCTATTTAACAGACAACCATTGTGAGCGGTATGGAAGGGCATTTTTTAGTAGGAGCGCTTTTTGTGTGTGTTAAATATGTTTTCTTTTGCATCTTCGTATGGCCATTTCCCCTCTGTAATCCCCCTTTCATCTCTCAAAATGGTGCTCTAGAAAACCTGTCCTTACTATCGGCATTTTTTAAAGGTATGCCCAACTTGAAATGTTAGCATAAGCCTGGGGGGCAGGGAAGGGATGGGAGTGTTTTAGATCCTGCAAACAAAAACATTTGGCCAAATGGATAAACTGGCGACAACTCATTTTAAGTAAATCAGGCTAAGTTAAAAGACCAAGTTGATGATCCCAGCTCCTCCCAGAATCACTTTTATGCTCCTGTATGGAACATAGAACCATGCTTTTTGTGTGCCTGTAGTGACATCTTTGAAGCGATGGTGTATAGAGAGAAACCTTGTGACTTTTGCATGGTTGGGATAGACCCTACTGTGCAAAGAGAACCAGATCTGTTGCTCCACCCACCATTGGCATAAAGCCACTGAAAGGTTGCCCACACTCTGTTGCTGTTTCTCCCCCCTCCGCGCAATCCCAGATTTATTGCACCCTATTCCTGCACCATCCTCTCAAATCCCCAGACATTCCGCATGCAGCCACACATACATTGTATGCAAGAATCTGCACCCCCATTTATTCTCTGTTCTAAAGAATGAACTAGTCTGACCAGGTGTGTTTTTTATATAGATAGAATTTGTATTTATGTAAAAAAACAAAACAAAAAAAAGTACCTGTACATACATAGATAACATTATGCCAATTATATTTTCTGACCACTTTAATAGAAATTTGAATTGCAAATCATAATATAACCAGAGAATACAAAAAACCCCAATTCTGACAATGCTATTATTGCCTTTGCCACTCGCCTGGGAATAATAGGCACTCCTTCGTACGTTAGTACTACCATTTTTCAAGTTCTGGGGTTGGGGGAGAAATTGAGAAATCCAAAAATGCTTAGCGGAGGACAGTGATTGTCAAGACTGCTAGCTTAGCTCTACCGACTGTGCCTCGGTTGTTTTGTATTTTATATACCATCTGTGTACACGGAAATAAAAGTTACAACCAGTATTGTGCCGATACCGTGTTGCAGTTTGGTTTCTTGGCAGCATCTGCCTAAACGCTGAAGGGAAGCCCAGCGTTTTTTAGGAGATGCTAGATATTAAGATGAAGAGGTAGGAGTGGGTGGGACTGTACACCCACAAACGCCTGCCGAGTTCAACCAAGCATTCTGAGACTAGCAACTTTCATTTCGTTCTCAAGCAGCCTTCTAGCCCCAAGGACTGGGAAGACAGGCTTGAAAGCGGCGCCTGACTGGATACTTGGAGGTAGAAGGCCTGCCTCTTTGTGCGTCTTGAGAATTTCAAGTGTTCAAAGGCTTTAATTGCTTTGCCTTCTTTCCCCATGACTAACAAAAGCAAAAAAATTAATATGTGCACTAAGCAGCTAGAGGTTTAACTGGATTAATCAGTACAGGTGACAAAGACACCGGCTTTCTTAGTGATAGGGTCCCACGAGGAAAGTTGCCACCGGTGACCATGAATTTTAGCTCTGACGACCAGCAGGGCTTATACGCTACAGGTATAACTTTAAAAAAAAAAAAAAAGCCACCAGGAAGGCAGATCAGATATGGCTGGAGTTTTCCACATCTAGAAGTTCTAAGGAGGAACTGGCAACCCTAACTAAGCTGTAGTAGGTCTGCGAGCTGCAAAAATGGGAGGGGGGTATTTTTGCCATCTTTGTAGTGCAGGTGGCTTTGGAGCATCACAAATGGCTTTTGAAACCTGCCCTTCAGGCAAGGCCACGTTTCTAATTTATAAAGCAAAAGGAACAAACTTCCACGTCTGCTAAAGACACACTAAAGGTGACGTGGAAGAGAGACCTGGAAGAGGCCATAGATGAGGCCATAATGGGTGCAATTATGAATTTCTTTCTGCCAATATATATGAAAATAAATTGAAGGGAGCAGGGGTGTCAACGCCCCCCACATTGGGGGGGCGCATCACATGACGTGTCCGCTCCCAAATAGCAGGCCGGGCCGGGACACACTGGTGTCCCACCCCCGCTGCTGTGATGCCAGTGCTCAAATGGCTGCCTTCTCCCCACACAGCATTGGGGAGGGAGAGGCAGAGTGCAGCCATCAGGCTCCACGCTCAGCCTCCTATCCCCGCAATATCAGGTGAGGAGGGGGAGCGGACCACAGGGTTTTGGGGGGATGAAGACTCCTTGAATTTTTTTTTTTGGGGGGGGGAACTGAAGACTCCTCAGCCCCCACTACCCGGCACGCCTGCAAGGGAAACCGTTTTGGTTGTCTGAGCTTATAGGAACTGTAACTAACAGGGGAAAGGGGCCGAAGCAATTCAGATGCTGTTGAACTACAAGTCCCATCAGCCCCAGCCAGTATGGTGAACAGGCCAGGATGATGGGAGTTGTAGTGTAACAACAGCAGCAAAGCCAAAGGTCCTTTCTCTCCCCCCTCCAAAATCTAAAATGTTAAGGGCGCCCATCGCAGAAAGGCAAGAGGTCAACGGGAAGTCTCAGAAGTGAGGTGTCAAACCTTACCGTAACTGGAATCCTGAAACTGGCGCCAGCCATAGGCAGCATAGAGAGAAGAGGGACACATAAAGTAGACGTCCTGTAGGAGCCTAGATCCCCCCTCACAGGAGCTACGTCATCGAAATGGCATGAATGTCACTAAAGGGTCCATAACGTCCATAAATGTCCTTTGACTGGATGGTAAAGTAACACTTGGAGCAATCAGCAATCTGAGCTAACGAGCAACCCATGGGGAGAGGCATGGCCTTAATTTCCCGCACCCTAAGCCAGCTGGTCGGCACACCTTTACCGACAAACTCCAGGCAAACGAACAAGTGGAAGCTGTCTAGAGGAGCACACAACGGTTCCGCCTTTCTGACCTCCCACCGCAGGCCGAAGCCTTTGGGCTTCTCCACCTGAACCACAGTGAGGTGCAGCTTTTGAGGTGGAAGGGTATATCTGAATCTGAACAGGCTCTCCAGCTGCTGCTCAACCTGCGGTAATGGAGGGAGGTGCTGAAACGCTTCAGGGACCTGTGGGGAAAGCAGGAGCTTCGGTTAACAGGGCGGCTAAAAAGGGCCAGAACAATCCATTTCAGCTCAACCATTTACATGTTTGACTAAAGGGACTTCCGTGCAAAGAAAGGAAGTACGGGCTATCCCACTTAAGAGCAGACCCACTGAAATTAATGATAATGACTAAAGTGGTTCCATTAATTTCAACGGGTCTACTCTGTAGGACTGGAACTGGCGACAACCCTGTGTATGTCTCACGCACAAAAAACGAGGCTGCTCCCCTTGTTTGCATTGCTTATATTTTACTCATTTAAAGTATTAATAGCAAGCTCTTCATCGGATGCTTTCAACCCCAGAGCAGGAAACAAAGTAACAGAAATAAATGGAGGAAGATATACAAAAATTACAAAATCCTATAAATAGAACCAGCAAACAATTAAGCAAATCTGTCGTGCAGCAAACAAGCAAAATCACAACAATGTAAATTTACATTTCCAGTTGCTCACCCACCTGCCACCACTTTGAGGTTTTTTTCTCTACAATCAAGCAGTATAGAAATTTTATGAAATAAGACTAATAATCAAGACCACATGCAAAGCTAAATCACCAGCTTAGGCAAGGAGCATGTCCAACACCACCTCCTGCAAGCTGCCGGACACTTAGCAGATCAGCATGTCTCCATGAGAAAAATCATTATTTGTTAAGTGGCTACAGCAACAAGAATCCCACAGGGAATGTTGCATTATGAAACACATGCTGTTTTCCTTCCTAGAATTCTTAACGGTGAAATACTGAAGGCACAAATGCAGACAATTCCAACAGGAAAGGAAAGTGGGCATCTGCAGAAACCAGTGGGGCTGCATAAGGAACTTACAGATGAGCCGAGATTTAAGAAGGGGATGCATACGAAATGGAGGAAAGGGGAAATCACAGAGGAGGAGTAAACATGAGTGGCCGAAAGTTGCGCGGTGAATATCAAGCAGGCTAAAGCTCAGAATGAGCTCAGTCTTGCAAGAGAGGTTAAATATAAAAAAGGTTTCTTTGGCCACTGAACTGCGGATTCTTGTTGCTATGGTCTGTCACTGCTCTTACTTTGCAGTATCATAATCTTATACGCATTATTCTCCGCCGCCAGCAAGGTGCATTAGTAAACAATGAATGGATACGGGTTGCAGATAAACATCAGGCAAGCTTTGCCATTTCACAAGCTTGGTAAAGGCAAATCACTGCAATTTTTCCCTAGTTCAAAATTTTCTTAAAACCCCCCGACTCTGGCATAGCAGGAAAAGACACTCACAATTACCTTGATGCTGCTGTCTTCCCACACCTAAACTTCTCTTTAATGCAAAACTATTAAGAGACAACGTTCAAAGCGAAACCCCTCTCTCCACAGAGCATGCTTGAGTCATGCTCCTTGTGTTGCCAAACTGGCATTATTTTGATCTGGGAGCCCCAATTACATCAGGTGTGCGAAACCTGTGTCCGTTCAGCTGTTCTCGAACTACAGCTCCCACTGTCCTTGACCACTGGCTGTGCTGATGGGATCTGGAGTCCAACTACATGTGGTTTCCCAGCCTTGAGCTAAAAGCAGTTTCCCAAACTTAGGTCTCCAGCTGTTTTTGGACTACAAATCCCATCACCGCTAGCTAGCAGGACCAGTGGTCAGGGAAGATGGAGTGTAGTCCGAAAACAGTTGGAGACCCAAGTTGGGGAAACCCTGAACTGAAGAAAAGCCAAGTGCTGTAGCATTCCTGTCGCTGGGGCTAAGAAATGTGCAGCTTATGTTACAAGATGGCCCTCTAGTGGCTAAGAGGATGAAGGTCATCCTTCGGTATGGCTTGGGTGGACTGCTCCTCTGTCATCAGTGCCTGACAAATTCTTGTTGATATTTCAGATCCGGCTGTGTGCTGAAATCAGATACGGTGTTGGGACTCACTGTTGGGGGCAAGGGGGGGGGGAGAGACCCTCCTTAACAGCAGAGTTTAATGCCAGCAAAGTGGTGTACCTACCCACCTGATTGGAAACTGTCTTAATTCTGCGCCAGCTTATTTGTCCATCTAAGCTCAGCGACACCTACTCTGACTGGCAGCGGCTCTGCAGGGTCTTAGGCAGAGGAGGTTCCTGAGGTTTGCAGGTGGGTCTCCCCTGGCTATACAGAAATACGGCTGGTTGGGATGAGGAGCAGGGCTGTTTCCTGCTTTGCAGAATGAGACCCCTGTGGAGACTAGGCACACACCGGGGGGGGGGGGGGGAGTGCTTCTACCAACAGCTCCCAGTTTACCTTGGTGTTCTTCACCTGTCAATACTGAAGATGGTTTAGCTCTGTCTGCTGCAGTTTGTTTTTATAAATTCCTATTACAATTATTATGCTGTTTTTAATGGAGGACAAGACGCTATCCACGGCTACTACCAGCGGATCTCCAACCATGTGGCAGGAGAGGATGGCAAGTGTGGCAGGAAGATTCAAGTATGATCCAAGAATAATTTGATCATTTTCGTATAGTTTAGCATACTACAGTGGGTTATTTTTTAACAGAATGTGGATAGGTATCTTTTCAAAATGAGAACCACGAGCATCAAATGATATACTGAAGACAATCCTTTCCAATGCATTTCTTTTCAATTAAAATTTTGGTGTCGTGCGAGCAAGTTTTTATTCTGAAAGTGTAGCCTGGAGGAAAAAACAGTACCATTGGATCGCAGGGATCCCATCAGCATGTGGGTTTCACACAAGCACCAGGCTTGGCACTGTGAAAACAGGATGCTGGACTAGATGGGTCATTGGCCTAATTCAGCAGGGTCCTTATGTTCTGAAGTAATTTTAGCAACGGTTGTATATACTGTGAACCCTTTGAGATTTTACAAACTGAGAAGAGGTCCATATATTTTATTAAATAGGAAACAATCAATGAACGATCTTTCCCATCGCTCGCTACCCAACCCTTAACTGGAGATGCCAGCGACTGAACCTGGAAACTTTTGCATGTGAAGTGGATGCTCTGCCACAGGGATGCTGCTGCCCCCTGAATCGCACTTCCAGAGACTGGGACCAATCCATCTACAGTGGTACAGTGGTACCTCGGGTTAAGAACTTAATTCGTTCTGGAGGTCCGTTCTTAACCTGAAACTGTTCTTAACCTGAGGTACCACTTTAGCTAATGGGGCCTCCCGCTGCCACCGCGCGGTTTCTGTTCTCATCCTGAAGCAAAGCTCTTAACCCGAGGTACTATTTCTGGGTTAGTGGAGTCTGTAACCTGAAGCACCTGTAACCTGAGGTACGACTGTACGTGCAAAGGAGATGCTCTCCCACGGAGCTCTCATCCTTCCCCATTCTATGCACACCTACCTGGGAGTAAAGTGGGACTGCTTCAGATGCCTTGAGACTCATGGGCACCACCCACCAGGGCTGGGAAAAAGGCATTAGTGCCATTAAGAATTAGTATCGCTGGCACCAGTCTATCTCGAGAGACAATGGAGTGCATTTTCAGGGGTGAAGTCAAACTGCTGGAGAATCGCAGCGCCTGCTGTGGTTGCAGAGACCATTCACGCACAACTGCTGCCTCCCCTTTTGTTAATGCTGTGTTAACAGCATCAAAGTGACCCTGCACAGTGCACAAGCCTGAGCAGTGTGTATTGGAAGTCCTGGGCTGCTCAGATGACAAGATCCCCCTCTTAGCCTCACTGATGTTGTCCAAAGGAAAGTAGAGCAAGACATTGGCTGCAGGAGTTGCTGGAAGGAGGCAAACAAAGCACTATCCAACTGTCTTAGGGACTCCACTCCAGATTTATGAAGGGTTTACTCCTTGGCCTTTTCTTCCCCCCGAAGATACCCCACAAGGCAGCGGAGGTTTAGTATCAGAGTTCTCCTTCGCAGGCTGACAAAACCCATCTGCCCCTCACTTCCATCTACAGCACAAACAACCCTGAACAATCCAGAAGGAATACAACATGCCCCCCAGTGGAGGTACTACTCCTCCCTTTACACCCCAAATACCCTTAAGAATGAATGAATGAATAAATCATTTAGCTACCTCATTTGATGTTTGCAGCACAGGCTGAGGATGATTTAGGACCGGGCTTTCTACGGGTGAATCGGTTTTCTTAGTAGCACAATATTGGAAAGAAGAAGGTGTCCCATCTAAAGAAGACTGGCAAATTAAACTAATGGAATACGCTGAAATGGCAAAATTGACAATGAAATTAAGAGGAAGAGATAATAATGAATTTAAGGAAGAATGGAAGATGTTTATTGCATATACAGTGGTAGCTCGGGTTACAGATGCTTCAGGTTACAGACTCCGCTAACCCAGAAATAGCACCTCGGGTTAAGAACTTTGCTTCAGGGTGAGAACAGAAATCGCGCGGCGGCGGCGGCGCGGCAGCAGCAGGAGGCCCCATTAGCTAAAGTGGTGCTTCGGGTTAAGAACAGACCTCCGGAATGAATTAAGTACGTACTCAGAGGTACCACTGTATACAGTTGCGATGTACACAGGTTAGTACACAGGTTAATACATTAGCAGGGTTTTAAGATTACTTGTAATTTATTATGAAGGTGATTTAAATAGGTTACAAATTTAACAATGGACATGCAGTATCTTAATAATAGAACCAAGGAAGGGATTAGAGGGAAGTCAATTTGTTTTGTTTTTGCATTGTTTTTTATTTTGGTTATTTTTGGAAAATCAATGAAATGTTATATATATAAAAAAGGGTTTTCTTTGCAATACTTTTTTTCTTTACCAACTCCTACAAAATGAAGCATTTTAAATATTGCTGGCACCGAGCATATACAGCAGCTGTCCTCAACTTGGTGCCCTCTAGGTGTTGTCTGACTACAACTCCCATCAGCCCCCAGCCAGCTGTATAACATACCTGGGCCTTAGCCCTGTGTACCTGAAGGAGCGTCTCCACCCCCATTGTTCAGCTCGGACCCTGAGGTCCAGGCTCCGAGGGTCTTCTGGCAGTTCCCTCACTGAGAGCTTACAGGGAACCAGACAAGAGGGCCTTCTCAGTAGTGGCACCCACTCTGTGGGATGCCCTCCCATCAGATGTCAAGATGAATAACTATACAATCTTAGAAGATGTCTGAAGGCAGCCCTGTACTGGGAAACTTTTAATGTTTGATGTTTCACTGTGTTTTTATTTATGTTGGAAGCTGCCCAGAGTGGCTGGGGCAACCCAGTCAGATAAAGTAAAGGTAAAGGGACCCTTGATCGCTAGGGTCCAGTCGCAAACGACTCTTGAGGTTGCGCTGCTGATCTCGCTTTACTGGCAGAGGGAGCCGGTGAACATCTTTCGGGTCATGTGGCCAGCATGACTAAGCCGCTTCTGGTGAACCAGAGCAGCGCACGGAAATGCTGTTTAGCTTCCTGCTGGAGTGGTACCTATTTATCTACTTGCACTTTGACGTGCTTTTGAACTGCGGGAGCTCACCTTATCATGGGGATTCAAACCGCCGACCTTCTGATCAGCAAGCCCAAGAGGCTCAGTGGTTTAGACCACAGCGCCACCCGCGTCAGAAGGGTGCAGTACAAATAATAAAATTATTATTACTACTTAGCAGAATCAGCTGTATGTTCAGTCCACCACTGCAGCAACAACAAAGGCAGGAAACCAATAATGCCAGTCACATTCCACCACAGCAACAGCTTCAACTCACCAGAAAACTAAAGTATATATGTATCAATTAAATGCAGGGCTATACTGCTGCTCTGCAAGATATTGCTTATGTAGTTTTACATTTCTCATTTAGTTCTGGGCACTGCATGTGGAAAAGTCATTTATACATTTCAAACATCGCCAATACATTAACATGGATATGAAAGCACGCACTTTCCTCACCTTTGTTGCTGTCATCTCCTTCATCAGTCAAATCGATAAATAATGGGTTCTGCAATTAAGAGAATTCAAATCGTTTAAACATAAGAACCTCAGCAGAGACTGCTGGATCAGGCCAAAGGCTCACCTAGTCCAGCATCCTGTTCTCACACAGAGACCAACCAAACATATGTAGAAAATTCTCAAGCAGGGCCTGAGCACAAATGCACCCCCCCACTCCTGTGGTTTCTAGCAAGCAGTATTCAGAACATTGCTGCCTCCAGCTGCCCACCTGCAATTCCCAGCAGTTGGTATTCTGACACTGGAACGTTGCACCAATGGCTACTAGCCATTGTGGCTAATAAAGTACAGTGGTACCTTGGTTCTCAAACTTAATCTGTTCCGGAAGTCTGTTCCAAAACCAAAGTGTTCCAAAACCACGGCACACTTTCCCATAGAAAGTAATGCAGAACAGATTAATCTGTTCCGGACTTTTAAAAACAACTCCTAAAACAGCAATTTAACACAAATTTTACTATCTAACGAGACCATGGATCCATAAAATGAAAGCAATAAACAATGTACTGCAGTCACACAATCCATCAGTAGCTGAACAGGGTTCCACACAGTCAGTCTCTCTCTCTCTCTCTCTCTCTCTCTCTCTCTCTCTCTCTCTCTCACACACACACACACACACACACACACACACACACACACACACACAGAGCCACAAAAAAGCAAAATAAATAGCAAAAACAGACAGACCTCAGCGTAACACTCCAAATGGAAGTATAACACTTAAAGAGAGAAAAAGGAGCATGTTTGGCTTCTGAAGAAAGTTTACGAACTGGAACACTTACTTCCAGGTTTGCAGTGTTTGGGTTCCAAGTTGCTTGAGTACCAAGGCGTTTGAGAACCAAGGTACCACTGTACTACAACTAATTTTTAAAATGTGCTGCCAAAAATTGGGACAAGGGGCTTGTCCCTGCCGAAAACTAGAAGTTTCTCAGGATTGGTCCTGGTCTGTAATAGGACCGGGGAGCCTGATGGCTGAATGCTTCCCCCTCCACAGTTGTTTGGCTCTCAGACATTTTCCCCAGGCCTCTCCCTCTGTGCTCCCGCTGGTGTAGGTCCTTGAACTCTGATCATGGCTCCCGCTTGCTTGGATGGAGGATGAATGGAGACTGGGGTGAGGGAATAGCAACGGCTTACTTCTGTAAGCCGTTGGAAAGGAACTTGCCGAACGGTTCCAGCACACTTCCTAATATATGTTCCTAAAACAAATCAAACTGTATGATTCTATGATAAAACAAGCTGTTCATATTCTAGATTTAAGGTAGTACATTACCACTGATCAAGATTCCCATGGTAACGTTCGCCTAGTGTAAATTCCTTTGGGACTCAAGCTGGCGCAGATGGGCAGGCAAGTGTTTCAAATGAGGCCAGGAGGCCTGTGCATGTAATTTACCTTGCAGAGCAAGATTCGGAGGGTTCCATCTCTTAAGGGGGTCCCCCAATTCAATATAACTGGGCACACTTGATCATGCGGCAAGGCCCAAAATGTCACAGCCACAGATTATGTGGATGACAAATTTATTTATTGCGTTTAACCCCTGCTCGAAACACACTTTAAAGTCATTCATCATTCAGATCCGTTCACTATAGGATGGGGAAAAGGAACAAAATCCTAGTTGCACCAGAGAAGAGAATCTTAAAGAATACTTGGAAGATGGAGCAAATTTATTTTCTGCTTCTCCGAAGGCAGGTGCCAAACAAGAAAGGAGATTCTGACTAAACTTTAGGAAGTCATTTCTGATGGCAAGAGCTGTTTGACCGTAAAATGGACTACCTCGGAAGGGTGTGGACCTTTGGGGGGACTAGATGACCCTTGGGGTCTCTCCCCACTCTACAATTCTATGGACAGAGTGCGGTGGGGGAAGAGTTGTTAAAGCTGACCTTAAAGTTGCATGGAGTTTCAGCTGAGGTAGAGGCATTTACAGATGTTTCTTTCTGCTGAACACCTAAGGGAATTTGAGAGAAGTGAAAATTTTAAAACGCTTGAACTCGTCTGACAAAAGATCATGGCTTCCCTCTGCAGGAGCTGTTGCAAGCATATAAGGAAAACCTGTTGCCCACTCAAAATGTGTCCAAGAATCGACAGACGCAGCGGTGGAGAAAAAGAAGGCAAAGTTTATTGCTGAGCAATAAAGACCCAGTGGAATACTTTCCAGAGCCTGGGTATCCAAGCCCCTTGGGCTTTGGGTTTATATACCTGATTACAAACAGCGTTAGGCATTACATATTGCAGCAAAATCAAGCCAATGAGCGGGGCAAAGCCCTTCCTATGCCCATGTAAAGAATAGTTCTGCTTTTCCAATATTGTGCATCATGATGCCCTTTACCCTAATTTTCAGCTATAAAGAGGGGAAAAAAACCTATTTGACCGTTGAAGCTTGAGTAACCCCGCCATCTTTTATTGGCTAGAACATTGCATTCTGTGGCCGACTTCTCTTTCCCGTTTCCTCCATCTCACCCTCCATCTCGTGAGCATGAGAAACAGTCTGGGGAAGGTTCCCTATAGGAAATGCCAACACATCAGAATTATTGTTTCCTTCTAGTACAATAGCAGGGCAGAGAGAAATAGGGCATTGGATTCCTGAGATTTAGGCACTTCTAGCTCACTGGAAGGACAGATTGTGAAGCTGAGGCTCCAGTACTTTGGCCACCTCATGAGAAGAGAAGACTCCCTGGAGAAGACCCTGATGTTGGGAAAGATGGAGGGCACAAGGAGAAGGGGACGGCAGAGGACGAGATGGTTGGATAGTGTTTTCGAGGTTACCAGCATGAGTTTGACCAAACTGCGGGAGGCAGTGGAGGACAGAGGTGCCTGGCGTTCTCTGGTCCATGGGGTCACGAAGAGTCGGACACGACTAAACGACTAAACAACAACAACAACAAAGCCCTACTGAAGCCTTAGTGATTTAAGCATCATTAGGATACATGGATATATAAAAATCATCATGAGGATATATGGTTATATAGAAATCATAAAAGGAGAATTCTTCCAGGTGGTCTTGCCACAGAGCCTTCACCAATCTGCTAAACTGGATGTGGAATGGGCAATCAGATTTGCAACAATGGAAGAGTGCACCATCCGGGATAAAGTCAAACCATTGAAGAGCTACAGTGCCTGCTTTGTCTGTAGAGACCAATATAGGAGAAACGTGCTTTACTGCTGGTGGGGCAGATGAAGGCATCTGGTTTTGCAGATGTACCATGACGTGTCTTCTTTCTGAGCTCAATCACGTATTGCCAAACTCTGGCATCAAATTATGTCCAAATGAATCTGCAATTTTGCCCAGAAGCTGCCCGCCAAGTTTGATAGCCAAGCTGAGTCAAAGGATTAATGTGGTTGACGAGGCAATCAATGGGACTTACACTCTTACAAGTACCATGCATCTCTACAATTCTATGAAAGAGTATTATTCTGCCTCTCGAACCATGCTAATTATCCTTTGCAGATGGTGTGCATATATAACACATAACCTAATAATCAGCTGCGAAACAAGACTCACACTGTTGAAAAGTTTTTTAAAATAGGGGAAAGGAGAATTTAGCTTCATGTACCTGTAGGATTCACTGTTCCCACGTCTGAGCTTTTTTTCCCCCAAGAAAGGCATATAATGTCTTCAGAGCTGATTAAAAAAAAAGAATGCAAAATAGATTGTGCAGAAATGTAAAAGAACCCAGCCCCACCACTTAAGGCAACAAAGTCTTACTTGTGAAATGAATAATGGGGGAAGTAGGCGTTATAGCACGTGTGTTGCTAAATGCAGAGAACAGGAATGTAAGCCTGCTTTTCACGGACCAATACTTGCACTTCCCAAGCATGCAGCAAATGAACAAGGCCAGCTGCCATGCTGATGGGGAGACTTACCTTTCTGTGTTTTTAGGGATAGTTTTGTTAAGATTGGATGGCTTCTCTTTTGACAGTGCTGGCATGCTGTTTGCATTGCCATGTTGAGGGCTGGGGCAATTTATTTCAATTTGCAAAGGTGGTCTTGTAGGGAGGGCCTGGGAAGGAAAGAGAAAGAAAAAAAACTTGTACACTGTGCTATTCCACATATTCCAGTATGACTAATCAGGCTCCTTCATAAAGGAAGCATCTTCTTCTAGCTGGTATTAAAGCCAGTGTAACTGTTGTGTTCTCTCACATGCTGACTAAAGTTTATTTCTGTTCCCCATCAGTAAGCATCTGGGTCCCACTGTCAAGAAGTTTTTCCTGATGCTCACCTGAAACTTTTGACTTAAACCCATTAGATCATGGGTCCCCACAGACCACTGCTTCATTCATGCCTGTGAAGAACATCGGGAACTGCAGCTGTGAAAGCCGACACAGGAGCTGCTCTCCACTGTTCTTAAAACCCGGCTGTCTTAAGATGGAAAGATAAAGCCTTACCCCACCACAAAAAATAAATAAAGGCTTTGTTGTTGTCATCTGCTGCACTGCTAGTTTCCCTAGAAGGCAACTCAAACCCTTCACATTTTAAAATTCCAACCTCCCTGCAGTGGCCTGCCAGGCACTCTGTTAGGAAGTGAAGCCAGAACTTCTTTTTCAAGGCGCAGAATCCATTGCAGATTCCCTTCTGCACACCTAACCAGTCATACTCAAACACATATGGTATTACAGTGCATGCATATGATTGTGTTGCACTGCAGCAGTTTCTGAGGCACTGCAGCAGTTTCTGAGCTCAAGAGAATTAAGACACTGGGAAAATGGCTTAGCAATGGTTGTTTCTGTCGATGATGGAGTGTTGTAGTATAATACAGTGGTACCTCGGGTTACATACACTTCAGGTTACATACACTTCAGGTTACAGACTCCACTAACCCAGAAATAGTGCTTCAGGTTAAGAACTTTGCTTCAGGATGAGAACAGAAATCATGCTCTGGCGGCAGCAGGAGGCCCCATTAGCTAGTGGTGCTTCAGGTTAAGAACAGTTTCAGGTTAAGAACGGACCTCCGGAACGAATTAAGTACTTAACCCGAGGTACCACTGTATAGTGCTGTAGCATGCTTACTTTTCTAGATGATTCTCTCTTCTGGCTTGTTATTACAGCATCAATGCGTCTGTCAAGCCTAGAGATTTTCTTCTGCAAGAGAAAGAGAAAGAAGAGCTTGCATTGGCCTGCAGAAAAACTTTAGAACAAGGGGAGCAACATTCACAGTTGCACTGAAGCAACTCTAAATATCTGGAGCTAAGGGTTTGGCTAGTAGGTTCAAGAATGTACTTCTAATATCATTTGTGTTTTTGCAATGACCAATGGCTTCTAACAAATCTGACGGAATGTCCCGAGTTGCTACTTCCCCTTCTAGTGTCTGAAAAATAATCCCACCACCAAACTGCTTGCGCCAACTGCAGGTCAATCATCCCTTCCTCTCACCCCTTTTATGGCAACCACAAAGAGACTCTGCTACCCTCTTTGCCATACAAAAAGGTTTATTTGCACTTGCCCTCTGTTCCTCCTTAGTGTTGCTTCCCTGACTTACTGCTCCCTTCTCTGCCTTACTTCTTTAACCCTCTGCTCCTGAACTCCCCACTCCTAAAACTCCCTCCCCCTTAAGTCCTCTTTGCATCCCTCAGCCACCCTGGCAGGCCAGCACCCTTTCCTGTGCCACTTTAACATGCCAAGTAGAGGGTCTCAGCTGCATGCAAGGTGTCAGACATTTGTACACCATGGGTTAAACTGACAAGTCTAACAGCAGCCAGCAGTGGGATCTCTACAACACGTGACTTATGGGCCATATTTCTATATACAGATATATAACATGCTGGCTCCAGGTTTTGCAGGGGCCCTTGGCAAAATGCTCCCTCCTCTTCTTCCTTGCTCCTGCCACTGAACACTCAGAGAAGGCAGAGGGACAGGCAGTGACAGCAGGGAGGAAAAGCAGAGCCAGGGGTCATCAAAGAACCTCTTGTCGGGATATGGGCCTTGGCAAATGCCTGATAACACCAGCTTCTGATGCCAGACTCTTAGAGACACAACAGGCTCCAGTAAAATAAAATAAAATACCTGCTTGTGCATATGTACAAGTTTGTGTCCTATAATTTTCATGTATTAAACCATGACTGACAGACAAGGCTTTTAAAATGGAACATTGCCTTACTACAATTTTAATAGCTATCGCTTCATGCTTCCGGAGGCACTGCGTGTGGTCGATTCTTTGCTTTAGAAGTTCGAGCCTGTGATCCAAGGTTTTCACTGACTTGTCCAGCTGACTTTGAATAAAGCATTTGACCTACAATGGGGGGGGGGGGACAACACATATAAGCATGCACCCTTTAAATCAAGAAATTCTTAGAAAGCGGGAAGTTTTAAAAGCTCTGACTCGACGCACAGCACCTTTTGCATGGCAGTAAGCAACAAGTCCAACACAAATAAAACTTTTTCCTGCAACACCTTCAGTTGCTCATCCCGAACCACAGCTTCACGGGCATCCCAACATGCACCGAGGTCTTGCAGGATCTCCAAACAATGACTATCATCAGTGCAAGTAATATTTTTTTTTTAATTTTACAGTATTTTTATCTACAATACTTTCTTATTTTATAGTACAGTACATCAATTATTGTTTTCATTTTATGGATCAATCTGTTTTGTATTACTTTCTATGGGAAAGTGCGCCTTGGTTTTGGAATGGATTAAGAACCAAGGTACCACTGTACATAATTCAAGGCATCTATATAGCATTCAGAATACATGCTCTCATGCCCTTATCATCTCTGCAATATTCATGGACTCTTTACCTGGCCTTCCAACTGGACACCCCATATTTGGAGTTGTTTACCTAAAACTCCCCTTATCTTATCAAGTTGTCAATCACCTTCCACTGGCTCTGGTCAGTCTCTAATTGACATGGTATCAGCCTATCAGCTCTGTTACTGGGGTCAAGGAGAGCTATGTGCCCTCTTTGCTTATTACTGATGGTCCTGCTTTGGTTAACTGAAAAGCAAAAGAATAAGAGAACAGAAATACAGAGAAAAGGATACAATGCAGAAAGGCACATTCTGAACTGGGCTACAGCACTTCCCTGTGCATTTCAGTGGGAAAGGGCCATAGTTCAGTGATAACAACTTTGCTTTGGGCAAATGAAAACACACCTCTTTACTGGAGATGTGCGTTTTCAGAACCCACCATATTCTTGTGACTGTAATGTACTTTAACTATGTGGGACTTGATGGTGAAGGGCAAGGAATAAATTCAATTAACAGTAATAGTAATAGTAATGCCTGCTAGAAATACTTGGTACCCCTGGATCAGACAGCAAAATAAAGCTTTGATTAAAGAGTTTTAGTTAAGAAATAAAAATCATTTGTTACTCATTATGAGCTTTCAGAATGGAACAGGCTAGAAACGGAGGGAATCGGCTGTATCCAGGACTAGAACTGGGCTGGCAGCAAGGCTTAAGTTTGGTGGGAGATTCCCAACCCCAATTTACACAGCAACATCACTGCCACGTGCAGCATTACCTTTGGGACTTGTCCAGCCCCAGGAGGGCTTGAAGTGAGCTATCAAAACAAAAATAGCAGTAGTTACGCAAGGCTGAAATGAACAACTCAAAACTATCAAGACATTTCAGTCCTGGCATTTTTTTAAAAATAAAAAATCAGTCCAAGAGCACGCTTAGGATGACTAGAAGAGCACAAGCCGCACACCCAGAACAGTTTTCCATTCTCAACCCTGCTTTAATTTCATTATTTCAGCACAACTGCAGTGGCTTCTCATACAAAGCAACTCACCTGTTCCAATGCAATACGTCTTTTCTCTGAGCTTTTGTCGCCAACCTTCCCGGCTTCATCGGATTTCTTGATGCATTTGGAAAAGATGCCTTCATTAGTTTCTGAAATTCTCCTTTTCCTCGGAGCCCCATCTTTGAGGAGACAGAAGGGATTCCCTAAGAAATCTGGAAAACATTGCCACTACCACTACGACATTTATATACCACTTTTCTGTCCAATGAGTACATGGTTCTCCCCCTCCCCATTTTATCCTCATAACAACACTATGTAGGTTAAGCTGAGGGACACCAACTGTCCCAGAGTGACCCAGTGAGCTTTAAAGTCTGCTATCACAGGTCCTAATCGGACAATCTAACCACTATATCACATCAGCAATGCACTGCAACAGATTTTTGTGAAGCCTAATCAGTACTGCAATAAGTTTTTCACTTTAGTTTTTGAAGAAGTAGGCAACTTTTGCAGTAAGTTATATTTTTAAAAATCCCATACAAGCCAAGAGCAAACACCTAGCCACCCCCCTGAAAGCTTTGGAGCAGAGTTATATAAGAAGGGTTCAAACTTTAAAGAAGGCTGCAGTTTTCTAGTTTCTGCAGAAATGAACGGGGCCTGAAATGGTACTGTGATCTCAGTCACGCCAACACTCTGAAGTTAAGCAACTGTGTCATTTCACTTGATTAAAATGATCTGCACAGTGTCTTCTGCAACCGCCTCAAACTAGCATCACACTCACTCTTGGAAAGAGGCAACAGGAAGGAAATTTCGCAAGTGGCCACCATTTAGCAACAAAATCTGGTCTTCTAAAGCTTAAGCAATGATTTCTTGAACTGTATTCCATGTGAATAGTGAGCATTGTGGACAGGAAGTGGTTATGGTGATACAAGGCAGCCTTCATGGTTTTCCCCACACTGATTTTTCCATAGTGCACACACCGTGATTCATAATGTATTGTCAGGTCAAAAGCTATGAAGCCAGTATCACAATATGGACTTCAAGCCGGTTTTGGATGATATATCACCCAGCCCTACATCCGTAATGAGATAAGACAGGTGTCCATTATCTGCACCTTCTGGAACAACCAAAGACATTTTTGTTCTAACGATTCTCCCAGCTGGATGAATGAGTCTCTGTTATGAGTATCATATTTTGTATTCCCCCCCCCCCCAATTTCAAATTTATCTACCGTTCTTTGTGTTTAGCTCTTTTGGTTACATTTACTCTACATTGCCCTGAGAGGATAAAGGTAAAGGTACCCCTGCCCGTACGGGCCAGTCTTGACAGACTCTAGGGTTGTGCGCTCATCTCAGTCTAGAGGCCGGGAGCCAGTGCTGTCCGCAGACACTTCCGGATCACGTGGCCAGTGTGACGAAGCTGCTCCGGCGAACCGGCACCAGAGCAGCACATGGAAACGCCGTTTACCTTCCCGCTATACAGCGGTGCCTATTTATCTACTTGCACTTAAGGGTGCTTTCGAACTGCTAGGTGGGAGGAGCTGAGACCAAACGATGGGAGCTCACCCCGCCGCGGGGATTTGAACTGCCGACCATGCGATCGGCAAGTCCTAGGCGCTGAGGTTTTACCCACAGCGCCAGCCGCTGAGAGGATACACTATCTTAATGATTGTAAAAACAATAATTTAAAAAAATGATTACCTGGCCGTACTGAAGAATTAGTATTTTTCTCAAGCAACTGGAATCTGTCGCCTTCCTGTTCCAATACTGGCATGGTTTGCTTAACAAGTGGTTCATCTTTTATTTCGGTTACCTTTTCTAAGGCAGGGATCTTGCGCATAGGAGAAGTCACTGAAAGCTCATGTTCTGATTGGCCAGAAAGCTGGGCAAGCGGCTCAGAGTTCAAGTGTACTTCCACCGGCTTATGCGATGAGGAACTGGGTTCTTTTTGAAGGTAATAATACAGTAGATCCTGTAAGGCTCCAGCATTCAGAAATTGCTCCAAATCAGAGTCTTCAGTGCAAACCTTGTAGGGAAGATCTTGGGATCCTTCACGACTACTGTTATAAATACTGATTTCAGAATTAACAACTAAATTGGTTACGGGCTCCCTTAATGTTGGACGGTGCAACAGAGTTTCTTTCGATTCTGGTTGAAGGTTAGGTTCTTTCAGAGAGTTCTGACTTAAGCCACTTGTTTCAGACCTTTTTAAGTGGACATGATTATCCACAACGGAGGTACCATTTGCCAATTTTTCTGCTGCTTGGACAGCCTTCATTTCAGAATTAACAACTAAATTGGTTACGGGCTCCCTTAATGTTGGACGGTGCAACAGAGTTTCTTTCGATTCTGGTTGAAGGTTAGGTTCTTTCAGAGAGTTCTGACTTAAGCCACTTGTTTCAGCCCTTTTTAAATGAACATGATTATACACAACGGAGGTACTATTTGCCAATTTTTCTGCTGCTTGGACAGCCTTCATTTCACGCAGCATCTTCACTTGCTTTCGGGCGCTTGGAGTCATCGTCTTTTTGGCACGCAAGGGCTTTTTGACATCCATGTTTGGATTAATTTCTTGCACCCTAAAACACAATAATTACATCTTATGAGTCGAGATCAAACATTATTTTCCTTAAGATGCTAATTAAAAGTTTGAATCAGGTAACCTACATTTAATTTAAACCTACACCAGATTTAAATGCAGTCAGTTCAGTATATCAGAGGCCTGTGTGCATACCACACACTATTATTAATCACAGAACTGTAGAGTTGCAAGCGACTCCAAGGGTCATCTAATACAACCCCTTGCAATGCAGGAATCTCGGCTAAAGCATTCATGACAAATGGCCATCCAACCTCTGCTTAAAAACCTCCAAGGAAGCAGAGTCTGCAACTTCCCAAGTCCGTTCCACTGTCAAAAAGCTGTTACTGTCAAGAAGTTCTTCCTGATGTTTAGTTGGAATCTCCTTTCTTGTAACTTGAAGCCATTATTACGGGTCCTACTCTCTGAAGAAGGACAAAACTAGCTTGCTTCAATGTTTCATTCAACAGCCTTTTTCATATATGAAGATGGCTATCATATCTCCTTCTCAAGTCTCCTCTTTTCCCGGCTAAACATACCCAAATTCCCTCAACCGTTCCTTGTAAGGCTTGCTATCCAGACCCTTGATCATCTTGGTTGCCCTTGTAAGAATTGGGTACTTTTGTGGTTTATGTGAAAAAGAAACATCCTCATTTCTCACACCATCCTCCACAAGCGTTTCAGCTCATCAATGTGCTTCTTAAAACCAAGGTGCCCATAACTGGAAACTTGCCATTACATCTCAAACCACGAGCAGCATGCCAAGAACAAATCATGGTTACCACTTATGCTTTAACTTGCCTTTTTGGACATTTATCTTGGTTGTTGTTTTTTTAAGTTTGGAGCTATTTGATGGATGTTTATACAGTGGTACCTCCGTTTCCGAACTTAATTTGTTCCAGAAGTCCGTTCTTACACCGAAAGTGTTCTTCAACTGAGGCATGCTTTCCCCAATGAGGCTTCCCACCACCGGTGCCCTTCCACCGGTCGGCTTCTGTTCATCTTCCGGGGCAAAGTTCGCTAGCCAGAACACCTACTTCCGGTCTTGCGGAGTACGTTGCCAGAATTGTTTGTTAACAGGACTGTTTTTAGACCGGGGTACCACTGTATATACAGAATTAATACTAAGTTTTGCAGGTGTTCCTTGTTGGTTCCTTGTGGGAGTCACTTGGTAGTTCACCACACCTCAGAGCATGCAGAGCCCCAGCAGGGTCTTCAGAGATATCCTTGTCCTGCAAAACAGCTTCCTCCAGAGTCCCCAGTTAAGGGGAAAGCTCCTCTCCGACGCAGCTCAAAGTAACAATTTCTTGTCGCCGACACAAGACAAATCTAAACACTACTGCCTACTATAAACAGTTCTTCTGGTCTCTGAAGTAAAGATACATATGTACAGAGATCTACTAACACCATCACCATGCTAGCTAACGCTGCTATGCAAAATCCCGACATGCAAACAGGACATCATGAAAGCAGTGCCCTTGAAATTATTAGATCTATCTCTATTTTTCCTGAAACAATGGGAGGATGAACGACTCAGCAAGTCATACACTCAACCCTGCTGGTGTTGCTATGGTAACAGTGCACCTGGCACCTTATCTCTGAACATCCAGATTTTTCGGGGGGGGGGGTGCTCCTCAGGACACAAGCCCAAGCACTGTGTAATTTAACCCACTGTTTGCATTACACCAACATTCCTATTATGCCTCTTTAATAGAAATCCCCTGAAGGTAGCCTTTTGGCTGAAACACATTAGTCTGCTAAGAAAAACTAAGTCACAATTAAGTTACCAGCATCTTGAGAAGTGGACTCCCTTATTTGGCAATTCGTTTGGTGGCTGTTTCCTTCTGTGTTTCATATGTTTATATTGACTTCAGCTTGTGGGTTGAACAGACCAAGTAATTGGGAATGGGAATTCAGACCACACGAAAGAGAATTGATACAACTCTACAAGAAGGCATCTGGAGAGGGCACATATCCCTCTCTGCCCATAAATCCACTTTGCCAACAATTCCCCAACTGAGTGCCTGTCCGATGTTGTTGAATTACAATTCCCACCGTGCTCTTAGTCAATGCTTGGGCTAATTTCTTGTCAAAGGCAAGGGGGTTCTTTTTCTTCGGGGTTCAAAAGCAAACGCAAGACACACAAGTGGTGAGAAAGTCTAAGGTTTATTAAACAGCAGGCAACCTATGCAGAAGTACAACATCATACCCAGAGAACAGATGGCACCCGCTTCGATTCAGCTTCCAGGAGCTCCAGAGACAACAGCCAAGAGAAAGACCCCAGTCTAGCCAATCCAACAGCATTGCTGTTCCTGGTTTGTGTTGAGGCTCAAATTCTGGGTCAAATTCTAGAGGTTTATATGCATTAGGTGCAATTGCAAAATCCAATTGCCAAATTAATCACACCAGACATTAAGATCCCATGGTTTGGGCTGCATGCCTAAAATGCATTTAATCCTAGAGTCCTCCCAATATATTACAGCAGCGTTATCTCTAAACAAGGGAGGCCCATGCCTCTGGCATGCAAGCTCGGCAGCTATGAGAGGCTTCCGTTAAGAATTCAGGTCGGGCAAATATAAGCAACTATCAGGCCTGAGACAGAAAGAGGGGTTGTCTGTTTTTCTAACAGCCTTCATTTAACAGTGATATGAAGGATTAATAGCGCCAGGCCAACTACACTTCGAGTTACAATCCATCTTCCGGTATGCTGATGGAAGTCCCAAAACATGTAGGACACTAGGCTGCGCAACCCCACCTTGTACACTCTCCTAGAGGCCTTCACCATTAAGTAAACAAACAAACAAACAAACAAACAAACAAACAACAAATTATAAATGTTCACCACAACCAGGATAATTCTCAAACAATTCTGGCTCTCTGGTGGTGGCTGCCATTCAAATCTTTATTTCTCCACACTGCTATATCATAAAATATAAAGGTAGCACACAATGTAAAAACATACTACCCCATGTTAAAAAATAAAACTACAGATAACCATTAAAGTGATCGGCAAATAAAAAATCAGAATAGCAGCAAGAGCCTGTTGACATCAAAAGGTCTTTAAGAGATGCCTGAAAGTCAACAGCTAGGATGCTTACTAAGTCTCTGGTGGAACAGCATTCCACAGCACGGAACCAGCAAAACTAAATTTATTTACCTGCTTAACTTATAAGAGTAGAATCATAGAATCAGAGTTGGAAGAGACCACAAGGGCCATCAAGTCCAACCCCCTGCCAAGCAGGAAACACCATCAGAGCACTCCTGACATATGGTTGTCAAGCCTCTGCTTAAAGACCTCCAAAGAAGGAGACTCCACCACACTCCTTGGCAGCAAATTCCACTGTCAAACAGCTCTTACTGTCAGGAAGTTCTTCCTAATGTTTAGGTGGAATCTTCTTTATTGTAGTTTGGATCCATTGCTCCGTGTCCGCTTCTCTGGAGCAGCAGAAAACAACCTTTCTTCCTCCTCTATGTGACATCCTTTTATATATTTGAACATGGCTATCTTATCACCCCTTAACCTCCTCTTCTCCAGGCTAAACATGCCCAGCTCCCTTAGCCGTTCCTCATAAGGCATCGTTTCCAGGCCTTTGACCATTTTGGTTGCCCTCCTCTGGACACGTTCCAGTTTGTCAGTGTCCTTCTTGAACTGTGGTGCCCAGAACTGGACACAGTACTCCAGGTGAGGTCTGACCAGAGCAGAATACAGTGGCACTATTACTTCCCCATAGCAGTACTCCTCTAGGAAGCCAGTGGGGTGCAGTGATTCGAGTGTGGAACTAGGAACTGGGAGATGAGGGTTCAAATCCCCACTTGTGATATATAAAAATATCGGTCCCAATGCCCACTTAGTCGAAAGATAAATGCTGCCACCACCCAGACTTATAGACCAGTAGAGGTACAATTTCAAAACTTTAGCAACCAGGGCTTCCCAGGAGCTGGAATGTGCCTTAGTACTTATGCTGCTTGCAAATCCCTAATAAAAATAAATAAAAAGAAGTTTCTATACCAGAAGCTTGGCAATCTAGAACACTGAATTTAGGATCCCAGTCTTTTCCCATGAATTCACAGATTTTTACAGCAAGAGACAACTATTGGGGAACAGCCACGTAGATCCTGTAATCCAGTGGTTCCCAAACTTCTAGAGGCCTTTGACTCCTTAATTTATAAACTCAACCCCCCCCCAGTGCCCCTTAACCTACCCTATAATGACCGCTCCCCGCTTAAAACGGGGGGCGCCCTTTGCGTGGATGCGTGCAGCCCTAGATCTGGAGCGGCTCCAACAGCATAGGCTTGGCTTTGCCTTCCCTCAGGTGGGATACCTGGAGGTCTCCGCCTACCTCAGTCAGTTGTCCAATCCCACCTGGGGGAAGCATTGCCAAGGAGACCAGGCCAGGTAGGGGAGGGATTACCTGCCCACACAATAGAGGGAGGATCTTACCTGGGAATCCTCTCTTGGCTCCAGAGCTTTTCCCACCCTACCCACCCTCAGTTAAAGTCTCATTTTGCAGGTTAACTTTTCTTCACAGGTTTTGCAGGTTAACTTTTCTTCACAGGTATGTGGGCGCTGCTACGTTAAGGTCGCTGTTAAAGGGCCGGAAAGGAATTTCCCTGCATTGCGAGGTTTCGCCTTTCCCGTAGCAAAACGGCACAACTTTGGCGGTATCAGGCCTTGGGCGGAATCCTTTTGTCCATCTTCCTCTTTGCGGCGGCGATACCAGGGTTCCCCGTGAAAGGGGTTTTCTGAAGGGAGGCTTTGACCGTACGCCGAAAGGCCGTCATTGCTCTCCCCTGCAGCGGTGGCGTTACGGGGGCGGCTATCTCTGCTTGAACATATGTTCTCCAGAGCCGGCCCATCCCCCCCACACATACTGGATAACCCTGATGCTCCCTAGGTCCCCGGCTGGGGACTGGGGAGGGAGAACGCCCAATGCCTGAGCCAAGGTCTACCCACACTTGAAATTTAATAAAGTTGTGGCCAATTTAATCCCATAGCACGTTGTCTTGAGTCGTTATTCCACATGACGTGGGGACCGCGCGGGATCTAGGGACTCTGCCTGTCCACGCAAAAAGGATTACAGTGGCACCTTGGTTCCCAAATGCCAAAAACCCGGACATAAGTGTTCCGGCTTTTGAACGTTTTTTGGAAGCTGAACATCCGATGTGGTTGTTGGCTATTGTTTCTGGGGCGCCTGCACCAATCAGAAGCTGCGCCTTGATTTTTGAACATTTTGGAAGTCAAACGGACTTCCGGAAGGGATTAGGTTTGGCACTTTTGTTTTTGCTATTTATTTTGCATTTTTGTTTTTGATGCTTTTTCAGTCAATTTGTTTTTGTAACTGTGTGGAACCCAGTTCAGCTACTGACTGATTGTGACTGTGGAAATGGATAAAAGCACCCCATCCAAACAATGACTATCATCAGTGCAAGTAAGATTATTATTTTTTAATCATCTACAATACTGTCTTATTTATTTTATAGTACAGTACATCGAATATTGCCTTCATTTTATGGATCAGTGGTCTCATTAGATAGTAAAATTCATGTTAAATTGTTGTTTTAGGGGTTGTTTTTAAAAGTCTGGAACGGATTAATCCATTTTACCTGTCTGAAGAAGTGTGCGTGCACATGAAAGCTTATACCCAGAACATACTTAGTTGGTGGTACTGGACAATTTTTTCAGCTTTTCAGAGTCATTTACACCTACCTAGGTCATACCGTGGGGGGGGGGGGGGCGCATCACCTACTTTGTGAACCACTGCTCTACTCCAATGCACAGTAGAATTTCCACAAAATAGGACAAATTAGAAGTTTTAAACATTGGAATTACAGAACCACCACACAATAAAATAATAATCAAGACTTCACTAGTTAAACTTACCATGCACTTCTTTTACCAATGCTGCCAGTGCCTGCTCCCCGAGAGACGGGCTTGGCACGTCCCAATTTAGTGACCAGGCAACAGGCCAACAAATTGCAAGGTGAAATATGTTCTATATCATGTCGAAAAGGGGACAGCCCATCTTTATTCCCCCACTAATCCAAAAGCGGGGGGGGGGGGGATGCGCTCATGACTCTTCTAGAACTACTCAGGAGATGATAGCTGGAAGCAAGCCCAGCTGCAAGTTATCACCAATTAAGAATGGGTGTGACCTTGAGAACTTCACAGGGCTATTAAAACCCAAGCAGCTGAGAATAATTTTATGAGACACCAAATTCCTTTGGGCCCTAGATTTTCCCAAAACCAGTATTTGCTTCCTCATGCTCCCCCAAACTACTCCCAAGAAGAAAAGGCCCAATTAGAAACGTAACCCTACCAATTTCAATTACAGTGGTACCTCAGGTTAAGTACTTAATTTGTTCCGGAGGTCCGTTCTTAACCTGAAACTGTTCTTAACCTGAAGCACCACTTTAGCTAATGGGGCCTCCTGCTGCTGCCGCGCCGCCAGAGCACGATTTCTGTTCTCATCCTGAAGCAAAGTTCTTAACCTGAAGCACTATATCTGGTTAGCGGAGTCTGTAACCTGAAGCGTATGTAACCTGAGGTGTTGGGTTGAAATAATGACAGACAAGTGGTGAGCGCAGTGGTGTAGCGTGGGGGGTGCAGGGGGGGCCAGCCGCACCGGGCGCAACATCTGGGGGTTAGGGTTAGGGGGCGCAAATCCATGGGTTAGGGGGCGCAAATCCACGGGTTAGGGGGTGCAAATTACTTGCCTTGCCCCGGGTGCTGACAACCCACGCTACGCCACTGGGTGAGCGTCATATGGGAGGCATCTCTCGAGCATGTCTCGAGGGGTCTCTTTTATTGAATATTACAGCATTGCCACATATGTGCTTATTGCTGATTGGTTAACACAAGTACAAAGCAAAGGTTGCATATAGGCATTAATCACCAATAGATTAAAGGCTGGGAAAGGGAGCACAGAACTAGACAGGCATGAAAACCTCCTTATTAAACTTTTACTAGTGATTGATATAGCATTGATCCATAGATGTGGTCAACTATGCATTAAGAACAGAAGCGAAGCTTAGAAGCAAGACTTCCCATCAGGCCACAATCATGTGCAGAAGCAAGGCTTTCCTGCACTGAGGTACCACAGTACAGGACTTACTTGACTAAATCCTGATAGTCTGCACCTGTGCTGCAATTGTTTTAAAGGCATTTGTGTTGTTTTATCACTTGTTGCTTGCCACTCCAGGCTCCTTCGGGAGGACACATATTAGTAAATTAACTACACCAATTCACTATCCTAGCATCTGTAGTTTATACAATATATTTGAGGAACGTGATAAAACAATACAGGCACCTGTGTGTGTTGCAAATGTGTGAATAAAAGTGAGTATCTCCCTATAAAACCAAAGCAAAGTCCAGGTTGTTAAATGGTACTTGAAACTGGGGTAACTTGACCCCCACAGGTCATCTGGTATTCATATTCCCAATACCTGTTCCAGATCTCTCCCACCTGCAATACACATCCTTTAATAGCTCTCTCCAGGTTCTGCGAGCTACATCAATCTCATTCAATTCCAACTTGGTCTCTATGGTGCTAAAAATAAGTGATAATTACGTGTGTGTTTTTTAATAAATGTCAATGTGAATTCTCTCAAATAACATCTTGGCCAATAAGAAATAATCTGAATTTATGCCTTTTTGCTCTAGCAAAATATCCTAATAATAATATCATTCTTTTCTTCCAAACACAGGCATCTCATTATCACCTCCTGTAAATAAACTGATGTAGTATACGCAGAAGCTACCAGGCCTTACTTTTGTAATTAATGGTATGATTTGAATGGACCTAAAATGGCTGAAGACCACCACCACAAAATGGATGCTGTTGATGAACTAATAATGAACTGTGTTGATCAAAGAGCTAATGGAATGGAATGGAATGTGCATGTTCTGGCCAAGTGAACGGTACATGCAAGGAAGCATAGACTGGCTATACTACACTATCTACAAACAATGAGTGTTGTGATGCGATCACCCATAGGATATAAATGGAATAAACCAGGCACGTCCAACAGGTATATCACTGGATGCCTGTAGATGATCACTGGCTCCCACCAAAGAAGCTCAACAGCTTTTGCTCCTCCCAAAAAAAAAAAAAAAAAGCTCAACAACTTTGATCTGAACCCCCCAGATGATCACTGCCAATTTTATTGCAGAGTCCCCTGCAATAAACAAACACTAAATGTAATGCATGCAGTATAAACAGGAACATCGTCACCTATTTACCTACGCATTATCTGAACGGATCGACAATCAGTTGAGTTTTAAACCTTTTATATCTAACTGCATATCCATGGAAGCTAAATGAAGGTCTTAAATATGGGGGGTGGCACTGGGATGTTGCTTTTATTTCAATTATAGATTCTGTGGTTTTATGTTTTGATTTTGTTCTGTGAACTGCCCTGAGGCCTCAGGGTATAGGGTGTTAAATAAATTCAATTAATAAAAATAAAAAATATTGTCTATTTCAATTTTGGGGGGTTTATTCCTGTCTTCCTGGAGCAACCATTTCCCACATGGCCCCAATCTGCATATTTAAGAGTCTTATGCCAATTATTGTGAATGACAATAATTAGCAGCAAATACTAATAAAACTTGACTACATTGCATACTTACACACGTAACCAGGATCTTACGGTAAAGGGTTGGGTAATAAATAATGATAATTATTTCTATTACCACCTGAAGCGTATTTTCCCTCCCTAGAAATATATTTGCATATGTTTATGTGTATATATACACACACATTATTTCAGATTCAGTTAGGTAGCTGTGTTGGTCTGACAGTGTCAAAATAAATAAAAAAACTGTCCAGTAGCACCTTGGAGACCAACTAAGTTTGTTCTTAAACCGAGCTTATAACCAGAACAAACTTACATATTATTTCATTTATCGACCACTCCCTCTCAGGCTAGTCTACCTCACAGGGTTGTCGTGTTTATAACACGGGGAATAACGGAGAAGAAACCATGCACGCCACCTTGGGCTCCTTGGACGAAAGAAGTTGGGATATAAACGCGGTAAAATAAATACAAAACAAAACAAAACCTACAGACACCGCCCCTCCCCCACTTACTCACCAGTCTGCGCAGGCGCGGCAGGCGCTCAACGGAGGCTCCGCGCTCTCTTTCGCTCTCTCTCGCCTCGCGCCGCGTCTGCCGTTGGAGGCCGTTAGAACGTTCGCGGCGCCATCGTTCTAAGGCACGTGTGGCGTTAGAAGAGGGGTAAGGGGAGCAACCGGAGGAATTAACCGCGCAGGCGCTTAAAGCGAGGAGACCATCAAGCAATTATTCTCTCTGCCCAATCAGAAGCCGAGGCATCCTTCTCCTATCCTCGCCTCGCTAAAAGCGTTGGCTATTTGCTGAGCCTTGTCTTGCCCGGGGAGAACGTCCGCTCGGCCAATCAGGAGCGGTCGTATCCTGCCTTGCCCCGCCCTCCCTCCTCCTCCTCCTCCTCCTCCTCCTCGCTCAAGCGCCTTAGCCAATCAGCGGCGAGCGCAGGCTATAATTCAGCTGGAGCGGGAGACAGCCCAGAAAGAGCAGCATCTTCTTCGGAGCGGGGGTGGGCGGGACTGAGACGCGGGGTTTCCACGGCTTGTTCATACGCGTGTAACGTGTGAACGTGTGGAACACGTATGCATTGCAGAAGTCCACAGCAGAGGGTCGGCAGTGGCTACAGTTGCCCAGCGGGTAGAGAGGAGCAAAAATTTATTCAAGTGAACCGACTTAAAGTCACGTCAGTCCTTTGGGGCCAAATTTCCTGACCTGGAACGTGCGAAATGGGCTTGGAGAAGAATGTGACCCAACTTGGCAAATAAAGAGCACTCTTGTTCTGGCTTCTCTGCATATGTGGTTTTCTCCCTACTCATTTCATTCCCATGACAACCCTGTGAGGTAGTCAGAATAAATAAGATAAAAGATGAAAAAATCTTTTAAAATAATTCCAACTAAATATAAGCTTTCAAGGTATGAGCTTTCGTGTGTAATACACAGTTCGTCAAATGTCGCTTCAACCTTAAAGCTGTTGATGACTGTTACGGCGGTTAATTCCACAGGGAAGGGCAAAGGATTTTTAAAGGGATAGATGACCAAAATTAATTTTGGCATGTACAATGGAAATATCTCTATTCAGACCAGGTCTCTCCATAGTTTTCTTGTTTTTTTTCTTTATTACGGTCCAGAGACCCAACAAAACATTACATAGTTTTTAGTTTGGTAACGAGTTGTAATTCAGCAACTTCTCTTTCAAGTGTATTTCTAAAATTCTTTTGCAATAGGACAGCCACTCTTAAGATCCTTCACAGAATGTCCTGGGAGATTGAAGTGCTCTCCTATTGGTTTGTTTTATAATTCCTGATGTCAGATTTATGCCCGTTTATCTTTTGGTGGGTGGTGTTGTGGTCTAAACCACATCCTAGGACTTGCTGTTCCAAAGGTCAGGGGTTCGAATCCCTGCGACGGGGTGAGCTCCCGTTGCTCGGTCCCAGCTCCTGCCAACCTAGCAGTTCGAAAGCACGCCAGTGCAAGTAGATAAATAGGTACCACTCCAGCGGGAAGGTAAAAGGCGTTTCCGCGCGCTGCTCTGGTTTCACTAGAAGCGGCTTAGTCATGCTGGCCACACGACCTGGAAAAACTGTCTGCGGACAAACGTCAGCTCCCTCAGCCAGGAAAGCGAGATGAGCGCTGCAACCCCAGAGTCATTCGCGTCTGAACTTAACTGCCAGGGGTCCTTTAACTTTACCTTTTATCCTTTGGCATAAAGTTTGTCCTGTTTGTCCAATATAGAGAGCTGAAGGGCACTGTTGGCATTTGAGAACATATATAATGTTGGAAGATGAACAATTAAATAGGCCTGAGCAGTGGCGTAGCGTGGGTTGTCAGCACCCGGGGCAAGGCAAGTAATTTGCGCCCCCTATCCCGTGGATTTTAGCAGGGGGCAGAGAGCTGCGAGTGCGAGCGCGCCCCGCCAAATGTTGCGCCCGGTGCAGCCGGTCCCCCTGCACCCCCCACGCTACGCCACTGGGCCTGAGATGGTATGCTTGATGTTTTGGGGGCCAATAATGATGCTGTCCGGGTCTATGTGGAAGCAAAGTTGACATCTAGATATATTGCAGGCTCTTGTGCCAGTGTCCATGTTAAGTCTGGTTGTTGTATTATTGTGTATGAGCAGCTGTTTAAGATTGGGTGGCTTTCTGTAGGCAATGAGCCTTTTCCTCCCAGAGCTTGGGAAAAGAGCTGTCATTATCTAAGAGATGTTGCAAATCTCTGATGATGCGTTGAACGATTTTAACTTGAGAGCTGTATGTGATTACTAGTGGTGTTCTATTGTTTTCTCTTTGGGGTCTACCTTGCAGCAAATGCTCTCTGGGTATCCGTCTGGCTTTGTGGATCCTTTTTTTTAACTTCACCAGGCGGGTATTTTAGTTCCAAAAAGGTTTGCTGTACTCAGTACTCTGCCACTTGTCCTTATCCACAATCACTTTAAATTTGGCGATGACTTGTTCCTTGCATCTGACGAAGTGTGTATTACACACGAAAGCTCATACCTTGAAAGCTTATATTTAGTTGATCTTTAAGGTGCCACTGGAATTATTAAAAAAGATTTTTTCATCTTTCATCTTGTTATTTATTATGACTATGACAGATCAACGTGGCTATCCACCTGTGAGGTAGGTTAGGCCAAGAGAACTAGCGACTGGACAAAGGTCACACCCAGTGACAGATCCTCCCAAGTATCCCTATTTTCCAGGGAGAGTACTGGATTTACAAAAGCTTTCCAGGTTTCTTATTTGATCCCAGAATGTCCCACTTTCCCTTAGGACGTCCCTATTTTCATTGGAGAAATGCTGTAGGGTATGCAGTGAGCATCATAGCTAAGTGGGGGATTCGAACCCTGGTCCCTCCCAGGTCTTAGTCTGACACTCTTTAAGCACTCCACCACCGCCAGCTCTCTTTCATGAAAACAAAACTTTTTAAATGGAGCTGCACACTTACATGCCCGTTTTAGACCTTGTCCCGACATCTTAATTACGCCTCTTGACATTTCCAACAAAGCGACCTGCTCTCTCATACACAGATTAAACACATCCCATTTAGCATAATAATCTGTTGCAACCTTCTGCCCCCTTTTTTTGCAACCCTCAGGTTCTAAATTAACTTCTCAGCCATCGCAACAACTCACTATATATGTTCGGTTTTCTGCTTTTCCTTCCTCCCCATTTTCTGCTTGTTTTTCTGTTACCTGATCATTCCAATTTACAGTCTCTAAAAAGAAGCAATGAAGTAAATAAGTAGGAGTTGAAATCTACAGCACCAATCCTACCGTATGTGTGTTTTACTCAGAAGTGAGTCCCACTTCCTGCGAACTCTTACATAAGTGTACACAGGACTTTGACCTGAAACTTTCAGCCTTTTCCTCAAGTTTATAACCTGCCACTCTAATAAAAGCAAGCAGTTTATCTAGGCATAGGGTTCACAGATAATAGTAAACAAGATTAGAGATTTGTTAACTTTTGCTTTTTCAGAACAGCAGGGGCATAAAAACAGAGCTTCAACCCTAAACGAGTGGCAAATGCTTGCTGATTTTTAAAAATTTATTAAAACACTTTTACCTGTGTCCAAGCAAAGGTACAGGTCCTTGAAGAAGCAATTTCAGACTAAATCGGAATTCCTGAAAGGAACCACAATTTATGATCTATGACTTATGATTTTGCCATTAATATCCCTCTCCAGGTTTTACTGCTGCCTTTCTCTGTTGTGTAAATATAAGAAGCTGACCTTGGATTCTAGCTCGTACAAACCACAGCAGGTTACAATGTTACAGTGAATTTTTAAAGCACAGCCTGACCTGACACGGAAATCTGATGTGTCAGAAGTCAGCCCTACTGTCAATGGTGCTATTGACACTGTTCCATCCACTGGCATTCCTGCGAAACAGTTTTCTATCTGGGGCGCTTTTTCTTCTTTGTTTCTCTCTTAAGCATGTGTTACAGTGTGACTACAAGAAAAATAAAATAATTACATTACTTCGGTTGCCATATTTCAAAAAGTGAAAATCCGGACACAGAAGTTGTTGAGCTTTGCAAAATCTCAAAAGGTTTTCGAGATATTTTAAAGGAAATTTGCCAAAATCTACTTTTCCGACATGGATTGCCATATGTCTGGATTTTCCTGTACATTTCAGCTATTTCCGCCCGGACAGTGTTTCCGATGGCCAAATCCCGGCTATGTCTGGGAAATTATGGGTGTATGGCAGCCCTATGTTACACCCCAAATGATGTCTGCCAGGTTCAAGATGGCATCAGGATGGCTTTCATCTACAACTCCTGGATTCACTTATTTATACAATGGTACCTCGGGTTAAGTACTTAATTCGTTCCGGAGGTCTGTTCTTAACCTGAAACTGTTCTTAACCTGAAGCACCACTTTAGCTAATGGGGCCTCCTGCCGCCGACACGCCGCCAGAGCACGATTTCTGTTCTCATCCTGAAGCAAAGTTCTTAACCTGAAGCACTATTTCTGGGTTAGTGGAGTCTGTAGCCTGAAGCGTATGTAACCTGAAGCGTATGTAACCCGAGGTACCACTGTTTTTAAATACAGAAATAAATAAATAACTGCAACGGTTGCATCCAATATCGGGAGACAATATACTGTGGGAAATTCAGCTTCCTATTAACCGGCATGCCTCACTCTAGTCAAAGCATGAAGGGGTTAAGACCATAGAACAAGGCATTTTCCTAGACTTAGCTAGGCCACGCCCCCTCACCTCAGGGTACTAACCGTTAGGAAACTTCTTTGTTCACTTTTATTTCCATTCTTCTTCCTCTTCCACCATCCTATAGAAATCTTTTGCAACAGCAGTTACTGTAGCACCAGCATACTCTCATTTATTTTTCTTGTTCATACCTCACTTAAGCTTAAGTTACTAGCAAGTATAGATGATATTGAGATGGCCACACAAAATGGAGTTCGGTCTTTCATATGCTTATATCATTCGTGATTGTATTGGGGTGGTTCAATGTGATCAATACTGTTTGTGCTGCAATAGCTTTGGGGTGGACCTATGGCTCTGTTTCTGGTCTGCCCATACCCCATAGCTTCCTGAGGAAATCCTGTAACTTTTCCAACCTCAAATGATCTGGGCAGGGTGGTTGCCCCACTTTGGTGCCCCTGCAGATGACAACATTATGGTATCGTCAAGGAAGCATTGCATGGGACAACTAATAAAGCAGAATGATGCGTAGACAATCCAGTAAAATCTACCACTAATGTACTATAAATATAAAAAAGGTAAAGCACCCCCTAGACGGTTAAGTCCAGTCAAAGGCGACTATGGGGTTGCGGCGCTCATCTCACTTTCAGGCCGAGGGAGCCAGCATTTGTCCACAGAAAGCTTTCCGGGTCATGTGCCCAGCATGACCAAACCACACGGAAACGCCTTTTACCTTCCCCCTGGAGTGGTACCTATTTATCTACCTGCAGTAGTGTGCTTTCGAACTGCTAGGAGCTGAGACAGATCAATGGGAGCTCACCCTGTTGCGGGCATTCAAACTGCCGACCTTCCGATCCACCAGTCCAAGAGGCTTAGTGGTTTAGACCACAGTGCCACTCGCATCCCTTTGTGTACTCTATATATACTGCAGAACAAACGTGCAGAAAATCACCAGTCTGGAGGGATCCCCAGTTGCTAGGGTTCACAAATGAGGAGGGTTCTGCTTTACCTTTACCTTTTTCTGCTGTACTGAGGTCCTCTTGTGGGCTTCATATGGTACTCTGGTGGTCCAAGCTGAGAGCAGGATTCTGGACTCGATGGGGTCTTTGGTCTGATCCAGCAGGGCTCCTCTTATTTTCTTATTACTTTAACCGTGCATGCAAAGTGTTCTGCACTGAGAAAGGACGGTTTAAATGCTACGGCAATGATGGTGATGATCTTTTTATGCAGAAGAGAAAGCGCTCCGTCGCTATGCACCAACAGTCTCGGTGAAGTCAGCCAGCTTAACCTCTCTTAAAGGATGCCGTCGCACGAGCTAATTTTGTCTCTTGTCCCCCTGCCCTCCAAATTACTGCTTAATGTTCCGTGGTGTATCCATAACTACTTTTCTCTGCTTAAGCTTAAACGAACAAGGATACAACTGGCCGTAAATGTTGTGTTTCCTTGTCTTTATAAACAGGAGGAAAATAGCTAGTAGGCACAATAGGAGAGGGTGTTTGGCAAAGTAGCACTGCTTTTGCAGTGTGCGGAGGGCTGGGTTTTTATCCACTCATCTCCGATCCAACTAAGTCATTGCAGACAATGACCAAAAAAGAGAAGTGACTCTTTATGTGACACTGTTGCTAAGTGTATGTTCGTTGCCTTAAATAAAAACTCCAGTATCTGACTCCAGTGACACAGGCTTAAGTCATGTGCTGAAAACAAGAACTTGCTGGTGCTGCATTTATTGTTGCTGCAAAAGATTTCTATAGGATGTGGTTAGTGGGTGGATGTTCTTAGTGGTTAGCTAAGGCGGAAGCGTGTTAACAGATAGACTATAGGAAAAATTCTCTTGTTTACTTGCATGTATAAAAGGGTCTGCAACAATCCATTTTGGAGTGCATCTCTGAACAAGCTTTCCTGTTTTGCCTGACAGGCTGTTACCATTCTGCTGCTGTAAAACAAAATCTGAATCGGTCTGTTTGAACTGTTTGAACTGCTTCCTAGGTATGCTTCACCATTGCTGGCACAAAGTGCCTGAACCTCGGGTGGGCTTTTGCCCACGTCAATTACAATGACCTGCAGGGGATCTCCAGGGGTTTTTCAATCGGAGTCCCTCCCAGCCCTACCTGGAGATGCCAGGTATTGAATATTGGACCTTCTGAATGCAAAGCAGCTGGTCTACCAGTGAGCCGCAGTGCTTTTCCAGCGGAGACATGACCCTTTCACGTAGGTACAGTGGCTGAAAATTTACAAAAGAGGAACCTGGAAGAAAAGAAGGAAAATGAGGCGAACGAGTGGTGTGGCATTCACAGGGACTCCTGTGAGGTTACTGGGAAATGGGGAAGCGGGTGGCGCTGTGGTCTAAACCACTGAGCCTCTTGGACTTGCCGATCAGAAGGTCTGCAGTTCAAATCCCTGCGATGAGGTTGAAGCAGGGTCAGGAGGAATTTTACCTTTATGCTATTCATATAATCAATTATCCATGTAACCAGTTATCAGTTATCAACATATTCACATATATTCACACATAACCAGAGTTTACAGTGACTTTAGAATCCATTTGGATCATAGAAGCTTCTGCCTAGGCTAAAACCTAAACTGCTTGAAAGTGCAAGTTTACAGTGTAGCACGTGAAAGTAAGGTGGTACCCACTTAGAGTGAAATAAGGATCAGACAGACACAGCTTTTTGGAGAAAAAGAAGGTGAGGGTTTATTGCTGAGCAATAATGGACCCAGTTGGAATCTTTTCCAAAAGACTGGGAGCCCGAAGCATACAAATCCTGAGGTCTTTATACCTGAGCAAATCACAGATCATGAGACAGTCATGAGACAGTCACGCACGCCAGCGAAAAATGACCAATTAGCGCTTCTTCTTGCCATACTCCCGGCTCATGGCCGAGCGCAGAGTTCTACTCCCAACTTCTGCTTTCCATTGTCTGCAATGATGTGCAGTCTGTCCTTTTCCCTAGTTCTGACAGAACAGGGAGTTTTGTGGAGTTTTTGTGGTTTGGCCCTTCCTGTTCTGAGGACTATTTTAGCCTGCATTTGAGGGGGATTTTGTACCAGTGTCTCTGATTCATGTCTTCCCCTTTGTTCAGGGTACAAGGATGATTCCTAGGTGAAAGGTCGGTTCTGGACTTGTGGTTCCAAGCAGTTTGCAGTTAGCTAAGGCAAAGCTTCCCTTGATTCAAAATGGATTATAAAATCACTGTAAGCCCTGTTATGTGTGAGCATATATGAATATATTGATTACTGATAACTGATTATATGAATAGCATAAGGGTAGCATAAGAGTGGCCCCCCTTTTCTTGCTTTAACAGAATGAACCTTGCCCCAGTCCCTTCTTAGTCTCTACAAAGAGGAAGCTATAAATCAGGAGATGCTGGTACATCTCCCCCCTCTTGTCCACACTCAGTCTGTACACGAAACAGGAAGGTCCCGACCACAATGTACTTAAAAGAACAGATGTTGCAGGGGAGTACAGTTAAGAAGTTTCTCCTTGCTTAAGTTTCTATTTTGCACTGTTAAATCTGGGGAAAAGGTCGGACTGCATGTACAGACTAAGCAAGCAGAAGTTGAAGGTAGACCTCTTGACACGGTCAGGAGCCTGGCCGAATGCACTCATTTGCTTGTTTTTGCTGGCGTTCGTGAATGTATTTGATTGTGTCATGATCTATGATGCTGTACTCAGGTATATAACCTAGAGCTACAATGCTCTGGGTCCCAGTCTTTTGGAAAGGATTCCAACTGGGTCCGTTATTGCTCAGCAATAAAACCTCACCTTCTTTTTCTCCAATTGCTGTGACTGTCAATCATTTAACTCCATTTAAGTTGGTACCATTGCTAAAATATTTGCTACAAGGTGTGATCCTGTTGCTCTGTCCCAGCTCTTGCCAACCTAGCAAGAAAGCACGCCAGTGCAAGTAGATAAATAGGCACCACTGTGGCGGGAAGGTAAACAGTTTTTCTGTGTGTTCTGGTTTCCATCACGGTGTTCTGTTGCGCCAGAGGCGGCTTAGTCATGCTGGCCACATGACCCAGAAAGCTGTCTGTGGACAAATGCCAGCTCCCTCAGCTTGAAAGTGCCACAACCCCATAGTCACCTTTGACTGGACTTAACCATCCAGGGGTCCTTTACCTTTACCTTTTACCTTTACTGGTGTCAGGCTTCGGAGAATCTGCTTCCATCCCTTCGTGGCAGTAGGTAGGAAGATCAAATGAAAGGAATGGCTTACCAGTTAGAATCTTTAATAATCACAGCAAGAGAACAAAGAGCACATCTCCTAGAAATGGCGGTGCTCCCAATTAAGGTACACTCCCCTCTCCATCCCTATTAAGCTACGTCACTTCTAACTCTTGTAATCTGAGCTTGTAACCTCTGTGCTTTCTGTTCTGACACTTTCTGAGCTCTCCGTGACTTTGGAGAAGGAGGGGTGGATGCTATCCAGAGACTGTGAATCTGTTAACTCTCTTTCTCTGCTAGTGTTTCTTCTGCTAGCTGTTCCCCATCCAGTATTTCCCAGCTTCTGCCTTCTGAACTGTGCCCCTCTGCAAACCACTGTTCCGAATCTGTGCTGTCCTCCTGCTCCTGGGAAGATTCAGGATCAGGGTTGGGGGAGGGGATGCCTGTCAGTATTTTCATCCCTCCCATTGCAAAGATCACCAGATCATGTTTGTTTAACTTTCTGTGTCAGAGAAAGGAGGGGGCAGATGTTGGAATTCTGCCTCGGTCAGAGGGATGTGCCAGTCTTCCAGGCACCGGCTGAATTCCTTTCTGACCTCCCTCCTGCGACTCCCGGCAGGAAAACAGACGAGGTCCGTTTCGGCGATTTTTCCCAGACTGTGAGAAAAACACACCACTGCTTCTCCTCCTCCCTGCTCCCCAGGGAGGGGAATCAGACTCAGACAGAAACGTATTTACATGTCTTTATTTCTGTCTTTCGCAGCCATACAGATAAAGATGTCTGCACTCTTCGTACAACAGAGAGAATCCCACTCCACCCATGTACATCCTGTACAGGTCATATAACACACACTGAGCTCACATCCGGTGCTCAATAAGGAGAATGGACTGCCCCTTTGTTTCCATGGCAACAGTCACACACATCCTGTTTGGCTTTGCAGCCACCTGCAGCTGACTGAGCTGCTAGAGCCTTTGCTTGCTGCAGCATTGCTGCTTTATGGTAACAGCAGAAACCACTCTTCCAGACTTCCGTCCCTAGCATTGTGCCCTGTTTTCTTTGATCTGTCTAGAGACTAGATGGCAGGATGAGAGAGCTGAATCTCTCGTACAGGTTTGTTATGTTCTTTTATTTGTTTAATCAGTAGAAATAAAATTAGGTATGCAACGAAGCCTCCACAGTTTTGTTTCCGTTTCCCTGCTGCTTTTGAGGTGCTCACAATAGCAAATGTGAGTCCACTGCACCACAACCTGTTCCAGGGGAATGCTGTGCTGTTGTTCCTATGATCGGAAGGTCAAAGAAGGTGCTCCCGACACCCAGATGTGGGCTGTATATGGGTGTACGGTCAATGACTCCCACTATTCTTCCTCAGTGCAGCCCTCCTCAGCACGGTCCCTGACAACTGAGAAATGTGTGTGGAGGGCACCTCAGGATGAATGCTCAGTGAGCAGGTCGCCTGGAAGCAACAGAGAAATGATTGCATCAAAGAAGAGGACCTTGCAAGCTAATTCACTCAAGCACCGAGTCATTGCGAGGCACATTGGTGCAAGTTTCCTGCTGCACAGGGGCCAGGAGGTCACGAGGGGTCTCTGGCCAATCGGGACTCACAAGCAGGAGATGATGGTGCCCTGTAAGGAAAGAGATTTCCTGCAAAATGTCAATTTAGACTTAATCCAATGACAAGGGGTGGGGGTTGTTATGTACTGAAGTTCCCACCCTGGGCCAGCAGGGGGATACTGTAGATAGTTTTCAATCAGGATCCACAGATGCAAATAAGGAATTGAAAGTGACATTCAGTGATTGGATAATTACAGAAAGTTGTTACTGTCGCCATGTAGTTGAGCTCTATATAAGCAGGTTGGCTGAACCCTTCAGTTCTGTTCTGTTCTGTGAATAAACAAGAGCTGTCTGAAGAACTGCTGTGTCGTCTGATATGTTCACCCACAACTTAACAGGGGTACTTGTGGAAAGATGCCTTATTGTTACTGTTCAGAGCTAATTAATGCTAAACAAAGTCGTCTCCTTGGTTAGAGGTTCTGGGAACTAATTAGCACTTGCACAATCTATTATGTGTATCAGTTGGTTGTGGGGGATTTTCCTGCAGAGCAGTTACTGGAGACTCCTCCAGACTGCCCACTTATTCAGCATTCATCCTCATTTGCTTGTGCAAAGCTTATTCAGCGGTTATATGATGTCTTCATTGAGCATTTATTCTGATTTGTTGTATGACAACAAGCATTTGTCCGCATTCACCCTAATCTACTTGTGGGCTGTTGACAAGTCTGCTTGCTAATCAGCTGTTCTGCTCTGGATTTCTTGCTCTGCGTTTCTCCTGCTTATGTCAAAAATTTGTATATCTTCATGTAAATATTATTCTATCACCACATCTTCTGGCAGCAAAATCCATACAGTTGTTTAGCACTGTGAGAAGAAGTCTTCCTTTTTACCTGTCCTGAATGACTAAACAATTCCATTAGAGAAATCAATTAAAAGATTCGGGATGAGTGAATCCCTCCATTTCTGTTTCTTCTCATTTTCCCAATCTTAAATTCAGCTCTACGCAGTAGCTTGCAGTTAACTCTAGGGTTGCCATATGTCCGGATTTTCCTACGCCAGAAGTAGCGTCCGGGGGAAATTTTTGGAAATCGCGAAAATGTTTGGGTTTTTGAAACCTTCCCCCCAAAAGCTAAACAACTTTCCTAAAACTTTTTGTGTCTGGATTTTTACTTCTTGAAATATGGTAACCCTAACATACTCACCGTGGGACGCAGGTGGCACTGTGGGTTAAAGCCTCAGCGCCTAGGACTTGCCGATCGAAAGGTCGGCGGTTCGAATCCCTGCGGCGGGGTGCGCTCCTGCTGCTCGGTCCCAGCGCCTGCCAACCTAGCCGTTCGAAAGCACCTCTGGGTGCAAGTAGATAAATAGGGACCGCTTACCAGCGGGAAGGTAAACGGCGTTTCCGTGTGCGGCTCTGGCTCGCCAGATGCAGCTTTGTCACGCTGGCCATGTGACCCGGAAGTGTCTCCGGACAGCGCTGGCCCCTGGCCTCTTGAGTGAGATGGGCGCACAACCCCAGAGTCTGTCAAGACTGGCCCGTACGGGCAGACGTATCTTTACCTTTAACATACTCACCAACATTTTAGTGTAAGTTTCTCGTAATGTACAGATTTTTGCAAAGCAATTTCCCCCTATACAATGTGTTTTCCCCCTTATACAATGTGTTTTTCATATATATATATATATATATATATATATTCGTATTTATGAATGCTTTACCCCACTGCTGTTTTTCTAGAAAAAAAGGTGCTGGAACTCATCACGAATGCCTCCATTGTTCTCTTATAATCGCAATGGTGCCCACCTGAGAGAAACACCCCCCTCCGCTTTATCCAATTATTGGGGGCTGGACTGAGGAGGAATGGTGGGAGCCGCCCCCCCTTTCCTGAACTTTAGCATGGGCAAGAGGACAGTATTGATTTAGAACAGTGGTTTGCAGAGGGGCATAGTCCAGAAGGGAAAAGCTGGGAGATACTAGGTGAGGAACAGCTAGAAGAGGAAACACCAGGAGAGAGATAGCTGGCAGATTCAGTGTCCTTGGAAAGCATTCCTGACCCCCCTTCGCCTAAGACTAGACGGACTTTAAGAGTGATAGAACAGAGAGCCCAGCAGCAACAAGCTCAGATTACCTGACGTAGGACTGACGTAGATTAATGAGGATGGAGGGGGTTATGTTGAGGCTGAAGAAAGCTTTTGAAGCTCCCGGACGATCAACCAGGAGGGAGGGAACCTGCCAGTCAGGTATGTGTCTCTGCCAGGGTCCTACTCGAGTGTAGGCTGAGCTCATGACAGCACTGTGGTCTAAACCACTGAGCCTAGGGCTTGCTGATCGGAAGGTGGGCAGTTCGAATCCCCTCAACAGGGTGAGCTCCTGTTGCTCAGTCCCAGCTCCTGCCAACCTAGCAGTTCGAAAGCACGTCAAAGTGCAAGTAGATAAATAGGTACCCCTCCGGCAGGAAGGTAAACGGTGTTTCCGTGCGCTGCTATGTTTCACCAGAAGCGGCTTAGTCATGTGGGCCACATGACCCAGAAAAACTGTCTGCGGACAAACGCCCGCTCCTTCAGCCAGTAAAGTGAGATGAGTGCCGCAACTCCAGAGTCGTTCGTGACTGGACCTAATGGTCAGGGGTCCTTTACCTTTACCTACTGTACCCCACAGGATATTAGAGGCCACTAAGCTGCAAAGTCTCAGTTTATTTGCAGTTCTTTTGAACTTCCTCTGGCTTTCTTTGTCCTTGGGAAACACAGCCTTATTCTGCTTTGGCCTCCTGTAATACCAATCCTTTCACACCCACATGCCCTTGGGCTTTGTTATGATAAGTACCAAATTACTACTTCTAACAGAAAGAGACAATGTAGATGTTTCCGGGAGTTCTGCTAACTACATTTTTGTGTGTATCAAAGTGATGCAGTCTATGTTCTTGGCAATTCAGCCAGGCTCAACAAAGGTCTTCCTTCACAGACTCACCTCCAGCGAAGAGCTTTCTTTCTTTTGCAAAATGTTTATTTATAAGCCTAAGAATAATACTTAGGATACCTTATAAATTGCCAGTTGATACCGAATAGTCCTAAGTGAACATGTTAATACATTTATGCTTCCATGACATTACATATGTATTGATGCATTGTGTTGAAGGGGCCTGTTGGAATGGTCTTGTGTATGTTTTCAGCTAGGTATTTCGTTAAATTGGAAATATTAATGTTTTTAATATAAAATATTTTATTAATAAACAAAATAAACCAATGATAAAGAGCATAAAGAATTGCTGTTACATAAGAGAGAATATTGGGGACACAGGTGGCGCTGTGGGTTAAAGCCTCAGTGCCTAGGACTTGCCGATCGAAAGGTCGGCGGTTCGAATCCCTGCGGCGGGGTGCGCTCCCGCTGCTCGGTCCCAGCGCCTGCCAACCTAGCAGTTCGAAAGCACCTCCGGGTGCAAGTAGATAAATAGGGACCGCTTACCAGCGGGAAGGTAAACGGCGTTTCCGTGTGCGGCTCTGGCTCGCCAGATGCAGCTTTGTCACGCTGGCCACGTGACCCGGAAGTGTCTCCGGACAGCGCTGGCCCCTGGCCTCTTAAGTGAGATGGGCGCACAACCCCAGAGTCTGTCAAGACTGGCCCGTATGGGCAGGGGTACCTTTACCTTTACCTTTACCTTTAAGAGAGAATATTATGAAAATGATATACGGGTGGTACATGACACCAGTCAAGCTTGCAAAAATATATCATTTGCCCGATAATAAGTGTTGGAAATGTAAAGAAAACAAAGGTACATTCTTTCACCTTTGGTGGATGTGCCCAAGGATTAAGGCTTTCTGGGAGATGATCTATAATGAAATGGAAAAGGTATTTAAATAATATACCTTCCTGAAGAAACCAGAGGCCTTTCGCCTGGGCATAGTCGGACAATTGGTGTTAAAGAAAGATAGAACGTTTTTTATGTACGCAACAACAGCAGCAAGAATACTCATCGCAAAGTATTGGAAGACACAAGATTTACCCACCCGGGAAGAATGGCAGATGAAGTTGATGGACTATATGGAACTGGCGGAAATGACTGGCAGAATCTGAGACCAGGGAGAAGAGTCGGTAGAAGAAGATTTGGAGAAATTTAAAGACTATCTACAGAAACACTGTAAAATTAAGGAATGCTAAAAGGATGTTGGAATGATGTAACATGGTTTTTGCAGTAATGCTATTTAGGGTTAAGGAAGAATGGATTGTTAATAGGCCAGAATGTAAAGTTACAATATATTAAGATAAATTAGTAAGATAAAAACAAGAATGGGAAGGAAATTGCTGAAATAATTAATTGAACTAGAATACAAAAAAGGGAGGTGTGAGGAGGTCAAGGAAACAAGTAAATGAAAGACAAGACATGGAAAGATGGATTTTTTAAAAATTGTTTTTACTTTTTCTGTATTTTGTATTTTCTGTATTTCTTTTTTTATTTTTGTAATCTTTTTGAAACTTTAATAAATATTATTTTTTTAAAAAAGAATTGCTGTTACAGCACATTGAAAGCAGCATAAAGTTGGGCATTACAGTGGTACCTCGGGTTACAGACGCTTCAGGTTACAGATGCTTCAGGTTACAGACTCCGCTAACCCAGAAAAATAGTACCTCGGGTTAAGAACTTTGCTTCAGGATGAGAACAGAAATCTGTTGTAATTGCAGACTCCTGTACACAGCAGAAGGATGAGCAGTACATGCCACATGCTTAACTTTACTTTATTTACACTTCAATGCTGAGAGATTACAAGCATGCATCTTGCTTCTGCGAGAGCAGAGAAGCAACTCCCTTTCTCCTCGGAAACAAAGAACACCGAGAGAACAGTGAAAAACAGGAAACCAGTGTACGTCACATCCAGTCTCCCATTCCCGTGGGAAACCCAACAGTACTTCTGACTGTGGAATGCAAAACATTGTCCCGTGACAAGCACTTCGCTGCACAGTGAAGGAAGCAGAAACCAACATCCTCCCCCTTTCTGTGAACATCACTGGGCAGCGTGTTCGTACAATATCAGTACAAACCCAACTTCTGTACATAGGTACAGTGTTGATCCCTTGACACAATCTTGGACAATACATCAGCAGGAATTTCATTACCTGGCATATAGGACACCGTTACGAGTCCCTTCTGAATACTTTCCCTAGCATGTTGCAATTTCAATTGTAAGTGCTTCGTGCTTTGCTTACAACCTTCAGAATTCAGCAAAGCCAAACATGCTTTGTTGTCCTGGTAAACCTGGATTGGACATTTGACAGGAATTTTCATGTCTTTGCACAATTGTAACAACCATTCACAATCCTTAAGTGAATAAGACAGTGCATTCAGTTCAGCTTCACAAGTACTTAAGCTAATTGTTGTTTGCTTCTTGCATGACCAATCAAATAGACCCTGATTGTACATGTAGCAAACTCCAGACGTACTTTTCCTGTCTGTAGTGTCACTTCCAAAACTTGCATCTGCAAATATCTCAAGACCACCAGACTTCTGATTGTTAAATCTCAGTCTGTAATGCATAGTGCCTTTCAAATAGCGTGCTATGCGTTTCAGAGCTTTCCAATCCTTAACACTAGGATTGTTGACTTGTCTGCTTAGCAAATTACAGCTAGCAGCAATGTCAGGTCTTGAACATCTGGCAATGAAGTTTAGCTTCCCTAGCACACTTCTGTACAGTGCAGTGTCAGAAAATGCTTCTTCAGTGTCTTCTACCTGATAACCTGTTGTCATCGGTGTGTCTACAGGGTTAGCATCCATCAGGTTTAGTTTGCTTAACACATCAGCAATTTTCCGTGACTGGTGTACTAGAATGTTACCATCTTGATCTCTCTCTATTTCCAGAGATAGGTAGTTGTTTACCTCACCAAGATCTTTCATGTCAAAGTGCTCTTTCAGTTGAGCTAGGGCGTTGTTGTACATTGTGACATCTTTCCAAAAGAATAATATATCATCAACATAAAACAAACAATACAGCTTCTTTTGCCCCTCCTCTTTGACAAATACACATGGATCAGCTTTCCCTTGCTGAAAACCTAGAGAAAACAATACTTCAGTGAGTTTTGTGTGCCAACACCGTGCACTTTGTTTGAGACCATAAAGGGACTTCTTTAGAGCACAAACAAATCCTTGTTTTACCTGTACGCCATCAGGTGGAAGCATATAAAGTGATTCACCTAGAGATCCGTACAAAAACTCTGTATTCACATCGTGGTGACTAACGTGTAGATTTTCCTCTGCAGCTAACTTGAGCATAAGCCTAATGCTCTCATACCTCACTGTGGGTGAGTAGGTCTCGTGATAATCTTCACCTGGTACCTGTGCAAAACCTCTGGCTACCAATCTGGCTTTGTGTCTGACTACCTTGCCATTTTGATCAGTCTTCGCTTTGAAGACCCATTTGCTTCCAAGCAGTTTCATTCCTGGAACTACTGGAACTAGCTCCCATGTTTTGTTCCTTTCTAAGGAATCAAGCTCAGCCTTCATGGCATTTAACCATGGCTCAGCTTCCTTTGAATCCAAATCCTGGATTTCTTGGAAAGTTGAAGGTTCAAATACCTTCTTGGAGCTTTTAACAGCTGCTACTGCTGTCTTAGCAAATTCATCAGCAAATCTCTTTGGAGGTCTGCCTTTTGTGGCTCTTTGTGACCTGCGAATTAGCCGTAAGTCATCAACACTTTCCTCTTCCTTCTTAGGAGAAAAGTGACCTATTGTGAAAAATGGTTCTTCCAATTCTTGATCAGAGCTTTCAGAGGGTCGCATAGAGGCTTTCGCACTCTTGAAATCCTCTGAATCATCCGATTCAGTTTCAGACTCAGAATCAGAACCTTCATCAGTGGGTGTGGGTTGTTGTGGCTGCTTTTGCTGTTGCCTATCCTCAGTCTCATCACTGTCATCAGGATAACATTGGAAAATTCCCACATTCTCCCCCCACTTTGCATTGTACTCAACACTTCTTGTGAGCTTAATTGTCTTAGAGTCAGACATCATTATTCTGTAAGAACCTTTCTGATAACCTAGAAAGATACCATGCAATCCACGCTTGCCTAACTTGGAGCTTTGTGGTGAGTGAACCCACATGTCAGAACCAAAAATTCTCATGTATTTGATATATGGCTTCTTGCCAAACATCTTCTCATATGGGGTACAACCAATCGCTGAAGATAACCTGCGATTATAACTAAACAAAACACGAGAGAGATTCGGCCCAATAACTCTCTGGAAGATTGGCATCATGCAGCAAGGTTTTTAACCCTTGAAGCAATGTTTGATTTCCCCTTTCGCAAAGTCCATTCTGCCATGGCGAGCAAGGACTAGACAAATCGTGTTGAATTCCTTTCTCAGTCAGAAAAGCTTCAAACTGCTGAGAGGTGAATACCCCCCCGCGATCAGTGAAAAGAGTCTTTATCTTCTTGCCATGCACATTTTCCAACCAAGCACAGAATTCCTTGAACCTTGGAAAAGCCTCTGATTTCTGCTTGAGATTGTACACATAAATATACCTGGAAAATGCATCAATGAGAACCATGAAGTACCTATTTCTACCCAAAGAGGGCGATAGTGGACCAACCAAATCAGCATGAACAACCTGGTATGGTTCTGTAGCTTGCCTACTAGACACCTTACCTTTCACAGCCATTTTCACCTTGTTTGCTGCGCATGCTTTGCACTTCATGTGGTATCTGCAGGGTTTAATAGTCATACCTTCAACCAAGGCAGGCATTTTAGATACTGCCTCAAAATGCAAATGACCAAATTTCCTGTGAAAATCGTGAATACATCCTGCATGCAAACTTTTGTTAGAACCTGCAATGCAACAAGTTTCATCCTGCACAACATCATCATAATACAAAACAAACAAACAAACAAACGACCAACATATTCAGCATGCAATACATAATCGTTTTTCTTTGTGATGGTGCATTTCTTGTTCTTGAAGGAAACGTCAATTTTCCGTTCATTCAGCTGCACGACACTGAGTAGATTGTGTGTGGCATCCGGTACGTAAAGTACATCTTGTATCGATAAGTCCAAACTGTGAAGAACAACAGTTCCGTAGCCTTGACTGGGGATAGTGTAGTCATCCGCCTGGTGAATCGCACCTTCCTGCGGTGTAAAAGACACGAACAGTCGCTTATCGTTGCACATGTGGTGGGTCGCTGCTGAATCAACAACAAAGAAAGATCTAGATGTCTTCTGGACCTTTGCAACCTTTGGAGTGAAGTGTGAGACCATTGCCTTGTGCTGCGTTGTCCTGGACACCGGACCTTTGCCTTTGCTCTGGCCTTTTCCACGCGATGAGCTTTCGCTGCGCTGCTCTGTCTTGGCCCTGGGATATCTGCATTCCCTCTTCATATGGCCTAGACGTCCACACGAGTAGCAATTCACTGCCTTCAAAGCTTTAGTGCCATCTGGTGGTTCCACTGCACTCTGGGATGACTCCCCCTTACCCATGCAGCTAGCACCCCGGCGGTCTGCTTCATTCAGAATCACGGCAGTAACATAGTCTACTGTGAGCTGAGCAGTTGGCTGAACAGCAATCTGAGTGGCAACGGACTCCCAACTTGGACCCAAAGAATGTAGTATCATGAAGGAATACACAGCCTCTGGAAAGGTGAGTCCTCTCTGTTGCAGCTCATGTCTCAGATTCTGCATCTCCATCAGATGTGCACGCACATCTCCACCTTCAGCAAGAGCCATACCATGCAGCTTGGTATAGTAGAACATAGTGGACCCAGCTTCTGTCCTCAAGTGAGCCTCTCTCAAAGCGTCCCAAATTTCTCTGGCTGAGGTCTTATCATGCAACAGACAGAGCTCTTCTGGGGATACTATCAATGTAAGAGTTCCCCTCGCTTTGGAATCCATAGTGTTCCATTCATCTGTAACTGGAGCTGGGGGGTTGTCTGTAATAACTTTAAACAGACCCTCTTTCCGCAGAATTGCCTCTGCATACAGAACCCAGTCCGTATAGTTTTTCTTATTGAGCTTAGGAATCCCAAAAGCATCAGCCAGCCTTTCATTTGCCATCTCTGCTGTGTTAAACAAGCTGCGTCACTGCTGCTTCAAACCTCATTCCAAAGGCAAGTTCAAAAGTACTTTCGGTTTTCCAGCCACCCCCAAGCCTTTGAAGCCTTTGCCTGGTGCCGTGGCAAATGGCCTTAAAAGTTCAAAGTCCAGCCATAAAGCCATCAACTAGAAGCTGGCAGGCTGCCCGGAGCATGAGCACATACCTCTCATCAATCATCTTGACGCAGAGAAGATAACATCCGATCCGTTTCTCTGTTGACCCGACTTCTGGAGTCTATCCATCAGTTTGACTGCGTTTTTCTGGGCCCGGAACCAAAAATGTTGTAATTGCAGACTCCTGTACACAGCGGAAGGATGAGCAGTACATGCCACATGCTTAACTTTACTTTATTTACACTTCAATGCTGAGAGATTACAAGCATGCATCTTGCTTCTGCGAGAGCAGAGAAGCAACTCCCTTTCTCCTCGGAAACAAAGAACACCGAGAGAACAGTGAAAAACAGGAAACCAGTGTACGTCACATCCAGTCTCCCATTCCCGTGGGAAACTCAACAGTACTTCTGACTGTGGAATGCAAAACATTGTCCCGTGGCAAGCACTTCGCTGCACAGTGAAGGAAGCAGAAACCAACAAAATTGTGCTCCGGTGGCGCGGCGGCAGCAGGAAGCCCCATTAGCTAAAGTGGCATCTCAGGTTAAGAACAGTTTCAGGTTAAGAACCAACCTCCAGAGTGAATTAAGTTCTTAACCCGAGGTACCACTGTCTCATTGAACCTTTGTTCCCAAACATTACAAAATGTGCTCTCTTTTTTTGCTGGTTTAGCCTAGGACAGAATTGCTGGTGTTGACTGGACCTGCTTATATAATTTTGGCATATTATTTTCCTGTTTTTTTATTTACTTTATGCCTTTGCTCCTCACCCCGGGATCGATCATGTTTAGTGAAAAGCAAGTCTAGTAATTCTGTCTGTGTGTGGATATGTTAAAATAAAATATAAATCAATAAAAACCCAGGGATATAATGTAAACTGCACAGGGAGGCAATGCCACTGCTTCCTCCTTGTTCTTAAAGGTAAAGGGACCCCTGACCGTTACGGCCAGTCGTGACCGACTCTGGGGTTGCGGCACTCATCTTGCTTTATTGGCCGAGGGAGCCGGCGTACAGCTTCCGGGTCATGTGGCCAGCATGACTAAGCCGCTTCTGGCGAACCAGAGCAGTGCACGGAAACACCGTTTACCTTCTCGCCGGAGCGGTACCTATTTATCTACTTCCACTTTGACGTGCTTTCAAACTGCTAGGTTGGCAGGAGCAGGGACCAAGCAACAGGAGCTCACTCCGTCCCGGGGATTTGAACCGCCGACCTTCTGATTGGCAAGCCCTAGGCTCTGTGGTTTAGACCACAGTGCCACCCGCGTCCTTGTTCTTAGATTCCTGCAAATTCTGAACCCATCAACATGGCAGCCACAATCGACTTAATTGGCCACCATTTCCCCAGGGCAAAGACTGGTTAGGGTTGGTGTGTGCTTTGTCGTAAGTCAACCAACCTATTTGAGCTCATTTCTGTCTAATTAAAAAGCAGGAAAAAGCGGCCTCTTTTTGACCCAGCCTGGTAAGCTGACATTGCCTAGAGTCATAGGCAATGTCAGCAGGCAGGAGGTTTTGAGGCTGCACTCCCGAAAAATGTGAAGGCTGCTGGGGCAACATTAAATCACTCCCTCCTCCAACTCACTGGTTTTTAAAAGGGCGACACATCAAACCCTTTCTTTCCTTGTTTGCTTTTATTTTGTTTTATTTTGACAACTGTCTCAGGATTAAATACGACTACTGTCAACTCAGGATCCGTCTTACGAGTGATGATTAAAAAAAGCCAGTGGGATCACGACTCTATCTATCTACCTCTATCTCTATCTATAAAGAAAAGAAATTATGCTGCAATTGGACACATACTTGCAAAGGGAACTGTTACGGAAATTACGGGGGGGGGGCCACATCTTTAAAGTTGTTAAATGTTACAAATATTATGCCTGAATGTATCCTTTTAACTTGACATGTCAGGGAAGATACCTAGCTTTAAAAATAACATAAAATCAACTCCTTTGCCAGTTTCCTCCATTCCAAAGCTATTTTCCCCTTGAAAAAGGACACAAGGAAGTGCCCAGAGGGTTCGCGTCTCCGCTCCTCCACATGCAGCTGCTGGGTGACCCTGGGCTAGTCACACTTCTCTGAAGTCTCTCAGCCCCACTCACCTCACAGAGTGTTTGTTGTGGGGGAGGAAGGGAAAGGAGAATGTTAGCCGCTTTGAGACTCCTTCGGGTAGTGATAAAGCAGGATATCAAATCCAAACTCTTCTTCTTACCCATTAGAGGGGTTGTTTGAGGGGAGGCTTTGGTAGTATAGTCATACCATGGGTTACAACTGCTTCAGGTTCCCTTTTTTGGGGTTATGGACCGCTGAAACCCGGAAGCACTGGAATGGGTTACTTCCGTGTTTTGGCGCTCGCGCATGCGCAGAAATGCTAAATTGTGCCTTGGGCATGTGCAGAAGCACCAAAGCACAATCTGCGTGTGTGCAGACATGGGTTGCGAACGCTGCGGGTTACAAACATGCATCCCGCACGGATCATGTTTGCAACCCAAGCGTCCACTGTATGCCTAGAGGTTGTAATTGCTCTCCCCTGCAACAGTGGTGTAACAGGGGCAGACTTTCTCTGCTTGAACATATGTTCTCCAGAGCCAGCCCATTCCACCCCACACTGAATAACTGTGGTGGTCCCCAGATCCCCGGCGGGGGACTGGGAGGGATAAACGCCCAATGCCTGATCCAAGGTCTACCCACATCTGAAACATAATAAAGTTGTGGCCAATTTTAATCCCATAGCACGTTGTCTTGAGTTATTATTCCACATGGGGGCCGCCCAGAGTTTGGGGGGACTCCACCTTTTCCATGCAAACATTCCCTTTTCAGTAATTTGCAGTTCACCAAGAGGTAAAGCTGTAAACTCACATGTAAAACTGTGAGTGAACCATTCTTAGGGAGCTTAGCTGAACTGACCTGAGCTGAGCAGCTATAGGAAGTAGGCAAGCTATCAAAGAGGAAGGATGAAAGGTTTCTTTGAAGAGAAATCCTTGCATCTTAACATGCTTGCCTGCTAGGTTAGCTAGAGGTGCTTGCATGGTAAGCATAACCCACCAGGAAGCTGGTCAATTGTTGTTGTTGTTGTTTAGTCATTTAGTCGTGTCCACCTCTTCATGACCCCATGGACCAGAGCACGCCAGGCACTCCTGTCTCCCACTGCCTCCCGCAGCTTGGTCAAACTCATGCTGGTAGCTTCGAGAACACTATCCAACCATCTCGTCCTCTGTCGTCCCCTTCTCCTTGTGCCCTCCATCTTTCCCAACATCAGGGTCTTTTCCATGGAGTCATCTCTTTTCGTGAGGTGGCCAAAGTATTGGAGCCTCAGCTTCAGGATTTGTTCTTCCAGTGAGCACTCAGGGCTGATTTCCTTAAGAATGGATCAGTTTGATCTTATTGCAGTCCATGGGACTCTCAAGAGCCTCCTCCAGCACCATCATTCAAAAGCATCAATTCTTCAGCAATCAGCCTTCTTTATGGTCCAGCTCTCACTTCCATACATCACCACTGGGAAAACTATAGCTTTAATTATATGGACCTTCGTTGGCAAGGTGATGTCTGCTTTTTAAGATGCTGTCTAGGTTTGTCATCGCTTTTCTCCCAAGAAGCAGGCGTATTTTAATTTCGTGACTGCTGTCACCATCTGCAGTGATCATGGAGCCCAAGAAAGTAAAATCTCTCACTGCCTCCATTTCTTCCCCTTCTACTTGCCAGGAGGTGATGGGACCAGTGGCCGTGATATCTTTGGTAAAAGATCTAAGGGAAGGATGGAAAGCCATGTAAGAAACTGGCACTACATGCTTGCCTGCCGTAATGACCTTCTTGAACTGTTGCTCATCTGGTATCATAAGAGAGATGGATCTAGGTGCTCTTGTATCATGTGGGCATACCTTTCAAAATGTATAAAATCCTAGACTGAGCTGCATACTTTGCCTCAGTCCATGTGGACCGGGCACCATAACTGCAGTTATGAAATAAAGGTGATTTCCCTTGAACTCTGTTTGTCTGTTGTTTATCAGAATACCCTTGCTTCATTGCCATGTTGAATACATAGTCCTACCACAGGTAGGATGCGGGTGGCGCTGTGCTCTAAACCACTGAGCCTCTTGGGCTTGCTGATAGGAAAGTTGGCAGTTTGAATCCCCACGATGGAATGAGCTCCCGTTGCTCTGTTCCAGCTCCTGCCAACCTAGCAGTTCGAAAGCACACCAGTGCAAGTAGATAAATAGGTACCGCTGTGGCAGGAAGGTGAACTGCGCTTCCGAGCGCTCTGGTTTCTGTCACAGTGTTCCGTTGCGCCAGAAGCGGTTTAGTCCTGCTGGCCACATGACCCGGAAAGCTGTCTGTGGACAAACGCCGGTTCCCTTGGCCTGAAAGCGAGATGAGCACCGCATACCATAGTTGCCTTTGACTGGACTTAACCGTCCAGGGGTCCTTTACCTTTACCTACCACAGCACTATGATACCACTTCAAACCCTCATGGATTTCTCCTAAAGAATTCTGGGAGCTGTAGGCACTGCGATTTGTTAGAATGTGGCTATGCTCCCCCCCCCCCCCCGCTGAGCTACAATTCCCAGGATTTCCTAGGGAGAGGTGTTGATTATTAAGCAACTCTGGAATTGTGACACTCTGAGGGGGGGAAAGGGGTTTCCTAATGTAATAAGAATTTTAAGGTCTTAGATATATAATAAATATTCATAAATGTACCAAGCAAACACGTATATAAATATATAAACCACATGTCTGAAGCAGCACAGGAAGACAGTCCTGAAATCATTTTGACTCCCAAGCTGACCAAATGTTTCTCTGCAAGGAAGGAGGAGGTGAAAAAAACCTTCCTTGTTACAGGAATTTAGTAATCACCATTTCAAAGGAATGGGCAGACTACCCGGAAAGGCAATCAGATAACCTGGCAGACAGGAAAAACAACAACATTCAAATTTCTGTTGTAGACCACCTTTTCTGTGATGTACGTATGATGTTTGTGGGGGGTGGTCTTGGGTTACACCCCTTCTGTGATGTATGTATGATGTATGGAGGGGTGGTCTTGAGCTCCAGGGCAGGGAATTTAAAATGGCTATATAAGGACAAGCACACCTTGGTTCTGGGTCCTCCTCCTTTCCTGCGTGTGAGGGAAGCACCCTGTTGCAACAGCTTTAATAAAGATCAGGCTTACTAGCTGCTTTGCTTCTCAATATTCTCTGGTTGGCCTCTGTTATTTTCTCCTACCAATAGGGAACCCACGTAAGGACTCTATACGGGCTCTTAGATACCCCATAAGGGGAAAAGGGCAGACTTTGTTTACAACACTAGCAACTCTCCACATTCTTAACAAACTACAGTTCCCATGATTCTTTGGGGGAAAGCCATGACTGCTTAAAGTGGAATCATAGCGCTTTAAATGTAGACTGTGAGGATGGTCTCACAAAATGTCCTCTGCCTTTTTGATTGCAAATTGGAATGAGTGTGCTTGTCCTCTTTTTTCTCACACTCTGAAAGATTCGTGCCTGATATGCAGAAAGCAAGGGCCCAAATGACGTCTAATCAATTTGACACAGCAGGGCTTCCTTTCCTGACTTTCATAAATGCTTCTCTTGAGAGTTCACAACCTACAGCTGCTTTGGAGGGGCTATGTCAGATGTTTGCTTTACTTATTGTTTATTTGAGTTTACTGCTTATCTCGCTCCAACCCTCCTCCCCAAATCATATACCATAATACCATGACACATGAGAGATCTGGGACTGATTGCTTTGTTATCGTGCAGTTTGCAAAATAGAATTACATGGCATGGGTTGGTTGCGGGGAGGAAAGACGAAAAGGATTTCTACGCAAATCTTGGGATGAGCCACTTTTCAACCGACAAAGGGGACTCACAGATAAAAATGCCACATTACCCAAATAAAAATAAAATACATTTTTAGAAATCCGCTGACAAAAATGGCAACACGTCGCCCTGTTGTCATTTTGGTACCAGGAGACAGCCTCTCCCACCCCCAAGGTTTTCCCATCTAAAATCAAATAATTAAGGATTTTTCTTTTATTATTGTTATAGCTGAATAGAAATGGCCTTGAGGGGTAACCCACACAGAAATACCTGCATCAGTTCCTGTCAAAAGAGTCAAGGCACTGTTGAGAACTTGCCACAGATTGCAGCCTTCATCTTTCTGCCAATCTTGGGACTTTATTTCAACAAAATAATGACTTCTCGAGCCAGATCTTGCCACTCACGTCTCTGTCTGACAGCAGTAGTCCTTTTCACACACAACTTTCGAGTAGTCCCAACAGTTCTCTTTGTCTTTTTTATCCATCACAATGACCGTTTCTAGGACACCAAACCTTTGTTATTAACTCACTTCCTCCAGCAAGTGTATCTGACAGCCCTTTTAACTCATGGCAGAGCTCAGGGCTTGTGGCCAGCTACCTTTTTAACTAGGAGTGGCAAGTGGGGGTTTCATTCTTAAAGTCTCTGAACTATAGATTTTAGTTTTAAGCACCCGGAATTTGTACTTGCAAACAGGAGCACGTTATTTAATTTGGTTCTAGGAAAACTTGGTTGCCTGAGGACCACATTCCTTCATGGCAAACTTTATATATATGTAATTTTCTTTTTTACAATTATTTTACACACTTTAAAACATCAATGACTTCCCTTCTTCTCTTTCCATGCTTTGTTTTGCGTATCTTACATCCCTGCATATTTTACAAAACTATTCCAATCGGTTTTCCACTATTACACCCGTCAAAGATTATTTACTCTGTTGAATTTATCTTAAGGCTGCCAGAGTTTTTAGCTGTGCAGTTATTTTCCATATACACAATAAACGTTTCCCAATCTTCTTTAAACATATGTTATTCTTGCTCTTTTATTCTATATGTTAAATCTGCAAGTTGTGCGTATCCTGTCAAATTAAGTTGCCAAGCTTCTTTAGCTGGGACCTCACTCACTTTCCATTTTTGGGCTAACAAAACATGGGCCGCAGTTGTTTCAAACATAAATAACCTTTTCTGACCCCTGGGGATTTCAGTCTGAGTTATCCCCAACAGAAAGGACTTTGGTTTTCTGGGGAAAGTAATTTTTAACATTTTTTTAATTCATTATAAATCATTTCCCAAAACTCTTTTACCTTTTTGCATGTCCATCACATGTGAAAGAATGTTCCCGCTTTACAGTGGTACCTCGGGTTAAGTACTTAATTTGTTCCAGAGGTCTGTACTTAACCTGAAACTGTTCTTAACCTGAAGCACCACTTTAGCTAATGGGGCCTCCTGCTGCTGCCGCGCCGTCGGAGCATGATTTCTGTTCTCATCCTGAAGCAAAGTTCTTAACCTGAAGCACTATTTCTGGGTTAGCGGAGTCTGTAACCTGAAGCGTATGTAACCTGAAGCGAATGTAAACCGAGGTACCACTGTATACTTCCAGCAATTTTCTGATTCTGTTTGGAAAACTTAGCAAGCCTACTCAGAGTTAGTTACCATCTATGAATCATTTTCAAATAGTTCCCTTTCAAAGAATAACATGCTATAAATTTGAAGTCACTCTTCCAAAGTTTCTCCCAGAGGTTAAAATCTACAGTATGTTGTGTTCTATATCTATTGCCCAGTGCATCATTGAGGCTTTGACTAGCTCGTCTTTTGCTTCTCATTCTAATAACAGATTATACATTTTAGACAAAAGTTTATCTTTATTTTATAGGAGTTCTTTTTCGAACTGTGAGCTTTGGTCTGAAAAAAAACATTCTTTCTATCTAATTTAAACATATAATGTAACTGACGGTCTTGCAACCAGTCCGTAACATGACTCCTTAAGTTTTCCATTGATTTCAGTTTGGGTCCACCCCCCGCCCCGTGAAATGCAGCAATTCCCTGTAGATTGCCCATTGTCTATCCATATTAACTCTCTTAATTGTAATTGTCTTGTTAGGAGATAGCCATAGACGTGCTTTTCTTTCTAGCAAATTTTTATATTTCTCCCAAACTCTATACAGATTCTACCTAAGAATAGGTTTCATAAAACTTTTATAAGTTTTCACTTTCCCATGCCAAAGACATGCATGCCAGCCAAATTTTAAATCATATCTGCATTATCCAATGTAATCCATTCTTTTAACCGACACAAACAGGCTGCCTCATAATACATTTGCAGGTCTAGCAGAGCAAAACCTCCTCTTTCTTTTATATCTATCACAATTTTATGTTTAATACTTGGCTTTCCCCCCCTGCCAAATAAATTTAGAAATATCTTTTTTCCATTCTTTGAAGCAGCCTGAATTGTTTACAATTGGGATTGATTGGAATAAAAACAGCATCTTGGGCAATAAATTCATTTTAATGGCTGAAATTCTGCCTAGCAGGGAGAGCTTCATTCTCTCCCATCTTTCCAATTCATTCTTAACCTCTTTCCACAATTTCATATAATTATTTTCAAATAAATTGAGATTTCTTACTGACAGCCCCTCCATGGCCAACTTTCTAGAGGGGCATAATCCACTGATGGTGCAGAACAAAGACAAAAGTATTCTCTGCTGCATCTTACTTTGTCCCACTGTGATGGGATATATGAGAAGAGGGAAACAAAAAGACTCAGTTTTGCCTCAAATGCGACTCTGGCTTCCTCTGCAGTGTTTTGAGCTTTCTCACACATTCCCTGCTGTTATGTACTGAGTTGAATAGGATCCAAACTGCAGCAGTCTGATTGGTCCTAGAACAATAGGCTCCAAAAGGCAGCAGTCTGCTTGGTCCTAGAACAATAGGATTCAGAATGCAGCAGTCTGATTGGTCCTAGAACAATGCAGCAGTATGATTGGTTAGCAGGAACCACCCAATCATGCTCCAGATAGAAGTGAATCCAAAACCTGATTGGCTTACAGTAGAATTCCGGAATTAGCCAATCATGTGCAGCTCATTGTGTAAATAATGTATATAAGGCAGATACTTTGAGGGGACTTCCATTCATTCCTCCTCACCACTATGAGCTGAATAAAGAGCATGAAATCACTTTGCAACTCTGAGTATATTTCACCTGGCTAACCTCACAATACCACTACTTTGCAATAGTCAGCAAGCTGCTAACATCCTATCACTACAGACCATCTCAGTGTCCCTATTTTCCAGGAACAGTCCCGGATTTACAGAAGCCATCCCAGTTTCTGATTTAATCCCAAAATGTCCTGCTTTTCCTTAAAGGTAAAGGGACCCATGACCATTAGGTCCAGTCATGGCCGACTCTGGGGTTGCGGCGCTCATCTTGCTTTATTGGCCAAGGGAGCCGCGTACAGCTTCCAGGTCATGTGGTCAGCATGACTAAGCCGCTTCTGGCGAACCAGAGCAGCGCACGGAAACACTGTTTACCTTCCAACCGGAGCGGTACCTATTTATCTACTTGCACATTGACATGCTTTCAAACTGCTAGGTTGGCAGGAGCAGGGACCGAGCAACGGGAGCTCACCCCGTCGTGGGGATTCGAACAGCTGACCTTCTGATCGGCAAGTCCTAGGCTCTGTGGTTTAACCCACAGTCCTTTTGTGGTTTAACCCGCGTCCTTTTCTTTAGGACAGCCCTATTTTCACTGGAGAAATTTTGGAGGGTATGGAGTTATCCAACCCCTAAGCCGTCTGAAGGCAGCAAAATTAAAAACAATATTAATATTAAAAACAATATTAAAACAGTTTAGAACAAGTTACAGTCACAGGCATTGAATGGGTCCTGAAAACAAATATCTCAGATGTCAAAGGCCAACTCATGACCACAGGCTGGAAATTTCTCTGCTTTATTTAAAAAAATATATATTTCTTTCTCAAGATACATATACCACTTGGTAGCAATAAAAGGATTTACCAAAAAAAAAATAAAGCAAGGTAAAATTACCAATTATAAAAAACCCATTTAAAACATTCACAAAATAATTAAAATCAGCAACATGCTAAAAACTAGATTAAAGCACACACCAACTTTCTCTGAACGAGAGGCTTGCCTAAACAGAAATATTTTTAGCAAGTGCCGAAAACTGGACAGTGAAGGAGCTTGCCTGATGCCAAGAGGCCAGAAGTTCCAAAGTAGAGGTGCTGTAGACAATTTCATTTGAGAAATGTTGGGCTGGGTGTACATTTTTTTTTTAAAACCCCTACGTATAAAAGAAATTGTTGTGTGTTGTGTTTTTGTTGAAGGCAGCTCCCTTATCAGGATTTGTGTCAGTATCAGGGTTGCCAGTTCATTCATCTGGGGGGGGGGGGAGCTCACGCTTTTGCAATTTTACCAGCAGTTTGACACACAAAAATCAATTCCAGAGCAAAGCTTTTCAAAGTGTAACAGTGTGTCAATAACTCATGCTCACCTTACGGCAGAGACCAGCTGAAAGGTTGGCAGCTTTGATCAGTGATGGGTAGCGGGCATTGTGGTGAGAGCAGCATTTGGTTTTCCAGAAAAAAAGACTTTTCAAGATCCACCATAAATTCCACGATGGGGAAATGAGACGCAGGATCTCTCTTAATTCGTGTTGACAATAGGTGGAGCTCTATAACAAATATTCAACTTTAAGGATGTTCTGTGCACTCAGATCAGTTCAGAATTCAGAGTCGCCTTAGGGCGCAGTTTTCCGAACGATGCTGCAGAGTATTTGGAGAGAAGAAACCCCCATACATTGCAGCTGTATATGTTGCGGTTCGCATGAGGCAGTTCTGTTCAGGTCCCTATCCCTCGAAATCATTGTCCCAGTTCTCCCCCCATATTTGAGGTCCTCTGTGCAACCTATGTATTGGTCATTCACCCTGATTTGCTTAAAATGAAGGCTAGAACCATAGAATTGTGGAGCTGGAAGGGACCCATAGAGCCATCTAGTCCAGACCCCTGCAATGCAGAAAACCATAGCTTAAAATCCCCTGAAATATGGGCATCCAACCTCTGTCAAAACTGAAGGCGAGTCCATCAGCTTCCATTGTCGAACTGATCTTGCCATCAGAACGTTCTTCTTAATGTTTAGTTGGACTCTTCCTTCTTGTAATTTGAATCCCTGGGTTTGGATTCTATCCTCTGAAACAAGCTTGCCCCGGCTTGTCAATACCCTTCTTAAAACGTGGTACCCAGAACCGGACGCAGGACTCCAGGTGTGGTCTGCCAAATCTGAATGATATGAAGAGAATTTGAGCATCTGGAATGTTTCAGGACGATCAATTCATTGAAATATGCTCCTTATCAACAGCTTCTGGAACAACTGGTGTCATGATCATGCTAATTCATGGTTTGAGTTCTTCTGGCCACTAGAAGCTTGCAGATATTCATTTTTATTATTGATCCTCATTTCATTTCTTCCTAATTTTTTTTTGCAAAGGGAAAAACAGATTTTACATTCCAAGTTTCGGAGCCAAACCTCTTCCGGAGGAGAGCTGAGTATAAGGTCTTAGTTGCAAGTTCTCCAGGTGTCCCTATTTTCCAGGGACAGTCTCAGATTTATAAAAGCCATCCTGGTTTCTGATCTGATCCTGGAATGTCCCGCTTTTCCTTAGGACGGCCCTATTTTCATCAGAGATATGTTGGAGCTCATGGAGTTCTGTGACCCCTTCAATCAAGGAGATAAGTAACTATAGAACCTTTAGAAGACCTCTGGAAGCAGCCCTGTATAGGGAAGTTTTTCAATGTTTAATATTTATGTTTTTATATATGTTGGAAGCCACCTAGAGTGGCTGGAGCAACTCAGTCAGATGGGTGGGGTATAATAATAATAATAATAATAATAATAATAATAATAATAATAGAATAGGACATCCCTCTTTTCATTGGAGAAAAGTTGAAGGGCATGCAATTGCCCTGTACAGCTAAAGTACTATCATACCACTTTTGTGGTCTCCCCCTAAAGAATTCTGGGAAATGTAGTCCATTAAGGGTGCTGCGAGTTCTTACGAGACCCCTGTTTCCTCCACAGAGCTACAATTTTCAGAGTGGTTTCACAATCCCTCTTCCCAGGGAATGCTGGCTATTGCAGCTCTGTGAGAGGAACAGGGGTCTCCTAGCAATTCTCGGCACCCTTAATGAACTACACTTCCCAGGATACTTTGGGGGAAGCCATGGCTATTTAAAGGGGCATGATACAGCTTTGAATGTATAGTGCAGATAAGGGCTTAAGAGAAACAAAATAAATAATAATAATAATAATAATAATAATAATAATAATAATATATTTATACGCTGCCCAGTTTCTTTTTTATCCACAAGTTTAGAGGAAGAGAAAGGGAAAAGGAAAAGCCAAGGCGAGAAAATCATATTGCATTGGTGATTAAAAAACAAAACAAAAACTTGCATCCCATGGGAAGGATTGGATAGTTTCATGGAATCAGAACAGACACTTGTATCATTGGATGAACTAATAAGGGATTAGGTGTCATTCAGAGAAAAACACAGTCTGAATTACCGGTACTTGAGGAGATCAAAGTGACTTTCAGCAACAAGCAGCATGCTAGCTCGACAGACTGCAGAAAGTAAATCACACCTTCTTCTTCTTCTTCTTCTTCCTCCTCCTCCTCCTCCTCTTGTAATATTGTTTTCCAGAACCTGTTTTGCTTAACCACTTACCTTCCTGGGTGCTAAAACCACCAGGAGAGCTTAGAAATTAGAAAGCAAACTGAGCAGTGTTCTGTTAAACTACTGGTGCGAAGTCTTCCAAGACAACAATGCCCATTTACACCACAAAGAACTCATAACCCACCTACTTTCAGCAGCCAGAAACACCATAACCAGACACTGGAGAGACCTGCCAGGAGTAAGCATGGACCAATGGTACCAAATAGTATGGGAAACAGCCCTACTAGAAAAATTACCTAATAAACTGAAACTGACACAGGGACAAACAGAAGAAGACGCCTTCACCCCGGTATGGCTCCCTTTTATTGAAGGGAGAGGGAAGGGTTAATCTCAATATTATCTGGACCCAAGCTAACGGCTGCAGTTGTGGTTAAGCAGCGAGCAGCCGATGTGGTTAAAACCGCAATTGCTTCAGCTACGGAGGCTAGAAGCTGCTTCCTGCTTTATGCAAGAAAAGAGGAGCACACATAGAGGGGAGGGAGGGGAGCTTAGCTAGCCATATAGCCATATGCCAAATAAGGTAATAAATTGTAATCTTGCCAGCTGATTGGGGGGACGAATGTATGCTCCCAGGTATAAGAATGCTTGCTGAACACAGGACTTCCGGGTCGGCGCCATCGCCGAATGGCGGACTCCCTCCGAGCTCCGGAGGGAGCCTGCTTGGCAGGGGCTGGGTCCTACCGCACCGGCGATGCGGGGACCCTTAAAAACCACGGCCAGAGGAGGCCGTGGACATGGAGACTCGGCTGGCACCGTTAGCGCTCTCCCGACTCATGAAGGAGCCTTTTTAAAGGCTACGGATCGGGTGCCGGGGAGAAGCGTGGTGCTTTGAGTTCTCTGCTATCCCTGCCGAGCGCAGCCGCATGCCATCCGGCGGAGAGCGCTGACTTCTATTGAAAATTTGGATCTAAAGAAGAACCCGTGAGTAATTGGAATATGGACTAAAAAAAAAGGGATAAATTTTTAAAATTTGGAGCGAACGGGGGAGGCGGAAAAAAGGAAGTCAGCCCACCCCTAAATTGTAGAAGAGCCAAAACAAAGGACTGGACAACTAAGATCGAGTGTAACCTTATTTCGCCGAATTAGCAACTTCGCGAGGGAAAATTATAAGATTGAGCTGGAGGAGAAAAGTGGAATTGTTTTAAAAAGGCAACCCCCCCCCCCCCGGAATCCCTGGAGCGATTCGTGAAACTGCCTGGAGAAAAGCAATGGAGGTTTTGACAGCTGTCAAAAAGGAAGATTAAAATAGAGACTTTGTTATGAGGACTTTGCCGGTTACATTTGTTATAAATTGAACATAAACTGTTTCAAATATGGGCTAACAAGCTATTTGGACTGGTGGATGTGATTCTGGAAGGGAACTTTGCTACTGTAATCCATCTAGAGGAGCTGAGGGATATTGCATGTGTTTTTGACAGGAAACTTGAACAGTTGAATGGAACTTTTAATCTCCTGGGAAACTGCAGGAATGGAACATTATTTTGTCTACAGAGGTCTATACACTACAGGAAACAATGGAACTATTTGTTGGAAAATGAAAGGAACATGATGCAATGCTTTGCTCCTGAATAACAAGCCTCTGCAGAGACACTAGAAACTTTTGGAAAAAGAACATTTCTGTGGGAGAACAGAGAAACAAAAAGGAGGAGAATGATTGACAAGAACAAGGAAACAACAAGAACTGGACAGAACTGGGAGAGGAAACATTTGGGATATCCAGGTTTGACAAGCTTATGGAAACAAAATTGGAGTTTTTACTCCTGGATATAAAAACCTGGATAGAAGAAATGGGCCCCTTTTTTGATAGACTCCTTCTATGATTGGACACTCGTAATTAAAGACTGGCAAAGAACCTGAGGAACATAGTGTAATGTGGGAACTCCAGGAAGATATTAGAAGTAGAGGGATAGGTGAAACGCAAAGGGGAAAGAGGGGAGGGAAAGTTGGAATCCAAAGGTTGTAAAATCACTACTCATATTTATTTTATTTCCATCTGTACTATGTTTGAAAGGGGGGAACTCGTGGAAGGGAATAGATCGATCTTAGGGGATGGGAATTTGGATAAATTGGGTTATTGATGATGAGTGTAATTTGGGGATAAGAACTTGTTGAATTTAATTGCTTATTTGGAAGATTTGGAACACAAGAGGGGGTAGGGAGGGGAAGTCCTGGTTATTGGCAAAAAGTTTATAAATTGGATTTAATTTGTTTTAATTTGTTTTAATTTGGAAAACCTTAATAAAAATTATTATAAAAAAAAGAAAAGAATGCTTGCTGAACACAGTATAGGTGCGGCCAGACTTTGGAAGTTATTCCACTGACCGTCTCTGCGCAGAAAGCTAATAAATCCTTTTCTCTGTGGAACCACACCCTGGTGCTTCTTGTCTCCTTCGATCCCTTGGCAGCGGCACGGGAAATGAAATAAGGTTACATTATCATGTAGCAGGAACCCCCCCCACCCCAATCATTCTGTTTGTATAAACTTCACACCCACACACACTCACACACTACATACGCCACATTTCTGTTATAAATTCATAGAAAATCAACCATACATTGGATTTGCACTGTTCCATTTTTATTTTACTCCATATGACAAGAACTAACAAAGGGGGGTGGCTTAGTCCTGGTCAGCCATAATCCCTTCACCGTCTCAGCACATCCACAGGAGCCCTGCCCATGCCAACCCTGATGATCCCAGACAGAAGACAATCAAGATCACAAAGAACTTGCATATGGGAGTGGATTCAGCATGGACTGAAACAAAGGACAATGATCAGATCTTCCCTCTGGGGGCAGGAAACTGCAAACTCCCCTTGTCTCCTGGAAGTGACTCATGGGGAGGGGGGAAGGGAGGAACCAGCCAGGTGACAAGACACTCAGGTTACCACCAACTCCTCCCTCAACCCCTCCTTTCTGTAATGTATGCATGATGTTTCTGGGGGTGGGCTTGATCTAGAGGAGGGGAATTTCAAAAGTTTTTATAAGACCTTGCACACTATTCTTCTGGGTCTTTCCTCTCTCCTGCAAGTGAGGGGAATACCCTGTTGCAACAGTTCAATAAAGGCCAAGCCTATAGGCTGCTGTTTTGCTCCAAGTTATCCTGGTTGGTGTCTTTGTTTTGTCCAAGGGAGCCCTCAGATTTTTCCTGTAACAATCACATACACAGCCCAACAAGACAATGACAATAATCCACCAACAGCATACAAATCAATATGGCTAACCTGATCCAAAACACCCACCCACCTCACTCACACACAAAAACAAAGATCACCACAGCCAATCACAAACAAACAATCACACCCTAGGCCAACCCCAACCTCTCTCACCACCAAAGGAACAAAAGTGAACAACACAAACAACGCTGACACCAAACTCTACATACATTAAGCATAATAGAAACATCGCCACCCGACCCCACCCCCACCCATCTTCCCTCCCTCCCTCTTTTTTCTTTCTTTTTTCTTCTTCTCCCCCTAATGCCTCAACAAATGAAACGGATTTGTAAAAATGTTACATGGGGAAAAAATACGAGGCATTACACTTACTTCTGTAAAACAAGAAAATCCTTAATAAAATATTTTTTTTTATAAAAAAAACTAGTGGTGTGAAGTAGGAACACCATCAAAAAAGGGGAAGATGTCGTCGGCCTCTGCTCAACTATTTTTCCTCCTTCTCTGACTTCCTCTATGTAACTTATCACAAACTCGAATGCCTCATCACCTCATTTGCTTGCCAAGGGAAAGAAGATCTGCTATTAATTTTCTTAGCATTCTGGCACATGACATCATCACTCCTTTGGGGTTTTTTTTTTTGGGGGGGGTAAGTCATGGAGCTCCCTGTGCTACCTTTCATTACACCACTGTGACTAAGGGAAGTCACCAGGAACTAATCTCAGCTGCGGAAAAAACACGTTCCCCTCTTTATCTGCGACTCTCTTGGGCGCAGGAATTTAACCTTAATTATTTACAATTTTTGTTTAACCCACAAGAAAGAAGGGCTCTTTCGCTGGCAAGGTTCAATTCTAATCCTTCTAACCTTCTTTGGGGTAGGTTTGCAGGTATGGCAGAAGGAGATAGGATCTGTCCATGCGATGCCCACCTGGTAGAAACTCTAGCTCACATGATGTTAAGAAGGATGCTGGATCATAAATATTTTGGCACCACTAAATTAGATGCAGTAATGAGGACAAGCTATTTAAGAATTTAAAATTTTTTGAATAACTACTAGATTATATTTAAAATATTAAGATTTGGTTAATTAAGATGATAAATTGCTGGAAAAATTTTATTGGAATGAAAGTAGGAGCGGGAGATGTGAGGAAGTCCAAAGAAGTGGAGAAACTATGTTGAGATATATGTTATATTGTTTTGTTTCTATGTATTGTATCAAAAAAGCCTTAATAAATATCATAAAAAAAGAAACTCTAGCTCACATGGCCCTTAAATGTAAAATTTATGATGATCTCCGCCAACAATTTTTAGACCATCTATGTATTCCAACATGGAAACCAGAGACAGAGGTTATATACTTCTTATCACAGGTAAGAGACCAGGAGCTTACCAAGACAGTAGCTAAGTTCCTATACGCTACAGGATCCTGCCCTTGCTGGAGACCCACAAAGATGAAATAGATTTCTCGCCTCTTCTTCCCTTTGGCAAATGACTGTACAGTTGAAATGGCGACAGGATCACACTGGCCTATTTTTTCTGAATGTTTGTATGTTATGCCAATAAAGGTTTGATGATGATGATGATGGCGGCGATTAAGGGAAGCAGGAAAAGGCTGAACCAATTCTTGATGTATGCAGTGCTCCCCCCCCAAAAAGACATTTAGGGGTACTCTCATTTTCCTACTCATATTGAAATCCTGCCCCTCAATGAGGCCAAACTTAGATTCACAATATGTTTAGGGGTGTGCGTACCTCTGCGTACCCCCCGAAAAAAAGCGGTCTGTAGCACTTCTAGATAGAAGAAACCTACCTTAACTGCAATGCTTTAAAATATATTTTTTGTCTGAATAGATGAGTATATTCATCTGCTGTTAGCAAACCCCTGGGATTGCACCTCCTTTTACAAAAAAAGAGAAAAATTGCATGTTTCCTGAATGTTCCTTTTTTTTCTTTTTGTTTTAAGGAACACCATTAGCTCTATCCCAATTCCGCTCTGTTTGCCTCTCCACTCATGCCCTCGTTTTTTGGGTCTATAGTTTGCTCAGCCAGGGGGGCTGAATCACCTTGAGACCATGCACCACAAAGAGCTCTTGAATAATTTGTGCAACTGAGTGCCAACATGTCCAATGAGCACTTAGTAAAATTCCAAATGGATCCCTGGGAAGTAAGGAAGGAGCATGAGAGCAGTGTGCGGACAAATTTCCCCCCATATATCACAGATATTAAATTGCTTCAACCTGGGTTGTTTTTGCTTTGGGCTCAAGTGTGAGAGCCCCTGAAAAACTCTCAGAGGTTGACACAAACAAGGAAACAGTTGTTAAGTCAAGAAGTACAGTGCGCCAGCTCGATGGCTTTTGCTGGCTGGTGGCTGATAGCTATCAAACACAACCTTTTCTTTTCTTTTCTTTTCTTTTCTTTTCTGTTATAAATTTTATTAGGATTTATCAAGAGAAATAATATCAAATCTCTCCTTTTTCGCCCCAAACTAAAACATTGATCATGGACTGCAAGAAGATCAAACCTATCCATTCTTAAGGAAATCAGCCCTGTGTGCTTACTGGAAGGACAGATCCTGAAGCTGAGACTCCAATACTTTGGCCACCTCATGAGAAGAAAAGACTACCTGGAAAAGACCCTGATGTTGGGAAAGATTGAGGGCACAAGGAGAAGGGGACGACAGAGGACGGGATGGTTGGACAGTGTTCTCGAAGCTACCAGCATGAGTTTGACCAAACTGCGGGAGGCAGTGGAAGACAGGAGTGCCTGGCGTGCTCTGGTCCAGGGGGTCACGAAGAGTCGGACACGACTAAACGACTGAACAACAACAAAACATTGATCTCAATATAAAAAGAACATAGAAAAGAAGAGAGAGAAAAGCAGGGAAAATAGAAAGAGAAAGAGAGAGAGAGAAATAAAGAAGAAATAGACAAGAGAGAAGAAAATAAAGTTCAGAAATTAAAGAACTTCCAATTCTTTGTCCGAGTATATAAGCAATATTTGCTTCTGCCACGCTGGTATAACACTTTATAAAGCCATGTTCTATAAACAAACATTATCTTCCATCCTCATATCCTATGAGAAGTTTCCAGTCTTCAATAAATGTTAACTATGACTTTTTTCTGATTAAACAGTTTTGCCATCTCAGCTAAGTCCGTTAATTTTAACAGCCTTTCTTCCGCTGTCGGTAGTGACAAGTCCTTCCATCTCTGCGCATATAAAAGTCTCACTGCTGTAATAACACATTTTCCGAAGTGAATGTGGTCTCTGCAAGTGAACATTGGCTGTGCAAGTATTATTATTATTTACTGAAGCTCTTCAGCCTACAATACAATAAAAAGCAGTCTAAATAAAGCAGTCTAAACAAAAATAGAATTTAAAACAAGAGCAGAGTGGATAGAAGATGCAAGAAGACAGGAAATAAGGATAATTTTAAAAAATGGAAAAGAAAAGAGAGAAGAGAGAAATAAATGAAGAAGGACTTCCGATTCTCCGTCTGTCGATTCTGTATATGAAATATTATTCAAAATATTGTGCAAGTATTATGTATTTAATTATGAAAATATTTATATACCGCTAATTGTTTTTTTTTAAAAAAACCACACACAGCAGTTTACGACAATTGTCCACAAAGCCATACAAAGAAAAGCATATGCACGAAGAAAGATAAAATCAGAAATAATGGGAGAGGAGGAGAAGGCAGAGCTGGAGCAACATTTGACTGACATGTCGTCACTAGAAAGCATTCCAGACCCTCCATCTCCCAGAACCCGGCGAGCCTTGAAAGTAGCAGAGCAAAGAGCTCAAAGACAGAGGGCACTTAGCGGCACCCATAGAGGAGGTGATGAGAATGAAGAATGAGGAAGTGGGAGAGACAGAGATGGAGATTCACTTGGGACCACACCATTATCCAAGAGGCCGGGTTCTACAGCCTCTCTCTGTAAAGATGGAAATAAAAAAGGATAGTAAGAAACTTTCCCTTGTCTTTATACTTTCTTGGACAAGCTTACAGCATCCTGACAATTGCACTCTTCAGGACCCGCATAAGCCAGATGGAATAGTAACGTTTTCAACAGGTATTTAAAAGCAGAAACTAAGCTACAGTTACCAGATTTTTTTCAATGAATCCAGGGACACTTTTCAACTTCAATAGATTTTGCATGGGGACTGATCTGTAAATCCAGGGACTGTCCCCAGGAAATGGGGACGTCTGGTAACCTTAAACTAAGCTATTCCTGGGTGTCAGGGAACTGCCATCAGAACGAGAGGAGGAGGTGAGGCTCCACGACGATGCTGGAGAGGGGCCAAGTAGGGAGAGAGGCAGGTCTCCTGTTGGGGAAGAAAATCAGCGCAACACCAGGGATGGAGGGGGGCCAATGGGGGAAGCAGAGAGCAGGCTCAGAGACTCTTCACTGGACACCAGCGGGGAGAGCACAGGTCCTCCGCTACCCACGCCCTCCCTGCACAGAAGACTTCCACGCAGGGAGTGTAGGAGGAGACTGGGCGTCAAACAACTTTTATGTTGGAAAAGGTTTAAGAAACGCCCACTGTCAGATTCTGCCAGCGACTGAACAGCCACAAAGTGAGGGGCTGTCCAGCCAGGAAAGGTTTAACCAGGCCACCTAGCCAGGAGTGGCGGCAACTTACACACGAGCAACCCCATATAACCATTACAGCAATCCGACAGTCCCTGAAGTTGCTTGTGCGCAGCGACAGGCAGGCAGCACCATGAGCCAAACCGGAGGAGCAGGCGCCAGGGAGCAGGCAGCTGGAGTGCAAAATCTGGTGGAGAGGAACCGAGATTTGGAACAGCATGTAGCTCTGCTGACGGCGCGGCTAGAAGAAAGGCGGGCGCAGGATGCACAGGTCAGACCCACCCCCGTCGCAAGGAAGGTACCGGGACTCGTACATAAGTTTGGGGGGAAGCCCCAAGACTATAACACGTTCCGAATGGAAATAGAGTACACTTTGGAACTGCAGCATAATGACTTTGCTGATGATGGGGAGAGGGTCGCATATGTTGTTGGGCATCTACAGGATGGCGCCCGGGAATGGGTCAGGCCCCTAATGGTGACGCAAAATGCTGCCTTGAAGGACCATAGGAATTTTTTTTGGCGAGATGGATGCCATGTACTCCAGTCAAGTGGAGCAAAATGTGACTCGCCGGGAACTGATGGGGTGCAAGCAGGGGAGCCAATCAGTTAGAGAGTACTGGTCGCGTTTTGCGATGCTGATCCACCGGCTCGGGTGGGATCTGGACTCGGAGCCTATTCAAATGTTGTTTGAGGAGGGGTTGTCCCCAACGGTGAAGGACGAGCTTTCCCGCGCGCCCTGCCCACAGTCGATGGACCAGCTGACCAAGGCTGTTCTTGCGATAGGAGTACGCCAGGAAGCGCGGGTGGAGGAGAAGCGCGGAAGGAGAGGGGAACGTTGCCATGACTACCGCATTCCTGAAATGCTGAGGCAGTCTTCCCAGCCGGCTGAGCCAATGGAGATAGATGGCGCGCGCACGCGCGCGAGGTTTCAAACTCCGGTGAAGGTTGCAAAAAGGAGGGAAAGGATTGGAAAACCACCAAGAAGTGTTTCCTCTGCCAACGGCCAGGACATTTTGCCAGGGGCTGCTCTCAAAGAAAGGCATGGCAAGGAATGGTGGGAGCCGCTGGTGGGGGGGAGGAGGAGGAAAATGGGCAGGCGCAGGGAAACGCCAGCGCTTGGCTGCCAATCAGCGGGCACAGCAGCCAGGCCAGCAACTAATAGGAGTGCCCCAGCCAGACCCCCACCCCAAGGCAGCTATAGCCATAGAAGTGGTGCTAGAACTCCCGAATGGGCACCCAGTCAAGGTGAAGGCGCTGCTGGATTCAGGCAGCTCCTGCAATTTCTTTAGCAAGGACTTCGCTCTGGAGCACCAACTCCACCTGCTGCCCCTGGATTTCCCCTTGCAAGTGACCACCATCAATGGCAGAGAACTTCTGGGAGGGGAAGTGATGCACCAGACCCCGCCAATGAGAATGAGGGTTTCCAGGCACACGGAGACCGTTGCCTTTCACGTAGCCACACTGGCAGGACCCCCAATAATACTGGGAATGAGCTGGCTGTCACTGCATGATCCAGTAGTGGCATGGCATCAGCGGACAGTCACCTTTGGGTCAGCTTACTGCTTGGAACACTGCATGGGGGGGGGAAACCCCAAGGATGACAGTGGCCAGGGTGGCGGGAATGGTGGTGGAGCCAAAAGGGAAGGTGCCACCCCAATATGCTGACCTGCAGGAGGTCTTCAGCAAGAAGGAGGCGGATAGACTACCCCCCCCATAGGCCCTTTGACTGCCAAATCAACCTACTCCCAGGGGCTCAGCTGCCAGTGGGTAAACCGTATGCCATGTCAGACAGGGAGATGCAGGAGTTGCGGGAATTTATTGACAAGAACCTGAAAAGAGGTTTCATAAGAGAATCAAAGGCGGTGGGGGGCAGTCCGGTGTTCTTTGTGGACAAAAAGGATACTAATCAGCCCAGATTAGTCATAGATTTTAGGGTATCAGAACCCGTGACCTTCCCAATGCCCAGGATTGATGACATTTTAACACGGGTGAGGCAGGGGAAAATTTTTACCAAGCTGGACCTCAGGGGGGCATGCAATTTGATCAGGATGAGGGAGGGGGACAAATGGAAAACCACCATGTTCACCCCCTAGGAGCCTTCGAATACTTAGTTATGCCCTTCGGATTACAGTCTGGCTCCGCCTGCTTTCAAGCTTTCATGCACCACGTGTTGGGGTCCCTGCTGTACAAAAACTGTGTAGCCTTCTTGGACGATGTCTTAATCTATTCTGACAATGAGAAGCAGCATGTCAAAGACGTCAGGGAAGTGCTAAAGAGACTGCAGAAGCACCAGTTGTGGGTCAAGCTGGAAAAATGCCAATTTCACACAAGGGAGGTCGAGTTTCTGGGGTACAAGTTGTCAGACAAGGGCCTAGCTATGGACCCCAGCAAGGTGCAGGCGGTACTGGAATGGAAGGCCCCCAAGACCCAGAAGGACGTGCAGAGGTTCCTAGGGTTCAGCAACTTCTACAGGAAGTTCATCAAGAACTTCGCTCATTTAACAGCACCCATCACAGACTGTCTCAGCAGCAAAAAGAAGTTGGTCTGGATGGAAGGGGCCCAGCAATCCTTTGAAAGCCTGAAGAAAGCGTTCGCGTCGGAAGAGCAGCTCCTGCACATGGATCTGGAGAAGCCCATGAAGCTAGAGACTGACGCGTCAGACCGGGCCATAGGAGCCGTACTATTGCAGCCAGGAACCCAGCAAGACTGGAGGCCATGCGCCTTTTTCTCGAGGAAGCTGAACAAGTCGGAGCAGAACTACATGGTGTATGACCGCGAACTGCTAGCTATCTATGCAGCGTTTCGCCAATGGAGACATCTGTTAATATGGGTGCGGCACAAGATCCAGGTTTGCACGGATCACAAGAACTTGGAGTACTGGAGGACTGCGCGAGTACTCAACCAGAGACAGATTCGATGGGCACAAGAGTTCTCCAAGTTTTTCTTCGAGATCCAGTATGTGCCGGGAGAGGAGAATGTTAGAGCAGATGCTCTCTCCCGGAAGCCGGAGTACATGGAAGGAGAGGGACCGCCGGAAGCCCAACACATGTTCCCCGAGGACAAATGGGTGTGTGGGGGAGTGTTGGTTGGGAAACGAGAACTAGCCGGTCTCACCAGGGATGACGAGTTCGCCCAAACTAAAATCAGGGAACTACGGGAAGGAAGGGAAAGCCAGGGAGAATTTGAGGAAAAGGAAGGGGTACTGTACTATAAGGGAGCGCTGGGGGAGACATTGAGGGGAAGGGTACTCAAACAACTCCACGACAACCCAACAGCGGGGCACTTTGGTCAGCACAAGACCATGCTGCTTGTCACCAGGCAGTTCCGGTGGCCAAGGGTAAGGGAAGATGTACGGGAGTACATACGGGGGTGCGACCGCTGCCAGAGGGCAAAGGGGGAGAGGGCGGCCCCTGCAGGGTTACTGGAACCCTTACCCACACCGGGAAGACCCTGGGAGGTGGTGTCCATAGATTTTATGACTGATTTGCCCAAATCAAGAGGTAAGACAGCAGTCATGGTAGTAGTTGACCTACTGACAAAAATGTGCCATTTCATAGCTTGCTCGCATGCGGTGACGGCAGAGGAAACGGCCAGATTGTTTGTGGATCACATATTCAGGTTGCATGGGGCTCCCTCGAGGGTCATCTCAGATCACGGGAAACAATTTACTTCAAGGTTCTGGAGGAAGCTCATGAGCTTGCTGCAGGTCGAGGTGGGAAACCAACGGACAAGCGGAACGAGCGAACAGTATACTCCAGCAATACCTACGCTGCTACGTCAGCGAGAGACAGAACGATTGGGTAGAGAAACTAGTGCTGGCGGAATTTGCATACAATAATGCTGAACACGTGTCCACGGGAATGAGCCCCTTCATGGCCAATTATGGGTGTCACCCCAGGGCCTTCTCGGGGAGGGGGGAGGAAGGGTGGAGCGTACCTGCAGCAGAGCAGTTTGTGGAAGAAATGAAGGCCTTGCACCAGCAACTCCAGATGAATTTGGAGAGGGCCAAAGAAATTTACAAGAGGCAGGCAGACAAGCACCATTGGGAAGGGGAGACCATACGGGTGGGGCACCAGGTGTGGTTGTCAACCCGAGGGTTACCCTTTAAGGGAGGGTGCAAGAAGTTGCAGCCGAGGCGACTGGGACCTTTTGAGGTAACACAGCAGGTGAACCCCGTGGCATTTAGGCTCAAGCTGCCTGACAGCATGAAGTTACACCCGGTGTTCCATAGGTCCCTACTCTCTCCGTACAGGGAGGGGCGGGAGGGAGAAGTCATCACACACCCGCAAGTAGAGGAGAGAGAACACCACAACCAAGCCACGGAAATACTCGATTCCAGGTGGTGGGGGCGCAAGGTAGAGCACTTGGTCGCTTGGGAGGGAGAACCTCGGTCCGAAGACACGTGGGTTCCCGTGGAGGCAATCAATGATGGGTATCTAGTGGAAGAGTTCCACAGCCGGTTCCCACGCAAACCAAAACCACCAGCGAGATTCTGGGACGAGCAATTTGGCACCACCGACGACGACAAGGAGTTTGAGGGTTTTCCTGACTCCGAAGAGGAGGGAGGAGAAGCGTCGGAGAGGGAGGATTCAGACTGGGAGGCCCACCCCGTGGGGAGAGATCAGAGCAGGTGGGAAGCGGGTTTTGAATCCTCTGAGGATGGCGACAGCTCCTTCCGAGGATTTCCCGCATCGTTGGCCGAGGACAGGAACGAAGTTGGATCCAGAGGTCGGGCCGGGGGTGGAGGGGGTTCTGGGGGAGAGATGGATGTCAGGGAACTGCCATCAGAACGAGAGGAGGAGGCGAGGCTCCACGACGATGCTGGAGAGGGGCCAAGTAGGGAGAGAGGCAGGTCTCCTGTTGGGGAAGAAAATCAGCGCAACACCAGGGATGGAGGGGGGCCAATGGGGGAAGCAGAGAGCAGGCTCAGAGACTCTTCACTGGACACCAGCGGGGAGAGCACAGGTCCTCCGCTACCCACGCCCTCCCTGCGCAGAAGACTTCCGCGCAGGGAGAGTAGGAGGAGACTGGGCGTCAAACAACTTTTATGTTGGAAAAGGTTTAAGAAATGCCCACTGTCGGATTCTGCCAGCGACTGAACAGCCACGAAGTGAGGGGCTGTCCAGCCAGGAAAGGTTTAACCAGGCCACCTAGCCAGGAGTGGCGGCAACTTATGCACGAGCAACCCCATATAACCATTACACTGGGATTGGGGCCACTGTCTCATGCTGACAGCTTCTAGGAGCCACAGGTGGGAGCTGAGTGCAGGTTGGGGGCCAAAGGTGGATAAACTACCCCAGAAGGAGCACAATGTATCCCCCACCAGAGGTAAACCCCTCCCCTAACACCTCACCCCCCCCCCGAATCTTCATTATAAGCAACTGTTTCAGTCCTGAGGGATTGGTGTGTGGTTTTTGTTGTTGCTCTGCTGTGATTTCCCCTTCCCTTTCCCCCCAGTATTTTTCAACACTTCCCATCGGGTGAGATTGTCAAACACAGTTCCCACTGTGCCATTTCAAAAGGGCGCATTAAACTTGCATTGCTGGATATGGGATCTCTTGTCCATCTCCGAAAATGTGCAAAGGATCCCTGTTGAGGAGCTGTTGGCTACTGCAGGGGGTTAAAACGTTATTGATGTATCTGGTGGAGAGCTGAGATGTTGCTTTCCTCTGCAGAGAGCACTTCTCCCAGTTTTTAACTAACAGGCTGGAACTAAACATCCCTCGAACCCCGATGAATTGTCCGCCGCTCTCAAGGCAAAGCAAGGCATGTTAACAGATTTAACGGCTGTGAGTGAGAAATAAAGATAAAGGCTCTCCAAGGGAGAAAAGTGAATTTGGAATGCATCTAACACAGAAGGACGAGTGTCTCAATAATGGATTTCTCCTGTCTGAACTCTGCCCAGATGCAAAGGACCAGCTCCGAAGCCTTCTCCTTTCTCAGTCCAAGGGCCACATTTTGTTCTGGGGAACCTTCCAGGGCCCACTTTGCACAGTAGAATTGTAAAGTTGGAAGGGACTATGAAGGTCATCTTTGTTCATGGAGTTTTCTTGGCAGGGATACTGGAGTGGCTTGCCGGTTCCTGCTCCAGGTGGATCACGTTTGGTCAAAACTCTCCACTATGACCTGTCCATCTTGGGTGGCCCTGCATGGCATAGCTCATAGCTTCTCTGAGTAATTCAAGCCCCTTTGCCACAGCAAGGCAGTGATCCATGAAGGAGAAAGCCATGGTTTTCCCAGTAGTGATGTATGGAAGTGAGAGCTGGACCATAAAGAAGGCTGATCACTGAAGACTTGATGCTTTTGAATTATGGTGCTGGAGGAGACTCTTGAGAGTCCCATGGACTGCAAGAAGATCAAACCTCTCCATTCTTCAGGAAATCAGCCCTGAGTGCTCACTGGAAGGACAGATCCTGAAGCTGAGGCTCCAATACTTTGGCCACCTCATGAGAAGAGAAGACTCCCTGGAAAAAACCCTGATGTTGGGAAAGATGGAGGGCACAAGGAGAAGGGGACGACAGAGGACGAGATGGTTGGACAGTGTTCTCAAAGCTACCAGCATGAGTTTGACCAAACTGCGGCAGGCAGTGGAAGACAGGAGTGCCTGGCGTGCTCTGGTCCAGGGGGTCACGAAGAGTTGGGCACGACTGAACAACTAAGTCAGTGTTTCCCAACCTTGGGCCTCCAGCTGTTTTTGGACTACAACTCCCATCATCCCTAGCTAGCAAGACCAGTGGTCAGGGATGATGGGAATTGTAGTTCAAAAACAGCTGGAGGCCCAAGGTTGGGAAACACTGGACTAAACAACAACAATATGAAGGTCATTTGGTCCAACCTCCTGCAATACAGGAATCCTTTGCTCAATGTGGGGCTCGAACCCACAACCCTGAGATTAACAGTCTCATGCTCTACACACACACACACACACACACACACACACACACACACTATGGTATTATGACGTTTGCTCCCATTGAGTCATAAAAAACTGGTTTTCACAGGGAAAGCTGCAGGGGAAACTTCTCAGATCCATGTCTAGAAGCATGTGACAAGCAGGAAACCTCTTGGACCCATGTTTTCTAGGCATAGAACAAGAGGATGACACCTAAGAGTCCAAAACATCTGGAGGGGAGGAGGTTGGAGAAGGCTGCTGTAGACCATGGTTTCCCAAAAATGGGTCTCCAGCTGTTGTTGGACTACAACTCCCATCATCCCTAAGGACCAGTGGTCAGGGATGATGGGGACTGTAGTCCAAAGACACCTTGGGACCCAAGTTTGGGAGACCCTACTCTACCCGATATGTTTACACGTAGCAGGAAGGCATTCCTGGTGAAATTGTTCATGCAAGGATTGGGCTAAGCAGGTCCGGCCTTCATAATTCAGCTTCCTCTCAACGTCTTGATGTTGTAGATTCCACACTTGGACACAGGACTCTTGGCTTGAGGAAGTCAGGCATAAAACTATAAAATTCTGCACGGGGCAGAAAAAGTGGACAGAGAAGTTTTTTCTCCCACTCATATTACACGAGAAGGCCTGGGCCTTCAAGGAAGCTGAACGTTCGAAGACAGCACAGATAAAAGAAAGCATTTCTGTATGTAGTGCATACTTAAACTACTGAAATCCCTCCCACAGGAGGGGATGAGATCCACCAATCTGGATGGCTTTAAAAGAGGATTAGACAAACTCACGGAAGATTAGGCTATCAATGGCTACTGGCCATGTTGGCTTTGTGGTGACGGCCACCAAGCTGGATGGCTTTGAAAAATGATTAAACAAAGTCGTGGAGGAGAAGGCTTTCAAGGGCTGTGTCAGGGACAGTGCTTAGGAGGGCTGCACTGAGCCACCCTCTCCTCCTGATCCTGAATCTTCCCAGGAGCAGGAGGACAGTATAGATCTGGAACAGTGGTTTGCAGAGGGGCACAGTTCAGAAGGCAGAAGCTGGGAAATACTGGATGGGGAACAGCTAGGAGAAGAAACACTAGAAGAGAAAGAGAGTTAACAGATTCACAGTCTCTGGATAGCATCCACCCCTCCTCCTCCAAAGTCACAGAGAGCTCGGAAAGTGGTAGAACAGAAAGCTCAGAGGCTACAAGCTCAGATTGCAAAATGTAGGAGTGACGAAGATTAATAGGGATGGAAGGGGGAGTGACCTTAATTGGGAGTGTCTCCATTCTGGTTAGACGCTTTCTTTTGGTCTTCAAGAAACTTAACTGGTAAGAATTCCCTTTCATTTCATCTGTTCATTTATGGCCATGGGGGAGGAAGCCGATTCCCCAAAGCCTGACGTGACAGGTTGTTAGCCATACTCAGAGGCAATAATGGTCCTGAGTACCAATTGCAGAAAACCACAAAAGGAGATAGCATTGTTTTTGTACTCAGATCCTGCAAGCTTCCGCCGGCATCTGGTTGACCACCATGAGAACAGGATTAGAAGGGCCATTGGCCTGATCCATCAGGTCTCTTCTTAGGGTCTTGTGTCCCCCCCACTTGTCCCCAGCTCACAGGTGTATAAATGCACATTCCTGAACACTGGGGTGTCATGCAACACAGCCGTGCAGCTGCTGAGGTAGGTTTCCTTCTCCTTGAGATCTGAATGAGGTGTAGCTGTGCAGGACTTGGACCGGTGCCTGAATGCAGCGGTGGGATGGATGGAGGCCAAAAAGCTGAAGCTAAATCCCAGCAAGGGAGAGACTCCGTGGGTGAGTAGCTCCTGGGTCCCAGAATTGTGTAGAAAAACTGTTCTGGATGATGTTACACTGCAGCAGAAGGTTGGTGGCTTGGGGGTGCTCCTTGATCCATCATTCATTCATTCATTCATTCATTCATTCATTCATTCATAAGATTTCTTACCCCAAGGTTCCTATTGTATGGAGTAGCAGAAAGCAAGCTTACTCCATCTTCCATATGATAGCCTGGCTTCAGATATCTGAAGATGGCTCTCATGTCACCTCTCAGTCTCCTCTTCTCCAGGCTGTGATGGCCTGGGACTCGGAACCAGAGGAGTCTCAGTCTGCACCGGATCCTTTGTCTCAGACTAGGTGGCATCTGCACCTAGTCTGGGGCCTGATTCTGAAGAGCCACAGTCTGCACAGGTTCCCCTGCAACAAACACCAGCTGGGCCAAGTCAGGGGCCTGAGCCTGCCCTGGCTCCAGATGCGGGGATTACCTTGTTGCCTTCAGCTGGGCCATCACTTACAGCTGCTCCACTACCGGTTGGGTCAGGAGAGGCTGAGGCGGCCCCTGGGTCTAGTAACCCAACGACATCTCCCGAGCTGCACAGACTAAGGTCTGAGAGAAGGAGAGACCTGAGTACTCGCAGGAGGAGTGCTCACGTTTGGGCAAGACAGGGAGGTGAGTCACCGGGGGATCAGGACTGGCCGTTACCCCGACAAAGATAAACACTGTCAGACCCCGCCCCAGGTTGCAGGAGTGACATTGCTGTTTGCTAGAACCTACCTGAGACACTGTGTCTGACCTTGCCTAGTTTCCTGCCTGTGTCCTGCCTTGGTCCTGTTGGACTGGCTCCTCGCGGAACCCTTGGATTCAGGACCAGACCTGGACCGTGTTACTCGGGTTACCCCTGGGCCCAGCACATAGGCTAAATAAACATACCAAGCTCCCTCGACCAGGGATGGAAAAAGAGGGGGTGGTGGGGGTGGTTCGCCCCGGGTGTTCCCACTGAGGGAGGTGACAAAATGCTGGATGGCACTCACTACAGGGCCTGCAGCGTTCCTGAGCCACACGTCTCTCCTGGGAGGGATGTAGTGCCGTGGGCGCACACAGGCTCCAGCTCTGCCCAAATGGTCTGCCCGCTGCCCACCCTCCAGCTGCAGGGTGGCTGAGTGGGAGGAGACAGGCAGATTCTGGATGCCCTGCGGTGAACCCCACCCCTATGGGCAGCTCGCCCTGTCCCTGGGTATGCCACTCCAGGTGCCAAAGCGGCTTCCTCCGCCGCTGCCCTCAACCATGTCTTGTAAGGCTTGGTTTCCAGACCCTCTTATCATGCAAGCTAAGATGCCGAAGCGTTTTTGAGAGAGCTTTTTTAAAAACAACAAAAGCGCATTCTGATGCAGAAATGTGGGAAAGACAGCTGAAGATTAGGGGGGCGGGCGGGGAAATGAGGAATTGGCAAAATCAACAGATGTGCTGCCAAGTTACAAGATTGCTCTGCAACCTGCACATCCACTCGCATCTACTTCTGCCAAAGAAGAGCCCATATGTGTGTGTGTCTGTACTGACTTGCTATGGATGGAGCACATTCATGAACTCACCCAATAGCATGAAGAATGGTGCACTAAGGGTGAACTCAGTGCCGGATTTATGTATTAGCTAAACAAGCTATAGCTTAGTGCCCCACTTTCTTGAGGGCCCCCCAAAAAAATTAAAGGAAAAAAACCCCACTGAATGTACATTCCCAGAATATAAGATAAAAACAAATAAAATAAATCTACATACAGCAACAGTGTTGTGTAGGCTCCTATGAGGTAAATAATGGGCCCTGCCTGCTCCCTAAAATATCACTGGTTTGCTCATTTCTATATATAGTGGTACCTCGGGTTACATACGTTTCAGGTTACACACTCTGCTAACCCAGAAATAGTGCTTCAGAACAGAAATTGGGCTCCGGCAGCGTGGCAGCAGCAGCAGGAGGCCCCATTAGCTAAAGTGGTGCTTCAGGTTAAGAACAGTCTCAGGTTAAGAACGGATCTTTGGAATGAATTAAGTACTTAACCTGAGGTACCACTGTATAGGGTGCCTACATTCTACATGGACTGGTTGCTGGTCTGTTCAACAATTACTTTGATAAAATACATATTTTGTTATCTGCAAATGGCTTTAGATACCTAATAGGTCCATAAACTATCATCTAGTATATATTCAACACAAAAAACAGCGACAATTTGTTGTTGACAAAGGACAGCAGGACATATAAAGGGCCCCATTACCTTCAGCAGCTTAGGGCCTCATCAAAGAAAATACTTTCTTTTACCTGCTCTGAATCTTGCAACATTCACCTTCATTGGATAGCCACAAGTTCTGGTGTTATGAGAGAGGGAGAAAAACTTTTCTATATCCACCTTCTCCATGACATGCATAACTGTCATAAACATTGTATATAAGGAAATTCATAAACAAATCCTTTATCTTCCTATATGTGTACCTTACAAGGCTGTCGTCACCCAGTTGGGTTGTAGCAACACAACACAATTCCTGCTGCTTTTTTGGCCAACGAAATATCTTATGCTAGATCATGGTTTGGGATGTTCCCTTGAAGATAAAATTCCCCCAGGAGAGCCCTTTAAAGCCATTTGTGGCTTTAGGGCCCTCGTATTTACGGGAACGCCTCTCCTGGTATGCCCCACAGAGGACCTTAAGGTCCATGAATAATCATAGTTTAGAGGTCCCGGGCCCTAAGGAAGTCAGATTATCCTCCACCAGGGCCAGGGCCTTCTCAGTGATGGCTCCAACCTGGTGGAATGCTCTGTCCCATGAGACCAGGCTCTGCAGGATTTAACTTCCTTCCGCAGGGCCTGTAAGACAGAGCTATTCCGCCTGGCTTTCAACTTGAACTTAGCCTGATCTTTTATTCCCCTTCCTCCCCTCCCCTCCCCCTTTTTATGAAGATTACCCATTCTGGGATCCCACAGCTAATTCTCCCCTGGTCTCCTGGCTGGCCCAAATAGGACTAATTTAGCCAGCTAGCCCTGGTGATCATCTAATGTTTATTGGATGGATTTCCCCCCAAATAGATTTTTGAATTATGGATTTATTGTTATTCCCATGTTATACTGTATTTTATGCTGTTTTTTTGTTGCACCAATTAAGTGTTTGTTGCACCAATTTGTTGTTAGCCACCCTGAGTCTGGTTTTTGAACCAGGAAGGTTGCGGTATAAATAAAAAAATATTATTATTATTTATTATCCTCACCCCAAATGATCTGCAGATGATCTTCCCTATGACTGTGTATGGCCCAGAACAGATAATTGATGGTGGAATCATAGAATCATAGAATTGTAGAGTTGGAAGGGAACCCAAGGGTTATTTAGTCCAACCCCCTGTAATGCAGGAATTCTCCCCACAGTTGTCCCTGGCTGGGCTTGAACCACCAACCTTCTGGTTAACAGCCAGGTGCACTGACCCATTACGCCACCATGGATTTTTATACTGAACAAACCATTGATCCATCTAGTTCGGTATTCTCTGCCCTGATTGGCTGTGGCTCATCAGTATTTTGGACATGAGTCTTCTCTCTTGGTCATACCTGGAGATGCCGTGGATCGAACCCGAGACCTTCTGCATCCATGGCAGATGCTCTTCCAGTGAGCTGTGGCTCTTATCTTGCTGGAACCACTGGCCTCTCTGCGCTTCGTTTGAGAACTGGGAGATGCCACCCAGAAGGTTAGAAGCAATTTGTTTCCCTACAGTGCCTGCATTCCTGCTCCCCGGGAGAGGGTGATCGATTGCCTTAATAAAAGACAAAATTAATCCGAGTTGCTCTCCGAGAGAAGGCTAGCCATTTAGAAGCTTGCCTGGGCCAAATTAGCAGAACGGGTATTAATATATTCCCGTGATTATAATCAGCCAGGAAGAGTCTGAACGCCTGCCAGAGCCTCTTTGGCACGTCTCTGAGCTTCGGAAAATGAACATGAATCAGTTCCTTTTTGCAGATATTCTTTAATTTGCGGCTTGGACGATGGAGACAGGGATGACAACACTGATAGGGCACCGTTTGAAACTGATCTCATGGAACAAGTGACAGACACAGTAACCTTGGCACGGAAGGTATTTCGGAAGAGACTATTCCCTGAGACGGGGGAGGGACGGACGTTTTTCAGCCTAGAGTGCCACATTCTCTTCCAATGAACCTTCCAAGGGCCACTTGCTAGTGGTGAGAGGGGCGAGAGCCACAAGCAGGCGAGGCAACGAATGCAAATCTTACCTCTGTACGGCAGGCACTCACACGTCCTTCCCTAGCCTCCATCTATTCTCAGAATTGAGGCGCAAATCCAAAGCAGAGTGTGGTCAGGAGAGAGAGTGTGTGGCCTGGGGAGGGTACTGAGGGCCATATAGAGAGACCCAGAGGGCCGCATAAGGGGTCCAGGCCTGAGGTTCCCCATCTCTGCTCTGCTAGCAAAGAAGGCTGCAATCCTAACCACATGTACCTAGGAGTAAGCCCCACTGAATTCAATAGGGGTCGCTACTTTAGTCCTAGCCATAGCTGTCAATTTACAGATTTGAAAATAAGGGACCAGCAGCCTCGAACATAAGGGATCAGCAGCCAAAATAAGGGATCAACAATTACTTTGATAAAACACATATTTTGTTGCGTGCAAATGGCTTTAGATACTTATTAGGTCCATAAATTACCATATAGCACATATTCAACACAAAAAACAGCAACAATTTGTTGTTGACAAAGGATAGCTGGACATAGAAAGGGCCCCATTACCTTCAGTAGCTTATTTAAGGGACATCATCAATAAGGGACAGCAGTGGGACATGGCGCTGGGATAAGGGACGGTCCCGCCAAATAAGGGACGCTTGACAGCTATGGTCCTAGCCCCACCCCCCAAGAATCCTGGGAACTGTAGTTTCGTATGGGTGCCGAAAGCGGCCAGGAGACCCTCATCCCCCCCCTCAATCCTTCTTCCCAGGGAACTCTGAGGATTTTAGCTGTGCAGAAGCAAAAGCATGCCCTCCAACATTTCTTTGATGAAAATTGGGACATTCTATTGTACATCAGGAAGTTTCTCCCGTGTTTGATTTCTCTGAACGCAGAGGTGTCTATACAAAGATACGTACACCTGTCACCTTGAGCCAATTGCCACCTCTCAGCCTAACCTACCTCACAGGACTGCTGTAAAGAAAAAAACGGTGTGAGGGAAGGGATTGTGTGCAACGCCTTCAACTCGGATATTAATAATGGAAGCTGTGAGAATGATCAGGAATATACCAGAGATTAAATCCTGTTGAACTCAGTGGGACTTATTTCTGAGTAAAAACACTTAGGATTGCAATGTAAGGCTGTCCAGTCTTTATCCAGTTACATGGGAGTAAGTTCCACTGAACACAGAGGGACTTACTTCTCGGAAGACACCGTGTGGCGCCATTTACGATAAAGGAATAGTCAGTCCAAGCATTTCCTTAAAAATGGCTGGCTGCTGAAACATAGCAGTTAAGGGATTCACAATGGATTGGTGACATTTCCCTTCAAAAGCATAGGCAGGCCTTTGTATGCCAGCTTCACCATTTCCTTCATTTGGTGCAGGGATTTTATTTTCAGTATAAACAGGACTCCATTTTTCACCTACACCCACCCACACCCACACCCACCTACCCACCACTTTTAATTGTTCTCCAAGATGTGGATGGGAGGAAAAAGGGAAACTGAGACATTCTTGGATCAAATCAAGAACCAGGATGGCTTCTGTCATTCCGGGACTGTCCCTGGGATATAGGAAAACTCGAAGGGTCTGCAATAGGGGTTTCCTAACAAACCACAAGCGGGATGCAGGTGGCGCTGTGGGTTAAACCTAGGACTTGCCAATCAGAAGGTCGGTGGTTCGAATCCCCACGAAGGGGTGAGCTCCCGTTGCTCGGTCCCTGCTCCTGCCAACCTAGCAGTTTGAAAGCACATCAAAATGCAAGTAGATAAATAGGTACTGCTCCAGTGGGAAGGTAAACGGCGTGTCCGTGTGCTGCTCTAGTTCGCCAGAAGCGGCTTAGTCATGCTGGCCACATGACCCGGAAGCTGTACGCCAGCTCCCTCGGCCAATAAAGCGAGATGAGCGCCGCAACCCCAGAGTCGGCCACGGCTGGACCTAACGGTCAGGGGTCCCTTTACCTTTAACAAACCACAAGGCACATCTCTGAAACACAGGTCTCTGCCCAACACAGCTTGCTATCCAAAGAAGCTGTGAATTCTCCCCCCTGGCCTCCTTTTCCCTTTACATCCGGAAGAGGAATTTGGTTGATGGCCTTGGATTTATTTATCCCCGCCCCCTGCCTGAAGGTCATGTATTTTGGGAAGTGTGAGTGGTCCTTGTTCACATCTGTGTGGCTGGGGCCCTGCTGTGAAGCTCATTGCACTCACCCAGCAAGGGCAGAAGCAGAGATCCTTTCGTAAACGGGACTTGGCTGTTTAATCCGTTCCATCCTCATCCATAATGAATGTGAGGAAAGGGGGAGAGGAGAGGAGACATGCTTTCTGCCGCACGCCTGCCCAGGGAACAGGTGCCGGCAGTGGAATATTTATAGAACAGGGGAACTTGGGTTCTAGAAGGAGGTCGCAAAGTGGACAGTTACCCATCTGTTTGGCCCGCTGTGTTTTCGCCGTTGAATCTAACGCAAACTGAAAGAGCCCCTGCTGTGGCATGTCGAGGTCTAATAGATTTATCGGCCACAGCAACAGTGGCCAACGTCTCGAAGGCATTTAAATCAGGTTTTTGGCATTCAAAAGTCTGGCAAATTCCTCTTCTAGAAAAAGATTTCCCACAAACTGAGAGCAGCTAGAGGACCTGCCTCAAGAGACTGATGATTATTTCGTTTTGTGCCACGTCTTGATTTTATGGGCAAATGAAGAAGCCAGTGGTTGTATGGTCCTTCTCGTTTACTCCAAGGTAAATGAAAGTACATTTAGGTAGGCGTATACAGTGGTACCTCGGGTTAAGTACTTAATTTGTTCCAGAGGTCCATTCTTAACCTGAACCACCATTTTAGTTAATGGGGCCTCCTGCTGCCGCTGCACCGCCGGAGCACAATTTCTGTTCTCATCCTGAAGCAAAGTTCTTAACCCAAGGTACTATTTCAGGGTTAGCGGAGTCTGTAACCTGAAGCATATGTAACCTGAAGCATATGTAACCCGAGGTACCACTGGACTCTTTATATTTCAGCTGGACTATGAGTACAGTCAAACCTTGGTTCCAGAACGGCTCTGTTTTCGAACGTTTAGGCTCCAGAACGCCGAAAACCTAGAATTATGTTATGTTCGGCAACCGAGGTTTGACTGTAACTGAAAAGCAAAGGGAAACAAGGATGCTAACTCTTAATTCTTTCATCCCCCCCCCCCCATTTATTTGGAAAGTCTGTGTGTCTACTTGCATGGAAAATATGGTAATTGTCTTCTGGATATTATGTTACATATGTTTTTAGTGTTTTTGGTGGTGGGGCTGTTTTATTACCTTTGCAAAGAAAACATTCTCTCTTTTGTCATAGTTTGCAAGTTTTAATTAAAAGAAAGAATGGATTTATTGCGGCACCAGCTTTTGTCTGAAAGAGCCTGCCTGAACGGATGCAACTGAATTATGGAGTCATAACTTGGCATGAAGATACTAACACCCGCCCCCCGCCCAAGGTACACTTCGCTCATTATGTGCCCATTCAATCACTTCACTCTGCAGGTAAAGGCCTCTTGCAAGATACCCATCTTATCAGGAGGTTCGTTCTGCACAATATAGGAACTGGGCTTTTCAAATTCCCTCCCATGGCATATTACACAGGTTTCATCTCCATCATTGTTTTGTTTTTGGGTGCCTCCTAAAGACCTTCCTCTTCCAACAAGGCTTTTAAACTACAGTTGTACCTTGGATCCTGAACGCCTTGCAAGTTGAACCTTTTGGCTCCCAAACGCCGCAAACCCGGAAGTGAGTGTTCCTGTTTGCGAATGTTCTTTGGAACCTGAGCATCTGATGGGGCTTCCGCGGCTTCTGATTGGCTGCAGGAACTTCCTGCAGCCAATCAGAAGCTGCGCCTTGGTTTCCAAATGTTTTGGAACTTGAACGGACTTCCGGAACTGATTCCATTTGACTTCCAAGGTAGGACTGTAGAGATCTTTCCCCATCCGCATCTGTGATGGATTTGTTTTTAGACATTTTGGTTGTTTTATCCAGTGCTTTTTTCTATTTTTTTTAAGGGGTACTCTCACTTTGACTCAAGAAAATAACCATTTCATAGTTCAAATCAGGAAAAGTTCAAAGATTCACCAAATGTTTAGGTGTATGCGTACCCCTGCATCCCCCCAGAAAAATATCTATCATCTATCTCTCTCTCTCTCTCTCTCTCTCTCTCTCTCTCTATCTATCTATCATCTATCTATCTATCTATCTATCTATCTATCCATATATCATCTATCATCTATCTATATCTATCATCTATCTATCTATCTATCTATCTATCTATCTATCTATCATCTATCATCTATCATCTATCTATCTATCTATCTATCTATCTATCTATCTATCATCTATCTATCTATCATCTATCTATCTATCTATCTATCTATCTATCTATCTATCTATCTATCATCTGTCTATCTATCTATCTATCTATCATCTATCTATATATCATCTATCATCTATCTATATCTATCATCTATCTATCTATCTATCTATCTATCTATCTATCTATCTATCATCTATCTATCTATCATCTATCTATCTATCTATCTATCTATCTGTCTGTCTGTCTGTCTGTCTATCTATCATCTATCTATCTATCTATCTATCTATCTATCATCTATCATCTATCATCTATCTATCTATATCTATCATTATCTATATCTATCTCTATCTATCTATCTATCTATCTATCTATCTATCTATCTATCTATCATCTATCTATCATCTATCTATCTATCATCTATCTATCTATCTATCTATCTATCTATCTATCTATCTATCTATCATCTATCTATCTATCTATCTATCTATCTATCTATCTATCTATATCTATCATCTATCTATATCTATCTCTATCTATCTATCTATCTATCTATCTATCTATCTATCTATCATCTATCTATCATCTATCTCTATCTATCTATCATCTCTCTCTCTCTCTCTCTCTCTCTCTCTCTCTCTCTCTCTCTCTCTCTCTCTATCATCTATCTATCTCAGTGTTTCCCAACCTTTGGTCTCTAGCTGTTTTTGGACTACAACTCCCATCATCCCTAGCTAGCAAGACCAGTGGTCAGGGATGATGGGAATTGTAGTCCAAAAACAGCTGGAGACCAGAGGTTGGGAAACACTGATCTATCTATCTATCTATCTATCTATATCTATCTATCTATCTATCTAGCTATCTAGCTATCTATCTATCATCTATCTATCTATCTATATCTATCATCTATCTATATCTATCTCTATCTATCTATCATCTATCTATCTATCTATCTATCTATCTATCTATCTATCTATCTATCTATCATCTATCTATCTATATCTATCTCTATCTATCTATCATCTATCTATCTATCTATCTATCTATCTATCTATCTATCTATCTATCATCTATATCTATCTATCTATCTATCTATCTATCTATCTATCTATCTATCTATCTATCTATCTATATCTATCTATATCTATCTATCTATCTATCTATCTATCTATCTATCTATCTATCATCTATCTATCTATCTATCTATCTATCTATCTATCTATCTATCATCTCTATCTATCTATCTATCTATCTATCTATCTATCTATCTATCATCTATCTATCTATATCTTTCTTTCTTTCTTTCTTTCTTTCTTTCTTTCTTTCTTTCTTTCTTTCTTCCATCCATCACACAAACACAGAATTTTATGTACTTGCAAATGTCTGGAGCTCCTACTATGTTCCCTCCTCGATATACCATACCTTATCTTGATGGTGTGGCTAAGAGTGTTGTGTATGCTTTTCTTCTCATTAAGCATTTCCCCATTGCTGTGCAGCCTCCCTGGCTGCCCATCTGCCTTCATCTGAAAAAGCCCCATGGAAGGAATGACCTAGCGGCATCTTCCTTTGCTGTTTAACAGAAGTGCAGGGACCCGGGGATGCCAACTATCAAGAACTCAAGATCAGTGCGCTTGGTAGGGTTGCCAGACCTCTGGGGCTTACCTGAAGTCTGCAAGTTACCTGGTATTATTGCATAGACCTCCTGGGGAAGGAGGTCTGTCCTCCTCTGCTCCCTCCTCCCCTCTCCCAATTAACCTCCATCTCCAGGGTTGAGTGATGGGAGGGGGCACAAGGAAGACTGTGACTGCCCTGATATCGACAGATGAAGGGTGGCTTAAAATTGTAATAAATAAATAAGAATCACCAGGGCCCTCCCCCATGACATCACTAGGGTCCTGAAATTCACCTATGTCTGAAATTCTAGGGCCTGAAATTCTCAGAATCTGGGATACTCCTGACCTCGCAACCTCAGCATTCACTGAGTCTGACTTTTTTAAAAAGGAAGTTCTCCCTTTCCCCCTTTAAAAGATAAAAGTTGACATCTAGAAAGGTGCTCACAAACCACCTTGACCACTGGGAAAATAAGGGGAGGATCATCACAAAAATAAACTCCCCACCCATTAGAATGTCACCAGCTTTTCCTCTCCCTTTGGACAATTTGCAAATCTGGGCCCTCCAGATGTTTTGGGACTGCAATTCCCATCATCCCTGACCACTGGTCCTGTTAGCTAGGGATGATGGGAGTTGTAGTCCCCAAACATCTGGAGGGCCCAGTTTGCCTATGCCTGTTCTAAAGTGTCCCGCAAATGGGGCAGTGTCAGGCCACCTGGTTCAGTATTGCCTGGCAGCAGCTTTCTCCAGGGTTTCAGGCAGAGGACATTGCCAGCCCAAACCTGGAGATTCCCAGGATTGAATTGTTTGCATGCAAGGAAAATGCTCTGCCCCTGAGTTGCAGCCCTCTTCCTAGGCACAGCCTTTTCCTTTCTTCATTAGCTGTGCCAGGGCCCCCTAGGAGAACGGATGCTGTCACTATGCAGGGGGAACCTCTCTGGATCCCAGCTACGAAATCTCCTGTTCCTCAAGATCTAGGTCAGAAGCTGATTCAAGTGTAATAATTTATATTAAAACTAGGGCAGGGGAAAAAAAATCATTCTGCTATGCAGCCCTCTAAATATAGATGACACGAAACGCAATACGTCATAAACAAGAAGTCTCAGTAAAGTCCCAAATTGTGGGCTAAGACATGGATTATCACTGCCAATGACAAGTTTCCTTACTAGCTACGGAAACGTAGAAACTGACTTATGATACTGAGTCAGAGCCCCGGCCCATCTGTGCTGTGTTCACTGAGCTATGTATGGCCGTTCCCTCTTCAGTTACAGTGGTACCTCAGGTTACATACGCTTCAGGTTAAAGACTCCACTAACCCAGAAATAGTGCTTCAGGTTAAGAACTTTGCTTCAGGATGAGAACAGAAATCGGGCTCTGGCCGCATGGCAGCAGCAGGAGGCCCCGTTAGCTAAAGTTGTGCTTCAGGTTAAGAACAGTTTCAGGTTAAGAACGGACCTCCGGTACGAATTAAGTACTTAACCCGAGGTACCAGGTACCACAGCGCCAGGACGCAGGTGGCGCTGTGGGTTAAAGCCTCAGCGCCTAGGACTTGCCAATTGAAAGGTCGGCGGTTCGAATCCCTGCGGCGGGGTGCGCTCCTGCTGCTCAGTCCCAGCGCCTGCCAACCTAGCAGTTCGAAAACACCTCCGGGTGCAAGTAGATAAATAGGGACCGCTTACCAGCGGGAAGGTAAATGGCGTTTCCGTGTGCAGCTCTGGCTCGCCAGATGCAGCTTTGTCACGCTGGCCACGTGACCCGGAAGTGTCTCCGGACAGCGCTGGCCCCTGGCCTCTTAAGTGAGATGGGCGCACAACCCCAGAGTCTGTCAAGACTGGCCCGTACGGGCAGGGGTACCTTTACCTTTACCACTGTACAAGGATCAGACATACCTGGAGATGGAAGCACAGAATTGCAGAGTTGGAAGGGGCCCTGACGGCCATCTAGCTCAACCCCCAGCGATGCAGGAACATGCAGCTGCCCCATACGGGGATTAAACTTTCAACCCTGGCATTCTCAGTACCCAAATGAGCTACCTCAGATGTGTCGGGTTGAAACTGGACCCACAGGACATGTGGTTCACCCCTGAGTTCTGGCCTCGTATCAAGAAGCCTGTATTCTTTCCCTGCCCAATAACCCCGGTTTTTAAATAAATTGCTCACAGCAGACCCACACCAACTTCTAAAGCCCACCCGACACATATTTGAAGCACATGGCTTTCTCCCCACCAGCCGGGAACTATGTTTTCCTCCCAACCAAACTACAGTTCCCAGCATTCTTAAGCAAACCATGACAGTCCCAGGCATTATTTGGGGGACGGTGTGTGCTGTAAACGCGTGGATCCAGCTCTGCTATTTGTGTTGTGAACGCCTTTGAAAACAAAACGCTGCACAGCAGCTTGAAGAGCAAACATGACCCTCCAAAAAGAAAGCAAATAGGGACCCCCAGAGGGGCTCATGGTGGTGTTCTTTTTTTAAAAGTCTGGCATGGAAACCAAGTGGCTTTTCAGCAGAGTGATTTTTCCCCATCTGCTCCCTCTGCTTTTTTCCTTGTCAATGCGATCTGGATGTGGCTGGACTCCAACTGCCATCGGTCCCAGCCAGCATGCCCAATGGTCAGAGGTAATGGTAGGTGACTCCATTCAATCCAATGGATTCTCTCTCCTGAGAAGAAAGGTTGCAGCATTTCTATCCCATCCTATAGATAGATATAAGATATATTCTCAAAAATATAGTAGAGGTTCACTATCTATGCTAGCATTCAATTGACGTTGGAGAGAAATTGAGAAACAAGATTAAGGGTACATATTGATATAGGAATGTATGAGATAAAATGTAAAGAAATATACAATAATAAGAGTACAATCATTTGTAAACAAAAACAAAAACATGAGATTGACAGACAGTCCATAGAGTTGGTGCAAGTATTATTTTGAAATGGCTTTATGACTTTTTTTACTTTTTTCTTTCTCTAGGTGCATAAATTTGATATATAAACTTTGTATACATGTTGGAAATTATATTATAATATGCCCTGCAATGTAATATGATAATGTATACATATGTGACATAAGAACGTTAATAAAATAAAATTAAAAAAGAAGAAGAAAGGTTGCAGCATTTCATAGACCCATAGAATCATAGCATTTCATAGGCCCATGGAATCATAGCATTTCATAGACCCATAGAATCATAGCATTTCATAGACCCATAGAATCATAGCATTCTGTGGACCACGAGGATCATCTCCTCCAACCAGGAGGAATCTTTCGTTCAACGTGGGACTCTCAAACCCATGACCCTGAGATTAAGATTCTCACGCTACCAACTGAGCTACCCCAGTTTGGCATTGGGGACTTTTTGCTTTCGAGAAAAGGCAAGTAAGTGGCCACATGATAGAAGTGAATGAAACTATCTTTAATAAAAGATTGTTGTTTTTTTTAAAAAAAGAAGTGTATATAACGATGTCTGGTATTTCCCCCCTCTCTCATAACACTTAGGTAAAGGTAAAGGACCCCTGGATGGTTAAGTCCAGTTAAAGGTGACCATGGGGTGTGGTGCTCATCTCACTTTCAGGACGAGGGAGCCAGTTTTTATCCACAGACAGCTTTCCGGGTCATGTGGCTAGCATGACTAAACCGCTTTTGGCGCAATGGAACACCGTGACGGAAACCAGAGCGCACGGAAATGCTGTTTACCTTCCTGCCACAGCAGTACCTATTTATCTACTTGCACTTTGGTGTGCTTTCAAACTGCCAGGAGCTGGGACAGAGCAACGGGAGCTCACTCCATCGCAGGGATTTGAACCGCCAACCCAAGAGGCTCAGTGGTTTAGACCACAGCACCACCAGCATCCCCTACTCTCATAAGACTAGAACATGTGGACTTCCAAGGAAGCTGGATGTTGGAAGATTTCCAGATGGAGAAAAGAAAATCAGGATACCTCTGACCTATGGAACCCGCTTCCCCAGGTGGCAGTGATAACCACCAAGTTAGATGGGCTTGAAAGACAAATTAAAGGAGAAGAGGGCTATCGATGGCTATTGGCCTTGATGGCTATGTCTAGCTTCCACAGTTCTCTGAGCTGCTTCCATTCTTCCTCAGGATCAGGCCAGCCTCTCCCATGGTGCTTCTACTGGAGAAGAGGAAGCAGAGTTTGGAGTTGATATCCCGCCTTTCACTCCCCTTAAGGAGTCTCAAAGTGGCTAACCATCTCCTTTCCATTCCTCCCCTACAACAAACAGTGAGTGGGGCTGAGAGACTTCAGAGAAGTGTGACTAGCCCAAGGTCACCCAGCAGCTGCATGTGGAGGAGCGGGGAAGCGAATCCGGTTCACCAGATTACGAGTCCTCCTCTCTTAACCACTACTCCACACTGGACTCATGAGGAAGCACTCAATTTGCCCTAAGCCTCTGCTGGGTCTCACTCTGCAGATGGAGCTATTGCAAGACTCTCAACGCCAGCAATATGCTTTCCGGTGGAGCCAGTTTCATCCGTCGGCCCTCCGGGGTTTAGCACGCTAGCGATATATGCCAGCGTTAAGCCCGACATCAATTGCCAAACTGCAGAGTTGGAAGGGCCCCCAAGGTTTATCCCCCTGCAATTCAGGACTCATAGCTATCAAAGTCAAGGTGCCCAAACCGAGAATAAAGTCATTTTCATTCATTGCGTTCCCCGACCGCACTTCAAAATTGAAGAGGCTTTGTACGACCAAACATATGGGAAAACTTCCTGAAACTAAGAGCTGTTCAACAGAGGAACGGTCTCCCTTGGGAGACGGTGGGCTCTCCTTCCTTGGAGGTTTTCAAGCAGTGGTCGGGTGGGCCATCTGTCAGGGATGCTTGAGCTGAGATTTCTGCATTGCAGGGAGTTTGGACTAGAGGACTCTTGGCGTCTCCTACAACTGCGATTCTATAATTTATGGGATATGGGGTGGTGTTTTCCGCTTTACGCTGCTGTTTTTAAATAGCAATGACATTAATTGAGGATGGCTATATAACAGAAACGATAGGCCTGTTTGGCTCTCACCCCCCGCCCATCCTCAAATGCGGCCTCCCCCCCCTTGGACCTCATATGTTCCATGACATTTTCTGATTGCAATGTTCTGCCCATTGGTGGGGGATACAGGAGTTCCTGCTGGCTTTCCTCCTTCTCTTGCAGGAGGAAGCAAACCGGCAGGATGTTTGTTCCTACCAAGGCTATCTGGAGCCAATGCTGGGGACTCAGCCAGAGAGATCCAGGAAGGGGTGGAAATAAAGAACTTGAGGATCTAGCTGGCTGTTCTTGGCCTGCGTGGCATTTCCGTGGTTTTGGGACAGTGCCAATAGAGTTGTTTTGTTGGCTCGGAGGAAAGGTCCCAATCAGCCAGACATGGCAGTCCTTTATTTCTGGGGTACTCAAGAGTACGCAGTACCAGTAACCTTTGCCCAAATGTTAAAAGTGTGGTGATGTTAGGGACTGGGCAGAGGAGGAATGCTGGAGACCACCTTTCCAGAGAAGAAGACAGTTCAGAATTACAACAGGGACTTGAGGGAGGTCACAGCTCAGAGGCAAATGAGGAGGAAATCTGGGAAATAATGGGAGAGGAGGAAGAAGAAACCAGAGGGGGGACAGCTGACGGACACAGTGTCTTTAGAAAGCATTCCAGACCCCGCCTCCCAGAACCCGGCAGGCATTGAAAGTAGGAGAGCAAATTTTTTGAGTGTCCATAGCACATTCTCAAATTCCCATGGGGCCCAGGAACCCAAAAATTAATAACTAAAATTTGGAAGATTACTTGATCTTTTTTTGTTTTTGTTTTTTTTTATTTTTAGTGGATTATGATTTGATATGTTAATTGGATGTTTTTTATTGGAAAATTAATAAAAGCGATTTAACAAAAAAAGAAAGAAAGTAGGAGAGCAAATGTCAGAGACATGGCCGGCAGGGAGGAATCTGCAGAGGGGGAGGAAGAGGAAGAGGCAGAGGAAAACGGGAACTTGATTCGTTCACACAATGAAAGTGAGATAAGCCCTTCTTGCTCTGGACTGCTGCCTGTAAGTTTTCACAGCAGCACAGAGATGAAGGAGCAGGAGGCAGGTGGTAGTAGGGGGTTGGCTTCAGCTCCAGAGGAGGAGGAATTGGCTGCACCTGAGTCTCCAAGAAGTAGGAGGCGGAGCAAGAGATCAGAACAAAGGAAGACCAGCAGGAAGCGGGGGAGGACGTGGTGTATATCTGGCCTTGGGAGGGGTCAGAAGCCAGTTGAGTCAACTGACTCCGACAGTGAAGAATGAGTGGTGGGAAGCTCGGATTGCTGTATGCCTGTTGTTGATAACTAAACCTCAACTAGTCTAACTGCCAGTGTGTCATGTCTTGTGTGAGAGAAGAGCTAAACCTGACAGCAAAGAGCTCAGAGGCGAAGGGCACTTCTCAGCATCAGTAGTGACAACACATGAAGAGGAGAGAGGGAGGGGGTGGAGACTCACTCAGGGCAACATCATTATTCTGAGAGCCCACATTCCCAAGTGTCAGGAGAGCGTGCAGCGGCCAGCCCCTGTGACCAGTAGGACTTTGCAGGACTGGGGCCTTCCTAAGTTTGTTCTGAAGAGGCAAGGCGTGGCCGCACAGGTGAGGCCGATTGGTAACTCACAGTGCCTGGTGGCAAGAGCCAGGAAGGGATATAAGGTCAGCATTTCCCTTAGGCTCTTTGCCACAGCAACACGCTTTCTGATCCTTGAACCTCACCTTCTTGACTCCTTGCTTCTTGATCCTCGGACCCCTGACTTCCTGACTCCTGGCTTCCTGACCCTCGAACCCTTGGCTTCTTGACTCCTGGCTTCTGGACCCCCGTTCCTGCTCCCACCCCACCATCTTGCCCCCGGTCCTTATGTTCCCCGCCGGGACTTTGATCGCCTGTGAGCCAGACCATGACACCAAGCCTCTCTCTGTGAATATTGAATAAAAAGCAGTTGGTAAGAACTTTTCCTTGTCTTATCCATTCCTGGTGATCTGCCATGGGGGTTGGATCCACTGCTGCCTGACTTACTCTAACAGCTACATGGTGAGTGCCAGCGCTCTTTTCCCTTCAATAAAAAGGGGGGCATTGGAATGATGGACTCAGGTGACAGGAAGGAGACTTGATTTTTCACCTGCCTGGTTTCAGGTGATGCAGGAACAGAGCTGCAGAGAGCATAGCCACCAACTGTCCCGATGTGATTGGGACATCCTGGAATTACAGAAGCCATTCTGGCTTCGGATTGTCACGTTTTTGGTGCTGTCATGTGAGTCAGAGAGCTCAGCACAGAAAAATGTGCACATTTCATGCAAAAGAAGGTGGTCGTCAGAGCCTATGGAGGTGGAGGAAGGGAAGATGCTGGTCGTGCAAGCCAGGCCGCCCCCGCTAGGTCCAGAGGCGGCTCCTCCTCTGCCTGAGGAAGAGAAGCAGTCGATGAAAATGAGGTTGACGGCGGGGAAGAGGGGAAACTGGAGGTGCCAGTCCGGCACTTGCTGTGGGAACTGCTGTCGGTAACAGGGACAGGGAATGTAGACAGGGAAGCTCCATTTGGCTTGCACAGGAGCGTGGCACTGAAAAACACGCACCCCTCTTTTAATTGGTGGAACGTTGGTGTCTCGATCCAAGAAACAAACAAATACAATTCACAATGAGTAATTCATAATACACAGCTGTGTCGAAATTATTCATAAATGACATCAGTTGCTGGTGGCCTACTGGAAGTGGGCAATCCCTGCCTGTTTGCTAAAAGAAAACAGTGGTGCTTTTGTGGGGAAAAGGATTCTGGAGCTGTGGGGGCCACTGCTGAAAAGGCCCCCCAACGGGCTACGGCGCTAGGTAGTTCATCCTGCTTATGAGAGTGGCCTCATCCAGCAGCCTCGAGGTGCAGGCTGCTTGTTATGTGAGAAGGCGTTCGCTTAGAAATTCAAATATATATCCCGAAGACTTAGGAATATTTTTATAAAGAACAGAGCCCATGAGTCATGATAACTGCTATAGTGGTGCGTCTGACAAGATTCTAATAGCTTTGGATTGAAATCTCTCCCCCCCCTTCCCTCCGTTATTCCTGACTAATTCTTCACACCCTCTTGTTAAGAAGGGATTTAATAATAGGCAGGGAGCAGGCATAGCAATCGGCTGTCTCTTCTCCTCCCTTGAGTCAACGTGCCTTAGGAATGAGTGGCAGCGCAAGTTGTGCTAAGCGCCCATCTTTTAAGGCGAGAAGCGGATGTCTAGGGAAATGCCGGAACTGAGGATCTGCAATCCACCATGACAAACGCTAAGCCCCGGTTTTCTGTCTTAATTTTGTAGTAGCTAATCCCAGCCAATTAAAGAGAAATGCTGAAAGGGAAGACGACACAAAGTTAAGGGGGGCGGAAATTCTTTCTGGGAATTGAAGGGTGCTTGAGGAACAGGCTGTACGCTTATGCAAGTCCCACGGGGGTATTTCTTGGCTGAAACAGTTTTTGCAAGGTTCTTATTTTTCAATGTAGCCTGAAACCTACATAGCCTCATTGATTAGAGGCAAAATTGTGCAGAGTTCTGACTGCTTCACCTCAAAATATATACAGTGGTACCCCGGGTTAAGTACTTAATTCGTTCCGGAGGTCCGTTCTTAACCTGAAACTGTTCTTAACCTGAAGCACCACTTTAGCTAATGGGGCCTCCCGCTGCTGCCGCGCCGCCGGAGCACGATTTCTGTTCTCGCCCTGAAGCAAAGTTCTTAACCCGAGGTACTATTTCTGGGTTAGCGGAGTCTGTAACCTGAAGCATCTGTAACCTGAAGCGAATGTAACCTGAGGTACCACTGTATATTGTATGTACTGCAGAGCTGAAGTAGGTTCAGGAAAGGACAACCAAACTGATCAAGGGATCAGAGTGACTCACTGATGAAGAAAGGTTGCAAGGTTTGGAGTTTTTTTAGTTTAGGGAAACAGAGTACAGTAAAAGTCATGAATGGTGGGGGGAAAGCAGAGGGGAATTTTTTCTCCCTCTCTCATATTCTTAGAATGTGGGGCATTCAGTGAAGGGGAATATTTGAAGATTTGGTGCTGACAAAAGAAAGTACTTCATGCAGGACATAGTTAAACTATGGAACTCCCTCCCACATGAAGCCGGCGAGGGCCACCAGCCCAAGCTTGAGGTTCCCCCATCTCCTTTGCTAGGGGAACCTGGTGACAACCGTGAGGTGGGGGTTGTGTGAGGTGTGTCAGTGACCAGGCAATCCTGGCACAGGTAGAAGGTGGGAGTTGTGGGAAAGGCTTTGGGAATAAACCTTGAGGAACAATACATACCTGCTGTCTCATGGGACATCTTTGGGAGAAGAAAAAGCTGTGGAGTAAATGCTATGCCAGAGCTTTCCAGACCTTTCATGTTGGTGACACACTTTTTAGACATGTATCATTTCGCGACACTAGCAAATCAGAGGGCGTAGGAAGGGGCGTAGGAAGGGGTGGGGTTGCGGTCTGCCCCAGGTGCCACCCTGACGGGGGTGTGTGTGACAAAATCGCAGGCACTTGTGATGGCCTGGGATTCCGATTCAGAGGCTGAACCAGAGGAATCCCAGCCTGCACAGGAGTCCCCGCCTCCAGGGCCGGCTGAACTGGGGCAAGGCCTAGATTCTGAGGAGCCTGCACCTGTGTCAGAGCCTCAGGAGCAGGCACCAGGTGAAACCATTCTGGCCCCAGAGGTGCTTGAGGACTCAGTGTCTACAGGTGAGCCTCCTCCGGGACCCAGTAACCCTTCGGCCTCTCCTGAACTGTAGAGGCTTAGGGCAGAGAGGCGAAGGGAACTGGTTGCTCCCAGGAGGAGTGCTCGCCTTAAGGCCAGGGGAGGCGGGGCTCCTGGGGGCCGGGACCGCCCCTGGCCTTAGAGAAGATAAAGGTCAGTCAGCCCGGTCCCAGGTTGCGGGAGCAACGTTGTTGTTGGCTTCAGACCTTCCAGTGTTCCTGTTCCCTGCCCGGCCTCCTGCTTCTGACCTTCCAGCGTTCCTGTTCCCGCCCAGCTCCCAGCTTCGGACCTTCCAGTGTTCCTGTTCCCTGCCCGGCCTCCTGCTTCTGACCTTCCAGCGTTCCTGTTCCCCGCCCGGCTCCCTGTTTCGGACCTCGCCTCTCATCTTGTGAACTCTGACTACGGCAACGGTACCTTCCCCCCGGGACCAGCACAGCACTATTCGTCACGGCGGGGCCTGCAGCATTCACGAGCCACACACCTCAGCGCCCGCAGGCTCTGCGCTGTTTGCCCTCTGCCTCCCCCCCCCAGCTATAGGGCAGCTGAGGCCCCGCTGTGTGCCCCATCCCTATATGGCCACAGTGCCCCTTCCCGTATGGGCACTGCACACCCCATCCCTACGGGTGCTGCGCACCACATCTCGTCCCTATGGGTGCCACGCCCTGTGGCACACGGTGCCCATAGGGATGGGCTGCGCCGCTGTGGTGCCCATAGGGATGGCATAGGACAGCATGGCATGGAGCATGCGGAGCCCATAGGGAAGAGGCATGCTGTGGCACCCATAGGGATGGAATAGCACAGCATGGCATGGGGGTGTGTGCAGCGCCTATAGGGATGGCATGGGATGCTGAGCACTCTGTTCCATCCCTATGGGCGCCATGTGCCCCACCCCTATGGGGAGTTTGCCCCACTCTGGACACTCTTCCCCAGGTGCTTCCTTCGCCGCTGGTTAAACTATCCCCTTTCCAGCCCTGGGGGAAGCGGTTGTGTGACACACCCACACACTGCAGCCAACACACTAATGTAGGGGCAGCAACCTTTTTCAGCTGCGGGCCGGTCCACCATCCCCCAGACTATGTGGGGCGCTGGACTATATTTTGAAAAGAATAATAATGAACGGATTCCTATGAGCCACAAATAACCCAGAGGTGCATTTTAAATAAAATGACACATTCTACTCATGTAAAAACACGCTGATTCCTGGACTGTCTGTGGGCCGGATTGAGAAGGTGAATGGGCTGCATCCGGCCCCCGGGCCTTAGGTTGCCTACCCTTGCACTAATGTGTCATTTCACACAGTTTGGAAAGCTGAGCCCTACACAAATCTAGAGCGGAGTCCCTAAGACGGTTGGATGGCACCTTGTACACCTCCTTCTGGCAACTCCTGCAGCCAAGCTCCTCCCGAACGTCTTGCTCTGCTTTCCTTAGGACCACACCTGTGAGGCTGAGAGAGTGTGCTGTTCTTGTTTGGGCAACCCAGGACTTCCATACACACTGCCTAGGCTGGCACCTCAGGGAGGTCTCTTCGGTGCTGCACATCCAGCAAAAACAACACAAGAGACTGCAGTCATGAGTGAAAGGGTGTGGGAAAGCTCTGCGCTATGGTTTCTTCAGAATGGACATACATGTAGTGGAAAACAGCACCTTTCGTCCAAAATGCTCACGGTCCATGTTTGTGTTCTGAAAAGCCAGAAAGTCTACAGATACAAGTTTCTGACTTGACCTACCCAGTCAGAGATGAGTAATTCAGATGCCCTTCATGCTACCAGCCTCCCACCCCCACCGAAAAAAGCTGTTTCCCCTTTGGATGCTAAATGAAAAAAAGGGATTTGTTTGGAGATGAAATGATTTTTGTGTTTGTGAATGAATGAGGGAGGGAGGGGGGGAGCACATGGGGGCTGTTCCCTGTGAACCTCAGATAACCTCCTGCTCCCCAGCTGCGGAAGAGAGAGGAGAGAGTCAGGAAATCTCTCCAGGGGATTGTCTGGCTGAGTTAAAAAGCCCCCGAGACGCAGAAGGGTGGGAGAAGGGGTGGCGCTTTTGCTGTCAGGAAGCAGCCAGCTCATGTCTTCTGCTAGCCCAGGGGACTGTGGGGTGGTGCGGGGGGGGGGGGAGAGATAGGGATGGGGGCTGTTCAAGGCCACTGTTTCATGCATGGCTTGGTAAACTGCACGGGAATGACTGGGATGCCAAGTGCAAAGCTTGAGCCAGGTTTGCTAGGAGCGGGGAGGCCATCTGCGACCAAATGTTTTCCTGCAGTGCCCAGAACGGACGGGGAGGTCTCTCTTGATCTTCCCACATCTTGCGCTTTGGAGAAAAGGTAAGCCCCCCTTCCTTCGCACAGGAAACACCTTCAGCTTGAGGGATCCGACACTGGCTTACACCCAGTGGCATAGCGTGGGTTGTCAGCACCCAGGGCAAGGCAAGTAATTTGTGCCCCCTAACCCATGGATTTTAGCAGGGGGCAGAGAGATGCGAGTGCGAGCGCCCCCCAGATGTTGCGCCCGGTGCCGCCGGCCCCGCTGCACCCCCCACGCTACGCCACTGCTTACACGAGACCAAACAAACCCATAAAGAGGGAAAGAGAGATTGATGGCAATGGCACCATCTGGCCAGGACAGCTAAAAGGAGTCTCCATATGCAGAGGCAGTCTACCTCATAGTACCAGATGATAGGGAGCAACACCTGGGGAAGACTTTCAACTATACTTGCAGGCTTTCCATTGGGCAGGGACATTGCTGCAGGCTCAAAGCGTTTGTAGACCAGGCGCAAACCAGCACACCTTTATTTATTTGATGTATTTATATGCTGCCTTTCACCCAAGCTAGGATTCAAGGTGGCTTGGGTGCAGGTGGCACTGTGGTCTAAACCACTGAGCCTCTTGGGCTTGTTGATCAGAAGGTTGGCAGTTCGAATCTGCATGATGATGGTGAACTCCTGTTGCTCTGTCCCAGTTCCTGCCAATCTAGCAGTTCGAAAGCATACCAGTCCAAGTAGATTAAAAAGTACCACTGTGGCAGGAAGGTAAACAGCATTTCCATGTGCTCTTGCATTCATCACAGTGTCCTGTTGCATGAGAAGTGGTTTAGTCATGCTGGTCATGGAAAGCTGGAAAGCTGTCTGTGGACAAACGCCGGCTCCCTCGGCCTGAAAAGCGAGATGAGTGCCACACCCCATGGTCACCTTTGACTGACTGGACTTAACAGTCCAGGGGGCCTTTACCTTTACCTTTTACCTCAAGGTGGCTTCCAGCTTTTAAAAGCACCATTACAAAACAAGCCAGTTAACGAGAATGGTTAAAGTGCATCAGAACACATTCAGTGGAAGGGGCAAGCAGACTATAAAATGGAAGAATAGTATAAAGAGGTGTGAGATATAGCTATTAATGATAAATTAACATGTGTCATTAAGGTAAGATGGGGAACATGCAGGAGAAATGATTTCAAGGAGATATGGAGGGAGTTTGTAGAATTTGTACTGTTAAAACGGAAAGGGGTCAAACCATCGCAAGAGGTGTTGAAATTTTGGGAGGTTGGACAGTTACAGTGGAATGGTCTCAGTGGTGGGGTGCACATTTTATTTATTTATGATTATTACTTTGTCAAAATAAAATAATAATAATAATATAAATGCAAAAAGAAAAAAGGAACTCCATTTCCCGGGGAGGCGGGGGAACACATTTAGATCCAGCAATTAAAATCCAGTTTGCCCTGACAGCAACCCAGTGACCAGCACCTCAGTTAAACTGGAACCCGCTCCCACAGGAGCCAATGAGGGCCACCAACATGGATGGCTTAAAAAGAGGCTTGGACAAATTCATGGAGGAGACAGATATTAGAGGTCTACTAGCCAGGATGACTATACTCTTCCTGTGCAGTTAGAGGCAGTGATCCTTCTGAATGCCTGTTGCTGGAGACCACAGGAGGACAGAGTGTTGCTCCTGTGTTCAGGACCTGCTTGCTTGGTTCTCCACAGTCATCCGGTCGGCCACCTTGAGAACAGGGGTGCTGGACTAGGCAGGCTGTTGGCCTGACCCTGAAGCCTTGCCCAAGTCGCAAGGTGGTTAGATTGGTCTCAACTAGGGCCAGGGCCTTTTCAGTACTGGCCCCGACTTGGTGGAATGCTCTGTCACAAGAGACCAGGGCCCTGCGGGACTTGACATCTTTCTGCAGAGCCTGCAAGACAGAGCTGTTCCGCCTGGCCTTTGGTTTGGACTCAGTCTGACCCTTATGTTTCTCTCCCCTTATGGTTTTGATGAGGCTGCATTTTAAATTGCATTTTAACATGTATTTTAAATTGGTTCCCCCCCCCCATTATGTTTTTTACTGTAGTTTTACTGTTGTTTGCCGCCCTGAGCTCTGCTCTGGCCAGCGAGGGTGGGGTATAAATAATAATAATAATAATGATGATGATGATGATGATGATGTGCCAGGAAGAGAGAGGTTTGGTGGTGGAGATAGCGTATTGTACTAGGATCGTAATTTCCCTCGCAGGTTACGACTGGGAGCGCTCCTGCCAGCACCCACGGGGAAGTTACTTGGCCAGGCAGCGGCTTTTGGGGAAGTACTTTACGATCGAATCGGTGACAGCAGCACAATAGCAAGCCTGGCAGGGCCAGAGTCTTCCTTGCAAGAAGTGTGTCAAAGGTGAAATATATACCCGTTTTCCAAACCAGCAGCAATTCTTAATAAATGACAGAAGGGCTTGATTTAATGGCACTCTCCAGACAGGGTGACGCAATAGCTTTTGTTGTTGTTGCTGTTGCAGGCTTTCTTATCCCTCTCCCCCTTTGGAAAAAAAATCAGGAAACGGAGCCAACTTTTGCAGCATGCATCAGAATTTCTTACAGTGTGCATAGTGAGAGAGACCTGCAGGACTGATTAATGGATTGATTGACTGCTTGTTTAGAATTGCCAGCAGAAACAGAAAACGCAGAGGCCGAGGAAGGTTATGATGGTAGACATCTAATCCAGGCAGCAGTGAAAGCACTGTTAATTTGACAGCGGGTTCAATTGCTTGCCATTTTACTAGATAGAGATCCGTTTTTCAGCTTGAGGTCCCATGTTCCCTTCTGCATGCCAGTGGTGGGCGGGGCCAGAGGCTCAAGGGGGTGGAGCAATGAATGTCAATTTTGTCTGCTCTAACCTCCTGCGATGGATTACTGCAATGCACTCTCTGTGGGGCTTCCCTCCCGCTTGATGTGGAAGCTGCGGTTGGTGAAGAATGCTGCAGCACGACAGCTGACAGCACTAGGTAAAAGGTAAAGGACCCCTGGACGGTTAAGTCCAGTCAAAGGCGACTATGGGGTTGTGGTGCTTGTCTCGCTTTCAAGCCAAGGGAGCTGCCGTTAGTCCACAGACAGCTTTCCGGGTCAGGTGGCCAGCAGGACTAGACCACTTTTGGTGCAACGGAACACTGTGATGGACACCAGAGAGCACGGAAACACTGTTTACCTTCCTGCTGCAGCGATACCTGCTTATCTACTTGCACTGGTGTGTTTTTGAACTGCTAGGTTGGCAGGAGCTGGGACAGAGCAACAGGAGCTCACTCCATCATGGGGATTCAAACCGCCGACCTTCCAATCGGCAAGCCCAAGAGGCTCAGTGGTTTAGACCATAGTGCCACCCGCGTATAACACCTGCGCTCAGAGATCTGCACTGGTTGCTTTGTTACCAGGCCAAATTCAGAGTGTTTCTGTTAGTATATAAAGCTCTTAACAACTTGGGACCAGTTTACCCACAAGATCCCCTTATCCTGCCTGTGCCTGCTCAGCTGCTTCGATCTGAGAAATTGGCCCTACTACACGTGTCACATAATACCCATTCTGCATTTGCAATAACTCTACCATTTAGCGTAGCACTTTGGAACTCACTGCCTATTGAGATCAAGCAGGTGCCCTCACTACTCTTTTCAGTGCCTGCTAAGAACTTTCTTGTTTAGACAGGCCTATCCAGATGCTCAGAAAGTTGATGCAAATTTTAATCCGCTTTAGTATTTTTACTTTTGTATGTTTTATAGCAGGGTTATAAGGTTTTCTTGATTTTATTGTTTTATCTTTTTGTAAGCATGCTTGAGGTTTCTTTTTCTTTTTCACAATCAAGAAGCGTATACATTTTATTAAATAAAATCGTAATAACCTACCTCACAGGGTTGTTGTGAGGAGGAAAGGAAGGGTGGGGGAGAACCCCATGAGCCCCTTGAGAAAAGATGGGATTTAAAGGTAAATGTGTGCCTGGCCAATGAGACACAGGAGCTGCGCTGTAGTCAACAGCTTTACTGGACAAAATGGAACCGTATTGCAGTGTTTTTCAACCACTGTTCCACGGCACACTAGTGTGTCACGAGATGTTGCCTGGTGTGCCGTGGGAAAAATTCGAAAGATTTACAAAAAAAAAAAAGGTCAAATTTTCACCCACTAGACAGGCGCCGGAGTGTGTCCACCCTATTTTCCATCGGTCCTGGGTGGGGATCAGATCGGATGGGATCGGATGAGAGCGGACAGGCGCACACAGTGCGGGGACGGAGCTGTCATCCGCCGGCTCAGCGGGGATCAGCGGATCGATCCCCGCTGAGCAGAGAACGGTCCGCAACGTTTTTGTTTGCCATTAAAGAAAAAAATATTAAACATTTTCTAATGGTGGTGTGCCTTGTGATTTTTTTCACGAAACAAGTGTGCCTTTGCCCAAAAAAGGTTGAAAAACACTGCCGTATTGCATGGATGTGGGCTGCTGCGAGAAAAAGGTGCCATTGGCCGAGTGCAGCAGAGCAGTTCACAAGTTTCAGGACCATGGATAGCTCCAAGTTAGCACCTCACTTAGACAAAGGGTGTGAGCAGCTTTGAGGCTATAAACACACTTGTGGCTTAAAATACTGTGGTACCTCGGGTTACCGACACTTCAGGTTACATACGCTTCAGGTTATAGACTCTGCTAACCCAGAAATAGTCCCTCGGGTTAAGAACAGAAATCATGCTCCGGCAGCGCAGTGGCAGCAGGAGGCCCCATTAGCTAAAGTGGTACCTCAGGTTAAGAACAGTTTCAGGTTAAGAACGGACCTCCGGAATGAATTAAGTTCTTAACCCGAGGTACCACTGTCCAAGGTTCATCCAGACTTCCTTACATGCCACAGTGTAAACTTTAAAGCTCCATGTTCAAGCTGCTTCTTTTGTTGCCCTGCCCCACAAAAACCTATTTACTGCTGAAAACAATTCCACAGAAAACATGAATTGTTGTTTGCTCCAATTCAGTATTAAAGAGCAGGTTTTCTTGGGGAAACTGGTGGGGCATTTTTTTTAGTGATCAGACATGTGCGTGCAAAGCATGGGGCAAAAGGTTAGGGTGGACGAGCCCACAACGAGGTTGCTTACAACTTACCTACTGCATTTGCAAGCAGCTGAGGGGCTGGGGATGTCTTCACCTGACACTTATTACCTGCTTGCTTTCTCCGTTCCTGAAACCAACCCTCACACCTCCGATTCACGAAACTGTCATCTGCACACATGTGCAATGGCTGCCTCAAATGGACATGCCCCAGCTTAACTGGAAAGTGAGTTTGGCTTGCGGTTTCCATCTGGATCCAAGCTGGTTTGAGGGGGAAACACATCAGCCAGCAGCATTTCTCAAGAAACCTGATAAGTACAGATCTGTGACTAATGTCCTGTGTGCTTGGCTCGAGACACCAGCAACAGGAGCAAGTTGGAACCAGAGTAAACGGTAATGTGTACACAGCTGGAGGCTTTTTAAGCCTCTGTCTCCAGATTACCTCTGCCATTATTCACCCTCTGGTGGAGAATTTCAGAACCTCAATGTGGTCTAAAGAGGGACACTTCTCCTCCATCACCTAACCTAAGGTTACCAGATTTTTTCCAATGAATCCAGGGACACAATACATACATACATACATACATACATACATACATACATACTACACGTTTGGGATGTTGAAGCTGCAGTGATGGCGGTGGTAGAGGGGCGGCCGCCGCATTGAGCTCAACCGCCATGTTTCCCCTTCCTCTGAGGCTTCTATCTCCTTTCTCCATGAGCCTGGGCAGCCCCTGAGTTGTTGGTTCTTTGGTGGTGGTGGTGGTGGAAGCAGTGTGCGGTGGGTCAGCCATGGAAGGCAGAGAAGGAGAGCTGAGAGCAGTGGCGGTGGTGAGGCTCGGGCAGCATGATGCCTCCCTTCCCATCGGAGCAGCCCCAATCCCATTCCTACTTGAGTGCAAGCAGGAGGGGGCAGGGATCCCTCAGCTGGGAAGGGAGGCTTCCCGTTGCTTAACTGAGAGATCCCTGCCCCCTCCTGCTTGCACGCAAGTAGGAGTTGGGAGTCTGCGCCTATAGGCAGCACAAAGCCTCCCTTCACAGCTTAGTTGCTGGGCTCAGGGAAGGTGGAGGCAGCCTGGAAGCTGCATCTTAGAGCTCCTGCATCACCATCATATGGGGACTTCGGAGCAGCTCCTGAAGCCAGCCATAGCCAAATGCTCTGGGCTGCTGAGACTGCGGCTGCTGCATTTCCCAGGACATTAGATGAAATCCAGGGGCATTCTAAGGATAGAATTTGTCTGGGGACTTATTCACAAATCTGGGGACTGTCCCTGGGAAACGGGGATATCTGTTAACCCTAACCTAACCTCCTGTTTCCTGTTCCACTGGTGAAGCGAATTGTTGTGGAAAACATCTGGTTCCTGGGGGAAAGGCATTGCTCAGGGTCCAGGCTCTGAATTTATAGGGCCTGTTGGTCTGGGAGGTAGAAGAAGAAGAGTTTGGATTTGATATCCCGCTTTATCACTCCCCTTCAGGAGTCTCAAAGTGGCTAACATTCTCCTTTCCCTTCCTCCCCCACAACAAACACTCTGTGAGGTGAGTGGGGCTGAGAGACTTCAGAGAAGTGTGACTAGCCCAAGGTCACCCAGCAGCTGCATGTGGAGGAGCGGAGACGTGAACCCGGTTCCCCAGATTACGAGTCTACCACTCTTAACCACTACACCAGTGTTTCCCAACCTTGGGCCTCCAGGTGTTTTTTGCCTACAACTCCCATCATCCTTAGCTAGCAAGACCAGTGGTCAGGGATGATGGGAATTGTAGTTCAAAAACAGCTGGAGGCCCAAGGTTGGGAAACACTGCACTACACCACACTGGCTCTCTGGAAGTACACTGGTACTTCCGAGGGTTCTTGTCCTATATAGTCTCTGGCTCAGTGGTTTCCTGATCTCCAGGAGACAGCTCAAGGCCCTGTACTTGATCTGATTTCATAGCTGGTGCCTCTCCAGCCTCCAACTCTGTGCCTGGATTGCTGCTGGATTCAGAGGTCAGGTCAGTTCAACTGTCTGTTGGCTTCTGTATGTGGACTGGTGGTGGGGGGTGTCCTTTGCCTTAGGCTGTAGAATGTCTTGGCTTGGTCCCCGTTCCCCAAGATGATGTCCTCTAGTTGATGCAGCCTACCGCTCCCATCAGCCCCAGCCATCTTGGCCATAAACAGTAGTAGTCAACATCTGGAATGCACCACATTGGCGGCCCTTGCTCTATGGCAGGTGCAGGGAGATTTTGGCCCTGCAGATTATGCTGAACTACAATGCCCATCATCCCTGGCCATTGGTAATGGTGCATTAAAATCAAATATGGTGCTTCCACCAGGTCGGAATTGCCTAGGAAAAAATGAAAATAAAACTCCATCTATCGGGTGCAATGTTCCAAGATTTATTTATTTAATTTGTTGGCCAGCTGGGCTTTCCCACCTTCCAGCAGCAACTGGTCTCCTGATGGCTCTGAGCGATATTAAACACAGAAGGGCAATTAAACAATTATGCAATATTAAAATGAAAATGAGCCAGGAAGATGAGGGTGGCATGCTGCCGGATGGCAGTAACTGCTAAGGCTGCAATCCTACCTGCCAAGGGATACTGAACCTCTTATTTGCCCCAAGGCCCGTATCCCCTTATGCAAGACACGCCCCCCCCCCGAGGGCTGTGTGGTGGGTGGAGCCAGAGGCACAAAGGGGCGGAGCAACGGGTGTCAATGGTACCTCCGTGCAGTAGAATGGTTCACCCCGCAAAGTAGAGCTGGGGAATCCTTTTCAGACCGAGGGCAACATTCCCTTCCAGGCAAGCCTTGGGGGGCTGCATGCCAGCAGTGGGTGGAGCCTGCTGGGATTAATGGGAGTTGTGGTTCAGCAACGTCTGGAAGGTCAAAGGTTCTGCACACCTGCTCATGACCAAGGATGATTGGAGCTGTGGTCTGGCAACATCTGGAGGGAACCAAGATGAGGAAAGGCTCTTATGAAGAGGTGAAATACCTCCCTCTTCTGGATGCAGCAGCAGCCAGAGAGGGTTGGAAGAGAAGCCTTCTGACTTCTTTTCAGGATCTGCTTGAACTTGAACCTAGAGCCTCGGCGTAGCTATGCACCTCTGCCTCTGGCATTAAGCCATTTGAGGCTACAGACTGGGCAAGGGAGATTGTCCTTCCAGATCCAAACACAAATGTCCCACCAGCCTCGCCAACGTTCCGGCAGCCCGTTGCTTGCTCCTGGCCCAGATACAGATATCCCTGGGCTGGCCCTGGGCACCAGACAGATGCTGGCCTTGGTTCCGTGGCCTCCTTCCAAACACCTCTGCTTGCCAGATTTCCTATTGGTTGGCATGCTTGTTCCAACACCCTCTGAATGGGCTTTGTTGTTCAAAGCCCAGTCCTGGGTTGGGAAACCTATGGCCTTCCATATTCTGTTGGGCATCAACTCCCATCAACCCCTACCAGTATTGCCCAGGGTCAGGAATGCTGGGAGATGGAGTCTCAAAACACCCAGAGGAGGTCATGCCTAGCCTTGCCCTGGTGTAAGACACAGAGTCCTCAGAGAATGAAACACTCCCTGCAAGTTGAGGATGCTGAGTTCACTGCAAAGACCTTAACAGTACACCACCTTAGCTTGCTCAGAGACAAATGTATGTCCCTGGCCTATTCCTCGAGATTTGTAAGACCCCTTTTGTCCACCTTGTCCCCTTCTGTCGAGGTGTATCTCCTCCTTCTTGTGGAACCAACTTGCAATTCCTTGCAAGTATGGAATGGACCTGCCAGGGTTTATGACTTGTTGGCACCACAGTTCCAGCACCCTCTGAATGGACTTCACTGTGCAAAGTCCTAGTCTGGGGTCAGGAAACCTGGGGCTGGAAACACCACAGGCCTTTGGCTCCTTGCTCCCGACTGAAGTGCACTCTCCATGAGATATTGACTTTTGGCTTGATCCTGTTGCTGGATCACGTCTACACCTAGACTGAGGCCCCAGCTGCACTCTGCATTTTAGATAGTCCCGGCTGCACCAAAAGAGAACTGGGAGCTGTAGTTTGTTAAGGGTGCTGAGAACTGTTGGAAGATCTCCCTGCTCTACTCACAGAGCTACAATTTCCAGAGTGGTTCACCGGTCAATGCCTTTTCTCAGGGGCTAGGGACAAAACTGGGTGCAGCAGCAAATGCAAAGGTTTGTTTTTGTATAGAAGGCTACTTTCTGCACATGGAGGAGGTGGACAGAGAAAGACCTACATTGGCTCCCACTATGCTTCTGAGCACAGTTCAAAGGGTTGGTGCTGACCTTTAAAGCCCTAAATGGCCTCGGTCCAGTATATCTGAAGGAGTGTCTCCACCTCCATCGTTCTACCCAGACACTGGGGTCCAGCGCCGAGGGCCTTCTGGCGGGTCCCTCACTGTGAGAAGCCAAGTTACAGGGAACCAGGCAGAGGGCCTTCTCGGTAGTGGCACCCGCCCTGTGGAACGCCCTCCCATCAGATGTCAAAGAGAACAACAACTACCAGACTTTCAGAAGACATCTGAAGGCAGCCCTGTTTAGGGAAGCTTTTAATGTTTGATGTATTACTGTATTTTAAAATTTTGTTGGAAGCTGCCCAAAGTGGCTGGGGAGGCCCAGCCAGATGGGCGGGGTATAAGTATAAATTAGTAATAAGTAATAAATTATTATTATTATTATTATTAGTTTTTCTCCCTCTTTTATAATGCTAGAATGGGACATCCAAGTTGAATTTTGGACTCAGGATACGCAATAGAAAGTCCTTCCTTGTACAGTGCATCATTAAACTATAGAACCCACGCCCAGGGGAGGCAGTAATGGCCACCAAACTTGATGGCATTAAAAGAAGATTGGGCAAACTCATGGAGAATAAGCTGATCAATGGTCACCAGCCAGGGTGCCTATGTTCTAGCTCCAGTGTTGGAGCTCCAGTGTTGAATGCGAGTTGCTGGGAATCTCAAGAGGGGAGAGTCCCTCTGGTGGACTTCCCAAAATGAGCATCTGGTTGGCCACTCTGAGAACAGGATGCAGACCAGATAGGCCATTGGCCTGATCCATCTGCCCAAGAACTTTCTCATGCTCTTATGGAATATTAGGCATATCGATGGAGGATATGGCTGCGTTCTCCCTCTGCTGTCGGAAGCAGCATGACAGCTGCTGGGAATCTCAAGTGGGGAAGAGTGTGGCTGTTGTTCTTTGGCCTTGCCTGCAGGCTTCCCATAATAGGCATCTGGCTGGCGTCTGTGAGAAGAAGACACTGGACTAGAGGGGCCCTTCAGAACTGCCTAATAATAATAATAATTTATTATTTGTACCCTGCCCATCTGGCTGGGTTTCCACAAAGACCAAAAATACACTAAGATGTCACACATTAAAAACTTCCCTGAACAGGGCTGCCTTAAGATGCCTTCTGAATGTCAGGTAGTTGTTTTTCTCTTTGATATCTGGTGGGAGGGCGTTCCACAGGGCTGGCGCCACTACCGAGAAGGCCCTCTGCCTGGTTCCCTGTAGCTTTGCTTCTCGCAATGAGGGAACAGCCAGAAGGCCCTCAGAGCTGGACCTCAGCGTCTGGGCAGAACGATGGGGGTGGAGACGCTCCTTCAGGTATACTGGGCCGAGGCTGTTTAGGGCTTTAAAGGCCAGCACCAACACTTTGAATTGTGCTCGGAAACGTACTGGGAGGCAATGTAGGTCTTTCAAGATCGGTGTTATGTGGTCTCGGCGGCTGCCCCCAGTCACCAGTCTAGCTGCCGCATTCTGGATTAGTTGTAGTTTCCGGGTCACCTTCAAAGGTAGCCCCACGTAGAGCGCAATGCAGTAGTTCAAGTGGGAGATAACTAGAGCATGCACCACTCTGGCAAGACAGTCTGCAAGCAGGTAGGGTCTCAGCCTGCGTACCAGGTGGAGCTGGTAGACAGCTGCTCTGGATACAGAATTGACCTGTGCCTCCATCGACAGCTGTGAGTCCAAAATGACTCCCAGGCTGCATACCTGGTCCTTCAGGGGCACAGTTACCCCATTCAGGACCAGGGAGTCCTCCACACCAGCCCGCTCCCTGTCCCCCCAAAACAGTACTTCTAATATTACCCCAAAATGTCAAATAAACAAGACCCCTCATTCTTGGAACAAATAACATCAGCAGGCAAAATGCACCCATCAGCGCATTGCCGCCGAAGAACAGATTCATGAATAAGTCACAGCTTTATTTATTTATTTATTGGTGTGTTTTTTTTTTAAAAAAGGTCCTCTTCAATCATTTTTTAAATGAGTGCTGTCCCCTGCAGAAAGGGCGTTCGGGCTGATAGAATAGTCATAAATAATCCACATACCTTTCCTCTTGCCAGGCTAATGTGCTTAAAATAAAGTCTCCTCTCCCACATTTCCCCAACAAATAAGCATCCTCTGGCTCATTCAAGAAGAACATCTCTCTCATTCCTGGATTGGCAAAGAGAGAGGAGCAAAGGGGGGAGGAGTCACCCGCATCAAAAATGGTGCTTCTACCAGGTCGGAATTGCCCAGGGAAAAATGAATATAAAACTCCGTCTATTGGGTGCAACGTTCCAAGATTTATTTATTTAATTTGTTGGCCAGTTGGGCCTTCCCACCTTCCAGCAGAGACTGGTCTCCTTATGGCTCTGAGCGATATTAAACACAGAAGGGCAATTAAACAATTACGTAATATTAAAATGAAAATAAGCCAGGAAGATGAGGGTTGAAGAAATGAACCTATGCTGCCAATTCTCGTAGTAGAACATAAGTAAGCAGCACACAAGCGGCACACAAAACGTTACCAAACCATTCTAGGTTCTAAATCTTATATTAATAATCCAAAAATTGAGAGAGTTATGTACAAGAGCCACAAACTCATTGAAACTTTGAAAACTCATTGAAAGTGTGTCCAAAAGGACGATTCAGTCTTAAAAGTTCCTTTAGCCAGGCTTCTGTAGACATCAACAAAGGTAAGCCTAATCAAACGAAGTGTCGGCGATGTTGCGCTCAAGGGTTAGATATCAGTGAGGATAAGTTTGATCAAACGAAGTGTCGGTGATGTTACGCACAAGAATTAGACAGGGTGCTGGCGTTTGTTGCCTGTTTCGCCCATGAAGAGTCTCAGGCTTCTTCAGTAAATTCTCTCTCACGGTTTTGATATATTTATAAACATTCACCTTCATATGCTAAGTTCTTTCTTGATTTAAGCACTTACTCATTTACTAAGCAGGTGGCGCTGTGGGTTAAACCACAGAGCCTAGGACTTGCCGATCGGAAGGTCAGCGGTTCGAATCCCCGCAATGGGGTGAGCTTCCGTTGCTCGGTTCCTGCTCCTGCCAACCTAGCAGTTCGAAAGCACATCCAAGTGCAAGTAGATAAATAGGTACCGCTCTGGCGGGAAGGTAAACGGCGTTTCCGTGTGCTGCTCTGGTTTGCCAGAAGCGGCCTAGTCATGCTGGCCCCATGACCCGGAAGCTGTACGCCGGCTCCCTCGGCCAATAAAGCGAGATGAGCGCCGCAACCCCAGAGTCGACCACGACTGGACCTAATGGTCAGGGGCCCCTTTACCTTTACCTTTAGGAAGATGAGGGTGGCATACTGCTGGATTGCAGTAACTGCTAAGGCTGCAATCCTACCTGCCAAGGGGTACTGAACCTCTTATTGGCCCCCAGGGCCATATCCCCTTATGCGAGACATGCCCCCCCCCGAGGGCTGTGTGGTAGGTGGACCCAGAGGCAAAAAGGGGCGGAGCAATGGGTGTCAATGGTACCTCCGTGCAGTAGAATGGTTCACCCCTCAAAGTAGAGCTGGGGAATCCTTTTCAGACTGAGGGCAACATTCCCTTCCAGGCAAGCCTTGGCGGGCTGCATGCCAGCGGTGGGTGGAGCCAGGGGCAAAAATTGGCGGAGCAATGATTTTTCCTTTGCACGGTAGGCTGGTTTCTACACACACACACACACACACACACACACACACACACCCCTCTTTGTCTTCCATCCAGACAAGAAAGAGGAAATATCAGGATTCAAAGGCATATTCCAGCCAGGCAAAAACAGTCAGGGATGGTGCAAAGCAGGGCTGGTAAGAGATGTGGCCTGTGGAGAGGGTCTGTGGCTGAGGAGGTTATCTGGAGAGAGTCCTACAGGCCAGATAGAGAGGCTGGAGGCCACCGGGCCTGAGTTCCCCCTCTCCTGTCCTAAAGGATAGGAAATATTAGAATAGCAATGCATGAGCCATGTTGGATGACAGTATGGGTCCCTCACAGCTTCATCCCAGGTACCTGGAGGCATCTGATGGGGCATGAAAGCAATGTTCCGTTCCCAGCATTGCTTTTCTGGTAATTTGGAGGTACACTGCCCCTGTACATGGAAGCTGCACTTCCTAGACTTCCCTCTTTATCATCACTGAGTGCCAGCCCTGTTGGTCTCCTCTGCATCTGGTCCTTCTGTGCTTATGAAGGGTCTTCTTGCTGCTTATGCTTGCAAGAGTCACACGGTGACCCCACCAAAACGCCATAGCTCAGTGGGTAGAGTATCTGCTTTGAATCCAGAAGTTCCCATGTTCAAATCCTGACATCTTTTGTTAGAGCTCGGAATGTCCATTGCCTGGAACCCTGGAGAGCTGCCAGTCAGTGTAGACTAGGGGTTGTGGTCCAGGGCATCTATGAACTGGAGATTAAAAAAAAAAGATATTTCCAAGACAATAAATTAAATTGTGGGGAATATTTTGTGTGCATGTGTCGATGTGCATTTTTCTGCAGAGTTGCTCTGTAACTTCCACCAGATTCTCAAAGGAGCCAGTGACCCTTCCCCCAAAAGGTTAAGAACTATTGAATCATAGATAGTTGGAAGGGACCTAAATGGCCATCTAGCCCAACCCTCTGCAATGCAGCGGGTGCAGCAAATCCTAAAATACACGGACTCATGGTTTGATTCTGCATAAAGTTAGTAAGTGAGTCTCATTTTATTTAATTGGTCCTTCACTCAAGCAAGTGTGCACAGGATAGCAGCTTCTGTCTGTTTAATCGGTAGATTCAACCAAAAAAGCTTTAGTTGATCTGATTTTATTTGTCGGGGTCAAGCAGAATTCAATGGCGGACATTTGAATCAATGGTGCTCTGAGTTAAGGTCACATCTGTTTAATTCTTAAGCTGCTTTGGTTCTGGCATGTTACCGAAACAGGGTATGGAAATGTGAGAGTTTTCCCTCCCAGCGCTGAAGGATAGCTTGGCTGTTACAAGGGCAGTGGGTAGTTCTCAGCCTCAGGGCCACAGTCATCTATCAGGCCACCTTCCAGGGGCCATGTGCCAAAGGTGCTCAGGGCCAGAGGTAAAAGAAAGGTCACATGTTACCTGTGTGTTCATGTTACCTGTGATTCACACCTGGGCATCCTCCTCGATTCTCCTTACAGGCAGGTAAGAAGCAAGATCAGTGTTCTAGGACACATTCCAGTCAGGCAAAAACACGGAAGGAGGGTGCAAGGCCTAGGGAGAGTGGGGTGTAGCCTGATGGATGCTTGAGGTTTCACACTCCTAGTTTATGAAAGCATAAGAAGGTTGGACAGTGTTCTCGAAGCTACTAACATGAGTTTGACCAAACTGCAGGAGGCAGTGGAAGACAGGAGTGCTTGGCGTGTTCTGGTCCATGGGGTCACAAAGAGTCGGACACGACTAAGCAACAAAGCCTTCTTACCTCTATCAGCCCCTTAAAAACAAACAAACATCTGCATTGGATCAACAGAATGCTCTATAACATGTTTACACTGGAAGAAGTTCTGCACAGTCCAGTGGGACTTGCTTCCATTCAAGTATTTATTAGTTATTATTATCATTATTATTATTATTATTATTTCATCTACGAATTGCTTCCCATGTGTGGCATTCCAAAGTGATTTATGTTGGATTAGACCCTAAATTATTGGCTTGGCTTGGAATTGAAATCATTCATGTGTATTCTTTTTTTTTTTTTTAATACTGATTGCGGTTTTGCTGCCTAACATATCCTATTAATATTTCTGATTAAAAAACTAAATAATTAAGACTGCGAGCTCCACAAGGGCAGAATTACCTATGTTTAGGGGGTGGAAAGGGGGGGACGACTAAAAGCCAACCTGCCCGTAAACCACTTTGAGCCTGTGGGGGAGAGCAGGACATCAAGGAAAGAAAACGATGGCACAGGGCAAGCCAAACCCCATGAATCTGAAAGAATAAATAACCATTTATGCACCGGCAAAATCGAGGGCCCTCCCCTACTTTAGCATATTTTTAAAAATGCACATCTGTGCAATATATACACCGGCTTGATAGTTAATATGAGTTGGCAGCATCCCAAATTTTGTTGCTAAAAAAAATATGTATCTATCTCTCACTCACTCACCAGAGACCTCCGTCTTCCAAGCAAGGGAGACAGCCTGCAACTTAAACAATCAATCAGCAGTTTTACAAGGAAAAGGATATAATTATTATTATTAATAATATTAATCTATAAAGTGAACATTATCTTGCCCGAGTCCCCTTCCCTCCCCTGCTCCCCCACATTTATTATTATTTTTATTTTTTGCAACGGTGGCGGCGCGACCGGGTCCGCTCAGCCTCCCGGCCGCTCCACACCGACCTCCCGGCGGCGCGTGTGCACGTGTGGATGCGTGTGTACGCGCGCTGCTGCCGGGTCGCAGGGCGGCCACACGGCGCGTCTCTCTTCTTCGCAGCGGCTCCGCCTCCCTCCCTTCCCCCGGTTTTGGGGAGGGGGTGCTGCAGAGAAGGAGCGAGGAAGACTTTTCTCCCTCCTCCCCGCTTGGGCTGGCGCTCAGGCGCTGCGTGCGAACCGCGCTCTGCTCCAGACTGCGGCCCCGCCGCCGCCGCCGCCGCCCGCTCCTCCTCCGCCGCCCCGGGGCAGTGCACCAGCCGAGCCAAGCCCCTAGCAGCAGCCCAGCCAGCTCCGCTCAGCTGGGGCCTCCTCCTCCTCCTCCTCCTGCGCTCTTCAATCCCTCCAGCCGGCAGCCGCCTGCTGGCGAGTTGGCTCCACAATCCCTTTCCAGTGATTGAGAGAGAGAGAGAGAGAGAGAGAGAGAGAAGGGGGGTACTGGTCTTTTTTTGGTGACACCCTCCCAATTCCTGCCCTGTTTGCTTCCACTGCAGCAGAAAAGCGCTCTCCAAACGTCGATGGGAACGAGTAATAAGTCTCCAGTTTGGGCAAGCGTCGCGCGCAATTAAAGCGCCTCGGGGTTTTTTGGGGAGAGAGATTGGCATCTCTCTCGTTTGCAAAGCAGGGCAAGCAGTTGAGGTTGTTGGACTCTGCGCGCTCTCCCTCCCTCGGCTGGGTTGGCAAACTTGGAACAGGGAGGCGGTGTATGTGTGCTTGTGCGCGCCTGTGTGCGCGCGCGCCTGTGTGTGAGTGTGTGTGTGTTGGATGGTTTTGGGAGCCCGAAGATGCTGCCTGGCGTGGTTTTCTCCCCCCCCCCCTCTTGCGGAAGGGCACCTGAGCTGAAATCTGGGGATTAAGCAGACGCACACGCACACAAAACACAAGCACCCCCCACCACACACTCACCACCTACACACACAAACGGAGACGCGTTTCTGACGGGTGCCAAAGGAATCCTTTTGAAATGACTTGGAGGATTTTCAGCTTGGAATTATGTGGAGGGCGAATGCAGTGAGTAACAAGCGGCGGCGAAGGCGATTAAATAATAGCAATTATGATAAATAAGAATTTTAAAAATGCGGAATGGGGAGGGAGAGAGAGGTGGGAGGTGGGGGGCTATGGATGGATGATCGGTGGCGATCTTTTTGCCTGGCACTGTTGCAAAGGGGGGTGGAGTTGGGTTGCCTCGACAGTAGCGTCCATCTACCCCACCCCACCCCGCGCCAACCCCCGGCCACCCGCGAGTGAAATGGACAGATTAGGGTCCCGGCCTTGCTGCCGCTTTGCATGTCAATTTCGCCTGCCAAAAAAGAGCGAGAGAGTAAAAAAAAAAATTAAAATAAACGTCTTACCCCGGTGCGTTTCCCCATTTTTTTTAGCATGGAAATTGGTGCTATTAGTATTACTGGAGAGGTTTACTGAGCAGGTGGAAAAGATTTCTTTCCTCTCTCGCCGTGCCATCCCACCTTTACTCGAGAGTAAGCCCTTTGGCGCTTAGCTGAGTTTACTCTCGAGGAAGTGCGCGGAGGGTCGCTTCCTACCTCCATCCCAAAATGAGGCGGCTGGTCCTCTTTTAAACACCACCCCCCATCGCCAGCCTGTGCGTGTTTACTCCGAAACAAGTCCTCTTGACTTCAATGGGACTTACTTCCCAGGAAAAGATGGGAGCTAGAAACTCCTTGCGGTGAATTCCTCCAGTTGGGAACTTCAAGCTGCCAGAAGGGACCTTTACCTTGGGTAAAAGAAGGACCCTCCGTTAAATTGCAAAGGGGTTGGGGGGGGGGGGGTCTGTCCTTACTTTCCAAGTAGACCGATCGCAGCCGTGGTTGTGGGAACGCAAGTTTTGGGGGTGTTTACTCGGAAGCAAGGCCCGCCTATGCTCAGTGGGCTTTTTTTACTCCCAGGTAAGGGAGTCTGCCTAGGATCCCAACCTCTAAGGGGTGGTGTTGGGGGAGGGGGGGGGCGAGGTCGCTTCATCGGTCTCTCTCTCCGCTCGCCCAAAACACACCGCAATCCTATGCATCCTGACCCGGGGAGGAAATTCCGTTGAACTCCGCGAGGGCTTCCTCGGGAGTAAGGACGCATAGGATCGCGTGCACGTCCTAGTGGAGAGAAATTGCGGCAGGAGGCGGGAGATGGAAGGAAGGACGGGGAACGGATTTCCAAGCAAGATCGCGGGCGAAACGCGCTCTCCGACAAATTACATGGACGCAAATCAACTTTTCCCCCCACAGACGATCGGCTGCCCGGCCAGGATTTATTAATCCGCTGCGCCGCGAAGTTGCCGCTGTGTTATTTTGCGCTGTTCCGCCTGCGCTAACCTGGTGGTCTTTCTCTCGCCCCTCCCCTCCCTTCCCTTCCCCTCCTCCCCTTTCCCCCCCCCCAAAAACCCTCCCTTTTAGACCCCCTTTGCACCGATAAGCAACCCTGCCTCGCGGGGAGGCGAGGATGTGGCGCCCCGATCTCAGCACCAACACTGGCGATCGCATCTCTGGAAAACAGGATGGCAACCTCCCCTGACGCGCGGCGCTGAGGAGTCTTGCGAAATGCCAAACTTTGCGGCAGCGGCTACGATTTCTCACATTCCTGGTAATGCTGATTCTGATGCTGGTGGAAGGTGGCTGGAGGGTGGTGGTGGATGGGAATGAGGATAAATAAATAAATATTTTTTGGGGGGGGGGTGGGGGGGAGAAAGTGGAGAGAAGCGCCATGGGGATGCTAGGAACGCGGCGGAGCGCCAGGAGGCGCTGTTGCTCTTGGTTTCCCTTTCGCCCCCATGAATGGAGCGAAGAAGCTAAGAATTCCCTCTCCTACGTAGTAAAGGCTAACGGTGCAGGATTTCGCAGCTTGTGTGTGTGTGTGTGTTGTGCACGGCTTTCTAATTGGTGCAAACAACCCCCCCTTCTGCCAGCGTGGTGCATTTTTTTTAACCCAGTGGTTTATTTTTTTTTGGGGGGGGATATTTCAAATAATTAATACTTCCTAATGAAGGAGGTTTAAAAGCACGGGCTAGTGGGTTATGGCTTTACTATAAAAACCCACCCACCCTCTTTCTGTCTTTTTGCCTCTCGTGTGATCTGACTGCAGTCGGGGAAGCAGGGAAAAAAATCTGCCCTGCAACAGACAACGGCTGAGTTTGAATCCAAATGAGGTCTGGGGAAAGAGACACGTAGCTCCAGAGACCCCTCGCTCGTGCCCACCTGAAGCCTAGGGAGGGAAGAGGTTTACTCTGAGTCCCATATATCCCCCTGCTGCTGCTGGAACATGATTGATGATTGTAGATGTCAGGATGATGGGAGCATAGGATCAGAGATGCATTTCCCCCCCAGGTTGGTGGTGGTGGGGGGTTTGATGCAAGTCAGCAGAAGGTAGCCCCCTCCAGGCACGAGCGGCTTTGCCACCAGCCTCTGTGAGAAGGAACAACAGCCCCCCTTTTCACCCCCCCCGCCCAACGAAATCCACGACAATAAAGCAGCATCCAGGGTCTTGACCCGAAGTGAAGGGGACAGTATGCATGCCAACGACTGGCCGACATCCCCGATGCCCAGCCAAAGTGGGTACATTGCCAAGGAGAGAGGGGAGTGAGGGCGGGTGAGGGTTGGGAGGGGGGAGAAGAGGGGGGAAAAAGGGTTAGAATAATGCATGTCTGAATCTGTTCCAGAAATTCAGCCAGTTCTGCGTGAGCAGCCAGCCAGCCAGCTTGAAATGAGTCTTGGAATAAAATACAATTTCTGGACAGAGGCGAGGGGAGGGGGGGTGGCACACCAATCATCGCTGCTTCAGCCACAGCAGGAGGGAAGAGGAAAGGAGGGCAGGAAGCAGACAGGGCCTGGGTCACTGCATGCCTTCAAAGCCTTCAAAGATGCTTCGGAAAGTCAGGCTTTCCAAAAAGGCACCCTGAGAAGCTTCAGATATCTCATCTGCGCTGTGTCCTCAGCAGAGATTGAGCTGGTTTTATTTTTCCCCCCTGTAAGGGAAGGAGATGTGCAGGGCTGGCCAGCGGCCCTTCCGAGACCTTGAAGGCGATGTCAGTTTTGCTCTGGTGGGAGTTAAGTGTTGCACTGAGCCCGGGCGCTTAGCTGAGGTTGAACTTTTTTAGGGCCACCTTGACCCTGCAAGAGGACTCAGTTCAAAGATGCCTGTTTGCAAGGTTAAGGACCGGGTCCCTGTGGGAGGCAGGGGGCTGTGGCAGTTCATCCTCGTCTTCCGCGTGATGTGACGCCCGTCCCGGGCTCCTTGTTCTCCGCAGAGCATGGAGTTGGTGAAGATGGCGCGAGTTTGCTGGAATCTCCTGGTGCTTCAGGCTCTCCTGGCAGAGTTGGCCCTCGTCTGGGGGGCAGAGAAGAGCTACCCCATCCTGAACATCGCCGTCATCCTGGGGAGGACGCAGTACGTCACGGAAAGAGAGGTCCGAGCGCTTTGGACCAGGGATATGTCCGGCGACCTCACCGTCGACGTCAATGTGGTGCCCCTTCTGGTCAACCAGACAGACCCAAAAAGCATCATCACCAATGTCTGTGACTTGATGTCAGGCACCAAGATCCACGGCGTGGTTTTCGGGGACGACACCGACCAGGAGGCGGTTGCCCAGATTTTGGATTTTATTTCGTCACAGACCTTTATTCCGATCCTGGGGATTCATGGCGGCTCGTCAATGATCATGGCGGACAAGGTAGGCGGAGAGCACATCGTTGTGTGAAGTTGGTGCCCTGTGGGGCAATGTATGCTGTTGCCTCCCTGTTTGGGCAGAAACGGAAATGGAGCGATCCTTTCATGCAGGGGTAGCTAACATGTGCCCTCCAGATGCTGTTGGACTGCAGCTCCTGCTATCCAGCCAGCATGACCAATGGTTAGGGAAAGTGGGAGTTCCCACCCAACAACATCTGGAGGTCAGAGTTGACAACTCCTGCCTTAATGGGTCGGTCTTGGCTCCCTTAAGCTGTTTGTAACTTCAGTTTCTTTGGGGAGGGGAGATATTTATTTCTGAATGATTAGACTTGTGGTTTAGCTTGGAGCGGCTTCTTCCTCAGTACCAAGACCTGCTGGTTCAGGAGCAGTTTGTGGCTATTCCATGACTTTCCCTATCAACATTGGGCTGTGGGGTGTGAAAGATTAGCAAAATCTGTTTTTTCTTTGTCTTCGGTTCACAAAGGATGTTTAGATCTTCAGCAGCTTATGCACCAAAACTGCTTGGATGTCTCAAAGCCGAGGGTTTCACTCAGAACTGCATGTTTCCTTTGAGTTGTTGGATAAAAGTCTTCTCCAGCCACCCAACTCTGTGCTGAAAGGACCTCTTCCTGTCTCTGTCCACTGGTTTCAGAGGTCTGATCTGCACTGCAGACTCAAGCTAGCTGAAGTTTCATTTTCTTAGGGAATTTTGTGGGGGACACAGCTCTGTTGGGGATAAGGGCTAAGGATATATTTTTGCAACATGCACAGCTGCAGCTCTTGCGATCCTTAAGGGGTAACAAAGATTGCAATGCGTGTGTAGTGTAGACCCTGGAAGTTATTAATCCAGCAAGCATGTTGAAAGGAAGCGATGGGGAGACTTTAACTACAGGCTAGGTGAATGCTGGCTTACCTACCTGGTGTTATGGAGAGCCGTTGGGATGTCGGCCAGGGCCGACCCTAGACATTTTGCCACCTGGGGCAAACCACAAAATGGTGCTCTTTCCCTGCCAGGGAAGAAGAAGTAAATGAAGGTCTACACCAGGAACAAGGGGTGGGAAAAAGATCTACATTGGGATCTTCTGTGCCTGCGGTTCCTGCTTCTTGAGGCAGCCTCCTCACCTTGCCTCATATGTGGGCCGGCCCTGATTTCAGGAAAGTCGAACCAATTGCGGAGGGGAACTGTGTCAGGGTTGTGTGACAAGCTGCGAGTTCAAAGACTTGGGGCTTGGGATAGCACACTGTGCCTTGGTGTGCAATCAAACAAAAACTTAGCAAAATGTGTGCGAGAGAGATAATAATCACCAGGGATTAGGCAATTGAGCAGTGGTGCAGTGAGACTGAATAAATCTCCAGGGCGCAATGGCAACTCTGCACATGGTACATTCGCATGATACATTTAAAGTGCTGTGATACCGTTTCAAACATCCTTGGCTTCCTCTTGCTAATTCTGGCAGCTGTAGGTTCTTACTAGTTTCCTTCCCAAGCTACAATTCTCAGAGTTCCCTCTGAGGAAGAAGGCTTGATTGCTTAAACCACGGTGGGAATGGGCAATGGTGTCTCTGGCAACTCCCAGCACTCTTAATGAACTACAGTTCCCAGGATTCCTTTGGGGGGGGAGCCATGGCTGTTGAAAGTGGTATCATAGCGCATTATCTGTCTGGTGTAAATGGGGCCTGAGGCCTACATCTGTCAGCGTGTATAGCAAACCCTTGATAGTTCTCAAAGCCTGTGTGGAAAATGGCCTCTGTTTTGGCTCTGATAGAAGGTCCACGTAACCCCAGCATGTTGCCAAATGAAGTACCTCTTCCATGCAATGGATAACAAACGTACGAGTGTTTTCGTCACAAGGGTGATGGGCACCGCATTTGTTGACTTTTTAAAGAAAGGGATTATCTTTGGTTTGGGAATGTCACGCCTGGGGTGAATGTGGCCCTCCAAAGCTTTCTATCTGGCCCCTGGGATTTCCACAGGCCACGTCCCCTCTCCCCAGGCTCTGTTTTACACCCCCCTCGAGTGCTTTTGCTTGGCTAGGATGTGTCCTTGAACTTCAATCATGCCATTGGCCCATCCAGTTTGGTGTTGTCTACACTGACTGGCAGCCGCTTCCCAGGATGTCAGAGCAAGCTCTCTCTCCCGGCCCTACCTGGAGAAACCCAGTATTAGAAACTGAGATATTTCAGCTAGGTGCCACATGGCTCCTTAAACCAGGGTTAGAGTTGCCCAAGCAGAATGCCTGGTTGCTATTTTGGGGGCAAGATGGCTCTAAAGTCATATTTCTCAATACAAACTTTTGGGTTCCTGAAATTCATTCTGATTGTGCAGATTCTATAGGATGTGGTATTTGTGTGTTAAAACAGTTCAGATCCAGGGATCCCCGGGCATGTACCTCCAGGTGGTGGAGATGTCAGGCAGCATCCTGACACCTGGACATCTTCACTTGGTCGCAAGTGGCCAATAGGTGCAAAATGCGCCGGGCTAATTTCTAACACTACTGAAGATGCCGTTAGGCGATTGAACCTGGAACCACCTGCAGCCCTTCCCCTCTCGCTAGCCTGGATGGAGAGGTGTGTGCAGAAACCTTTGACTTTCTCTTGGCTGGAAGGTATGGTAGCTTACAGGGCAAAGGCCAGAGCTGCATCTGTTGCTCCACTTATTTTTGTCTCTGGGTCCATGCACTATTGGAATGTGTCATAGGTTTTCTGTAGGTGGAGGTAGGGAAATGCAACCCTCCGTTTGACAAATTCATTGCAGATAGAGGAGAAGATGTTCCTTAGCTGTTCTTCAATACGGCAGCAAAATGGAACCTCCATGGCAAGAGGCAGTTTACCTTTGAGTACCAGGCACTGTGAGCAAACAGATGCCGACTTGGGAAAGAAAGACCTGTCTGACTGCTCTTGGAAGCAGTGTTCAAAATGCGCTAGGTGCGTTCTGCTACTGGGCTGGGTTCCATTGTGACTACGTGGAGATTTATGGGCACCTGGTTGCGACTGACATCTCCATCGAGCCTGCTGACTAGTCTGTAGCAAACGATGCATGTCTTCTGCTTCTCGGCTGACTGTGCTATAGCCTTTCCACAAGCCACCCAGATGGATCTCACAGACCACAGTTTGCAAACCTCTGCCTTAGTCCATAGTTAAGACCTTTTCCATTTCTATGGCGTGTGTTTCTCCTTCTTGCACACTGGGAAAAGTGAGCTGTTTGTAAGAGCAAGCTACAGTCGAGCAATGTGGCTGAGATCCTAGAACTGTAAAATTGGAAGGGATCATCTGTTCCAAGCCCCTGGTGAATAGACATTCCATTGTGACAACCTTAACCCAGGTTTAACATGTCATTTGGTGCCTAGTTTATATACCTGAGTTTCTAACATTGCTTGGAAGTGGAATGATGAAAGAAATGGATCATTGGTTGGCTCCAGCAGGACTCTGGGTACGTCTTGAACAGCAGCCAGTGATGGAGATGGCCACCTTCCTCTTGGTCCCCAGCATTTGCTGCTCAGACTGCCTTTGACTATGAAGGCTCTCCGCTTCGCAATTCGAGATCACGATTAGCCATTGGTGCTTCTCTTAAATCTTCTTACACGAATTGGCCTACCCCTTTTCAAAAGCTTGCAGTGGAGAAACATCTCCCTGACAGCAAATTGCAGAGGTTAAAAGCATATTTTGCGAAGCGGTCCGCCCTTTGCTTGTCTGGAAGTCGAACGGTGAACCCAAATTCCATGGGGCATACGGGTTTACAGGATGTTATCCGTTATCACAAGCCTTAAGGGACAGGGGTGGCGCTGTGGGTTAAACCACAGAGCCTAGGACTTGCTGATCAGAAGGTCGGCGGTTCAAATCCCCACGACGGGGTGAGCTCCCATTGCTTGGTCCCTGCTCCTGCCAACCTAGCAGTTCGAAAGCACGTACAAGTGCAAGTAGATAAATAGGTACCACTCTGGCGGGAAGGTAAATGGCGTTTCCGTGCGCTGCTGTGGTTCGCCAGAAGCGGCTTAGTCATGCTGGCCACATGACCCAGAAGCTGGCTCCCTTGGCCAGTAAAGCGAGATGAGCACCGCAACCCCAGAGTCGTCCACGACTGGACCTAATGGTCAGGGGTCCCTTTACCTTTACTATTACAAGCCTCTTTGCTGGGATGGTGGCTCCCAGGTGCATAGGATGGGGCACAACCTTTCTTGTGACAGTGCAGGGCCACTTCTAGGATGTGAAAGGTGAGCTGGGAGCTCATCCCAAGGGTGTTGCACCCCAGGTCACCAAGCTGGATCAGGGCTTCCAGATTTCAAGAAAATGCTTCTGCTGGCAGCTGGAGCGTGGAAGCTATGATCTGCAAAGAAGTTTACACTGAAGTGGAAACGGAAGCCTCTTGTATGGCAAGAGGCTGTTTTGGTCCACACAGATATGATGCTCAAGGAAGACCTCATAGCAGCATTAAAGTTAATTGTTACCTTCCTAGCCTTGCTTCTTCTGCTCTCCCCGGTTCTCGCCTTTGCTTGCTATCCTTAGTTCTGCTTCCCTGCTTATTTTCTGTTTTGGCTTATGCTAGGGGTAGAATGTGGCCCTCCAGCCTTCTCTGTGTGGACCTCAGAACCCTCCCCAAGCCACACCCCATGAATCCGGCTGGATTCTGGTCCCTTGGATTCTGATAACGCCCCTTCTTTGCCTGCATGGACGATAGAGAGGAGTGTGTTTGTGCAGAAACCAGTCTACTGCAAGAAGCAATAGCCACATCCATCGTTCTGTCTCCTTTTGCCTCTGGACCTGATCACCACTGCCATGTGGCCCTCAGAAGGCTGCCCACCAGGGGATGTGGCCCCAAGACTGCAAAATCTCCCACCCGCCAGCTTTTATTGCATGCTGTGTTTATTATTCATTTTATTGTTGTGAAACTGGCCCCATCCTGCCTGCACAGAACCTTGCCGAATCTATGAATCGGAGTTGTTCTTTTTGTAGAGCTGCAGAACTCATAACGAAGCCCCCTCTTGCCTTCCCCAGCATTGTTTTTGGCCCTTCCCTGGTCTTGCCTGCTTCCCTCTGTGAATGTTGGATGTAAGCAGCTGGGGTTGGGCAGCTGCTGTTGTTGCAGCGGTTGTCGCGTGGCTTTGCAGAGCAGGGACAGCCAACTTCTGCCTTCTTGGGGTGTGTGCTCTGTGTCCTCCAGTGAACAGACTGGGGCCCAGCAATAAAATCTGCTGCAGAAACCAGAAGGCCAAATGCCATTTGGGCCATTTAGCATTTAAGGCTGGGTTGCAGAACCTGCCGTCCTCTAGATATGGCTGGAGTGCATTGAATTTGTGATGCCTCAAAGGTTGGGACATGTGTCTAGGACAGGGGTGGGGAACCTGGTGCCTTCCAGGTGTTGCTGGACTCCAGCTCCCATAATTCCTTGCCATTGGCCATGCTGGCTGGGGCTGATGGGATTTGGAGTCCAACAGCAGCCCGAGAGCCACAGATCTCCCCCATCACTGATGGAGGACTTTACAAGCATGTAAGCATAGAATTATAGAATTGTAGAGTTGCAAGGGACCCCCAAATGCCATCTAGTCCAACCCCCTCCAATGCAGGAATCCTGCGCACAGCCGTTCCTGGGTGGGCTTATAAAAAATATTATACAACCCTGCTTAATATTTGACCGCTATCATTTACATTGCATAGGTGTGGGACGTTTCTTGGGCTTGGGGCACATGGGGATTCTTTGTTGTATTTCCAGAAAACTGAAAAATAAGTTTAAAAAACCAAATCTGTCCACTGCCATCAAAATTCAGTACAGTTATACCTTGAGTTACAGATGCTTCAGGTTGTACGATTTTGGGTTGCGCATGGCGCTGGACCCAAAATCACCAGAATGGGTTACTTCTGGGTTTCGGCACCTGTGCATGCACAGAAGGACTAAATTGAGCTTTGTGCATGCGCAGATGTGCTGAATTGCAACCCGTGTGTGTGCAGACGCGGCGCTATGGGTTGTGGACGCTGTGGGTTGTGAACGTGCTTCCCGCACGGATCACATTCACAACCCGAGCGTCCACTGTAGAGGGACGATAATGTTGCACAGCAGAAAGGAATATAATGTGTGTGTGTGTGTTTTGCAACTGAATATCTTGTTTCCTTTCCTTTCTGGCAGGCAATTTTTTTTATATCATGTTGCGACCAAAAGATGTGGGGTGGAGGAATGAGGGGCCGGATAGATTTGCACCCGGGTGAGGAGGGCTGGGTCTGGCATAGAACCACTGATTGTCCATCTCAGCTGCAGATCCGGAAGGCTGAATCTGGTTAATTTCAGTTTCCCTCCTTTCCTTGTTTTTCTGGTTCGGTTCTCCACAGATCCATGCCACTTTTAAATTTTAAAACTAACAAAATCTTCATGTACTGGGTGGTGTGCGACTAACGTTTACTCAGAACAGACCCGATATCTTTTTGGTACACATTACTGGGCTGGAGAACAGCATTGCAAAATTCATAGGAGTGTGAATTGTGAACAGTGACTGTGTCTTGTTTCAGTAACTGAGAACTGGGCAGGTTTGCCTTCAAATGCAAACTAGACATGATTTCTCCCTCCTCCCTTATCGAAGGCACCAACCAAGATTGACCATCAGCCTGGTACAAGGCAATTTCTGATGTTCTTATATATGGAGAAAGGCTGTTAGCTGAGTGGTTGAGCATCTGCTCTACGTGCGGAAGGTCGCTGGTTCGATCCACAATGGCCTTTCCTGGGGAAAAGGCTCCCTGTCCAAAATCCCGGAGAGCTGCTGCCAGCCAGTGCCGACAACACTGATCTAGGCAGACTGGTGGTCTGGCTCGGTGTGAGGCCGCCTCCTGTGTTTCTTCAACTCCAGGCGACGTAACACGTAGCTGAAGATGTGAAAGCTTCTTTCGCAAGGCTGAATGGCCCACCGTCACAATCCCTGCTCCTGAGATTGCCTCGTGTTTTGCCTGGGTGATGCTAGCTGCCGCTGAGGAGCCTTTGAGCCAATCTTGTTTGTCACTTATGTAAAGAGTTGATGATAATTCAGCGAGGCGTTTGCTGACTGGAGAGCCACTTATTAGCTTTTCAGCAAATAATTTCTCAGCACATCAAACCCCGAGACTGTTTCACAACAGTAGCGGAGCCGACTGAAGGCAAACCAGATATTAGAAAATAAAAATAGCTTGGGTTCTCCTCTCAATCCCCTCGCCTCCCCTCCTCGCTCCCTATAGCTTGCCTTTTCTGTAGACGTCTTTTCGGCATTGCGGTCGGGAGATGGCGAGGTAGAATTAAGAGATTTGCACCGTTTAGGGTCAGCGATCCCTGCAGATTCAGGAGTTGGGGTTGCAGGACAGAGTGGAGAACGGGCTGGCCTAGACTAGGATGCTGCATGTAAAGACTAACTGAACGATCACCCAATGGGAGTGCTGTGTGTTTGTGTGTGTCTGAAGCATCTCCCAATAGTCCTAGCTTTGTCTCTGCCTCACCTGCACCTCTTCTGCCTGCTGCAGGGATTCAGCAACAAGGATGGCACAGCCACAGTCCAGTCGAGTGCTTGGGGGCAGCATAAGTACAGTGGTACCTCGGGTTACAGATGCTTCAGGTTACAGACGCTTCAGGTTACAGACTCTGCTAACCCAGAAATAGTACCTCGGGTTAAGAACTTTGCTTCAGGATGAGAACAGAAATCATGTGGCGGTGGCGCGGCAGCAGCAGAAAGCCCCATTAGCTAAAGTGGTACCTCAGGTTAAGAACAGTTTCAGGTTAAGAACGGACCACCAGAACGAATTAAGTTCTTAACCCGAGATACCACTGTACTGCAATGCTGAATTAGAACATAACCGATCAAGCCCCAGTATACTGTTTCCGACAGTGGTCAGCCGCTGGGCACCCATGTGCAAGATGCAGAAGAGAAGCCTTTCTCCTGGTGCTTGTCCCAGCAGCTACTGAGAGCTATGCTACCTCTGGGCATGGCTGTTCCATTCCGGAGTCTAGGTAGCTACGAAAGCTCCATCTAGGAGTCTTGGTAGTTATCACCGCCACTTTGCAGCTGTGAATCCCACAAGACTCATACATTAGCACCCGTTCAAGTAGCCCAGAGGAAGAAGTTATGACTAAACCTCAATCTACATCCAGTTATCATCACCACCACCCTTGTTCTTAAATCAATAACAGTACATTTAATGTAAGATGCTTCTTTCAATGCTTTCCAAATACAGATATTTTCCCATGGTGTATGCGGATGAAGTTTAATCAAAATCAGAATTCTCATCTTAACTGCTGAAGCAGAAGAGGCAATAAAGCTATTTTGATTGCAGATCTGCAATCTAGTTATGTGAAAAACCAAATCCTACCTCACAGATATTCAGAAACAAGATACAGTAGAGGAACCAACTGAAAGCAGACTGAAGCAAAAGGCTCTTCAGGGACCAACCAGAAGAAAAAGGAGGAGGGAGCCAATTATATCTCTTGGAGGAGGGAGTTCCAAGGATGGTGTCACCACCGATAAGGCCCTGTAGGTTGTGCCTGCCTCTTCCACAGAGAAGGATGGAGGGTGGGAAGGGAGAGGTTTCCCATGGAGTTAGCTTATTGCCTCCCCAACCACACAGGTGATGGTGGGAAAGGACTGGCTCATTCCTTGTTTCAATAATAATTGTCGTGCCCTCCTCTGGTGTCAGAAGTGGGATGTGCAGCAGAGATTTGTTGACAGGGTGATGTCTCTGCTTTTTAAGATACTCATAGCTTCCTCCAAAGTATCCTGGGAAGTGTAGTTTGTTAAGGGTGCTGATAGCCGATAGGAGACCTTGGTCCCCTTGCAGAGCTACATTTCCCCATGTATTTTAATTAGCAATCCCTCTTCCCAGGGAACTCTGGGAATCATAACTCTCGAAGGGGACCAATTGTCTCTTAACAACTCTCAGCACCCTCAACAAACTACACTTCCCACAATACTTTGGGGGAAGACATTGCCATTTAAAGTGGCTTGATGTTCTCGTGAGAATAAATGGAGAAAAGGATGGTGCGTTATAGGTGATTACATACATCACAATGTTAAGGAATATGTTGTCTTCAACTCTGTCCTTCCAATAACACAAACCCCTCTAACTGAAAGATTGTCTAGAGAAAACAAGGCCAGTGTTTACATGTATGAAAATGTATTTGACCTGTCTTTGACAAGAGAAGTCGGAAACCAACAAGAGAATAAGCTCTTAGAACAATGGGCTCTCTTCAGAAGCAAAAATACTTTCAGAGAGAGCACGTCTCTATAGCCCTGTTACTTGGGGAGAGAGAAAAGGAGATGCAGATGCAGACAGCATTCTTCTCAGTTGCTCGCTAAAAAGGATATTAACTAGCTGGAAGGTGTGCAGAGGATGGTGACCAAGATGATCAAGGGTCTGGAAACCAAGCCATATGAGGAATGGTTGAGGGAGTTGGACAGGTTTGGCCTGGAGAAGTTAAGACTGAGAGGTTGTTGTTGTTGTTGTTTAGTCGTTTAGTCGTGTCCCACTCTTCGTGACCCCATGGACCAGAGCACGCTAGGCACTCCTGTCTTCTACTGCCTCCTGCAGTTTGGTCAAACTCATGTTAGTAGCTTTGAGAACACTGTCCAACCGCTTTGTCCTCTGCTGTCCCCTTCTCCTTGTGCCCTCCATCTTTCCCAACATCAGGGTCTTTTCCAGGAAGTCTTCTCTTCTCATGAGGTAGCCAAAGTATTGGAGCCTCAGCTTCAGGATCTGTCCTTCCAGTGAGCACTCAGGGCTGATTTCCTTCAGAATGGATCGGTTTGATCTTCTTGCAGTCCATGGGACTCTCAAGAGTCTCCTCCTGCACCATAATTCAAGAGCATCAATTCTTCGGTGATCAGCCTTCTTTATGGTCCAGCTCTCACTTCCATACATCACTACTGGAAAAACCATGGCTTTAATTATCATAGCCACCTTCAAATATCTGAAGGGCTATGACATAGAAGATGGATTAGTCTTATGGGTAGGACTCAAACCAATGGATTCAAATGACAACAAAGAAGATTCTGACTCATTAGGAAGAACTTCTTGCTGGTTAGAGCTGTTCGACAGTGGAGGGTGGTGGACTCTCTTTCCTTGGAGGTTTTTTTAGCAGAGCTTGGCCAGCCATCAGATCTTATTTAGCTGTGATTCCTGCATTGCAGGGGGTTGGACTAGATGACCATTGGGGTGCCTGCCAACTCTACATTTCTATGATTTGAAGGTAGTTTCCTCTTACCGTCCAGCTTCTGGGTCACTCAGTGCGACAACACTGGATTAACTTGATGAACATTAGGCTTATTTAAATATTTTATCATATTAAATGTCATTGTGTTAATATTTAATAGAGCTGAGCAGGTTGGAACGTATTAGGTTACCTGTATTCATGTTCTGGCTGTTCTTTGGTGATCCCAACCACCCCTTAGAGGCACTTCCACCACAGAATTGCTGCCGATGTGCCAACTGCCTTTGCAGTTTACAACTTCATAGCAGAAAAATGCCACCAGCATAAATGGAAGCAAGTAAGAGGATATAGGGTGTAGCGTCCTGGCAACAGAACAATGGTTCTCACTTCAAATGGCCATTTCAGGACCAGGGAGAGCTCCAAAAGGTAGAAGGAGTTGCTCCAATACAGTGCAGGGTAATGCCTCACTGCCTCTCTACCAGGCCCAGTGCAAAACAGGACCAATACATCTTCCTCAAATGAGAGTCCTAGCAGCAGCCCTAGTAACTTGGATGGCTTTTAAAGAGGATTAGGCAGTTTCCTGGCATATAAGGCTAAAAAAGGTTGCTAATTCTTATGGCTAGGCTCTGCCTCTGTTGTCGGAGGCTGCATGCCCCTGAATACCGGTTGTTGGAAACTGCTCTTGTGCTCAGGTTGGACTAGATGGGCCACTAACCTGATCTAGCAGGCTCTTCTTCTGCTCTTACCTACAGGAATTAAAGTGGAGGCAACAGATATCAGTGTACCCTTCCTAAAGCCTGGGAACAGGCCTGCATATTTAGGTAATCCAATGCACCCCATTTTTGTTGTTTGGCTGATAATCAAAGGGCCAGGTGACATTCCACAGGTCATCTTTGGTGCAAGAGGGTACCAGTTGCTGAACATGAACTTAACTCTCTCACACATGCACACACCAGCACCAGAATAAATAAGGTGCTACTTTTTGACAGGGGACCTGTGATTTGAATTTACTGGAAGGTCATTGTCATGCTTGTTGTAGTCAATTTGGGAATAGCATGTTGAATGCTATAAATAACTGGGTTTTGCAGGCCTTGCTTGCTGCCATGGTCTCTTTTGTTGCAGGAGTATGGGTCAGAGTGATAGAGAAAAGGGGTCAGAGTGATGGAGAAAAGGATGCTACTTAACCATGAAGCTATCAAAATCATCTAAATTGACTTGATCAGCGGGGAAGTGAGGATCACAAATTCGTACCTAAGCAGGCTGTCTGTAGATGTGAATGGAGGAGCCATCTCAGGGGCTCCCTGGTTCTCCTTCCTCCTTCTTTAATCCCACCCCCCCCGTCTCCATGATTTTGAGATATTTCTAAAGCTCAATGAAACAGTCAAGGAGGTGGTATGGATTGTGGGGGCTTCCAGGTCAGCTTACCTGCTTGTACCTGACTTGGTTGCCTGGACCAAGCAGAAGAAGGATGCATATTGTCCCTGTCAAATGCATTTTAATTCTCCACTTTGTCATCCATTAACAGTGCTGGAGAATATGCTGGTTTTAATTGGAACTGACAGTTTAATAGCTTCTTTCTCTTTCTCTCACCTTTTTTGTTTTGCTGGTAACGTGCTTTGCCCAGTCTAATGAACAAGCATGTGGTTCTTGTATGTGGTTTCTTTAAAAAAGAAATACCTTCTCAAATCTGTAGCGTAGTTCTGGACACAAGCTGGACTCTCTTGAGAGCCAGTGTGGTGTAGTGGTTAAGAGCGGTAGTCTCATAATCTGGGGAACCGGGTTCGCGTCTCCGCTCCTCCACATGCAGCTGCTGGGTGACCTTGGGCCAGTCACGCTTCTCTGACGTCTCTCAGCCCCACTCACCTCACAGAGTGTTTGTTGTGGGGGAGGAAGGGAAAGGAGAATGTTAGCTGCTTTGAGACTCCTTAAAGGGAGTGAAAGGCGGGATATCAAATCCAAACTCTTCTTCTTTCTTCTTCTTCTTCTTCTTCTTCTTCTTCTTCTTCTTCTTCTTCTTCTTCTTCTTCTTCTTCTTCTCTTGTTGGGGCAGATAATTGCAGAAGAACCCCCAAGCTGTGTACCTGCTCCTTTATAGGGTGGCGCTGTGGGTTAAACCACAGAGCCTAGGACTTGCCGATCAGAAGGTCAGCGGTTCGAATCCCTGCAACGGGGTGAGCTCCTGTTGCTCGGTCCCTGCTCCTGCCAACCTAGCAGTTCAAAAGCATGTCAAAGTGCAAGTAGATAAATAGACACCACTCTGGCGGGAAGGTAAACGGCGTTTCCGTGTGCTGCTCTGGTTCGCCAGCAGCAGCTTAGTCATCCTGGCCACATGACCCGGAAGCTGTACACCGGCTCCCTCAGCCAATAAAGCGAGATGAGCGCCACAACCCCAGAGTCAGCCACGACTGGACCTAATGGTCAGGGGTCCCTTTACCTTTACCTTTAAGCCACCAAGAGCAGGCAATCTCCCATCCTTTTGGTCTAGGGAACCACCCATTAACAGTTCTGTCTGGATTGAGCTTCAGTTTGTTGGCTGTCATCGAGTCCCTTACCAAGGCAAAACAATACTCCACATGCATTGGCTTCCTTGACAGCCCAGCATCTGAGACAATGTCTTGAGAAGTTTCACCTTAGTCAACTAAGAACTAAGATGCCGGAGCTTTGACAGTCAATTAGGATTGGGAGAGGGGAAAAGAAATGAGATTCCATTCCATTTAGAAGGGAACTTGCCTAGTTTATATTTTCAGAAACAGTACAAAAACTGAAACACAGATTTCCCACCTTTCCAAATTTTGCAATTTGCAGAGAGTAAATCTGCATGTCCTCTGCAGCCGAGTCACGTGCACAGAAATGTATGCACTGGCATAAACTGTGCATAAAGATATTAGTGAAAATGACAGGAAATTAGGGGTAACCGCTCTGCAAAAAATGTGTGTATTAAGCAGAATTGCACACAGACATGTCTGTTAGGAGAAATGCACACTAGGATACTGATGAATTTTCATTGGGACTTTAGAGGGGGGCAGGAATAATAAAAAGATGCCAAAATGTGGAGGACTGAGATGGAAAAGGGAGAAACAGAAATGTACAAGTTTGCCTATCCCTGGAGTCAATAACTGTGGAGGTTCCAAAGACTGCATCCCTTCCATACCTCCAGTTTCTTCTTCCTTTGTAAATCACAATAATCTGTTTAATTTCCTTGGAAGGTGGAGGGAGGAGCAGAACTTGCCAGGACCACCAGTTTTATGTTGTAAATCTGCATGTTCTATGCTTTAATTTCATGTGTCGTTCATCTTCCCCTGGCCTTGGGTCTTTTCTGAGCATCTGATACTGGACAATGCCGTGTGTGTGTGTGTGTGTGTGTGTGTGTATGAGAGAATGGGGAACCCGTGACCCTTGAGATGATGTTGGACTCCCATTGGTTGAAACCAGCAGCCAGGAATGATGGGAGCTGGAGCTCAACATCTGGAGGACCACAGGTTCATCAGCCCTGCAGAGGTGGTCACCAGTAGCCTTTAAGTAAGTAAGTTAGTTAGTTACTTAGTATACTACTCTGTAAAAGGTAAAGGTAAAGGACCCAGTCAAAGTCAACTATGGGGTTGCAGTGCTCATCTCGCTTTTGGGCCGAGGGAGCTGGCGTTAGTCCACAGACAGCTTTCCGGGTCATGTGGCCAGCAGGACTAGACTGCTTTTGGTGCAACAGTACACCGTGACGGACACCAGAGTGCACGGAAACACCGCTTACCTTTCCGCTGCAGTGATACCTGCTTATCTACTTGCACTGGTGTGCTTTCGAATTGCTAGGTTGGCAGAAGCTGGGACGGAGATCTGCAAGCCTAAGAGGCTCAGTGGTTTAGACCGCAGCGCCACCCGCATCCGTGTACCTGCAGGTCTCAGATAAAATCATAATATAAAAAAACAAAATACATAATCGAAATAAAATCAAGAACAACCCAATAACCGCCCCATCCTCAACACATTTTAAAAGGGCATTAAATGTCAATCAACCAAAGGTCTGGTTAAAGAGAAATGTTTTTGCCTGGTGCCTAAAGGAAGACAGCTGGCAAACCTCCCTGGGGAGAGCATTCCACAAATGGGGAGCCACTGCAGAGAAGGCCCCGTCCTCGTGTTGCCACCCTCTGGACGAAGAAAGGCCTCGTGAATTTGTCCAATCCTCATATATGTGTGTGTGTGTGTGTATGTATGTTTTTAGCATATCATTTCCAACAATTATTAAACATACTTTTATATCTTATACAATTTTTTTGACTTCCATCAATCACATCTGAAAATTTTCCAATCTTTTCCACTTAATTTACATTTCACTATTACATTTAAGTATCATAACTCATGCCTCTCTTCTTTCTCTTCTTTGCAATATTTCATATATTCATCCTTACAAAACTTCTTGTAGTCCTACTAGCATAATTTGTTGATTACAGTTGCTCTTCAAATAGTTTGTGTACTTCTTCCAATCTTCTGTGAATCTCTGGTCCTGTAGGTTTAGAATCCTGCCTGTCATTTTATCCAATTCTGCCTAGTCCATTAATTTTGTCTGCCATTCTTCTTTCGTCGGTATTTCTTCTTGCTTCCATTTCTGGGCCAGTAATAATCTTGTTGCTTTTGTTGCGTATAAAAACAATCCTCTTTTAAAGACACCCAGGTTGGTGGCCATTGCTGCCTTCTCTGGGAATGAGTTCCATAGGTGAACCTTGCACTGCGTGGAAAAGTCCTTTTTAAAATCTATTCCAAATCCCCAACCTTCAGCTTCATTGGCTGTCCATGAGTTCTAGCGATAGGAGAGAGGGAGAGAGAAAGTTCCCTCCACCCATTTTCTCCTTGCCATGCATAAATTTATACATTCCCATGATGTCACCTCTTATAAAGCTTTTCTCTAAACCAAAAGTCCCAGACGTTGTAACCTTTCTTTTCCCCGGCTGCACATCTTGCCCCCAAATTTCTCCTCCAGCTTTGCCCGATTGTCCAATTGTTTGTGAGATGCAAAGGAGCAGTCATGTTTGAAAAGCCACAAGCGACAAAGCAGGCATGATCTAAATAAGATGACAGGGAAGCCAAACTTCTGCCAAGAGCCCAAGGCAAAGGAAGGTGCCAGGAAGACCTCTTTATGGGCCCAGACTCCCCCCTCTTCCTTTCATTTTTGGTTCAAGAGCTGCTCGTAATTCATTGCCAGCGTTGAGAGTTAACAGTGAGCAAGCTTGAGCTGTGATGTGGACAAACCACAGGAGGCCTGTTCTCAAACACCTCGCCTTACTGCTTATGCACGACGCTACCAAGGGATGCTTCTGAACCACGCAGTCCGAATGCTCGGCTCCTCTGAAGTGCTCAGAAGAAACACACAGAAAAGCTCATGAAGTTTTGGGGGCTTATCCCTCCTGCGCTGTACCATTCAGGGCTGGGCTGTACCACTTTAGGCGATCACGCATGAACTGATTCAGAGCACTGGCTTTGACAGCTTAGGCCAGGTGTCAGCAAACTTTTTCAGCAAGGGGGTGGTCCACTGTCCCTCAGACCTTGTAGGGGGCCAGACTATATTTTGAAGAAAAAAATGAACAAATTCCTATGCCCCACAAATAACCCAGAGATGCATTTTAAATAAAAGTACACATTCTACTCATGTAAAAACATCAGGCAGGCCCCACACAGAGATGCATTTTAAATAAAAGGGCACATTCTACTCATATAAAAACATGCTGATTCCTTGACGGTCCGTGGGCCGGATTTAGTAGGCGATTGGGCTGGATCCGGCCCCTGGGTCTTCGTTTCCCTACCCATGGCTTAGGCTGCAGCCTTAACTGAAATTGGCTTACTGCAGTGCGCTGTCCGTGGTACTTCCCTTGACTTGATCCAGAAGCTGCAGTTGTTGCAGAATAAAGTGGAACAAAGGCTGGCAGCACCGAGACTCCGTCAGCATGTAATACCACAGCTCAGAAACTTGCACCAGTTGCTGTTTTGCTACTGGGCCAAGTTCAAACTGTTAGAATTGGCACATAAAGCCCTGAACAGCTTGGGACTGGTTTCGTAGAATTGTAGAGTCGGAAGGGACCCTGAGGCACATCTAGTCCAAACCCCTGAAATGCAGGACTATTTAGCTGTCCCATAAAGGGATCAAACCTGCAACCTCTGCATTAAGGTCCATAAACAGCAACACCCTAGAGGTCCCGGGCCCTAAGGAAGTCAGATTAGCCTCAACCAGAGCCAGGGCCTTCTCAACACTGGCCTGGTGGAACGCTCTGCCTCATGAGACCAGGGCCCTGCAGGATCTGATTTCTTTCCGCAGGGCATGTAAGACAGAGTTGTTCCACCTGGCCTTTGGCTGGGAATCAACTTGATCCCCCTTCCCCTCTTTCCTTTTTCCTTTCTCCTTCTGCGATGGAACTCCTATTTGGGGACTTCCCTGGCTTTTTTCTGGTCCATTTAGGACCAGTCTGGATAGTTAACCTTGGTGAAGATTTGACGTTTTCATCCCCAAAAAGTTTTTGATTTGAGTTTCTACTGAAATGAGGCTGCATTTTAATGTTGTATTTTAAGTTGTATTTTAATCAATTGTTTTTATACCTGGTGTTAGCCGCCCTGAGCCCAGTCTTGGCTGGGGAGGGCAGGGTATAAATAAAATTATTATTATTATTATTATTATTATTATTATTATTATTATTATTATTTAGCAACACACTCTCACCAACCAAACTTTTTTATTTGGTTTTACATATTTAAGTTTACAATCATACACACCCAAAGTTACAAGATTCTCTTGAATCTCTGGACTTCCCATGGGTATTGTTATTAAACCTTTTCTACTGCATCTTTTTTTAAATAATCCAAGTTTTTTTTAATAACTCCATTATGTCCATAGTTCTCATTACATTACAAGTGTTATTGCAGTCCTGCTAATGTTTTCAACCGCTTACAGTGGTCTTTAAGGTAAATTGTAATTTCCCCCCATTCCTTATGCCAGTTTTGGTCTTCTTGGTTCCTGAGCTTTCTGGTCAGTTTTGCCATTTCGGCATAGCCCAACCACTTCATTTGCCATTTTTCCTCTGGTAGAGACTTCTCTCTTCTTTCCATCTCCAACTGAGCTTTCCTGGTTTGTTTGTGAATCTGCCTTACCCCACGTCGTTGATTTTGTGTGTGTGTGAATTGTAGTAAATTAAGGCTGATCAGTTCCGACAAAACTTGTGGAGTGTTATGTGCTTCTATCAATTGTGCAGAAAAGTAAAAGTTGAACAGGGACGCTGTCAAATGACGGAATCATTGGGCGCATCATTGAGGCTTCAACTATCTGTGACATAGCCTCTCCATAAGTAAGCACGAGTGGCTGGAGGTCTTAATTTAATGTCACTTCTGTTTACACAGTCGATGTACAGACCACACCTTACCCCAGATATGTGCCCTTGTCCACTCCCATCTGCAGAACTGTCACAGGTGCCGCATAACACTCTGTCTGCATTGGTAAGAAATCAATCTTTTAGTGCAGCCGCACTTTCCCTTTGGAACTCCCTGCCTTTGGACATTGGGTAGGTGCCATCGCTGTTCACCCATCCCTGGCAGGCTGGCCACCTTCCCACTCAGGCTTGCCACTGTGGGACCTGGATGTTGGACCTAGATGGACCACTGGCCTGATCTGGCAAAGCTCTCCTCATGTCCTTAAACAAAAGGTAAAGGGACCCCTGACCGTTAGGTCCAGTCGCTGACGACTCTGGGGTTGCGGCGCTCATCTCGCTTTATTGGCCGAGGGAGCTGGCGTACAGCTTCAGGGTCATGTAGCCAGCATGACTAAGCCACTTCTGGCAAACCAGAGCAGCGCACGGAAACGCCATTTACCTTCCCGCCAGAGTGGTACCTATTTATCTACTTGCACTTTTGACGTGCTTTCAAACTGCTAGGTTGGCAGGAGCAGGGACCGAGCAACGGGAGCTCACCCTGTCGCGGGGATTTGAACCACCGACCTTCTGATCAGCAAGTCCTAGGCTCTGTGGTTTAACCCACAGCGCCACCCGCATCCCTTTGTCCTTAAACAAATAAGCCTTCAAAAACAAACGGATAAAATGGGAGTGGGAGACATAGTGCCCCTGCAACTGAGCCTTCCAATGGTCAGATGTACTGTACTCTTGTTCCTAGAGAGACAAGAAGTTTTGAAAGTGAGGGGAAAGACTTTAGTAGCCCCCCCTCACTCCTTGGTCTTCCAGGGAGGGAAACAGACCTGGCGACATTCCTTGGTGAGGCAGACATCTGAAGGCACCCCTGTTTAGGGGAAGTTTTTAATGTTAATGTTTTATTGTGTTTTTCATATTCTGTTGGAAGCCATCCAGAGTGGCTGGGGAGGCCCGGCCAGATGGACAGAGTATAAGTAATATGTTATTATTATTATATGCCCCCCAGAGGACCTTAAGGTCCACAAATGACAACACTTTGGAGGTCCCAAGTTGCAAGGTGGTTAAATTGGTCTCACCTAGGGCCAGGGCCTTTTCAGTACTGGCCCCGACTTGGTGGAACGCTCTGTCACAAGAGACTGGGGCCCTGTGGGACGACATCTTTCTGCAGGGTCTGCAAGACAGAGCTGCTCCGCCTGGCCTTTGGTTTGGACTCAGTCTGACTCTTATGTTTGCCTCCCCTTATGGTTTTGATCCATGGGCTACTTTTAAAATGAGGCTGCATTTTCAATTGCATTTTAACCTGTATTTTAAATTGTCCCCCACCCCATTATGTTTTTATTGTAATTTTACTGGTGTTAGCCGCCCTGAGCCCGGCTCTGGCTGGGGAGTGCAGGGTATAAATAAAATTATTATTATTATTATTATTATTATTATTATTATTATTATTATTATTAGGTTTGTTTGTTTGTTTGTTTGTTTATCATGATGGGTGGAATAGAGGTCTGAATCCAAGAGGCAAAGGTTTAGCTCTGGGGTGAAGGAGGAGGAGGAAGTGCATCAAAAAAAAAAGTTGCTAGCACATTTGCAAAGCTAAGCAGGGTCTCGTATGGTTTCAAACTGGATGGGGGACTCCGTTTTGAGATTTCTGCATTTCAGTGGGTTGGACGAGATGACTCTTGAGATTCATTTCTCTCTCTTTCTCCAATTCTGGGATTCTATAAAAAGTAGTGCCATACGGTGTATCGAACCGCCAGCTGTGGATTTCAAAAATGCTGTGAATTAGCTGGGCCCAGGTTGGAGCATGAGGCCAAGTCAGCCATGGTGTAGTGGCCTGGGGTTCTGAGGAATTCAAAGACCCACAGCTATTTCTGAAGCAGAGTCCATATCTCCCCTGCCCAACCAGCATAGAAAGGGAGCTTTTTCGTCCCTGAATCATCTTCTCACTCATTGTACTGATCTGAGACAATCAGAGTGAAAGGAGGTGAGTCAGCCATTGAGGACGGGCTCCCAGGGTCACTGTGGAGTAGCTGTGTGGGAAGAACACGGAGGAGATTTTCTGCATGCTCCAGAGCTAAGCATTTAGGAACGCTGAGAACCCAAGGCGCTTCAGTTTCAAGAGAGCGGCGAACAAGTTCTGTTAAGCAGAATGGATCTTCACGGGGGGAAAACACAACCTAAATATCTCTGAAATAATATATCGGAGCACCTCAGATGATACTCCACTTAGCTGAAAGGCAACACAACAGAGATCTTCATTGATTGCTGCATCCCTAATTATTTGTTGTTGTTGTTTAGTCGCTTAGTCGTGTCCGACTCTTCATGACCCCATGGACCAGAGCACGCCAGGCACTCCTGTCTTCCACTGCCTCCCGCAGCTTGGTCAAACTCATGCTGGTAGCTTCGAGAACACTGTCCAACCATCTCGTCCTCTGTCGTCCCTTCTCCTTGTGCCCTCAATCTTTCCCCGCATCAGGGTCTTTCCCAGGGAGTCTTCTCTTCTCATGAGGTGGCCAAAGTATTGGAGTCTCCGCTTCAGGATCTGTCCTTCCAGTGAGCACTCAGGGCTGATTTCCTTCAGAATGGATAGGTTTGATCTTCTTTCAGTCCATGGGACTCTCAAGAGTCTCCTCCAGCACCATAATTCAAAAGAATCAATTCTTCGATGATCAGCCTTCTTTATGGTCCAGCTCTCACTTCCATACATTACTACTGGGGAAACCATAGCTTTAACTATACAGACCTTTGTCGGCAAGGTGATGTCTCTGCTTTTTAAGATGCTGTCTAGGTTTGTCATTGCTTTTCTCCCAAGAAGCAGGCGTCTTTTAATTACTGTTGTATAATTCTAAGATTATAGTGTGATCCTAGATGGGACTTGGGGGCTGCGGCTTGTCATGAAGGGACCCTGCACTTCTGAATTTTGCCACACCACTGCGGGTCAGGGGGCGTGGCCTGGCCTGGCAGGCTGTGCTAGGAGCAGAGCTGGTAAGAAAAGCTTCCCCGGTTTATTTTTTCTTTTGTGGCTGTTGCTGACAGATTGGGCCACCTCTTGTGTTCCAGTGTGTGGGTGCAGTAACTGCGCAGATCGGTGGGCAGGAGTGTGGAGCCCACAGCTGTCGCAGCCAAGTCCCCATCTTGTTCTCCCCCCACGGCCTGCCAGCCGAACTCACCCACCTCTTTTGGCTGAAGCAAAGGTTCTTAGGAGACGCATGTGCTGCAGGCAAGCACAGATCCTGCAATCTCTTTGTGTGGGATGCTGCGCGAGGGAGCATGGCAACTGCGCATGCCTCGGTTGTGGAGCTCAGACATGTGCCCTAAGCAAAACGGACAGCGCTGACTTTTATTTCATTTTATAATGCGCACAAAAATAATGTTGGCAACAGGCTCCAATCTTGGGCCTTTACGCCAAAAAAAAAAAAAAAGCCCATCCGAACCATTTTTTTGTTCTCGCTGTCAGTTTGTCGGCAACCCTAATTTTTGTTTGTGTGTTCATAGCCACACAAAACAAGGAATAAAAACTTCAGAAAAAGTCTCGCTGCTGGATCAGGTCCAAAGTAGTGTTGCCTCGTATCTGGAAAATCCTGGACATGTTCCCTTTGGGGGTGGGGTCAACGTGCCCACCTGGAGGGATTTTTGCATTTTAAAGGAAATGTCTTGGGGTTGTTTTGTGTGTGTGTGTGTTATTTGTTTGTTTGTTTGTTTGACTCAGGCTCAGGCACAGTTGTGAGCTGGTCTGCATGCTGTGGCTGCTGCCAGCCTGAGCTGGGGAAAAAGGTGCGCAGGAGTGGAGGCCCTGGCTCAGGCTGGCAGCGGCTTGGGCAGCCCTCTCTTTTGATCTTGAAGATATGGCAACCCTAAAGTCTATGGAGGCCAGCATCCCGTTCTCGTCATGGTTAACCGGATACCCCACGGGGAAGCCTGCAACAGAGGTGGTTTTAGGGTAGTGTGACTGGTGTGGCTGTACTGGGTGCCGCCCTGCAGGGCGCGTCATGACAGTGCTGTGGAATGGAACACAAGGGGAGGGTGGGGGAACCGAATTTTAGCACCTCAGAGGGTGCTGCTGAAATTTGAGAGCCAAAAGTCCACCAACAGCACTCTCCATGGCAGTAAATTTCCGCAAATCATAGAGTTGTAGAGTTGTAAGGGACCCTCAAATGCCATCTAGTCCAACCCCTGCAATGCAGGAATCTCAGCTGAAGCATTCATGACAGATGGCCATTCAGAGGCATGATTCCTCTGATGGCGGAGGTAGAACACAGCCATCATAAAAATCAGTGGCATAAAAATCAGAGCAGAGCCCTTGCAAAGAGAGAGAGAAAGAGAATGCTTGGAAGAACTGGGGTGGATCTACGCAAAGGAAACCCCCCCCCATAAATTAGTCAGAAATTAAAATCATTATAACAAAAGAAAAAAAATCTATGTAAAAATGCTATAGAATTTTTTTGTGTGCTCTCTGGCACCATCTGGTGTTACATGTTTATAAAGCATTCAAATTGCTGCATTTTGGCTAATGAGTCCCTGGACTTAAAACAGGGTTGGCCATTTGTTTTGGGCTCCTGGGACCCATGGGAATTTGAGAGTGTGCTATGGATACCTCCCCTTGAGGCTGCTTCTGTCTCTCGCACCCAAAACAGACAGGAGGGTATGCGTGAGCCCCTGTGCTTTTCTAAGGGGCCTGGGGAGAACCTGAACCCAGGAGAATTAACGTGGATCTTCTTGAGTTTGCAGTGCACAGCAAGACATTATGGGTGTCAGCCCCATAGAAGCCCTGGTTCATGACACATTGATCTTTTTACACAGGATGACAACACAACCACCAACAGAGGGTGAACTAGGTGGTTTTGAGGGGGTCCCTTGTAAAATCCATCAGCATCTGGAATGCATAAACAGTGAATAAACCAGGAACATTTAAAGCAGGTGGATTACTAAATTTCATGCTGCCCAATAGTGAGAAATGGATTAGGTTGATTCAGCCCTCACCAGCTAGGTCTACTCCAGATATTTTGGATTGCAAATCCCATCATTCTTAAGATCCGTGTTCTTCCACAGGGACCAGCACTGGACACATCCATCTGCTTCAGTTCCTCATGTTTGTAGTCTTTAATGCTCAGTTTCTCCACATTCAGTGCAGTTTCTCCACATTTCCACATTGCACTGTGAATTTTTCTTTACGTGCTCCTCGTGAAAATATGTATTTTTAAAAAGCAGCATTTGCGTGCCATTTTCTCTTTAATATACACACTTCTTGCACGCATTTTCTATGTGCCTTTATTGCAAAGTACGCATTTCCTTCAACGCTTTCCCATGCATTTCTCCGTAAAATGCACATCCTGCGTACTTTCCTTGCAAAAATTAGTATTTTTGTGCACACTCTGAAACAGCACCGCAAAATCCAGAGAACTGCACAATACACCTGAGAAGCAGGTTCTGATCTGCAAGCAGCCAGCCTACTGTGAAAATCAGACGGCCTTCCCTTCTTTGGATTTTGAGAGCATATTCTCTCCCTCTCCCTCTCCCTCTCCCTCTCTCTCTCTCTCTCTCTCTCTCTCTCTCTCTCTCTCTTTCTTTCTCTCTCCCTCTCCCTCTCCCTCTCGCTCTCCCTCTGACTCAACATGGTTTCTGGGTCCTCCTGACATGTCTGTGTGGACTTGGAGCAAATGCATCTGAGCCGTGCTGTCTCATTCGCAGATGCTGTGAGGTGGTGTTTGCATTTTTAAAGAGTTTCCCATGAAAGGCAGGGAAGTGTAATTATTCTGCTGCTCTGGCAGCTTCCCCCAACTGAACCCTCCGTCCGCGAACCTCTCAAAAGCACGCACATAACAGATCACTAATTGCCAAGCAGTGAGTGAGAGGAATAAGAAGCTAACCAGGTCCTAAGGCGTCTTGCTTGTGGGCAAAATGGAATGAGTTCTGGAGATGGATTTCCATCAGTGTTGGAAAGGCGTCCATTTCCACACCTCCGATCCGTTAATAAGGCTTTGTGGCAGGAGTGGGGGCACTCGCGCCTGGGTGTCCGGGCTGGGTGTTAGGACCAGGTCATGGTGTCAGTGAAATTAACTATTTATTCAAAGAAACAAACGGCCCAGGAGGCCAGGCTTAGTGAGCATTGCAACTCCACCTGGTAGATCTTGCCCCAACGAGGCAGTTTTGGGGACTGAAGCCCCCGCCTTCTGACAGTTGCCTAGGCACCCTCTTCTCCTGGGCCCTTCCCAAGCAACCTGAGACTCCATCAATCTGTCTGTCTCTGCTGTAACCTTTTCATACACCAGCATGGTGTAGTGGTTAAGAGCAGTAGACTCGTAATCTGGTGAATCGGGTTTGATTCCACATGCAGCTGCTGGGTGACCTTGGCTAGTCACACTTCTCTGAAGTCTCTCAGCCCCACTCACCTCACAGAGTGTTTGTTGTGGGGCAGGAAGGGAAAGGAGAATGTTAGCTGCTTTGAGACTTCTTCGGGTAGTGATAAAGCGGGATACCAAATCCAAACTCCTCTTCTTCTTCTGGTCCTGGGAAACCAGGGGAGAAGAGAGCTGGTCACATGTCTGGCTTGGGGAATTCTATCCCTCCCCCAGTGGCAGTAAGAAGCAGGGAAAACCAAAGAAGAGTCTTTGGAATGAGTTTATTCAACCATCGTGGTGAGAGACAAAGGAATGCCATCAGCCTCCCATTAATGACGTTGCTCCAAATGAGCTCCTCTCCCTTCCCTTGCTACCAACAGCACTTTCCCTTATGGTGTCCATCAGTCTCTGAGTCCTTTGCTCTTGCACTCTTAACAAACACCGAGTTCTGGGAAAAGGGGTGTGTGTCAGAAATACTCTCCAGTGACAACGTGTCAGCTGGCTGCTCTGGTTCTGCCTCCCCTCCCACTTCTCCTAACACATCCCAACTCTTCTGTTCACCTGTCTCTGAGCTGTGACCTTCCTCAAACCCCTGCTGTAAATCAATACTGCCTTCTGCTTCTCTGGGAGCTTCAGGAGAAGGGGGTGGGGCACGATCTCCACCATTTCTCCTCCAACTTGTCCCCTTCAGTCCAGTCCCTGACATCACAGCAGGAAGGAGAGACCCCCTGGCTTCTTCAGCAGCCTACCTGATCTCTGCCTCTCTGCTGAAGAAGCCAGGGGGGTCTCTCCTTCCTGCTGTGAACAGCTCCTCTCTAGCCTCTGCTTCTGCCTCTGTTTCTCGACTTCTCTCTACCACAGCCTCTTCCTGCTCCTTAAGCCCTGTTACCTTCTCAAACACCTCCTCCTCCCAATTTATTCCCTCTTCTCCCTCCCTCTTCCTTCATAGCTTCTGTCCAATTCTGAGCTTCTTGAGTTAATGGTGACATCAAGGTGTTCTCTTCTGGTTCTTGTATGGTGTCAACAGTGCAGAATACATAGCAAGAAACTATTGTTTCCTCCAATGTTGAATTTTTCCACGTAGACACTTCTTTACGATTCTATTTTTTTAAAGAAAATCTTTATTAATTTTCACATAGACAAATATACATATAATACAAAAGACGATACAAATGAATGAAAACAATAAAGTAAGAAAGGATAGAGAAACAAACATAAACAAATACAATATATTACACTTACGTAACAAATTAAAATATGTAACTTCCAATAATTCTCATTATACTACTTATATTACCTGTAGGCAAACTAAGGCCTGGGGGCTGGATGTGGCCCAATCGCCTTCTAAATCCGGCGGGGTTTTTCCTGGCAATCCTGATCAGAGAGAAAGAGTGAGATGGACTCTTGTTGGTTGAGCAAGGACCCCAGAAGCAAGCAAACATTTGGGGCAGCCGGTGCTGTCCATAAAGGACAGGATTAAAGGGGATGATTCAGGGGCACAGCGTGAGAGTCAGAGTAGCCTTGGGCATTTTGCATGAACACCAGAACATCAAAGCCCTTCTGGATCAGGCCAAGAGCTCTCTAGTTCAGCATCCTGCTCCCATAGTGGCCAAGTGGGAAGCATAGAACAGGGGTAGGCAACCTAAGGCCCGGGGGCCGGATTCGGCCCATTCACCTTCTAAATCTGGCCCACGGACAGTCTGGGAATCAGCGTGTTTTTACATGAGTAGAATGTGTCCTTTTATTTAAAACGCATCTCTGGGTTATTTGTGGGGCATAGGAATTCGTTCTTTTTTCTTTCTTTCCAAAATGTAGTTTGGCCCCCCACAAGATCTGAGGGACAGTGGACCGGCCGCCTGCTCAAAAAGTTTGCTGACCCCTGGTATGGACCAATGGGGGCATGCAATTTGCTTGGGTGTTGGGTGGGGGCTGATGCCACCCTGATGCCATTTGATGGCAGGGCCAGAGAGCCTCTCTGCCTGGCCCTCAAGACTCTCCCCAGCCACGCCCCCTACTGGCCCTCCTTTGCAGCACAGGTGCTTTTGGCTGGCTGGGCTGTGCCCTTTCCATGCCAACAATGCCTCTTGCTTCCCTGCATAAAGAGAGTAGGTCCAGACAGAGGGGGGCGGGCATATGGGCAACTTGGCCCGGCCCCCGATTCCAAAGGGCACCTCGGTCCGCATATTCACTATCACAGGGGGTGCACTGGGGCGAACGCGGAGGTGCAAAGGCGACGGTAGCGGGAGGATTCCCTGAGCCATGGCTGGCAGCGCACGAGAAAAGTTCCCCGGCGTCCTTTTCCCTAAAATAATCCTTTTCCCTATGTTGTTTTAAAAAGCACTATTGTAGATCTATATTTTCCATTTTGTCTTTATATGCAGATATGGTTCAAGCCTTGAAATAAAATGATTTGTCAGCATAACTTTTGTGAAAATTATTTATATACTTACTTATTTATAAGACTTCAGTTAAAGGTAAAGGTACCCCTGCCCGTACGGGCCAGTCTTGACAGACTCTGGGGTTGTGCGCCCATCTCTCTTAAGAGGCCAGGGGCCAGCGCTGTCCGGAGACACTTCCGGGTCACGTGGCCAGCGTGACATCGCTGCTCTGGCGAGCCAGAGCCGCACACGGAAACGTCGTTTACCTTCCCGCTGGTAAGCGGTCCCTATTTATCTACTTGTACCCGGAGGTGCTTTCGAACTGCTAGGTTGGCAGGCGCTGGGACCGAGCAGCGGGAGCGCACCCCGCCGCAGGGATTCGAACCGCCGACCTTTTGATCAGCAAGTCCTAGGTGCTGAGGCTTTAACCCACAGCGCCACCTGCGTCTGAACAGACTTCAGTTACCCCACGGTAAAAAAAGGGGGGGCACATTATCTACCTGGCCCAGGCCTTTGCCTGGCTCTGCAAGGCCCTGAAAGAGAGGGATGTGTGAGTGTGTGTAGAAACCAGCCTGCTTTAGAAAGGTAAATTTACACCCATTGCCTCACCCACCACTGGCATGTTCCACCCCCCCCCCAGCTCGTCAAGAAGGGAATGTTCTCTCTCCCCTGGCTGAAAAGGGGTTTCTTACCTCTAGTCGTATCTGCCTGCCTGCTGGGTTTGCTTATGTGTAAACAAAAATCCCCTACCCCCCCCCCAGTGCTTTTCTCTCCGGTGATATGCAGTTCCACCCTCCCGGCTGCCCCCCTCCCCTCCCCGTCAGTTCTACCAACCCAGACTCACAATGGCTCACGATCTGCCTCCGATTTGGAAGCAGAGCATCGTCGCAGTGCTTGCGAGCGTGAGGATAACCGGGCAGCGGGAATGCAAAATTAACGAACGCGTCCTATTTGTTTTGGGCGCTGCTTGGCAGTGATAAAAGGAGTCTATATAGTGCCGCTCTTTGGGGGAAAGGGGGATGTGTTTACCCAAAATAGACTTTGAAAACATGACCTAAATCTTTGGCACTCGTCGGATGATGCTTTGAGAGCAGAGATGCAACGTTCCGGGGCTGGGGAAGGAGGGTACCTTTGAGGGCGACACGTTGATGGGAACCTTTTGGGGTGGGCAACCGAAACGTCCTTCATGCCACCAGTGGGGCAGAGGCTGAAATGCTGGCTGGATCCTGCTTTTCCTTTCCTTTCCAGAACGCCAGTAATATTAACATTTGCATCATGCATCAGGCTTCTCCAGCTGTTTGGCTACTTCATTTTCTCAGGGGGCATCCAGACAAGCCAATTATTATTTTGCTGCTAGCATCCTTTATTGGATGTGTGAAGTCTTTTAGCCTGGAGAGTTAAATGGAAGTTCCATTTAGGGGTAGGGTTGCCAGGTCAGGATTATCCCAGACCCTGAGATTTCAGGGCCCAAACCTGAGACCTGGGGGCATCCCTTGGTGATGTCGCAGAGCCCCATGTAGAGTGCATTGCAGTAGTCCAAGCAGGAGATAACCAGAGCATGAACCACTCTGGCGAGACAGTCTGCGGGCAGGTAGGGTCTCAGCCTGTGTATCAGATGGAGCTGGTAGACAGCTGTCCTGGACACAGAATCAGTGGCATAGCGTGGGTTGTCAGCACCCGGGGCAAGGCAAGTAATTTGCGCCCCCTAAAGCGTGGATTTGCGCCCCCTAACCCTAACCTCCAGATGTTGCGCCCGGTGCGGCTGGGCCCCCCTGCACCCCCCACACTACACCACTGCACAGAATTGACCTGTGCTTCCATGGACAGCTGTGAGTCCAAAGTGACTCCCAGGTTGCACACCAGGTCCTTCAGGGGCACAGTTACCCCATTCAGGGTACCCTTCTTATTGGCCCTGCTGCCATCCCCTGAAATGGCTGGCTGGAACTGGATCATTCCACTCTGACCACGTTTCTTGCTTGCCTGCATGGAGGGCAGAGGAGAGGTGTGTGTTCAAAGAGCAGTCTATTATCCAGGTAATAGTCACATACCTTGCTCTCACGACTTTTGCCTCTGGCCCTGTGGATCCCGGAAGATCTGAAGTGGCGCTTGGGTAAAGTAACCTCCGATAGGCCTCCTCCTCTGTTGTTGAGTCCGTTTACCTGGCAACTGCGCTCACAGCAATGCTATAATAATCAGAACCAGGTGACTGAGTCGAGCAGCTATTTATATTACCCACAGTGCCCCAGAGTGATGCTACGTCAGACACCCTGTGGGAAGTAAATATGCTAGCTAGATAGTGAAGCCTGGCAGATTTTTTTTAATATATATAACGGAGTCCAGGGCCCTGATGGCAGCTGTTCCAAGTCATTGGGTGCTAGCTCCAGCCTCCGTCTGTTGTGAGTGTGGCTCTCAACCCTGTACACATGCACAAATATTCTCTCCAGAAAAGCAGCTCAGAAGTTCTCCTTACTGATACATTCGCAAACGGGGAAGCTTGCGTCTGCAATGCCTCACTAGGAAAATGCTCTGGAGCTTTAACAACTGCTTTCCTTGGGCCAAGGCCTGCCCAAAGCAGTTTACAATTAAAAAATAAGAGTCAAATGCACATGCTGTAAAATGATGGTAAAAGAGCCGCTCTAATAACTCACAGCAGCTGAAATCAAACTGTAGCCTATAAAAACAAAGCATAGCAGCCATCAAACCCAAGTGAGTCTGCACTCTCATTATATGCCATATGTCATTCTAAATAAAATATAAGTTATAACTCTTTTTGTGTGTGTGTCGTATGAAGGAGGGTAGAAATCTACTAAGCATCTTGGGGTATTTAGAAGGGAGAGAGAATTCTTAAAATATTGATATCTGTCTATCTATCATCTATCTATCATCTATCTATCATCCATCTATCTATCTATCTATCTATCTATCTATCTATCTATCTATCTATCATCTATCTATATCTCTCTCTATCTATCTATCTATCTATCATCATCATCTATCTCTATCTATCTCTATCTATATCTATCTATCTATTATCTATAATCTATTATCTATCATCTATCTATCTATCATGTATATAGTGCTTTTTTCTGAGGGTACGCAGTGGTACGTGTACCCCTAAACATTTTGTGAATCAAAGTTTGATCTCATTGAGGGGCAGTATTTCAATATGAGTAGGAAAATGAGTGTACCCCTAAACATTTTAATTATAGGAAAAAATCACTATTTCTATCTATCATCTCTCTCTCTCTCTCTCTCTTGTTTTTTGCAAGTTGGGTAGGCCAGCCAGGGTTGCAGCATACAGTTGTACCTCGGGTTAAGAACTTGATTTGTTCCGGAGGTCCGTTCTTAACCTGAAACTGTTCTTAAGCTGAAGCACCACTTTAGCTAATGGGGCCTCCCGCTGCTGCCATGCCGCCGGAGCACAATTTCTGTTCTCATCCTGAAGCAAAGTTCTTAACCCGAGGTACTATTTCTGGGTTAGTGGAGTCTGTAACCTGAAGCATCTGTAACCCAAGGTACCACTGTATCAGAAACACAGAGAGAAAACACAGTAAAATCTCTTCTCCTATTATACCTAATAAAAGAAGCCTCTTTTTTTTAACAAGTTATTTTTTTATCTCATTATAAATCATTTCCCAAAAGGCTTTTGCTGATTTACAGGTCCACCACATGTGATAAAATGTACCCTCATTCTCTTTGCACTTCCAACGTACATTAGACATTTTAAAAATACATTTTTGCAAGTCTTGTAGGCGTTAAATACCATCGGTACAATGCCCTAGTTCTTTAAAGGGACAGTGTGAATGTGGCGAATATCTGGCCGGCTTATCCTTTCTCTTGGGAAGCAACCCAAAGCGAATGCTGGAAAAAGTGGCCCCCACCCGCGCCAGTTTTCTTTCCCCGCATAACGGACTCCGAACCACACTCTTGACACAGCCAGGAAAGTCATGCCTGCAAATTAAGCTGCCTTTTTACATCTCGGGCTTGCAGGAGAAGATGCTGATGTGCTCTGACGAGCGTGTAGAAAACGGGGGTACAGGAATGGATTTGTCTGGTCTTTCCTCGGGGCGGAAAAGGGAGTGGATTTCCTGACTCGGCTTCTGCTGCACCTAAAAGCCCAAGTGCCTCGCTTTACATGGGAAGGGACATTGTTTTTCAGACTCCCCTGGGGGGGGGGGCTTTCCAAATGGCCTCCGTGTACAGCCAGTAACTTGGGGGGGGGGAACTTGTGGGAGGTGTTTTTGCTTGTAGGTAGGTGCACTTAAAATAATGCATAACTAGAGCCCAGGGAGATTCAAGTTGGGGATGCCCATTGATTTGATTGAGAGCTCTCACTCTCTCATAAACTAGAACCCGGACTCCTCCAGTGAACCTTGCAGGATCCAGGATATATATTAAAAAGTCCTTCTTTATGCAGCACCTAATTAAACGGTGGAACTCGCTTCCCCGGGGGGGGGGGGATGGCAACCAACCTGGGCAGCTTGAAATGATGATATAGTAGTAATCATCATCATCATCATCATCATCATCATCATCATCATACCTCGGGTTACAGAGGCTTCAGGTTGTGGTTTTTTTTTGGGTTACGGACCCGTCAAAACCCGGAAGTACCAGAATGGGTTACTTCCGGGTTTCAGCGGTCGCGCATGCGCAGCAGTGCTAAATCGCGCTTTGCGCATGCGCAGAAGCACGAATCGTAACCTGCCCATGTGCAGACGCGGCGCTGTGGGTTGCGAACATGCCTACCGCACGGATCACGTTCGCAACCCGAGCATCCACTGTACTTTTATTATATATACCCCACCCATCTGGCTGGGTTTCCCCAGCCACTCTGAGTGGCTCCCAACAGAATATTAAAAACGCAATAAAATTAAAAACACGGCAAAACATCAAACATTAAAAATTTCCCAAAACAGGGCCTCCTTCAGGTATCTTCTAAAAGTCAGGTAGTTGTTTATTTCCTTGACCGGGAGGGAACCACAAGAAGGCCCTCAGAGCTGGACCTCAGTGTCTGGGCTTGGCAATGCGGGTGGATGAATTCATGGCAGAGTGGGCGACCGATGGCTGCTAGCCAGGATGGCTATGCTCTGCCCCGGTGAGGCAGCGATGCTTCTGAAAACTTAGGGCCCTTGTAGTTACGGGACTGCCTCTCCTGGTACGCCCTGCAGAGGACCTTAAGGTCCATGAATAACCATAATTTAGAGGTCCCAGGCTCTAAGGAAGTCAGACTATCCTCAACCAGGGCCAGGGCCTTTTCAGTGATGGCTCCGACCTGGTGGAATGCTGTCCCATGAGACCAGGGCCCTGCAGGATTTAACCTCCTTCCACAGGGCCTGTAAGACAGAGCTATTCTGTCTGGCTTTCAACTTAAACTTAGCCTGATCTTTTATTCCTCTTCCTTCCCTCCCCCTCCCCCTTTTATGAAGATTACCCCCTCTGGGATCCCACAGCTAATTCTCCCCTGGCCTCCTTGCTGGCCCAAGTAGGACTAACTTAGCCAGCTAGCCCTAATGTTTATCGGATGGATTTTCCCCTAAATTGATTTTAGAACTTTGAATTTATTGTTATTCACGCTTTTATACTGTATTTTATGCTGTTTTTTGTTGTATCACAATTAAATGTTTTAAATTTGTTGTTAGCCGCCCTGAGCCCAGTTTTCTGAACCGGGAAGGGCGGGGTATAATTTTTTTATATTATTATTCTTCTGAAAACCAGTTGCTGGAAGCCTCAGGAGTGGAGAGTTGCTCTTGTGCTTGTGCCTTTATTGGAGGTTTCCCATTGGGGATGCAGGATGCTGGACTAGAGAGGCCACTGGCCTGATCCTGCAACCTCTTCTTCTGTTCCTACCTTGGGCAAAGCATCCTCTGTGGGCCTTCCTTCCTCTGTAATTCTACCTCCTCCCTGCAGCAGGTCCAGCAGGATTCTGTCAGTGGGGCCCTTTACTGGGACAAGGGCTCTTTTCTTTTCTTATAATAATAATTTTTATTACATTTTCAGTTTTGTCAGAATCACAATTTCCATACATAAACCAATAAACTCAAACATCGTTCTATCCGAGCATCGACTTCCCTACATATTTGCTTTATTCTTAGCATTTCTATAACCACTTTTTTAAACCTTCTCTCTTATTTTTATGTTTCCCCTTATTAAATGTAAATCAGCTCCTTATATTCTCATTGCAAAACATTTCAACTCAAAGCTACAAACGTTTTCAGATGTTTACAATGTTCTTTCATATATAATATGAATTTGCTCCAGTCCTTTTGAAACAGTTCGTCACGCTGATTCCGGATCTTCCCCGTCAGCTTCGCTAACTCTACGTATTCCGCCATCTTACGCCGCCATTCTTCCAGTGTTGGGACAAGGGCTCTTTTCAGGATAAAGACCACGCTCTTAAGGAACGCCAGCCCCCGAATAATAAGTTCAGTTCATTTCTTTTTTGCAGCTTTCCAAGGCTCCATTTCGATAGCTGCTTACACTTGTTTTATCTGTTCTCCTCCATTTTTAACGTCTTACTTTTACTTACTGTTTTTACTGCCACCTTTCTGCTGCTTGTTTGCTCAGAAGCCACTCTGGAGAGAGATTTCTTTCTTAAAATGTAGCAACCAGGCAGAGGCGGTGTTAGCATAGAATGACCAGTTCAGCCGCACTGGGTGCCGTTCTGCAGGGGGTGCCACAACAACGCTGTAGAACAGAGCATGCGAGGTGGGTGTGTGTGGGACCCGATTTTAAAAAAATCTTATTTATTGATTTTTCACAAAAAACCCTTCACAAATTTTAACATAGACTGTAAGTTGCTTTATTTGTTGACTTCCTCTCATTCCCTCCCATAGTTTCCATATTTGCCCTTGAATGCTGCGTATTTCGTCTACACTATTCAATACATCTATTTCAACCTATTTGTCATAATAAGTCACGCTGTTGCTCATATTTCAAGTCCTGCGTTTTCATCTCGATATAATAGTGTTTTTTTTAAACCACTCAATAAAATGTCTCCAGTCCTCAAGGAATTTTTCATCATTTTGGTCTCTAACCTTGGCTGTTAATCTTCCCCGTTCCAAGTACTGCATCATTTTCAAAAGCCAATCTTCCTTTCTTGGAACCTCTCCTTCGGCACCGAATTTTAGTGTCGCACAGCGTGCCGCTGAAATTTGAGAGCCCAAAATCTGCCACCTTATGTGGCTAAGGTTGCTAGGTCAAGAACAGCCTGGACCCTGAGATTTCAGACCCCGAACCTGGGATGTCACAGAGGAAGCCCCTGGAGATGGAGGTTAATTGGGAGAGGAGACTGGAAGAGGGCAGACAAAGGAGATGGAGGTTAATTGGGAGAGGAGAGTGGAAGAGGGCAGACCCCCCCTCCCCGAGTGTCTCTGCTATCATTTGTAGGCAGCTCCTCCTGCGCTGCAGCTTCCAAGCCCATATATATATATGGGCTCTCTTGCTCACCTGGAAATTCAAGCCCTCTACCTGCCACCTGGTGGGGGCCAGGCAAACCTGGAGACTTCAGGTCTGCCCTGGAGGGTCTGGCAGCCCTGAGAGCCAGTGTGGTGTAGTGGTTAAGAGCGATGGACTCGTAATCTGGTGAACCGGGTTTGATTCCACATGCAGCTGCTGGGTGACTTTGGGCTAGTCACACTTCTCTGAAGTCTCTCAGCCCCACTCACCTCACAGAGTGTTTGTTGTGGGGGAGGAAGGGAAAGGAGAATATTAGCTACTTTGAGACTCCTTCGGGTAGTGATAAAGTGGGATATCAAATCCAAACTCTTCTAAATTTGGCATAGAAACGTTTCAATTCAAAAAAGCAAATGAGTAACAAACCTGGCTTTTTCCTAGCACTGATGTTAACAGCTGCATATGTAAACTATCATAAGGGGTTACATAGCACAGTTTGTGCTGCATTGTGGCTATTTTAGTCATTGAGGCCGAAGCAACAGCTTATGCATATTTTCCTTGCAGTTACACTGCAGCATGGGGTTTGTGGTTTTGATGGCTACAAGATGGAGGACTTGCCTGTCAAGAACAGAGTGGATCTAAAGGAAGACATGCAAATTCCTGGTTTGCCCCTCCACTCTCAAATTCAGAGCATTGTTCTGCTCAAATTCTTCCTGGAATCCCATTGTAGGTAAGAACTCAGCAGGAACTCCCGATAGTCCTGAACGCACATTGTGAAAACTTGCTGAGAAAGTCAGATAAGTTACCTCAAACTGCCCTGAACCGACCAACAGAGGTTTCTAATTCTGCCCTCATCTCTTAATTAAAATGATTCCTCCCCCCCTCCACCCCAATTTAGCTGCAGAGAAGTATTCCGAGATGCAATTAGTTAGTTTTGATTAAAGGTAAATGCGCCCAGGGGTAGAGAGGGTTGGTAATGAGATGCTTATGTAACATGGCGTGAGGTCGAGAGCTCGCAATCGGAGTTCCCGCAAAGTATATTTTGGGTCATCTTTTCTTAATTAAGAAGGCACTGAGGGTTATGGATGGCTGGGACGGAGCCTTCCTGGAAGAGAGTAAATATCCTACATGGCTGCGTGGAGCTCTAGATCATTAGGATGAACCCAAATAGGTTTTTGAAGACACACACACAGTCTCCAACTTGCCTCTCAGTCTGCTATTCTGTCCTTGTTTACCCGGGAGAAGAGTCCTGCTGGATTAGCCCAAAGGACCATCGGGCCTAGCCTCCTCTCTTCCAACCAGAAACCCACAAGCCAAAACATTCCTCTTCTCCCAGGCCTTGGGCTAATGAAACAACCCATGTTCTTTTAAACTCTCTCTGTGGGGTCATGGTTTTTGTCTGTTAACTATGTACAGTAGTACCTCGGGTTAAGTACTTAATTCGTTCCGGAGGTGCGTTCTTAACCTGAAACTGTTCTTAACCTGAGGTACCACTTTAGCTAATGGGGCCTCCTGCTGCTGCCGCGCTGCCGGAGCACAATTTCTGTTCTCATCCTGAAGCAAAGTTCTTAACCCGAGGTACTATTTCTGGGTTAGCGGAGTCTGTAGCCTGAAGCGTATGTAACCTGAAGCGTATGTAACCCGAGGTACGACTGTACACATTTTTGTGCTTTTCAAATTGCATACTGCCCTATGATCCTCGAGTGAAGGGCAGTATAGAAAATTTAACAACAACAACAACAGCAACAGGGTCTGAACACAATAGCTCTTGAATTATGGTGCTGGAGGAAATCCATTCTGAAGGAAATCAGCCCTGAGTGCTCACTGGAAGGACAGATCCTGAAGCTGAGGCTCCAATACTTTGGCCACCTCATGAGAAGAGAAGACTCCCTGGAAAAGACCCTGATGTTGGGAAAGATGGAGGGCACAAGGAGAAGAGGACGACAGAGGACGGGATGGTTGGACAGTGTTCTCGAAGCTACCAACATGAGTTTGACCAAACTGCAGGAGGCAGTGGAAGACAGGAGTGCCTGGCCTGCTTTGGTCACGAAGAGTCGGACACGATTAAATGACTAAACAACAACATCCTGATCTGTAAACCCAAAGAAAGATCCCTTGGGAGTGGATTGGAAAGAGGATACAGGATATCCAAAATACCAGAATGGCCAGTTCCTGCAGTTTGTTAAAGAAAGGTGTGAACTTAAAACGCTGCCCACAGAGCCGGACAGGTCCTAAAACAGCAGGAGAAGGTCACAGCTTGCCCACAAAGTGCTAATAGGTTAAGCTTTGCTTACACAAAAAACGAGCAGAGTAAGCTGACATCAATAGCCCAGTTAACTCACTCCTGGCTTAAAGTCCCAACTCTCACCTGTCTCCCAAAAAGGAAGTTGTTGTCACAGTGCCAGATTTACCGGTATGTATAGGCTAAGTAGTCTGAAGCCTAGGGCTTTAGATGCACCTTCTTCAAGAGATAAGTTTAGGATAATATCCTTTATTCCTATATTAGATGCACTTGAAGCCAATTTAAAAAGAAGCACTGTGTACAGTGATGTTGCACAATTGTGTCCCATTCTTGCTATTCTGATAGCATCCAAGCAAGAAATTCAGCATTGTGTTGAACTGTCGATGGAAGCGCACCGAGAAGATGTTGACCTGAAGCTTATTGAACTTTGCACTTTCACCTGTACACCTGTGGAAGACAGGAGTGCCTGGCGTGCTCTGGTCCATGGGCTCATGAAGAGTCGGACATGACTGAATGGCTAAACAACAGCAACTCTTCATCCCCAGAAATTGGTATTCAGAGACACATTTTCCTTCTGATCCCGGAGGCAGTCTATTGCCATCATGACTAACAGCTATTAGGGATGGGGAAATCTGTCAATTTCGTTTCCTCTTTGTTTTTTATTTTTCCAAACAACTCTCTACATTTCTGCATCAGCTTACATTTTAAAAAGTATCAATGAAAAATCACCAGCAAATTTGTGTGTAATTTTGCTCTATCTACAAATGCCTGCAAAGCAATTTCCTCTAATATAATGCATTTTGCAGGTTCTGTTTCCCCTAATATATGCATACTTTATCAGTGCATTTGCACTTTGGTACACATTACTTGGCTGGAGAACTGCATTGAAAAATTCAGAGAAGGGTGAATGTCAGAGGATAGCTAAGTTTTGCTTTGCCTGTTATTGAAAAAAGCGCAAATTATGTATGCTTGCCTAGAAATTCCTCCCCGCCCCCTGCTTTGTGGCCATTGATAGTCTCAACCTTCATTTCTCTGTCTAATTCCCATTTAAAGTCATCTAAGGCTGTAGTTCTAGCCCCTGGGAGGAAGCCCCATTGAATTCCGTAGGATTGACTTCTGAATTGGCATGGCTAAGATTGCTCTGTAAGTTAGTGGCCCGTGCCGCATGTCGTGGCCAGTAGCGTCATGGCAAATTCAGAAGCAGACACAGCCACTAAGGTTATGCAACCATCTAAGATTATACAATAATCTTACAATTAACAATAATCAGGATTCATTGCAATGATCAGTGCAGGTCACGAGACGTTGCCTTTCAGCGAGATCCACCATTTTCTGTGCAAGTGATTTGGAGTGCTCAAAAATCTTCTTTCAAAGTGACTTAAGCTATGTTTCCCTTGACCTTCCCATACCCTCCAACATTTCTCCGATGAAAATGGGGACATCCTATTCCATACCCACCAACGTTTCTCTGATTTATCCGATGGAAATAGGTATGTCCTGCCATACCCTCCAATATTTCTCCAATGAAAATAGGGACTTCCTCAGGCAGGCATGGCCAAACGTTGCCCTCCAGATGTTTTGGGACTACAACTCCCATCATCCCTAGCTAACAGGACCAGTGGCCAGGATTGATGGGGATTATAGTCCCAAAACATCTGGAAGGCCAAGTTTGGCCATGCCTGACCTAAGGAAAAGCAGAGTGTTCTAGGATCAAATTAGAAACCAGGGCAGAACGATGGGGGGTGGAGACGCTCCTTCAGGTATACTGGGCCAAGGCCGTTTAGGGCTTTAAAGGACAGCACCAACACTTTGAATTGTGCTTGGAAACGTACTGGGAGCCAATGTATTGCCTACCGGCCAGCTTCTTTAAATGATCCTGGGTTCTAGACCAGGGCTGGGGGAAACCTGTAGCCCTCCAGTTATTGCTGGACTACAACTCCCATCAGCCCTGACCATTGGCTGTGCTGGCCAGAGAGTTGAAGCCCCAGCTGCCCTCACCCCCTGGGAACCAAGTGCTTTAGCCAAGGGAGATAAGTCCGGCCCCAATCCTGAACTCTTTCTCTGGAGCCACATTAAAACCTTTTTATTAACGCAGGCATTTTATAGATGGCTGAGTCAGTTGTTATTCCTCTCGGGTTCCATTGTATTTTATGATGTTTCTAATACTGAATGACGGTTTTAAAACGTTCATGTTCTCCACCCTCCCGGATCTTTCTTATTTTATTTTTAAATAGAGGCATGGTACACATATTCTTAAAATAAAGTAACAGAATTCAATAAGCCAATTGCTTTTCCAGGTAAAGGAAATGTTCTAGCCTGCCGGTCATTTTGATAGCCCTATCCTGGCTTCTGTGGCAACCAGAATTATATGTCGTATTCCAAATGTGGCCGCACCATAAATTTATATGAAGTTCTTACCATGCCGGCAGTTTCGTTTTCATCGTTCGTGATGTGAATTTGCGCGCTCAGGTTTCTACATCCTGTAGAAGTCTATCAAATATATATTATCTGCATAATCGGGATGAATTTCAGGAACCAAAATGCCTTTACTGTGCAGCCTGGGCAGGAGGAGTGGACAATGTTGTAGTTAATGGTTGTCACTTGTCTTAACTTATCCGCCACACCATTGCCCTGCTCACAGTTCTGAAGAATATTCTGCCGTTATGAATGGTCCCTGTCATCATTAAGAAAAAGAGGTCAGAACAGGCCAATATATATGGATCAAGTGACTTTTCTTCTTTAAGTTCTCAGAGTTCTTTTTTTTATATAAACAATTTTTATTGAATTTTGCAGTTTTATAAACAACATAGTCCATCAACATAAATCACAAAGAAAAGATAAGCATACAGTCCCTTTTCCATCTCCCCCCACCCTCAATCTCCCCTTCTGCTTCTTTTACTATTTTGTCATTCTGCATATTTTAGTATATCTTAACGTCATACCCTTTTACCTAAATGCACTGTTTTCTTCTAAATTTTGTATCAAACCATTGAAATCACATATTGTACTTATTTGTTTTCATATCATCCTTCTATACCTTTAACATTCATTTTTTTATATGTTTTCTCAAATCCTGCTAATGAGACTAGTTCTTTACAGTATTTCTGCAGATATAATATAAATAAGTCCCAGTCTTTTTTAAAGTCTTTGTTGTCTTTATCTCTTAATCTTGCTGTAAGTTTCGCCATTTCTGCGTAGTCCATCACTTTAAGTTGCCAGCCTTCTTTCTTTGGTATCTTATTGTCTTTCCATCTTTGAGCCAACAGAACCCTGGAAGTTCTCAGAGTTCTTAACCCAGCTCAAGGCTGTCATCCGAACTAGCCAATCACAGTCAGTTCATGAAAAATAAAGACTTGTCCCCAAATGACAGCCAGACATTCCCTTTTAGTGACCGTAACCTTAGTTTAAGGAGCCATTTGGTGCCTAGCTTATATACCTGAGTTTCTAACACCGGTCAGGAGGTGTATACAGTGGTACCTTGGGTTACATACGCTTGAGGTTACATACGCTTCAGGTTACACACTCCGCTAACCCAGAAATAGTGCTTCAGGTTAAGAACTTTGCTTCAGGATAAGAACAGATATTGGACTCCGGCGGCGCGGCAGCAGCAGGAGGCCCATTAGCTAAAGTGGTGCTTCAGGTTAAGAACAGTTTCAGGTTACGTACAGACCTCTGGAACGAATTAAGTACTTAACCCAAGGTACCACTGTAGTTCAAAATAGACAAGCAGTTTTTGAAAGGAAACAACGAGTTGAGAAGTTACACTTCCTGTGGAAGCCTGAGGCCACAGTTCTATGAATCCAGTCATACCTTTATTGGCTCCCCAGATCACTGCAATATACTTTCTGGCCATCATTAGGGCAGCATTGTGGAGTTGCAAGGAGCATGTCAGTGTTTCCCTGACAGCATGGAGAGTAAGGGTGCCTTCAGACTCTTGTTATCTTGCGAGAGGGATTCAAGGGCATTTCTGGAAATACAGGTTCATGCAGCGGAAGTGGATTAAAGTCCTCTTCTTTTTTGAAAGAATGACCTTTTGCAATCAGGAAAGAGATAGGGTAATGCACTGAAAGGTGTGGGGCGAGTGCAAGATTAACAGGAAGATGTGCAAGCACCCCACAAGCCAATCAAGATGAATATCTGTGGTTGTATGACCATCCCAGGAGCAAATCAGAATACCGTATTTTTCGCTCCATAAGACACAATTTTTTCCTCCTAAAAAATAAGGGGAAATGTCTGTACGTCTTGTGGAGTGAATGCATGGTCCCTGGAGCTGAATTGCCCAGGGACCAAAAGCAGATTATTTTATTAATTTTTTTTGGAAGGGGGTGTTGAAACAAAGCAGCTAATCGTTTGCTGATCGGGGAGAGATATAAGGGAAGCTAGAGATAAAGGAGGCTGCCTGGGAGGGGGGAGGTAAAAGCATACGGATCCTTAGGATTTTTGCACTGGGTCACCCCAAATTTACCATCAGATCACATAGCATGTCCATGGCTATAGCCTGCACCAAAAAATCACTTATCCACTGTTTTGTGGGGCCACAATGGTGCAAAAACATGGTTACAAAGCATGGATCCACATGGATCCTCAGGATTTTTGCATTGGGCTACCCCAAACTCACCGTCAAATCAAATATCGTGTCTGTGGCCACAGCAGGAACCACAAAAATCATACATCCACTGTTTCGTTCAGAATATTTTTTTCCTTGTTTTCCACCTCTAAAAACTAGGTGCATCTTATGGAGTGAAAATAGCTCAGTAAAGACTGGGCACAGTCTAACCACAGCATGAGCATTGTGGAATCAAATCAGGACAAATGCTGAAGAAACAGGGTGGCTGGGAGAACCCTATGATCTATGGGCCCTGCTAGGAGTTCCCTGGTCCAAGCCCTTAAAAAATGGTGGGTTCCCTGCAAACTCAGCTGGTGTGCCTTGAGAGGTGTCCCAGCATCCCTTGCTGCATGAGAAGCCCCCCACAGCTCTGTGTTCTTCAACCTTGGTTCCTCACTTGCTATTAGACTGCATGTCCCATCATGCCCTGCCACCTTTGCTAAATCATCAGTGGTGATGGGAGTTGTAGTCCAACAGCTTATGCAGGTTCCCATCCTTGAAGAAGACTGTGTGTAGCTGATTCAGAGGGGTCTCAAATGGTAAGTCACTGGTTTTTTGAATCCATGAGAGAAAGAGAGAAAGAGAGAAAGAGAGAAAGAGAGAAAGAGAGAAAGAGAGAAAGAGAGAAAGAGAGAAAGAGAGAAAGAGAGAAAGAAAGAAAGCCATTTTCTCAGAAGCCCGATCTGTTTCTGTTGCATACAGCTGTTGTGGTTCTTTAAGATCTAAGCAAGTTGCTCCATTCTGAGTTGCTTTGCTGCCATGGACGTTGTTGACGGATGCAGCTGCAACGGCAAGCAGGTCAAGGGAAGCAGAGAATCCCAGGAGGGAACAAATGTTCTAATGAGATAAGAAGCGGGGAACGTTCGACACTTGGGGAAGGGGGAGTCGGAAGTGGCATCGGTGATGCGATTAAATGGAGCCAGAATGGAAAGAGGTGCCTTTGGCAGGTCGAGGTTTGCCAATGGGGAAATCTAGCGCATTTGCATCCAAGCTATATCGAGGGCCTACAGCTTCCATTGTTCGATTGCAGGCAAGAGGACAAGATTGGAGCCAGTGGAGTGACTTGGGAGCTTCTGGCGAAATCAGGTCTGGCAGGCAGACCTTGAGCTTCAGCTATCATGTTCCAGGCTTGTATACAAGTGGCGTTTCTGAATGGTGGTGCTTCATTGCTCTCTCTCTCTCTGTAATTGCAGCTGCCTTTTGGAACTGCTAGGGAGGGAGACAGGAAGGCCCCAGAGCCAACTAATTCTGGGTTCTGCACCATTCTCCTCCATGTTGAGTTCTGCAGGGGCTTAGGAGGTGGAAGATGACAGCCATTGGTACTCCCTGGGATGGCTCTTAGGAATAAGGCAGGCATGAATGGGTATGGCGGAAGGTGGACTGGGGTTGGTGAGGCAGTGCCCCATTTCCCCCAGTGGACTAGCATTTCATTGTAGAGAATTTGTTTCATCCGTGGGTGAGAACATGCTCTCCTGCACATTTCATTGTGACACCTTCAGCTCCTTTGGATGTGAGATTCAGTGAGGTGCTCTGCTCCAAGAGTAACACATGAGTGTTGGCATGCAACTAAGGAAATGGGGGGACAATTGGCAGACCTCCAGCTGGCTCCAGCCCACCGGCTGGTGCGCCGGGCAAACTCCAGTCCTTGGTGCAGCATGAATCTGTGACCCAGAGCTTCAGAAGCGAGGGCACGCTACTCAGCAGAGTAAGCGCTGCACAAACAGAAATGGCAGGAGAGGCTGTGTGAGCATATTTACAAGCAGTTTCTTCAGCGTACATCAGGACAAAAGGAAACATGTCTGATCTCCTTCGTGTCCAAAGAAAGACAGCTAAAACAAAAGCTATACACAAACGGGAGTTCCCAGCAAGCTGTGCTGGAGTGTAAACATACATGTGACACACAACAATCAGGCCTGTTCCTTAAGGTGGAACGGAATATCCCAACATCAAGATGCCCTCCAGATGTTGTGGACTACAACTCCCACCAGCCTCTGCCAGCATGGCCCAATGGTCAGGACTGATGGGAACTGCAGTCTGAGGGCACCTGGTTGATTACCCCTGCTCCACTCTGAAATAAATTCATTCATTCATTCATTTGTTTGTTTAATTTACGTACCGCCCTTCATCCAAAGTTCACAGGGTGGTTTAGATATAAAAATAGAAAGATATATAGCATTATAGCAAACAACAAGAAGAAGAAAAATCCCACAGTTTAAAAGGCCATAGCTTGTTGCCATAGGCCTGGGAGAAGAGGAATATTTTTGCCTGGCACCAAAGATATGTAATGAAAGTGCCAGGTGAGCATTCCTGGAAAGAGCATTCCAAAAGTGGGGAGCCACCACAGAAAAGGCCCTTTCTCATGTTGCCACCCTCTGGACCTCATGTGGAAGAGGCGCATGAAGAAGGGCCTCAGATGATGATGGCTAGTCTGGGATGGTTCACATGGGGAGATGTGGTCCTTGAGATATTGCAATCCTGAGCCATTTAAGGCTTTATAGGTCAAAACAAGCACTTTGAATTGGGCCCAGAAACTAACTGGCAACCAGTGCAGTCAGAATAATATGCTTAAACCGGCTTGTCCTGTTGAGCAACCTGGTCGCTGAATTCTGCACCAGCTGAAGTTTCCAAATTGTCTTCAGAGGCAGCCCCATGTATAATGCTTTGCAGTAATCTATTCTAGAGGTTATCAGATTATACTGTAGGTGGCCAGATAGGGATGCAGCTGGGCCACCAGCCAAAGCTGATGGAAGGAACTCCACACCACCGAGGCCACCTGAACCTCAAGCAACAGCAATGGGGCCAGAAGTGCCCCCAAGTTGTGTAGCTGCTCCTTCAGAGGGAGTGTAACCCCATCAAGAGGATGGGTTGAAGGTTGCCTGCTCTTGATGGGGTTACACTACCTCTGAAGGAGCAGCTACACAACCTGGGGGCCCTTCTGGCCCCATTGATGTCGCTTGAGTAGTTTTTGTCCCTGTGGCTCTGAAGAAATATAATTAGCAAGCCATACCTTTTGGTTTCATAAGGGATCTCTGGAAAGTGTTGACTGATCAAGTTGCCATTCGGCAACCCGGAAGATCATCTGCATATTGCACCTTTCTCATTCTCTCTGGTACAGAGAAGATAATAGCAGAAACTGTAGCTAAATTTCTGCTGAGACCACTGATGGCGTGAGCTAAGGTGCCTTCCAAATAAATGTAACTACATTTCCCTATCTGCCCGTAGAGTTATGTGATCCTGTATCTCATTTTTGCCTGTAAATGGGTGCAGAAGTCTCTCCTGCGAGGCCTGTTGGCTGGTTGGGTGGATTGATCGAAATGGTCCTTCTTTACTACTCCCTAGCAACAAATAAACACTTGCAGCGTAGTCAGCAGAGCTTTTATTGACCATCATCCGCTTGGGTATGGTGACGTGGACACACAGCTATTTTTAAATTCCCTCTTCTCCCAGCGAAATCAGAGGGAGGGCAATTTCTTGCATCAGGTCTAGAGCTTGTGTCAAGCTGTCCTGCTAAGAGGGTCCTGGTCACAGGCTGAAGGGCCATCAGTCCTCAGCTGTGCCCTCCTCATTCCACCCGTGTCTCCACCCCATCTTTGCTCTTCCGAGACAGAACATTTGCTGCTTTCCACCAGAGTAAAGCATTATCCACCAGGTGCTATGCCTCCCCTCTAGTTGACATATAATCAAAGAACCATAGAATTGTAGAGTTGGAAGGGACCTTGGGGATCCTAGTCTAATCCAATTCCCCGCAATGCGGGAATATGCAGTCATCCCATATAGGAATCAAACCTGCAACCTTCGTGTTATCAGCACTACACTCTAACCAACTGAGCTATCCAGGAAGCAGGAACACAGGAAGCTGCCTATACGGAGTCAAAACTCCTAGTCCATCGCGCTTACTATCATTTACTATCTGTGATTCCTCCGGCATTTCAGGAAGGAGTCTTTCCTCAGATGCTTGGAACTGAACCTGGGACCTTCCCCATGCAAAACAGGGGCTCTGCCACTTACTTATGGCCGTCCCTGTGAAAAACAAAGTAAGGTTCCACCAGGGGCAGATTTGGGGCAGTGCAAGCTGCCATTGCGGTTTCACTGGGCACCTTCTCAAAGCCCAGTATAGTTCTTGCCCAGCTTCAGGAAGGAAGTGTTAGGACTCTGACTGGGTCCTAGAGGAGTCCTTCCTCCTTCCCAAAGCTGGGCAAGCACTTACTGGGCTTTGGGAAGGAGTTAGGAAGGCTGTAGGACCCTCCCAGAGCCTCATGCCTACTTCCCAAAGCTCCGCTTAAGCTGGCAGAGTGAGGGCTGGTGGGAGTGTATTACCAAGGTCTGCCCCTGGTTTTAGGGCTCATAAAGGGTTGGTAGGAGCATAGGGAACTGCCTTTGTATTGCCATGCAATGGTCCATCTAACCCAGTACTGTTTACACTGAGTGGCAGCAGCTGTCAGAACCATCTAGCTCAAAGACCTAGTCAGGCAGAGAACTGGAATACGACTTAAAAGTGCAGGAACACCTGCAAAGAACAATGTTTTCCCCCCAAAGAACGCTAACATGAGCAATAATTTCTGACCAGGAAGAAGACACCACAAAGCAGATTTACATATTATGCCCCTCCCCCCGTATTATCAGCATTGCATCTCAAATCCAATTTGCAGTTGGGCCTTGTGCAAAAGACCCAGGGGTTGTGACCCTCCTGCCCCATGATTCCCCTTAACCATGCCCCTTGTTCAAGTAGAGTGTCTGAAAATGTCCTGTTTCATGTACCGATCTGCGTGGTGAAAGGAGAGGCAAGGATCAGGGCCTCTAATGTGGAATGTAGTGCTTGCAGAGGCATGTATGGGAGGAGGTTCAAGCTGTTGTGAGTAAATGCGTAGAACCTGTGTTGTGTATTCACACCAGGGCAGTCTAAATCCTGCACCTTAGAGTGTGTTCAGAATATTGAGACATCTCATTCCATTCTGCCTTTATTATTAACTAGGGAGGGCCCATTTCTCATTTTTCCAATCTGAAATTCAGTTCTCTACATCACTTTATAATTTTTTAAGAAGTCCTCATAAAATTCACCAAAATTTTAGTGTGGATTTCTCCAAACATGCACACTTTTGCATGGAATGCTGCCTAATAAACACATGTTTTGCAATGCAACCTCCCCCTATAATAATGCATATGATTAGGATTATTAAATATATGCATATATAGCTAGACTTTACATTAGGACCTGTATTTTCTACACATGACTTGGCCTGAGAACCTTATTGCAAGAATTGGAGAAATGCGAATTTCAGAGAATAGCTGCGTTTCAGTTCGCGTCTCATTTTGCAAAGTGTGAGTCAGGTGAGCTCACCTGTAAATGTGAACTGGACTGAACTTCTCTCCCCATCCCTGGTTCTTACTAACAGCGCCCCTTCAAGGTCTCACATAAGGCTTCACTCTACTTGCGTTAAAACCAGCTAAAAGTCAAAATGGAACAGGAAATAATTCAGCTGGGCAATTTCAGCTTGGGATCAGGTCAGTTTTTCTATTATCTTATTTAAGTACAACACACACACCAGATTACATTGCAATGCTCACTGGCAAATGCACATGTCTCTGTCACACGCCCGCCCACTGTTCTTGTGTAGGAGTGTAATGGGCTCGGAATAGACAGACAAAGGCGAAAACTCTTCCCTAAGACAGGGAACTGAACATTTTGCTCCTCTCCTAGCCACGTCATCTATGCTTCTTTGTTTTTTTCTACTCCCCCCACCACAAAATTCTTCAACTTCTCTGCCTTTTCCTGCCAATCTTGTTAGGCAGCTGTCAGAGTTTGCTCCTGAACCCCACATGAAAACTGATATGCCACAGCAGCTGAGTGAATGAGATGTGCGTCAGGATATTCCTGTTTTCAGTTTTACATCTACTAGGGCCACCTTCGCACCAGCTATTTAAATGACAGAGTCCAAACTTTTAAACAACCATGGTTTCCTCCAAAGAATTCTGGGAGCTGTAGTTTGTTAAGGGGGCTGGGAGTTCATAGCAAACCCCTTGTTCCTCTTACAGAGCTACAATTCATTGGATTCATCACAAAGGGGAATGGATTATATACCTGAAAGAGCATCTCTACCCCCATCGTTCAGCCTGGACACTAAGGTCCAGCACTGAGGGCCTTCTGGTGGTTCCCTCACTGTGAGGTTACAGGAAACCAGGCAGAGAGCCTTCTCAGTAGTGGCACCCACCCTGTGGAACGCCCTCCCATCAGATGTCAAGGAAATAAATGACTATCTGACTTTTAGAAGACATTTGAAGGCAACCCTTTTTAGGGAAGTTTTATTGTTTGATGTTTTATCGTGTTTTTAATATTTGTTAGGAGCTGCCCAGAGTAGCTGGGGAGGCCCGGCCAGATGGGCAGGGTATAAGTAATGATCAACAACAACAACAATTGTTGTTGAACAACAACAACAATTGTTGTTGTTACTCTGAGAATTGTAGGTCTGGGAGGGAACTAGGAGGGTAGCAGACATATTTAAGTGGGTCCATATCTAATAGACATTTTCCCAGGAAGGTCACATCAGGGAAGGTTTGGTTTTGGAGATGCAGTGGTACCTTGGTTTACGAACTTAATCCATTCCGGAAGTCCGTTCTTAAACCAAAGCTGTTCTTAAACCAAGGCATTCTTTCCCATAGCAGCAGGGGACTCAATTTACAAATAGAACACAGTCAACAGGAAGTGGAGCATGTTCTGCTTCCAAGGCAAAGTTCACAAATTAAAACACCTACTTCTGGGGTTTGCAGCGTTCTTAATCCAAGATTCACAAATTAAAAGGTAAAGGGACCCCTGACCATTAGGCCCAGTTGTTACTGACTCTGGGGTTGCGGTGCTCATCTTGCTTTACTGGCCGAGGGAGCCGGTGTACAGCTTCCAGGTCATGTGGCCAGCATGACAAAGCCGCTTCTGGCGAACCAGAGCAGCGCATGGAAACGTTTACCTTCCCACCGGAGCGGTACCTATTTATCTACTTGCACTTTGACGTGCTTTCAAACTGCTAGGATGGAACCGCTGACCTTCTGATCAGCAAGTCCTAGGCTCTGTGGTTTAACCCACAGCGCCACCCGCATCCTTATTCACAAACTAAGCTGTTCTTAAAACAAGGTACCCCTGTAGTACTACCTGCATGGCCGTTCAAACAGGCTAGTTCAGGACCATGGATAGCTCCCAGTGAACTTTGCTGGCAGAAGTGCCATATTGTAGACCAGTGTTTCCCAACCTTGGGTCTCCAGCTGCTTTTGGACTACAACTCCCATCATCCCTAGCTAGCAACACCAGTGGTCAGGGATGGTGGGGAATGTAGTCCGAAAACAGCTAGAGACCAAAGGTTGGGAAACACTGTTGTAGACAATGGATTTTGTCTCAGCAAAATACCAACTCTCAGCATCCTTAACAAACGATAGCTCCCATAATTCTTTTACGGAAGCCATGACTGTTGAAAATGGTATCATAGCACTTTGAATGTAGGGTATGAATGTAGCCCAGGTGGTCATTGAAGAAGTGGCTGTAGTTGGCTCACCTACAAAAAGGGGGGTGGGTGGGAATGATGGTGATGATGCCTCCAGAAGCAACTTTGGTTCACATTGCTTTTTTTTCTTTAAATGGGGCTAGTAGACCCATTTTGAGTCACGTGCCTCAAATGGATTATTTTTGTTGTTGTATATATTTCAACAATCCCAAAGTTTGAGAGTAGCACAGGTGTTGTAAAGGTGGTTGCAAACAACTCCATTGGAGAAGAGAACAGTGACTACCCAGACCCCTTTGCTGGTTGGGAAGGCCCCCCAATAATCATAATAATATATTTATACCCTGCCCATCTGGCTGGGTTTCCCCAGCCACTCTGAGCAGCTCCCAACAGAATATTAAAAACATGATAAAACATCAAACATTAAAAACTTCCCTAAACAGGGTTGCCTTCAGATGTCTTCTAAAAGTCAGATAGTTGTTTATTTCCTTGACATCTGATGGGAGGGTGCCACCACCGAGAAGGCCCTCTGCCTGGTTCCCTGTAACTTCGCTTCTCGCAGTGAGGGAACTACCAGAAGGCCCTTGGAGCTGGACCTCAGCATCCAGGCAGAATGAAGTGGGTGGAGACGCTCCTTCAGGTATACTGAGCCAAGGCCATTTAGGGCTTTAAAGGTCAGCACCAAGACTTTGAATTGTGCTTGGAAACATACTGGGAGCCAATGTAGGTCTTTCAGGACTGGTGTTATGTGGTCTTGGTGGCCACTCCCAGTCACCAGTCTAGCTGCCTCATTCTGGATTAGTTGTAGGTGTTGTAAAGGTTGTTGCAAACAACCACATTGGAGAAGAGAAGAGTGACTACCCAGACCTCATTGCTGGTTGCAAAGGGGCCCCCATAACAGTTCAAGCTTCAGGAACCCAAAGATGTAGGTGTTGGAGACAATAATGGTTCTGAATGCCAGTTTTGCTGGAAGCCACACGGGTGTGTGTGTGTGTGTGTGTGTGTGTTAGAGTGTTCTTGTGTTCCAGTCCTGCTCATGGATTTCTTACAGGCATCTGTCTGGCTACAACGAGAGAGGAATGATGGACAAGTTGGACCACCAGCCTGATCCAGCAGTCTCTCCTTATGTTCTTATGATAGCACTCAGACTCAGTGAATGACAGCTTGCTAGCTTGCTAGGTTCCTATGCCAACCACCTGATGGCTTTTTCACCTTTGGTACCCAAGAACTGAAGAGCATCTCTGGCTTTGCACGCTCAGATTTGGGTACAATTCCTCTCCTCCTGATGCATCTCTCCTTTTGAAACCCACATTCGTATACGGGAAGAAAAGGGAGCTTGGGTGTTGGAGCCTTCTCTCCCTCCACCCCCACCCCCACCACCCCCAGCTCCCTAAAAGGACTAGCAAGAGAAAGCATTAATAGGAACAGTTCGTTCTCGCTGACACTTTTGTTAGCTTTGGGAACTTCAGTAGGAGGGAAAGTTTCAGCAAGGACGGAGGTGCGTCATTCAGGCAAGCACTTGAAACAGGATCCCATCTTGACAGCAGCGAGACTCGGTGGTTCAGAAGGAAAGCGTTGGCAAGCGGGAGGCTTGAAGGCTAAGGATAGGACAGGGGTTCAACATAAGGTACAGGAAGATGCCTTACAGTGAGTCAGCCCATTGATCCATGCAGTGTAGTGCTGCCTGCACTGGCTGGCAGCAGCTCTTCAAGGTTTCAGGAAGAGGTTTCTTCAAGCCTGATCTGGAGACACCAGGAATCGAACTTGTGACCTGCTTTATCAATAAGCTATGGCCCTGCAGTTTATTGTCAGCACATGGGGAGAACAGTGCCAGATTTACGTACAAGCTAAACAAGCTATAGCTTAGGGCCCCATTCTCTTGCCTCCCCCAATATACTTCTTCTTCATTGTATTTCATTGTTAATATACTTCTTCTTAATTGTATTTCAGTTCAACAATTACTTTGATAGAATACATATTTTGTTATGTGCGAATGGCTTTAGATACCTGTTAGGTCCATAAATTACCACATATTATATATTCAACACAAAAAAACAGGGACAATTTGTTGTTGACAAAGGACAGCTGGACATATAATGGGCCCCATTACCTTCAGTTCGCAACTGGACCCAACGGTCAGGGGTCCCTTTACCTTTTACCTTCAGTAGCTTAGGGCCTCATCAAACCTAAGTCCGGCCCTGGGGGAGAATGTCAGAAAGAGCCATGTTCACACCATCTATTAGAAGTACTAGGAAGCCATGGCTTCCCCCAAAGAATTCTGGGAGTTGCAGGTTTTTTTAAAAGGGGCTGAGAGTTGTCCTTCACAGAGCTACAATTCCCAGAGTTCCCTAGAAGAGGGGTGGCTGGTTAAACTGCTCTAGCAACTTGGGATGGCTTTGATTGTCTCCTGCTGAGTGTAAACGAACTGTGAAAAAGATTCTATTAATTGGAATGTGGAGATGATAGAGGTGCCTTTCCCTGTTTATCTGTTTTGCAACAAGAAAAATCGTGCTTTTGTTGTTGTTTTTTAAAGAGGATTGGACAAATTCATAGAAAGAGGGTGATCAATGGCTAGTAGCCACAATGTCTGTGCTCTGCCTGCAATGAACAAATTCCTATGCCCCACAAATAACCCAGAGATGCATTTCAAATAAAAGCACACATTCTACTCATGTAAAAACACGATGGTTCCCAGACTGTCCACAGGCTGGATTGTGAGGTCGAATGGGCCGCATCCGGCCCCCGGGCCTCAGGTTGCCTACCCCTGTTCTATGCTTCCCACCTGGCCACTGTGGGAGCAGGATGCTGAACTAGAGAAGCTGTTGGCCAGATCCAGAAGGGCTTTGATGTTCTGGTGTTCATGCAAAATGCCCAAGGCGGCTCTGACTCTCATGCTGTGCCCCTGAATCATCCCCTTTAATCCTGTCCTTTATGGACAGCACCGGCTGCCCCAGATGTTTGCTTGCTTCTGGGGTCCTTGCTCAACCAACAAGAGTCCATCTCTCTCTCTCTCTCTGATCAGGATTGCCAGGAAAAACCCCGCGGCAGCCTTCCGCACGCTCTGGAATTATGGGTTGCCCATGCATGCCTGCTTTTCCTGTTTGTAGGACACACGCCTTAGTGGAACGATGTTAATGAATGCTGCCCCAAGGCACAGCAAGCTGGGGTCGTCACCTCGAGGGACACTAATTAACGGGTTGTGCTGCACTGCAGCACTTCTTTACCGGCTGGGACAGCTGCCAGTTTGGGTCATGGGTCCATTTCAAAATAAGGTCAATTTGCCCCCTGTCTAAAATGGCATTCAAACCATGATCGACGTGCTCTTTCTGTTGTTTGCAATCAAAATAAATAAATAAGCGAGGCAAGGGCCCCGCAGCTGGCAACACCAGGAAAACTGAGTGTCTATTGATGTGGTTGCTAGTTGCTTGTGCCAAAGCACCATTCTGCTGCGATTGGCAGAGTTGTTTGTGGATTTTTTTTTAATGAACCACATGTGTTTTTTGATTATCATGCTTTATTATCTCTGGGTGTTTGTGCGTGTGTGTTTGTGTGTATGTGTACACACACAATATCTACTCATTGGATCCTGCTCATGAATCACTTTGCAATAAAGTATCCCAAAGCGATTTAGCAGTAAAAACCTCAACAGGGAAAAACAGTTAAAAACCATTTTGTTTGTAAGAAGAAATTAAAAGTGTAAAAAACGTTTTGAAAGGTTGCAAGCTGCTTGGAGATCTCGTTTGTGTGACAAGCGACCAGCAAGTTCTAATAACAGTATTGATGCTATTGACATTAGTATTAGTATTGAGATTAGTATTGATCAGGGCAGCCAAAAAGATCAGCGTTATCGAAGCATTGAAGAGGGAGCCACCAGAAGAAAGATGTTTAGGATCTAGATGCAAAATAAACACTGAACCGAAATCAACCTCCCCACAAAGCAAAAATTAGAGATCCAAAGAGAATATTGCTTTGCTGTAGGTGGATAGCAGCAAATCCAGAGTGTCCCAGGGAAGAAAGGAGAGTTGGTGCAGGAGGAAGTGAGCAATGGAAGATTAACAGGCAGCTGAATTTTGGAGCCTAAAGTCATCCTTTGGAAGAAACCTGCAAACGAAATCTGAGCGACTAAAATAAAGCTCGTTCCGAGCTGGAACCAGTCCGAGACTGAAGTGAAGGACATGAGGCAGGAGTTAATAATGCAGGTGAGCTGTGCATAGGTGAGCTGCAAGCAAGCTGCCAGCCAGCTCTGTGGAGGCTCCTTTTATTGACACAATATGCAAACCCAGGCAGATACATTTTGGGCTGTGACCTTTACACATCTTCCAGTCCTGCGATCGTGGGGTGGTACAAAGTTATTTTGGCACCTGTTTCCACTGCATCATTGTCCCCTTGCACAGTGTATGACGAAGGAGACAAAGATCTCAGAGACAAAGGTTACAGACAGGACACCACAGACTACTGAGACCCAAAAGGTTAGACAGAGGGCAAGATGTTCAGATAGCTGTGGCCTTATCTGTGAGGGGGAGTGTGCTCTTCACCCAGCGATCATTCCTACAGAGATCTACAGCCTGAGCACTTGTTGGGGTGGAGAAGATGAGGCAAAGGCACTTTGCAACAAACCATGGCAGGCTGGTCTCCCCATCGCTCAGCCTGGCTTAACTTGCAAACCAAGTTTTCATTCATTTGTATGCCACTTTCCCACATACAAACACCAAGAAACCGTAGATGTCAGGAACGCCACTTGACCTGCTCTGGGCTATCATAGAATCACATAATTGTAGAGTTGGAAGGTACTCCCAAAGGTCATCTAGTCCAACCCCCGGCACTGCAAGAACCGCAGCCTTTTGTCTGTGGACTCCCTGCAGTTCCTTCTTTTGACCTTTGCTGCATGGTGGCGCCCAAGGGTCATTGGTCTGATACCCACAGTACTTAGACTTTGGTAGCTGGCTGCAATGTCTGTGCGCCAACACCAGGAGGCAGCATGCATCTGAAAACCAGTCACTGGGGGATGACCATGACAAGGTTTGTCGAATTTCTGTGGGTCTTTGGTTGGCCACTATGATGGGTGGCACTGTGGGTTAAACCACAGAGCCTCTTGGGCTTGCCGATCAGAAGGTCGGCGGTTCGAATCCCCGCGACGGGGTGAGCTCCCGTTGCTCGGTCCCTGCTCCTGCCCACCTAGCAGTTCAAAAGCACGTCAAAGTGCAAGTAGATAAATAGGTACCACTCCAGCAGGAAGGTAAACAGAGTTTATGTGCACTGCTCTGGTTCGCCAGAAGCAGCTTAGTCATGCTGGCCACATGACTGTATGCTGGCTCCCTTGGCCAGTAAAGCGAGATGAGCGCCGCAACCCCAGAGTCGTCCGCAACTGGACCTAATGGTCAGGGGTCCCTTTACCTTTACCTAGATAATAGCTCTTTGGTCTGCTCTAGCAGAGCTCGTCTGATGTTTTGATGACAAATCTGCTCTTGTGATTTACCTCTGGGAAACGGAGAACTATATAGTGAAACGTACTCTAATAAACTTATTGTCAAGGCACCCTCCCCTTCTTATGTTTTAAATATATATATATAATACTCTGGCTTATTACACACAGTCTGTGTAGTGGCACGGGGGGGGGGGCGGAGACCAGGCGGAGGCAGGGCTGGCGTGATGGCACCCCACTGGGATCACGCTGCCGGGGGCAGTACGCTCCCCCCCCACTCCACCAGTGAGTCTGTGTTTCCTGATTACCCAGCTTCCCTTCCTGCAATCCGAATATTATGAAGTGAGAAAGAGAAAGGAGAGATAGAAAGAGCAGGGAGGAAGGTGGAGAGAGAGAGAAAGAGATGAGTCATGGTTTTTAAATGGCAGCTAATAAAATGTTCATTAATCGACATTAGCCACTGAACCCGAATGCAATAAATCAAACCTTTCCACAGTTTTTCCTTAACTGGATGCTGGACTTGATGGGCCAAATGACATGATCTAGCATAGGCTTCCTCAACCTTGGCCCTCCACATCATTGGTAGGCAAGCTAAGGCCCGGGGACCGGATCAGGCCCAATCGCCTTCTAAATCTGACCCACGGATGGTCCGAGAATCAGTGTGTTTTCACATGAGTAGAATGCATCCTTTTATTTAAAATGCATCTCTGGGTTATTTGTGGGGCATAGGAATTTGTTCATTCCCCCCCCCAAAAAAAAATATAGTCCGGCCCCCCACAAGGTCTGAGGGACAGTGGGCCGGCCCCCTGCTGAAAAGTTTGCTGACCCCTGCTCCAGATGTTTTTGGCCTACAACTCCCATGATCCCTAGCTAGCAGGACTAGTGGTCAGAGATGATGGCTATTGTAGTCTCAAAACATCTGGAGGGCCACGTTTGAGAAAGCCTGATCTAGCTTGCTCTTCTTGTATATTTTACGGCATCCAGCCAACCCCATGTGGCCTGAAATCCTTCTGCGTCTGGGAAGGCGAACCCCTGGTCTTCCAGATGTTGCTCAACAAAAACTCCCATCGGTCCCAGGAAGCAGAGGCGTGTTCCTTTCAAAAGGTACGTAAGCCTGGAGGAATCAAGACCAGGGTTGGCAGGGCAATGCCCCATTTCATAGCCTCCAGCATTCCTCAGATGAATAGAGGGGCGTTTCTCATTCCCCCCTGACCCTCCTTGACCCCCCATTTTTTGTCCATCCCACAGAGCATTTCCTATCAGAAGAAGGGCAAGTGCCACCATCAGAACACCAACTGGACACAGCAAACCCGCCTTCCACCGTCCTGAGCAAATCCCTTGATTTGATTTGATTCTTTGGCAGATATACAAAAAGAAAAACACACACCGATAAATTGACTTTAGAAAAGGGGCAAGATTAGACATGGATGCACAAAGCATTTTTTAAAATTCGTTATTTCATCATTTAATTTCTCTACCTCTTCATACACTAAAAATATATCCAAGCGGTGTACAAAAAAACTGAAGCAACACGTAAACAAAATATTATGGAAACACACAGTTACGCATAAAAACGTTACATTAATACATATCACAACTCCTTTTTGTTGTGACTCACCCTTGCTCTCAGCCTCTGGGTTTTCAGCCAGGGTTCAGACAAACTCTCAGCTCACCCACAAAGGTTCCCCATTAAGAAGAGGTTCTGGGAACAGTGGGCATCAGCCTGGTCTCTCACTTCAAGCTGGATGTTACTTCCTTAGGCTGCTCACAGCTCTGTCCCATCCAACTGCATTCTCCCAGCTCCAGCTCCAGCAAGTTTGTTGAGTTTCCTAGGGGTTCCAGAGGGCCTCCCCCACTCAAAGCTCTTTCTTAAGCCTGTCATTTACTCCTCCTCCAGCTGCTTTTTAAGAAGCACCAATACTCCTTGCACTCATCTCTCCCTTTCTTCCTGCCCAGGGGAGTCCTACCTTCTGCCTACCCCTCAGATCCAGCACGGCTGGGCCTTGGGGGATGGTAGTTATTTCTCCTCCTCCTCCTCCCTTCAGGAGAGCTGCTCAAGGGAGGAAGCTAGCAGCCAATGCCACCATCACTCAGGACAAATCCTGGCTCCTCCTTCTCCTCAAGCTCAGCAGCGGGTCACTGGTGAGGAAAATAGGAACATTCTTGGATCAAATCAGAAGCCGGGAAGGCATTCATAATTCCGGGACAGTCTCTGGAAAATCAGGACTATTGGAGAGTACAGTGGTACCTTGGGTTACAGATGCTTCAGGTTACAGATGCTTCAGGTTACAGACTCCGCTAACCCAGAAATAGTACCTTGGGTTAAGAACTTTGCTTCAGGATGAGAACAGAAATCGTGCAGCGGCACTGGGAGGCCCCATTAGCTAAAGTGGTTTAAGAACAGTTTCGGTTTAAGAACGGACCTCCAGAGCGAATTAAGTTCTTAACCCGAGGTACCACTGTATGCCTGCGAGCGCTCCAATTGGAGAACAGCCTTCACCAAAGATGTCATGGGCTTTGAAGACACTCAAACTCAGGACGCAAGGGAGAAACGTGCTAAGAGGAAGGCATGCTTGTCAAATCCACACTGTGATCAACTCCCACCCGGAAACCAATGTCCCCACTGCGGAAGGACGTGTGGATCCAGAACTGGCCTCCACAGTCATTGTTAAAACTGTGTTTATGGAAGACAACCTTACTCGGCTACGAGGGATCGCCAAAGAAGCCATTTGCTCTGCTGCCCCAACACCTTGGTTCAACTTCTGTGCAACAGTGGCCTGCAGCCATCTTGCCACCCCTTTCCTCCTCCTTTCCCCAGAACGTCTGGGAGGGCCGCGTCCGAATCCGAGAGCCAAGGTTTGACGCTGAAAGGAAATCACTCAGCAAGATGTTGCTAATTGGATTCCAGTTCAATCGAGCCGACCAAGCAAAGGCGACAGCGGAGAGATCTGAGTCTTTTTAGGAATGACATGAGAACAATGAATTAATCTGGAGAAGAACAGAGAGGGGCCTCTCTCTCATTTCTGAGGATGTAATTCAGCACAGGGCTGTTGTAATGCTTCCTGGATATCAGGAACATCTTTTTGCCATTCTCTTCCTTATCTCTTTTCAGAAGCTGAGCTTGAAGATTTCCCCACCCCGGGTTTTTTTCTTTTTTAATTTCAGCTTCTCCTCCTTCTATTCAAGTCTTTCCTGCATGCTAAAAATATCCCCCGGGGCATTGGATAAGGGCACCGTCTGGCCCGGGTGTGACCCAGCAATGAGGAGGATGTCAAGAAGAGCTGAATTAGTTGTCCTGCTGACCTCTCATCCCCAATCTCCTGCCGAAGAATGAACTGAGGAGTTAAACAATAGTTAACACCAAATTATTTTTGCATGCAAAAAGCTTCGCCTCCAAGCAGGCCGCTTCTGGAGCTCTGCTTCTGCAGTTAGTAGGCATCTGAGTCCATGTTCCAGCTCCTTGCATCTCCTTCTACACCAGGAGCCAGCAAGCTTTTTCTGCAGGGGGCCGGTCCAGTGTCCCTCAGACCTTGTGGGGGGGCTGGACTATATTTTGAGGAGGGAACCCTCCAACTCTCCTCTCCCTTCTCCACAGCTCTGGACAAGCCCCAGTGGCTGCATACCTGTGCCTTGCGAGTGGCAGGGGCTGGCGGCGGTGGCGGAGGGACGATGAGCGTCGCGAAAGGGCTGGCTCCGGAGAGGGGCTGCTTAAAATGGCGCTAACCTAAGAACTAAATAGATTGTATAGCCTGGTCAATCTGCTGGACTCTAATTTCTTATACAGTGGCACCTTGGGTTACATACGCTTCAGGTTACATACACTTCAGGTTACAGACTCTGCTAACACAGGAATAGTACCCCGGGTTAAGAACTTTGTTTCAGGATGAGAACAGAAATCGTGCTCCAGCGGCAAGGCAGCAGCAGGAGGCCCCATTAGCTAAAGTGGTGCTTCAGGTTAAGAACAGTTTCAGGTTAAGAATGGACCTCCGGAATGAATTAAGTACTTAAACCGAGGTACCACTGTAATATGCTTTGTTTATATGATAAGTTGGTCTACAGAACCACATATTTTGATATATGTTGAATCGTATTTTAAAAAGACTAAAAAAGAATTCTGTAAAAGAATTTAAATAGTTACATACATCCTGTCACGTTCTGTGTGTTGTTTACCCTTCCTCCTCTAGGCAGGGCAGGGAGAAACCAGGAGGAGGGAGGGAGGAGGCGTTGCTGCGGTTTGTGTGTGTGTGTGTGTGTGGGGAATGGCACAGCCCAAACGATCAGAATCCCCATACCGATTCTCACGGCGATTCCCGGACTGTCCGCGGGCCGGATCCAGAAGGCAATCGGACTGGATCCGGCCCCGGGCCTTAGTTTGCCGACCCATGTTCTACACAATGTAGGTTGTTATGGCTGCATTTTAAAGTGTGCTTGTGTGTGGGGAGGGCACACCTCCCCAAGAGACTTTTACGCATGCGCATACATTGCTTGTAAACTCCCAGCTGAATGTGCAACCCAATTTTTTGAAAACGCACTGGGTTTTGTTTTGTTTTAAACTGCAGAAATTGTTCCCACAAGATGCAGTGAAGGCCATCCACTTAGAGGGCTTTAAAAGAGGGCCAGGGAAAGCCACGAAGGAGAAGTCTATTGATGGTCACTATCCACAATGGCTGCCTCCACAGCTGGGAGCAGTGATGTTTCTTAATATCAGTTGCTGGACACTACAAGAGGGGAGAGTTGCTCTTGTGTTCAGGTGCTGCTGGAGGATTTCCCATAATGAGTGCCTGGTTGGCCACTGTGAGAACAGGACATTGGTCTGGATGGGCTGATCCAGTAGGCTCTTCTAATGTTCTTAGGACATTATGGTGGGGTTCTTGGATCCTGAATGCCCTGGAACTCAGACGCTTTGGCTCCTGAACGTTGCAAACGTGATTGTTCCGGTTTGCGATTGTTCTTTTGGAACCTGAAAGTCCAGCGGGGCTTCCGATTGGCTGCAGGAGCTTCCTCCAGCCAATCTGAAGCCACAGTTTGGTTTCCGAACACTTCGACTTCCAAGGTACGACTGTAATAATAATTTGAAAGAAGCTCCCTGAAGAATCCTGGGAACTGTAGTTTGCCCCCACCATAGGCACCGACTCCATGGGGCCTGAGGGGGCCCGAGCCCCCTCAAAAATTCGTTTGGGGGGCTCCGCCCCCCCAATAATTTAAGAAAATTATTAGTTAAATTATGCTTTGTAAGATCACAAAATTATGTTGGTATTTTTTATTTTCCTTGTTTGACGATAGTTACCTTTTAAAATACATTCAGTAATGAGTTAAAACAAAGCCACTCCCGATCTAGAGAAGGGGTGGGGTTGCGGGCTCTCGACCCATCAACAATCTCGCGGGGCTGGCGAGAAGCGGGGATTCCCCCTAGCTCATTAATATTCACCGCCCACGGCGGCAGCCAATCGGCTGCCGCAAAGGGCAGGCCCTCACAGGTTCACTTAAGGTCGGGGCAGCCCGGGGCTCGCCCGTTTCGTTCCCCCAGCAGCAGCGGTTTGGAGGTCTTGGCCCCCCCCAATATTTTTTATAAGTCGGTATGGGCCCCCGCCCCCCCAATATTTTTTATAAGTCGGCGCCCCTGGCCCCCACTGAACTAAAATCCTCAGCACCCTTGACAAACTGCAGTTCCCAGGATTCCTTGCAGGACTGAGGAAAAATGTGCTTCAAATGCATAGTTTGTACCCAGCTGTCGTCTCTTGGGGAGTGGTGCAGTGCAGGTGTACCTGGGGCAGAATTGTGAGTTTTCCTGCTCAACCGAGCAAGTTCTTCCTCCTTCTTCCAGGGGGAAGTGTCAAGTGCAATTCAGGTGTGTGAACGAAGAATGCCAGAGGCAGCCTGCCACCTCCTTTTCCCTTGGGCTCCTTGCTTGAGCCGGCTCCTTAAAGGTGACACTGATTTTGCGGTCAGCTCGGAGTGTGTTTGCAAGCCCTGTTTGCTTACTCTCTGAGTCATTGGAATATGACACAGGCATCAAGCTGGAAATGTACACCACGCAAGGCAGGCGGCCTTTGTTGCATTTTCAAAAAAGCAGCTTGATTCCCGCCTCCCTCCTGCCCTCTTCTCCGTAAGCACGGAAATAAACATTTGCTCATATTCAGAATGGGGGCAACATGACTCGTGGATTCTGGAACTGGATCGGCAGAAGAGGAGAGAGCAGCTGGCTGTCCCTTAGCCAAACGCAAGCCTTGCATCATAAGAGCATCTGAAGAGGGCTGCTGGATCAGACCAGCATTTTGTGTGGCATTGTGGCCAACTGGGTGCCTGTGATAAGTCCCACAAGCAAGGCATGAAGGCAATATCCCCTTCCCCATCAGTTAGTATCTGGAGGTAGACTACCCCCTGAATGTGGCGTTCCCATAAGCCATCATGACTAAGAACTATAAAGAGACCTCTTTTCCTTATATTGGTCCAATTCCCCTTTAAACTACATTATAGATGGGGAGCCCGTGGTCCTACAGGGTGTTGTTGAACTATTGTCCAACTGTCAGATCCTGATGGTGGTTGCTCATGAGTAACCAGGCAGGACTCCAACCTGTTTACAGGTTTTATTGTGCAAACTATTTACAGTGCAGATCTACAAAGTTCATGTCCATCTTAGTCACTTGAAGACTAAGAGTTGCCCCTTCCGACTTCTCCCCCAACATAAGAACTTCGGCACCCCAAGCCTCCTCCTCCCCTCCTTGCATTTCACCCCTCTGCGCAAGCTGGGCGACGGAAGTGGCGTGTGTCCCTCCTAGCCAGCCTGGCGAGGTGAGGTGCTGGGGTTCTCAGCAGCATCCTCGAGCCCTTTCCTCTCTTGGCTGACCACTTCCCTCTCTTCTCCACTGGAGGTGTGGCTTTTCCCACCGCTGGAAGAGGAACGGCTCCTTAGGAGTTTCGGAGGCTCTCTGTATCCCAACGGCCCCCCTGCCTCCCTCCCCTGTTCCGATGGCAGTCCCCTGACACCATCTATTGAACTACTGTCGGGAGTGCAGGGGACTCCCAAATTCTGCACTCTAGTTCTGGGTTTCTCCATTCGGTTCAAAGGGGCAAGGTTGGTTGCCTTGTGCCTCCCAGGCTCTGTTCATCCTCTATTCAGGCTCCGTGCCCCCCCTCCCGAGCACACACCTCCAGCCCAGCTACCCGGTCCACCAGGGTGGGTAGCAACACTTGCCCTGCCACGGGCTTCAGCAACCCATGCTATGACACTGTATTCAGCAGCCTCATGCGGCATCCACGGCTGGAAGTTGAGGGATACCACACCATTATGTGACAGCCACTGTCATGTGACTTAAAGCAGGGGGGAGGGACCTGTGGCCCTCCAGATGTTGCTGGACTAGAATGCCCATCATCTCTCACCATCAGCCACATTGACTAGGTCTGATGAGGGTTGGAGGACATCAACATCTGGAGGATGGCAAATCCCCCATCCTCAACACAATGAATCTGGTAGCTCAGCTCACTCCTGACTCTTCTGCTTCCTGGTCAGCCATTAGCTGTCCCCATTTTGATCCTGCTTTGCCTCCTGCTCCAACCATCAGCAGGGGTTCCTGCCTCTTCTCAATCTTTTAGCTCTATCCCCAGGTGCCCGCAGGCCTGCCTGGTGTTCCCACCCCATCCCCACGGCTGCACTCAGCCACAACCCCTCGCCTCACAAAACCCTGTCATCTGCATCAGGCGCCAATTTCAGGCAACAGCTTCGGTGCAGCGGACCTCGCCTTATCGACCAGACTGCAGCTCTGTAGGAAAGCTACCTGCTGCAAACCTGGCTCCTGGCTCAGTTCTCACTAATGCCGCGTAGCCCAGAGGCTGGGATTCCAAAGCCATCAAGAGCCTTCCTCTTTTCACCAGTCTTCGTTTCATTATTTTGTTGCTGCCGCCCCAGTAAGCACAGGCCATTCATTGAGACGGGACCGTTTAGTCAAGAGATGTTTGCTGGCGCACTGATAGGGCTATGCAGGAGGGGAGAGAAACCCAGAGGTTGGGAGGTTTCTACTCTGGTCCATTGCTAGAACTCCCTATTTAGGACTGGGAGATAAATTCGGTTTAGTTTGCATTTAAAAGTGCATGCATGGTTTCTAAAACACACACACACACACACACACGTTTTCTGTATGGAAATCCTTCGCAATTACAGTCGTACCTTGTTTTTCGAACAGCTTGCCTCCCAAATGCCACAAACCCAGAAGTGACTGTTCTGGTTTGCGAACTACCGTATTTTTTGCTCTATAAGACTCAATTTTTCCCTCCTAAAAAGTAAGGGGAAATGTGTGTGCATCTTATGGAGCGAATGCAGGCTGTGCAGGTATCCCAGAAGCCAGAACAGCAGGAGCGATTGCTGCTTTCACTGCGCAGCGATCCCTCTTGCTGTTCTGGCTTCTGAGATTCAGAATATTTTTTTTCTTGTTTTCCTCCTCCAAAAACTAGGTGCGTCTTGTGGTCTGGTGCGTCTTATAGCGCGAAAAATACGGTATTTTTCGAAGCCAAACATCTGACAGGGCTTCTGCGGCTTCTGATTGGCTGCAGGAGCTTCCAAGGTAGGACTGTATATACCCAATACACAGAACCTAACAAAGGGCCAATACGAATGGGCTCTCTGCACCCTTACCATGGCAAAGAAAGACTGGTATTGATGAACTGGATAAACAAAAATGTGTCTCCCTTCAGACAGAAGATCTGTATAATCTTGCAATACATGAATAAATTGTGTACAAACATAGAACTGACAGGGACAAATTTAATCATATTTGGAAATCATTTTTAATAAACACTATATTAGGTTAAATTTAGGATGAGTACAGTAATAACCTTGCCAGTTTATAAGTCCCCCAGCCCTTTGCCTTATTTATTCAGTGCTTTTTTTCTGGAGGGATGCAGGGGTATGCATACCCCTAAACGTTTTGTGAATCTTTGTACTTTTGTCCATTTACTGTATTTATTTTCCCCAATTTGAACTATAAAATGGTGATTTTCTTGAGTCAAAATGAGAGTACCTCTAAACAATGCCCATAAACATTTTGTGAATCTAAGTTTGGCCTCATTGAGGGGCAGTATTTCAATATGGGTGGGAAAATGAGAATATCCTTCACATTTTTTTTTCCAGAAAAAAGCACTGTATATATTTATTTTTACATGGCTGTATCTTACCAGTTCTTACCCTTTTCATGCCTTATTATTAATTCCCCCTTTTCCTTATTTTTCAATGCTTTCTAAAACTTGGGACCAGTTTACCTGCAAGATCTCAGGCCCTGAGACCATACTTTGGGACTAACATAATGTAGGGCTAATATGGGCTCTTAATGAGGGTGAAAGAGGAGAGCGCAAAATATGGTCTGAAAAAAACCTAAGATTGTGGCCACTGGTCCCATCGCCCCCTGGCAAATAGAAAAGGTAGAAATGGAGGCAGTGAGAGATTTTACTTTCTTGGGCTCCATGATCACTGCAGATGGTGACAGCAGTCACAAAATTCAAAGACGCCTGCTTCTTGGGAGAAAAGCGATGACAAACCTAGACAGCATCTTAAAAAGCAGAGACATCACCTTGCCAACAAAGGTCCGTATAGTTAAAGCTATGATTTTCCCAGTAGTGATGTATGGAAGTGAGAGATGGATCATAAAGAAGGCTGATCGCCAAAGAATCGATGCTTTTGAATTATGGTGCCGGTGCTGGAGGAGACTGTTGAGAGTCCCATGGACTGCAAGAAGACTAAACCTCTCCATTCTGAAGGAAATAAGCCCTGAGTGCTCACTGGAAGGACAGATCCTGAAGCTGAGGCTCCAATACTTTGGCCACCTCATGAGAAGAGAAGACTCCCTGGAAAAGACCCTGATGTTGGGAAAGAAGGAGGGCACAAAGAAAAGGGGACAACAGAGGACGAGATGGTTGGACAGTGTTCTCAAAGCTACAAACATGAGTCTGACCAAACTGCGGGAGGCAGTGGAAGACAGGAGTGCCTGGCGTGCTCTGGTCCATGGGGTCATGAAATGGTCTCTTTCCACACTAGACAGACAAAGCTGTGTTGTTCCTAGTGAAACCATTCCTCCATCTAGCTCAGCATTGTCGGCACTGACTGGCAGCTGCTCTCTGGGATTCCAGACAGGAGCAGATGCTCCTCCACAGAACCCCGACTCTTCTCATGCCCATTTGGATTCTTCTTCTTATTTTAAAAGCGAATTATCTCTGTAACAGGCAGACTCTTCCTCCATTTATATCACACCCATAATTTTGCTGGTACAACTTTCGTTTGTGACGCACTGATTAGGTGCGGCTGAGAGGCAGTGGTCTTGCAATGACCTTCCACTTGCTCATCACAAAACAATACGTAGGTTGAGATGAGAGGGGTGGGCACCAGCTAAAGATGGAGGTGGTGCTGTGATCTAAACTACTGAGCCTCTTGGGCTTGGAAGATCAGCGGTTCGAATCCCCGCAATGGGGTGAGCTCCCATTGCTCTGTCCCAGCTCCTGCCAACCTAGCAGTTCGAAAGCACACCAATACAAGTAGATAAATAGGTACCACTGTGGCGGGAAGGTAAACTGCATTTCCGTGCGCTCTGGGACTTGTCATGGTCCTCCATGCACCAGAAGTGGTTTAGTCCTGCCAGCCACATGACCCGGGAAGCTGTCTGTGGACAAACGCCGGCTCTCTTGGCCTGAAAGCGAGATGAACGCTGCAACCCCATAGTCACCTTTGACTGGACTTAACTGTACAGGGGTCCTTTACCATTACCTTTTACCTTAAAGAGCCTCACCTTTGCAACTGGGGCAGAGAGGGGAGAAACAACAACAACAACACCATGTTAAGCATGCTGGTTATAGTTTGCAAGCTTGCCATTCCTGCTCTGGACCAAAACCTTGGAAGATGACTAATGAATTTTCAGGGAAGATCCCAAAGAGAAGTGCAGGGATCAGTCATGGTTTATTCTGGATCAAAAAATGCAGAATCTGCTTTCCTCCAAAAAAAAAAAAAAATGGGGGAGAGGAGGGAGAGAGGAAAATTTGTGCAGGGTGAGATAAGAGTTGGCAACACCTAGAGCTCTAAATGGCCTCTCAGGATACCGTCCAACAATTAATCTTGATTTTGTTCAATATCCTGGCATTGGCCCCTTGCTCAGCACCGCACTTCAGAAAATGCAGGCACTTTGTCACCCCTGTTGCTTTCATTACCTGCTGCCTCTGAGACTGCCAACTCCCTGGTCGTAGAATCATAGAATTGTAGAATTGGAAGGGACCACAAGGCTCATCTGGTCCAACCTACTGTAATGCAGGAATATGCAGCTGTATCAAATGGGGAGTGAACCTGTGCCCTTTCTGTTATCCCCACCATGCTCTAACCTGGAAGAGGTTGTAGTTCAATTGGTAGAGCAGCGAGAGGAGGAGGAGGAAGAAGAAGAAGAAGAAGAAGAAGAAGAAGAAGAAGAAGAAGATGAAGCAGCAGCAGCTCTTCTAGGCTGCATCAACAGAGATGTAGTGTCCAGGTCAAGGGAAGTATTGGTATTGCTCCCCTGTGCCTTGGTTAGACCATACCTGAAGTCCTGTGTCCATTTCTGGGTGCCAGAATTTAGAAAGGATATTGACAAGCTGGAACGTGTGCAGAGGAGGGCGACCAAGATGATCCAGGTTATGGAAACCAAGTCATATGAGCAATGGTTGAAGGAGCTGGGTATGTTTAGCCTGGATAAGAGGAGATTGAGATATGAAAGTCATCTTCAAATATCTTAAGGATTGTCACACGGAAGATGGAACAAGCTGGTTTTCTCCTGCTCTAGACCCCTTTCTCTAGACCCCTCTAGACTGCTCTAGACTCCTTTCAAGTTCCAATAAAGGAGATTCCAACTAACCATCAGGAAGAGCTTTCTGACAGTAAGAGCTGTTCAACAGTGAAGCAGTTTACCTTGGGAGGTTGTACAGTTTCCTTCCTTGGAGGTTTCTAAGCAGAGGTTGGATGGCCATCTGTCATGGATGCTTTACCTGAGATTCCTGCATTGCAGGGGGTTGGACTAGATCAGGCTCCCTCAACCTCGGCCCTCCAGCTGTTTTGAGACTACAATTCCCATCATCCCTGACCACTGGTCCTGCTAGCTAGGGATCATTGGAGTTGTAGGCCAAAAACATCTGGAGGGCCAAGTTTTAGGAACCCTGATGACCATTGGGGTCTCCTCCAACTCTCAATTCTATGATACTTGTCGTGTAACAAAGCTCAGGGTTGAAGCCATCTCTCATTCTCTCCCTCCCCAACTTGCCCCGCTCTCCGGTGTGATTCATTGCAGCCTCTAGAGCAGCAGATGGAGGTGTTCTGCTTGTCTGCATTCCCTTTGCGGCTCGAGGGCCAGCCAGCTCACGGCAACAAGCAAATCTAGCCCATTGATCTGTGCAGGAGTTTGAGTCAATTGCAAAACGAGATGTCCCTTCATCAGCACAGGTCATCGGAAAGGCCTTTGCCGGTGTGATGCTTGGCAGGTCTGCTCCAGCTTCGAGTACGATCCCCTTGGTTGCGTGCCAATGGAAATCTTCCAGCAGACTGTGTCCCTGAGGATAAGGAGACACCCTTGGTTTGGAGTCATCTGCTATCGCTACTGTATTTATTGTCAATATTATGTTTTTGAGTATACTGCTCAACCACTGCTTTTACCCCATCTTCCTCAACTTCATAGCCCACCACCTCTTTTCATTTCAAATTTTATTTCCCATGTCACACTGTATTACAAATGTAATATTAAACCAGGGTGTAAATATATAGGTAAAGGTAAAGGGACCCCTGACCATTAGGTCCAGTCGTGGCCAACTCTGGGGTTGTGGCGCTCATCTCGCTTTATTGGCCGAGGGAGCCGGCATACAGCTTCTGGGTCATGTGGCCAGCATGACTAAGCCGCTTCTGGTGAACCAGAGCAGCGCACGGAAATGCTGTTTACCTTCCCACTGGAGGAAGAGCCTATTTATATCTACTTGCACTTTGATGTGCTTTCAAACTGCTAGGTTGTCAGGAGCTGGGACTGAGCAATGGGAGCTCACCCCGTCATGGGGATTCGAACCACCAACCTTCTGATCAGCAAGCCCTAGGCTCTGTGGTTTAACCCACAGCGCCACCCGCGTCCCGCAAATATATATATATATATATATATGTGTGTGTGTGTGTGTGTGTGTGTGTATTTGTGGGATTTGTTTCTTGATTTTATGAATAGTCAGGGATTTGGGAGATCAGTCCAATGGCATACAGAATGGCTTGGTCTTTGCAAAGAGGGGAGGAAGATTGTAGAGTTGAAAAGGACCCTGAAGATCATCTAGTTCGACTCCATGCAGGAATATGCAGTTGTCAGGGACCGTGCTGAGGAGGGCTGCACTGAGGAGGAATGGTGGGAGCCATCCCCTCCCCCTGCTCTGAATCTTCCCAGGAGCAGGAGGACAGCATAGATTTGGAACAGTGGTTTGCAGAGGGGCATAGTTCAGAAGGCAGAAGCTGGGAAATACTGGATAGGGAATATACAGGGATGTGCACCTAGTAGATCGCGATCTACCGGTAGATCCCCAGCTGATCCTGTTAGATAGCTGGATCCTTATTGTGTACAAAAAGTTACAGGGGGGGGGGAGCTTAAAAACTCTGTGCAATCCTACCCCCTAAAGCTCAGCAACTCTGGGCAACCCACCCACGCTTCTCCTCCCTCCAATGACAATGGGTAGATCACTGCCAGTATTTTTTACACTGGGAGTAGATCACAGTCTCTTGGGAGTTGGACATGCCTGAGCTAGCAGAAGGAGAAACACTGGGAGGGAGAGGGTTCACAGATTCACAGGCATTGGACAGCAATCCTCCACCACCCTCCCCAAGGCTGAGAAGAGCTCAGAAAGTATCGGAATAAAAAGCACAGAGGGTAGAAGCTCAGACTACAAGACATAGGAGTGATGTAGATTAATAGGTACGGAAGGGGGAGTATCCCTTAATTGGGAGCACCGCCATTCTGGTTAGACACTTTCTTTTTCACTGTGTTTATTACAGAAACTAACCGGTAAGGATTTCCTTTCGTTTGATCTGCTTATTTACTGCCACGGGGGAGGAATCTGATCCCCCAAGCCTGTCAGCAGTTGTCCCACATGGAGATTGAACCTGTAGCCTTGGCGCTATAAACACCACAGTCTAACCGACTGAGCTATTGGTTGATTATCTGAGTCATTTTTTGCATTGAGGGCACTCTGTAGTCACCTACAACGGGCTACGCTTTGGGGTCCTGGGGGTTGGTCTTTGGGCCTGGTGGGCATGCCAGTGTGAGCAATGGCACCAGGGTATGCCCGTCAGGTTCAAAATCAAGGCGCCCTCTGAGGAGAAGGACTTCATGGCGTGACCATGGCATGCAGATGTAATACGACTCCGGAGAGGTGCACCCCCTCTATTTATTACTTGGACAAATTTAATTTGTTGCAATTTGGTTTATTTGGATTGCTGCAGATCCTCCAGTACGTTATATTTAATACATATCCCCTGGTTGCCAAAGTTATTTGTCTCAACTCTTTCTCCAGCGGGTGGCAATTTCAGTTTCTCATTCCCCATCTCCTCCCCCCCATCTTAAATTCATTTCTCCACACTTTCCACATCAAATTGCTGCTTCTTTTTTTTAAATCCTCATGGCAATTCATTGGCATTTTAGTGCAAATTTATTATAATGCAGTACACACTTTTGCTGTATGCAATTTTGCCCCATGTACAAATTTCAGCAAAGCAATTTCTCCTAACGTGGTGCCATTTCGGTATTTAATTATCTAATGTTTTTCATACCCTGCCTTTCCTCCAAGTTGAGATTTAAGGCAGCTCCCAGCATCTAAAAAACATCAATTATAAAATATAGAGCAATGGAAACAAACTAATTGAAAACAATAGTCAAAATTGCTGTGACTGCGGCCACAGCTGGAGGAAGCAATACTTCTGAATGCCAGGTGGGCCATTGGCCTCACCCAGAAGGCTCTTCTTGTGATCTTCTGTGCCTTCTTGAGAGGGGAAATGTCATAGACAGAGTCACCCACCCTCCCAATGGCAGAACTCATTGACTCCTGCCTCTGTTACCCTGCTAAGGATTCTTCTTTCTTTCTTTCTTTCTTTCTTTCTTTCTTTCTTTCTTTCTTTCTTTCTTTCTTTCTTTCCTTCCTTCCTTCCTTCCTTCCTTCCTTCCTTCCTTCCTTCCTTCCTTCCTTCCTTCCTTCCTTGCATTAATTATTTGGTAGGCTTGTGTTTCAGGATAAAAAGGACACAATATTAGATAATACAAGTTTATGCACTGCTAATGAATTGAAGCCTCCAGACTGCAGATAAAGGCCTATAATTTACCATTAATTTCCCTAGGTGTATGTGTGTGTAGATACATATGCGTGTGTATGCAAATTTTTTTTATATATATATATATATATATATATATATATATATATATATATATAAAATTTGCATATATATATATATGATTCCTTCTCCCTATTCTCTCCCTCCCTCCCTCTCCCCCTCTCTCCAACCCACCCTTGCCAATTTTCCAGAGGCTTTTAACTTATTACGACTGAGTGGTATTAAACTGGGTATTTTGAAACTTAAAGGGATTTAGAAAAGGATCTGATAAGCTTGCTTTTGCGAAAACTGGAATGCCTTATCTTGATCGCACAGAGGGGCTAATCTGTACTTCAGGGTAGCAAGCACAATAGACTGCACTATCCCCCCAGCCCCCGAACCTTAACGTCAGATCTGTTCATTATTTGTCTAGGCGATGTATCAAATGTTCATTGCTCAGTGAGTATGGTGTTTGGGTTTGGTGTTTTTTTTTTTGCCAAGAGTGGAACCGGGGAGATGAAAGGGCGATTGCCTTGCTTTCAAGATTAGAGATTCCGCAGTGATCTGCCTACTAGTCTGCCTGGGCTGGCTTCCTCTGTTGCCTTTCCATCATAGCTGTCAACGTTTCCCCTTTTTAAAGGGAACTTCCCTTATTCCGAATGGGATTCCTCATAAGAAAAGAGAAAAGTTGACAGCTTATGCTTTCTATGCCTGTTCATTTCTATAGAACCAAAAAGGTGCAGAACCAAATGGTGAAAATGTCCTGGAAGTCTTGTAAAGCCCATCTTGGTAGGCGAGATTACCCCAGGACTTTGCAAGAATGAGCTCATATGTTTATCTGCTTTAAAGCCTTAGTTTTGGTTCAGGAGAGGTTTCTCATGCTGTCTGCAGCGCTGGATTTAGATGAAGAGAAGCCCTAGGCTATTCCATTTGTGAAGCCCCTCCCAACCCCCCCCCGCAGCCTCACGACTAGAAGAAAATGGAAGAGAATGTTATAAACAAAATTGAGTGAAGCCAAGGAGATGCCGAGTATTAAAAATTCTGCAATTCACATTTTCTCCTCTAAAGGACACCAGAAAACTTCATCAAAATTTGTTTGTCTCAGTTTGTCACTTTCAATGTATAGAACGCTCAGTTCGGACAACCTCTCTTGAGACATTGTAGCCCTTAATTCATTTTTAATTCTTTTGAGTCTTGAAAAACTCGTCTCTCCCGAGCAGTTAGTGACCATAAAGCTAAGAAATAGCTGCAAGATTGTTTCCACATTAGGAAAGGCCATATGAATTTTTTTCTTGTATATACAGTGGTACCTCGGGTTACATACTCTTCAGGTTACATACACTTCAGGTTACACACTCCACTAACCCAGAAATAGTGCTTCAGGTTAAGAACTTTGCTTCAGGATGAGAACAGAAATTGGGCTCTGGCGGCGTGGCGGCAGCAGGAGGCCCCATTAGCTAAAGTGGTGCTTCAGGTTAAGAAAAGTTTCAGGTTAAGAATGGACCTCCAGAATGAATTAAGTACTTAACTCGAGGTACCACTGTAATTTGATAAAGGTCTGTATGAGACAGAGAGTGCTCTGCTGTAAGCCTATGGCTTTATCTCACGTGAAAGTGCAAATTTCAATAAGTTTCAGGTCAACATCTTCTGGGTGTGCTTCCATCAAGAGTTCAACACCTTGCTGAATTTCTTGCTTAGATGCTATCAGAATAGCAAGAATGGAAAACAGTTGTGCAACATCACTGTACACAGTACTTCTTTTTAAATTGGCTTCAAGTGCATCTAATATAGTAATAAAGGATATTATCCTAAACTTATCTCTTGAAGAAAGTGCATCTAAGGCCCTAGGCTTCAGACTACTTAGCCTATACATAAATCTGGCACTGTGACAACTACTCCCTTTTTGGGAGACAGGTGAGAGTTGGGACTTTAAGCCAGGAGTGAGTTAACTGGGCTATTGATGTCAGCTTACTCTGCTTGTTTTTGTATAAGCAAAGCTTAACCTATTAGCACTTTACGGGCAAGCTGTGACCTTCTCCTGCTGTTTCAGGACCTGTCCGGCTCTGTGGGCAGCGTTTTAAGTTTACACCTTTCTTTAACAAAGTACAGGAACTGGTCATTCTGGTATTTTGGATATCCTGTATCCTCTTTCCAATCCACACCCAAGGGACTTTCTTTGGGTTTACAGATCAGGATGTTGTTGTTTAGTCGTTTAGTCGTGTCCGACTCTTTGTGACCCCATGGACCAGAGCATGCCAGGCACTCCTATCTTCCACTGCCTCCCGCAGTTTGGTCAAACTCATGCTGGTAGCTTCGAGAACACTGTCCAACCATCTCGTCCTCTGTCGTCCCATTCTCCTTGTGCCCTCCATCTTTCCCAACATCAGGGTTTTTTCCAGGGAGTCTTCTCTTCTCATGAGGTGGCCAAAGTATTGGAGCCTCAGCTTCAGGATCTGTCCTTCCAGTGAGCACTCAGGGCTGATTTCCTTTAGAAGGGATAGGTTTGATCTTCTTGCAGTCCATGGGACTCTCAATAGTCTCCTCCAGCACCATAATTCAAAAGCATCTATTCTTCGGCGATCAGCCTTCTTTATGGTCCAGCTCTCACTTCCATGCATCACTACTGGTAAAATCATAGCTTTAACTAGACGGACCTTTGTCATCAAGATGATGACAAAGGATAACCCTGCCTTTTTCCCTGTCAAGACTCAAGGCGGCAAATCAGCTCCTCACGTCCCAAATCTAAGCTAGTAGCACCGGGCATTGTCTCCTTTGATAGCTGATTCTGAGCCTTCAAGGAGACACCAGTGTCCTCAAGCAACCAGCCTCTCTAGGGCGTTGTTGCCCAAGAGGGAAGGATGCAACTCTTAAGACTTTTCCATTTAGAGAAATGGCAGGTAGGAGAAGACATGGTGCATATTAAAAAAATTATACAGGACATGGAGAATGAGAACAGAGTCGTAAAATGGTAAAAGAGTATTGGGAAATAATCCATAATGAATTGAAAAAAGATGTTTAAAAGTACTTTCCCCCCAGAATTATCCCCAACAAAAAGGACTCTGGTCTAGTAGCAAACTGCTTTTCACTCTGGCTTCCACCTCACTCTCTAAAGACAGGTAAATTCTAGCCCTACCTGGAGATACCATTGGGCACCTGGAAATTCCCAGGTGTCAAAAAAGGTTGTTTATGTATGCTACTACTGTGGCCTGTGTTTCGTTAGCCTCAAAATGGAAAGTGAGCGAGGTCCCAGGTAAAGAAGAATGGCAACTTAAGTTGACAGAATATGCACAGCTTGCAGATTTAGCATATAGAATAAGAGAACAAGAAGAACACACGTTTAGAGAAGACTGGAAAACGTTTATTGAATATATGGGGGAAACTGTGTGCTCTTGAAAACGTTGGCAGCATTAAGATAAATTCAACAGTGTAAATAAGTTTTGATGGATGTAATAATGGAATACTGAATGGTTTAGTTTGTGTAAAATATGTGGGGATTTATGATATGCAAAATGAACCATGGAAGGAGAAGAAGGGAAGTCACTGATATAAGGATGTTTAAATGAGTATCTTAAATTGTAAAACAGAAAATGTAATAAAAATGATAGATATATAAAGAGGATGAGAACAGAGATAAGTTTTTCTCCCTCTCCTTCTAATGCTGGAACACATGAACATCCAGTGAATGATTGATGAATTGTAGAATTGGAAGGGACCACGGGGGTCATCTAGCCCAACCCTCAATGATGCAGGGATCTCAGCTAAAGCATCCATGACAGATGGACACCCAACCTCTACTTAAAAACCACCCATGAAGGATTGTCCACAACCTCCCAAGGGAATCCATTCCACTCTTGAACAACTCATACTGTCAGAAAGTCCTTCTTCACATGCCATATAGTTAAACTTTGGAACTCCTTCCCACAGGAGGGGGTGATGACCACCATCTTGGATGGCTTTAAAAGAAGATTAGAGAAATTCATGGAGGAGAGGGCTTCTACCCACAATGGCTCTGCTTTGCCTCCATGGCCAGAGGAAGGAACGCTTCTGAATGTTGCTGGAAGCCAAAGGAGGGGAGAGGGCTGTTGTGCTTGAATCCTGCTTTTGGGCTTCCTTCTTCTTCTTTGGCAACCCCTCATATCTGAGTAAGATTGTCTTCCATAAACACGGTTTTAACAATGAGTCCGTAAGTGACTGTGGAGGCCAATTCTGGATCCACATGTCCTTCCACAGTGGGGACATTGGTTTCCAGGCGGGAGTTGATCAGGGTGTGTATTTGCGAAGCGTGCCTTCCTCTTAGCACGCTTCTCCCTTGTGTCCTGAGTTTGAGTGTCATCAAAGCCCATGACACCTTTGGTAAAGGCTGTTCTCCAACTGGAGCACTCACAGGCCAGTGTTTCCCATTTGTCAGTGTTTATTTTTTAAGATTTGCCTTAAGACAGTCTTTAAACCTCTTTTGTTGACCACCAGCATTACGCTTTCCATTTTTAAGTTTGGAATAGAGTAGTTGCTTTGGAAGACGATCATCAGGCATCCGCACAACATGACCAGTCCAACAAAGTTGATGTTGAAGAATCATTGCTTTGACACTGGTGGTCTTTGCTTCTTCTAGTACACTGGCATTAGTTCACCTGTCTTCCCAAGTGATGGGTGAAATTTTTCGGAGACACTGTTTTCTGGGCTTCCTAAAAGTCTCTGGTTAGCTGCTGTGAGAATAGGATGCTGGATTGAATGGGTCATTGGCCTGATCCAGCAAAGATATTTTTGTGTTGCAGATGTACCACAAATGCTTATTGCTGGCAATGCCAACTTTGCCGAAATGCAGCTATTAGCACACACACACACACACACACACACACACACTAGCATGAAAGGGGAGGAGGGATGTGAGGGTAGGCTGGGAGGAACTCCCATCGGCAGCAGTTAATAGCAGGAATAAAAACCCTTTTAAATGTATAAATGAGGTGGAAACGAGGGAAGCCAGTGAGAGAATGCAAGCCCCAGCCAGGAGAAATTTGCAAAGGAGCTAATGATATCAAGCAAACAAACAATTTAATAAATATGCCAGACCCTGGAAGCTTGCCAGGGATTTAGCACCGAGCATTTTGGAACACCCTGGTGGAAACTGTTTCCTGATTGACAGGGCCTTGCAGCAAAGCTAAATGTGTTCTTGGCTTTGTTCTCCCTCGAAGAAGATCTTGCGGAGATACTTGGGACAAAACAGTGCTTTTGTGCGAGGATAAATCAGGCGAAATCTGTCAGGGTTGAAGTGTTATAAAACAACTTGATAGCTGTGCTAATAGGTTAAGGCAACGTTTAAACTCCTTGTACTTTTTATTTTTTTTCAAAGTCTAGCGTCCTTTAAAACTGGACTTTCCCTTTTATTAAAATATTGGCTTTTTTAAGCACTCTGCTCACTCAGTTCCACGTATGGCAGGTTTGGTGAGTTTCCCTGGGGGGTCCCAAAGATGGAAAAAACCCCACCCTTCCACTCACAATTCCTTCTCCAGCCTCTGACCTGTCCTCCTCCAGCTGCTTTCAATTCAGTTCCTTGATTTGGTTCCATCTGCATATTGGCAGCTGCTGCAAAGGTGCCTCTGAAAATGAGCAGAGGGCATCATAGTATTTACTGTTCCCTATGCCCAAAGTGATTCTATTAAAGGCATGAAATCTAGGGGTGCTGGCAACCCAAACAGCTGTTCCATTTCCTTCCTTTGGGATGTAAAGGTAAAGGGACCCCTGACCATTAGGTCCAGTCATGGCTGACTCTGGGGTTGCGGCGCTCATCTCACTTTACTGGCCGAGGGAGCCGGCGTACGGCTTCCGGGTCATGTGGCCAGCATGACTAAGCCACTTCTGGCGAACAGAGCAGCGCATGGAAACGGCGTTTACCTTCCCGCTGGAGTGGTACCTATTTATCTACTTGCACTTTGATGTGCTTTTGAACTGCTAGGTTGGCAGGAGCAGGGACCGAGCAATGGGAGCTCACCCCGTTACAGGGATTCGAACCACCAACCTTCTGATCGACAAGCCCTAGGCTCTGTGGTTTAACCCACAGCGCCACCCGGGTCCCCCTTCCTTTGGGATGAGGCCGTTTTAAAAATAATTCCCCCATCCGAGGAGCGCCAAGGGTCTCCCAAACAGGGATGGTTTTGTCCCAGACATTGGCTGAGAGTTTCCTGACGTCAGATCAATCAAGGGATTTGGTGTGGAATGCCTGCCAGGTAAGGGAATCTCCTGAAGGAATGCTTCTGGGATGCCTCTACTTTGGTGAAAGGAACTCTCCCAATCTTAGCTTGTGTTTAGGGGCGGGGGGGGGGAGACCATGAGGATGGAGGCCAATGAAGGTTAGAAGGGAACATTTTAAGCTGCAGGTAGGCCCTGCTCAAGCTGGTTAATCCCATTAACCAGTTAAGAGCCTCTTAACAGGCAGACTCCGAGGCAGTCCAGCCATGAGGAGAAGCGAAAGCTGTCCTGGTTCATGTCTGGTGCCAGTGCCGGATTTATGTACGGTGGTATCTCGGGTTACAGATGCTTCAGGTTAAAGATGCCTCAGGTTACAGAATCCGCTAACCCAGAAATAGTATCTCGGCTTAAGAACTTTGCTTCAGGATGAGAACAGAAATCGCATAGTGGCGGCGTGGCAGCAGTGGCAGGCCCCGTTAGCTAAAGTGGTGCTTCAGGTTAAGAACAGTTTCAGGTTAAGAATGGACCTCCAGAAAAAATTAAGTTCTTAACCCGAGGTACCACTGTACAGAATTCAGCCTGGCGAGTAGTTGCATTTTACTTCAGCACTTCTGAAATAGTTGCATTTTACTTCAGCAGTGACTGGAACAGCATCCTCATGCCTCTTTTATTGACCATTCTGGGTCACCCAACCACTGCCCCAGTGTCCTTTCTCCTGGTAGAGTGTTTGTTGTGGGGGAGGAAGGGAAAGGAGAATGTTAGCCGCTTTGAGACTCCTCTGGGTAGTGATAAAGCGGGATATCAAATCCAAACTCCTCCTCTTCTTCTTCTCTGTGAGGTGAGTGGGGCTGAGAGACTTCAGAGAAGTGTGACGAGCCCAAGGTCACCCTGCAGCTGCATGTGGAGGAGCGGAGACGCGAACTCGGTTCACCAGATTACGAGTCTACCGCTCTTAACCACTACACCACACTGGCTGTCAATTAGCTGCAATTCCACCCCCTGCAGTTTCACCTGCCATTCAATCGCTTGAGTGTTGCCTTTCATTCCATTTAAATTTGGGTTCCCCTTCCCATTGTATTTCAACTGGATTATTTATGTAAGTCACTTTGGGAAGCCTACCAGAAAGAGGGATAAAAATGGAAGAAACACACAAATAAATAGGAGCAAGCTGATTATCTTTGGTTGACGGAGCTCACAGTTCCACAGAGAAACATTGTGAGTTCAGCATTATGCAGGATAGCCAACGGCAGCTGGGAAGCTCTGCAGAGCCACCAAGCTCCCTGTCTGTTTGGAAAGAATGCTTTCTATCATGCTTGTCAATCAAGCCCTTGGTCCCGCCTGCTTCCTGGGTGCTAATTAACTGGCAGATAGAAAATCCAATTTCTATTTATTTCCAGTCTTAGCAATAGTTAAAAGAAGGAGGTTTGCTGACCTGATGGCTGAATTTAATGGCTATTATGCGGCATATGGGCTCAGCGAATGTTCCTCTCTCGAGACATTCCTCCATTCCCAAAACTTCTGTCTCCAGCATGATGAATGCTTTCTTCAGGAAATGACTGGCAGAATCTGAGACCAGGGAGAAGAGTTGGTGGAAGAAGATTGGAAGAAATTTAAAATCTATCTACAGAAATATTGTAAAATTATTGAATGTTAATGACGTTGGAATGAAACGAAGCGGTTCTAGTAATAAGGCAAAATAAGAATATGTAAGATTGGATTGATATTTGATGAAAATTTGAAGTTATAATATGTGAGGATAAACAATTAAGGGTAAACTAAGAGGGTATGGATTTGCTGAACAATTTTTTAAATGGAATACAAAAAAGGGAGGTGTGAGGAAGTCATGAAAATAAGTAAATGAGAGGTAAGATACCAGAAAGAGGGATTTTTCTTTTTTTTTCTTTATCCTTTTCTATGCCTATTTTTGGTTTTTGTATTTTTGTTGTGTTTTTTCCCACTGTTTTGTAATTTCTTTCTTGTTGAAAAATTAATAAAATATTATTCTAAAAAATAAAAATAAAAAAGAATGCTTTCTTCAGAGCATGTGAGGATTATCCTTGAACTCTCTTACCTCAAAAGTGAGTTTTGTAGTCAAGATTTATACCTTGGTTCATTCAACTTTTGGTTGAACCTTTGGTACTTTTGCTTGAACTGGACACTGTTCCACCAATCTCAGCCTTCCTTCCCCTAGTGTTGCAAAACAGCAGCGTCGGGGCTGAAGGAAAACTCCACGCAGTGAATGAGGAAGAACAAAAGGTTTATTGCTTGGCTAGCCAGCAAGCTGACTCAGAGGAATCAGTTTCCAAACTCTGAGCCCCTTGAAAAGGGAGGGGCTCCTTCATATATACATTTCTGTTATCTCTTAAGGCACTACATATGCATAAAGGTAAAGGGACCCCTGACCATTAGGTCCAGTTGTGGCCGGGTCTGGGGTTGCGGCACTCATCTCGCTTCACTGGCTGAGAGAGCCAGCGTACAGCTTCCGGGTCATGTGGCCAGCATGACTAAGCCACTTCTGGCGAACCAGAGCAGCGCACGGAAACGCCGTTTACCTTCCCGCCAGAGCGGTACCTCTTTATCTACTTGCACTTTGACGTGCTTTCGAACTGCTAGGTTGGCAGGAGCAGGGAGTGAGCAATGGAAGCTCACCCCGTTGCGGGGATTCGAACTGCCGACCTTCTGATTGGCAAACCCTAGGCTCTGTGGTTTAACCCACAGCGCCACCCGCGTCCCATCTACATATGCATAAACTGTGGCAAAATCTTTCCTATCCTATGCTACACCGCCCTATTAACATACCATTTATGGTCTTTCCTTAACTGCATATACATTAAGCAAGCACACAAAGAACTCTCTCTAAGCAGCACCTTTCCTTTGCATTCCTTTCCTCATATGGCTTTACCTAACGGAGTTTAGGACATGGAGCAAGGTATGTCTCCCTTTCTTATGCAGACACTCTGGAATGTGTTTTTGCGAGACAAAGATAACAGCTCATGGTATGAGAATAGGATAGCCTGGCTTGAAGGTCTCTATATGCATCACTAGCCCCCACCAGCCTGTCTTCTTGCTCTCAACCAATCCAAGGGCTGGAAATGGCTGTGAGTTTCACCCTCCTCTTGGTATTGCCCTTGAAGCATTCAGCTGGGAAGAGAATGGGGGCAAGGCTAGAATTAGCTGCCTCTGCCTCTCATTGGTTCTGGCTCCACAAGCCTCTGACTCCCAGGAATCAGGACTCCCAGGATTCCTGACTCCCAGGAATCACATGGGGAGAGTTGCTGGTCCTTCTTGCTGGTTTCCAGTATGGGCATCTGGTCAGCCACTGTGAGAACAGGACGCTACATGAGATGGGCCATTGGCTTGGTCCAGAAAGGTGTCTTTTTATGTTCTTAGATGGTGCTCTGGGGGCACAGAGCTTTGTTGGCCAGGTTTTCAGGCGGTTCCCTCGTTGCGAGAAGTGAGGTTACAGGGAACCAGACAGAGGGCCTTCTCGGTAGTGGCGCCCGCCCTGTGGAACGCCGTCCCTTCAGATGTGAAGGAAAGAAGCAACTATCTTATCTTTAAAAGACATCTGAAGGCAGCCCTGTTTAGGGAAGTTTTTAATATTTAATGCTGTATTGTTTTTAACACTCATTTGGGAGCCGCCCAGAGTGGCTGGGTAACTCAGCCAGATGGGTGGGGTATAAATAAATTATTATTATTATTATTCACACAGGGGTGTACGGAGTGGGGGACGGAGGGGGCGGGCCACCCCGGGTGCCACTCTGGGGTGTGTGTGACAAGATGGCCCCTGCCTCCCCCCAGCTGTAGAGCGCCCGAGGGCACGCACAATCAGTATGGGCGCCGCTTGCGCACCATCCGTATGGGCTGCCGCTCTCACACGCCGTCCATACAGGTGTCCCTACGGGCTGTGTCTTGCATGGCGACTGTACAGGCTGTCGCGCATGTGCACTCTGTACAGGATGCTGCACATGCGCACTCCATACAGATGTTGTGCGTGCGCCACCGGATAGTTCTCCCTGCCCCTCGGCCTCCCACCCCAGCTGCCAGAGAGGGTTTCTCTGCCACTGCATGCACACAGCAGTTTACTCTATTTCCACGGCATTTCTGCATTATTATCTGAGCTTTCACACAACGTAAAAGCCACTTCTAGATGCCAAGTGGAAGTTTTTGTGCCCTTTTCCATGTCAACTGTTCCCACGCACACACACAAAAACCACCCTGTTTGCAGCCCCCTCAATCCAGAAAATTGCACACAAGTAAAGAGATGAAATTTGGGGGCAGATGCTGGCATAACATTTCATTCCAGAGATTTTCATAGGGGAACTGGAGCATGCATGTGCAGAATGCCTGAGGGAGAAGCGACATTGTCCAATGGCGTTTGTTGTTGTGACACACCAGCGGTGTGAATGACATTTAGAGCAAATTATTAGCCACAGTTCTGCAATGCAACAGGAACTTCAGGGTGAAAGGAATGTTAGGAAAACAAGTGCTAGTGTTACAATCCAGAAAACCAACAAAATGTTCGTTCCCCATGTGTGAATTCACCCAAAGAGAAAAATCATTATTGACAGTTATTTAAGACTGGAAACATCTTATGGACTTTCTGCTTTAAGGAGAAAATTAAACTTGTAATACCTGGATTCGAAGACTGAAAAAATATACTGGTTTAGAAAAGTTAGAATGGTGGGATCTTAATGAGTGAATACTATGTTTAGCTGCACTTTTCCTCTTTTCTTTTCTCTCTTTTCCTTTCTTCTTTTTTTTTCTTTTTAAAAGCATATTTTTCTGCCTCTGTTCTTTTTTTGTGGGGGGGGGAGGTTTAAGTATTTCAGTGCATTATAAAATAATACTTTGTGATTGGTATGAATTCTTGTATATATTTGGACAAGTATCAATAAAAATATACCGTATTTTTCCTTCTATAACACGCAGATTTTTTCTCCTAAAAAGGAAGGGGAAATGTCTGTGCGTGTTATGGAGCGAATGTGTGGTCCCTGGAGCCAAATGGTGCAAGGGGAGGCAAAAAAAAGCAGGCAAAAATCGCGTGTCTCCTAGAAGGGAAAGCTGAAAAGAGGAAGTGGCTGCTTTCCTGCATTCTGCCTCAGGGTCTTACTGCCCACCCATCTCTGTTTCCTTGCTGTGTTTGCTCAAACGGAACAAAGAGCAGGGAAAGCCCCTCCCCTCCAGGCAAGCAGAAGGGAAAGCTCCGTGCAGGAGGGAGAGAGAGAGAGAGAGAGAGAGCGCGCGTGCCAGCTGGCTGGCTTGGGTGGGTAGGTGAGGGAAAACTTTTGCCTTCCTTTCCTCCCTCCCCTTATACCCGTCCTGCATTCTTAGCCAGCTGCTTCTCTGCACACCCCTCTCGTGCTCCTTGTCCGTTCTGTGTTTTTCCTTCCCTCCCCACTTAAAATGTGGTTAAAAAGCATGGATCCACATGGATCCTCAGGATCTTTGTATTGGGTCACCCCAAATTCACCATCAGATCACATAGCATGTCCATGGCTACAGCCTGCCCCCAAAAATCACGCACCCACTGTTGCCTGGGGCTGCAATGGTGCAAAAACGTGGTTACAAAGCATGGATCTACATGGATCCTCAGGATCTTTGCATTAGGTCAGCCCAAATTCACCATCAGATCACATAGCATGTCCATGGCTACAGCCTGCCCCCCAAAAATCACGCACCCACTGTTGCCTGGGGCTGCAATGGTGCAAAAACGTGGTTACAAAGCATGGATCCACAGGGATTCTCAGGATTTTTGCATTGGGTCACCCCAAATTCATCATCAGAGCACATAGCATGTCCATGGCTACAGCCTGCCCCCAAAAAATCACGCACCCACTGTTGCCTGGGGCTGCAATGGTGCAAAAACGTGGTTACAAAGCATGGATCCACAGGGATTCTCAGGATTTTTGCATTGGGTCACCCCAAATTCACCATCAGAGCACATAGCATGTCCATGGCTACAGCCTGCCCCCCCAAAATCACGCACCCACTGTTGCCTGGGGCTGCAATGGTGCAAAAACGTGGTTACAAAGCATGGATCCACAGGGATTCTCAGGATTTTTGCATTGGGTCACCCCAAATTCACCATCAGATCACATGTCTGTGGCCACAGCATGAAGCACAAAAATGATACATTCACTGTTTCATTCAGAATGTTTTTTCCCTTGTTTTCCTCCTCTAAAAACGATGTGCGTGTTATGGTCAGGTGCGTGTTATAGAGCGAAAAATACGGTAGTTTGTTTTTAAAAAACGCACCCAAGTAGGGCACCAGAGCCCTGCCAGCAATGGGCCCAGTTTGGAGACCATGCCAACAACTATCAGTTCTATTTGCAGAATCAGGGATGGTGGATAATAATAATAATAATAATAATAATAATAATAATAATAATAATATTATTATAATTTTTTATTCCCCACTCATCTGACTGAGTTGCCCCAGCCACTCTGGGTATCTCCCAACAAATTAGAAAATTGCAGTAAAACTTCAAACATTAAAAGCTTCCCAATACAGGGCTGCCTTCAGATGTCTTCTAAAAGTCATATACAGTGGTACCTTGGGTTACATATGCTTCAGGTTACATATGCTTCAGGTTACAGACTCCGCTAACCCAGAAATATTACCTCGGGTTAAGAACTTTGCTTCAGGATGAGAACAGAAATTGTGCAGCGGCGGCACAGCGGCAGCGGGAGGCCCCATTCGCTAAAGTGGTGCTTCAGGTTAAGAACAGTTTCAGGTTAATAACAGACCTCCAGAACGAATTAAGTTCTTAACCTGAGGTACCACTGTAGCTGTTTGTTTCCTGGACATCTGATTGGAGGGCATTCCACAGGGCAGGCGCCACTACTGAGAAGGCCCTCTCCCTCGTTCCCTGTAGCCTCACTTCTCGCAGGGAGGGAACTGCCAGAAGGCCCTCGGCACTGGACCTCAGTGTCCGGGCTGAACGATGGGGTGGAGATGCTCCTTCATGTGTACAGGACTGGAGCTGCGGGTGAAGGTGGGTTTGGAAAAGAAGGAATGGAAAATCCTAGTGCAGTGGTACCTCGGGTTACAGACGCTTCAGGTTACAGACGCTTCAGGTTACAGACTCCTCTAACCCAGAAATAGTACCTCGGGTTAAGAACTTTGCTTCAGGATGAGAACAGAAATTGCGGTGTGGCGGTGGCAGGAGGCCCTATTAGCTAAAGTGGCGCTTCAGCTTAAGAACAGTTTCAGCTTAAGAACTGACCTCCGGAACGAATTAAGTTCTTAACCCTAGGTACAACTGTATTTGATCAAGAAGTGCCAATAACCTTCACAGTATTTTCCTCCCTTTTGGTGACGGAAAGCGGGAGAAGCCACTGCCAGAGCTCTGAGAGCAAAGACAACAACCTGGGCACCCAAAATTAATTAGACAGGCATGATAAGAGCAGAAGTAGCAGCCAGGGGACAACTTTGCAAGGTTTTGCTCAGTCAAGCCTGTGACGAAGGGCAGCCTTGCGGAAGGAAAGAGGCCCGAGAGGCAAGGGAAAGACGCCTCCCAGATTTCAGAAGCTCTCCGCAAAGTTTTGCGGCGGATTCACTTCTCTGCACCCTCTAAGTGTTGTGGCAGGTGTGAGCTGTGTTTTAAGGGAGGGCTGGCAGGCGTGGGATGCTTTCGTTCACTTGTGATGGATTTTGACACATTGAGATTGAGAGGTGCGCACCTCAAGCCTGAATGTGAGAAAAGGAAATGGCTGCAAAGTTTTTCTTCTTCACCGCAGTTATACCTGGCCTTTCCGCCAAAAGCGATCTCGGAACGGCCTACGAATGTTGCTTCTAAGATGGTCACTGGCCTCAGGCTTACAATCCAAAAGGGCACAGCACGCGAGGAAAAAAGGAAGGGGAGGGAGGAGAAAAAAGCGCGAGACCTTGAAGTTACTGTTCTTACACAGTGCTCCCCCCTCCAAAAAAAATGTTTAGGGGTACTCTCATTTTGACTCAAGAACACCAGCATTTTATAGTTCAAATCGGGAAATACAAATAGAGTAAATGGACAAAAGTACAAAGATTCACAAAATGTTTAGGGGTATGTATACCCATGCGCCTCCTCAGAAAAAAAAGCACTGTTCTTACATATTATATACATACGTAATTTTATTTGTATGCCGCCTTCCCATAGTTGAAACCACACTCAAGGTGGCTCAAAACATGAAAAAACACATAATTATAAACATAACAAAAGTAGTCATAAACAATAAATGACATTTGCTCTTTTCTTTCTATTTTACTATTCCCCAGTATTCCTGAGATAAGCATTTCTCTATTGACCGCTATCTTAACTTGAAATACATCAGAAATAAACTTTATAATCTTTTGCCAATATTCCTTTATACAAATGCTTCCTTTCTTGTAACATGAAGCCATTGGTTTGAGTGACTATCCCCAAATCAACGACTGAGCTTCCCAGCTGAGTAGTGATTTGAACCCAGGCCTCCCTTGGGTCCTAGACTGAAACTCGGACCACTACACCACCCTGGCTCCTTAAAGACACCCCCAGTGAATGGATCAATCCAGCAAAACCCCCATGATGAGTCAACAAAGATTCATTTGATGGCCAGTGCTCTGGCTTGTTTCCTGAAGACGCCCCCTCCAGCCCCAGGTTTGGGAGGCCCTATCCACCCTAATATACTTCACACTGCCCATAAATCCCTCGGCACCCAGAACTCTCCTTCGTTGCCAGGCTCTCAACCTGCCAAGAGGGCAAAGATCCAGCATCTTATCTGCCTGCCCAAAATCACTCCAACTGAATCATAGGCTACCCAACCTCTCCAGGCTCCAACTGAAAATTAAACCATTCATTATTGCCTCCTACATCTCAGAACCCTTTGCCAGTACCTGATCTCATCCTCTAGGAAATAAACCGAGTTGTGTGTGTGTGTGTGTTTTAATAGAAGACTGAGCATCAGCAGTAAATAACTTGCCGTTCCCACCGAACTACTGGCTCTCCAGCTGCCTGGGGAGATAAAGATTGCACACCAATGGCCAAAAGCGCATTGGGGCATAATGAGGAGGACATCAGGCCCTGCGCCATTCCTCCATATGCATGTTGTGCCAGGTGAAAGGAAGCATTTTCATGCCTCTCTGGACAACGGCCGGCCCGCTGCATCTAGGAAAGGATTTGCTGCTAGTTCTGCAATGCTACGAATCAGAGGGTGCAGCACCCCATATAAAAACAAGTTTTCTACGAATGCTCAGCCACAGGCAAAATGTGAAGCCTTCGGTTTGTTGTGCTTTTATTTATGGGGTGAAGGGGGATTATTTGCCTGGCCGAACCCTCCTTGACATGCACAAACACAGGGAATCATACACCTAGAGAGAAGGGAGAAGGGAGAGATGGAGGAGAAGGCGGCAGCTTGTGAACTGCTTCAGCGAGAACGGAAGGTGGTGGGGAGGGAACAGAGAGATGCAGCAAAGCCGAACAGCTCACAACGCAACGCCAGTATTTCCAGGGCAGCTAAAATGAGAGGTGTTGGGTTTTTCAGGGTTCTTCCAGAAGGAGGACAGCTCCCAGAATTTGCAAGCCACATTTTAAGTGTACAAAGAGATTCACCAGCCTAACCACGTCTGTTCAAAAGTTAAGTCCTGCTGAATTTATTGCCAGATGTGGTTAGGCTTCTGCTGCAACTAGGGATGGGTGAATCGGACAATTTCAGCCCTTTCAGTTTCTCATTTTCCCATCTTAAATTCATTTTTCCACATTCCCATATCCGTATGCAGAATTATTAATTTTTAGAGTGCTCGTGAAAATCCACCAGCATTTTAGTGCTCATTTTCCCCATCCATGTACATTTTTGTGATATGTCATGCAGGTCATCGTCTGTAAAATTGTATTTTCAGTTTATGAAGCATTCTATATCCACCTAACACGCTGACGAAGAATTCTACGAAACAGTAGTCAATATCCAGAATCACTGTTCAGTGTTGGACATCATATTTGTTGAACACACAAAGCTTCGCAGCTTGTCTTTCATCGTACAAAGTTTGGTACCTTTCATTTAAAGATTTTCAGAGACTTTGAGACTAAAGATTTCATTTTGAACTTTTTATGGTTTGAAGGAATTCTATCAAGATTGTCTATTACGTATGTACATGGTCATCGTGTTGCCTAGACATTGCTGACGTTCTCTTTGCAACACAGGGGTTTGTTTGGATACTAGTTGGACCAGTAGTCTGCTTCAGTATAAAGCAGCTTTCTGCATTTCATTTTTTGGGGGAAAGACCATAGCTCAGTGGGTAGAGCATCCAGGGCTCCAGCTTCAATCCCTGGCATCTCCAGGCAGGGCTGGGGAAAAACTCTCATCTTAAAACCTCAGATAACTGCTGCCGGTCAGTGGGGCCATTGGCCTGACTCAGTATCAGTCCATTTCCTATGCCTTAAGGAATTGTGGCTCAATAGCAGAGCATCTGCTTTGGATGCAGAAAGTCCTGACTTCAGTTTCAAGGCTGAGAAAGGCTTCAGTGTAGAGCTTGAAGGGGTGAGGGCCATGCATGAGGCCAGAGAGTCGTGGAGGAGGCTGTCCCTTGAGCTGCCAAGAGTATGAGCCAGGCTTCAGTCAGGTGTTAGGGAACTTTGCCTCGGGATTAACTCAGCTCTTTAAAACCGGCCTTCCGTCTCCCTCCCCCCCTTTTTTTGATATAATGGAATATGAAAGGAGCCGTTCTCTCAGACAAAATTTTCCATCAGAAGAGCTTTTTATATTATTAAAATTGAATCAAGGCAAGGCAGAGAGATGGAGGGGGGGCTTGCCTGCATGCTTCCCCCCCGGACCACCAGAAATGCAGGCGCCGTGTCTTTTGAATGCACCACCTCTTTGGGCTAGATAAGTTTTTCTCTGTTCCGTTTTATTGCTTTCTGAAAAGGCCTAATGAGTCGCAAGGCTGCAGCTGAGGGGTTTCTCATGCACAGGGAGCTGGTCTTGCTCTGGTCCATCTAACTCCCTTGAAGAACACTCCATCTGAAGAAGTGTGCATGCACACGAAAGCTCATACCAAGAACTGACTTAGTTGGTCTTTAAGGTGCTACTGGAAGGAATTTTTTTTGTTTTGACTATGGCAGACCAACACGGCTACCTATCTGTAACTCCCTTGAGTTAGACAGTAATTGATCCAGCTAAATGCTCCAGGAGGACATTCCCAGTTCCACCTGGTAGGGAAGGCTGGTGTTCACTGGGCAGAAACTAGGGAGGCCAACAGCAGGTGGCGCTACAGCCTATGATAGGCAGAGCCAACCAATACTGGTTTCACCCCCACCTTCATTCCATGGTCTACAGCGGCAACACTGAGACTGAGGATGAAGCTGATAGCCAGTGCCACCCCCAAGACTGATTGCAAGCAAGGAGGTGGGCAGGTGTGGGCTGGCTGAGGGCAGAGTGATCTTGGTGGGGCAGTGCCCTACTTGCTCGAATGGACCAGCCTCCACTTCTATCTGGAGGTGCTTGAGATTGGACCAGGGACCTTCTGCCAGGACCGGCCCACCCGTGAGGCAAGGTTGAAGTGACCACCTCGGGTGGCAGAATCCACAGGAGCAGGAGATCTGCCTCTAAGGAATGCATCACTCACTGCTCAGTGGCAGCAACAGCTGTGGCACCCTCCTTGGAGGCCAGATTTGCCTCCTCCTCAGCAGCCCCTCTTCCCAATGCTGCCTCTACAGTGGCTTCTTGGTAGAGAGGAGGCACTGCTGGTCTCCTTGCACCCTTGTTCCTGATGTAGACCTTCACTCACCTCTTCTTCCCTAGTGATGGTAGAGTAGGGCCATTTTGTGTCTTGCCTCAGCTGCCAAATGTCTTAGGCCAGCCCTGTCCTCTGCATACAAATAAGATATTCTACTGCTGAGATACAGTCCTTCCTGGGTGCAGAATATGTCCAGTTCAATCCCTGGTATCTCCAGTTAGTGCCGGAAATGGCCCTACTGAGTTCAAAGGGAAATGGAGGCATCTTGTTTGGGTGTTGAGGTGGTTTCACACTCTCATTGATATCGTCAGAAACATGGAGGGTTGTTTTTTTCTTCCTGCTTAGGAACTGGACTTGGAGGGTGGGGTGGGCTGGGCTCAGGGAACCAAGCTATTTTCTAACTTTATAAATACACTGTTACACATCACCCCATGCTCTGAGTGGTGAGAAACTGCATTGGTTCCAGCTGCTTACCTAGGGTTCCTTTTCCTTGGACTGAAGATCAGCAGAGACTGTGGTGCCTTTAGGATATATCATGGGTAGGCAAACTAAGGCCCGGGGGCTGGATTCGGCCCAATCGCCTTCTAAATCGAGCCCTTTGACGGTCCAGGAATCAGTGTGTTTTTACATGAGTAGAATGTGTGCTTTTATTTAAAATGCACCTCTGGGTTATTTGTGGGACATAGGAATTCGTTCATTCCCCCCCTCCAAAATATAGTCCGGCCCCCCATAAGGTCTGAGGGACAGTGGACCAGCCCCCTGCTGAAAAAGTTTGCTGACCCCTGGGATATATGGTTTAATTTACACACATACATACAACCTGAGCATAAGCTGCTTCTCCAATAAGAGAGCCAGTGTGGTGTAGTCGTTAAGAGTGGTAGTCTGTTAATCTGGTGAACCGGGTTCACTTCCCCGCTCCTCCACATGCAGCTGCTGGGTGACCTTGGGCTAGTCAAACTTCTCTGAAGTCTCTCGGCCTCACTCACCTCACACAGTGTTTGTTGTGGGGAAAGAAGGGAAAGGAGATTGTTAGCTGCTTTGAGACTCCTTCAGGTAGTGATAAAACGGGATATCAAATCGAAACTCCTCCTCCTCCTCCTCCTCCTCCTCCTCCTCTTCTTCTCCTCCTCCTCCTCCAATAGTCACAGCACTGGATCCAGCACAAGTCAAGCATTTCGCTGTGCCTTTTGCATGACTCACATGCAATGCACAGGTTATTGTTCTTCTACCTATCAGCTAGGGGTGGGAGGACCACACATTCATTCTATGGCACAGAGCAGATTCTTTGGTTATGCTAAACATTGTGCTTAACTAGCCAGCCCAAGTCATTGCCTAGACCATTGGTTTTCAACCAATGTGCCATGGCACTCTGGGGTACCTTGAATGATGGTCAGGGGTGCTGCAGGCAATGCTGGCCTCTGTCCCTCTTTCCTTCCCTCCCTTCCTCTGATGCCCTCTCACATCTCTGCCTCCCAAAGGCTTGCACAACTGTTTGTTGCTGCACCCCTTGCTACAAACTCCCCAGGTGAATGGTGCCTCTGGGGCTGGCTGGGGGGTGTTCCTAGGCCCCTGTGGGGCAGTGTGAGGAAGCACCTCTCTCTGGGGTGGGGCAGAAGCTGTGGCTGCCCAGAGGACTCCCCAGGAGAGGGGAGAAGAGAGGAGGCTGAGGGAAAACTCCACAAGGAAGGGTGTTTGAAAAAGGGTGAGGGGCTGCCAGCTATGCAGGCAAGGGGTGACATAACTGGGCTCCTGACCCCCACGGGGTGCTGCAGAAAGTATATAGTTGGTCAAGGGAGCTGTGGACCCCCCAAAAGCTGAAAGCCTCTGGCCTAGACAAAGGGAATGGTTTGACAAGCTTAGTCTCATACCTTTTACCCTGACAGATACAGGAACCCAGTAATTGGAAGGGACTTGGGACAGACTGATACAACCCTTGCAAGCCTAAAACAATACTTTGCTGAGCCCAATTCCCAATCAAACTGTGATTCGCTTGGTGTTTTTCTTCTGCTAATATTTGACACAAAAGAAACCATGATCTCATAATGCAGGGTGGACTTTGCCTTGTCTCAGAGCAACATTTTTAAGAGCGTTTTGATTTGGGTCTGCAAGTTTGAATGATTTCTCTCCCCCCCCCCCTTCCTCCTTTGAAGGCTCCACATTTCTATTAAGACATCCATCTGTGTCTGTGCAGCTGTGACATCCTTGCGGAGTGATTCTGTCAGTCTCCTACTTTATTACTTTGAAATGACTTTGAGTATTGCTTTAACCCATCGTGGCTGAGGGCTCTTTTCTCGGCGAAATGTCCAGAAGAACTGAGAGATAAAAAGGGGGAGGCTGCTTCCTAGGGTTTCTCTCCCCCCCCCCACTATTAAAAGGTGTGTAGCCCACTCTATTTCCAGGTTTTCAGAGGGGATAACATGCTTTCTACCTCTCTTTCCCCAGAGCAGTAGGGAAATTTAGGGTATCAGTTTTTGTCATGCAGAGAGAGAGAATGGGTGCGTGAGAAAGAGTATGTTCTGGAATCTTAGGCTGCCTTTTGTGATAAGCTCTTTATTGACCAGTGCCAATAGATGAGGGGGAAGCAGATGGCAACGTCTCAATAGTTTTAATGCAGCACCAGTCCCTCAAAGGCAGGGGTGGGGAACATTGTTTTTCAGCCAGTCACATTCCTTCCTGAGCAAACATCCAGGATCCAGTAATGGGTGGGACCAGAGACAAAGTGGGTGGAGCAATGAATATAGATGTTCCCTTTGAATAGTAGGCTGTTTCCTGCACACACCACACTCTTATCTTACACACAGGCATCATTCAGGGGTACTTCCCAGCCAGTCAATGCCACTCAGCAGAGGTATGGCTCTCAAGGATTGAGTTAAGTGGCCTGAAGGGCCATTGCTGGAAGCAGCATGTAACCCAAACTCTCCAGGTATCCAGCTACCATTGGTCTAAAGAAACAACATTTTGGCTTTGGCCTTCTCAAGATGCTTTGATACAGAAAGTCCATGGTGACAGAGTGTCTGCTTTGCATGGAGGTAGCCCCAGGTTCAACCCCTGAGCACCTCCAGGCAGCGCTGGGACATACTCCTTGCCTGAAACTCCAGAGAACCGCTGTCCATCAGTGTTGAAGACACTGAGCTAGATGAACTGATGGTCTGAGTCTGTGTAAGGCAGTTTCCTATGCTTCTGTGGTGTGAATTAAAGGGCGTTGTTGCTTTAGCTCATGGAGGATGAGGCTGTCAATGGCTGCTCGCCACAGTGGCCTTGGCCTGTCTCCATAGTCAAGAGTTAGTAATGGTTCTCAATACCAGTTGCTGGAAGCCGTAGGAGGGAAGAATGGTCTTGTGCTCATGTCCTGCTTGTGGGTTTCCCTGGGGCATCTGGTTGGCCACTGTGAGAAGAGGATGCTGGACAAGATGGACCATTAACCTGATCCAACAGGCTCTTCTTATGTAGCCAATGTGGGGTGTGTGTGTGTAGAGAGAGGGAGAGAGAGAGAGAGAGAGAGAGAGAGAGAGAGAGAGGAGATCTTTGGGGAATTAAGTCCTACATTTTGGAAGTGGGGTGCTTGTCAAACTGGGTAATTAATGTGAGCAGAAGGGATATTACAAATAATGCCAAGCCAAACTTCGGGGTTCAGTGTTTGCTTTATCTCAAGGAAGCATTGTGTGGACAGAGATGATGCCATTTTCAGCAATGAGCCTTATAAACAACAGTAAACATAGTGCTAAGTGTATCCCTGGAAAGGAGGCGTCATTCCCCTTCACATACTCCCCCCCTCCAACGAGATTACTTGAAACAAAATGCACACACACAGAGTCACATTTCATGAATACAAATGTCTGCCGTGTTGGGTTTAGATGTTTCAGAATGCTGCTGTTTATTTCATGAGGATTTTCAGGACAGGCTTTCATAGCAGAAGGGGCTGGAGTGGATTGATTAAGGAAGGCGGTGAAAAAAGAGGGCTGTGAAACCGAGTGATAATAGAGGGAGGATAGCCAATGTGGTGTCATCCAGATGTTTTTGGGTTTCAGCTCTCATCAGCCCCAGGCAGCATGGCGAATGGTCAAAGATGATGGGAGCTGGACTCCAGTAACATGCAGATGGCCAAAGATTCCACATTCCTGATGCAGACTATACAAAGTCTCTTCACTACATACCCATTTCATTTTGCATGCCACCCCTGGTCAAATTTCCATTTTGGGGGTGGGGAGGCATGGAGACTGTTGCCACTGGCTTCCATGATTAAAGCACTAGCTGGTGAAAACCTATTCACCTATTCCCAGAGGAGGGGCTTCCACCTTGGAAAGGACCTGACCTTGACAGTGTTTGGATCATGTGTAGACCAAGCCCACCCAGTGCTCCGTCTCTAAGTAAGGTTATAGATTAAAGCTTGCTCTTGGAGCTGAAATTGGAGGAGAGGAAGACCTTGCCATGGGGGCATCATGAATCGGGACCTGTGGAAGTCATGATACTCAAAGGAACTTGCAGACTGGGGGGCAGGCACAGCTGGAATAATCCCCCATATTCTGAACTCTCCAGTGAGCAACAGATCCACATGAAGAACAGCAGGAGCCATGAGCTCAACAGTGAGTGCATCCTCTTGGTGCAGCACAACACACCTCATGTCAAAGTCCTACTTGGGAGGAAGAAACAAGGCCAGAACAATATTCAGATTCAGGACCCGAACTTGAATGGAGCAAACAGCCTAGGTAACTTCACAATCCCACTCCCCTTTGCTCGCAGGAAACTGCTGAGGCAACAGTCTCCATGGACCGGCTCATCTGCTCTCCTGTTCAGCACTAGGTGATGGACAGCTCCCTTGCCTGCCTGGAATGGGCCAATGGTTTTCAAAAACTCAGGCAAGAAGGCCAGAGGAATCAAAACAGGCTTTGCAGCCACTTCAATCTCAAAGGAGGGGAAAATATGGTAAGCTAAAATAGTTTTTGTTAGGAGGTCTGAGTTTACCATCCCTCCATCTATGCTGAAAATCAGCTTTATCTCCCTCCCTCCCAATTTGTTTTTTAAATAAGGCTTTAAAAACATTGCCAACATAATGCAGACACTGGAAGCTGAAATGTACGAGAGTTTTGCAAAGTGACATTATTGCACCTGATAGAAATGGAACAGCGAAGACTACTGCGTGTGCACTAGAAGAGATTGCATTGCTCCAACAGCCCAAATTAACCTTTTCAGGGATTATCTTAAAGAATTTTCATTCCTGGCCTGCCAGAAATTTCCATTTCATTTTCATTTCTGGTCTGCCCCTCCTATGAGCTGCAGGCAGGCAGCCGTTTAAAACCAAGCAGATGTATCAGATCGCTACAGAGAAAAGAAACAGATTAGAGCCTTGGTTACGGTATTGGCAGACTGATAAAGGGAGACAGACGAGGGAGATCTGAATGGCTATCCAAAACTGGGCCTTACTTACAAAGGTCTGGTGGTGGAAATGCCACTTTTATTTGATTGATTTTGCAAACTTGGAAGCCATCTAGGTTTGCAAAGACTGGGGTTAGAGGGAGGGACATATGGAGAGCTGACGACATCTCTCAGGGATTTGATATCTCCATCGTCTTCCAAGAAGCATTTAATGGAGAAATACAAGCAACTAAGAACCCAAGAACATCAGAATAGTCCTGCTGGTTCAGGCCAGTGACCCATCTAGTTCAGAATTCTGTTCTCACAGTGGCCAACCAGATACCCCAGTTGGAAACCCTTGAGCAGGTAATCCTTACAACAGCCTTATAAGGTAGGCTTGCTGTACTCTCCTCGTATTACAGCTGGGAAGGCTGAGAGGAAAGGGCAACCTATGAAGTTAATGGAAGTGCAGGGATTCAAACTGGGCACTCCCTGATTTGCAGTCCAGCCTCTTTGTTGCGTGGTGGCAAACAGCTCCTTCCTTCCACACTTTCTCACCTTCTGCCAGCTGCCGGGCTCTGCCACTTGCATTCGAATCCATTCAGTTGCAAAAGCTATTTAGATTATTTTTAATATCACCCTTTCCACAGGCCACAGGGTGGTCTGGAGGAAAAGCAAATTGCTAGATATGGGTTAAATCCATTGAAAAGCAAGACAATCCTTTAAATTCAGAAACATACTCACAAAACACCACAATGAACAGCAGCAGCAGCAGCAATCAGATCTCTTCATCCAAACACTTGTCAGAAAAGATGACCAGTTAGAAGAGATGAGGCCCAACTAAAATTTGAAGGAAGGGAAAAGTTCAACAGGTAATGAGCCACTGCTGAAAAGGTCCTTTCTTGAGGCCCTAGCACCACATACATCATCCCATGTAGGGACCAACAGGAGGGCCTCACCTGTTGATCATAGGGTTGCCAGGTCAGGAGCATCCCTGACTTTAAGATAGCAGGGCCCAAAACTGAGTCCTAGGGGCCACTCCTGGAGATGGTGGTTAATTGGGAGAGGGGAATGGAGGCACTCAGACCCCTGCCCAAGTGTTTATACTGGGGTTTCCCAAACTTGGGCCTCCATCTGTTTTTGGACTACAACTCCCATCAACCTTAGCTAGCAGGACCAGTGATCTGGGATGATGGGAACTGTAGTCCAAAAACAGCTAGAGACCCATGTTTGGGAAACCCTAGTCTATAGTCTATGCTATTATTTGCTGCCAGCTCCTTCTGCTAGGAAGCTTGCAAGCTGCATGTGAAGTTTTCTTAATAATGTCATATTACTATCAGAGGCACTCCTGTACTGCTGGAGATTCAGGTCCTCTCCCTGCCACTTGGACTTAGCAAGCCTGGAGACTTCTGATCAGACCTAGCAATGCTAGCTGATCACATAGTAATTGCAGGCCAATGTGGAAGAAGGTGTTCTTGCAGATATCTGGGTCCAAAGCCATTCAGGGCTTTCAGTGTCCAAGTAAATAACCTTGAATTCGGCCTGGAAAACAATGAGAACATTCCCTATCAAAATGCCCCAGATCTGGAATCCGGGAGCTCCAGCTGATTTAGAAATCAAACAGCAGAGTCCAGGATGTGAGCTGACCTGGTTTGGCTTCCTTTTTGGAACAGCCGCTCTATCTGATTCTGCCTTGAAAAAAGGGCAAGTGTCCACACACTTAAGGTGGCCGCAAGTGTCTGGTTCATGAACAGGTGTTACGCTGCCTTCCCCCTCTCCGCACAATGCAATACATCCCCTCTGGTTTCTCTCTCCCTCCCTCCCATTTCTCCATGTTTGCCGCCACTCAGTGTGACATCTTCTTCCTTTCCCATTGAGGAAATGCTGTTGAGGCAGGAGGGGAAGGCTGGAGTTTGAAAGGAAATGCGATCGGACATTCTGCAGGTAAACACCTGTGCGGAAACAGTGGCTCTGCCTGCCTGCCTGCATTCATTCTGTTAAACACACGCGCGCGCACACACACACACACAGGAGAAGATGCCAAAAGCATCTCCGGAGAAGAAGATTCACTATGACTGCAAGCAAGTGAGGTACCACTGGGTGGCAGGTTTGGCGCTGACCTCATTCCATGATTGCACAGCTAAGTGCTAAGCCAGGCTTTTGTTTTTTTTAATTCATTCAGAAAGGAAGATGGCACTGGATTGAGGAAGGAGCCAGGGCCGGAGCCCAATGCATGGCAGGGAATTTAATCCCCCCACCCTCAGTTTGTTACTCCTACTTCATGTGGACCCATTAAAATGAATTGTTGTGACTAACAACCATCCATTTATTTTAGTGGGTCTGCCCCGGTGGGATTTACTGTCTGGTGTATGCGTTTCTAAACCTGCTTTTGAAGCAAGTGAATTTGAGAAGGGAAGGGAAGTGAGCCAGGAACAGATAGGTAGCCGTGTTGGTCTGCCATAGTCAAAACAAAAAAAAATCCTTCCGGTAGCACCTTAAAGACCAACTAAGTCAGTTCTTGGTATGAGCTTTCGTGTGCATGGTATCTGAAGAAGTGTGCATGCACACGAAAGCTCATACCAAGAACTGACTTAGTTGGTCTTTAAGGTGCTACTGGAAGGAATTTTTTTGTTTTGAGCCAGGAAGGTAAGGACCAGTGTTGACCATGGCCATTGGGCTTCTGAGGAGGAATCCAGGCATCTGCTCTTTTGCACATGAGCTAAAATGTGCATTAGGCTTGCCAGGCCTCTGTAATGGGTCCTATGGAGACGTCAAGGAGGGGAACAGGCTGGTCCTGGAGAAGAATGGGAGGACTTCATAGGAGTTGTTGTTGTTGTTCTTCTTGTTCTTGTTCTTGCTGTTGTTCTTCCTCTTCCTCTTAATTTATTACCTGCCCTTCACCATAAGGTCTCCCCCCCAAAAAAAAAACAAGATTAAAAATTATTTAAAACAACTTACAACAATAAAAAGCTAGGTTTCCCAGGTCTTAATCTGACTTTCTAACTACTTAATAATAATAATAATAATAATAATAATAATAATAATAATAATAATTTATATTTATACCCTGCCCATCTGGCTGGTTTCCCCAGCCACTCTGGGTGGCTCTGGGCAGAATATTATTATTATTATTATTATTATTATTATTGATAATAAAGTGATTAAACATCATACATTAAAAACTTCCCTAAACAGGACTGCCTTCAGATGTCTTCTGAAAATCAGATAGTTGTTTATTTCCTTGACATCTGATGGGAGGGTGTTCCACAGGGCGGGTGCCACTACTGAGAAGGCCCTCTCGCCTCTCATGTGATGTAGACATGTATAGACGACTATTTATACAAAAATGCATTGTGATTAGTGAACGTTGCTTTGTGAAAGTGGGCATGGAAGGCAAAATTGCACCCAAAGTTGTGTATATTCCACATTTATATATTATTTATATTATATTACACATTTTTGGGTAATATGCACTAAAATGTGGGCACATTTTCATGAGGACTACACACACACACACACACACACACACACACACATGTGAAAATGATGTGGAAATGTGGTGATCAGAACAGGAACAATGGGAGACAGAGAGAACCTTAAATCAACAGCTCTGCTGAAAATTGACAGAGTGGCCTGACTATATTTGCAGCATGCAGGGCCCGCCAGCTATTTGGGACCACTTTGCAGCAGCCTGTGACTTCCGAGTGTGCCTTTCACATATCTCTGAGAGCAGGCCCTCCAGAAGTTTTGGGACTACAACTCCCATCATCCCTGACCACTGGTCCTGTTAGCTAAGGCTGATGGGAGTTGTAGTCCCGAAACATCTGGAGGGCCGACTTTGCCTATGCCGGTCTGAGAGCATCCTTCTCCTTCCCGCTATGCCAGCATTAACCTTCCTTGCGAGCGAAACCTGGAGAGACTTTTTACTACAAGCTCAGGCCGCTGAATCGCTTCCAATTAGAGCTGATTTGATGTTAATTAGCGTGGTGCTGCTTGGTAAGCTCTTTAGCACTTATTATAGGCGAGAGATGAAAGTGCCAGGGAATTACGAGCCCTGCTTTTGAAGCAAGTGACTTTTGGGAAGGAAAGGAAGGTGAGCCAGGAAGGCAAGGACCAGCGTTCACCAGGGCCATTGTTGCTTCTAAAGAGAGATCCAGACAGCTGCCCCTTTGCATGGCGAGCCACCAGCTCTGTATAATTCCGGAAAGTGAGACTAATCTGCAGGTAAACCAGTTTTAAAGGCCTGCTACTTAGGCTGCACCTGCACTTTGCATTTAAGGAGGTATTCCACCACTGTCACTCTTTCAAAAAAGTTTCAATTGAGGCACCAAAAAAGAGAGAGAAAGAAAACAAAGAACCAAACATTTAAAACCATAAAACGTCACAGCCAGGAAGGACAAAAATACAAAGATGCAACTCCAGCTCCAAAGGGGTACTGAAGTAATGGGCCGCGGGTGGCGTTGTGGTCTAAACCACTGAGCCTCTTGGTCTTGCTGATCAGAAGGTTGGCGGTTCGAATCCTCATGACGGGGTGAGCTCCCGTTGCTTGGTCCCAGCTCCTACCAACCTAGCAATTCGAAAGCACGCCGGTGCAAGTAGATAAATAGGTACCGCTGTGGCAAATGGTGTTTCCATGTGTTCTGGTTTCCATCATGGTGTCCCGTTGCACCAGAAGCAGTTTAGTCCTGCTGGCCACATGACCCGGAAAGCTGTCTGTGGACAAACGCCAGCTTCCTTGGCCTGAAAGCGAGTTGAGCACGGCAACCCCATTGTCGCCTTTGACGGTCCAGGAGTCCTTCACCTTTTTTCTTTACCCTTTACAGAAGTAATAACTCAAAGATTCACTTAACAAATAATGAAGATTTATGAAAAAATCAAAGTGTTCTCCACCTGTGAGCACAAAAAATGATTGAGAATAAAGGTTCTATATAGCCTTAAATAAGCCAGACATGGGCATATATTGATGAGACTGTATGCCTCAATATTTGTATGAGATAGGAAATCATTCTATATATAAAAACTGCCATTCAAGCTCTGCCCTTCAGATTTTCCTTATTCTTCTGTTGAGTTCTGAAAGGGGCATCCTGAGACTGAGGAGGACATAGGAGCCAACTCCTAAAGGCTGAGGTCCCTTAGCCCCCTCCCCAATTAAATAGTTGAGACCATTGGCTTCCATATGGTTGCGTGTGCCATGTCTTGTGATTAATTATGCAGGGTGGGGCTTACCAGGGCACCCCCAATATTTTATTCAGGTTGGCGCCCCTGGGGGAGGAGGAAGATGACAGCCAGGCCCCCACCCTCTGAGCAGGTTGAAAGTAAGAAGGTAGGAAGGTGAAGGGGGCTGAGTGAGATTGGTGGGGCAGTGCCCCATTGGATCTGCCTCCACTGGCATTAGCAAGCAGTGAAAGCTGACCCAAAAATGATGTTGATGGCAAAGATGATTTGGGGAAAACTTTCCAATCTTATGGTTTAAGAACTTGGGTTTTTTTTTTCTGGAAATGCCTGTGTTTGGCTTCCTCTTGGGTCAATTGTGATGGCTGTCAACTATGGACAATAATAAAAGTCTGACCGACTGACTGATTTGAGACATGGCTCGATCAATAGGTCTGATTGTGCCTTAAGGAAAAGTTGCCACTCTGCATTCTGTAACTTTGCAAAGAGATGTTCTAGCAAGTCCCTGCTCAGCTTTTAGTTGTGATCAGTGAAAATTTGGAAGCTGAGCTCTGGTATTATCAACTGGTTTTCCATTTGTAGTCTTCTTATTCCCTCCCCATCCCCGACTTCTTATTTCTGGTATTTTTATTAGAGCCTTTTATCACCTCGATCTTTCAAATGTGCCATTATAATATACCGTTCTGTCATGATGAGGTACTTTAAGTTGCATTTACATTTTATCACCATAGTGTTTGTCTGCAGGATAAGACAACGGGAGCCAACTGACTTATGGCAAACTGGTTCCATTTGTTTCAGTGGAACCTACTCACGAGACCAAATGGTTCAACACACAGTACGGTCCTATCTGGGTCTGCTCAGAAGTTTTATTGTTTTCAGCAGCTCTTACTCTCATTGGCTACATTCAAATGAAGAAAAGCTACTGCATATCAACCTAAGCAAGTTGTGCTTCCTTTTTCTGGTTATTGGGCCATAACTTTTGATAGCATACAGATAAACTTTGTTGCATTATGTTCTTCATTAAATTATCTTTCCATTGATATATAATTTTATGCAGTGCTTTTTTTCTTTAAAAAAATGTACTCTCATTTTGACTCAAGAAAACCACCATTTTATAGTGGGAAAAATAAATACAGCAAATGGACAAAAGTACAAGGATTCACAAAATGCGTACCCCCAGAAAAAGCACTGATTATGGTATTACTCCCAAAAAAAGTGGTGTTATGAGCCATCAAACCTTGGAAATACACTTTCCCCAAAAGGTTTCCACAATTTTTGCCACTAATGTACACGTATGGGGGGGGGGGGGGAAGGATGGGCAAGGGACGAATCATTAACCTTCACCTTCCTGGGCCATAAAATATTATGACTGCTTCTCTCCAGGGGCCTGATAATGCATAATTAATTAAGTCATGTTTGCTGTGCACATTCAGATCCCCAGATGAAAGTAGTTATGTAACTGCACTAAATTGTTCACCTTTCACAATCCCCTTCCTTCCACACCCCCCCCCCCCCCCGAATCATAGCAGAGTAGACCACTTTCACAAATACCTTTGGAGCTTTCCTAACAACATTTGAATATTCACAACCTTGCCTTTTTTGTTGGGGTGATGGAAGAGAAGAGGGGAGCGTCAAGGAAGGCCTGTAAAAATCCGTGCCTTTCTCCGACGTTCGTCTTCCTTAGAGAAGACCCATTGACATCGATGGACATGACTAATTTGGATCTATTAATCTCAGTAGAACTAGGCTGAGTTCACCTTGCAGTTTTATTCCTCCCCCCACCCCGCCGATATTTCCCTACCTGCTAACTTCCACATTATGTTTGAGCTTCCACGTGGTGTAAAAACCACTTCTGGAAATCTAGCGAAATCTTACAGAAGCTTAGCGTTCATTCCCATGTTGGTTTCCCCCAGCAAAAATCTGTTTGCAGCTCCATTAACCCGGAGAATCATGGGAGTAAATTGATGAGATTTGGGAGGGTACAACAACAGACATTTCTCTTCTTCCAGAGTCCTGGGGAAGCAGGCATGTAAGGAAAACCTGTGCGAATGGAGCTACATTCTCCAATGGCATTGGTGGCTGTGTCATTCTGTGCCCACTGGAGTAGATGGAATATAGTGTGACTTGCCGACATACCCATTTTTCCAAAAAATAAAATAAAAATTAATGTTTAGGGGTACTCTCATTTTGACTCAAGAAAACCACCATTTTATAGTTCAAATTGGGGAAAATAAATACAGTAAGTGGACAAAAGTACAAAGATTCACAAAATGTTTAGGGGTCTGCGTACCCCCAGAAGAAAAGCACTGAACATATCAGTCAAAAAGCTGCAGTTCTGTAACGCAACAGGTACTGCAATGTGAAAGGAATGTTAGAAAATAGAAAATAGACATGCTAGCATTGTAGCCAGGAAAACTAACACAACTTCCCCAATGTCTGAATGCATGCCTACTCTCAGTAAGGGTCAGTTGGATACCACTCAATACTCCTACATTATTATTTCTTTAAGTATCAATACCTATTTTGGAAACAGTTCTTCCCCTCACAAATGGAGCGTGAAGGAGATGTCTGCTCCCCTTGTCTGTCCACAGCATACTGCTCTTGGAGAGGGAAGTTTCATCTTCCAATGACGTTGTACAAATAATCGTTACTGTTTTGCAAATTTTTGAATCTTGATTTTTAAAAATCCCCCTCTTTCCTCCCATCTCCCTTCCATTTCCTGCACCATATTTCACCTCTCCCTTCCCTAAGCCAACTACCTTTGTGGGAAAATTAAAAAGCACACACACACACCCAGAAAACCAAATCTGTGCTACTTTGATGTATTCTTTCCATGGCCCATTCAGATTGCCTTAAGTAGGATGTCATTTTAGGGAAGCTTCAGAAGGGAGGAAAAAACACCTGCACTGGATTTGTAGCTCTGAAGAGATTGAAAGAAGCCTTAAACATAATCTGAGCAAAGGGCATCCACTTGCTTTGAGCCTTTGACAGTGGCTCCCTTTGATTGATTGGGGGCTTAAGTTATATCTGATGCTGCCTTAAGCTGAGCCGCAGCACTGCATATGATAATGCAGTCCCCCCTTCTCAACGCTGGCTTGCCATTGGACGTGCGGGGAAGAGGGACCATTTTCTCTCTATTGGTCCTGAAATCACCCATGGCATCCTCGGGACATAGGAAGTCTCCTTATACAGAGTCAGACCATTGGTCCACCTATCTGACCCACTTGCTGGATCATCGCCTTGTCATGGTGAGTGGGCTTGTATGTTCCTATGATGGAATCTCATACTCCCAGCAGGGTCACCCAAGGTGGTAAGGTCAAAGGGAAGGAGCTAGACAAAGAATGATCCAAGAAGTCCTCAACGGCAGAACAGGTGGATGATAATAAGCGGTATTACAACGGCTGTGAAGGCGGATGAAGGCTGCAGCAGATAGGAATCTACCAGTTTGTCGTGACTACTTCATGCCATCGGAACAGAGCACTACTGCAAAGACTGTGCATTGGTCAGCGTGCACTGATCTACACACAAAAAACAAATTCATGCACAGGTGTCTTCCCAAAAAATAAATAAAAAAAGATGAGACCACCTAGCTGAGTGCAGAAGGCTCATGATTCAGTGGCAGGGCACCTGCTTCTCATGCAGAAGGACCCTGGTGCAATCCCAAACATCTCCAGTTGGGGTGAAATTTTGGAGAGCTGCTGCTATTGAGCATGGACAATGCTGTGCTAGGCGGACTGAGATCTGGCTCAGTATGAGGCAACGCAACCTCCTGTGTCCATACTAAGTAGGTTACCGGTGTTAGAAACTAACCAATATATAAGCTAGGTGGCAAATGCCTTCTTCAACTAGGGTTGCAGTCGCCAGAACGGAATGTCTAGTTGCCATGTTTGCGCAAGATGGCCCTCAAGTCTTATTGTTCAGATGATGGACTGACTGTGATGGATGATCAGTTAAACATCTGGCTAGTTCAGGTGACCACCTCGAGCTTTGTTAAGAACTCTGAGAACTTAAAGAAGGTACAGGGACAGTACACCTACTGTATTTTTCGCTCCATAAGACACACCTAGTTTTTAGAGGAGGAAAGGGGGAAAGCCCCGTTTTGGGGGGGGGGGGATCAGCTCACAGTTGTGCAGCTTCTTTTGCAAAGGGGAAAAGCCCCTTTTTTTGAGGATCAGCTCACAGTTGTTGAGCTTTCTTTGCAAAGGGAAAAAAATCCTGTTTTTATGGGGTTCGATTCACAGTTCTGCAGCTTCTTTAGTAAAGGAAAGGGAGTCGTTTCTACAGTTTCCAGACAGATAATCTCATCAGCCAGTCACATGTCGCTGGGGAAACAAACAGCCTCCGTTTGCAGAACATTAAACAATGGAGGCCTGGGCAAGGGGCTGGGGCCGGAAGGGGAGCCAGTGATTGATCACACATTCATTCCATAAGATGCACAGACATTTCCCCTTACTTTTTAGGAGGAAAAAAGTGCATCTTATGGAGTGAAAAATACGGTATATATTGGCCTATTGAGACCTCTTTTCCTTAATGGTGACAGAGACCATTCATAACATTGGAATATTCTTCACAACTATGAGCAGGACAGTGGGGTGGGGGAAGTGAAGGCAAGTGACAACCATTAATGTTGCTCACCACTCCTGCTCAGGGGAGCCCCATGTTGGGCAGAAGATTCCTGCATTGCCAGGGGTTGGACTACATGACCCTTGTGGTCCTTTACAACTCTTCTATGGTTCACTGTTCAAGGACACATTCCAGCCATGCCAATGCCCTGGTGATGGTCTTATCCTGGGGAGATTCCCAAGGGCTGACTGGAAATGTGGGAGGCCACCTTTGTCCTCTGGGTCTGTGGTTCCCAACCCCTGCTCTAACCACTGAGTGAGACAAGACTTGTCAACTGACTTTGGAACTTTACTGGAGCCTCCAGCTTTAGACACAGTCTACCCCTGTCTCCCTGCTAGTCAATAGGGGAAAGGGGCCATCCTTTTGCCCTCCGTGTCCTCATGGGATTCCCAGAGGCATCTGCTGGGCTGCTGATTACCAGATGATGGCCTGATCTGGCAAAGTGATCTTAATTAGCACTGAAGAGCATCAGGTTCTTGTTAATTGCCTGTCAGTCAAGCTCTGCAAGAGGGCCTCCTCTAAACAAATCCTCTTGAGACCCCTGCATCTTCATATTTTTGTTCAGTATATTATGCTGAGGTTAATGCCAGTTAACAACATGGAACGGGAAGAGGAGCAGCACTGCGGGAGGGTAGGGGAATTCATTTCTTGCATCGGTAGCAAAACGCCAAGATTCTTCCTAATCATATAGCCATCCCTCCTCGCTGCTGGGTGGCAGAGAAGCAGGTCAGAAGATTTTTGGCAGCAAACGGTCTTTTTGGATGCCGGGAGCTGGAAGCCAGTAGCCTCGCCTGCTTATTTCCTGACAGCAATAAAGGAATGGGATGCGGTCCCACGGCATTGCTTGCTGAGAGCTAAGCTTTCCCCTGGACTTGCTGAGTGGGCACATTCTCTCCTCTGCTATTTTCTGCTGCAGCCTCAAAGCGACTGCAGCCCCTGACGTTTTGCAGTCGCGAAGTGCCAGCGTCTCTTGCAGAGCTACCACCAGCAGCCTGCTTTCGAGAATCCCTGTTTGCAGGCTCGGTCCCTGTTTCCAAGACCATCTCTGCAAGAAGAGCCACGGATAATCTTATCGGCCATGAATTTGCCCAGTCCTCTTTCAAAGTCATCCAAGTTGGTGATCATCACTACCATTTAACTAGCACTGTGCAAAGATATAATTTTTCTTCTTTTTTCAATTTCATTAAGTTTCAACATTTTTAACATATACAATCAAAGCACAATTGCATCTTTTTTTTTGTCGTCTTCCCACCCTGTTTTCCACGGAGTTGTTATTGCTCCCTTTCTGCTACATCCTATCAGCTATCCATTACATCATAACCATGATATTATAATCTAATTACTTCTGTTGCTCATAGGTCAAACCCTGCCTGCGAGTTCATCATACTATAATACTTCTTTAAATAATCTGAAAAAGGCACCCATTCTTCCACAAAACACTCATCATTAGATTCTCTTAATTTTGCTGTTAATTTTGCAGCAAAATTCTGCATAGTCCATTATCTTATCCATTCTTCTTTGGTGGGAATGAAGACGTACTTTCTTTTGTCTGCCCTGAATCCCCCAGACAAATCACCACCCCACCTTTGTCCGACTTTCTCCACTTTTTGGAGAAGTTTTTTTTGGGAATGTTGTGAGTGAAGGAGCTAACTATTGCGGGGGAAGGCACCTGAGGAATAATTTGTTGTTGTTTAGTCGTTTAGTCGTGTCCGACTCTTCGTGACCCCATGGACCACAGCACGTCAGGCACTCCTGTTTTCCACTGCCTCCCGCAGTTTGGTCAAACTCATGCTGGTAGCTTCAAGAACACTGTCCAACCATCTCGTCCTCTGTCGTCCCCTTCTCCTTGTGCCCTCAATCTTTCCCAACATCAGGATCTTTTCCAGGGAGTGTTCTCTTCTCATGAGGTGGCCAAAATATTGGAGCCTCAGCTTCAGGATCTGACCTTCCAGTGCGCACTCAGGGCTGATTTCTTTCAGAATGGATAGGTTTGATCTTCTTGCAGTCTATGGAACTGTCAAGAGTCTCCTCCAGCACCATCAATTCCTTGGCGATCAGCCTTCTTTATGGTTCAGCTCTCACTTCCATACATCACTACTGGGAAAATCATAGCTTTAACTATAGAGACCTTTGTCGGCAAGGTGATGTCTCTGCTTTTTAAGATGCTGTCTAGGTTTGTCATTGCTTTTCTCCCAATTTCGTGACTGCTGAGGAAAAATAGAACGATAGAACTGTAGAGTTGCAAGAGACCCTAAGAGCCATCTAGTGGGAATCCTGCCCACAGCCGTGTCTGGGTGAGCTCAAACCACCGACCTTCTTGTTAACAGCTAGATGCATTAACCCGATTCACCATCTCAGATGGGGAGATGGTAGAAAAGATGGGGAACTGGAGGCCAGTGAAAATAGGAATAAGGGAGCAAGAGACCAAGGGAAGGGAGGGGTAGAGAGGCAGAGGTTTGAGAGAAGTTGAGGAGGGAGGAAAGAGATAGAGACATCTTTCTGCTTGTAAGGGCTTTCTCAAGACTCTTTAAAGTGGTATGATGATACTTTAAATGCGTAGTGCAGATGGGGCCCAAAGTTCTACAAAGAATAAACCTACTGAAATTAGTAAGGTCAAGGTCAAGGAGCCCTGGGCAGTTAAGTCCAGTCAAAGGCAACTATGGGGTTGCGGTGCTCCTCTCGCTTTCAGGCCGAGGGAGCTGGCATTTGTCCACAGACAGCTTTCCGGGTCATGTGGCCAGCAGGACTAAACCACTTCTGGCGCAACAGAACACTGTGAGCACATGGAAACGCTGTTTACCTTCCTGCCACAGCGGCACCTATTTATCTACTTGCACTGGTGTGCTTTCGAACTGCTAGGTTGGCAGGAGCTGGGACAGAGCAACGGGAGCTCACCCTGTCGCAGGAATTCAGACTGCCAGCCTTCTGATCAGCAAGCCCAAGAGCCTCAGTGGTTTAGACCTCATTAGTGGACCCAAGCTAGCTGTGTTTATTAACTTCAGCTGGTCTGTTCTGAGTAGGAAGTATCAAAGTCCACCTTTAGACTGCAATGGTCCAAATTCAAATCTCTCCCTGGCCATGAAATTCACATGGGCTCATGACTGCCTCTCATCCTGACCTTCCTCATAAGGTAGTCTCAGGGGTAGGAGCAAGAATCACGATACCACCTTGGGTTCCTTGGAGGAAAGACAGAAGGCTACCCCCCGTTTTATATGGTCATCTAACCCAGCAGCCTTATCACCACAGCAAATCCCATCGCCAAAGTATGCATCATACAATTTGGTACTTTTATTGTCTCTAAAGGTGGAGGTACATCAAATAACCCTCATATAGCTTGGCTAATGCAGGAGGATGGGAGTGTTGATGCTGGCCAAAGGCTCCAAAGTTGGCGTGTGCTTTTAATGTATGGTGCAGATATAATGCTGTCTGTTGGCTGGGGGGGGGGGCAGGAGGATGGGAAGCTGGGGGGAAGGTTGCACAGGCATGCAATAGAGTGCCTGGAATCCAAACCAGTCTATTTTCTTCACCCTTTCGTTCCTGTTTTGAGCTTTTGCAGGCTGTTTGAAATGCATGCCTGTGCTCCTTCGTTTTATGAAGTATGACTCTCTCTCAAAGATGCAACAGAAAATTGTCCCAGAAGACAATACAAAGAAGGAAAAACAAAAACAAAACAAAGGCAGTGGTTGGAGAGGAGCACGGGACTTTCTGTATGTCAAAATAAGTGTTTCTCCATTTCTAACACTTGCTGGTTTTATTTTGGACAGTGAGGCTGCAGTCCTATCCCTACTTAGCCGCGATGTTGGGAAGGGTGAAGCAGCCAATTTCGATTTATTTCCATTTCTTATTTTGCAGATCTTAAGTTCAGATCTCCACATTTCTACGCTGGTTTGTGGCTTTTGCTTTTTTTGTGTGAAAATTCATGAAAATTCTACTGTGAATTTCTCTTAATATACACATGTTCGCAAATGCATTTTTCCCTAGTATGAATGCTTTTGCAAAGTAATTTGGCGTAGCATGTTTTTATATGTGATCTTTCATGGACAGATGGTTTCTTATGCACACAGACTTTTCCCCAGTCTATGCATTTTTGTAAACATGACTTGACTGCAGAACTGCATTGAAAAATCTGGAGAGATCGCGGCCTTAAAAAAAAGAAGACGACTTTTTTTGGGATGAGAGTGCAATGCAAGAGCGTGTGAGATCGCAGCACCCAAAATGTCTGCCAATATCTCGTGCAAAAAAGCTCAAGTTCTTTCTCAACAGCCAGTTTCAACCTAAGTTATGTTAGGGGCAGACAGATGTGTTCAGGTGGATTAGTATACCTGAAGGAGCGTCTACACCCCCATCGTTTAGCCCGGACACTGAGGTCCAGCTCCAAGGGCATTCTGGCGGTTCAATCACTGCAAGAAATGAGGTTACAGGGAACCAAGCAGAGGGCCTTCTCGGTGGTGGCACCCACCCTGTGGAATGCCCTCCCAGCAGATGTCAAGGAAATAAACAACTATCTGACTGTGAGAAGACCAGATGTCTTCTAAAAGTCAGATAGATGTTTTTTTCCCTTGACATCTGATGGGACGGTGTTCCATAGGGCGGGCGCCATACTGAGAAGGCCCTGTTTAGGGAAGTTTTTATTGTTTGATGTTATATCGTGTTTTTAATATTCTCTTGGGAGCCGCCCAGAGTGGCTGAGGAAACGCGGCTGAATGGGCAGGGTATAAATAATAAATTGTTGTTGTTATTATTATGCTGGACTGGATGGGCTTCTGGGTCTGCCAATACAGAGCAGGCCCCTCTATATTGTTATGAGAGTCCCAAGGGCCAAATTGAGGGGGCTGGAGGGTTGCTTTTGGTCTGTAGACATGAGGTTCCGCACCCTTGAAAGATGGCCTCACCCAGACCAACTCCAGCTCTCTTCATCCATTGGTTGCTGTAGATATTCAGGTTGACAGCAGAGGGGCGATCCATCTCCTGAAGAGTTCCATTGACCTCTTTCCTTTCTCTTGGCAAGATCCAGGGGGATTGCTTTTTGCCTCTCTATGCTGTATTTATGAGTAAAACTTGGGGGCTGCCATCTGGCTGCTTCTGTGAGCGCTAAATCAACTTTTGAACAAAATGCAGGCATCTGGGCAGGGAGTGGGGTGTGTGGGGGGGAATGCTGTGGGAAGTAATCTAAATCCCCAGCATTTACATTCCCGATTCCCCCAGTGCCGTTGGGATACTCCGCGGAATGCGGATCAGCCATTCGTTTAGCATAATTCAGTTGGGGCTATTGAGATAATGAATGTACATATTGCCATTGCTCTTCGTAGCATCTGTCTCTGAGGAATAATGATCTGCCCACAGCTGTTTCTGTGTTGGGTGCAAGGGACTTGGGAATAATGTGGGGCAGGACATGCATTTTTCAGATGGTAGTAACAGCGGCAGTAGCAGCAGCAATAAAAACAATAGGAGAAGGAGAAGGGGCAATGGAGCACACTGGTTAGAGCAGAGCTGGGGGATTCTTGTATATTTTTTATGTTGGTGAAAACAACATAAGCATTCATTATATCTAGTCCAGTGTTGCCTGCGCCAAAGTTTCCCCAACTGCTGACCATGCCCATTATCTTCATTCATGTGACCAATAGTGTGTCTGCAAAAATAGAATTAAAATCCATAGAGCACAATGTGTAACAATTGCTAGGGCAGGGATAGAAACCATTTAAGTCGTCCACCAAGAACCTCAGCAATTTTTGATTGATCCATGGGGGAAGAAACGACTTTGGGAACCACTGGTCTATACTGACTGACCGAGGTTCTCCAGGTCTCAGTAGTCAGCCCTAGACATAGGAGTCAACTCTTAGGGGCCAAGGTCGCTTCAGCCCCTCCCCCCACCCCCAATATTTGAGGGGGCCAATTTCCAAAGTTGATGGGCATTGGCAACAGATTTATGTATAAGCTAAACAAGCTACAGCTTAGGGCCCCACTCTCTTGGGCCCCCCAAAAAAAATTAAAGGGAAAAAAACCTGGATGTACATTTCCAAAATATAAGATAGAAAACAAATAAAATAAAACCTACATACAGCAACAGTGGCAAATGTCTTTAGATACCTAGTAGGTTCATAAATAGGGATGCGGGTGGCGCTGTGGGTTAAACCACAGAGCCTAGGACTTGCCAATCAGAAGATTGGCGGTTCGAATTCCCGCGACGGGGTGAGCTCCCGTTGCTCGGTCCCTGCTCCTGCCAACCTAGCAGTTTGAAAGCACATCAAAGTGCAAGTAGATAAATAGGTACCGCTCCGGCGGGAAGGTAAATGTCGTTTCCATGCACTGCTCTGGTTTGCCAGAAGCGGCTTAGTCATGCTGGCCACATGACCCGGAAGCTGTACGCCGGCTCCCTCAGCCAATAAAGCGAGATGAGCACCGCAACCCCAGAGTCGGCCACAACTGGACCTAATGGTCAGGGGTCCCTTTACCTTTACCTTTTAGGTTCCTAAATTACCACATAGCATATATTCAACACAAAAAACAGCGACAATTTGTTGTTGACAAAGGACAGCTGGACATAGAAAGGGCCCCATTACCTTCAGTAGTTTAGGGCCTTATCAAACCTAAATCCAGCCCTGGGCATTGCTATTCAAGTTGTGTGTGTTTGCCGTGTCTTGTGATCAATTATGTATCAGCCTGGATAGCTCAGTTGGCTAGAGACAAGGTTGCAGGTTCGATCCCTGCATGGGACAGATGCCTATTCCTCCATTGGATGGGGGGTTGGACTAGATGATCCTCAGGGTCCCTTCCAACTCTACAGTTCTATGATTCTATGTGGATACACTCCCCTATTTTGAGATGCCAAGGATTGAAACTGCTAGGTTCTGCATGCCAAGGAGATGCTCTGCAAAGCAGGTGCACGGTGCCTTTCCCAGAATGCATACTGTCACTGAATTGCGCCTGATTCCAAGCCATCCCTTGAGTTACAAACAGGAGTGCCAACTTGGCCCCACAACTATGGGTGCCCGGGGCCATGGGTACCATGCAGCGTGTATGGCCCTTCTTGAAGCAATGATTCTTCAACATCAACTTCGTTGGACTGGTCATGTTGTGCAGATGCCTGATGATCGTCTTCCAAAGCAACTACTCTATTCCCAACATAAAAATGGAAAGCGTAATGCTGGTGGTCAACAAAAGAGGTTCAAAGACTCTCTCAAGGCAATTTTTAAAAAACGTAGTATAAACACCAACAATTGGAAAACACTTGCCTGCGAGCGCTCCAGTTGGAGAACAGCCTTTACCAAAGGTGTCATGGGCTTTGAAGACACTCAAACTCAGGACACGAGGGAGAAATGTGCTAAGAGGAAGGCATACTTGGCAAATCCACACCATGATCAACTCCTGCCCGGAAACCCATGTCCCCACTGCAGAAGGACGTGTGGATGCAGAATTGGCCTCCACAGTCTCTTATGGACTCTTTGGCTTCTTTGATAGCCAAAGAAGAAGAAAGATCCTGACACCGAAATTTGTGGGTGCCCAGCTCCTTCATGCGGAGTTTTGTGGGTGCTCAGGCACCCAGGGCTCCAGGGAGTTGGCACCTATGATGGCAAACATAGTCTTTGCTCTCCCTGACAAAAACCCACCCCTTTACCGTGGTGTGTGGTACATCTTATGAAGAGTTAGGGCTGGAGTTCACTGGTAGTCTAGACAGTCGTTCCAAACAGGAGGATTCCAGTGACAGAGTAATAGTGTAATAGCAACAAATAATACATCTTGGGCATGAGCCATTTCCGTGATCAATATCATCTAATCAGTGTCGTTTTCTCCTTAGTTGTGAAGAATAGGGAGCCCGAGGGCTCTTGTCTGCTAAGCAATTTGATTCGATTTGGCAATTTGATTCGCCTGGCAATTGATCTTTGTGACAAAATGGATGCCCTTTCGTCTCCCCACAGTTCCTTAATTAAACACTATCTCTTTCTGTCTTCACCCGGCGAGCAACAGGTTGGATTCAACCTAATCCAAACGGGAGGGGAAGAGGGCAGAACTGGAACCTGGATCTTCCTTTTTGAAAGAGGCAAGTTGCTTAACCACCACGGCGGCGGTGAGTGGAGCTCAGTTGGCAGGAAAGAAGATTGTCAGCCTCTGAATCACAGCCAGTATTTGCTGGTAGGGTGAAAGGCAGGGAGGCAAACAGTAGGTGGCAGCAGAGTGAAGGATAGCCAGTGGGGGCTGTCTGAGAGCAGACTGAGGTCAGTGGGGCAGTGCCCCATTTGCCCATATGGACCAAACTTCACTGCTTGCAATTGCAGAGGAGCAAAAACACGAAGCTTTCATTCCAGATTTAAAAGAGTCAGGATTAGGGATGTGTGACTCTGTCCATTTTGGTTTCTTCCAATCTTAAGATCAGCTCTCCACATTTCCACATCAAGCTTGCAATAAATAATAAAAAAAAGATTCATGTGATAATTCAGCAGGATTCTAGTGTGAATTTCTCCTCATATACCCAAATTTGTATGCCCTTTTGCTAACGCACAGATGTTTCCAAAGCAATCTCCCCTAATATAATGCATTATTGCATGTTGTCTTCACTGCCACAAGCATTTGTATGCACTCTTGACACTAGTATACACACTTGTGTACACGTGACTTGGCTTGAGAATGGCACTGCAACATTTAAAGAAGAATGGATTCTGAAGAATGGCTGTGATTCAGTCTTCATAAAAGGTAAAGGTAAAGGTACCCCTGCCCATACAGGCCAGTCTTGCCAGACTCTGGGGTTGTGCGCCCATCTCACTCAAGAGGCCAGGGGCCAGCGCTGTCCGAAGACACTTCCGGGTCACGTGGCCAGCGTGACATCGCTGCTCTGGCAAGCCAGAGCTGCACACGGAAACGCCGTTTACCTTCCCACTAGAAAGCGGTCCCTATTTATCTACTTGCACCCAAGGGTGCTTTCGAACTGCTAGGTTGGCAGGCGCTGGGACCGAGCAACGGGAGCGCACCCCGCCGCGGGGATTCGAACCGCCGACCTTTCGATCGGCAAGCCCTAGGCGCTGAGGCTTTTACCCACAGCGCCACCCGCGTCCCCTCAGTCTTCATAGTATGCTGCAAAAGAGAATGAGGCAGTTTTGCTTTCAAATGTGAATTGAATAAAATTCCTTCCCTGGCCCTAGTCAGGGCACATGAGAAGTGCTCCAGGAGAGAGCCACCTTGGCCTCCTGCGTAAAAGCTAATTTTACTCTTGAGTAAAATTTACACGTGAGTAAATTTTACTCTTGAGTAAAATTTAGCTCAATAAAACCTTATGGGGTTGCATCCAATCCTATGGCTTTTATCAAGTTATTTGTTCATTTCATACTGCTTGATTGTAATCCCCCCCAAAAAACCTCCTTCATGTGGTTTAAGAAAAGGATAAACCAGTAAAAGACAATTAAAATACTAAAAAAAAAAATACCAGCAATAACGCCCCCCCCATAGCATTCTAAAAATCTGGGTAAACTCTGTTAAACTCAGAGGAGACCTATTACAATTAAGTAACTCAAGTTAGTCATGCCCATTCTTGGCAGCGGGTCTACTCTGAGCAGGGCTCTAACTCCAATTTAGTTTTTCACATTCTTATCATCTGTGAGGATGTGTGGCGGTTTTGCATGCTTCTAGATCTCTGTAATCTTTTAAAGGAGGTGCTTACTCCATAAAAAAGTCTGAAAAACCCGAACATATTCTGCATATTAGGTAAACTGAAAGTGAGGGAGTGAGGAGAGTTAGGAAAGAAGAAGTTTTATCCTTAATTGTTAAAAGCCTTCCGATTTCAACCCAAATTCCATCTCCCAACACTGTTATTTTCTTCTTCTTCTTCTAAATTTATTGGGTTTAATGATAACCTTTCGGGAACAAAGAGCCTGGGGGATTTAATGTGCCACGTGAGAGCGAAAGGAAGACAAGATTTCTCTCCAATGCGGCGGGTAATTGAAAGAGGGTCCGGATGCTGCTTGGGGGGGGGGGGGATTTGGAATTAATAGTGAGGATTTCAGCACCAAGACGCTTTCAAAACATCTTAGAGAGGTAATCACCCTTAGCCTTGCCACAGGGCGCCTTCCATCGATGTCCCTCAGGCATCAGCTGCCGTCGCAAGCCCTCGCTCACAATGAGCGAGTTAGCAGTGCAGAAGGAATCCTTTAATGCTTCTGGGTTTATAAAATAACCATGGTTTCTATTCAAGAGTGGAAGGGTTGGACTCCCTCCCCCACTTATCCTAAACTGCACCCAGGGCTGGATTTAGGTTTGATGAGGCCCTAAGCTACGGAAGGTAATGAGGCCCTTTATATGTCCAGCTGTCCTCTGCCAACAACAAATTGTTGCTTTTTTTGTGTTGAATATATGCTATATGGTAAATTACGGACCTAATAGGTATCTCAAGCCATTTGCACGTAACAAAATGTGTGTTTTATCAAAGTAATTGTTGAGCTGAAATACAATTAAGAAGAAGTATATTAAATAGTGAAATACAATTAAGAAGAAGTATATTAATAGCAAAATAATTATTAAGCTCTAACTTAAAATGATTTTTTTAAAATTAATAACAAATTTAACAATGCAAACACATTGGCATTTGGCAATGGGAAAAGTTCCTTTAGAAACACAATTTACAAAGTCTCATTATTTTTTTGGGGGGGGGGGCCAAGAGAGTGGGGCCCTAAGCTATAGCTTGTTCAGCTTACAGTGGTACCTTGTCAAAACAAAAAAATTCCTTCCAGTAGCACCTTAAAGACCAACTAAGTCAGTTCTTGGTATGAGCTTTTGTGTGCATGCACACTTCTTCAGATACCAAGAACTCATACCAAGAACTGACTTAGTTGGTCTTTAAGGTGCTACTGGAAAGAATTTTTTTGTTTTGACTATGGCAGACCAACACGGCTACCTATCTGTAAGTGGTACCTTGTGTTACATACGCTTCAGGTTACAGACACTTCAGGTTATAGACTCCGCTAACCCAGAAATAGTACCTCGGGTTAAGAACTTTGCTTCAGGATGAGAACAGAAATAGTGCTCCAGCGGCGCGGTGGCAGCAGGAGGCCCCATTAGCTAAAGTGGGGCTTCAGGTTAAGAACAGTTTCAGGTTAAGAACGGACCTCCAGAACGAATTAAGTTCTTAACCCGAGGTACCACTGTATATGTAAATCAAGCACTGGCTGCACCTGCAAGAACAGACGTTTGTGCGTAGTCAAGAGGTGGGGGGCATTTTTTTTCAAACCAAGGGTCTCGTCTGGTGGCCGTGGTAGTGAAGCAAAAATGGGCAGAGCAGCAAATGTCAATTTCAACTTTTTGTCCGGCTTCTTCCCTCTCGCAAACCCAACTCTGTCCTTGATCCAGGCTAGCGAGAGTTGAAAGGCACATTTCAACCAAGCGAACAAGTACAGTCATACCTCGGGTTGAATATGCTTCGGGATGAGCACGTTCGAGTTGCGCTCCATGGCAGCCCGGAAGTAACGGAGCACGGGTTTCGCTGCTTGCGCATGCACAGACACTCAAAATGACATCACGCGCATGCGCAGAAGCGGCTAAAAGCGTCACACGTGTGCGCAGACGTGCCATCGCTGGTTATGTTTGCTTCTAGATGTGAACGGGGCTCTGGAACGGATCCCGTTCGCATCTAGAGGTACCACTGTACCCAAGGAACACACAAGGCAGAGTTGGTGAAGGATATCTGCTGATATTCTTCCTTCCTTTCCCCAAACTTCCATGTCAATTACATTAGAATTTTAGAGGTACCTTCCAATGCTACAATTCTACAATTCCATGATTTGCAAAGCTATCATCTGTTATTTCTCTTTATTGAACTGTCTCAGGTTACAGTGGGACAGGATTGTGATGCAATCCTATGCATGTCGCTGCAGAAGCACATGATATGGAGTGTAACTGGGCTTTCTCCCAGGCAAGTGTGTATAGGATTGCACCTTTGATGGATCTGATTTTACTTTAGGAGTCCCTTTGCTGCCCATCTTTTTTCTCTTTTAAAACATTAACCCGCCACTGTCAGATTTACAGAGGGAAAATCTCTCTCTTTCTCGCCTTGCCTCCAGTGCTGCTTGTCGGAAAGGATGAGGGCGAAAGCGGCTTTTCTTCTTTTGTAGTGCGATGCTATTCTCAACGGGATTTCGCACGGAAGGGAATGAAATTGGAGCGGAAGGGAGGCAAGCGTGGGGGGGGGGGAGCCAAGGCAGAAAATGCTCATTTGTTAAATAAAAAGGTACAGGGACACATGAGTGAGTCAAATAGATGATGGGAGCTCATCTTTGTTCTGCCTCTTTCTCCATGTCTCTCTAGATTTTAATTATCTGGCCATCTGCATATTTTCTTTCTGTAACCTCAAAATGCATTTGTCCTTAGCCTGGGGAAATCAGAGACTTGGGGTTGGTGGGAGCCTACTTGTGGAACTTCTGTCTTGCTTTGCTGTGCTTCTGAAGACCCAGTAGCCAATGTTGCAAATGCCATTGGTATATATTATTTATTTATTTCCTGCCCATCTGGCTGGGTTTCCCCAGCCACTCTGGGCGGCTCCCAACAGAATATTTACAACACGATAAAACATCAAACATTAAAAACTTTCCTAAACAGGGCTGCCTTCAGATGTCTTCTAAAAGCCAGATAGTTGTTTATTTCCTTGACATCTGATGGGAGGGCGTTCCACAGGCTGGGCGCCACTACCAAGAAGGCCCTCTGCCTAGTTCCCTGAAACCTCACTTCTTGCAGGGAGGGAACCGCCAGAAGGCCCTTGGAGATGGACCTCAGTGTCCAGGCTGAATGATGGGGGTGGAGACGTGCCTTCAGGCATACCAGGCTGAGGCCGTTTAGGGCTTTAAAGGTCAGCACCAACACTTTGAATTGTGCTTGGAAACGTACTGGGAGCCAATGAAGGTCTTTCAGGATTAATGTTATGTGGTCTCGGCAGCCGCTCCCAGTCACCAGTCTAGCTGCCACATTCTGGATTAATTGTAGTTTCAGATTGTATGTGCACACTGATATATCAGGTGTCAAGAGTGCTTCCCAGCCAAAGGATTGCACACGGCAGATGCTTAACTCTTTTTGGTCAAAGATAACACAGTCACTTCTACAGCTCTGCATACCTACTCACACCATTTAGCATCTAGGCAGCTATTTCCAGGTCTCTGAAGCAGTTGGAGCCACAGACTAGACTTCTGCGACCTTCCTGTTGTGTTGACTGGGAGCTCAGCTCCTTTCTAGAATTCAAAATCCATTTACCCATTAACTGCTGTTCTATCATTCTAAGCATGCATGTCTTATGCAGCTGGCTTCAGTAGGCAGTGTTCGAGTAAATCTCCAAAATCTCAAGTCTACACTGCCCTGATGTAAAATGTGGTTTTGCTTTGGGTGAATCTACAAAACAAAAACGAAACATATTTTCCAATGGGGAGTACTTTCTTTCATTTTCTTTTAAAAGCGGTTCAAGTTAAGCCTCTCCTTATTCATTCACAGCTTGATCAGTTTAATTTGGAAAGAGCCGGTTTGCCGGAGAATGAGGAAGCTCTCTGCTATTTAAATCTATCAGGGAATAATTATCACCCAAGTTGCACACTGATTTGCTATTTAGTGGGAACGAAGAGTGGCTGACTTCACCACTGGCACAAAAGACGTAAACACACACACACACACACACACACACACACACACACAGCGAGTGAAATGGTCCCGGCTAATTGTGCCTTCTTGCCTTTGCATCAAATCCCCCATTGAATGAGAAATATTGCAGAGTCCCTTTGCAAACACCCTTCCCAATTTGGCAATGACCCCCAGAGGCTGAAAAGTCCTAATGCACTTTTCCCATCCCATTTCTTGCCTATTCAGTAATTATGTACACCATATTAATTCAAGAATGGGGAATTCTGGCCTTTTGTTCTTGCCTTCTAGACTCTCCTCAACTGCACCCCTCACTGAACATCCTCCTTGGTGATTTTTGCCTGCTTAAAATATCTCTCTGGATTCTGATAAGGCCTTTTGCTTTTCTGAATGTGGGAATCTGAAAGGTCTGTTAGAGGAGGTAGAACCTAGGTAAAGGGACCCCTGACCATTAGGTCTAGTCATGGACGACTCTGGGGTTGCAGAGCTCATCTCACTTTATTGGCCTAGGGAGCCGGCGTACAGCATGACTAAGCCACTTCTGGCGAACCAGAGCAGCGCATGGAAACACCGTTTACCTTCCCAACGGAGTGGTACCTATTTATCTACTTGCACTTCGTGCTTTCGAACTGCTAGGTTGGCAGGAGCAGGGACCGAGCAATGGGAGCTCACCCCATCACAGGGGATTTGAACTGTCAACCTTCTGATCGGCCAGCTCTAGGTTCTGTGGTTTAACCCACAGCGCTATCCGCATCCCAGGTAGAACCTAGCCGGCCAATAAATAATTACATTTCTTGCTCTGTCCACTTTTGCCTCTGCTCCTACCCACCACTAGCATGCGACCCCTGGAAGGCATCCCTAAAGGGTCAAAATAGGTTCCCTACCCCTGCATTAAATGATATCTAAGAGGAGGTGTTGGCAGGGATGTGTTGTAATATGGTTGCATCAATGCTGTCCTATCAGTGGCTGGTCAATGGCAACTTGAATTCATTTTATTTAACTAATTTATATACTGCTTTACTAGTCTTGTACAGTGTACAAGAAATACAATACAGAAAAGGTCCGCGGGAATGTTCAGGGTGGCAGGAGAGAACATACTGTTTATTAATATCCTTCCTAACTTGCACTATCAAGTTCCTTCATGTAGCAGAGTTATATTCCCCTTTTACATGCACAGCAGATAGCTGGCTGCAACCTCTGGTGAGCTTCTCACTGTTGTCTCAGATTGAATTGTATGTTCATGATACGTTCCCTTGAATCCCTCTTAAAAATGCCACCATCTTTGAATAAGAAGTTTACTCACATCAGTTCACAGTTGGATTCCTAAAGGCAGACTTAGTTACAAATATGTACATGTGGATCTACCGCCATATGGGGGAATAATCCCAGTGCTTCTGTTAGCTGAGAGCTAGCAGAGCAGTCCTAGTTAAAAAGCTGACTGAACGGAGAAGGAAGTCAAAAAGAAGAAGTGTGCTGTGTGACTCATCCTTTTGTTACCTGGACAGGTTAGGTCATGTCCACCTTTTATCACATGCAAAAGGAAAGATGCTCCAGCCAGGAGGAACAGGAAGTTTTGCCTGGCTGGACCAAACATTCCCTCGCATGTCTTCTTTAGCATTGCAAAGAATGTTGTACTTGACTGCTTCTCATGAATCACATCCCACAAGGTCAACACTAGTTAAAAAGATAAGACCAGAGTTCAAACCCTTCAGCCCAGTTCTGTTCTGGCCTGTGAATAAACAAGAGTGTCTGAAGAGAGCCAGTGTGGTGTAGTGGTTAAGAGTGGTAGTCTTGTAATCTGGGGAACCGGGTTCATGTCTCCGCTCCTCCACCTGCAGCTGCTGGGTGACCTTGGGCCAGTCACACTTCTTTGAAGTCTCTCAGCCCCACTCACCTCACAGAGTGTTTGTTGTGGGGGAGGAAGGGAAAGGAGAATGTTAGCCAGTTTGAGACTCCTTCGGGTAGTGATAAAGCGGGATAGCAAATCCAAACTCTTCTTCTTCTTCTTCTTCTTCTTCTTCTTCTTCTTCTTCTTCTTCTTCTTCAATTAAAATGCTGCTGACAGAGGCAGATTTAGGGCAACGGAACCGGTTCCATTGCCCTGGGGGCTAAGCCTAGGGGCACCACAACTATGACATAGTGAATAGAGCAGAGCAGAAGATGAGAGGCAGTGAGGGGCATGCCCCACATTTGGGACTCACACAGGGCAGCACTGAAATTTGAAAGAGCAAAGTTTGCCCTGCTGCTGGAATTTTTAAAAAGTATTCAGTAGGCACTAGAAATTCAACAGGGTCTGGGGTCTCGGTCTCTCTCTCTCTCTTGCCATATCATTTTAATTTTTTTTTTACAATAATGCTTTCAATTACAATCTCTCCTCTTATATTATACAATTTGACTTTTTAGGGCCATGGCTTCCTTCAAACCTTCCTTATTATTTTCTATCTTTCATTTCAAATTTCTGCATTTTCACTACTTAACTATTGCTTTCAAATAAAAAAAACCCATCAAAACATCATATTTTCTTATTCTTCTCTGCAGTGATTTTTATACCTTTCCTTACAAAGCTTCTTGCAATCCTACCAACGTGTTTGATTGACTACAATTGTCATTCAAATAATTTACACATTTAGTCTAGTCCTTGATGAACTTCTGGTCCCGCTGTTCTCAGATTCTTCTCGTCATTTTGGTCAGTTCTGCATACTCCAGGGGGTCTATCTGATCTCAACTGGAAGGGGGGCACATGTAATTTGCCCCACATTATTCAATTCATAGCTCCCGGTGGATCCAAGCTGTGCATCTGAGACGTGGGAGACCACAGACAGTGACTTCCTCTAAGATTTCAATGATTGGGCAGGGATCTGGGATCTGGCAGTCACTGAGGCATCCTGGACCGAAGTTGTTAAGGACCTTGTAAATTAATACAAGAACCTCAAACCTGGCTGGTGCCGTATGAACAGCCAATGAAAGCTTTTGAGCTCCAGAGCTACATGCTGGCAAGAGTGTGTTCCCTTCAACAGTGCAGCTGCAGTATTTTGCACCAGCTGGAGCCCAATTGTCTTCCTCTGCTTGTTGAGAAAGCTCCTTCAGGCTGCCGTGAATCTCCAGAAGAAGACTCAGCTAAAGCATCTCAGGTGGCAGTATTAGGAAAGGCCTTTGTATCTTGGAGAGCTGCTTCGAGGCAAGGAACATGATACTGGGCTCCATAGACCTAGGAATGGGGAAGAAATTCGATCCCGTTTGCATTTAAAGGCAAAATTACCTCATTCACATTTTCTGAAACAACACGAGAACAGAAGCATCGCCAACCTCCAAAATGCACTCATTTTTGAGTTTTGCAATGCAGTGCTCCAGCCAAATAATGTATACGAAAATACATACAATTGGTGTAAATTGTGCATCAAATTGCATGATAAATGAATGAACGATAGAATCCATAGAGTTGGAAGGGACCCTGGTAGCACCTGATTTCTCGCATCACCAGTGGATTGGACTAGATCAGCGGCGGGAAGCTTTTCCAGCCTGTGGATCACTTCCGGAGGCAGCAGGGCAGCGGTGGGTGGAGCCAGAGGTAAAAGTGGGTGGGAGCAGTCAAATACAACATTCCTTGGTTTCCTAGAGTGGTCATGCAGGGGATGTTTGGTCCACCCAGTTGAAACTTCCTGTTCCTCCTGGGTTGGAGCATTCTTCCTTGCATGTGACTAGTGGGTGGGCGTGACCTTTCCAGACCTGGTAAAAGGCCAAGGCATGCTGCCTCTCTCTCTCCCTTTTCCATCTTCCTTTCATCCTGCAAACTTCCCGGACTGCTAACTGCCATCACTAGGTCAACCCACATATGGGGCAAACCTGTTTGTATATGCTTGTAACTTTAAGCCTTAAGCCTGCCTTCAGGGATCACACTGTGCTCTGCCTGATCGTGAGTAAACTTTCTTTTTATCGCTTATGAAAAGGACTGTGGTGTCTTTATTCTTTTAGGAGGGATTCAAGGGGGTCTTACCAGGAAAATATTAGAACACATTTCAATCTGGACAAGCCAGATTTAATTGCTTATTGTCTTAAGAAACTCACACGAGTTTGCAACTAGTTTTCTGCTGTGTAAAGGAGAATGCACTCTGCTAAGTAAAGGAACTTGCTAGTGCAAGTTAGGAAGGATATTAATAAACAATACATCCCCTCCTTCCACCCTGAACATTCCCACAGCATTTACCTCTAGGAGGTGACATTCCAGCCATTTCTACATGCACACTTCCATCCAAGGAAGCAAGAAGCATCATTTGAGGTTGAGGACACATTCCAGTTAGGCGCAAACACTTAACAAGGATGTGGAGGAAGACTAGTAAGGAATGTGGCCTGTGGAGAGTGCCAAGGGCCAGGTGAAGAAGCCTGGAGGGCCACATCCATTCCTTAGAGCAGGGTTTCTCAAATTTGGGTCTCCAGCTGTCGTTGGACTGCAACTCCTGTCATGCCTAGCCAGCAGGACCTGTGTTCAGGGATGGTGGGAATTGTAGTTCCAAAACAGCTGGAGACACAAGTTTGGGAAACTCCGTCTTAGAGCTACCCCATCCCTGGACTAGATGATTTTCCAATTCTGAGATTCTGTAAGGATGAAAGCTATCTCTCTGGTATGTTGGGCCCAGCTGGTTTTGGGCTTAGCGTATTGATGAACTGGCTGATGAGAGAGAAGGAAAGAAAACTTTTGGGAAAAGTCCTAAGCATCTCGTCCCTCTTGGGATTGGTTAATTTTCTCGGCTCTCTCTGCAATTAGTCTGCCTAGCCTTTTTCTTCTCCCTAAAAAAAGAGACAAGCGCTGATTTGTTGTTTGGGGGAAATGATGCAGAAGGCAGTGAAATAATAATAAAAACAAACCTCCGATGGGAATTCGAAGTGCAATGCCATCTGCCTTCATTACGAGCAGTCAGAGGGAATTACACGCTATCTCCCAGTGGTGGAGAAATCTGATAAACAGATAAATTTCATGGTAAAGCTGGACCCTCTGGCAGATGTTAGTTGGCCACTGCGAAGAAGGGAAAGGCAGAGTTTGGAGCCACCTAGAAATGACTTGTTGAGTGAAGGAATATTGCATATTGGGGCTGTTATGTACTGAAGTTCTCACCCTGGGCCAGCAGGGGGATACTGTAGATAGTTATGCAAATGAAGGATTGAAAGTGACGTTCAGTGATTGGATAGTTTGTATGCAAATGAAGGATCGAAAGTGACGTTCAGTGATTCGATAGTTTTAGAAAGTTGTTACAGTAACAAGGTACTGGAGCTCTATATAAGCAGGCTGACTGAGCCCTTCATCTCAGTTCAGTTCTGGCCTCAGAATAAAGAAGAGCTGTTTGAAGAATCGCTGTGTCGTCTGATATGCTCGCCCACAACTTAACAGGGGCCATGTTTTAGGAAGGGAGAGAATGCCTCAGGTTGACTCCCTCCAGCCTGTCAAGACTTAAGATTCCTCCCCCCCCCCCGACAAACACCATTTTTCATCCGATTATCACCAGGGCAGCAACCTTTAATCAGTTGATTAACCAGCTCTGGTTGATTAATTGTTGGAGGCTAATAAGAGCAAATTTGAACCAGTTGGGCTGCAAGCTTAAGGACATGAGAAGTGATTTGGTCCCATTGTGCTATTGCCACAAGGAATTAGAAGAAAGAATGTAATAAACATTGCCCAAGGGTGTTGAGTCTGATGGGGCGAGCTAGCTAGCCGCTAGTCTGGATGGGACTTCTGATGTGTGATGGACCGGTCCTGGGTCTGGCTCCTGATGAGTGGGAGCTGGTGTTTCTACCAGCCAATCAGGAAGGAGGAGGAGGAGAGAGAGAGAGAGAGGAATTTAAGTTAGATGCTATCTGTTAAAACCACATATTTAATCAGGGTGGGAGTCTCTGCTTTCATAATTGCAGGGGGTGGACTGGATGGATCCTTCCAACTCAGGATGCCTTCCAACTGCCCCCACCTTTTGACAGCCCCAGATTGCTCCAGATGCCTTGACTCATCTTGGACAAATCCTGAATCAGCTTGAATTGATTGATGATCTGGGATTTGCCCAGACCGGGTGCACAGCCTGACTGGCCTAAGATCACCTGGTAAAGTTTTCAGATGGGTGGAGGGTTAGGACAGCGAAATTAGGGACAGAATTATTTTATTTCCAATAGCTGATGTTGTGAACCGTCATAGTGTTTGTCTTGCAGATATTTCAGGTCAGCCTAGAAATGTCATAAACTTTACAAACTTGTGTTTCATGGCCCCATTGTCTGCCACCTTTTTTCCTATACCATTCTCCTGTGTGTATCTGCCTTAGCCCTTAGGTGCTGGGCTATTAATGTTCCTACCACAATAAATCTGTTCCTCCTTCAGACTCCTTTTTGCTTTTTGCTGTGAGAGATTCTGGTCCTTGTCTTGGGCTGGGGGTGGCCCATTCTTTCTCTTCTACTTTGTTGTCGAGCATGAAATTTGGGATTTTGCAGTTTCCGTCCTGTGAACAATCAGAACATTTTCAGAGCAGAAAACCCCGAAGGTGTGTGCCAATTAAAGCTAATGCACACCTGCTCAACGAGAGGAAAAAAACCTAATTTATTTTTGGGTGAGCTGCTCTTACATTATGTTCCTTTGAGATGTCTGCTTTCATGAACTTCACACGCTAAAGCCAGAACGATTTGAGGCCTTGCGGGAACAAGTCCCAAAGAACTGCACAGCGCCTGAGCTGTTGTAAGCCTTGTAGTTAATGCAAATGATGGCAGTAGAGGATGCATTTACACACCCAGGACTTGGGCTAATATATATCTGTGGTTGGTGAGCAGCTATCCATGGCTTCCGCTTAAAAACATGCATAATCAGGGTTCCTGCTTTGGTTCCTCCCCTTTGGTTGATCTTCTGCATCTTGTAATGCTTGTCTTTTGTCACTAGGTGCCGCTAGAGTTCTGCCCCTAGAATGCTGGGCGTAATGCTTGCAAAGGGAAGCTGCCCATTTAGCCCCCAAAAGAGCTGCTCCTCCCAGAATTCTTCATGATTGAGAAGGACCAACTGTTGTAGTTCTTAAGCAGGAGTGCAAATGTAATAAACCAACAATTTTGGGGGTGGGAAGGAACCAGAAAAAGTATTTTCATGAGCTGACCTTTCCACCAGCAAAGTAATGACAAAAAGTAGTAAGCTCTGTTACAATGAAAGACTTGTACAGAATGCAGATAATGGAAACGAAAATTTGTGAGGCTCTTGCCCAGGAGTCAGCAAACTTTTTCAGCAGGGTCCGGCCCACTGTCACTCAGACCTTGTGGGGAGCAGACTATATTTTTTTTTTGGGGGGGGGGAATTAACTAATTCCTATGCCCCACAAATAACCCAGAGATACATTTTAAATAAAAGGACACATTCTACTCATGTAAAAACACGCTGGTTCCTGGACCATCCACGGACCAGATTTAGAAGGTGATTGAGCAGGATCCGGCCCCCGGGCCTTAGTTTGCCTACCCATGCTCTAGCCATAACCGACATGTGGTTAAAACAGCATGAGGAGGACCACACTAGCTCTGCCCAACTGTTCCTGTCCCCCCACCAAAAGCTGGAGGGCTGGATGTATGCACTGTGGAACTTTCTCTACTGGAGTGGGCTCCCTGCACAACCTTTGTCTTCCACAAGGAGATAGGACTTGCAGGAAGCCTTATCTTCTCAATATGTAGAAGGGGGTGAAGCTGTGAATGGGAATGCAGCAGAGAAGATGGTACCAATGGATTCCTTCCCTCCTCTCCCTTTCATAAAATGAGGCTCAGACAGCTGGGCTTTGGGCTGAATGACCAGAATATGGCTGACTTTAGCCTTCTGGCAATGAGGTGGCAAGAATTTCAGTAGGGAGAACTGCCACCCACTTGGTTGTGTTCTGGTTTGATGATGGAGCCATGAGGAAAGATGCAAAGCTGGAAGACCACAAAAAGCTCCGAGGGAGCTATAGAATCCCAAAAAAGGTTGGGAGCAGGCCTTCTGTGCCTTTGTCTCTAGGCTCCACCCCTTGAGAGCCTAAGTCAACCCTCTGTCCTGAAGAAGAACATCCCTCATATGTTCCTCACATGTACCACAGCCTCCCTCCTGGTGCACTCCTGAAATGGTGATGTGCAGGATGAGGCATCTCCTTATTCAGGGGAAGGGGGTTTCATTTAGGTCTTGGTTCTGGCCCTACAGACCTAGGTGGCCTGGTGGACCCTATAGCTTTCTCTGGAGCTTCTTGTCCAACCACCTCAGGCCCACTGGTCTCCCTGTCTTCCACAGTCACCTCTGACCCAGCTCCTTATCTGGTGCCCCTGCAGCCTCTGATTCAATGTCCAGATAAATAGGTTGTGACACCTGCTTCCCCACAAAAAAGGACCCAACATCCCCACACCGGTTTATGTGAATCATCCTGTCAAACATTGCTCTTTTCCCAGCTGCCAAGCCTTTCACGATCTCGGATGAGTCACATAGGGGAGCCCACCAAATCAGAGATCTCACATATGTGGGAAGATGCCATGATGTCACACGGCCAATCAGACTGGGATGCCTGATATCATCGCTGAGTGCAAGCCTGGGAAATTCTCAAAGGGAATGTTGTTTTGCTGGATATTTTATGCAGGGGCCAGGGGGGAAGAAAACTAGTTTTGACTGAAATGAAGAATGAGAGAGTTGGGTATGTTTAGCATGGATAATAATAATAATAATAATAATAATAATAATAATAATAATAATAATTTATTTATTTATACCCTGCACATCTGGCAGGGCTTCCCCAGCCACTCTGGGCGGCTTCCAACAAAGATTAAAAATACATTAAAATGTCACACACTAAAAACTTCCCTGAACAGGGCTGCCTTCAGATGTCTTTTAAATGTCAGGTAGTTGTTTATCTCTTTGACATCTGATGGGAGGGCGTACCACAGGGCGGGCGCCACTACTGAGAAGGCCCTATGCTTGGTTCCTATACCTTTGCTTCTCGCAGTGAGGGAACTGCCAGAAGGCCCTCGGCGCTGGACCTCAGTATCCAGGCAGAACGATGGGGGTGGAGATGCTCCTTCAGGTATAAGAAGAGACTAAGAGGAGATATGCCTGGCGTGCTCTGGTCCATGGGGTCACGAAGAGTCGGAAATGACTAAACAACAACAACAACAAGAGGAGATATGATAGCCAACTTCAGATATCTTAAGGACTGTCACGTGGAAGATGGAGCAAGCCTGTTTTCTCCTGCTCCAGTGGGGAGGGCCTGAACTAATGGCTCCAAGTTACAAGAAAGCCAGAAACTGCCTCAGCCCCTAGGAGTTTGTGCCTATGCCCAACACTCCTATACAGATCCTGTTTTTGCTGATAAAGAGTTAATTCCAACTTGCTCTGTGCAATTTACTGCTGGCTCGTTTCTGTCACATCCTGTATCATTTTAATAGTGAGAGCCATGCTCATGAACAGAGATTCGTAAAGGAGCAAAACAGCTCAATCGGTGTGTAGTTTGACTCTGATTGATTTGTGTGTCATTAGTGAAAGGCCTCCATCCACCATCCGCTCAATGACATCATTAGTTGTGATTCCTGCATTGCAGGGCGTGGGCCTAGATGAGCCAGTGTGGTGTAGTGGTTAAGAGCGGTAGACTTGTAATCTGGGGAACCGGGTTCGCTTCCCCACTCCTCCACATGCAGCTGCTGGCTGACCTTGGGCCAGTCACACTTCTTTGAAGTCTCTCAGCCCCACTCACCTCACAGAGTGTTTGTTGTGGGGGAGGAAGGGAAAAGGAGAATGTTAGCCACTTTGAGACTCCTGAAGGGGAGTGAAAGGCGGGATATCAAATCCAAACTCTTCTTCTTTTTCTTCTTTGGGTTCCCTTGTAGCTCTGTATTTCTCTGATTATGACACGGAAGCCACTTAAGGGTAATGGCTGGTTTCTGCGGAAGGTTACAAATCTCTCAAGCCATCTTGCTTCCAAGAAAGCGAGAGCGAGAGCACGTAATGAGGCTATAGAATATCCCTGACCACTGGTCCTGTTAGCTAGGGGTGATGGGAGTTGTAGTCCCAAAACATCTGGGGGGCCGAGTTTGCCTATGTCTGCTTTAGAACAAGGATCCATAGTGTACACTGAAGGAAACCTTTATACCATGCAATATCCTTTTTCTCCCTTCGAGTAGTCAGATTTCAATTTGAGAGCGAACACACAAGGCTAAACAGAGGGGCTGTGTTGCGCTCAAAACTAAATTGGCACCTGGCGTCCGATAAACAATGCAGTGTTCATTTTATGGTGAATATTGGGAGGGACGCAGTCTGCGCTTAGAGAGCTCTAATATAAACTTCTATTGCTGTGTGTGTTTGTGTGTATGTGAGAGTTACACTCCCAAATGTCTGCATCTTCATAGAACCACATAATTGTAGAGTTGAAAGACATCTCCAGAGTTATCTAGTCCAAGCCCCTGAAATGCAGAAATAACAGCTAATGTTAGGATATCACAGAACTTGGAAAAGAAAATCAACAACTAAAGTGATAAAAGCACAGAGAAACCATCCATGCAAGGAATGTCTGGGGCCTTTTTAGTGCAGGGGAACAAGATTAAAAGGGGGTACAGTCAAACTTCCATTCTTGAACAGCTCCGCTTTTGAATGTTTCAGCTCCTGAATGCGGAAAACCCGCAAGTAAATGCTCTGGTTTTTGAACGCTTTTCGGAATCCGAACATCTGACACGGCTTCCGTTTTGAGGTCCCCTATTGAATTGAGGCTTCCGCTTTCAGTTTTTGGTTTCCTAACGTTTAGGAAGTTGAGCAGTCTTCCGGAATGGATTACGTTTGAAAACCTAGGTTCCACTGTACATGATATTCTGGCTAAACATTTAGAAGAACTTTCTGATGGTAAGAGCTGTCTGACAGTTGAATGGACTCCCTCAGAAGGTGGTGGACTCTTTCAATGGAGACATTCAAACCCCTTGCAGGGGTTCTTTAGTTATGATCCCTTTATTGCAAGGCTTTGGACTAGATCAGCCTTTCTCAACCTGTGGGTCCCCAGATGTTGTTGAACTACAACTCCCATCACCCCTAGCTAGCAAGACCAGAGCTCAGGGATGATGGGAGTTGTAGTCCTACAACATCTGAGGACCCATAGGTTGAGAACAGCTGGACTAGATAAACCTTGGGGGTCCCTTCAACTCTACAGTTCTCTGATTCGAAACCTTACCTACAGATCAATCTAATCAACTTCTCCCTTCCTTCCCTCCTTTGTAGGATGTGATGTCCACGTTTTTCCAGTTTGGGGCTTCCATTCAACAGGAAGCCATCATCATGCTAAAATTCATGCAATACTACGACTGGCATGTCTTCTCCTTGGTCACCAGCACTTTCCCCGGCTACCGAGACTTCATCAGCTTTATCAAGTACACTGTGGAGAACAGTTTTGTGGGCTGGGACATGCAGAACATCATCACCCTCGACACGCCCATCGGTGACGCCAAGACGACGATTCAGCTGAAGAAGATCCACTCCTCTGTCATCTTGCTTTACTGCTCGAAGGACGAAGCTGTTTACATCCTGGAGGAGGCCCGTTCCTTAGGGCTGACTGGTTACGACTTCTTCTGGATCGTTCCCAGCTTGGTTAGCGGGAACATGGAAATTACTCCCAAAGAGTTCCCTGCGGGGCTGATTTCGGTGTCCTATGACGAGTGGGACTATCGGTTGGATGCCCGGGTACGCGATGGCCTTGGGGTTATTGCTACGGCTGCATCAGCCATGTTGGAAAAGTATTCGTTCATCCCCGAGACAAAGACGAGTTGCTACGGACAGCAGGAGAACGGCGAACGGCCATCTCACAGGCTGCACAAGTAAGGCTTCCTCTGCTCATTTGTTCTTTTAAAAATTGTAATATCTGCAGCTTTTGAGATCTGGGGGGAAATTACCATATTTTTCGCTCTATAACACGCACCCGACCATAACACGCACGTTGTTTTTAGAGGAGGAAAACAAGAAAAAAAATATTCTAAATGAAACAGTGGATGTATTTTGTGGTTCATGCTGTGGCCACAGACATGTGATCTGACAGTGAGTTTGGAGTAGCCCAATGCAAAAACACTGAGGATCCATGTGGATCCATGCTTTGTAACCACATTTTTGTACCACTGTGGCCCCAGGCAACAGTGGGTGTGTGATTTTTTTTGGTGCTAGATGTAGCCATGTACATGCTATGTGATCTGATGGTGAATTTGGGGTGACCCAGTGCAAAAATCCTGAGGATCCATGTGGATCCGTGCTTTGTAACCACGTTTTATGTGGGGAGGGAAGGAAAAGCACTCAAGGGACAAGGAGCACGCGTGAGGTGTGTGGAGAGTAAAGGTAAAGGTAAAGGTACCCCTGCCCGTACGGGCCAGTCTTGACAGACTCTGGGGTTGTGCGCCCATCTCACTTAAGAGGCCAGGGGCCAGCGCTGTCCGGAGACACTTCCGGGTCACGTGGCCAGCGTGACATCGCTGCTCTGGCGAGCCAGAGCTGCACACGGAAACGCCGTTTACCTTCCCGCTGGTAAGCGGTCCCTATTTATCTACTTGCACCCGGAGGTGCTTTCGAACTGCTAGGTTGGCAGGCGCTGGGACCGAGCAGCGGGAGCGCACCCCGCCGCAGGGATTCGAACCGCCGACCTTTCGATCGGCAAGTCCTAGGCACTGAGGCTTTAACCCACAGCTCCACCTGCTGCTAATAATGAAGAAGAGGGGTATAAGGGGAGAAGGGGCACGCGTGGGGTGTGTGGAGAAGGATGCTGCTAATAATGAAGAAGAGGCGCTTAACGGGAGAAGGCTCCTCTCCTCTCCCACTTTACTCCTTTAAAGCAAGCAGGCTCTGCTTTTCTCCCTCCTCCCCGCTCATCCCCGGCTTAGCGAGCTGAAAAACTTTGCTGCTATGTAGCGAGCTGAGTGGGGAGGAGAGAGGGACAGAGAGCCTGCTTGCTTTAAAGGAACCAACCGGACAGGAGCCGCTTACACTCGTGTAAGCGGCTCCTCTCCTCTCCCGCTTTGCTCCTTTAAAGAAGCAGGCTCTCTGTCCCTCTCTCCTCCCCACTCAGCAGCTCTTTTCCCGCTTTGCTGTTTCAAAGCAAGCCACGGATTAGGGAAGGAAGGGGAACCATGGATCCTCTGCTCATGACTGCAGCAGATCCCTCCCCCCCCCCGGTCACCCATAGGCATTCCCTCCACAACACACACAGACATCTCCCCTTACTTTCTAGGAGGAAAAAAGTGAGTGTTATGGTGCAAAAAATACGGTAGCTGATCTGTGTAGATCAAGGGTGAGGAATTGGTGGCCCTTCAGATGTTGCTGGACAGCAGTTGCCACCATTGGATTGTTAAGTGGGGATGCCGAGAAGGCAGTGAGGGAACTGGCAGAAGGCCCTCGGCGCTGGACCTCAGTGTCCGGGCTGAACAATGGGGGTGGAGACATGCCTTCAGGAATACTGGGCTGAGGCTGTTTCAGGCTTTCGAGGTCAGCACCAACACTTTGAATTTTGCTTGGAAACACCTGCACTAGTTGCCATGTGACCTCAATTCAAGGTGCTCACACCAGTCTTTACAGGCCTAAAGGACTCAGGCCCCAAATACCCAAAAGACCACCTCCTTCCCTACAGATCTTCTTGGGTGTTAAGACTGGCAAAAAGGGGAGGGAGTGGATATATTGGTAGTTCCTCTGCCCTCAGAACCTTTGGGAGTGTCAGCCTGGGAGAGGGTCTTCTCTGTGGTGGCCCCTCATTTGCAGAACTCCCTCCCCACATTAGACAGCTTCCAGGGAATGCTAAAGACCCCCTCTCTTTACCTTGGCTTGTGACACTCAAGGTGCGTATTTTAAGGATCCACTTTATATCTATAATTGTTTGTTGCTTTAAACTTTTTTTAAGATTGTGTTTTAATTGCGGTAGCCCAGCTTGGAACCTTAGAGTGAAGGACGAGTAATAAATTGTATAGTAATAATAATAATCCTTGACCATTGGCAGTGGAGACTGGGGCTGATGGGAGTTGGAGTCCAGCAACATCTGGAGAGCTTCAGATTCCCCACTCCTAGTGCAGATGATGATGGTGATGTTTCATGCACCTTACTTTCTGATGTGGCAGGAAGCTCTGCAGGCAGCATTTTGCAGTGTGCAAGGAGGTCAGGACCTCAGATCAGATACCCGAGCAGTGGAACTCAAGTTCTGCTACCCTTTATACCAACGAGGCAGCTTGAGGAACGAGTTACCAACCCACTGTTTGTATAGCGCCACAACTGGAGGTGGCCAAAGGGTGATATTGCAAGCCCTTATTTTAAATGCTTGCAAACCTTTCTCTTGGGGGACTGTGGGAATGCAGACTCTAACTTGGTCTTCCCTTCTCTTTGCATCATAGGAGACATACAGTGGTACCTCGGGTTAAGTACTTAATTCGTTCCAGAGGTCCGTTCTTAACCTGAAACTGTTCTTAACCTGAGGCACCACTTTAGCTAATGGGGCTTCCTGCTGCCATTGCACCGCCAGAGCACGATTTCTGTTCTCATCCTGAAGCAAAGTTCTTAACCCGAGGTACTATTTTTGGGTTAGCAGAGTCTGTAACCTGAAGCGTCTGTAACCCGAGGTACCACTATAATTGAAATAAGTCTCTCACTTTATGAAATGTTGTTAGGGGAATTTAGAGGGTTTTGTGTACAATTATTTTTAATGGCCAACTGCTCTGATAGTCAAGGATCTGTCGCTGCAGATGAAGCACATAATGAGCACATTGAGAAAGGGAAACAGTGTATTCATGAAATGAGTAGCTGCTTGATGAGTCAAAGTTGCGTTCAGAAGATCACAAAACTGCTAATTTAGGGCTGTTCCAAGTGATCTGTTTATTGAACATCCATTGTGATTTGTTTGCGGGGAGATTAGAAGATGTTGGCTATTTACTGAGCATTCATTGTGATGTGTTTGGAGAGAGGTTAGATGACGTGTCAAAGCAAGTGATATCCCATGCTTTCCAGTGCATTTCCCCTTTACTTTCCTTACAGCAAAAAGTCCAGTCTTTGGGGAAGTAGATTTGTTGTGCAAGGCTCTAATTGTGCAACATTGACTGGGATGTGATAGAATCTGACCCCCAAATAACAATAGAACATAGAACATAGAAATGCCCTTAGTCTCAGGTCACACCACACCACATATGTAAAGCACATTTATACCACTTTAACAGTCATGACTCCGCCCCCCCAAATCATGGGAACTGTAGTTCACTCTCCAAAAAGCTATAATTCTCAGCACCTTTAATAAACTACATTTCACCAGGAAATCATGCACTTTAAATGTATGATGTGGCTATCTAACCACTTAGATCTTTCCTCCCCCTCACTTTCCCTGAACCGCACATATTTTTCATAAAGTTCCATTTCTTTTCAAACAAGGAGCCTTGCTTTCCTGCTCCTACAGAGAGTCAGATATCGATCGTGCCCTTTTTCAGACTCTGCTATTATTTGCGTTGCTGAAAGGGAATGAGACCTTGAAAACGATTCTTCACATAAGTTGTGACAGTGTAAGGCAGGTTCACACAATTGTTGGGTTGATTGTTTGGCAAAGTTGTTGCGGGGGGCACCTCTGAAAAAACACACAATTGACCCTACCTCTTCTTGTGACTAATAATAATAATAATAATAATAATAATAATAATAATAATACTTTATTTATACCCTGCCCATCTGGCTGGGTTTCCCAAGCCACTCTGGGCGGCTTCCAACAAATTATTAAAAATACATTAAAACACCAGTCATTCAAAACTTCCCTAAAAAGGGCTGCCTTTAGATGTCTTCTAAACAACAGATAGTTGTTTATTTCCTTAACATCTGATGGGAGGACGTTCCACAAGGTGGGCGCCACCACCGTGAAGGCCCTCTGCCTGGTTCCCTGTAACTTCGCTTCTCACAGTGAGGGATCCGCCAGAAGGGCCTCAGCGCTGGACCTCAGTGTCTGGGCAGAACAATGGGAGTGGAGACGCTCCTTCACACAAATTACTCTTCAAAAGCAGAGATTTGGGACATATCCAGTGTTAGGGCAAAGTCTTACCCTTTGCCTAGCCACACACTGAGACCACGGCTACACCTGAATGCCTTGTAACTGAACTTAGGCATCATAGTGACCTCCACATTAAAGCCTTTTGGGGGGAAACTGTGTTGGTAGTCGAAAGACTGCATCTACCAGTAAGAAGAAGAAGAAGAAGAGTTTGGATTTGATACCCCGCCTTTCACTCCCTTTAAGGAGTCTCAAAGCGGCTAACATTCTCCTTTCCCTTCCTCCCCCACAACAGACACCCTGTGAGGTGAGTGGGGCTGAGAGACTTCAGAGAAGTGTAACTGGCCCAAGGTCACCCAGCAGCTGCATGTGGAGGAGCGGGGACGCGAACCCGGTTCCCCAGATTAGGAGTCTACCGCTCTTAACCACTACACCACACTGGCTCTAAGAACACTTTCCCACAAGTTCCTTTCTCCTCTCTCAAGATGCCACATCAGGCTTTGTCTCCTCTTCCTTCTTTCCTCCCCTGGATTCCATGACTCTGTCTGAGGCTTATAAAATATCAGGAGGAATCTGGATGATTGCAGCCCCTTATCATAAGGTTTCCAGGCATCCCCGTTTCCCAGGGACAGTCCCTGGATTTAGAAATCAGATGACAAAATCCATCTATTTAGTAAGAAATTGAAAAGTGTTCCCAGATTCATTGAAAGAAATCTGGTAACCTTCCCTTATCAGCTGCATCCTTATTTACCTGCAGCCCCTCCTGCCTGATTACTGATCAATCTATCTGGTATGTTATTCCTGAATGGTTGGAATCACTCAAGGAAAAATGAAATACAGCAGAGAGGGAAACATGGGATAGACTCGTGATTGGGAGCGGCAGCCGAGACCACATAACTCTGGTCCTGAAAGACCTACATTGGCTCCCAGTACATTTCCGAGCACAATTCAAAGTGTTGGTGCTGATTTGAAAGCCCTAAATGGCCTCGGCCCAGTATACATGAAGGAGCGCCTCCACAATGAGGTCCAGCGCCGAGGCCCTTCTGGCAGTTTCCTCACTGTGAGAAGCGAAGTTACAGGGAACCAGGCAGAGGGCCTTCTTGGTAGTCTCAAGAGAGACAGAGGCCAACAACAACAACAAAATCTCTCCTGAGACCCCAGAGAAATAAATTATGAAAACCTGTATTCTCGTACATATACCACAACTTATAGCAGTGCACATCTGTAGAACACATTCTTTTTATGTGACCCACAAGTTAATTATAAACCTTTGGAACTGGTCTTTGATATTCAGAAGAATTTGCAAATGAAATGAAGCTCCTCCATTCTCTCGCGAAGATTTCTTTATGCTTTATTCCTTTTGCCAGTCTTCATTTGTGAGTCAATTTCCCCCCGCAAGGGCAATACATCATACTCTCTTGTACCAAGCATTCGAGTTTGCAACTTTTAAGTCCTTCTGGAATGTGGCTATCGCCATACATGCAGCTATTAAGAGAAATCCAATTAGTAGTTTATCCACCAAGTCCTGATTCTCATTTAAATACAGATTCAGTTACACAAGCTCTGGAGACTTTGTGACATGCTGGTGTGTGATTTTACTCATCTCATTAAATGCTTGTTCCCCAAAATTTACCACCTGGGGGCATGTCCACCACAAGTGCCTATAGCTGCCTCTGTCCCCACACCCTCGCCAGCACATAGATGACATTATGTTTATGCATATATGAAAGCTGCCTATTCCAGAAGCTGCAGTGAGTCATAGCTATCAACCGTCCCTTATTTGGCGGGAAAGTCCCTTATCCCAGCACCGTGTCCCGCTGCTGTCCCTTATTGATGATGTCCCTTAAATTTCCCGGGTTTCAAAGGAAGCAGCTGCTCTCCCTCCCTCCCTGCCGGCCAGGGAGGAGGGAGGCTCCAAATGTGTTGCTTGGCTGCGTTGCTCACCCAATAAGGAGTCTAAGAACGACTGGGGGGTAGAGCTTGCATGCCTTGTGCTGATCAAATTGGCCGCGTTGCTTGGGGACTTGCCTTTGCTCAGCGCTTCCCAGCGGAGAGGTGACAGTGGTTTTCCTTGCTGCATCCCCTTTGCTGGGTTGCTGTGCTGTGGGAACCACCGCTTGAGGCTTTGTTTGGTACTGGCTGGGCTTTCTGCCTTTGGCTTGGAGGGGCTCAGAAGTTGAACATACCTGTGCTTGGAAAATCCCTTATTTTGGCTGCTGATCCCTTATTTTCGGGGCTGCTGGTCCCTTATTTTCAAATCTGTATGCAGTGAGTGTAGAAGGAAGCATCTAAGCTGCTCATGGGGACAGGTTACTGGCAACATGTTGCTTTTTTGCTCAGAGAGCTTCCAATTTGTTACCGGTCCGGGTTCAAAAATTATTTATTATTAAATAAATGCTGTAAAATGTTATACCCAGTTTCTTTCCCTATTTGTATAATAACAATAAATGCACTATATAACCACAAATAAGTTACATTTACATAGACTTTCAGTTCCTGTAGAAACATATCCATAAATATTCACCTAATCAAAAAACCACAATATCCTACGCTCCCCAGTATAACATAGATCATCATATCGCTACGATACATTTTGTTCTTCCTATTATTAAACACCTTAATCTATGCTCCTGGATCATAACTTATTTTAAGATGTTTGGCTTTCCCCAAACTATGAATATTGGTTTGCTGAATCCTGTTCTTTGCTGTTCCAACAGGAGAAGAGCAAACTTAATTTCTCAATGCACTCATTTTCTCATTCCTAGATGAAGCCAGAGGAGCTGGCTTGTAAAATTTTTATTTCCCTTTGAGAAATAAAACATTGCACCTTAAGATTCCACCATCACCGTCTCATGAAATAGGCTTCTCCTTCTGGATAAAGTTGGAATAAGGCAGTGCCAGTTTGGAAGAAAAATGAATAACTCTCGCCATCCTTCCTAACGACACTCATTCAAACACATCCAGTGGTTTCACAGGATGAAGCTAGGAAATGGACTCTGTGGAGAAACTCTCACCCTTTGCTAAAGCCATCTGAGTATGCCTCTGTTTCCACAGGCCTTGCATTACTGATCGTGCCCAAGATAGCTTTGATACGGACCACATTTCATTAATGACTTTAATCCCTTGCACCTTAAATAATTTGGTTGAGCTGGGACCGAGATCTTAATTAGAACAACTCTCATTTCACGCATGGCTGCCTTTCGATGGGCTTACCTGCCGGAGTCGGCTCGCAACGCCACTTGCAAATATTTTGCTTCCTTTTTGCTTTGCTTTGCTTTTTTTTTTAAAAAAAACCAAACTATAATGCTTAAAAAGGTTGATGTTGCATATTCCGGAAGCACTGGGACAGATCAGGGGGTCTGAGATCGGCACATGTGGAACCCTCCTGCCTCTCCCCTGCCCCCATGCTAGTAGCTGGCAGAGCCAGAGGGGAATGTAGGTGTAGCCATTTCACACAGCAGAAGCCAGAGAGTTCTATATACCGTATTTTTCACTCCAAAAGACGCACCTAGTTTTTAGAGGAGGAAAACAAGAAAAAAATTATTCTGAACGAAAGAGTGGATGTATGATTTTTGCGGTTCATGCTGTGGCCACGGACATGTGATCTGATGGTGAATTTGGGATGACCCAATGCAAAAATCCTGAGGATCCATGGGCTTTTACCTCCCCCCTCCCAGGCAGCCTCCTAGCCTCCCTTATCTCTCTCCTGATCCCACCAACCAGCTGTTTCCTTTCAACACTCCCTTCCCTCTTGTTTGCCTTAGTGTTTTATCCTTAGCTGGAGCAGTTTTTTGTTCCTCTTTTTCTTCTAATGCATCTCCTTATTGCTTTAGTCTTCCTGTTTCCCCCCTTTGCAAGTTTGCTGTCTTCACCTCCCCCCTCTCAGGCAGCCTCCTTTATTGCTAGCATCCCTTATCTCCCTCCCGACCGCTTGCTGATCAGCGGCTTTGTTTCAACACCCACTCCTCTCTTTCAAAAAAAAAAGCATGATCTGCTTTTTGCCCCTGGGCAATTCGGGTCGAGGGACCACACATTCGCTCCATAAGACGCACAGACATTTCCCCTTAAGTTTTAGGAAGAAAAAATGTGTCTTATGGAGGCAAGCAAGAAGCATTACAGAGCAGGGACATGTTCCAGGCAAGCGAGAGCACTCAGGAAAGGTGTGGAGGAGTGCTGATGATGAGGAGACCCCTGAGGGCCATTTTGAGAGGTCTAGAGGGCCACATATACCCAGCCTCCGTTTTCAAGGCAATGCCACGAGGAGTAAATCAACAGTGACATTATGATGCCCTGTTTGCATACACACCATCCTTCTGGATGTCCTCATTAAAAAGCTGACTGACATGAACCTTTCTTCTACCATCTGCGACTGGATTAAAGACTTTCTGATAGATCGGACACAAACAGTGAGGATTGGACATATAACATCTAATTCCTTGAAAATCAGCACTGGCACACCACAGGGATCTGTGCTAAGTCCCTACCTGTATTCATTGTATACATACGATTGTGTATCATCTGACCCGTCTACTGCAGTTATTAAGCTTGCAGATGACACCACCATAATGGGTTTAATAACAGGTGGAGACGAATCAGCGTATAGAGGGGAGGTCCAAAAAATATCTACATGGTGCCTAAGGTACAACTTGCACCTTAATATCAGCAAGACAAAGGAGATGGTGTTGGACTTTCGGCGGAAAAGAGGAGAACTAGCCCCACTGTACATCACGGAGGGCTGTGTGGAGAGAGTCTCTTCCTTTCAATTCCTAGGAGTTTATCTCAGTGAAGACCTTACTTGGAAAATAAATACAACCCAGGTGGTACAGAAAGCCCAAAAGAGACTCTGTCTCCTCAGAGTATTGTGAAAGAACGATGTCAATCAACATTTGATGATCTCTTTCTACCGGTCAACAATAGAAAGTGTCCTTTCATCACGGTATGGTACGCTGGTTTGGCATCACCTGATAGGAAGTGCCTACATAGGGTGGTGAATACAGCACAATATATTATGGGCTGTCCCGTGAATCCGCTGGATGAAATAGCGGAAGAACGTTGCCTCAGGAGAGTGAGGAAAATTCTCAGGGATGATTCACACCCTGGCCGGCACTTTCTTGATCTCCTGCCCTCAGGCAGAAGATATAGAAGCATGATTAGTCACACCAACAGGGTAAAGAACAGCTTCTATCCATGGGCTGTTAGGCTCCTGAATGAAAAGATAACAACAGGGCAACTGACTGTCGGGTTTGGTGGGTGTGTGTCAGTAAACGAGGGGAATTAAGACTAAGAGAGCTGAGTGGGGGGTGCTCGTGTAATCTCACTGTATACAAGTTGTACAAGTGACAATAAAGTATTTCAATACTGGTGTTATACACAACCCAACCCAATCCCCAAGAGGTGAGAGACTCCGGGGATGCCAGCATCTACCGAGGGTCTGGTTCCTTGGAATGAAGGTCAGTGGAGATGTCTTTAGGATGTATGGTTTTATTTACACACATATCTACAACCTGAGCATAGGGTAGAGGCTCGGATAACGCTAGTTGGGTTTAAAAAAGCTCTGTGAAAAGGTTGGAATAATGTCTAAAGAGAAAAAGAAGGAAAGAGAAAATAATGTCAATATAAGCTAGGATTTGTGTGAATTTGTTAAATTAGGGTATGGATGATTTCAGGGGAAGCTGAAGGAAGTCTTATAGAAAGAAATCTGCGATAACAAGGTGTAAACTGTTTTATTTTCTTGTTTGTTATGATTTAAAAAACAATAAAAATTATGCAAAAAAAAAAAGAGCATAGGGTAGAGGGGCTCACAGCATCAACACCCGAACAGATCTTGCTTCCCCATTAGGTCTCCCAGGAAGGCTTGAGCCCAGGCCAGGGCACAGCATGGCCCTGTGTCCCCAGCTTACAGCACCAGTCCATCTCTTTATCACAGCTTCTCCTATACAAAAGGTCCCCTTAGCTTATTGTTCTACACCCTGGAATAATGTGGCACCCAACCAAGTTAGTTGGGGAAAGATCCACTCATTTGTCTGTATTGCAACCTTTTTGGAGATGATAAATCACAACACTTAGCCAAAGCCATTACTTTAACAAAGAAACTGGTTGGGCTGGCTTAGCAACCTCTTCAACTACATTCTAAGCAAACTTAGACCCAGGATGATTTCCCCAAACTAATAACACTATAGTCATACCTCAGGTTACAGACACTTCAGGTTGCATTTTTTCGGGTTATGGACCCGCCAGAACCTGGAAGTCCTGGAACATGTTACTTCTAGGTTTCGGGGGTCGCGCATGCGCAGAAGCACCAAATCACAACCCGCGCGTGTGCAGATGTGCCGCTGTGGGTTGTGAATGCTGCTGGTTGTGAATGTGCATCCTGCAAGGATCACGTTTGCAACCAAAATGTCCACTGTACTCTCCAATAGCTCCATACTATGTTCACAGGGCCAGCCCCACCATGATCCAGAGTGAGGCATCTGCCACAGGCAGTGGATACTGGAGGATGGAAGCAGCCTCCCTGGCTGCTCCCGTTCTTCTGAGCTGGCAGTCCCTAAGGGTGAAGGCAGTTCAAAGATGGAGTTGAGTCTTTATTAGCAAAAACACGATCTCCATAGACTTGGTTGTGTGTCAGGCCTAATGAGCAGAGCACCTCATTCCCGGTAATCTTCCTCGATGAAAATCAGCTCTCTTCTGGTTCTGGGAGACAAGGCGGAGGGGAGGTTATCACAGCAGAAAACACCCATGACTCTTCACTAGCCTGATCCATCAGGCCAGAGGTATAGCATTGGTGGGGTGAGGGAGGGCCATTTCCCTGGGTGCATTTTTCCCCAGGGCGCATTTTGCTCCTTGCGCTGCCTCTGCCAGCCTCCCGCTGCTTTGTGAGTCCGATCCCATATCCCAGCTAAAGTGCTCGTTTTAACATCCTTAAAATATCAGCGACTTCCCTTCTTTTCTTTCTGTGGTTCATTTTGTATATCTTATATCCCTGCATATTTTACAAAAACTGTACCATTCTGCATTCCATTATTCCACCCATCAAAACTTATTTACACTGTTGGATTTATTTTAATGCTGCCAGCCTTTTCAGCTGTACACAGTTATTTCCCATATATTCAAGAAATGTTTTCCAATCTTCTCTAAATGTATGTTCTTCTTGTTCTTTTATTCTATATGTTAAGTCTGCAAGCTGCGCATATTCCGTCAACTTAAGTTGCCATACTTTGACTGGGATCTCGCTCGTTTTCCATTTTTTGGGCTAGCAAAACACGGGCCACAGTAGTGGCATACATAACTAACCTTTTTTGACACTTGGAAATTTCAGTCTGAATTATCCCCCAAAGAAAGAACTCTGGGGTTTTTTGGGGGGAAAGTACTTTTAAACATTTTTTTTAATTCATTATGGGGGGAAAATGGATCATTTCCCAGTACCCTTTTACGCTTTTACAAGTCCAGTTTCTGCCCCTGATTCTGAACTTCTCTGTGCCATAGATTCTGCACTCCCTAAGCCCTGTCACCTCTCCAGCTTCCAACATCTCCTTTTCCAAGTCTTTGTGTGTTCAGGCTCAGATATCTCCCCCCTAAATAAATTCACATTTGACTCAAATTTTAGTTTTGGTTTTGGGCAGAATTTAGGCCACAACTTTATTGATTACAGAAAGTGAGTGGTTGCATAGGGTCTGGTTCGACTAGCTCCCTGCACCCTTGCAGGCAGCGCTGACCCAGGGCACCAGCATAGGTCAGCCAAGGGTGAACACCTTGATAAGTGGAAAGCCGGGAACAGGCTATCTTTGCCACGCAAATGTCCCCCTGGACTCAGGCATGGGCACAACCCCCTCTCGGGGGTTGACCAAACCAGTTAGAATCATAGAATCATAGAATCCTAGAGTTGGAAGAGACCACAAGGGCCATCGAGTCCAACCCCCTGCCAAGCAGGAAACACCATCAGAGCACTCCTGACATATGGTTGTCAAGCCTCTGCTTGTCCCTGGATTCCTTTAATGGAATACCCTTCATATAGGGATGGTGAGAGCGTTCCCCCATCCCTATCACCTGAACCAGAGCCTATCCGCAACCTTACAAGTTGTGATGATTTGCTATGCGGCAGGCAAAACCCAAATGGCATCAGCCAAGTGGGGAAAATTCCTGCCGTGCCCCTGTCCCAACGACAGACAACACATGACGGCATAGCAAGGTCAAGTACACAGCCCTAAAAATAGGGAGAGGTGGGCGGTTGTTCTGAATGCACGAGCCGAAAGAGGAAGATCTGGGTCACGTACATGGGTATATCCGTTTGGACTGTGCCCCATTGGCCAGATTAAACCCAACATCAAAGGACCTACCAATCAGGTGTTGAGGCTAGCCAATCTTACCCACCCACAACACAGGAGGTCAGTCTCCAGGTCTCACCACAACACATGCCCTCTTTTAGGGAGGACACGATTTCCTCTCTTTTCCCTCTGACCACTCATTGTCGTCTCACCACCACTCCCTGGGCTCTGAGCCTTCTTCCCTTGGTAGTTCCCCAGCTGGTTCCTTCCACCATTCCTCTGTGTCCAACCAGTCTATGATGTTGGCTTCCTCCAGGTCTAAACAATCCCATGGAGAGACCAATCATTAGCCAGACAGCAGGAGCAGACCAGGATGTGCAGGCCTAGTTTTGAGCACAAAAAGAGCTGGGCCCCAAATCTTCTGCCCTTGGCTGTCATCTGGGGCTGCATGCAGAGTTTACAGTTACTAGAGGTGGCGGCTATTACAAGGTGGCTGTTGATGATTATCCGTTAATGGAGATCTTCGATTACACTTAAAACAACAGCAGCAGCAACAGTTCATCCATCAAAATGCTTGCATACGCTGCCAATGCAGGAAGCAGACTTAATTGTGTGTGGCTTCTTTCCCCAGCATTGTGTTTTCAAGGCTGCCTTACAAGTTGTTGTTGTTGTTTGTTGTTATTTTGCACTAGAGAAGTCAATACATATGTCAGGGATGGGGGAAATGGCATAATGAGAGAAGGCATTTCAAAGGCTCCACTTGTGACTTTTTAAAAATCTGGATACGAGTGAGTTAAAGGAGCACTTCGTGTTACAGATTTGTTCACTCAGTGGCTTGTTGTTGTTGTTGTTTAGTCGTTTAGTCGTTTCCGACTCTTCGTGACCCCATGGACCAGAGCACGCCAGGCACTCCTGTCTTCCCACAGTTTGGTCAGACTCATGCTGGTAGCTTAGAGAACACTGTCCCACCATCTCGTCCTCTGTTGTCCCCTTCTCCTTCTGCCCTCCATCTTTCCCAACATCAGGGTCTTTTCCAGGGAGTCTTCTCTTCTCATGAGGTGGCCAAAGTATTGGAGTCTCAGCTTCAGGATCTGTCCTTCCAGTGAGCACTCAGGGCTGATTTATTTCAGAATGGAGAGGTTTGATAAGGGGCACTCAGTGGCTACTAACCCCAATCACTGTGTTCTACCTCCACTGTCAGAGGCAGTGCACTTGTGAATACTGGCTGCATAAAACCTCGGGAGGGGAGAGCAGCCATGAGTATCCCCCTCTAGGGAGGAAGGCTGCGACTCTGAGGTTTCTTATTTTAGAAAGAAAGGGTGAGTAAGAGGGAGCGCAATCGGAGTTTACAAAAGTATACGTGGCATGGAGGAAACGATAGAGGAATGTTTGCCTCCCCATCTCTCATAACACTAGAACTCAGGGACACCAAGTGGAGCTGAATGTTGGAGAGATAAAAGGAAGCATATATTCATGCAGTATAGGGACGTGGGTGGCGCTGTGGGTTAAACCACACAGCCTAGGACTTGCCGATCAGAAGGGCAGTGGTTCGAATCCCCACGACGGGGTGAGCTCCCATTGTTCGGTCCCTGCTCCTGCCAACCTAGCAGTGCGAAAGCACGTCAAAGTGCAAGTAGATAAATAGGTACCACTCTGGAGGGAAGGTAAATGGCGTTTCTGTGTGCTGCTCTGGTTTGCCAGAAGTGGCTTTGTCATGCTGGCCACATGACCCGGAAGCTGTACGCTGGCTCCCTCGGCCAATAAAACGAGATGAGCACCACAACCGCAGAGTCGGTCATGACTGGACCTAATGAACAGGGGTCCCTTTACCTTTACCTTTATCCATGCAGTGCAGAGTGAACTTTTGGAGCGCACACCTGCAGAGGCAGTGAGAGCCCCGGACTTGGGTGGCTTTAAAAGAGGACGTGGCAAATTCATGGAAGGAGAAGGCTACCAATGGCTACTGGCCATGATGGCTCTGCTCTGCCTCTGCAGTTGTGGGCAGTAATGCTTTTGAATAAAAGTTACTAAGAACTTCAGGAGGGGAGGGTTGCTCTTGTGAGCAGGTCCTCCTTGCAGGTTTTCCACAGGCATCTGGTCGGCCACTGTGAGAACAGAATGCTGGAATAATAATAATAATAATAATAATAATAATAATAATAATAAATTTTATTTATACCCCGCCCTCCCCAGCCAAAGCCAGGCTCAGAGAGGCTAACACCAAGTATAAAACAATTGATTAAAATACAACTTAAAAACAAGATTAAAATACAACGTTAAAATGTAGCCTCATTTCAGTAGAAACTCAAATCAATAAACTTTTTGGGAATGGAAACGTCAGCTCCTGTAAAGTCAATACTAAGTCATCCTGGTTGCTTGATTGCCTGGAAGTCATTTTGGACTCACAGCTGTCCATGGAGGTGCAGGTCAATTCTGTGTCCAGAGCAGTTGTCTACCAGCTCCACCTGGTACGCAGGCTGAGACCCTACCTGCCTGCAGACTGTCTCGTCAGAGTGGTGCATGCTCTAGTTATCTCTCACTTGGACTACTGCAATGTGCTCTACATGGGGCTACCTTTGAAGGTGACTCGGAAACTACAACTCATCCAGAATGCGGCAGCTAGACTGGTGACTGGGGGTGGCTGCCGAGACCATATAACAACCAGTCCTGGAAGACCTACATTGGCTCCCAGTATGTTTCTGAGCAAAATTCAAAGTGCTGGTGCTGACCTTTAAAGCCCAGTATACCTGAAGGAGCATCTTCACTCCCATTGTTCAGCCCGGACACTGAGGTCCAGCTCCGAGGGCCTTCTGGCAGTTCCCTCACTGTGAGAAGCAAAGTTACAGGGAACCAGGCAGAGGGCCTTCTTGGTAGTGGCACCCACTCTGTGGAATACCCTCCTACCACATGTCAAGGAAATAAACAACTATCTGACTTTTGGAAGACATCTGAAGGCAGCCCTGAATCGGGAAGTTTTTAATGTTAGATGTTTTATTGTGCTTTTAATATTTTGTTGGGAGCCGCCCAGAGCGGCTGGGGAAACCCAGCCAGTTGGGCGGGGTAATTTATTATTATTAGGTGTATGTGTGTAGAAAACACTCTGGAGTGTAGGAAGTTAAAAGTCCCATCTGTGGGTCCTTCCACTTTTGCCTCTGGTCCCACCAGACCCCAGAAGGTTCTCCATGAACCAGGACCTACCTGAAAAATCTCCCACCCTTGTTTTAGCTCATCAGAAGATGTAATAACGGCAATTCCTGCATCTGTTTGAGTCGTATGTTTGCAAACTGGGTAGAAAGTCTCAGACCATTTCTGGTCTCCCTGCTTCGGAGGAAATTTTCCACATTTCCACACTGACGTGCACAGAGTGGCCTGTTTGGTTTGCTTTCAACATAGGCTCTTGATGGTCTGCAAACAGCCACTTGATCCTGCTAATCATTTTTATTGTATTACCGTAACTGGCCACAAGGTGTCTCCGTTGCTTTTCTGAATCGCCGTTGAAATCGCACACGTTTTTAATAATCCCATTAAGAGTTTATATGGAAAAGTTTCTTTTCAACGATTGGACCTGGTTCTCTAACATCCCTCTCCAGTCAAAACAAAAAAAAAATTCCTTCCAGTAGCACCTTAAAGACCAACTAAGTCAGTTCTTGGTATGAGCTTTCGTGTGCATGCACACTTCTTCAGATAGGGCAGGCTCTGGTTCGTTTGGTGTCAAATCCTAATGTTAACACGGGGGAACAAAGCAATAGGAAGTTCAGAGGGTTGTAGGAAGCGGCGTTTTATCGAGTCCGTTCAGCTAGATCAGTATTGGCAGAGCTAAGCAGGGTGGAAACGCCAAGTGCTGCTATATTACAACTCCCATAATCTCTGACTGTTGGTCCATTCTGGCTGGAGCTGATGGGAGCTGGACTCCAACAACATCTGGAGGGCTACAGATTCTATGTCCCTGGCCTAGGTAAAGAAAGGTAAAGGGACCCCTGACCATTAGGTCCAGTTGCGGCCGACTCTGGGGTTGCGGCGCTCATCTCGCTTTATTGGCCGAGGGAGCCGGCGTACAGCTTCCGCGTCATGTGGCCAGCATGACTAAGCCGCTTCTGGCGAACCAGAGCAGAGCACTAAAATGCCGTTTACCTTCCCTATTTATCTACTTGCACTTTGACATGCTTTCGAACTGCTAGGTTGGCAGGAGCAGGGACCGAGGAACGGGAGCTCACCCCGTCGTGGGGATTCGAACCGCTGACCTTCTGATCAGCAAGCCCTAGGCTCCGTGGTTTAACCCACAGCGCCACCCGTGTCCCTGGCCCTGGCCTGCACAGTGGGAATTCCTGCTTGCAAATGGCAGACAAGCCAAAATTTACCTGGAGATGCCAAGAATTGTGTCTGGGGCCTTCTCTATAACAGGAAATGCTCTGCCACTGAGCTTTTGCCCCTAATTGCAGAGGTTGAAGCTGGGATCTGCTGCAATTAGGGCTGGTCATTTTAGGATGTGAAACTTAATTTTTGCAAATTTATTCATTGAGGGGTCTTATTTTGGGGTGTGTGGAATTCAAATCTGCTATTATTTTAGTGACTTGACAGCATTTAGCTTGGTCAGTCTTAGACCCTCCTAGCGTCCCAGTTTCTGATCTGATTCCAGAATCTCTCTGTTTCCATTGGATAAATGTTGGAGGGTATGGTAGGATGTCCCTGTTTTCTTTGGAGAAATGTTGCAGGCTATGGAGTTACGCGACTCCTGAGCTAAGGAGATAAGTAACTGTACAACCTTTAGAAGACATCTGAAGTACTGCAAAGTACTGAAAAGGCCCTGGCCCTAGTTGAGACCACTCTAACCACCTTGCGGCTCGGGACCTCCAAAGTGTTGTTATTTGTGGACCTTAAGGTCCTCCGCGTGGCATACCAGGAGAGGCGGTCCCGTAGGTACGAGGGTCCTAGTTGCTGAGATCATGAGCGAAAGAGTGCTATTGTCCTTACATCGTCCTTGCTGGTTTCTTGGAAGCCTCCAGCTGGCAATTGTGAGAACAGAATTCTGGATTAGATGGGAAGATGGAATGGTTGGTGGATTAAGAGAAGGACCAAGGCTCACCTGTAGAGCATCTGCTTTGCACGCAGAAGGTCCCAGTTTCAATTCCCAGTATCTCCAGGTAGTACTGGAAGAGACATTTAACTGAAATCCTGGCAGGCCACTGCCAGTCTGTGCAGGCAATATTGAGCCAGATGACCCAGTAGTCTGACCCACTAAAGCGTCTTTCAATGTTCCTTTGGTTTTGATTTGATCTGGGAAAGCAGTTCTTTCATTAAAATAAATAAATGCATAATCAGTTACAGAGTTCTTCCTGGTGCCACTGAGGCTGCTACTCATACAGCTGCGAAATAAAGTTACAGGGATATAGACCTTTGGTTAACGAGATGTTATATTCAAACTTTTTGCAGTTCTCTCCATTTTATTGTCCTGTTACATCTGATTATGGTCTTCCAGTTCATTTTATCTTTAAATCTATTGACAGAAAGAGGAACACACTGACTGCTTTGAGATTTCAGCCCATGCCCATAGCATATTTAGAGGTGAGATTTGCTAGAATGCCTGCAAATTGTCATTGATGCATTTGTGGGCAGAGAGGGGTTGGAATATATTGTTCCCTACATATTGTAGTGTTGCCTGTATCATTCCTCTAGGGGTAGGGATTTTTTTCCCCTCCGCCTTTAAGAGGTTCTTGAGACAGTTTCTTTCTTTCTTTTCACAGTAGGGAGGGAATCTGTTACTTCTTGGTTGATAGAGATAAATATATCCCAGGTACGCTTTCTGTGCTTGCCTTAGAAGCACACAGATCAAGCAAAACCGTTTCACACAGAATGGGGTGCAACACTCTGGAAATCCTCTGTGCTAAAAATGTACTGTATCTTTCTGCTTGACTATGGGGGAACCCTAGGGTTGGAAGTCCAGCTGGAACAGATCTATGGCTGAGCCATAGGCACCAACTCCATGGGGCTGAGGCAGTTTGGGGGCCCCAATGCTTTTTCTTTCTTTCTTTTTCAAAATTTTGTTCATTTGGTTTTTCATAATGTTAATGCATAACATATATAACCATTATATGGTTTTGAATTATGGTGCTGGAGGAGACTCTTGAGAGTCCCATGGACTGCAAGAAGATCCAACCTATCTATTCTGAAGGAAATCAGCCCTGAGTGCTCACTGGAAGGACAAATCCTGAAGCTGAGGTTCCAACACTTTGGCCACCTCATGAGAAGAGAAGACTCCCTGGAAAAGACCCTGGTGCTGGGGAAGATGGAGGGCACAAGGAGAAGGGGACGACAGAGGACGAGATGGTTGGACAGTGTTTTCAAAGCTACCAGCATGAGTTTGACCAAACTGCGGGAGGCAGTGGAAGACAGAAGTGCCTGGCATACTTTGGTCCATGGGGCCATGGAGAGTCGGACACGACTAAATGACTAAACAACAACAACAACAATAACCATTGAAAAATAAAAATAAAACAAAAGGTTTCTCAAACTTTCAGACCTCCCTCCTTCCCTCCCTGGGTTCCAGGTCAATCTTTCATTTCTGGATCTTTTACTGTAATCTGTCTAATAAGCATCCATAGTTTCCAAAGTTTGTGTTACTTTACAAGTGTCATTGTATTCCTGCTAATGATCTCATCTGTTTACGGTGGTCTCTCAAATATATTATAAAGTTATTCCATTCTTTCACAAATATTTGGTCTTCCTGATTTCTCATCTTTCCCGTCATTCTTGCCATTTCAGTATAATCCATCAACTTGGTCTGCGGTTCTTCTCTGGTTGGTACTTTATCTTCTTTCCATCCATGGGCTAAGAGCATCCGTGCTGCTGTTGTAGCATACATAAGCAGTCGTTTCTTTTCTTTTGGTAGTTCTGCACCTATGATTCCTGACCAAAAAAACTTCGTTTTTTTTTTAAAAAAACAAAAGTTATCTTAAACTTTTTTCCCAATTCATTATATATCATTTCCCAATGCTTTTTAAAAATCTTTATTGCATTTTTAATTTTTTTTTTACAAAAAGAAATCAGTTGAACATTGCATCCAGATACCTAAAAATACAAAGAAAAAGAAAGAAGTAAAAATATAAAAAGAAAATAAATAGAAAAGAGAGGGGGAAATGCAAAAAATGAATTTGTCAAGTACACAAAATTGTTCAAAGGATACAAACACTAATTTAAATATTCTATACACCAGGTTCTCAGAAAGAAATGCATTTTCCTTCCTTCCTTCCTTCCTTCCTTCCTTCCTTCCTTCCTTCCTTCCTTTCTTTCTTTCTTTCTTTCTTTCTTTCTTTCTTTCTTTCTTTCTTTCTGTCACTTTCTTTCTGCTCTGGAAAACTACCGGTAGTTTGAATCTCTGCTATATTAGTTTGACTTCCCTCTATCTCTTTGCGGCTTCAACACTTCTCTTAAGTAACAGGTATTTTGTATTTTTTGTATTCATTTATGTACAATCCATTCCCCCCATTATATCTGCAACAGATATAATGTATAATGATATCATTCCCCAATGCTTTTTCTTAGTGGGACAGGTCCTTCCAATGTTCAGAGGGTGGAGGGGGGGGGGGGAAACATGGCGCAGGGCACAAAATGGCTTTGGTACCTGGTCGCTCCTCCTCCTGCCACATGGGGGAGGGATGGAGAAGCAGCCCCCAGCCAGTGGTTCAATAGGAGGAGGAAGAGGATGCCAATACTGGAGTGAAGTGCAGTGTGGCTAAGTAGTCAGAAACTCCTCCTGCTGCTGCCGCCACTGGCTGAGGGGGGGGGCGCGGTCTTTCCTTTCCTCTGCATGGGGAGGGGGAGGATGGGGCCCACTGGCCTCGGGGGCTGTGATGTCCCCCTCCCGGCTCATTGCAGCATCAAGGGTATAATGTCAGGACGTTGTGTTGGGTGCCCACAATCTTTTCCAGAAGTTGGCACTACTGGGCTGAGCCGTCTGATTCCTGGCTCAGTTGGTGTGAACTCTGCTGTTATAAGAGGGGGGAAAGTGCTCCTTTTCCCTTATGGCATATCCAAGAGCCCATATAGAGTCTATAAGTGGGTTCCCTATCGGTAGGAGAAAATAACAGAGGCCAACCAGAGAATATTGAGAAGCAAAGCAGCTAGTAAGCCTGATCTTTGTTAACTGTTGCAACAGGGCCCCCACTCAACACATGCAGGAGGGAGGATAGAACCCAGAACAATGGTGCGCAAGCCCTTATATAGACTTTTGAAATTGCCCACACTGTAGCCCAAGACAACCTGCCAAAAACATCATACATACATCACAGAAGGAGGCGGTCTACAGCAGAGGAGGTGGTCTACAGCTGAAATCCTGCCTGCCAGGATACCTGATAATGGCCACTGATTTCATTACCTGGGCAACCTGTCCATTCTTTTGTGATGGTTAATACTTTAGTTCAGGGATAGGCAAACTTGGCCCTCCAGATGATTTGAGACTACAGTTCCCATCATCCCTGACCACTGGTCCTGTTAGCTAGGGATGATGGAAGTTGTAGTCCCAAAACATCTGGAGGGCCGAGTTTGCCTATGCCTGCTTTTGTTCTTGAATCCAGGTCACAGACTCACTCTATTCATACACAAATGCAGCCTTAAGACAGGATTTGCAAGCAAAAAGACAGTGGGAAGGCTTTCCCCATTTTCCTCCCTTACTGCAGAGGAATATTTGAGGTCATTGGGAGAGTCAAAATGGCTTCAGGGTTGCTCTCCCATACTATTTCCGACACATGGTTCATATATTTAGATACGTGTGCATTTCTGAATATCTATTCTGTATTTGAGACCTTAGAATTTTTATAACACTGCTGAAGATGCTGAGGATGTGTGCCCGTGCTAAATCCCAAACCATTTGTCTCAGCCATGTGACCTGGAAACCTGGCACAGACCACTATTTTAAAGGCTTGTTTCCCTCCCTTGCCAGGCTTAGGCAGAGTGGAAATAGCAGAACGAGGTCTAGATCCATTTTAACTTTACACCAGCCTGGTTTATGTCAGCTTCTCGTACACAGGATTGCTCCTAAAGTCTGCATTTTTTGTGATAACTAATAGCTCTTTCACTGACTGACTGATGGCATTGTGGTTCAGAAGTTTTGTTCTAAAGCGCCTCTGCCAATGACTAATTTTTTTTTAAAAAAAATTGTGATCTCTCGTGGGCTGGTTGAAGCTCTCCGGGAAGAGAGAAACAATGTGCGTTTCTGAGGTATGCTGAGAAAGCAGCTGGAACGGGAAATGTCTGTGGAGGCCAGGGAAAGAACTGTGTGAGAAAGGATGTGCTATTTGCCATCTTTTGGATCAGCCAGAAAACCCACCAAACTCAACCTGGTGAAGCGTGGAACAGTGTGTGTTGAGTATAGCTGAATGCCAGATGTTGGAGTCTGCAAGAGGGGAAAGCAGACTCTCCAAGTGTCCCTATTTTCCAGGAACAGCCTCGGATTTACAGAAGCAGTCCCAGTTTCTGATTTGATCCCAGAATATCCCACTTTTCCTTAGGACATCCTGATTTTCATCAGAGAAATGTTGAAGGATATAGTGTTATGTGACTCCTGAGCCAAGGGCTATATTCAACTATACAACCTTTAAAAGGCATCTGAAGGCAGCCCTGTATAGGGAATTCTTAAATGTTTAATGTTTTATTATGTTTTCATATATGTTGGAAGCCTCCCAGAGTGACTGGGACAAGCCAGTCAGGTGGCTGGAGTATAAATAATAGAATTATTATGATGGAATTGGACACCCCTATTTTCATCAGATAAATGTTGGAAGGTATGGGAGTGTGGTCTCGTGTTTGTGGGTTTCCAACAGATTCATAGGATCACAGAATTGTAGAGTTGGAAGGGACCCTGGGGGGTTGGCTTCTGTGAGATGTAAGGGTAAAAGGTAGAGGATCCCTGGATGGTTAAGTCCAGGGTTGCAGTGCTCATCTCACTTTCAGGACGAGGGTTTGTCCACAGACAGATTTCCAGGTCATGTGGCCAGCATGACTAAACCACTTCTGGAGCAACAGGACACCATGACTGAAAGCAGAGCAGCGCACGGAAACGCCATTTATCTTCCCGCCAGAGCGGTACCTATTTGTATACTTGCACTGGTGTGCTTTCCAACTGCTAGGTTGGCAGGAGCTGGGACAGAGCAACAGGAGCTCACCCTGTCACGAGGATTCAAACCGCCGACCTTCTGATCAGCAAGCCCAAGAGGCTCAGTGGTTTAGACCACAGCGCCACCTGCTCCCCTGCTGCTGTGAGAACAGGATACTAGACTAGATGGGCCAGTGGTCTGATCCAGCAGAGCTCTTCTTATGATGGGTAGTGCTGAATGAGAAGGTTGAGGAAGCTCCATCCAGCTGGGTGCCTACACATAAAAGCAGTGAGAAACTAGGATGATGTCAGCAGGTTCCAGGAAGTGAGATTTGGGGGGGGGGGTGATGTGTGAGTTTTGTTGGGCACCTGGGTGAGAGATGAGATGAAGAGCCAAGAGGCTGAGAGGGGATGTACACCTGCTTGCAGACTTCCCATAGAGGAATCTGGTGGACCACTGTGAAAACAGGATGCTGGGCTAGATGGGATCTTCTCTTGTTCTCATAATCATAATCCAGCTGTTTGGTTTAAATGTTCATAAACGGCATTCTAGAAATCTCCCACCAGCGTCAAAGACTTAGAACCAACACTACATTATTTGATAACATCTGTAAAGATTTATCCTGGGTACAGTGTGCTGTTTCTGCCGATCATAACCCAGCAAATCCATTTTCCCAGTTGCTACAGAGCTAGGCAAAACATGATTGGAACAATCTATTACTAGCATAAAACCGAACATGGACTTAATAGCTTTCCAGGCTTGAGAAATTGCTCTCCTGCTCTTTGGTAATGGGCCAGGTTCTTTTGTTTTTGCTGGCCTCATTCATACGTGCAAGTTGATGCTCCCAAGAACCAACGACTTATGCATATGCCTGAGCCAGACCATAATGACATAGGGATGTGCATTATTTTAAAGTTGCTGCGTTTTGCCTGTTAACAACTACCAGCACCATTAATAAATGACACTTCCCAGGATTCCATTTTTGTGGGGGTGGGGGGAGCCATGATCAATTAAAGTGGCATGATACTGCTTCAAATGTATAATGCATATGGGGCCTTGCTTTCTTCTAAGCTAGCCCTGCTATAGCCTGCAAGGAGGCTGTCCAATGTGGGATTTGGTTGATATTTCAGCTCAGCCTGTGCTTGAACACATTTCCGATTTGCTGTGTAGTTGAACCAAAGCTTTGTTCGCAGGAGGAACGGCTGAATCTCTGGAATCAACAAAGAAGCAGCTTTCCTGTATCATATACCTTGCAGCATATTTCAAGAAAGGCTCTGGAAAGTGTTATGAATGAGATTTCAAGAAATAATGAAATGAAAGATTGCCTAAAAAGATATTAGAATAAACTAAAATTAACAGCCCCTTTTTCTTGCTGGTTCAGATCTGTGATCCATGAAACTAATTCCATGAGCCCTAGAAGGGGACTGGGAAGAATTGCAGGGGCGGCTGGTATTCATTGCAACTGGACTTGTGTGGAAGGCTGGGAGGCCAGCAGTAGGTGGCAGCAGAGCTGATCACAGGCAAACTTAGTTCTAGTTTTGGCACCATCTTCCTGCCTTCTTGAGTTCTGCAAGGGCAACACTGTCAGGCAGTGCTACCTCCTGGAGGCTATAAGGAAGAAGGCAAGCAGGTGGGGTCTGGCTGAGTGAAGTTGGTGGGCCAGTACCTCATTGGCTAATGGGCCAGCCTCTCACTGTTTCCGTATTATCAGAGAAATGTTGCAGGGTATGCATTAGCCACCTGTACAACTTTCATAATTGCTCCTCCACCAGCTTTTGCCTCTGTCCGTCCCCACCACCGACATTTGACCCCCCAAGAACATCACATGCAAAGACCTCCTGAAGCAGCAAAAAGGTTTCCCAGTCTTGTTGTCAGGAGACCTATGTGGAACTGTAGTTAAAGGCAGTTTGGAAACAGCAACTGGTCCAAAATGCACACACTGGAGCATTGAGTGGAGCCACACAACTGGATCGAGCCATGTGAAGCTTTAGGCATCTTCATTCATTGCGTATTTGTTTGCAAGTATGATGCAAGTCCCAGTGCTATTGGCCTGAACAATCAAGGATGAGGATGTATTCTGAATCACCACCTCCCCTATGAACCAGCCCTGGGCTCCACAGTCATGTCTCTGCCTGTCTCTGCATCCCATCACCAGTAGAGATATATTGTTTGGGTACCAGAGGCAGAGACCTTTTGGTGGTTGGACAAAACTGTGGAAGAATCCATCTAGTGTGCCCTCTCTCTTTCTCTCTCTGCTTGGCATTTGAAACTTCCTTGTTCAATGTTTAGTGGCCCGAAGCCTTCTGAAATTGCCTCTACTCTGCTGTTGTTACAGTTATAGGTGTTGAATTGTGTTCTTTCGCATTTTGCTACAAAATCTTTGAATGAGCGATGCCTTTGACATTTGTAAGCTGTGCTGGGGTTTATGGAAAAGCTAGCTCAAGATCTAAACAGGTAATAAATTCTCATCAGATCCCACCGGGTAAACAAGCGCAACCGCAGCATAAGCTAACGGATGCTTGGCTCAAATGAATAAAGCCCGTCTTTTTACTGTCACAACTATTTCTCCCTTTCTGTATCGCGGTATCACACTCCCAGTGGCACTTAGCTGCAAAATCACAGATGCAGGTTTTTATCAGAATCATTATTGTGTGCTTTAGGTGCATTATTATCTGCAACAGGCTTCATTTACTATCACGACCCCTTTTCAAAAGCACAGGCATCTCTCTCTTTGGGGCAGAACGCAGATTGAAATCCTGGATGTGCGCCGCATGGACTGTTAAATTAATTGTGCATCGTCTTGCACATCTGCTCACTGCTGTACTTTTCCTTGCAGGTCCAGCGATAAATGATATTTTCAATCTGGCCACAATTTGGCCACTCCTTTTCTGAAGGTCCCACAGATATTGTGAAGGGGCGAGGGGATGATCTTCTCGAATATGCTCTCTGTCTGAGACACTCCCCTGCCCTGGCTAGTGCAGGGACTTTGCAGCAGCCCAGCAGAAGCTCTCCAGACCGTTCATACTGGCTCATTTCTCATAGTCTAACTTATTATGTGGCGGGATAAGAAATGGCCCGCGTTTTGCAGAATTGGGCACATCTGCATAATGGCTTGGCTGTCACTTCAAAGGAACAGCCTCTTGGTCCCTTTAGCCCTGCAGGCTTTGGCTGCAAAACCACACTTACAGAGGAATTAAGCGCTGCCGATCTTAATGGGACTAATTCCCCAGCTTGTACATGGCGGATTTGGTTTCAGCCCCCCAAAAAGAGGAGTTTTAGAGCAAAGAGAGGATTTATGGTGCATGTTTCGTCGGAGCTAATCCAATGACTGAATTAGCTTGCTCATTAACCGTTGGACAGCTCATTAATTTCCCTTTGAACGTTTCCTTTCTCTCTAGGTTTATGATGAATGTGACCTGGGAAGGCAGGGATTTATCCTTCACCGAAGATGGCTACCAGGCGCACCCCAGACTGGTGGTCATTGTGCTAAATCAAACCCGGTCGTGGGAGAAGGTAAGGCCTTGGGGCTCACAAAAGAGAAGCAGAAACAATTCCACGGTTCCATTTCTTAAAATAGCTTTTGAATTTCATGCACGGAGCACAGAGCATGCACTATTTGCTTTGTGCCTTGCCGTTGCCTTCTGCATATTGGCGTCTTTCCCTGCCCTTGGTATTATCCAATGCATAGGAATGTAAGACAAGCCCTGATGGATCATGCCAATGGCCCACTTGACAGCGGAGGTGGAACATAGGCTTTATGGCTCGCATATTCATAAAACTACAGAAAGAAGGTATTTCTTGGTGCAACTGGCTATGTGGCTAGGGAGGGGACCCTAGTTCAGTGGCAGAGCAGAAACCACCCACCTCCAGTTAAATGGACCATGTAGCAGGAAAAGACCCCTGGCTGACACCTCGGAGGTACAAAGCTGAGCCTACCATTAGGCAGATGCTAAGAGGGAGGCACAGGAAGCGGGTGGCACTGTGGGTTAAACCACAGAGCCTAGGACTTGCCGATCAGCAGTTCAAATGCCCATGACGTGGTGAGCTCCTGTTGCTCAGTCCCTGCTCCTGCCCACCTAGCAGTTCGAAAGCACGTCAAAGTGCAAGTAGATAAATAGGTACTGCTCCGGCGGGAAGGTAAACGGTGTTTCCGTGTGCTGCTTTGGTTCACCAGAAGCGGCTTAGTCATGCTGGCCCCATGACCCAGAAGCTGTATGCCGGCTCCCTCGGCCAATAAAGCGAGATGAGCGCCGCAACCTCAGAGTCAGTCACGACTGGACCTAACAGTCAGGGGTCCCTTTACCTTTAAGAGGGAGGTACAGAGGAGACAGAAGACATCTGAAGGCAGTCCTCTGTTGGGAAGTTTTTAATGTTTGATGTTTTATTGTGTTTCGATATATGCTGTAAGCTGCCCAGAGTGGTTGGGGAAACCCAGCCAGATGGGTGGGGTATAATAATAATAATAATAATAATAATAATAATAATAATAATTGGGTTTGCAGTGGAGAATTGTCCTTTTGGCTCAATGGAGCACCACAGTGATCAGCCAGCACTCACCTCATTGCCTTCTTACTTGCAACCAGTTCAATGGGTGGCACTGTCTGGCAGATAGGGCTTGAGACAGCAGAAGAACAATTGCAAATGTTACCTTTGTAATGTCAGCTGTGTTTCTGCACACATTTGCATGCCATCCATACAAGCAAGAGGCATTCTTAGAGTTACAACATACACTCCATGCAAACTGCAGAAAGTGAGGACACCCTACATTTCTATGCATATAGGAAGACATGTAAGATGTAGCTGGTCCCTTCGTCTTCCTCTCTCTCCAAAAAAGAGAAGAAAGGTAGCCCTGGGATTTGATTTGAGGATGGTTCCAAATGACACGGAAAGGCTTGGATTTTAACTCAATTTAGCTCTCAATTAATTCACTGTTGCAGCGCGGCAGTCCCATCTGTAAAAAGCTGGCGTCCTTATTAATCTCATCTGTAACTAAACGTGGAGAGAGAGAGAGAGAGAGAGAGAGAGAGAGAGAGAGATGAAGCAGAGTGTTGCTGGTCACATTCAATCATTTCTATATACCATTTACTGTATCATTCTTTGCCAGAGTCACATGCTCCCAAAAACCTTTTACCGTGCTGCTCAAGGGCCATTTTAACTTTGAGAGAATGGCGCGATTCTCCATATGGGCAGCAATTAAAGCCGGCGTGCATTAATTCATGGTAATCATGATTCTTGGTGCATAATAGCAGTTATGTTTAAGAATGCTGGAGAGAGAGAAAGGAAAGAAACGGATGATCGTCAAGGGCACACAGTTGCTTACGGTGCCCATTAGACAAGTGCGGGGAAATGTGCAGCGAGGTGAACAAAGACTGAGCCAAAATAACAAGGAGGAGCAAAGGACCTGGACGGATTTGTTGGGCCGGCCCTGACAATAGGCATCAGGGGGCTGCGGCCGATATCCCCTGCAGTCAGCTTGGCAGCTAGAAAAGGTGAAGCAAGTGACAAATGGATTGAGAGCTCGAAGAAGCAACTTCCTTGAAAGGAAAGCCAGAACTGGGAGGAGCTTTCAGATGTTGTTGGACTACATATCCCATCATCCCTTGATCACTAGCCATGCTGAGTGAGGCTGATGGGAACTGGAGTTCAAGAACGTCTGGAGAGCATTGTGTTGTCTACCCTGGGGCTAAACATTTGGGTATGTCTTAGTTTGGGCATGGGGTGGTGGTAGACACAAGATAAAGGTAAAGGTAAAGGGACCCCTGACCATTAGGTCCAGTCGCGGACGACTCTGGGGTTGCAGCGCTCATCTCTCTTTATTGGCTGAGGGAGCCGGTGTACAGCTTCCAGGTCATGGGGCCAGCATGACTAAGCCACTTCTGGCGAACCAGAGCAGCTCATGGAAATGCTGTTTACCTTCCCGCCAGAGCGGTACCTATTTATCTACTTGCACATTTTTGGTGTGCTTTCGAACTGCTAGGTTGGCAGGAGCAGGGACCGAGCAATGGGAGCTCACCCCGTCACGGGGATTTGAACCGCCGACCTTCTGATCGGCAGGTCCTAGGCTCTGTGGTTTAACCTACAGTGCCACCCGTGCCCCTAGACACAAGATAGGGGTTTATAAAAATTAGGCATGGTGGAGAAGTGGTCTGAGACCATTTCTTTGTAAGGTTAGATCTCCAGTGAGAATGCATAAGAGAATGGGCAAAATAACATCTTCCCCTCAAGGCACTACAGTTCCCAGAGTTCCCTGGGGAAAGGGATTGATTGTTAAACTGTTCTGGGAATTAAAGCTCCTTGGGGGGGATAGGGGGTCTCCTACCAACTCTCAGCACCCCTAACAAACTTCAGCTCCCAGAATTCTTTGGGGGGAAGCCATGACTTGTTTAAAGTGGTATCATTGTGCTTTAAGTGTATTGTGTGAATTGCTACCATCTATGGCAGTGTAGAATTGGTTACCTGCTTTGGCTATTGTCCTTAGATTGTCTTCCATGAACTGTGTTGGCGCTGAGAGAATCAGCAACTAGCCCAGGGTCACCCAGTGGGCTTCGTGGCTCAGTAGGGGATTTGAACCCTTGTCTCCCAGGTCCTAGTCCAACACTCTAACCACTACACTACCACTGGCTCTGCACCCCCCACCTGAATATAGCAGAGTGCCTCCTTTAAGATCACTCATTTGGGTCCCTGAAGGCAACTGTCTCATCAGGTTTTCCCTCGTACACCGCCACTGGTCTGCCTCATCTCCAGCCCATTGTGTTAACCTGATTAACAATATACTGTTGTCTTCCTCAAAACTGTTCTGCTTCTGGTAATTGTTCCTTCCATTTCAAAATAGCAGGGAAAATGGACACCCCCTCACCAAAGCATCCATCATCTTTCTCAGCCAAGACTTTAAATGCTCTTTTGAGAATTAGTGCCCACGTTCCCAGAGTGGAAGGATCTATGAATATCTTTTATTGTGCAATAAAGGACAATATTCATTCCCAAGGACTGATTAGCAGCTTTGCATTGTGTGGCATCCTTGAGGAGTCTCATTCCTTTTTAGTTTTATATTCAGCCTCTCTCTGTTCCTTCAGATGACCAGCCAGCAAAAACCTGCTTTAATAGGTTGCCTTTTCTCTCTTTTCTGCAATTAATTCTGGTGGTTCAGTGGGGATTTAGTGGGGCAGCCTGGGCAAAGAGGGGACAGGGAGCCTTTGACAGTCCTCTGTATCTCATCAGGAGTATACATGAGGCCTTCCGTTACAGAGTAATTAGCCCAGTATTGTCTGCTTTGACCGCTGGAAATTCTCCAGGGTCTCAGGATATTTCTCATCCCCCTGCTACCAAATTCTTTTAAAACTGGGATTCTGGGAATAGAATCTTTGGCCTTCTGCATTCAAAGCAGCTGACCTCCACCCAGCTTCAGATGCTCCTGAAGAAGATATGAGGCAGCTGCACAGTAGGGACAAGGGCTGTAGCTCAGGGGTAGAACACCTGTTTTGCATGCAGAAGGTCCTAGGTTTGATCCCTAGCATCTCCAGGTAAGGCAGGCTAAATTTCAAAAATCACATTGCCATTATATGTTAGTTTACCCCATTTATTCCAATTCAAGGGAAACACAATGGAAATGTGGGCAGTGAGAGGTAATTGATTACGTTTTGTCTGCAGACTGAAAGCAACAGTAGGTATGCATTGAGCTTCAATGCAAGCTGCTTATCAAAAATAAATCTGCAGACTGTTGAGGAAAGTGGGCCAGCTGCCCTCAAGAATGGGGAAAAATGATACAAGCTGAAATGGGCAGCTTTGCTCATGCTGAGATCAACCGCCTCTGAGCTGTGTTCACGTCTCCCCATTGCAGGTGGGGAAATGGGAGAACAAAACGCTTCTGCATAAGCATTCGGTGTGGCCCAGGTTCAATTCCTTCAATGACAGCGAGCCGGACAACAACCACCTGAGCATTGTCACGTTGGAAGAAGCCCCTTTCGTCATCGTGGAGGACATGGACCCTTTGACGGAGACCTGCGTGAAGAACACGGTGCCCTGCCGGAAGTTTGTCATCATTAAGTAAGTCCATGATTTCCCAACCCCACCATCAAAGGGCTTTCCCCAGAGAAGTCTTTCCTGGTGTTGAAAAAGCCAAAGGGTGAAGGCTTTAAGTGTGAAGGCCAGTGGGTTGGATCTTAGCTTTCTGCTCTACAATTCCACAGCCAAACTGCATCTAGCCTCCAGTGGCTGCTGAATCCAAGCTCAGTACCCCCTCAAAATCCACCTGTTTTCAGAGATGGCACCACATATGTGCGATATCCTTCCCAGAAAGCTGTGGATGACACTGAACACTGAGCATTTTAGGAGAGGCCACAACAGATGGGTCGCAGCAATGCTGTTGCTGCCATCTTGGATTCTGAGTTAGGCTGACCAGATGAAAGGCACGTTCCACGCGTGTCTGGGCTAAGATGCGTTCTTCTGATGAAGGTGCTTTCCATCCATTTCCATGAGTGTTGCAACGTGGCTGGACAAAGCCATGAGACAATTTAGAACAAAGTGCATGTTTCTACCCAACAACATGCTCCACCTTCCTGTATAGGTGCCTCTGTTGAGAGAGCTCTGTATGGAGCAAGGATACTTTGTTCACTTCCTAGTTTATTCCGAGGGCTTTCTAGATTTCTCCCATATTGCAAAAAGAGCTGCTTTTGAACAGCTTCTCAGCCTTTCAGTGTAACAGCCACTGCTTTTCATTTCGTAGTAATGCTAAGGCATACTACTCTGTGAATTGTCATTTTGGGATTCATTATTATTATTATTTTCTGTAAATAGTAAATTTTATTAGTATTTTCCACACAACAACAATGAAAAATAACAATGCACAAAACACAAAAACAGGCATATAAAAAAAACCAAATCCAAATCTTACAAATTAATAATATAAACACTAGGAAAACAAACATTGATTTCCACCAATCCCACAGCACCTCCTTTACCTCTCACTGTGTCTTCCTGTTTTCCTGTTTTCCTGATCATCTCTAGTCTAGCATCCAGATATAAATCCCTCTTTCTTATCCTTTCACTTCACTAGGTTATTCCAGACTCAGCCAGATTTCTGTCCTCGAACCTTGGCTTTTAAGGAATTCATTTAGGAACTCCCATTCCTTTTTCACTTCACTTTTTGATTTTTGTCTTATTATAGCTGTCAATTTGGCTAATTCTAAATATTCTGAAAGCTTACATAACCAATCTCCCCTAGTGAGTAACTGATTCCCATTCCAATACTTAACCACCAGGATTCTTGCTGCAGACGTCGTGTATAAGAAAAAAATAGTCTTTTGTCTTTTGGAATATCGTCATTTAAAATTCCTAAAAGGAATGCCTCTGGTCTTTTACTATATGATATTCTTAGTATTTTCTTTATTTCTTCATGGATCATGCTCCAAAATTTCCCAATTTCAGGGCATGTCCACCATATATGGTAGAAGGTTCCTTTTTGTATCTTGCATCTCCAGCACCTATTATTATATGTTTTATTCATTTTTGCCCGCCTTTCTGGTGCCAAGTACCACCTATGATGCATTTTCATATAGTTCTCTCTTATTAGGTAACATGCTGCGAAATTTATATTTTTTGTCCATAGTCTTTCTCATTCATTATATTCAATTGAGTGGCCCAGATCTTGTTCCCATTTTTTAATAGCGTCATTTTGGGATTCATAATGTACATTATTAAGTTTAAATCAAATGGGCTCCATGTGGTGAGTCAGAGGTAGGTCTTGGATCTGGGCCACTGTTTTAGGAAACTCAGGAAGGTATCTGTTTATAATACCCATATAATAATGTCATATATTGATACATATAGGGTGGTATTCAGTTAGGTTTTGCTCAGAATAATGAATGGACATGACTAGTTATTAGGTCATAGTTTGACAGAAAATGTAAGAAGAGCTGTGCTGATCAAATTGCAGGTGTTTCTCGTCCAACATTCTCTTCCACACCCAGGTGATGACTTCCTGAATGCCCAAAGCAGCACATGCAGCCAGCAGGCATTTCCTGTTATTTCCCTGTGCAATTGATATTGAGATACACTGCCCCTGAACATGGAGGTTTTGCATAGACATCCTGACTAGAAATACTCATGCACAGACCTGCCCTCCGAACCCAAGTGTTTGCCTACCCCCTTTAAAAGCCAAGAGGTCCCTTTGGGTTTCTTAGTTAGTTAGCTTTTGTTTGCTTGCCTCATCAGCAACATCACCAAGGAAGGAAAGAACGTGAAGAAATGTTGCAAGGGCTTCTGTATCGACATCCTGAAGAAGCTCTCCAAAGCCATCAAGTTCACCTACGACCTCTACCTGGTGACCAATGGCAAGCACGGGAAGAAGATCAACAACGAGTGGAACGGAATGATTGGGGAAGTAAGTTATGTTAGGTAAAAGAGCTCTTAAGTCGAAAGTTGGCCACGCACAAACGTTCTGATTTCGCCTGAGATGGGACAGACCTCCCTTGGTGGACTGACCTTGTCTGTCTTTTCTTTTTCTCTCTTTCTTCTCTTTGGGCATCAGGTGGTCAAAAAGCAAGCCGTGATGGCCGTGGGATCCCTCACCATCAACGGCGAGCGTTCGGAGGTGGTCGATTTTTCTGTGCCCTTTGTAGAAACGGGAATAAGCGTCATGGTGTCACGGAGTAACGGCACGGTGTCTCCATCTGCTTTTTTAGGTAAGCCCCCTCCTGTTTCTACGGACTGATTCAGCTTTATCTCCCTCCTTCCCATATACTTTGACAGCTTTCATTCTCCCCCCCCCCAAAAAAAAAACAAACCCTGCACAGTACGCCTAGCAGTTCCATGACACATTTCTGTCACTCTTTTACAAATTGCACATTTAAAAGTTTGGAGAACAGGCTCGTCTGCTTAATATAGTGCTGAAGAAGGGGGCCTACTTTCAGCCAGGGAGCTAGAAACTTCTTCTGCCACGTTTGACGTGCTCTCGGTACAGTTCTTTGGATGCTAGGTGGTCACAAGCGCCAGCACCAGTGAAATATACTCAGAGTCAAGAGTGGATTTCATGCTCTTTATTCTGCGCATAGTGGTGAGGAGGAATGGAAGTTCCCCCAGAATGTCTGCTTTATATACATTATTTACACAATGGGCCCCACGTGATTGGCTAATTCCGGGATTAACCTGTAAGCCAATCTGGTTGCGGATTCACTTCCACCTGGAGCTGGATTGGGTGGCTCCTGTGGACCAATCAGACAGCTGCATTCTGGACCCTATTGTTCTAGGGCCAATCAGACTTCTGTATTCTGGACCCTATTGTTCTAGGGCCAGTCAGACTGCTGCATTCTGAATCCTATTGTTCTAGGATCAATCAGACTGCTGCCTTTTGGATCCTATTCAACTCAGTACATAACAGCCAGCCTGCTCTGCGAAATCCCCCAGGGGCAGGGTGAGGATTGAGAGATTAAATGGTGAGGATGGCAGATCTGCAGTCCTGAAAGGAATACGGATGTGTCTTCAGACACTGCAGCAGAAGCACTGGACTTGCATTGCTATTAGAGCGTTTATTTCTTTTGTTCATTTCTTTATTATTTATCATGTTTACATCCCACCTTCTTTCCTCCAAGGAGTTCAAGGTGGTGCAAGCCGTCCTCCACCTTTTGCTGCAGGTTCTTCTTACTTTATTGCCTTATGCCTCCCTCTCTGTTTTGTACTTGCCTTGGTTTCCATGAAGCCGGATTTTTGTTTGCTTTTACTTTAGCCTATTTGGTGTTATTGCATTATGGTTTGCTAGGGTTGTTGCCCCTTTTAAGTTTCAGTAATACGAAGCATTAAAATAAAATCGTAAAAGGTACACACATCTTGGAAACCAAGCCCTATGAGGAACGGTTGAAGGAGCTGGGTATGTTTAGCCTGGAAAAGAGGAGACTGAAAGGGGATATGATAGCCATCTTCAAATATCTGAAGGGATGCCATATGGAAGATGGAGCCCAGATCTCCTGTCCCTTCCCTTCTGTTGTTTTAACTTTGAAAACTTTTTTAAAAATTTAAATTAAATATATATATATATTTTTTAAAAAAACCAACTTTGCTTTCAGGCTGGCTCTCCTTCTGAAAACTGGCATGCATTGGCACCTACAGATATACATTAGCTCAGTGGTCCCCAAAGTGGGTGATACCACCCACAGGGGGAGGTGGGATTAGCTAGCAGGGTGCTAAGAGGCAAGGGGGTGTTGGAAACGTTAATGACTATTAGCCTTTGCAAAGCTGATATCCCTGGATCAAGTTAATCAGTTCTGTTGAATCAATTAAACTAAATAGTTTTAAATGGCTTTTGAATAAATGTGCAATTGATTGATATTTTATTGTGTTATTATCTTCCTTAGTGGCTTGTGCAAACCACTATTCTGATTATTATTATTATTATTATTATTATTATTATTATTATTATTATATTTTAGGATAGGGGATGCGGGGGATGAATTTATGGAACTAAGGGGGCCCCCAGTTTCCTGCAAATTTGTGCTTGCCCTCCAAGTCTTCCGATGGCATTGGGTGCTTGCAAACTGTGCTCTCCTCCCAAGAGTTTCTAAACCTTTGCCTCCCACCCCCAGCCGAAATAGAATCTTGATCTGGACGTGCCCTAATTACAGAGGCAAAATCCCAGGAGAGAAATGGCAGTGAAGCGAGATTGTCGTCTCCCCCTGCCCCCCCTCTAATCAATTTAACTTAACCTGACATCTTTCCATGTGCTAGCTATGCATCCAACTGCAGCACTTGGTGACCCTGAGCAAAGTTGCAAGGGAGGGGGGCTTTTGTTTCTATTATACCTCTTCTTCGCCCCTCGGGCTTTCTTCCCAGGCCAGATCCCTGCATGGGACTCTCCTCCTGACACTCGCAGCTCAAGATGCATTGCTGGGGGGTGTCTCTCTCTCTGTCTCTCTCCAGCCTGCATTGCGACTCCGGGGAGACGTAGCCGCGTTGTCAGATTACCTGCTGCTATTTTGGTTCTTAAAACACACACAAAATCTCCGGCGAGCAAGCAACCGCGTCAATGCTTCCTTCCCCTCTCCCCGCAGAAGGCTGTTTGTTGCAACTCACGCTCTCCTCTTTCCGCAGAGCCCTTCAGCGCTTCGGTCTGGGTGATGATGTTTGTGATGTTGCTGATTGTGTCGGCCATCGCCGTCTTTGTGTTTGAGTACTTCAGCCCTGTGGGCTACAACCGGAACCTGGCACAAGGGAAAGGTACGACTCCGTGTTCAGGGAATGACTCGCCAGAAGTTTCCTTCTGTCTCCTCTCTTGCCTTTCCCACCGCTTTGCACCTCCTTAACCCCGTTTTGGCTTCCTGGGAAACAGTTAGACAGCACACAATGGAAGTGGTCAGAGAGTCTCATTTAATATGTGGCCTACAATGGACTAGTTCTTTGTGGGCGACTCTCACAGTCCTTGGCTGAGATGGGCACGTTCTTTTGCACAGATAGGGGGCCCTGAGATCAGCCCCTGAAAGTCCGTCTCAAAGATGGAACTTCTTCAGGCAGGGCACAGTTAAACTATGGAACCCATTCCTGCAGGAGGCAGCCATTACTGCCAACCTAGATGGCTTTCAAAGAGGAAGAGAGGAGAACTGAAAACCACGGGGCGGGGGGAGTGCTCTTGTGCTTGAATCTTGCTTGTGGGTTTTCCACAGGCATCTGGGTGGTTCCTGTGAGAACAGGATGCTGGACTTAGATGGGCCATTGGCCTGATCCAGCAGCCTGTTATTGTATTCTTAGCCCGCTGCCCCCACATGGCCTTAGGGTGGTGTTCCAAATTTGTTGGCACTAGGGATGGGCAGATATATGAGTTTCTCTGCATCCTTCGTTTTTCCAACCTGAAGCCCAGTTCTCTGCATTTCCAGACCAGTTTGTGGTTGTTATATTCCATAGTTCCCTGGGATGAAAGAGGTCCGCCCTGGGAACTGTAGCTCTGGGAGGTGAATGTAGAAGTTTTGCAACAACTCTCACCACCCTTAAAAAGCTACAGCACCAAGAATCTTTTGGGGGAAGCCATTGCTGTTTACAATGACACCATAGAGCTGGAAATGTATGCCATACCCTCCAACGTTTCTCTGATGAAAATAGGGACATCCCATTCCATAATGATAATTTTACTATTTGTACCCCACACATCTTACTGGGTTTGCCCCAGCCACTCTGAGCAGCTTCCAACATATATAAAAACATAGGAAAACATTGAACATTAAAACATTTTCCCTATACAGGATTGCCTTCTGGTGGCTCGGAGGTCAGATACGCTCCAACATTTCTCTGATGAAAATAGGGTGGCGCTGTGGGTTAACCCACAGAGCCTAGGACTTGCCAATCAGAAGGTCGGCGGTTTGAATCCCTGCGACGGGGTGAGCTCCCGTTGCTCGGTCCCTGCTCCTGCCAACCTAGCAGTTCGAAAGCACATCAAAGTGCAAGTAGATAAATAGGTACCGCTCCAGTGGGAAGGTAAACGGCATTTCCGTGCGCTGTTCTGGTTCACCAGAAGCGGCTTAGTCATGCTGGCCACATGACCCGGAAGCTGGCTTCCTCGGCCGATAAAGCGAGATGAGCACCACAACCCCAGAATCAGGAGTCCCTTTACCCTTTTAAAGGAAAAGTGGGACATTCTGGGATCAAATCAGAAACTGGGATGACTTATCTAAATCAGGGATGTCCCTGGGAAATAGGGAGACTTGGAGGGTCTGGTTTGGTGAGAATGTGGCCCAGGTCATACTTAGAACAGACCCAGTGAAACCAGTTGACTAAAAATAGTTTAACTGAATCCCTTCAATTTTTGACTCTGAGTAGGACTTGGTCAGTTGCAACTTGCTACAACAGCAAGAGCATTATGGTGAAGACCTCAGAAACCCTTTCCTTGCAATGGATGCCTTATCCTAACGTCGGTTCTTTGTGACTTGCAGATCCGCACGGACCATCTTTCACAATCGGGAAAGCCGTGTGGCTGTTGTGGGGCCTGGTGTTTAACAACTCTGTGCCAGTTCAGAATCCAAAAGGAACCACCAGCAAGATCATGGTGTCCGTCTGGGCTTTCTTTGCTGTCATATTCCTGGCAAGCTACACAGCCAACTTGGCTGCATTCATGATCCAGGAGGAATTTGTTGACCAGGTGACCGGCCTCAGCGATAAGAAGGTGAGTTTCATCTCTTGTTTCTCTCCCCATTGCTCAGGCTTGTTGCATTAGCGGTGAGAGATGGGGTGGATAGGAGAGGGAAGAAATTTGGTTTGGTTCTCATTTAAAGGCATACCTACCAAATCCACACGTTATGAAATGAGATGCAAACCGAATTATAGCCATCCTATGAAATCTGCATTTCCCTGGATTTTGCAAAGCTGTTCTGCAGCCATGTCATGCAGTTTAGAAATTGTACATTTAGGTAAAATGTGTGTAAAAATGCATATAATAGTGAAAACAGGATACAAAAAATGCATTATATTAGGGGAATTGCCTTGCAAAATTGTGTATGGTAAGCAAAATTTCAGGCAAAAATGTGTGAATTAGGAGAAAACCACCCTAAAATGCTGGTGAATTTTCATGAAACATTTCTCCTCTTTAAATGGACACTGGTGTGGAAATAGTGCTTTGCTCTTTTGAAATCTAATTTTAATACATATGTTTTAATTCTTTTATACTATAATTACTTTTTAATGATGATCTTTTACAAGTTTTTAGCCTTCTATATTTTATCTGTGTTGGTTTTAATTTGTGTAAGAGTCCCAGTCTGCGGAAGATGCAGGCTATGAATGTGGAGAACTGAATTTAGGATTGGGAAACTGAGAAACTAATCTGACAGATTTAACATGAAGTACATGATTTGAGATCTGATTCTTACACTGAACCTGCCCCAACTGCACTGGCTCCCAATTTATTTTCTGGAGTCATTTCAAAGTACTGGTTTTCACCTATCAAGCCTTACTTGGCTCAGGACCTCAGAGACTACCTTTCCTCACATGAGCCAATCCAGACTCTGCTATCTTCATTAGAGGCTCTCCATGGAAGGTGTGAAGGATGGAGACTCAAGAACACACTTTTTCAGGCCCACTGTTTGTGGAAAGCTCTTCCCAACACCAACGCTGTCAGTTTTTGGGTGTTCCAGACCTTTGGTAGCTAAGTCTATCTCTAATGTGACACATCACTTTTAGTGGGTTAGGACAGGACTGTGTGGTTAGATAAACGTTAAGGAATCTTGCGCATTGCTCTTTGTATTTTGCCTTTCAATTGATTCTATCCATTTGCATTTTTCTGCTTAAGTTGCTTTGAGACTTTGTATGAAAATGATTGGCGCATGTATTAAAATCATCACCCTCTCCAGAATTTTACTCAATATGCTGTCTGGGAACAAGTATTGAGGATACCCCCCCCCCGCCTGAGGAAAAGTTGTTCCCAGTCAAAGGTTGTCAACATGCCAAGCTAGATGGAGCGGTGCTTTGACTTGGTGGGATGCATTTTCCCATTTCCTTCTGCAAATAAGTTTCTGAGCACAAACAACCCCAAAAGTGTTAGGTGGACCAATGGTCTGATTCTATAGAAGGCAGCTTCCACTGATGAGGCCACAGCTCAGTGAGAGAACATGTTCTTTACGCATAGAAGGTTGCAAGTCAATTCCTTGGCATCTCAAGTTGGGCTGGGAAATAGCATTATTCACCAGAGATCCTAGAACAGGCATGGGCAAACTCAGCCCTCCAGATGTTTTGGGACTACAATTCCCACCATCCCTGACCACTGGTCCTGTTAGCTAGGGATCATGGGGGTTGTAGTCCCAAAACATCTGGAGGGCCGAGTTTGCCCATGTCTGTCCTAGAGAGCTGCTGCTCAGTGGTAGAACATTCATGCAAAAGGCACCAGGTTCAACCACTGAGCCTCTTTGGCTTGCCGATCAGAAGATCAGTGGTTTGAATCTCCATGATGGGGTGAGCTCCTATTGCTCTGTCCCAGCTCCTGCTAACCTAGCAGTTCGAAAGCACACCAGTGCAAGTAGATAAATAGGTACTGCTGTGGCGGGAAGGTGAACGGCATTTCCGTGCGCTGCGAATCAGTACAGACCAAGAGTAGTCAATGTGGTGCCTTTCAGATGTTGTTGAACTCGAACACCCATCATCCCCAGCTGGTGTGGCCAGTGTTCAGGGAAAGTGGGACTCACAGTCCAGCAACGTATGGAGTGCATCATGTCCCAGCTTCAGTAACCAATGGCATCTCCAGACAGGATTGGGAAAGACCCCTGCTTCTGAGACTCTGGAGAGCTGTTGCCATTCAGTGTAGACCAATGTTTTTCCAGGTTGGATTCCCAGATGTGGATGGACTCCAACTCCTATAATCCTTAGACCTTTCGGCTAAGCTGGTTGTGGATGATGGAAATTGGAGTCCATCCACATCTTGGGACTCAATAACACTGGTTTAGACAATACTGAGCTTAATGGACCAATGACCTCACTTGACCTAAGGCAAACTTACTGTGCACTTATGGGAGTGGCTCATACTTGGGCCAAATGGACCAATGGCCTTTGTTAACTTCATTAATACATCAAGTCCATGGTGAGACAAAAACCCATTCTTGCATGTGTTCAAAGATGGCTTTCTTAGTTTGTCTTTCTCCTTCCTCCTCCTTTCCAGTTTCAACAACCATACGCCTATTCACCTCCTTTTCGGTTTGGGACTGTCCCAAATGGGAGCACGGAGAGAAATATCAGGAACAACTATAAGGAGATGCATGCCTACATGGTGAAATACAACCAGAAAGGAGTGGAGGATGCCTTGGTCAGTTTGAAAACTGGGTAAGTGGGGTTTTATTTTTATTTTGAACCATGGGTGCTCCACTTTTCTGATGTCCAAAGTGGTCAACCCAAAAGAGTGAAAAATGGGCAGGTATTTGTTTTATTGAATGTCCTGGATCTGCTTCAAACATTCCCAGATTCAGGATACTGGGTATCAGGATTGGGAAATGCATGATGGGAGAGTAGCTTGATGTTCAGAACCCCAGGTATTTGCTCTGGATCTGGCCCACATGCTTCTCCCCATGCCACAGCCCTTCCTCACATTATGCCCCTACTGGGCCTGCTTCTCTCCCTCCTTGAATACGTTTTGACTACGTTTCTGAGCACAATTCAAAGTGTTGGTGTAGACCTTTAAAGCCCTAAACGGCCTTGGCCCAGTATACCTGAAGGAGCATCTCCACCCTCATCGTTCTGCCCAGACACTGAGGTCTAGCTCTGAGGGCCTTATGGTGGTTCCCTCATTGCAAGAAGCAAAGCTACAGGGAACCAGGCAGAGGGCCTTCTTGGTAGTGGCGCCCACCCTGTGGAACGCCCTCCCATCAGATGTCAAAGAGATAAACAACTACCTGACATTTAGGAGACATCTGAAGGCAGCCCTGTTTAGGGAAGTTTTTAAATGTGTGACATTTTAGTGTATTTTTGGTCTTTGTTGGAAGCTGCCCAAAGTGGCTGGGGAAACCCAGCCAGATGGACGGGGTTCAAATAATAAATTAGTATTGTTGTTGTTATTGTTGTTGTTGTTGAATGCTTCTGCCTGCCTGGAAATGTGTCCTTGAAATCTGATCGTGCCTCTTGCTTTGCTGGTTGGAGAATAGGGAAGGTTGTTGTCAGGTGGTGGTGTGGTTGCTCGAGAGCAAACAGGCAAGACTCCGACCTGTCTTTTCCAAGTTTTATTCTTAGTGCAAACTATTTACAGTGAAGAGCATCTCAAGTTCATGTCTGGCTCAGTTGCTAGCAGAATCTGGGAGTGGTTGGTCTTTGTACCTCCCCCAGCATAACAGTCTCATGACCCCCAACCTTCTCCTCCCTTCCCTGCGCCGAAACCTACTGCGCAGACCAGTGGCGTAGCGTGGGGAGTGCAGGGGGGGGCCCGGCAGCACCGGGTGCAACATCTGGGGGTTAGGGTTAGGGGGTGCAAATCCACGGGTTAGGGGGCGCAAATTACTTGCCTTGCCCCGGGTGCTGACAACCCACGCTACGCCACTGGTGCAGACTGGGCGCTGGCAAAGGGGTACTTCCCTCCTCTCTGGTTTGTTCAGCCTCAGTATTGAGGCTCTCCCTAGCATCCCCTGCTTCCACCACCTCCTCTCCACTGGAGGTGGGGCTTTCCTCCTCACCAGAGGAGGAAGTGCTTTGCAAGATTTTCGGAGGTACCCTATAACACAACTGCCCTTCCACCTCTCACCTCTGAGCTGATGGCAGTTCCCTGACAGTTGTGTTTGACTGCATAGAAACTAGCCTACTACACAAAGGCAAGATTTCACAGAATCATAGAGTTGGAAGGGATCCTAAGGGTCATCTAGCCCAACCCCCTTCAATGCAGGAAGATTTACGTTCATTACTTGTCCCACTTTACCCTCTGGCCACACTCACCACTGGCATGGCCCTTGGAGGGTTACCCAGAAGGGAATTTGGCCCTCAAGGTTGACAGCTGGTTCTTATCTCCGAGTTAAAGCATCCTGATGATTCTCCTCAGCAAATGCTGTGCTTCCTTTCTTAGATCTGCTTTGACGGAGATACATATGGAATGAGCAAATGGAAATACAATGAAATATCTATTGCTGTGGCTTTGACTACACACTGGCATTTGGCCTTTCTGCCCAGTGCTTAGCATTCTGACATAATTGATTTAATTCTTATATGCCCAGGCCACTTTTCTGATATCGAGGAGGTTCACAAGGACTGTGGCTAGTGTAAGAGATAGATCTGGCAGCAGAGGAGGCAGAAATTCAGTCCCAGCCAGGTTGACAGAAGGGGCCTTGTGGTCTCACATCTTCCTCTGATGCAGCCAGTAAAGGCTGTGGATGGAGTCAGTTCTGGGAGAGGAGGAGCCCAGTGGTCTCAGCAAAGTTGACGGAAGGGGCCTCGCTCTCTTACCTCTCCCTCTGTTGCTGTCAGGTGAAATCTAACAGTAGAACAGCATCACTATACCCTCCAATGGCCCTGAAAGCCCCAGGATCGTCATGGAAACTCTTAAGCCATCGTGGCCTCTCCCGAATTCCTAAGGGGCCTTCCCTTCCGTTCAGTGTTTCAATGTGTTACTGGAAGTTCAGATCCGTGCATCCCTTTAACACATTTCTCAGATCTATGCCTCCCGCTCCCTTTTCCTGCTCCACTCAATATGGCGCCACTTCCTGTTTTGATGAGAACAAGGTCTGGGTCGCTTGAATGCCCCTAAAATGGTTTTTCACCATTTCCCCGCTCCTTTCTTGGTTGGTCTCCCACAAAGAAAGCAGTGAGTGGGGGAGTGAAAGGGGACAGGGCCTGTCTGCAAAGCCATGGCATGCCTGCGAGGGGTGCTGAGAGGTCATGGGTGCTAAAGAGCAGCCATTACACTCGCTTGGCTCTGGTTTGCTTTGTTTGGCTGCTGAGTCTGTGTTGCTGCCCCCAGCCTCTGAGGTGGAGGCAAAAGGGGGTGGTGGTAATGGTGGCCACAACACAGATGTAGAAGATGTCCCAATTTCATCTGAGGAATGATGGAGGGTATGTGATACTCAGGATCAGGCTAGAAAGAGGTTCGTGTGAACCCTCAGTAATCATCATCATCATCATCATCATCATCATCATCATCTATTTGTACCCCGTCCATCTGGCTGGGTTTCCCCAGCCACTCTGGGCGGCTTCCAACGAAAATTTAAAATACACTAAAATGTCACACATTAAAAACTTCCCTGAACAGGGCTGCCTTCAGATGTCTTCTAAATGTCAGGTAGTTGTTTATCTCTATGACATCTGACTGGAGGGCGTTCCACAGGGCGGGCGCCACTACGAAGAAGGACCTCTGCCTGGTTCCCTGTAGTTTTGCTTCCCGCAATGAGGGAACCGCCAGAAGGCCCTCAGCGCTGGACCTCAGCATCCGGGCAGAACGATGGGGGTGGAGACTCTCCTTCAGTGTGACGTTCCAGGGCAACCAGGACCACCTTTTGGAAAATCCACTTGGTTCCAGCTGTGGCAGCTGCTTTTACCTCCCGTCCTCTTGACAGCGCGAGCCATTCATTGCCGTTGACGGATCTCCTCGGCTGTGACTTCCTTTTCTTAAGTGATTTCTCAACGTGGGCATCCCAAGGTGTCTGCGCCAGTTTTTTGACAGACACCTTCTGCAGCAGATGGTGCAAATCGCCTGTCATGTACGGTCTTTTCATGATCAACACACAACAACTGCTACATACTCCTAAGGGGATGAGCTTTGGTCTCAGGGAACTTAAGGAAGGATTGTGAGGTGAGAGAAAATCTCTCCATCAGGGGCTTCAGCTTTCGGGCACAGCTGCCTGGCATTTATCAGAACTTCTGCTGTTTTTAGTTTTGTTTGCTAAAAGCCAGTTCTACAGTTCTTAATATTGGGCAAATGCCTTCACTGTAGAGTTTTCAACTCTTATCGCATGCTTATCTTTTTAGGCAAGCCTGTTCAGATATATAACTTTATTGGGTTGACCCCAACTAAGTCCTACGTATAGCAGATCCATTACAGTTTATGGAGCCAAGTTAGTCAGGTCTCTTAATTTTTGTTGGGTCTACTTAGAGTAGGACTGACATTGGATCTCACCCACTATGCATATTCAAAGAATCATAGAATGGCAGAGTTGGAAGGGAATTCGAGGGTCCGACCCCCCCACAATGCAGGATTTGTTTTTAAAATGGGTGGTTTTTAATCTATATTTTGATAATTTCAGTATGTCTGTTTGTTGTTTTTTAAGTCTGTTTTCATTTTTTTGGGTACTATTTTATGTAAAACGCTCAGATTTTTTTTTTTTAAAGTGGCATGTCTAGAACTTGCTAAATAAAAATAAATAAATAGAAATAGAATTTGTAACTACCACAGCACTATAACAAACAAACAAACAAACAAACATGGGAGCATAAGCAGAGTCCCACCAGGAAAGGTTGGGAGATTCACCTGAACTGCACCATTGCAGACCATTGCACAGATCTGATGCTGGTCCATTTTGGAATCCACTTTTCTGCTCTCTGCCTTCAGGAAGGATAGAGACAAAATGTGCAATACTATAGCTAATAGGGAGGAACACAATAAGACAAACGAGCCTGGCTGCTGGATCAAACCAAAGGCCCATCTAGTCCAGCCAGAAATCATATTTTTCACAGTTCACTTTTTAAAATTATTCCTTAAAGGAGATTAATGTTGACGGTTCTTCTTTTCTTGCGTCGACTATTACCATATCAAAGAATTGCCTCACGATGACTGGTCCATGATAAAAACAATGCCAGACCTTTAGAAGGCGTATGTGGTCTTTATCAACTTTCAATTCATTGCTCACAATAGTTTGGGATTCAGCCTAATCCCTGGTGCTGAATAATGTATCGGGGCATTGAGCCAATGAGCAGGAAGAAATATTACGAGTTTGGCAAGATGATCCATGACCCATCGATGTTGTGGGCTTCCGTGGGTCAATGCCAGTTTTGGCCCTGGCATTTTGAATTACTAGGGTTTGAGGATGACAAAACACCCCAGTACTAAGAAGAGCCCTGCAGGTTTAGGCCAAAGCCCCACCTGTCCCAGCAGAACGTTCTCATAGTGGCTATCAAGAAGTCCATGAGAAGGCCACAAACAGAATCTGAGAACCACCGCACACTTTCCACCTGTGATTCCCAGCTACCAGTATATAAAAGCCATACTACTTCCCACAATGCAGGTTGTTGTTGTTGTTTAGTCGTTTAGTCGTGTCCGACTCTTTGTGACCCCATGGACCAGAGCACGCCAGGCACTCCTGTCTACCACTGCCTCCCGCAGTTTGGTCAAACTCATGTTAGTAGCTTTGAGAACACTGTCCAACCATCTCGTCCTCTGTCGTCCCCTTCTCCTTGTGCCCTCCATCTTTCCCAACATCAAGGTCTTTTCCAGGGAGTCTTCTCTTCTCATGAGAAGGCCAAAGTATTGGAGCCTCAGCTTCAAGATCTGTCCTTCCAGGGAGCACTCAGGGCTGATTTCCTTCAGAATGGATAGGTTTGATCTTCTTGCAGTCCATGGGACAATCAAGAGTCTCCTCCAGCATCATAATTCAAAAGCATCAATTCTTCGGCGACCAGCCTTCTTTATGCTCCAGCTCTCACTTCCGTACATCACTACTGGGAAAACCATAGCTTTAACTATACGGACCTTTGTTGGCAAGGTGATGTCTCTGCTTTTTAAGATGCTGTCTAGGTTTGTCATTGCTTTCCCCCAAGAAGCAGGCATCTTTTAATTTCATGACTGCTGTCACCATCTGCAGTGATCATGGAGCCCAAGAAAGTAAAATCTCTCACTGCCTCCATTTCTTCCCCTTCTGTTTGCCAGGAGGTGATGGGCCCAGTGGCCATGATCTTAGTTTTTTTGATATTGAGCTTCAGACCATATTTTGCACTTTCCTCTTTCACCCTCATTAAAAGGTTCTTTAATTCCTCCTCACTTTCTGCCATCCAGGTTGTGTCATCTGCATATCTGAGGTTGTTGATATTTCTTCCGGCAATCTTAATTCCGGTTTGGGATTCATCCAGCCCAGCCTTTCGCATGATGAATTCTGCATATAAGTTAAATAAGCAGGGAGACAATATACAGCCTTGTCGTACTCCTTTTCCAATTTTGAACCAATCAGTTGTTCCATATCCAGTTCTAACTGTAGCTTCTTGTCCCACATAGAGATTTCTCAGGAGACAGATGAGGTGATCAGGCACTAGGACGTAGCAATCCTGGCTAGTAGCCATTGATAGCCCAATCCTCCATCAAGTTGTCTAATCCACTTTGGTTTTTTTTTATATATAATTTTTATTTATTTTCCATTTAATTATATACATTCACATCATCATTATTTACTTTATGCCCTGGCTCTTTAGAGCCTATCAACTTCCTTTCCTCCCGCCTCTTGGCTTTCAAAATTAACCTTTATATCATTGCATTATGTACGTTTTCCAATTCTAATTGCACTCATTATAAAATGACTCAAAATTTAAACAAAGGTAGAAAGGTAGAAAATTTCTCATTACAAGTCTTCAGACAACCCTGCTGGTGGTGTTAATTGCTTACAATGATCTTTCAGATATCGTACAAATTTACTCCAGTCTTTTTGGAATACTTGATCATGCTGGTTTCGGATTTTTCCTGTCTGCTTTGCCAGTTCTGCAAAGTCTGTCATCTTCATGACAGAGAGCCAGTGTGGTACAGTGGTTCAGAGCGGTAGTCTCGTAATCTGGGGAACCGGGTTCGATTCTGCGCTCCTCCACATGCAGCTGCTGGGTGACCTTGGGCCAGTCACACGTCTTTGAAGTCTCTCAGCCCCACTCACCTCACAGAGTGTTTGTTGTGGGGGAGGAAGGGAAAGGAGAATGTTAGCCGCTTTGAGACTCCTTAAAGGGAGTGAAAGGCGGGATATCAAATCCAAACTCTTCTTCTTCATCTGCCACTCTTCTTTCATTGGTAGTTCTTGTTATTTCCATTTTGGGGCTAAAAGAATTTTTGCCGCAGTTGTTGCATACATAAACAGTCTTTTACCTTCCCTTGGTATCTCTTTACAGTGGTACCTTGGGTTACAGACACTTATGCGATTTCGGTTATGCGATTTCAGGTTGCACACTGCGCCAAACCCGGAAGTACTGGAACTGGTTACTTCCAGGTTTTGGCGCTCGCGCATATGCAGAAGCACTAAATAGCACTTTGCGCATGCATAGAAGCACCGAATTGCGACCCATGTGTGCGCAGAAGCGGTGCTGCAGGTTGCGAATGTGCCTCCTGCGTGGATCACATTTGCAGCCTGAGGTTCCACTGTGCTCACTATCCCCAATAAAAAGGCTTCTGTTTTTTTTTTAACAAAAGTATTTTTAAACATTTTCTTTAACACATTATATACCATTTCCCAGAAAACCTTTACCTCTTTGCAAGTCCACCACATGTGGAAGAAGATACCTCCCCTTTCTTTACATTTCCAACACTCACTGGTTCTTGTCTTGCACATTTTAGCCAGTTTAGCTGGTGTTAAATACCATCTATACATTATTTTCACAACATTTTGTTTTAAGTGCACAGCATGCAGTAAAATTAATATCTTCCTTCCACAACCCTTCCCAGGATTCTAACAGAATATTATATCCAATATTGAAAGCCATACAAGTTGGTGGCCATCACTACCTCTCCAGCAGCAAATTCCATAGTTCACCTATGAGCTCTGCAAAAAAATGCTTACTTTTTATCTGTCCCAAATCTTCCAATATTCAGCATCGTCAGGTGGTTGTGGGTGTTGCCCTTCCCAAAATTGCCACATTCCCTGAAGAAGAAGAAAAAGCGTATGTGTTTCAGCTGATGCTCCCAGATGCCCTGCAAGACGAGTTAAATATGGACACAGTGTTTAATAGATTAGATTATTATAGCAAATTTCTTCAGGGGTTGCAGGGAGCAGGCATCTCAGAGCCTGCGGACACAGATCCAATCTATACTCAATCAGATTTGCTGCCTGTGGGAAGAATAATGCAATGAAGGCTATTGCAAGGTGTCACTTTGAACTTCGCCCTGACTGATGTTTCTTATCAATGACATAAAGAGCCCCTGGAAGGGAGGGAGGGAGGCAGATACCTCCCCTCCCTGAAGACTGAACCAATTTCTCCTTCATCCCCAGTAACCTCTGATATGGAGAGAGTACCAGGTACCAATGAGGGAGTGCCAGAAGGTCACATTTGGTTCCTGTTTCTGAGGTTCCCCACCCCTGTGATAAAGGAATGGAATAGGGGCTGGAAGGAATTCTCTCTTCCTTAAATCAAATAATTGTAGAGTTGGAAGTGACCTCAAGGAAGCCCAACCCCTTGCAATGCAGCCTTCACAACTAAAGTATCCTGACAGATGGCCATCCAATCTCTATTTTTGAACCTTCCAAGGTAGTCCGCCCCACTGTCAAAGAGCTCTTATTGTTCCTAATGTTTAAGTGGAATCTCCTTTCTTGTAATTTGCACCCATTGCTTCAGGACCAACCTCTGGAGAAGGAGAAAACAAGCTTCTCCATCTTCCATGTGACATAGAGGCTCAGGTGGCCTCGGTGGCCCGGAGTGCCTTCCATCAGCTTTGGCGGGTGGCCCAGCTACACTTCTATCTGGACAGGGATAGCCTAATTACTGTTGTCACAATGTGGGTGGTGCTGTGGGTTAAACCACAGAGCCTAGGGCTTGCCGATCAGAAGGTTGGTGGTTCGAATCCCCACGACGGGGTGAGCTCCCATTGCTTGGTCCCTGCTCTTGCCAACCTAGCAGTTCGAAAGCACAAAGTGCAAGTAGATAAATAGGTACTGCTTTGGTGGGAAGGTAAACGGCATTTCCATGCGCTGCTCTGGTTTGCCATAAGCAGCTTAGTCATGCTGGCCACATGACCCGGAAGCTGTATGCTGGCTTCCTCGGCCAGTAAAGCAAGATGAGCGCTGCAACGCCAGAGTCGTCCGCGACTGGACCTAATGGTCAGGGGTCCCTTTACCTTTTATGCTCTGGTAACCTCAAGGTTAGATTACTACAATGTGTTCTACCTTTGAAGATGGTTTGGAAACTTCAGCTAGTGCAGAATTCAGCAGCCAAGTTGGCTACCAGTTAGTTTCTGGGCCCAATTCAAAGTGTTGGTTTTGACCTTTAAAGCTTTAAATGAGAGGTGGTAACATGAGAATGGGTCTTCTCTGCAGTGTCTCCCCATCTGTGGAATTCTCTCCCCAGGGAAGTTCGCCTGGCGCCAGGCAAAAACATTCCTTTTTAACGAGACCTTTGGTTGACTTGATTGACATACTATGCCCTTTTAAAATGTGTGAGGGTTTTTATTTGGGGTGGTATTGAGTTGTTCTATTTTGATTATATATTTTGTGGTTTTATATTTTGATTTTGTTCTGTGAACCGCCCGGAGACCTCCAGGCATGGGGCATTATATAAATTCAATAAATAATAAATGGTAATAATATTTGAAGATTGTTATTAAATCTCCTCTTAGTCTTCTCTTCTCCAGGCTAAACATACCCAACTCCCTCAGCCATTCCTCCTAAAGCTTGGTTTCCAGACCCTTTATCATTTTGGTTGCCCTCCTCTGCACATGTTTCAGCTTGTCAATTTCTTTCTTAAACTGTGGTGCCCAGAACTGGACACAGAATTCCAGGTGGGGTCTGACCAAGGCAGAATAGAGTGCTCCTCTTACTTCCCTTGATCTAGACATTATACGTCTGTTGATGAAATCTATAATATCATTTGGTTATTATTTTTTGCTGCTGCTGCCGCAACACATACTGTCAGAGTAAGCCACCAGTAAATCACACTGTGTAAGTTGCAGTTAACTGTTTATTAGTAAGAACATGATATGCACAGACTTAGTGGAGTGTCAGGCCTAATGACCACAGTAGGTCTTGTCCCATGGATCACTTGCCGAGACTGAAAGTCCCTGCTTCCCCACAGCCAGCCCTCCTCTCCAGGGCTTTTCCCAGCATTTGGAGACTGGGTATGCATGAAGCCAATCTCTCCTCCACCCTCTACATACCTCTTCTGGTTCTAGAAGACTCTTCACCAGCTAGACTCATCTCTGCCTCTTTGTCTGCCTCCTTTCCTGCTTCAGCTTCTGCCTCTGATTCTGGGCTTCTCTCTGCCACAGACTCTCCCTGCTCACTAAGCCCAGTTTCCTCTTCAGCTTCCGACACCTCTTTCTCCCATTCATCATCTTCTTCTCCCTCTGACCACTCCCTTTGACCCACCACCACTCCCTGGGCTCTGATCTTTCTTTCCACGGTGGTTCCCCAGCTGGTTCCTTCCGCCATTCCTCTGCATCCAACCAGCCCAGGACACATACCTGGTTCTTTGCTGGCCACTTTTTAATTCGGCAAAGGTGCCATTTAACCTGAAGACAGCTTCTCCCGGCACAGCAAGACATAGAATAGGGAGCTGTGCATAGAGAAATGAGGGGATGTGTTTTGTCAAATGAATTGCAATGGAAAAGCATCCCTTTTCTTGGCTTCTTGATGAAAAGGGAGGGGGAGGAAGGCGAATCCCACCAAGAGATAACAAATCACTCTTCCAAACATCCGCGGTTCAGGCTCCTGCTATGTCAGTTCAGCTCCCAACTGCTTCCTTTTCTGGCAAATGAGAAAGGAAACCATCTTCACAAGGCAGAAAGGAGGCACGAGGAAGCGGCTGAAAGCCTTTGCAGAATCTGTGGGATCTGGCAATTGCACTGGGGAGCTTTTGATGGTGCTTGTAGCCTTCTCTCTCTCTCTCTCTCTCTCCCCACTCTCTGTTGTTGCTTCATATGTCGCTGTGCGAGAATGTGAAGTTTTGACAGATGAGGCTGGTAAGGGGAGATTAGAAACAGTGTGGGAACTCTTTGTCTTCCTTGAAGTTTGGATTCCCCCTCCTGCACTGTTCCCTCCTTCTTAAGCATGTGAGGAGAAGGTGCTCTCGTACTGATGATGATTTTGGTCGGAGGCTGTTAATTTGAGGAGGAGGAGGAAGAAAGAATGGCGAACTATGTAGGGTGTCAGACTAGGATCTGGAAGAGACCAGGGTTCAAATCACCAACAAAGAAACTCACTAGGTGACCTGGGGAGCCAGTCACTGCCTCTTGGCCTAACCTACCTCAAAGGCTTGTTGTGGGTTTTATTTGAGAAGGACGGAAACCATGTAAGTCACCTTGCGCTCCATGTCTGTGCCAGTTGGGACCTTGGGTTTACTCTGTGGGCAGCAGGGCATGATGGAAAGTTTATACAAGGTTTGACTGGAAAGTTTGGTGAATGGTCACAGAAATCACACAGCGAGAAATATTCGAACATACAGCCAGCATAGGAAATGCAAAATGCTCACAATTGTGTACGGAGATGAAGCTGTAATTCGAAAGAGAGTGTATGAGTGGTTTAAGCATTTCTGTGAAGGGTGGCAAACCATTGAAGATGACCCTCAGTCTGGTGGCGAGCAGAACGGCGGCAAATGTCGAGAGAGTTCATGAGTTATTGATGTGGGTTTGGTATCTGTCCGTCCAAATGATGGTGGAAGAATTGCATATTCCACGTGAAATTGTTACTGAGGTTACTGAGTTGTCCCACCCTACATATTCTCCTGATCTGGCCCCACCAGATTTCTTACTTTTTCCAAAACTTCTGGACTGAAAGGGCACAGATTTTCCAACATTTCACACATCCAAGCCGCTGTGACAAGGGAACTGAAAGCAGTATGAAAAGAGGACTTCTCCAGAAGTTTCCAACAGTTCTACAAATGTTGTCAAAGGTGCATTATATCAGAGGGCGCTTACTTTGAAGGCCTGTAAGGTTGTATGTTCAAATATTTCTTGCTGTCCGATTTCTGTGACCATTCACCGAGCCTTCTGGTCACACCTTGTAAAAAAAAAAATACTGGTGGTGTGGAAGGAAATGAGTTTTTTTCCTCCCATAATTTTAGAATTTGACATCCAATGAAACTGATTTGTGGGATGTTCAGGTCAGCCAAAGAAAGAAAGACTTCACACACAGAGATAATTCATGGAATTTGCTATCTTGAGATGCTGCCTGTTTGGGTGACCTTACAAAAGGGGAGGACAGATTCATTGGCTAGGTCCATGGCTAAATAGTGCATCTATGTTCAGGAGCAATATATCGGTTGCTCTGAATATCAGTTGATGGGGAGCAACAACAGGATATAGACATTGCTCCACCTGTGGGCTTCCCAGAAGCACCTGACTGGCTTTCTGTTGTGAACCAGGTGCTGGAGGAGAAATTTGTTAGGTCTACATTGTAAAGTTCATAGGACACATCCCAGATGTGTATACTGGTCAGAATTCAGCTTTTTCTAGGATTGCACACATGCCTGAATTTTGCAATGCAGTTTTGGTTTAAGAAGGCATGAGAAAGAAAGAAAGAAAGAAAGAAAGAAAGAAAGAAAGAAAGAAAGAAAGAAAGAAAGGCAGGCTTCATGGGGGAAATGTGTATGGAGATACATATTTTTGGAGAAAATGTAGTGGAAAGTATACAAAAATATTACATATTTTGGGGGAGAATACATATACAGTGGTACCCGGGTTACATATGCTTCAGGTTACATATGCTTCAGGTTACAGACTCCACCAACCCAGAAATAGTACCTTGGGTTAAGAACTTTGCTTCAGGATAATAACAGAAATCGTGCTCTGGCGGCGCGGCAGCAGCAGGAGGCCTCATTAGCTAAAGTGGTGCTTCAGGTTAAGAATAGTTTCAGGTTAAGAACGGACCTCCAGAACGAATTAAGTACTTAACCTGAGGTACCACTGTAAAATGCTTATGAAGTATGCATAGTTTAAATGCAAAATTTTCAATTTTTTTTAAAAAAATCCACAAAAAAAGATTATGGAATGGATGTACGATTGAGTCTGTGCAGAACTGATGTGAAAAGGAAGTTGCCTGACTCCTCCATTGCTAGACTGATCTAGATGGGTGGTTCTTATGGAGAAGAGGTACTGGTTGCTCCATTTTTTACTGCACCAACAGAGAAGTGCTAACAGCTGCTATTTAGATTAGGGCTGGTGGGAAGAGCAAAATTTGGCAACCATTTGTCACATAGAGTAACTATGAAAGTTATTTCTATACCATCTACTTAGTTATATCAGACAGAATGAGTTCAGATCAATAGATCAGGCATAAAAAAACCACACGGTGCGGAAAGATAGATTGCAAAAAAAGATTTTTTCTGGGGACAGTATTTCTAAATCTGAGAGTGGCAGAATGCTCTCGGTAAACCATATTCTAGGGTAGCAGTTCTTGATTTATGTTGCAGGACCGGGAACTGAACGAATCCATTTCCTGTGATTTGTATATGTGTGTGTAAGAAAGCAGCCTTGCAAATTGGCATATGAAAGCTACTAACCTGTCCAAACGTTTATTTCCCAATCGGCCTACATAAGCCAGTGTCAGCCATCAGGAATAGTTTCACAACCTGAAGTATAGCGTTACAGCAGCAAGAGGCTTCGAGGGGTTCCAACCTCTTTATGCAGGGTTCCCTTTCCTTGGAATGAAGTTCACCGGAGACTGTGGTGTCTTTAGGATATATGGTTTTATTTACATATCTATTCAACCTGAGAATAGGATGGAGGGGCTCGTGGCAGGAGCACCCCAACAGATCTTGCTTCCCCATTTGGTTTCCAAGGATACTCCAAAGTCCAGCTTGGGTTCAGCACAGAGCAAGGCATGTCTTTGTCTCCAGTTTCCAGCATCAGCCAAACACCCACATAACTCTGGCTATTGTTCTTCTATCTACCAGCCAGGTGAGGTGGAAGGGAGAAAGACCCGTCCATTTGTTTCTATGGAAACAGAGCTCGGTTTTTAAAGATGCAGGGTACTTAACTGAGTGGCTAAGTTTGACCTGTTCACCTAATTGCTTCTTATACATCCTGGCTTCAAAGCTACAGGATCATAGATTTGGAATGGACCCAGAGCATCATCAAAACCAGACATGTTCAACCAGTCAACCGCGATTGATGGGTAGATCCCCAGGGTGTTTGTGGTCGATCATGGCTGATCATGGGCAATCGCAGGCAAGGAATCTCATTGCCCCCTCCCCTGGTGATAGGTTCATCTGCTGTTGCAGCAGCTCCAAGTAATTTGGCAGCAAGCACAAGTAATTAAGCATTATGCTTGCGAGTGGCAGTGCTGTTCAGTCAGTTGACCGATTCCCGCCCCCAAAAAGTAGCTTAAGAACTCTGACCCACCCCCCCAAAACTCAACAACTCTGGGCAACCCAATGTCAATGGGTAGATCACTTCCAGTTTTTTTATACTGGGAGTAGATCGCAGTCTCTTGGGAGTTGGACATGCCTGATCTAGACTGAACCCATAACAATACATACAAACACTTTACACTTTGCAAACAGGGACCCTCTTGATGCAAAAGAAACTCTTTGCCACGGAGCAGCAATCCCTCCTCAAAGACCTTTCTCAGTTAGGGATGTTGGAGAATCCTGATGAAAACGGGATCATGAACAGAAGTTGCATTGTTTGCCGATTTGCCCCACATCTGGAACAGAAGTCAGCCCAAAGATCGTGATCAGTATCTGCTGCTGCTGTTGCTTTCATTCCTCAGACAATGCTTCACGGGTTCCCCCCTCGCCATCCCCATTTGCATTGGGTTTCCCTTGTGGTGGAATGAATGGGGTGGAATAACATAATGCAAAGCTGATTTTTGTAATTTACCCAGTCCTTCCTAGAGATGACAGGGGGATAGAAATTGGGACCCTCTGCATGCAAAGCAGATGCTCTACTTCTAAGCTACGACTTGCACCCCAAATGTAAAGCCCTGTGTACATTAATGGAACGACAACAACAATAATTGCACACTTGTAACCACATCATAACAGACTCCCCGTGTAGCAAAGCTAAATAGCTTTGCACGCAACTTTCCTCCTCTTTCTGTCACCGTGTGCCCCTCTGACAGAGAAAAGACAATTTTCTAAGCTGGCACACAGAGGAGTGAGGGTGACATCAGAGGGAGCCTGACAGATGTGAGTGTGTCAGTTTGACTTACTATGGACAAGCAATGCAGAACACTTGGTAGGTTTATTTTTATTTTTTACCCTGCCTGAAAGGTGCCATGAAGCTCCATTTGTCAAACTGCATTAAGGGCACCGCAAAAAGCTCATCTCTTCCTTCTTCCTTCAGCCGCCCAGCACAAACAACGGGTTTCTATGCAGCACAGGGTTGACATCAGCTCTTGGCAAGTGTATAGTTGCATGCCACCCCAATTTCCAAGTGGTGAGAGACTCCTGGGGCTCGGTCTCCTGGAATGAAGGTCAGTGGAGACTGTAGTGTCTTTAGGATATATGGCTTTATTTACATATCTATTCAACCTGAGCATAGGATGGAGGGGGTTGTGGCAGCAGCACCCCAACAGATCTTGCTCCCCCATTCAGTTTCCAAGGAAGCTCCAAAGTCCAGCTTGGGTTCAGCACAGAGCAAGACATGTCTCTGTCTCCAGCTTCTAGCATCAGCCAAACTCACCCACACAACTCTGGCTTTTTTCCCTTCTATCTACCAGCCAGGTGAGGTGGATGGGAGAAAGGTCTTTAGGATATATGGCTTTATTTGCACATATTTGCAAGCTGATGGGAGGGCTCATGGCATCAACACACCAACGCATCTTGCTTCTCCCTTAGTCCAGCACAGATCCAGCATGTGTCTGTGTCTCTAGCTTTTCCAACCTGCATCCAGCTCAGCTCACACAACACACTATTGTTCTCCTATAAGTCAGGTGAAGGGGTGAGAAATGCCCATTCTAGGTCAGGAAACCAAGCCATATGAGGAATGGTTGAAGGAGCTGGGTATGTATCGCCCGGAGAAGAGGAAACTGAGAGGCGATATGAAAGCCATCTTCAAACATCTGAATGGCTGTCACATGGAAGATGGAGCAAACTTGTTTTCTCCTGTTCCAGAGTGAGCAGGATTTGACTGGTTCAACAAACTCCTCTTGTCAGATTCTAACATCACTGGGTACAGGACCCCAAGAATGGGAAGGGATTCAGGGTGTTGTCCAGACCAACACCCCAAACCTACAACAGTATAAAGGGTCCTTATATATACCAAGACAACCCAGTAGAGCATGGATGGGTGACCCCAAGCCAGGGAGCTGATGGTGGCCCTCCAAATGTCTTCTTCTGGCCCTCTGGACTCCCCCAGGCCATACCCTTGCCTCAGACTGTACCCCCTTTCTTCCCAGGATGCACTCCGCATGGGTAATTCTCCACAAACCCCTCAAGAGGTTTCACACGGCTGGTGTCACGACTCACAGGCCAACTACCTAGTGAAACCAGAGCTGTGGAGAGCTTCTTCCAGTTATTTTATTTAAATGAACAGAATACACAGAGAAACCCATGAATTATGTTCCCTCAGTCTCGAGACGTTGCTCAGAGTGCCCACACCCCTTGCTGTAGTTCCTAGCTTCCAAACCCTTCCTTACACTCTATGGTGGCCAGCAAAGGAATCTTTCCATCTCTGTTTGGCTTTCTGGTCTGAGACATGAAGGGAGTGTCTGGTTCTGGGAGAACCAGACTTTCAAGTGACATAATATCAACTGTCTGCTGTACTGTTCCTACCACTTCTGAGTCCTGTCTCTGTTCAGAACTAGAGCATCTGCTAGCTTGCTCCTGTTCCTCATGCCCCATTATTTCCCAACTCTTTGCTGCTGCTTCTGGGGTGTGTGCCATTCACCACCACCCTGAATCTAGGTCCACACTATCTTAATCTTCCTCATGCCTGGAAGCCTCTTGGGGTGAAGGTGTGATGGCCTGGGACTCAGGCTCAGACTCGGAACCAGAGGGGTCTCAGTTCACACCAGATCCTTTGCCTCAGGCATCATCTGAACCAAGTCTGGGGCCTGATCCTGAAGAGCCCCAGTCTGCACAGGTTCCCCTGCAACAAGCACCAGCTGGGCCGAGTCAGGGGCCTGAGCCTGTCCTGGCTCCAGATGCAGGGATTACCTTGTTGCCTTCAGCTGGGCCATCACTTACAGCTGCTCCACTACCAGTTGGGTCAGGAGGGGCTGAGAAGGCCTCTGGGTCTAGTCACCCACCAACATCTCCTGAGCTGCAGAGACTAAGGTCTGAGAGGAGAGACCTGAGTACTCGCAGGAGAAGTGCTCGCCTTCGGGTGAAACAGGGAGCTGAGTCACTGGGGGATCAGGACCGGTCGTTACCCCGACAAAGTTAGAAGGCTGTCAGACCTCGCCCCAGGTTGCAGGAGCAACATTGCTGTTTGCTAGAACCTGCCTGAGACCCTGTGCCTGACCTAGCCTGGTCTCCTGCCTTTGTGTTCTGCCTTGGTCCTGTCGGACTGACTCCTTGTGGAATCCTTGGATTCGGGACCGGACCTGGACCGTGTTGCTCAGGTTAACCCCCAGGCCCAGCACAGAAAGTCTCCACCACTCCTCCTCATCCGCCCAATGCCTGACATCTGGAATGTGTGTCTACTTGTGTTGAAACAATGCCCTTTTCTCTCCTGGGACCATTTACATTAGAACCAGGTGTTCCGCCACAGCCTCTCCTCCCTCGAGTGACACCACCAGCCACTCTCCATCTTTACGAGAGAGACTTTTGCTAGTCTTGTTGATTTCCCACTTTGAAAACTTTGCCTGAAAGACGTGTAATGAACCCTGGGATTGTATCAAGCGCTGAAGCCATTTGTTTCTACTTTCTCTCTCAACGAGTCTTTTTATAAAGAGAGTTAAGCAGCGCGGCCCTGTCAGCGAAATCTTATTTCCTAGCACGGTGATGGATGGCTGTGCACTACTCAGGCAACAGGGGCGATAACACAGAGTTATGTAACAATGGTAATAACGGGATGCAATCTTCAGGGGACATTGTTGCTCTCGGGGAGATTCTGTCCATGATGCAGTGCTGTGTACGCTCAGAGGATTTTGGTGAGGGGTCAGGAGAGGCTCCAAGTGGAGCCAGTGGACTCTGAAATTCAGGAAGATAATGTTTGCTTTGCATGATGAAAGGCCCAGGCTCAACGTTCTGCCCGGACACTGAGGTCCAGCACAGAGGGCTTTCTGGCGGTTCCCTCACTGCGTGAAGCCAAGTTACAGGGAACCAGGCAGAGGGCCTTCTTGGTAGTGGCGCCCGCCCTGTGGAACACCCTCCCACCAGATGTCAAAGAGAAGAACAACTACCAGACTTTTAGAAGACATCTGAAGGCAGCCCTCTTTAGGGACGCTTTTAATGTTTAACAGACTACTGTATTTTAATACTTTGTTGGAAGCTGCCCAGAGTGGCTGGGGAAACCCAGCCAGATGGGCGGGGTATAAATAATATATTATTATTATTATTATTATTATTATTATTATTATTATTATTACTACTACTACTACTACTACCAACATCTGGCATCTTCAGGTACAGCCAGAAGAAACTCCCTTTCTGACACACCAGAGAGCTGCTGCCAGTCAGTGTTGGAAGTATTTAGCTGGGTGGACCAATGGTTTGACTTTTTAACTAGGGGCCTCTGCTCCTGCTTGTGTTGCTCACCAACTGTCAGGGGTTGGACTGAGGAGGAATGGTGGGAACTGCCCCCCTTTTCCCCCTGAACCTTCTCGAGAACAGGAGGGCAGTATAGATTTTGAACAGTGGTTTGCAGAAGGGCATAGTTCGGAGGCTGCAGAGGGGAGAAGCAGGGAAATACTGGGAGAGGAACAGCAGGAAGAAAAAGAAGCCCTGCCAGGGGAGTGACAGCTGAAAGACTCAGTGTCCTTGGAGAGCATTCCTGACCTACCCCCTCTCCCAGGACTAGGCAGGCATTGAAGGTAGTAGAACAGAGAGATCAGCGGCAGAAAGCTCAGATTAACCAATGTAGTAGAATAGGGAAGATGGGGTGGGACTTTACTTGGAGCAATGCCATTATTAGGGAAGGCTGCATTCCTTCGTCGCTCTCTGTGTATGATTGAATAAATTGCTTGGTAAGAACTATTGTTTCTCTGATTCTTGGCTGCCACCGTGGGAGAGATCTGATTCCCCAAAGCCAGACACCAACACTGCCAATGTCCCAGTCCCTTGCTAACCTTTCACCCCCTCTCATCTCCATCCTTTCCAACCCCCCATCTCCTTCTACCCCCCATCCATTCTCAGCTCCGTTTGTCCACCTCCCTGACACCCCCTTGCCAATCCCTATCCTCCACCCGCCCACTCAGACCACGAGCTTCTAGCACCCTGTCGTGTGAATGTGTGTGTGAATAAATGGGTCGGTGGAGGGTGGTGGTGGTGGCAATTATGACATGGGGAACATGGGAAGACCAGCCTAGGCCACTCACCAACTTGCTTGTTAGCGCTCTCTCTCTCTCTCTCTTTATGATAATTTTTATTAGTTTTACATATAATCACATTACATAGCATCATATCACTTTATTATATCTCTTTGGCTCAACTGAGCCTATCGGCTTCCCTCCCTCCTGCCTAATGGTTTACAAAATTAAATTTTGCATTCTTGCATTTCACTACCTCTCCTATTCAAATCTATGCTTCCAGGTGCTATAAGAAAGCTGCAGAGATAGCGCAGGATAGTGCACACCCCAGAAATGATCTCTTTCAGCTTCTGCTTTCTGGAAGAAGGTACAGGGTTATAAAGACTAGGACTAGCCACCTGAGAAACAGTTTCTATCCAAATGCAATTTTGGTTTTAAACACAGTGTAAGGAAGTCTCTATGGGAGTCCAGTGGTACCTCGGGTTACAGACACTTCAGTTTAAAGACTCCACTAACCCAGAAATATTATCTCGGGTTAAGAACTTTGCTTCAGGATGAGAACAGAAATCAGGCAGCTGCGGCACAGCGGCAGCAGTAGGCCCTATTAGCTAAAGTGGTGCTTCAGGTTAAGAACAGTTTCAGGTTAAGAACAGACCTCCAGAACGAATTAAGTTCTTAACCCGAGGTACCACTGTATATTGTATTTTTAAAATGGGGTATCAGAGTTTTTAGGGGGCTAACCAGGCTGGGATAGCTGGGATAGCAGGCTTGTTGGTTTTGAATGTCTTATGTATACCCCCCACATTTTGTTGTTCTGTATGGGACAATGGCAATAAAGATTATCGTATTATTGTACTATTCTTGTTATATCATTACCTAAGGTGTTAAGTTATTCAACCCGAATAAGTAATAACTTCATCTTACACCTCTTCAACTAACCCTGCTAGTGATGTTAACTGCTTACAGTTGTCTTTCAAATATACTGTAATATAAATTTATTCTGGTCTTTTTGGAATGCCTGATCTCACTGGTTCTGGATTCTTCTCATCAGTTTCATCTGCCACTCTTCTTTTGTTGGTACTTCATGTTGCTTCCATTTTTGGGCTAACAAAGTTCTTGCTGCAGTTGTTGCACATAAGAACAATTTTTTAGAATCATAGAGTTGGAAGAGACCACAAGGGCCATCGAGTCCAACCCCCTGCCAAGCAGGAAACACCATCAGAGCACTCCTGACATATGGTTGTCAAGCCTCTGCTTAAAGACCTCCAAAGAAGGAGACTCCACCACACTCCTTGGCAGCAAATTCCACTGTCGAACAGCTCTTACTGTCAGGAAGTTCTTCCTAATGTTTAGGTGGAATCTTCTTTCTTGTACTTTGTATCCATTGCTCCATGTCCGCTTCTCTGGAGCTTTCTCCCTCCTCTATGTGACATGCTTTTATATATTTGAACATAGCTATCATATCGCCCCTTAACCTCCTCTTCCCCAGGCTAAACATGCCCAGCTCCCTTAACCGTTCCTCATAAGGCATCGTTTCCAGGCCTTTGACCATTTTGGTTGCCCTCCTCTGGACACGTTCCAGTTTTAATCTTGTCTCAGTATCTCTTTACCCACTATACCCAATAAGAAAGCTTCTGTGTTTTTTTAACAAGGGTGTTTTTGAACATTTTCTTTAACTCATTATATATCATTTCCCATAAAGCTTTTACGTCTTTACATGTCCTCCACGTATGATAAAAATTACCTTCCTTTTCCTTACATTTCCAACATTTATTTTTTTGTTCTGTACATTTTAGCCAATTTAACTGGTGTTAAATACCACCTATACATCATTTTCATTACATTTTATTTAAGTGCACTGCATTCAGTAAAATTAAGGTCTCTCTGCTGGCCTGGTCACTCCTGCTATGCTCTCCATCTGAAGAAAAACCAGGGCACTTCTGGCCTTCATCATTCATGACAGATCCTGAAAGCAACACTTTCTCCTTCCTCTGTTCTTCTAATGCATTTGGAGGAATTGTCCCAGCTTCTCACTTGTGTTCGTTATGCGAACTAAGCATAGGTGTGCCATCGTGCCTGCTTCATTTACATAGTAACACAGGAAGCTGCCTTCTGATGAATCAGACCAACAATGAATCAGACTACAGGAGCCAGTGTGGTGTAGTGGTTAGGACCAGTAGACTCATAATCTGGGGATCCGGGTTCGATTCCCCGCTCCTCCACATGCAGCTGCTGGGTGACCTTGGGCCAGTCACACTTCTCTGAAGTCTATCAGCCTCACTCACCTCAGAGAGTGTTTGTTGTGGGGGAGGAAGGGAAAGGAGATTGTTAGCTGCTTTGAGACTCCTTCGGGTAGTGATAAAGCGGGATATCAAATCCAAACTACTACTACTACTACTACTATTCTTCTTCTTCTTCTTCTTCTTCTTCTTCTTCTTCTTCTTCTTCTTCTTCTTCTTCTTCTTCTTCTTCTTCTTCCATGCAGTTCAGTATTGTCTAACAGGGATCAGCAAACCTTTTCAGCAGGGGGCCGGTCCACTGCCCCTCAGACCTTGTGGGGGGCCAGACAATATTTTGAAGGGGGGAAATGAACTAATTCCTATGCCCCACAAATAACCCACAGATGCATTTTAAATAAAAGGACACATTCTACTCATGTAAAAAAAAACACGCAGATTCCCGGACTGTCCGTGGGCCAGATTTAGAAGGCGATTGGGCCGGATCCGGCCCCCGCGCCTTAGTTTGCCTACCCATGGTCTACAATGACGGACAACAGCTCAGGATTTTTAACCGGGCTCCTTCCCTGCCTCCAGCTGTCCGTGCCAGAGATTGAAAGTGTGACCCCCTCCTACTGTGCTGCAGTTCTTCCTGCAGGTTGCAGAGTTCTTGGTGCAGAACTTTGGATTACTCTTATAGCAAAAGTAGCAGCAACACACGCCAGCTGTTGTTGTCCCTGCTGATTTTACCAAGCAAGGCTATTCCCATAGTGTGTGTGTGTGTTCACGCAGAAGCAGCTGCTTTATTTGGAATACAGTGGTACCTCGGGTTACATACGCTTCAGGTTACATACGCTTCAGGTTACAGACTCTGCTAACCCAGAAATAGTGCTTCAGGTTAAGAACTTTGCTTCAGGATGAGAACAGAAATCTTGCTCCGGTGGTGCAGCAGCAGCAGGAGGCCCCATTAGCTAAAGTGGTGCTTCAGATTAAGAACAGTTTCAGGTTAAGTACGGACCTCCAGAACGAATTAAGGACTTAACCTGAGGTACCGCTGTAAATGGGAAAAGGGCTGTAGATCAATGGTGGAGCATCTGTCTTGCAGGCTGAAGGTCCCAGGTTCAATACTGAGCTAGATGCACCAGCGACCTGACTCTGTATAGCACAGTTGCCTATGTGTTGTCCACAGCTATGAGTCACCACCTATGTATTTGGGGTAGCTGAGTGGGAGAGCACCTGCTTTGCATGCAAAATATGCCAGGTTCAATCCCTGACATCTCCAAGTAGAGCTGAGATGGACCCTCTCCTGAAAGCCTGGTGAGCCCCTGGGCCAGTCAGTGAAGACATTACTGAACTACCAATTCCACCTGGTACGCAGGCTGAGACCCTACCTGCCCGTGGACTGTCTCGCCAGAGTGGTGCATGCTCTGGTTATCTCCCGCTTGGACTACTGCAATGTGCTCTATGTGGGGCTACCTTTGAAGGTGACCCGGAAACTACAACTAATCCAGAATGCGGCAGCTAGACTGGTGACTGGGACCACATAACACCGGTCCTGAAAGACCTACATTGGCTCCCAGGACATTTCCGAGCACAATTCAAAGTGTTGGTGTTGACCTTTAAAGCCCTAAATGGCCTCAGCCCAGTATACCTGAAGGAGCGTCTCCACCCTCATCGTTCTGCCCGGACACTGAGGTCCAGCGCCGAGGGCCTTCTGATGGTTCCCTCATTGTGAGAAGCAAAGCTACAGGGAACCAGGCAGAGGGCCTTCTCGGTAGTGGTGCCCGCCCTGTGGAGCGCCCTCCCATCAGATGTCAAGGAAATAAACAACTACCTGACATTCAGAAAACATCTGAAGGCAGCCCTGTTCAGGGAAGTTTTTAATGTGTGACATTTTAGTGTATTTTTGGTCTCTGTGGAAGCTGCCCAGAGTGGCTGGGGAAACCCAGCCAGATGGGCGGGGTACAAATAATAAATTATTATTATTATTAATAAATTATTATTATTATTATTGTTATTATTATTATTATTATTATTATTATTATTATTATTATTATTATTATTAATAAATTATTATGAACTGTATGGACCATGTTTCTGACTCTGTATAAAGCAGCGACCTATGTAGCAATTGTCTTTTTGCCACCTTCTTTTTGTATGGTGGAACTGCCCTGACTAATTTTTTATTTTAAATGTTCCACAGCATGTTCACTCCCCCCTTGCTTCTCTTGAAAAGTAGAAATAATGAGGGCAGGGACTGTGAACCTTGAAAGAAGATTTCCGTGTCTATTTTAAAAACAGATCCTTTACACGGTTACATCTGATAGCCTCGGAAAGGCCTTCCACTGTCTCAAAGAGGATTGAATTTCTACCTTCTTTTTCTATAATCCACCTGGTGCTTTATTTCATTTCATTATTTGGGGCTGATAATATTATTATGATGACCATTACATGATAAGGTTGTGTCAGAAAGATGGATTTAATCATAGAATGGCATACTTGAAATAATTTCTGATTGACTACAGTATATTGGGTACAATATTCTTCCTTCCTTCCTTCCTTCCTTCCTTCCTTCCTTCCTTCCTTCCTTCCTTCCTTCCTCTTCAAGACTGAAATTCCCAGTTGTCAAAAAAGTTTATTTATGTATGCCATTACTGCGGCCCGTGTTTTGTTAGCCCAAAAATAGAAAATGAGCGAGGTTCCAACTAAAGAAGAATGGAAACTTAAACTGATGGAATATGCTCAGCTTGAAGACTTAATATATAGAATAAGAGAACAAGAAGAACATACGTTTAGAGAAGACTGGAAAACGTTTATTGAGTATATGGAAAATAACTGTGTACAGCTGAAAACGCTGGCAGCATTAAGATAAATTCAACAGTGTAAATAAGTTATGATGGTTGTAATAATGGAAGACTAAATGGTATAGTTTCTGTAAAATATGCAGGGATTTATGATATGCAAAATGAACCATGGGAAGAGAAGAAGGGAAGTCATTGATATCTTAAGGATGTATAAATGAGTACTTTAAATTGTAAAACAGAAATATATATATATATATATATATATATATATGCAGGTTTTGGTGTCCTCGGGTGTCTTCCCGTGTAAAAGTTGGGGTGTCTAGGCGACGTTTCGACGAGGTCTAGACACCCCAACTTTTACACGGGAAGACACCCGAGGACACCAAAACCTGCATTCCTGTACCCGTGAAAATCTACGAAAGCAAATATATATATATATATATATATATATGAAAGAGTGTGTGAAATGATGTGTATTTAAGCTTTGGGTAACCAGGCACAGGAAGATTTATAAATGCATGCGTGTGTGTTTGTGTGTGTGTGACAAATTCCAGAGGGGCCATCCTGTTAGACAGATTGCAGTGGATTACTTCAGCCCCTCCGTGTCCTGTATTTTGTATTTTGCCAGAACAAAGGTGGCAGCCCTACTGTAACCCATGGCAGTTAACTCCTTAAATTTGTAAGATTATTCTTTCCTCTCCTGGTCATTGTTTGAAAGTGCAGAAGCCTCTTAACCTTTTCTCCCCCTCCCCTTTTTATGAAGATTACCCGCTCTGGGATCCCACAGCTAATTCTCCCCTGGTCTCCTCACTGGCCTAAGTAGGACTAATTTAGCCAGCTAACCCTGGTGATCATCTAATGTTTATTGGATAGATTTCCCCCCTAAATTGATTTTTGAATTCTGAATTTATTGTTATTCATGTTTTATACTGTATTTTATGCTGTTTTTGGTTGCATCAATTAAGTGTTTTCAATTTGTTGTTAGCTGCCCTGAGCCCAGTTTTCTGAACCGGGAAGGGTGGGGTATAAATAAAAATAAATAAATTATTATTTAACCTTGCTGGAGAATCCTTCTGAGTGCCGCTAGGCCACCAACGCCAAGGGGCACAATTGTGAGCTCACTTGCCTGCTGTCTTGAATGTGTCTTGTAAAACACCACTTTTTATTTTAGGAAGTTGGATGCTTTCATTTATGATGCAGCGGTGCTGAATTACAAGGCCGGGCGGGATGAGGGGTGCAAGCTGGTGACCATCGGCAGTGGGTACATCTTTGCCACGACGGGCTATGGGATCGCTCTCCAGAAGGGGTCGCCGTGGAAAAGGGCCATCGATCTTGCATTGCTGCAATTTGTCGGTGATGGTAAGTCAGAAGGACTTTTCTTTCCTGCTTGAGGTGTTCTTGCAAGAGGGGCAAGAGGAGCCAGTGTGGTGTAGTGGTTAAGAGTGGTGGACTCGTAATCTGGGGAACCGGGTTTGATTCCCCACTCCTCCACATGCAGCGTGGGACAGTCACACTTCTCTGAAGTCTCTCAGCCCCACGGACCTCACAGAGTGCTTGTTGTGGGGGAGGAAGGGAAAGGAGATTGTTAGCCGCTTTGAGACTCCTTAGGGTAGGGATAAAGCGGGATATCAAATCCAAACTTCTTCTTCTTCTTCTTATTCATTCTTTTCATTTCATTTATGCATTGCCTCCCATCAAACAACCCAGAGTGATCAGTAATTAAAGCATCAGTAGAAAAATTCGCAATAAAAACAATTAAGGAAACCATTTCAGATCTGATACAGAAAGAGACTAGGATAAGAAATCTCCATGCAAGAGGATTCTTGAAAAAGGAACATCCTCAGTAGGTGCTGAAAAAACCAGGATACCACCACTACTAAAGTATTAAGAATTAAGAATTTATGTTATTAAATTATTAACATTAATTGCTATTAGTTGATTATAACCATTATCTAACAATTAAGATGATGATGATTAATAATAATAATAATTTACCAAATTATTAGGCCACACCATAACAAAGTTCCCTGAGCCACCTAAAATATAATTCATTTGTAAAGTTCTGCTTTTCATTTCAGGATGATGAGCATAGTTCAGCTTCCTCTTTTCATAAGCTTATTCTTCATGTATTTATGTATCACCTTTTGCATGTATGTCAGGGTGATTGCTAAACACCATAAAAGCACCTTAAAATATCTTTAAAAACAGTCCAAAATAAATGAGGAAGGAAGGCAGATTGAAGAACAACACGAAACGAACAGCTAAGACAGAGATCTTTTCACCCAGGTGGAAAAGCTTGTCAAAACAATGTTGCCCTTGTAGTATTCAGAAGGAGGAGAAAACTAGGAGGAGTTGGCAGTGCCTTTCATTGGCTCTGGCGCCACCTGCTGTTGGCCTCCCTGCCTTCTACCCAATGGGCCTTAGCTCCTATGGGCAACAGCACCTTCTGAGCACGAAGCTCCAGTCTTCCTAAACTGGAGAAATTGACAGAAGGCTTAAATATTTCATCATGGAACCCTGAGGAGCACAGCACGTCCACCGAGTCTGCCAAGATACTGTCCTGTCAACAAAAGCCGGACCACTGGAATCAGATGGGAGGTTCCAATTCTGCCTTCTTTGTAACAAGTGCCCCATCAAACTGCCCATTCATTCCTCTGGGAGAAATGTCATTTATGATAATGTTGGAGGCTGAGCCTGCTTCCTACCTGGAGGGTGAACTGTGGTGCTGGGGATTGCAGCCACCGGCATCATAAAGCATCCTTTCTTTCCTCTCCCCCAACCAGTCTGAACTTTTTCTGCAAAGCATTCCCAGTGCGGTGTTCCCACTGTTTCCTTTGGAGTAGAGAGGGGATATAGCCGGGGGATTATGCTTTGCCTGGCATGATATGAGAGAGAGAGAGAGAGAGAGAGAGAGAGAGAGAGAGAGAGAGAGAGAGAAATATCAGATGTTCTGCTTAACAATCCAAAGCCTACTGAGCTTTGAAGAACAGGGTCACGGCAGACTATAGGTAGCTATTAGCTTTCAAATAGCCTTGATAGCTATTACTCAGTCATCTCTGTTCCAAGGAGAGGTTGCTTGTTGTTTTGAAGCCGGTCAACTTTTTCATCCTCAAATGGCCTCTCAGCGCAGGGTAAATGCATTATTTGGAAAGCTCTTGTGTGTGTCATCCTGTGCTTCATTTGACTCTAGGGTGACCGTGTGGATGTGGGAATGTTGAGGGTGGCAGGAGAGGATATATTGATTCTTAATACCCTTCCTAACTCGCGCTAGCAAGTTTCTTTATATAGCAGAGTGCATTCCCCCTTTTATGCAGCACAAAGCTGGCTGCAAACTCGCATGAGACAACAAACAATTCAATCTGGCTTGCCCAGATTGAGATATGTCTTATTATTCCTGGTAAGACCCCCTTGGAGCCCTCCTAAAAGAATAAAGACATAACAGTCTTATTCATAAATAACAAAAAGTAGTTTCTCCTCACGATCAGGCAGAGCACAGTGTGATCCCTGAAGGCAGGTTTTTAGGCTTAAAGTTACAAACATGTACAAACAGGTTTACCCCATATGGGAGATAACCTGGGGGACTGCTTGGCTGGCAGCCAGCAGTCCAGTCCAGGTGAATCAGGAAGTTTGAAAAAGAAGATCAGAGAGAGGGAAGAAGTGGCTGCTTGACTTGGCCTTTTACTAGGTCTGGAAAGGTCTCGCCCACCTACCAGTCACATGCAAGAAAGGATGCTCCAGGCCAGGAGGAACAGGAAGTTCAACTGACTGAACCAACATGCCCTGCATGACCACTCTAGCAAAACAAGGAATGCTGAACTTGACTGCTCCCAGTGGATTACATGTTCCGTTGAGAGTCTGGCAAGGCTGCGAACAGCGGGACTGTTGTGGCGTCTAGTCCGCTTCCATTGTGCCAAACTGCTTCTCCCGGCTACAGCAGAGTATCTTGCGCAGCGGTGCCTGTGTGGAAGGAGTCTTAGCCATGCAGTAAAACTCTCATAAAACAGCTGCTTCTATTCTACAAAGCTGTATTGTACAGCAGCAAAACAACAACCAGGAGATAGCGAAGGCTGATGCTTCTCCTGTCACAGCCAAAACAGAAAGTAAAAACGTTCACATAACAAAGATGCGAACATACCCCCAGTGACAGGACATCATTTCCCTTGAGCTGTTAACACTGTAAGCTCTGGGTATCCTCACATTACATCCCACAGTGGACTAACTTGCTGACGTTTGTTCACTGGTGAGCCTTGCAGATGAAATACTGCTGCCTAGGATGGGAGAAAAAGCAGAGACATCACCTTGCCAACAAAGGTCAGTATAGTAAAAGCTATGGTTTTCCCAGTAGTGATGTATGGAAGTGAGAGCTGGACAATAAAGAAGGCTGATTGCCAAAGAATTGATGCTTTTGAATTATGGTGCTGGAGGAGACTTTTGAGAGTCCCATGGAAGTGAGAGCTGGACTGCAAGAAGATCCAACCTATCCATTCTGAAGGAAATCAGCCCTGAGTGCTCACTGGAAGGGCAGATCGTGAAGCTGAGGCTCCAATACTTTGGCCACCTCGTGAGAAGAGAAGACTCCCTGGAAAAGACCCTGATGTTGGGAAAGATGGAGGGCACAAGGAGAAGGGGACGACAGAGGATGAGATGGTTGGATAGTGTTCTTGAAGCTACCAGCATGAGTTTGACCAAACTGCGGGAGGCAGTGGAAGACAGGAGTGCCTGGCATGCTCTGGTCCATGGGGTCATGAAGAGTCGGACACAACTAAACGCCTAAACAACAACAAGGCTGTGTGATCCTGTCCCTTTACTGGAAACAGGGCTGCACAGCCGATGCAGGATTAAACCCTGTCCTCCAGCCCATCAGCTGCCATCACCAGTGACATCAGTTAAATGGAGGGTGGGCATGATCTGGGGGAAATGGCTTAGTGGGCCAAGTTGGACCCCTTGACCGGCTATGATTGACCCATGATTGACTCAGCCATCTTTCCAGATTTTTTTTCTTTTTTTAATATTATGGCAGCAGAGGAAAAATTTGAAGCACAAAATAAACATTTTTTTAAAGTCGCGGAGGCCAGAAGGCACCTAGAAAGTGGGTAGGTGGGTGGTGGGAGAATCCTTAATGATTTTGCTAATTTCTTTTTAAGAAAGCTGCAAGACATTTCTCTTTCCCTCCACCCCCACTTTGCTTTCATTCAGGATGTCTCCTCTTCTTAACTTTAGTCCTCACCGCCTTAGATGGGAAGCCCTCCGGCATTCACAGAAGCTAAAAGCATTTAGGTGGGAGTGATGTGCAATGCATCAGTCTGGTGCGATTTGCAGTGACTTATTCAACGATTTCTTTCAAAGTTCTCCTCGATCGTGATTTTCTCTCTCCACAAGCCTCCCCCCAACAACCCCACAAGCCATGAGAGATTTACTCTTTGTCCTGCCTTGAATAGCCACTTTCCCTTCTCTAATTACATCAGCTTTGTAACAAAAGGAGACGTCTTCTTATCACAGCAGTTCTTAACAGCTATACAGAAACAGCAACAAAAAGCCATCAGGGGTTTTTTTTGGGGGGGGGGTGATGAGGGGAACCGAGAATACTGTACTGACTTTGGTATATGCACAATGTTGCTTTATTGCATAATTATTCCTCGCTCTTATTAGCATTGCAAACTGGCTGAAAGAAGTTCCATTCTGCCCAGCTCCACACCAGTACAAATCAATAGGGACAGGCAGATACCAGTGAAGTGAGTTATGTTCACAGTTGTCTCTCAGAAGTGCTGGACAGGAATCACCAATATTGTGCAGAAATACTACAGATAGGACTGAATAATTTTTTCTGTTCCAGTTTCTCATTTTACCCAATCTGAAGTGTGTGATTTGGTGGGGGTTTTTTTTAATCAAATCAGATCTTTATTATTAATGATCAAAGACCGGCATTCGGAAACTGTGATTAGAAGCACATAGGATACATTTACAGATGTGAAGGAGAATAAGAATAAAGATAATAATTTTGAAAGGAATATTAAAAAGGAATAAAGTAAATAAAAGTAGCATAAAATAAGTAGAATGGGCACCAACATTTATGAAAACTAGAGTCATAGCACAAACTTCAAAAAAGGAAGTTACAGAATGTCTGAAGTAAGTTCTTGGGGAGTTTATTTTATTTTATTTCCCATGGGCATCCCCCCTCTAGCACTGTATTGCTTTTAGGAACAGGACATAACATGTTACACTATCCCTTTCCCAAGTCCAAGAAGGCAGGAGTTTGGAGCTACAGTCATACCTCAGGTTGCGAATGCTGTGGGTTGCACATTTCCAGGCTACGGACACGCCGAACCCAGAAGTACCGGAATGGATTACTTCTGGGTTTCGGTGCTTGCACATGCGCAGAATCACCGAATTGCGTCACGCGTGTGCACAGATGTGGCACTGCAGGTTGCGAACGCTGCGGGTTGTGAACGTGCCTCCCACATGGATCACGTTCACAACCCGAGGTTCCACTGTATTAGGCAGCTGTGGCTTCAGCAGCTCAGACTGGGAGCTTGTGGTATAAACACCGACAACTGGGAAACACTGGCTTGTGAGCGCTCCAGTTGGAGAACAGCCTTTACCAAAGGTGTCATGGGCTTTGAAGATGCTCGAACTCAGGGCGCAAGGGAGAAATGCGCTAAGAGGAAGACACACTTGGCAAACCCTCACCATGATCAACTTCTGCCCGGAAACCTCTGTCCCCACTGTGGAAGGATGTGTGGATCCAGAATCAGCCTCCACAGTCACTTACGGACTTACTTTTAAAACCGTGTTTATGGAAGACAATCTTACTCGGCTATGAGTGATCGCAAAAGAAAAAGAAGATACGAGCTGGAAGCTCCATCTTTTCCTGGATCCCTGAAACTCTGGCGAGGTGCTTCCAAGGCTTCCCCATTCTCCTGAGTAGCCTCATGTGCAGTTTATGGGCATGTTTAATATTATTTATTTACACCAAAAAGAGACACCTCAAAGAGACTTTGCAAGATAAAACATAATCAATAGAAGCAGTTTAAAAACAGGTGGTGGTGGGGAATGAAATGATGAAGACTGAAATGCTCATCCAATAATATATCAAAAATGAGTCCTACTCAGCGCCGTTAGAAATAACTTAAGAGGAATGGACAATGTTTGCAGCGTATCTGGAAAATAACTGCCAGCAAGTGAAAACGGTAACAGGAATAGTGTAAATTCAACAGTATAATTTTATGTTGTGGCAATATGCAAATGAGGGGGGGAATGAGAATGTTTGAATAGAATATACAGCAATAATGGAAAACTAAAAAGAACCATGGAAAGGGAGGAAGGGAAGTTGGCAACTGATTTATTTCTGGGGAATGTATAAATGTGGAAAATGCATAACTGAATTTTTTAAATTAAATATATATATGAAAAAATAGAAGTACCCTAATTAGTCAAGGCCTGACTGAATGAAAAGGTCTTAGTCTGGTGATGGTGCCAGGCACATCTCTATGGGAAGAACATTCCACAGATCGGGGGCCACCACTGATAAGACCTGTTCTTATGTAGCCATCCTTCACATCTCCCTCAGATGGGGCACACGGAGAAAGGTCTCTGATGGAAGTCACAGGCTAGTTTGTACATGGTGAGGCAGTCCTTGAGGCGGCCCTGACACTCCTGTATGTCTTGGTGTCTACCCTGCCCCTGTGGCCTTGACGGAGATTGTGGGGAGGAATCTGAGAACCAGCCAGGAACCCAGGCAGCTGGCATGAGAACCTCAATTCCTGGGACAGGGATATCCATCTCTAATGCCTCTTCAGGGGAACTGGCATTGTGGAGAGCTGCCGGTGGCAGCCTTGCTCCTTCTCTGAGACCTCTGATTCCAGGTCTGGGCAGGGCTGAGCCCTGACGCCCATGCAGCATAGAAACATCTCACTGGTTTCCACCCCTGAGATCTTCTTGGATTTCCATACCTTAACTGTTAGGACCTCATTATTATTTTGTTCTCCTGTTTTCCAGGCGAAATGGAGGAACTGGAAACTCTGTGGCTGACAGGCATTTGCCACAATGAGAAGAATGAGGTCATGAGCAGCCAGCTGGACATTGACAACATGGCAGGTGTCTTCTACATGCTTGCTGCTGCCATGGCCCTCAGCCTCATCACGTTCATCTGGGAGCACCTGTTTTATTGGAAGCTGAGGTTCTGCTTCACTGGAGTTTGCTCTGACAGGCCAGGACTGCTTTATTCCATCAGCAGGGTAAGCGTCTCTGTGTGTTTCAATTAGTATTATGCTCACCCGTAAGGCCTCCACATCAGAGACCAGGACGAGCATTAGAAAGGAAGGAACGTCTTCCATGGCTCATGGAAGGAGAACAGGGAGGTGATCTGGTGGGCCTTTCTGGCAAAGGTGTTCCAAAGAGTTGGTGTTGTCAAAGAAGGAATCCTTCCTCTGTCATAGTTCATAGAATTGTAGAGTTGAAAGGGACAACAAGGGTCATCTAATACAACTTCCCGCCATGCAGGACTCTTTTTGCCCAGTTTGGGGCTCAAACCCACAACCCTGGGGTTAAGAGTATCATGCCCTACCAACTGAGCCATCAAGAAAGTGTCGTCTGAATTATTCTCAGCATACCCTTGATGGCTGTGTTCTATCTCAACCATCAGTGACAGTGTGCTTTGGAATGGTAGCTGCTAGGAATCACAGATGGGGAGAAGGTTGCTGTGCTCCCCATAAGCATCTGTGAGAACACAGTCCTGGTCTAGATGAGCCACTGGTCTGATCCAGCAAGCTCTTCTTTGTTTCTTATGTTCAGAAGGGCAATGGAGCTAGAGCTCTCAGGTATTCAGCCGATGGGGAAGTGTACATGCGAAGAGATTGTTCCGCTTTCCAAGGGACGGAGCTGAAACTCAGTGGTAGAACTTCTCCCTGGCTTGCAGAAGATCCCAGGTTCCACCTCCAGCATCTTCAGGCAGGACTGGGAAAGGCTCTTGTCTGAAACCCTACTCTGACAGCCAGTGTAGGCAATACTGATGTACATGGACCAACAATCGGACTTAGTATAAGGCAACTTCCTGTTTTTGTGGAAGGAGCAGGGACACTGGAAGGGAGCTGGGTTGCCCCGGGTGCCACCATGGAGGGGGGTGACAAATTATCAAGGAACAATTACTGCCCTACTAGGGCAGTTCATAAAAAAAACTTTTTTTAAAAAAATGCCTGCTCCAAAGGTCTTATCTTACTACAATAGGGCTTATAGAGCTATATATGAAATTCCATGCATATCAGTTAATATCTTGACCCTCCTCCATGAAAATAGCTGTTTACTTGGCCGTTTCCCTATGTCGCTAAAATTTCAATTCAGTGGAGCAGGGTCAAGATATTAACTGATATGCATTAAATTTCAGATGTAGATATGTAATCCCTAGTTTAGTAAAATAAGACATTTGAAGCAGGCATTTTGAAAAAAAGGGTGTTTTTTTTTTATGAACCACCCTACTGCCCGACCCTCCGCTGGGCTCCCCGGGTCCTGGAAAGTTGGCCTATGTGAATAAAATGAGACTAGGCTGAGTAGATTAGGCTTTGCCTTGCCTTCACCTTTTGCAGGCAACAAATAAATAATAAATCAATCAATGCTGGGGGGGGGGGGGTTGACAAGAAATTTTCCACACTGGGTACCACCTGACCTTCCTATGCCTCTGGGAAGGACCAAAGCCTGAACAATTTCAGGATGGAAAGGGAACTAGAAACACATTCGGGGGAAAAGATACATCAGCATACAGACGTAATGCATAGGTTTCGCGAACACATGGTGCAGAGTTGTGTGACCTCTGTCCCTCCCCCTTTACTTTCATAACTCAAAACATTAAATCTGCCTGAGCTTATATTTTGCAGCATTAAATGGCAAAGCACAACATCTCAGGCACAATGTCCCCCATTAATTGCTCTCCTTGAATAAGTGCAATTAGCCTTCTGCATGAAGTAATTTGTCTACAAGAGATGAAGCCTTTTTTAAAAATAAATAAATAATAGTAATAATAATGCAACTAGTAGCAAAAGTGAAATTTTAATTACCAAATAGGTTATTTGCTTAAACAAACAGCTGTAAACATGCTTAGCCTTAATCTCTGGCAACTTACAGTGGTGTGTGTGTGTGTGTGTGTTTTAATTAGTTAATTGACTCTGATTCTGTGTTTGCCAAAAATGTTCAGAAAATAGTTGGATGGAACCACTGAGCTCATATCTAATTCTGTGCATAAGAGAGAGAGAGCGAGCGCACGCAATTGAGAGTGAGGGAGGGTGGAACTGCACTAGGGTTTTCTCGAAAAGATTGTATCCTGGCTCAAACTCACAAATCTCCCCACACACTTTCTGGCTTACAGGACCTGTTAGTATGCAGCCTACACTGGCATACCCAAATTGCTTTGCTGTCCATAAAAATGGTTTGCTGGATCCAGCCAAGATCCATCCAGTCCAGCAATCTGTTTATACCTTCAGCCAGATGTTCACAAGCTGGTGGACAGGAAGGTTGATTGGCTTCTCCTCTGCGTCTCCTCTACTCAGAATCCTCTGGAACATGACCACTCCATTTGGCTGTTCTGGCTAACAGCTGTTGACATGTCCATCTTCCATTAATTCCCCCCTGTTTGGGGTGAGGAAGCAGCTGAGGTGGTTGCCTTCCAGATGTTGTTGGATTCCATTTCCCATTAGATCAGAGGTAGCCAAGGTGGTTGCCCTCCAGATGTTGTTGGATTCCATTTCCCATTAGATCAGAGGTAGCCAAGGTGGTTGCCCTCCAGATATTGTTGGATTCCATTTCCCATTAGATCAGAGGTTGCCAACATGGTTGGCCTTCAGATGTCATGGGAGTCCAGTTCCCAATGCGTCAGAGATAGCCAACGTGGCTGCCATCCAGCTCTTGTTATGCTCTGTTTCCCATTATTTCAGGTTTGTGTAGTGCAGATGTGGGGAAACCTTTTTCATCCCCCTGGTCCAAATTCCTTTCTGGACAACGTACTACATGCCAACACTGACAGGGCCAGAAGCAAAAGTGGGCAAAGCAGTGAATGGGCACATTTCTTTCAGACAGTTGCCTGGTTTCTGCCCATTGACTCTCCCACTCTTCTCTGTCCTCCATCCAGGCATGCAAGAGAGGATAATGATATTAGAGTTCAAGGACACAGGCCAGCCAGGCAAAAATACTCAAGGGGGATTAGGACAGGAACAGTGGGGAGAGTCCTGAGGGCTACATAGAGAGGTTTGCAGGGCCACATCCACCCCTCAGGTCTGAGGTTCCCTACCTCTGGCTTATTGTTTCAGGAAATGAAAATAGGCAAGCTCGCATGGAAATGTGGACTGAATTGAATCTCAGTCCCTTAGCTGATGCCCATTTAAAAGGCCCAGGTGGATGGGATTCTTGCACTAACCTGTTCTGGATATGGCATTATAATTATTACCAGCTGTAAGAACAATCTTCTCCTTTGGTTTCCAGCTAGGTACTAAGGTTGAAGGGGACGTGGGTGGCGCTGTGGGTTAAACCACAGAGCCTAGGGCTTGCTGATCAGAAGGTCGATGGTTCAAATCCCCATGACGGGGTGAGCTCCCGTTGCTCGGTCCCTGCTCCTGCCAACCTAGCAGTTCGAAAGCATGTCAAAGTGCAAGTAGATAAATAGGTACCACTCTGGCGGAAAGGTAAACGGCGTTTCCGTGTGCTGCTCTGGTTCGCCAGAAGAGGCTTAGTCATGCTGGCCACATGACCCGGAAGCTGTACGCCGGCTCCCTCGGCCAATAAAGCGAGATGAGTGCCACAACCCCAGAGTCGGTCACCACTGGACCTAATGGTCAGGGGTCCCTTTACTTTTACTAAGGTTGAAATACTGGGGGCAGATCATTGCTGCCATTGCAGCAGTTTTCAGGAGCTGCGGAGGTTGAGCGCAGGCCAAGCGGAGGGCTTCCTGCAGTTACCTGGTTGGCCTCTGTGGGGAACAGGATGCTGGACTAGGTGGGTCATTGGTTCTGATCCAGCAAGGCTCCTCTTCTGTTCTATTTTGGAAGGAGAGAGAGACCGGGAGCGAGAGAGTGTGAGAGAGAGTGCCAAGTTGCACCCACAGAGCAGGATAGGGCACGCGATTGGTCTCTGAGGTCTCCAAACCATGGTTTGTAATGCAAACAGCATCTTTGCTGATGCAGGAGAACTGCTACTGAATCCCACAGGGCTGCTGCTTCAATCCCCGTGGTATCCAACAGTTTGCTGCTGTTTTACATGAAGGTGCAGGCTGTCCAGGCTATGCAACTGAAATCCTAAGGGTATCAATACCTACCGACTGTGTAGAATGTCTGTACCTACGCAACAAGGAACATAGGATGCTGTCTTAGACTGAGCCAAGCCAGTGGTCCACCTAGCTCACTGTTGTTTATATTGACTGGCAATAGCTCCCTCCAGTGTTTCAGGTAGGGAGTCTCTCCCATCCCTAGCAGGAAACACCAGGATTTGAACTGGGAACCTTTTGCATGTAAAGCAGACGCTCTATTATTAAGCTATGGCCCTTCCCCTCAAAGAAAGGTGGGGAACCTTTTCAAACCCAAGGGTTTCAGTGGGTGGGGCAGCCTTCCAGGGGATTCATTGTGGGGTTAGAAGCAAAAGTGATCAGAACAACACGTGTGATTCTGGACTTATGCGTAGCTGGCTATATTCCAGCCACACAAAACCAGAGGTGTCTTTATGCATGAAGAAGGAGAATACACTTGCACATATCTCCATCTCAGTCATCTATCCAGGCAAGCTAGGACACGTTCTAGCCAGTAAAAAATACCCAAGGAGGACTTTGCATGAGGATAGTCCTGAGGGAGGGACAGAGAGCCCAGGAGGGGGGGCATATTTGACCTACAGGCTGGAGGCTCCCTACCCCCTGCTTTGAAGGGTTGATGATTTGAAACTTTATCCATTTTGTGTTGCTTCTCACTTAGGGTATTTACAGCTGCATCCATGGGGTCCACATAGAAGAAAAGAAGAAGTCCCCCGACTTCACCCTGACGAGTTCTCAAACGAATATGTTGAAGCTCCTGCGGTCGGCGAAGAACATGACCAACATCAACCCCTCCCGGATAAACTCCCCCAAAAGAACAGCCGATTTTATCCACAGGGGGTCCTTGATAATGGACATGATGATGGACAAGGGGAATTTGATCTTCTCCGACAACAACAGGCCCTTTCCCCCGAAGGAGAACATTTTCAGCGACAACATAGGCGACCTACAGACATTCATGGGCAACCGCCACAAGGACAGCCTCAACAACTACGTTTTCCAAGGGCAGCATCCGCTCACGCTGAACGAATCCAATCCCAACACGGTGGAAGTCGCCGTTGCGGCAGAAGCCAAAGGGAACTCGCGCCCGAGACAGCTGTGGAGGAAATCGGTCGAATCGTTGCGCCAAGAATCTCTGCGGCAGGGCTCTCTCCAGCGAGAAAACGATTCTGACGAGAACCGGCAGCATTCGTTGAAAGGCCCAAGGTACCTCCCCGAAGAGATCATCCGCTCAGACGTTTCAGATACCTCGAGCCGGGCCACCTGCCACATGGAGCCTGAAAACAACAACAAGCACCACAAGTCAAAGGACAATGTTAAAAAACGGCCTGTAGCGAAATACCCGAAGGACTGTAGCGAAGTCGAGCTGACATATCTGAAAAACAAGTCTCTGCCTCGGGATAAAATTTACATTATAGATGCAGATAAAGAGCGTGGCTTTCACCTGGACACGCCCCAGTATATCGAGAACATTATCCTCCCAGAGACAATGGAGTTCTCCGATGTTTATCAGGATCACAACGACAACTACCGGAAGTCAGAGCCGAGTAACAGGACTCCTTTGCCGAATGAGGAAAGTCTTCCTAGCAACGACCAGTACAAGCTGTACCCGAAGCACTACGGCACGAAAGATAAGAATGCGTCCTTCGGCGAAGCCAACGACCGCTACAGGCAGAACGCTACCCACTGCAGGAGCTGCCTTTCCAGTCTGCCCAGCTACGCCGGACACCATTTGAGCCGCTCGCCCTACAAGTGCGATGCCTGCGTGCGGATGGGGAACCTGTACGACATCGATGAAGACCAGATGTTGCAGGACACCGGCAACTCGGCCCAGCGGGAGGAAGAGGTGTACCGGCACGACTGGGTCCAGAACAACAAAACCCAGCCCCCCAAGAAAAGCAGGCTGAGGATCAGCCGGCAACACTCTTTCGACAACCTTCTGGACAACAAGCCCAGGGAAGTGGACGTCGGGAGGCCGGCCCGGAGCATCAGCCTGAAAGACAAAGAGAAGTTTCTGGAAGGCAGCCCTTATGCAAACCTGTTTAACGCCCCCCAAAGCAAACTCTTGAGCAGCAAGGCTCCGCTTTTCACACGCACCTTGGACGACGGTAAGAGGATCAAGTCCCTGTATTCCGACCGTTCCGCGGAGAACCCTTTTCTGCACTCTTATTACGACGACCAGCACTTGGTTCTGGGGCGGAGCCCCGCGGGCCTTTATAAACACTCCTTGCCCACAAAAGCGAGAAATGATAGTTACTCAAGGTCGTCGATAAAATCGACCGCCTCATACTGTTCCAGAGACGGCCGGGTCCACAACGACATGTACATTTCGGAGCATGGGATGCCTTATGTTGCAAATAAGAATAGCGTGTACTCAGCTCCAAGAGTTTTAAATTCCTGCAGCAATAGACGCGTGTATAAGAAGATGCCTAGCATTGAATCAGATGTTTAGCTTTTTTTCCATTCACATTTTTATCTAGAGGGAAAAACATAGTTGCCAGCATCCGAGAGCCAAACGGGGTCTCCTTAGCAGTCCTCTGGGAACTGAGGGTCTGCGATGCCTTCCATTGATTGATCTCGCCTGTTGAACCAAAAAGAAAAAAGGAAAGGGAAGAGGGAGTAGGAAGAACGATAGGAAAAAAAAAACCCCATCCCTCCAAGGGCATATCTATACTACAAACATATATTGTTTTATTTGACTGCAGTGTCTTTCCCCAGAGCATCCTGGGAAACCGCAGTTTGGTGATAGTGCCTCAAATCCCATGGTTACACCTGCACCAGACATTTAAAGCACTATTTTACCACTTTGAACAGCCATGGCTCCCCCAAAAGAATCCTGGGAACCGTAGTCTGTTAAGGGTGCTGGGAGTTGTTAAGAACTCCCCTCTACCCCCTGGCAGAGCTACGATTGTTCCCTGGGAAGAGCGATCGACTGTTAAACCACTGTGGTGACTGTAGCTCTCTGAAGGGACGAGGGGCCTCCAACTCACGGCGCCAATAACAAACTACAGTTCCCAGAATCCTTAAGGGGTGACACTGTGACTGTTCAAATGGTATTGTAGCGAATTACCTATACAGTGGGCATGTGGCCCATATTAGCAACCCACAGCTCTGTTTGGAAGGCTACCATCCCCTAGGAAGAGGGAGAAGCCATCAACCCACTTTCTGCCTTGCAGTGTAAATACACCCTTAGGGATCAGTTCAAGCCCGGGCAGAAATGGGCACCATTTCTGGTCTGTCCATTTTGGAATCCTGCTGGGATATGTTGGCAACTATGTTATTTTTTATATTAGGGTGGTTCTTTTTCCCCTTGTCCATCAGACTTGAGTCCTTCTCGCACTTTCCACTGGCGTATTTATGTCCTCCCAGACGTTTATTTTTTAGTAGAGAATAAGCAATATGGTATGCATGTACTTTGACACAGAACAAAGAAAAAAAATTGTTAAGAATGCATTTGTACACTGACAAAGGTAAGACTTGTCAAAGAGATTAGAGTTAGTCTTTTTTTTAAGAAACAGACAAAGTGAAAAACTATATATATATATACATATATATAGCTATATCTATACGATTTAGTTTCATCTTTGTTTTTAAACACAGTCAAACAAAAGCAAAAAATAATTATATATCTATCTATATCTATATATCTATATATATCTATATATCTATCTATCTATATATACATATATATAAATATATATATATACATCCTCAGGGCCCATGAATGGAAACAATATTGTGTTCATCTTTGTCTGTCTTACAGAGACCAAGGCTGCAATCCACAGAGGACTTCTCCTCCGCCAAGCCCCATTGAAAGGAATGGAAGTTTCATAATTGCTAATAGAGGTCCCACACGTTCAGATAGCAGCTCCAAGCTGGGCGCTGTGGTGGTGCAACCAGGAAGGGGTGGGAACCTCGCCCAGGAAAGGCAGGGAGCTTCTTTCCCCGTCTCCCCATCTAAGACTGAACAGACAGACCACGCTAGTCCCTGCCGAGGCCAGGCTGGGCTGTGGTGGGCGTGACCTTACCCGGGATGAAGTCTGGGGAGAGCTGGGAGGCTGGGCGAGGAACAGAAAGACGAGACCACACAGTCTCCTGGCATTTCTATGGCTTAACCAAACCTGGAGACTTCTTAACTTCCAACCTCCGAGCTATCCAAGGGGCTGGCCTTAAAGTGACTTTGATTCTCTGCCAGTCCGAAGAGGGGCACTGAGGTCTATGCTCGCAAGAGTTCCAGCTACTCCACCTGCCTGGGGAAGCAAGCGGCCTCACATGCTGAGCTGTCTTGTCTCCCCTAACAGTCCCGGTGGGCATACCAGTGGGGGTGAAGGGGGACAATACATGTCAGATGTTTGAGCTCCTGATCTTTCCCAAGGTAGAGTTGCTTGGCTGCTCCCTACACTGAACAAGCACAAAAGTCCAAGTCCAATTTCCTTGGACAACTCCCATTCTTTTTAATGGTCCTTGGGGGTCAGTTTCACATAGATTCATAGAACTGCCGAGTTCTAAGGGACCCTAGGATGTTATGGCCCCCATTCTCAACACAGGGTTGCCTCCTTCTCTTACAGGCCCTGCACCTGCCTACCTTTCCAAGGTGTTTAGCAGGTGCTCCATGCTTTTCCTGGTGTGGAGATGAGTGCTAGGGAAAGGTTCAACTGTGGCATTTCTCTGTGCCAGGGCTGAGCCTAGAGCAGGGCTTCCCCAAACCTGGGTCTTTAGCTGTTTTTTGGACTACAGTTCCCAACATTCCTGACCACTGCTAGCTAGGGATGATGGGAGTTGTAGTCCAAAAACAGCTGAAGACCCGAGTGGGGAAACCCTGGCCTAGACAGTAGGGGACGTTTCAAAACCGTTCCATGGCAACACGTGGAGATGTGGGCAAAAGGTGTCCCCACCTGAGGTTGGCGAGCCTCTGCACACAATTAAATTGCCACCAGGAGGCAGCCACCACATGGAGAGACTTTTAATGGCCTCTTTCTGGTCACAGCAATGTGCCTGGTGGCCCCAGACACAGGAGGAGAAGTTCCTGGGAGATTGTGCCCATCTAGTTAACAACCCACACAATTCTGCTCCAGCGTAAATTCCATGAAAATATTGATATTGCTGCATAAGGAAAGCAGACCTCAAAGGATAGCACTTTACTGTTGACATTTGTAAAACAAACAAACACTTTAGTCTTGAAGGCGTCTCGTTGCTTATGGGACAGCTAAGGGTGGATTCAGACATTATGAATGCAGCGCAGGCAGTTTGTGGGAAACATACACACAACCATCTTCTTGAGTTGGGCACCATCTTATATCCATCAGATGATATCCAACTGCCATGCTCAAAGCTGACCTATTGAAATCTGAGCTGGGTATTACTTTATATCTATTGAGGCAGTGTTCCCCAACCTTGGGCCTCCAGCTGTTTTTGGACTACAACTCCCATCACCCCTCGCTAGCAAGACCAGTGGTCAAGGATGATGGGAATTGTAGTCCAAAAACAGCTGGAGGCCCAAGGTTGGGGAACACTGTATTGAGGGATATCCAGCTAAGTCATGCTTGAAATAGAGCTACTTGAATCCATTGATTTAAATAGGTCTGTTCTTGAGTATGACTAATGAATATCACCCATCATGTTTGTAAGAAACAACCATGAAGATCAGATGAAAAATACACACCCTAGGGGTGCAATTCCTATCATGGGAACATGCTACATATGCATCAAGTTGTGTGTTGAAGTTTCAGCTGCAGCCTGGGGCCCTCAAGTCACCACAAGACTGCATGTGTATGTGTGTGTTTTTCAAGAACAGCCTTGCATCGTCTAAATCCACCGTAAGGTCCAGGGAGGAGATTCTGGAGAGACCAATTTGGGGAGTGAAGCCAAATATATATATATAATAATGCGGGGAAGGGGAAGGAAAAAAAACATAGGCCCAACTCATTGCACTTGTAAGACGATGGTTTCTGTTGGTGTCCAAATGCTTTCATTCTCTTTCATAGACACTCGTTTTGTAATGAAATTGGTTTGTAGAAAACTCCACAGTCCAACTTCTCAGCTGGAAAATCTCTGCAGCTGGAAACATAGATATTTCTAAGTCTTGGTGTATGGAGCTTACATCTGTAAAGCTGTAGACCTCATAATCTAACTTGAAACCTAAATGTGTACACAAGTATGTGTCTCTTCCTTGTTGGTGATGATAACTCAGGGCTGTATAGTATCTCTCTTCGCCTTGTTCCTTCACATTGTTCAAAAAGAAAAAAAGAAAAAGAAAAAAAGAGAACCCAACAACACTGGCACCAATATAACCATTGCTCATTTGTTTACAACCCAGTAGTGGTCCCATTCTGATTAACCGTATGTTAATGTTAACTGCAGTTGTTAATGTACGACACCAACAGCCATATATGTCGAATGGACTCAACCTGGAATGCAGTACCAAATTGTCTGACTGTAGTCCGGAAGTGTAGCATTTCTCAGTAGTGACTTGCTTTCCTTCTAGAACTCCCGTGTATGTATGTTTGTATGTATGTTGGAACATTGTTATTTTTTTACTTCTTTAATCCGATCCATCTTAAATACTCAATATATGCACATGACATGTGTAAATTAGGTAGCTGCAGAACACGCTAGGGAGATAACAACCTCCCAATGCTCATGTCAAATAACACTGGAGTAGGGAGGAGGAAATAGGGACACACTCCAGGTTTGGTTTCTGAGTTACTTCACACACACACACACACACACACACATATAGATATATATACACACACAATGCCATGATGAAAAAATGTGCACTATGTGGATACATGTCACTTTAAGGGAAAAAAACAAACCAAGGAGAGAAGGGAAACACAGACCTGAATTAATATGCTTTAGCATCTGTTTAATGATCCTGCCACAACATGGGGTGGAGACGGATGGTGGTTAAAATTAAATGACCCTGCTGAGTGCCAAATGTAATACTTAGACCAGCTTTGCCCAATGTGACAGCCTCCAGTTGTTTGGGATCACGAGTCCCATCAACTGATGGGAGTTGTAGTCCAAACCATCTAGGGGGCACCAGGTGGAGAAAGCTTGATGTAGACAACCTGGGAATTTGTAGCTTGATGCTCCCCAACCTGGGAAGAAAAGAAGGTTGGACTCCCTTGATTATTGAATGTGCTGGGAAGTACTTCATAAGTTCTTTCATTAGAACAGGGCTGAGATACCTGTGTTCCTGGACTAAAGCTCCCATCAGCCACAGCCAGCTCTCAAGGATGAAGGAAGTTGTAGCCTAGCAACTGGTGGAGAGCCTCGGCTTCCACATTGCTGCTTTAAAATGTTACAAAGCTTCAGTTTAAAAGTGTAGAAAATGAGGACAAGTATGGCTCAGTCCCACCTATGCTTACTGGGACGTAAGCATGACTTAGTTCTGTAGGTTTCTTCCCAAGTAAGCATGTATAAAATGTTGCTTTAGAAGAATACCTATTATTTTAGGGCAGTGGGGTTCTCAAATTCTCCCCACCATGGACCACTTGGAAATTGCAGAGGGTTGTAATGATGTTTCTGCTTGTTGTAGCAATTGCAGTGGGCTGTGCTCAGCGCTGCGTGATTGTTAACTATATATATTTTTATTCCTTTTATTTCTCATGGTGTTGGATTGTGTTGCAGTCTGGATTCCACAGACTGCAGCTTGCAATGCAATTAAAATATGAAATAAAAGAAGCAATAAAAAAACAACAGGAATATTTGATGGGGGCATGTGATGGACCACTGGTGGTCTATGGCCCTTAGTTTGAGAACTTCTTTCCTCAGGAAACCTGCTTGTCAAGGAGAAAACTGGACAGATTTCTCCCACTCCAAATGCTATCTGGCAATTCCCATATTTCCAAGGCAGTGACTGTCAAGGCATTTATTCTGAAATCACCCCAACCCCACAATATGCACATGCCACCTACAATATGCAATGCCACCTCCAACCTGATGCTCTCCAGATACTTGAGACTACAATTCCCATCAGCCCCAGCCAGCATGGCTGATGGTCAGTAATGATGCAATTGAGTAGCATCTGGGAAAGCTAGTCTGCAATTCAATTAAACTGCGATACCTGGCCGTGTGTTTAGGGGTAAGCAGGTGAGGCACTGCAAGTCAAAGCCCATTTGAACACTGGAAGCATTTCAAAAGCAGGTTATGATGTCTCTTGAGAGCAGAGGAGACCTGTTGCTTGAAAACATCACCCCTCCATTGAGATCCTTGCTTCTTGTACTGAAGCTGATTTCACATTTTAAATAGGAGTCGCTTTCGGCCAAAAGCATAGGAGGTGATGGTTCATGTGCTCTTTCTGAAACGTGGGTTGGAACCCTCAGGTGCTGGTAGTCAGAGTTGCATCCATCACTGTTCAGAATGGTCTCTTCTTTGGGAGGAGAAGAAAGTGGACCACCCATTGCTGGTCACTGCCCCACATCTACCCACCGCCCTCAACTGTGGAGGTTTCCTTCTTGAAATAAGCTGTTTCTCATTTGTTTCCACCATTGGCTGGTCTTGCTTGCCTAGGCAAAAGCAGCAGGTAATAGACATGCAGGCATCTTCTCCCAAGTGGGTTGGCCAACTAGAGTTGATCAACTCTAATGGAAACTTGGCCTTCTGTAGGTTGTAGCAAACTACACCCACGGCTTCATAAGAAAACCAGGCCTCCAGAAGGCAACTCTGTGCTGCTATTTATTTAACATTTATTATATATATATGCGGCTGAAATAAGGAAATTGCACTATGCGAAACTGTAGATTTTGATATGGAACCTTACTGCAGTTTTAAATACGAGTGTTTACAGCTTTTTTAAAAATATATATATATATAGAAAAATGGGTATCCAGATGAGCTTTTAAAAGAGTGATTCTTAGTCTGCATTTTGCACTGGAAATGCCAGCCTGATTTTTAAATAGCAGTCTGGCCCATGTGGATGTTTGGTGCTCTAGAACAAAAACCATTCAATGTGGACAGCCAAACCTAATGTGGGGATGGGGGAGATATCAAATATGATGCAGGAGTTTTGGGTTGTGCTTATGACTGTTGGCCACGATTCCTAAAATCTCCCATATGGATGAACAGGTAGTCCTTCCAAAAGGGTTGTGCTTAGATGCTGTGGGTGGTGAGGATCTGGTGGAGGTGAATAGATCACCTCCAACTAGAAGTCTAACTTCACAAGTTACTTTCCTACTCTTCCCAATGCTTCTTGTTGGTGAGATGCCATTGTCTTGAAAAGAACATGCACATCCCAGAAACCAGTTCTTCTCTAACGTACAAAACCTGAATAAGTGTGTTCACACATTACACCATACACAGGTGTTTGCATGAAAATGTGCTCACTTGTGGATTTGGGATGCACAACTGTTGTGTATGCTTGCTGAACATTACATTTGAATAATGGCATGAGTGTATAGCTGCATTCTTTGAATACATAGGTACAAGGTTCCAATGTAATGTGTGAATACCCCTAATGTGGTTTTTCACCCCCTCGGATGGTGACCAGTCAAGAGACGATTCCCAAACCAATGATGAATGATGTTGGGTGTCATGTTTTGCCAGGATGTTGTACCAGTTTGTGCCTGTTTCGATCCCAGAAGCTCACATGCTCTAGCAATTCGATGCAGAACTTATATGCCTGTAAGCCAAAGAATTCATTCAGTAGTTAGATCCAGATAAATCAACCATGCTTTACTCTTGACTGTTCCATGGGCAAAGCGAAATTGCTAATAGCGCCCACCTTTTATACTATCCAACGGGCACAAAGCCCACTGATTTGATCTCCTGCAAAAACCCCAACAAAAATGGGAGGCAGAATTGCACCTCCAGCTCAGCTATTGTGGTTGTGGCCAGTATAAGGATTGGCTATAGCTTGATGATAGTTGGGATGGGAGAGATTTGACTCAGTTTTCACCCAAAAGAGGAAAGGAGGGAGATCAGGGCAGGGTATAGAGCTGAAAGCATGCAAGTATGCCTAGATCAAGTCTCTAAAACCTTCAGGATGCTCTGCAATGACATTGCTGCTAATATTTCTTTGGACACAATCTACCATGGGTTTCTTTGGCATTAACGCCACTGAAGTGAGCAGCATTTACTGGTGGATTTACCCCAGAGAATCAGGATCCCCCTCAAGATTACTGGGGTGGGCAGGAACCTTTTAGGCAAAAATGCATGCCAAATCATACATAGGAGGAGAAATGTGCTCTAAAAATGCAGATGAGTTATTTTAAAATGGGGTGAACTGAATTTAAGATAGGAAAAAAGAGAAACAGCAGCATTGACTGCTTTGTCCAGATCTAGTGCAGACACCTGTGGATTGCACTGTAAATATGGACACACAAAATGGAAAAAGGGGAGGGCACCTCCCCAGATAAAATTAATACAAATCCATTTGCATACAAGGTCTTCCAATATAAATGCATTGCTTCTCAGACATGCGCAAATGCGTTGAAAGCTTGATTTTATTTCAATAAAAAAGATCGAAATACAAGTCATCATGACTGTACACAGAGGCTGGTGCTTGCCAAATTGCAAATGCAAGTTGCACAGTGTGATGAGGAAATCAAATCACAAAGAGCTGCCAGTCAGCTCCCCCATTTTGTAGTTCCTTGCGAGTTATACATTCAGATGTCAACGTATCATACCATATGTGATTACAATTTATACTCTTAAGGCACAGAGCATTGACATCAGGTCATCTCCTTGTGGCTCTAAACGGGTCTTCCAGGATGTGTTCTGCTGAATTTACACATTTATTAATAAGATTGCTTCCTCCAACATGCATAATAGGACCCACTGGGGTTGCCGTGGTTTAAGCTTTCTTACAATACCTGCTGCACTGAGGGCTTATCTTTCCATTTTAAAGCTTCATGCCCAAACACCCTTTCCCTGCAAAGACTTCTCCAAGTGTGCTTTCCCTATGAAGACATGCTCTTTAGCGCTCAATTGGAGCAAACAGCAATTTGGGTTTTCCACCGAGTGCTGTTTGCTCCAATTGAACTTTAAAGAGCAGGTTTTCACGGGGAAAACTCCAGAGCAAATAAAGGGTGCTCACTCATGGAGCTTGAAAGCATGGACCATGCCTGGAAAGTGCAGATGAGAGTTAAGTGTGGCTATGTCCCAACTGTGTTGTATACATACAGTGTTGGATGCAGTTAAGATGCATTGTATTTTCAAGAGTGATTGCATTTTTTTGTTTTGGAGATAAGAAAACAGGACATTAATAGCTGTCAGCTTTGTGTATGGATATGGGGCTTTTGTGGGGGAGCTTATACAGCGGCAGCTTCTGTAAATCCTTTTCTCCCCGTGAACGTTCCTGCATGAGATCCAACTTTTCAAGCACCTGTTTGCCTCATTCACATCACAATTCCTCCCACCCCATGGAGCTGTAACTTTTAAAACAGAGCTTAGCCTTCACTGTCCTTCTTTCATGGTGCAGATTTGAAGGTGGATTAATCACCATAGCCAAAGCTTTTCCAGACTTTCATTGGCAGGGCAGAAATGAGGTCAGAGAAGTGCTTTTGTGCTCCTATGGTTTTTCTCTGCAGCCCTCATTTTCCTCCTGTGGGAAAGATTTAGGCTAACTCCTCAGCTGCCCTATACCCCCAGTTTGGGTTTCCCCCTGGGGTGTTGAGAAGGTTGTGGATCTCTCAGTTCTGTGCTTTTTCCTGATTCCCCCCCGAACATCCTCAAATCACCTCAGATTTGGTCTCCTTGGCCCCAACATCTTATGGCCACAGTAGCAAGGAGAAGGGCTCTGACATGGCTTATCCTAGGCCCCTTTAGATCCCCTCCCTGTGGTGATAGGATTGCAGCCATGGGTGTCAACCAACCCCCCATATATATATTAAAAATCTTAATGTATGAAGAGGCCCTTTATAGATCTCTGTTGAGCAGAGCAAGTTAATATGGAGGTTCTGAACGCAGCTGTCCATTTGTGATGGGGGTTCACCAATGGAAGTCAAAACCTAGCACTGACTTTGTCCAGTAACCGAACCTGTATTGTGTGAACGCACCATCAGAAATGGAGCACTGGGATGTTCATCGAGAACACTCGAGGTTTTGAATCATTGAAAAACCAAGCTCAACAATTTTAAGACGTGCACATACACACTCAAGAGTCACCAAATACACAAGTTACGTCCGTACACACTCTTAGAGACTTCTTTAAAACTGGTAGTTGGATATGATGTCCTGATAACACAGTGGGATGCAAGTAATTTGTGACCCAGGAATCTTTTTTCCCCATTTGTTTGTTTGTTTCTCTGTTGACCTGTTCTGTCTAAACAGTCGTTTACCCCTCCAGCATATTTAAATCCAAATGCATGACTTAAGTGCTAATACTGTATAAATAATATTTTTCAGACATATCTACAAAAAAACAAAACAAAAACCCACAAATGTTTGCTTCAAACTTTTGATGATAGAAAAGGGGGTGGGGAGAGTATATAATGAACATGGTTGTCTTCAAGGTGTATTGTATTTTTCATTTTTGTTAAATATGTAGGAGGGGGAAAAGAAAGAGAGAAAGAGAGAGAGAGAGAAAGAGAGAGAGAGAGAGATGGAAGATAGGAAGAGAGCGGGGAAGACGTGAATGTTTGCGTATATTGAAATGTATATACCTGTGAGAGAAAACACATGTGCCAAGTATAACAAGATGTACAAAATGTAAATACATGAAAATTTCATTTTTCTAATAAAGATAATTTCTGCCAATTGATATGAAAATGGGAAAAAAGAAAACCTCCGTCATTTTGCTTCCCTCTGTTCATTAGTATAGTGATTTTCAAAATATGTTCTTTGGGTACAACCAGATGTGGGGAATATTGCCTTAATTTTTCCTATTATAATGCTGGTGCCTCTGTCTCATATTCTAATGTTCCTTTCACGCCGCAGTAGCTTGTATCATGGAACTGTGGCTTTTTGACTGATATGCCACCATGTTGTGCTAAATTTCATTCATACTGGTGGGTGTGATGTGACACAACAACCAGTGTCAATGGACAACATCGCTATGCCCTCAACAATTCTGCACGTGTGTGCTTCTGTCTCCCTACACCCCTGATTCCCCCATGAAAACATCAGGAAAGAACCAGTACAACTCCCCAATTTTTGTCACTTTACTCCCACAATTTTCTGGACTAATGAGATTGCAAATATTTATTTATTTTTTTAAAAGCAATTAGCATTTCTAGTGCTGAATTTCCGCCAGATTCCACTAGACTCCCAGAAGTGGCTTTTAGAGTGTGTGAAAGCTCAAATATAACACGGAAAATGACAGAAAATGTCAAGAAGCAGAATAAACAAGTTGCTCCCAGTTAGAGGTTCACAGAATGCACCCGGGGGTCTGCATAGAATCATAGAATCATAGAGTTGGAAGAGACCACAAGGGCCATCGAGTCCAACCCCCTGCCAAGCAGGAAACATCATCAGAGCACTCCTGACATATGGTTGTCAAGCCTCTGCTTAAAGACCTCCAAAGAAGGAGACTCCACCACACTCCTTGGCAGCAAATTCCACTGTCGAACAGCTCTTACTCTCAGGAAGTTCTTCCTAATGTTTAGGTGGAATCTTCTTTCTTGTAGTTTGGATCCATTGCTCCGTGTCCACTTCTCTGGAGCAGCAGAAAACAACTTTCTCCCTCCTCTATGTGACATCCTTTTATATATTTGAACATGGCTATCATATCACCCCTTAACCTCCTCTTCTCCAGGCTAAACATGCCCAGCTCCCTTAGCCGTTCCTCATAAGGCATCGTTTCCAGGCCTTTGACCATTTTGGTTGCCCTCCTCTGGACATGTTCCAGTTTGTCAGTGTCCTTCTTGAACTGTGGTGCCCAGAACTGGACACAGTACTCCAGGTGAGGTCTGACCAGAGCAGAATACAGTGGCACTATTACTTCCCTTGATCTAGATGCTATACTCCTATTGATGCAGCCCAGAATTGCATTGGCTTTTTTAGCTGCCGCGTCACACTGTTGGCTCATGTCAAGTTTGTGGCCAACCAAGACTCCTAGATCCTTTTCACATGCACTGCTCTGCAGCCCCATGCCTTGCCTCCCCCCAACTTTTTTTCTTTTTTTCAGTCATTTTTGCATGGTAAAACAGTCATACATTGGTTCTTGAATGCCTTGTGACTTGAATGTTTTGGCTCCCAAATGCCACAAACCTGGAAGTGAGTGTTCTGGTTTGCGAACATTTTCAGGAAGCCAAAAATCCAGCGTGGCTTCCGATTGAGTGCAGGAAGCTCCTGCCACGCCTTGGATTTTGGAAGTTGAACGGACTTCTGGAACAGATTCCATCCGAGAACTAAGGTACGACGGTATCATGGATTTTATGGTCTGTTTTAGTGCTGTGATTTTTCAAGGTATTGGCCAAAATCGGTTTTGAAATCACATCACAATAACAATTTTGACTTGGCAATACGCAGCAATATACATTTTCTGGGTTAAGGGGGCTGCAATTCCACACACCCTTTCCCAAAATCAAATAACTCAGAACTAAACATGCACTATATTCCATTCATTTTCTGGAAGCGGCTTTTACGTTGTGTGAAGGCTCAAATATAATGTGGAAATTAGCAGTTAGGGAAAAGGAATTGACTGCCACATGAGTGCAGCCTTCATTAGATCAGAAATGGGGAATTGACCATCCTGTGTTGCTTTGTCTCAAGCATTCTGTGGAGAGCTCAGAACCCCCACTATGGCAATCTCTGGAATTTCTCATCTGAGGAGTACCATTTCTGAGCAGCAATATATGGGGTGAGTCAGTTCCTTGGGGAGAACTGAACCGGAGACCTTCTGCATGCAAAGCAAATGTTCTCCCACTGGGATATAGCCTGTTCTTTCTGTACTCCCGGGGTGGGGTACTGGGTGGGCTAGGAAAAGCTATGTGCACTCGTTTCCTTTCATGCCATGCCCAGACTGGAGAGAAGCATTGTGCAATCTTGGCCAAGCATTTTGAAAGATGTAAAACCCTAACTGTGGATACAAGAGAGCAAATCTCCAGAATCCTTTTTGTGCGGCCCTCATTGTAGCAGACATAAGAGGGAATGATCTGTGGAGAGAGAGAACTTTCATTTTTCTGAGGGCTGCCTTTCCTTCCTCCTCCGGATATTCTCCATGAATCCTTAATGAAAGGTTCTCTGTATTGGAAGAGGGAAGAAATATCTAAATCTCAAGGTGGCTTGTAAAAAAAATGTAATAGTTATAATTTGGAGGATGAAACGATAAAATGAATGGTTACTTGATCAGGAATTGGCAGCATATACATCCAGCCACTGAATAGTTTTGATAGTTGAAGTTCAGGATTGCCAGACCTCCAAGTCTGACTCGAAGTCTCCAGGTCTGCTTGGCCCCCTCCAGGTGGCCGGTGCAGAGCTTGAAAGGTGGTTGATATTTTTTAATGAAGAAGAATTAAGAAGACTGTGCATGCAGCTTACAAACTTCAGCCTGACAAGAGCTGGCTGCAAATTATAGTATAGACACCCTGGGGCATCTGCTTCTTCAGCTCCCCTCTCCCAATTAACCTCCATCTCCAGGGCCCATCTGATGACATCACCAGGGCCTGCTCTGGGGTTTCAGGTTTGGCCCCTGAAATCTCAGGGTCCAGTATGCTCCTCATCTGGTAAACCTAATAAAACTCAAATTTTAAAATCTGAGCTCTTTGTAAGGAAAACGTGTTGTTGTTGTTTTAAAGTTACTTGCCGTGCAATCTTCTACACATTCATGCTGCTTTTGATTTTATGGTTTCATGTCCCATTTTGCACTTAAATTGACTTTATCCTTATTTATTGTAAGCTACCCAGATAACTTGAGGTTCTCTGGCTGGCTTGATAAATGACATAAACAAGAAAAAACATCAATCAAATGTTTGCTCGGAAGAGAAGTCCCATCATGAGCAACGGAACTCACTCCCAAGATTTCTAAATCATTGTCAGTGTTAAGAGAATGCAAAAGTCTCCACTGTAAACTACTAATTCGAGAGGGTAGAATAGATGAGAAAGAGAGAAAATTAGCAGAGATACGTAAACTACCACCATATTCTGCCCCCTGTCTGGAAGAATTGTTTTAGACATTGCAAGCTGTTAAACATTTGTTACCAAATAAATAATACTGATATAAAAAGTATACAAAAGTCGGAGGATGTATACAAAAAACGGCTTGGAGTCATGCTGTAAAAAGGAAGAATAAAGAAAAACACAATGGGTTTCATTAGTTCTCCATCCAAACAAATGTTATATCCTGTAATCCTCTGGCCCCTGGGAGGGAATTCCATTAGGTTGCCCTGGGAAACATTGGGTTTTCCTCTGCAAAGGCAATGAGTGAGTGATCTCCACTTTTGGAGAGAGAGAGATCTGGCACTTGATTCCTCACCCACTTCAAGGTGGCATATTCCACAGTTCTTGACAACTGACATCAGAGCACTAATATTGGTAGTGTGGCAGGTGGGAAAGAGAAAATTCTGGAGCAGACTGTGGAGGTACCATGGGAAAGAGCCTGGTGCCCCGACACAACCTCAAAATGGAGAATAAACTACTCCAGCCCTTTGTCATGGAGGGCAAATGTAAAGAAAATAAAACAAGAGGTAGATGGGAAAATGGAAGAGTGGTGTAAAAGGCAGAGGGACCAATTGTAGATGGCACCAAAACCAATGACAAGCAGAGCTTTGCCCCCATTGTCCTCCCTGCTAAGTTCTACAAGGGGCAACCACCCCCTGGGCTGGTGGTAAATAAGAAGGCAGGTAGGTGAAGGCAGGCTGAGGGCAGACTGTCACTTGTGGGGCAGTGCCCCACTCACCAAAATGGACCAGCACCCATTGCTTGTTAAGACTCACAGGTGGGGAGAACATTGTTCTGTTCAGGTCCTTCTTGCAAACTTCTCATAGGCATCGTTTTGGCCACAGTGAGAACTAGATGCTGGAATATATGAGTCAGTGGCCTGTATAGTAGCTGGGCTTCTTAATTACTTACGTTAACCCTCCCCTACAGAAACATAACTGAGTCCAATATTGTTCACGGAATTTGGCACGTTTCACCTAGAATTATTTGTATTTGAATTGTTTTTTTATATACAAAAAAGATGTCTTAACATGTTAGATCATTGTGCAGTTTCTGCCCTGGGCTCCTTTGGGAACAAGAGCAGGATATAAATTGAATAAATGAAAAGAATTTTAAAAATTGGCAAATGCAGGGACGCATCAGTCAAAGAAAGGACTTGCCTTCATCTCCTGGTTGTGAACTTCCCATTTGGGCATCTGGTTGGTCACAGTGGAAAACAGGGCATTGGACTAGATGGGCCATTGGCCTGACACAAAAGAGATGCCCTTCTGTCCTCTTAATTCTTGATCCCCTGTTCTGGGACTGCGGAATCTGTAGTCTTCCAGATATTGTTGGACACCAACTCCCATGATCCCTGAGGATTGGGGCTGTAAGAGTTGGGAATCCAAAAACATATGAGAGACACACATTGACTACACCTGCTCTAAGTTTCTATCTGTTAGCGCATGGGGTGGGGAGTGGCGTGGAGATGGCTGGTCCAAGCAGGCAGTCCCAATAGTTCCTGCCAGGCTAATCAGCAAAGCCTTATAAAGTCTGATAGGGCCCCATTTACTCTTTGTGTCCCTGCTGTGTTTGAAGCGTCGTGCCACCTTCTGATCATCTGTGGTGGTGGAGCAGCCAGCCAGCAGTTCCATCTGCCTTCAGTTCTCTATAGTTATCCAAGGACAGGCATGCTAGGTACCACAGCCAAAGTCCCTAGTTTGAGATCCCAGCAGAGCACATTAAGCATGTAAACATGTACTCTTGCTGTCTCGCTTTGTAGCTAAGCCTCAGGGCTTCCAGATGTCAAACATACACCTTTCTCCAACCCTACACACATCTCTTTCTCCATCCCAAAGACAGGAAAATCTGGATCAATTAGGGCTGTGTAGCCACTCCAGCCCAATCCCAAATCCTAAACCAAGTCTGGCCAATTTGGGATTGACTAACTCTGTTTAGAAAGGGACGCGGGTGGCGCTGTGGGTTAAACCACAGAGCCTAGGACTTGCTGATCAGAAGGTCGGCGGTTCGAATCCCCACAACGGGGTGAGCTCCCATTGCTCAGTCCCTGCTCCTGCCAACCTAGCAGTTCGAAAGCATGTCAAAATGCAAGTAGATAAATAGGTACCTCTCCGGTGGGAAGGTAAACGGCATTTCCATGCGCTGCTCTGGTTCGCCAGAAGTGGCTTAGCCATGCTGGCCACATGACCCGGAAGCTGTACGTCGGCTCCCTCGGCCAATAAAGCGAGATGAGCACCGCAACCCCAGAGTTGGCCACGACTGGACCTAATGGTTAGGGGTCCATTTACCTTTACCTTTAACTCTGTATAAGATTGCTTCCTTCAGCCCTGAGTGCTCACTGGAAGGACAGATCGTGAAGCTGAGACTCCAGTACTTTGGCCACCTCATGAGAAGAGAAGACTCCCTGGAAAAGACCCTGATGTTGGGAAAGAGAGAAGGGCACAAGGAGAAGGGGACGACAGAGGATGAGATGGTTGGACAGTGTTCTCGAAGCTACAAACATGAGTCTGACCAAACTGCGGGAGGCAGTGGAAGACAGAAGTGCCTGGCATGCTCTGGTCCAGGGGGTCACGAAGAGTCGGACATGACTAAACGACTAAACAACAACAAGAACAAGATTGCTTCCTATGTTTCTGGTGTCACACAACACCCCAGACTCTGCTGAGTGGTAGCAAGAGATTCCAGGGGTCTTGGTGCTCACCAAAGGTTGTGTTTCTGTTGGAAAGTCAAGGAACGGTGGCTCTGCAGTGTTCTGGAAGTATGGTTTATTTGCACAGTGTCTCTCGTTGACCATCTCATAGCTGCCGCAAGCTTGCGTCCAAAGCATCAGCCAGTCTCTTGGTGGAACCTCTTCCAGCCAGCGCTGCACGTTCTCCCTACCTCCTTCTTTTCACTTCCCAGCAGCCTTTGCAGAAAACTCGTCCTCCCCTTCCACTTTCAGCATCCTCTTGTCACCCTGGCAAACTGTTTCACAAGCCTCCTGCCCAAAGGCACCTTTTCCTGGGGTGACACCACATGTCATATGATCCTGGCAGCTCCTCCTTTCTTGTCCAATGCCAAATGTCTCACCATTTGCCAGGGTAATGACGCTGCTATCACTTGCCTTTGTTCTTGCACGGCACCTCTCCAAGCCCAGCTCCCAAGCTGGCTTGACGTCAAACCCCACCTTTGCTAATTTCAGAAATTATGGGGAGAAACTGGCCCCCAGGAAATTTAGGAGATCCTTGCCCCTTGCAAACCCAAAAGATGCATGAGGAAAGACCATAGCTTGGTGATAGAACATCTGCTGTGCATGGCTTGGAGAGACCCTGGTCTGAAATATAGGAGAACCACTGCCAGTCACTGTAGACCATATTCAGTGGATAGACCCAATTGGTTGCCTCAGCAAGGGTCTCTTCTTCTGCTTCTCATCTTCCTAAATGCTTCTGAAGACAGGATCAGTCTGCTCCCAGCAGCTGCACATTGTTGCAAAAATATGCCCTTTGTTTGTTCCCTGGATAGGCAGAACCCAATTACGCACCAAGAGCTGGGGAGTCAGGAACAACGAGAGTAGGCACAGCTAGACTTTATTTCTAAAACAGTGCTGAGTGGTCAATTCCCCAGGCTATTGCTCCAAGAGGATTGACCAAGAGCTTTGGGCGATGCTCATCTCTTATACACAAGGCTACACAAATACCTGGCACAGGTCCAGAATACTACATACTGTATTGGCAAAAAAGCAGTTAGAAGCAGTCTGAGCACACTAGGCAGGTATAAGCAGTTCAAACAGGTTTTGGCCAGTTGTATGATGGTCACGGTAAGAAAGATTGTATTACCATACCATGTATAGGCATTTCTGTCTAAAACATTCCTTAAGGGTTCAAGTGCAGTTCTCACTTCTCCAATAAAAATAGGGACATCCCATTCCATAATGATAATTTTACTATTTATATCCCACATATTGTACTGGGATGCCCCAGCCACTCTGGGCGGCTTCCCACATATGTAAAAACAGAATAAAACATTAAACATTAAAAAAAAACACCTTCCCTATACAGGATTGCCTTCAGACGGCTTGGGGTTTGGATAATTACATATCCTTCAATGTTTCTTGAATAGGGACATCCTAAGGAAAAGCGGGACATTCCAGGATCAAATCAAAAACTGGGACGGCTTCTCTGAATCAGGGATGTCCCTGGAAAATAGGGACACTTGGAGGGTCTGATGTTATGGCTGTAGTTCAGCTAAGAAGGGACGTGGGTGGCACTGTGGTCTAAACCACTGAGCCTCTTGGGCTTGCCGATCTGAAGGTCGGTGGTTCGAATCCCTGCAATGGAGTGAGCTCCCGTTGCTCTGTCCTAGCTTCTGCCAACCTAGCAGTTCAAAAGCACGCCAGTGCAAGTAGATAAATAGGTACTGCTGCAGCATTTCCATGCACTCTGGTTTCCATCACGGTGTTCCGTTGTGCAGAAGCGGTTTAGTCCTGCTGGCCACATGACCCGGAAAGCTGTCTGCGGACAACACTGGCTCCCTCGGCCTGAAAGCAAGATGAGCGCCGCAACCCCATAGTCGCCTTTGATTGGATTTAACCATCCAGGGGTCCTTTACCGTCAGGGAACTGCCATCGGAGCCACAGGCGGAGGGAAGGCTCCAGAGCGATGCCGGAGAGGGTCCCAGCAGGGAGAGAGGCAGCCCATCTGCTGGGGAAGGAAAGCAGCGTAACACCAGGGTGAAGGGTGGCAAATGGGGGAATCGGAGAGAAGGCTCCAGGACTCTTCACCGGAGACCAGTGGGGAGAGCATGGGTACTCCGCTGCCCACACCCTCCCTGTGCAGAAGACTTCTGCGCAGGAAGAGTAGGAGGAGACTTGGCATCAAAGAACTTCTTTGCTGGAAGAAGTTCAAGAAACGCCCACTGACAGATTCTGCCAGTGACTGAGACAGCCATGAAGTGAAAGGCTGTCCAGACAGAAAGGGTTCAACCAGGCAACCTAGCCATGAGTGGCGGCAACTTACGCACGAGCAACCCCCTAGAACCATTACATTTACCTTTTACCTTTACTTCAGGTAAGCAAACAAGATTAGATGCAGAAAGGCAAAGGCTAGTGGATACAGATACACAAGTAGAACTACAAAGATCCATTTTTATTCAGCAACATTCTGTGTTGTGGGTTGTGAGGGGAGAGTCCACTCCCACCCACTCACCCCCAAGCTCCTATCTTGAGACTGCCCCCTTGGGCATGAGTCTCGATGAGATCTCCTGTCTCTCTTTGCTCAGTGGCTCAGAGCAGATGCTTCCAATGGGGGAAAGGAACAAGTGCAGCGTGAATTCTGGAGGCCGACGTCCCCTGTCATTTGCTCTCAGCTCCCGGCAATACAAGCTGCTGCTGCAGAGCACATTTTATTTAGAGCATGTTACATAAAAACAAAGAAAGACAAAACAAAGACGGGGGGGGGCGTGTTGGGAGGGCTGCGCCATGCACTGCTTTGGAACCTTGCGCAACTTGCCATAAGGAAATGCGGCATAATCAGAAACTACTTGGTGCAGACGTAATTTTCAAGAGCTGCCGGTTTTTCGTGCTTTTGCAGTTCTGATCCAAATGCAGAACAACACACACACATAAGCCACGATGCAACAGCCAAAGCCAGCCTGCTTTATAGCCCCTTTCCCCCATAATGCAGTTTGGGCTGTGGAAAAGCAAGGCTGCCTTTTAGCAAATAATGTGCATGTGTGTGTTTGTGTGTGCCGTGGAAGCAAGTCAAAAGATGTGACCCCGAATGGGATGACTGTCTCATTGAGCCACAGGCAGTATGTCCTGCTAGCATCAGACACACCCCGTTCTCCTACACCTGGAACATAAAGCCACAAAGGCCTCCTCCGACTGGACTTCCTGTTATTTCCCTTAGGTTGCTTTGCTTTCTATATTGCAGTGTCCTTGGGGCAGGGGCCTGCGCATTTTCTTAAAATCTCCAGTGTTTATAAACTGCTTTTCACCGTATATGATCACAAAGCAGTTTACACACCAATCAAGAAAGCAATCCAGCAATCAGAAAATAATATTGTTATGAGTATTTTGGGGAGGGCAGTCTGCTTGAAGCCCTGAGTCAATTCCAGTTCTTGTGATCCTGCTTCTATGAAGGTTGAACTATGAGATGATGGGAAGGGGCCCAACAGGGCCCGCCACAGCCCTGAGAGGGCACCAGTGGGTTCATTGCAGCTTCGGCAACATCAACAGCATCTGTCGCAGCTACAGGTAGGCCCAACAGAGCCCATCGCTGCCTCAGGAAGGCCTGACAGAGCCCACCTGGCTGTGGAATATTGAGGGGGCCCAGCCCCCCTTTAATTTTTTTTGGGGGGGACTTGGCCCCCCACCTGCTCCTGGATGGCCCCCCTGCCTGTGGTCTTGCTCACCATTGACATGTTGCAAAGAAGGGAGCGTGTCCCTCAGACCACATGTTGCACTGAAAGAAGTTTCCATATCCTGTATTTGACAGTCGTCAATGGATATTTGTCAGTAGATCAGCTTGCAGATATGGAACCCTCGCGAGATCCTCTCTGCATTGGGCCGGCAGCAACAAGAGGATTCACCCGCACCCTCCTGATGAATAAGGTACAAGAACATCAGAAGGCACAATATTTGTCGAAGTTGTTGCCTCTTGCTGCATTTGACAGTGCCGAGGCAATCTTCTCGCGCTGATTGTCTCAGCTGTCAAGCATCTACAGACTCCAGGCACCGTTCGTATTTTTCTCCGTATGCAAAGAAAAGCGCACAGCTGCGACAGTCTTTGCAAAACAGCCATTTCCCTTTTGTAACCTCGGATTTAACAACCCGGTGAAAGAAAGGAAGAAAGAAGCGCCGGGACATTATATTTTTGCACGTGTGCCTTTGAAAAACTTGATCATAAACTCTGAGGCGCAGCCAAACACTTAGGAATGATTGAAAGTCTTTCCCGAACCCACTTTCTCTTTGAATGTCTGGAACTCAATTGAACCTGATAAGATCAGTCGGTACAGTTTTCAGCTGGCATTTAATCAGTTCCAGAGCAATTTTCCATTACAGTTCTGTATGTCTCACATTCTACCTCCGTCCCCTTCCCCCAAAAAATCCGCCATTGTTCTTTGTGGTTGGGTAATTGTCGTCCTTTCAAATACATGTTTTCTCTTATTCATCTGTTTCCTCTGGAGAACTCCACAATAGGCTTTTGACAGATTTTTTTCATACATTAGCAAAAAGGGAGTCAGCTGCTCGATTATTTCGGATGGGCATAAATCCATTTAACACAAACCTGGCTAACAGACATGCATGCTCCCATGACTCGCTGGCTTGCTGGCTGTGTCTCTGCTTGAACATAAATCCAATTTGCAACCTAAAGATGGATCCGTCCTGTGGGCAGTCATATGTACCCTCAGTCTAGACCTTGAGGGTATTCTCTCATTGAGGCTCATCCGCATGTCTGCCTCAGGAGCTGGTGGGGTCATCAAAGCCTGGCATGCAGCTTGCAGGATAGCCTTCCCTCAGCCTTGGGACCGACAATAAATGATAATGGGAGTTGTAGTCTAATAGCATTTTCTTGGATGCCCAAGGTTGATCCAACAAGAGCAGAAGTCCTGGCGTTTACAACCAGGCTTGGCAAAGTCCAAAGACTTCATAGTGCCTATGAAATAAAGGGGGCTATTTTGCATGGTAGAGGGAAAGGACCCCTGGACCGTTAAGTCTAGTCAAAGGCAACTATAGGGTTGTGGTGCTCATCTCGCTTTCAGGCCTCAGACAACTTTCCAGGTCACATGGCCAGGATGACTAAACTGCTTCTGGCGCAATGGAACACCATGGCAGAAAACAGAGTGCATGGAAACACCACTTACCCTCCCACCGCAGCGGTACATATTTGTCTATTTGCACACTGGCATGCTTTTGAACTGCTAGGTTGGCAAGAGCTGGGACACAGTAACAGGAGCTCACCCTGTCATGGGGATTCGAACTGCTGATCTTCTGATCGACAAGGCCAAGAGGCTCAGTGGTTTAGACCATAGCGGCACCCTGGTTATTTTGCATGACCCCATTCTGATCTGGAATAGAAATTTAAGAGGGGTCTAAGGTCTCAGCATAGACCCCTCCAAGTGGCTCACTTGGCTAGGCTTTGTGGGATAACCAGTGTCACATTACCAACAAGCTTAAGTCTAATTAATGTGTGAAGGGGTTAAGACCATAGAGTAAGCTGTCCTGCCAGGCTTAGCTCACCTTGGGAGGGAGTAGGTAATCAAGCCTTTGTTCCTCCTCAATCTACCTTACTATCTCAACATGTGAGGAGGTCTGAGGTGTTGCTCCAAGTTCAGACTGAATGGCTCTCACAAGCCATTCTTGTGTTCTTATACCAATAATTTAGGAACTTCCTCCACTGTAACTATGCCAAATTTTACTGCCTGGACAACTTTTTCTGAATGTTGTATGGAAAAGAACATAAATCAGACATTTGCAGGGTTTGTAAGTCAGCCAGTTTTTAACTTACCAAACACCTGGTCTTTTTCTGTGCTGGACAAAGAGAGAAGTTTTTGAACTCACAAGGGTTTATTTTATAGATCTAACAGCCTATATTTCAAAGCGCTACTTTGCTGCATATTTTGTGGCTTTAAATTTTCTTGCACCAAGAGGCTTCAGTCTGAAGGCCATGAGATTTCTGGTTCAAGCCCTGGAATCATCCAACTATCAAGGCTACCATAGCTTTTGGTACAGCCTTAATATTACAAGAAGGGACGCAGGTGGCGCTGTGGGTTAAAGCCTCAGCGCCTAGGACTTGCCGATCGAAAGGTCGGCGGTTCGAATCCCTGCGGCGGGGTGCGCTCCCGCTGCTCGGTCCCAGCGCCTGCCAACCTAGCAGTTCGAAAGCACCTCCGGGTGCAAGTAGATAAATAGGGACCGCTTACCAGCGGGAAGGTAAACGGTGTTTCCGTGTGCGGCTCTGGCTCGCCAGAGCAGCGATGTCACGCTGGCCACGTGACCCGGAAGTGTCTCCGGACAGCGCTGGCCCCTGGCCTCGAGTGAGATGGGCGCACAACCCCAGAGTCTGTCAAGACTGGCCCGTACGGGCAGGGGTACCTTTACCTTTACCTTTATTATTACAAAGTCCATTTTGCATGGTGACCATTGTGAAATATGCATGCGTAAGAGTACTACTTAATCGGACATCAACAGAGCCCTGCTGGTTCAGACCAAAAGTCCATCAGTCCAGCATCCTATTCCTCACAGTGACCAATCACTTGCCTCCAGGAAGTCCACTTTTTGGGGGAAAAAGAAACAAACTTTTGCCGCTGTTGTTCTTCAGTGACTGGTATTCAACCCTTAAAATGATGCAATGCAGCTGCAAAGCAAAACGTCGTTGTGCAGAAACCAAACACGCAGAGTCTGTAACTGAAGAAAGAAATTGCTAATTTATAAGTATGATGGCACAACCGCAGCTGGCTGAACTTCAAAACGGAGACTGATTTTACACGGAGATTCATTGTGTTGGGCTAGAAAGAATGGAATCCAGTCTATACAGTGCCTCTTGGAAGTTTCACAAATCCCTTGTAGGTATTGCCAGCCTACTCCTTAGTGCTATCTGGCTGCAAATGTGTATCCTGAGATGTCTTATATGCCTTCTGGCCCTGCAGTTCTGCAAGCCAAGCCACACAAATATCAGAACCATGTGATGGAGCTGGATTTCACCACTTTGGAACAGATTGTGGGGATGGAATGCTCTTGTGCTTCCTGTATAAAGGATGTTACACCCATAGGAAATGAACATGCCATAGAGAAGGATTTCAGCCTTCCTTTCCTACACAAAGGGAGGGATTTTTGGTCTGGGGGAGCACAACAGAGAAAAATCCACTCTCTCCCCCTCTCCCCCCTCACCTGCAGTATGAATTGGTGCAGTCCAGTTATGCCTGCATCATGTGCTTGCACTCCTGGACTATATAGCCAAAGGGACAGGATCTGGAAAGGAAGCTATCTGCACCAGCAAGAATGTCTCATTGCCATTGCCAGCTCCTGAAATTTTTACATGTTAAAGTGTAGCCAGATCTGAGTCTAAACTCTCTTCTTTCCTGCAGGGCAGTTAAGTCGCAATTGACAATGCTGTTGAAAGGGTGAAAGTTCCCTAACACATACTAGGATTCCTGCAGCTTCCTTCTTGCTTCCTTCTGTTGTGTCACTGTGCATCTTAACAAGAGCTGTCAAAAGATGCACCCTGTTCTTATTTAATCTTGGATAAATATTTTACCTTTGGAATATGTTACATTCCAAACCTCTCGTCTTGGCTGGCTGCATTATGCAATTGTCTTCTGTCTATTGTAATTAAATAAAAATAAAAGTATTCAGGCAAGTCCATATATTCGCTGCACTTCCTCATTAGGAAACTCATACAAGATAGCAACCCCTTGATCAAATCGGACAGATCCTTCGTTTGCAGAGGCAGGGGGGAATCACCACTAGGGACTCTGTGGTTTTGGTCGAGTTCAGCTTATATATGTAAAAAGTAAGCTGGGAAAACACTGCCAGGACTTTTCTGCCAGTTCAGCAACTTTGACTCAAGCTTGAACTGTATTAACCTTCATATAATTGTCCCGGTTTCCGGAAAGGTTTTGTGACTTTTTTAAGGTTCACCTTCACAACTAAGAAACTGTGGACCTGGTAGCTGAGTGGAAGAGTGCTTGCCTTGCTTGCAGAATGTCCCAGACTCCATCCCCATCACCCCCAGTTAGAAAGACCAGGAAACAAGGACTAGGTAAGGTAAAAAGGTAAAGGACCCCTGGACGGTTAAGTCCAGTCAAAGGCAACTCTGGGGTTGCAGTGCTCATCTCGCTTTCAGGCTGAGGGAGCCGGCGTTTGTCCACAGACAAACGTTTGTCCCAGTTTTCTGGGTCACGTGGCCAGCAAGACTAAACCACTTCTGGCATAATTCAACACCGTGATGGAAACCAGAGTGCACGGAAATGCCGATTACCTTCCTGCCACAGTGGTACCTATTTATTTACTTGCACTGGCGTGCTTTGGAACTGCTAGGTTGGCAAGAGCTGGGATAGAGCAATGGGAGTCCACCCCATTGTGTGGATTCGAACCACTGACCTTCCAATTGGCAAGCCCAAGAGCCCAGTGGTTTAGACCACAGTGTCACCCGCATCCCTAAACAAGGACTATAGGAGAATGGTCCTACAGGAAGTCTACCCAAGAGCTGATTCCCACTTGCCAATTTAGGAAAACACAATGGAAAGACAGATAAAGACCAGATACACAAAGAACTTGTTTCACTGATGATAACAAGGGGTGTGGGCCTTATGGCCACTGGTTCATATTTTTCACCTTCCCTGCTGCTTTGGTGATAATCATTTGTCTTTATTTTCCTTCTACCATCTCTTTCCCAGGAAAGTAATCAAGAAAGGAGAATGCTAGGAGCAACATTTTGCTTCATCCATAGCTTTGCAATTTCCAAGGCTGTTAACAAAGACTAACACAACAGATTTGTCCGGAGGGAGCAATGACATCTGGTCTTTGTTATTGCAACAGAGCAAACAAAAGAGGAAGACAGGTGAAGCATGTCTAATTTTCTACCTTTGGTGCAACGTTCATTTTGTGGAAGTAGTGCATGAGGGAGACATCCTCCTACGTTGTCAGTTTCTATGGTCTTATATTAACAGTCTGGCAAAATGTCCAACAAAATCATCTGGTTGGGGAGGCAAGCTCTTTCTCTTTCCCTTTGCACAGAGCAGGGGTGGAGAACCTCTGGCCCGGCCATTGGACTCTCAGCTCCCATCAGCTCCAGCTAGCACAGCAAATGAGCAGGGGTGGTGGGAGTTAGAGTCCAATGTCACCTGGAGGATCATAGATGTTCCCCATCCCAGATTTGTGGGTTCATTTGGGAAGATGGAGCCAGATAAAATTGGGATCAATTGCGATGGAAGGATGTCAGAGAGTGACATATTTTGTTGTGGTGGTTTAGTCGTTTTGTCGTGTCCCTCTCTTTGTGACCCCATGGACCAGAGCACGCCAGGCACTCCTGTCTTCCACTGCCTCCTGCAGTTTGGTCAAACTCATGCTGGTAGCTTCGAGAACACTGCCCAGCTATCTCGTCCTCTGTCGTCCCCTTCAGGGCTGATTTCCTTCAGAATGGATAGGTTTGATCTTCTTGCAGTTCATGAGACTCTCAAGAGTCTCCTCCAGCACCATAATTCAAAAGCATCAATTCTTCGGCGACCAGCCTTCTTTATGGTCCAGCTCTCACTTCCATACATCACTACTGGGAAAACCATAGCTTTAACTATACGGACCTTTGTTGGCAAGGTGATGTCTCTGCTTTTTAAGATGCTGTCTAGGTTTGCCATCGCTTTTCGTACAAGAAGCAGGCGTATTTTAATTTTTGTGGCTGCTGTCACTATCTGCAGTGATCATGGAGCCCAAGAAAGTAAAATCTCTCACTGCCTCCATTTTTCCCCTTCTATTTGCCAGGAGGTGATGGGACCAGTGGCCATGATCTTCGTTTTTTTGACATATTATTTGTTGCAATCAAGGTTGGATGGGCTGAGCCCTCACCAGTGAATTTTCTAGTTTTGCCATTGCGTAACATGTGTGAACTTTTTTCTTTTCATCCTGCTGGTCTCTCCTTTAAATTTAATACTGAAAACTTCTGAGCTCCCTCTCAGTCCCAGGATGCTAGAAGAATTTGAGAGTTGCAAGTTCTCATGTGACATGACCCGATCAGAACTCAGTTCTTATTCCAGTATTGTGCTTCCTGAAAGCAGTTTTTTACCTGAAAAATACAATACAATATAAATTTTATTACATGGCTTCAGGCCCAGTAATTTGGGGACGGGGGACGGGGAGAGGATGAGGATATGCAAACAAATAAAATCTCACTATATAATAAAATTGTAAGGCTGTTGTCATGCTACAGTTTGCAACTCCTGAACAGCAGGCAGGCATGTGAGCAAGCAAGGTGTGGGTGGAAGATTTACAAACCGCTCTCTGATGTACTTCCCAACTTCCATTTAAACATCAGTGAGGGGCACCGGTGGCGCTGTGGGTTAAACCACAGAGCCTAGGCCTTGCTGATCAGAAGGTCGGTAGTTTGAATCCCCACCATGGGGTGAGCTCCCGTTGCTCGGTCCCTGCTCCTGCCAACCTAGCAGTTCGAAAGCATGTCAAATGTGCAAGTAGATAAATAGGTACCACTCCGGCGGGAAGGTAAACGGCGTTTCAGTGCTCTGGTTCGCCAGAAGCGGCTTAGTCATGCTGGCCACATGACCCAGAAGCTGTACGCTGGCTCTCTCGGCCAATAAAGCGAGATGAGCGCTGCAACCCCAGAGTCGGTCTCAATTGGACCTAATGGTCAGGGGTCCCTTTACCTTTTAGAGTGGTGTTTCAAGGAAAGGGGAGGCTCTTCAGAGAGTGATTTGGTCTCTCCCAGTCCTGCTTTATGATTCCAGGCACTGAACCTGGGACCTCCTGTATGTAAAGCAGATACTCTACCACTTCCTTAGGTGCTGGCGAGCAGAAAGTCCTGTCTTTCTCTGAGCCCCAGAGAGCTTCTGCCAGTCAGAGTTGATACACTAGGCTAGATGGACCAGTAGTCTGGCACAGTATGAGGCGGCTTACTATGCCCACACAGACAACAGGGAAGCACTACAAAGCCAAGATGTGGTTGGGAAAGGAGTTTGGTGACAAACTCAATGGAAATACTGGCAGAGAGGCAAATAGGCTGTCAGGACTGGATCATTGGTGGCAGTCTGGGGTATGTCAGGACCTACAAGCCATGAGACCAGCCAGTAGTTAGGACCCCAGAGGAAACCAGGAGGCATGGTTGAGAGGCAAGAAAATGACAACCTCCTGAGCTTTGGTCAGATGGCTATAGAGTTCAGAAACACCCCGAACTTAAGAAGACCTCCACGCTTGACAAAGGCTCAACTGCAACAGGAAGACTTTATATATTCCTTCTTCCCAAGGAGGACACTACAGTCAGCCTTGGTGGGTGGAATCTGACTGGAGTCAGGCTGTCAGCTGTGTTTCAGTGATGATTCACCACATGGGGCAGCCATGCACAGATATTAGCAGCTCCTAACAGAGACTGAGCAGGGAACCAGCAAAATTCCAGTTAAGGTCTTGCCATGAATGAGTCTACCATGTGGCCTTGGCAAGTCTCTCTCTCTCTCTCTCTCTCTGCCAGTTCTGCCACATTGGGATGATGTTGTTGTTGTTTAGTCGTTTAGTCGTGTCCGACTCTTCGTGACCCCATGGACCAGAGCATGCCAGGAACTTCTGTCTTCCACTGCCTCCCACAGTTTGGTCAAACTCAGGCTGGTAGCTTCGAGAACACTGTCCAACCATCTCGTCCTCTGTCGTCTCCTTCTCCTTGTGCCCTCCATCTTTCCCAACATCAGGGTCTTTTCCAGGGAGTCTTCTCTTCTCATGAGGTGGCCAAAGTATTGGAGTCTCAGCTTCAGGATCTGTCCTTCCAGTGAGCACTCAGGGCTGATTTCCTTCAGAATGGATAGGTTGGATCTTCTTGCAGTCCATGGGACTCTCAAGAGTCTCCTCCAGCACCATAATTCAAAAGCATCAATTGGGATGCTAACAGTGCCCTATTCTTCAGGGCTGTTGTAAGGGGTGGGGTGGGGAATCAAGGCTGTATCTATGGTCAGATGGAAAGTGAGAAAGCATTAAGATAAATTCAACAGTGTAAATAAGTTTTGATGGATGCAATAATGGAAAACTGATGGGTATAGTTTTTGTAAAATATGCAGGGATTTAAGATATGTAAAATGAACCATGGAAAGAGAAGAAGGGAAGTCATTGATATCTTAAGGATGTTAAAATGTGTGTTTGAAATTGTAAAACAGAAAATTTAATAAAAAACATTTTTTTTAAAAGCAAGAAGGCATATGAGAAGGCTGGAGAACATAAATTCAGGGTTGAGGGAGAGGTCAGAAGTGCATTTCGATCTTACTGACATTGCTTTGGGGGTGGGGGAATTTGTCCTACAGCATAACTCATTAGAATATCTCCCATACATTCACTGTTTGAAAACCACAGACAAACGGCCTCAAATCTTCCATGTATTGCTACTCGGCAAACAAAAAAGAAGGAAAGGAAAGGAAAGCTATAGCTATTTAATTCTAACCTTTCTTTACCTTGGTTTTTTTAAAAAAGAGCTGCCTGCCTTTCCACATTGTTGTCTATTTTTACTTAGCCAGTTCAACTAGAGCGTTAAGTAAGAGCGTGTAATTAATCACTGCAATCCCAGTCTTGGCCCTCTGCAAAACTGCCATTAATTAAGATAACAAATCAGTGAAAGAAAGCCAGAACTGGTGCATATTGAAAAGCAGGAGGAGCTGAGGAGGGATTGGAGTAGTTTCAATATACAGTAGGCTCTGGAAGCTTTGAAAAACAGCTAGCAGGCTATTTTCCTTTAAAGCAGGGATAGGGAGCTGGGATGCTCCAAATTCTCCTCACCCCTGATTTGTAGGGTTTACATGGTGGGCGGGTGGGGGAATTGCTGTATTTTTCGCTCTATAAGACGCACCAGACCACAAGACACACCTAGTGTTTGGAGGAGGAAAACAAGAAGAAAAAAATTCTGGATCTCAGAAATCTCAGAAGCCAGAACAGCAGGAGGGATCACTGCGCAGTGAAAGCAGCAATCCCTCTTGCTGTTCTTACTTCTGTGATAGCTGCGCAGCCTGCATTTGCTCCGTAAGACGCACACACATTTCCCCTTACTTTTTAGGAGGGGAAAAGTGAGTCTTTCCTAATTTTGACATCATGGAACCACAATTTTTGGGCATGTATTTTTATGCTGTGAACCACCCTGAGATCTATGGATGAAAGGCAGCACACAAGTTTAAGAAATATAATGATAATTAAAATACAATACACATGGTTCTGGGATACCATTGTCTCACATATTGAGCAAATGATAACTTGCTGAACCCCAAATGGCACTTCTAAAAAGATCTTACCTTACCTTACTGTATGCTTGTGAAACACGGACCACTTATAAACGCCATCTCCAACTCAAGGCAAATCTAAAAAAATGTAGTATAAACACTGACAACTGGGAAACACGGGCCTGCGAGCACTTCAACTGGAGAACAGCCTTACCAAAGGTGTCATAGGCTTTGAAGATGCTTGAACTCAGGAAGAAATGTGCTAAGAGGAAGGCACGCTTGGCAAATCCACACCATGATCAACTCCCGCCCAGAAACCCATTTCCCCGCTGTGGAAGGACGTGTGGATGCAGAATTGGCCTCTGCAGTCACTTAGAGACTCACTGTTAAAACCATGTTTAGGGAAGACAATCTTACTCAGCTATGAGTGATCGCCAAAGAAGAGGAAGAGAACACTAAATGAAATATTGATTTGTCTTTTAGGAGAAGAGCCTTCTGGATCAAGCCAATGGCTCATCTAGTTTAGTTGCCATTGATGCCCTGATCCACCATTGAGTTTGGAAGAGCCTCTCAGAGGAAACAGAAGGCTTGCTGTGTTTACTGTTAATTTCCTTCTATGCCTTCCATTAGCCTTCTCCAACTTGCATCCTTCCCCAAGATTCCTGGGGCTGCAACTCCTATCAGCCCCACCAGCTTGGATGTTCTAACTGTGGATGGTGGAAGCTGCTGTCCTAAACATCTGGAGAACACCAGTTTGGGGAAGGCCGGCTTAGGACTTTTGGTCTTTTGATTCTATTAAGCATCTAAGGATAGTAATGAGTACCAAGCATTATGTTCCCTGTTTTTTTAAAAAAATCCTCTGACTCAGACACGCAGGCTCATATCCTCTTATCAAACTTCTCATCAGAAACAGACAGGATTACTGTAATACCCTCACTGAAAGTCACAGTTTCTGGGGGCAGGGGGTGAGTGACAGAGGTTGGCACTGTGGGTCTCTCCCTCCCCCCCATAAATGAAATCTTTTGCAAATCACAGCATTGGCAGATGGCAATTCTTGCCATAATGGGAACAAAATGCTGAGCTCACAACTTGGTATTTGTTTGTTGAGGGTGAATTTATCCAGCATTTTGAGCCTTGTTGAAGAAGGGAACAAGCTGTCTAAAGTGTGTACGTCTGTGTTTTCTCTTTTATATAACAAAGAAATAGCGAGTTACGAGCAGAGAAAGAATAATGCAAAATTATTGATCCTATATCATGGGGAGGAAAGCCTTAAATGAAAAGAAGTAATGAATATGGTCTAACATCTCAGTTTAATTCCTCCTTCCGGAAGGAAATAAAAATTGCTCCTGTTTTTACACGTTCCTTTACAGTGGTTGCTTCAAAATTCCTAATAGGGGGAAGACAACATCTCCTGCCCCCAGCATGCACTAAGAACTAGGGGAAGGCTATGCTTTGACTTTGAAGGAGATCCCATCTAGCTCAGCCTCTAACGCTGATTTGACTCTTCTGTTCTATTTACAAATATACAAGCAGAGGCTGTTGGAAGCAAGTGGCCCCTACAGCAGGCAGCAAAACCACCCTGTCCTGCATCAGCTACTCTCTCAGTAGTTGTTGCAGACCCTGCAAGGCTGCAACTCAGATTACCTAAGCGAAAGGCCGCAGGTTCAATCCCTGGTGCATCTGACACATTGGAGAGCTACTGCCAGTCAGTGTAGACAATACTGAGCTACATAGACCAGTGCTCTGACTCAGGGTGGATCTACACACAGGAGAAATTGCTACAAATAGGTTAGAAGTTAGAAAAAGGAAAAAAATAAACCCTGTGGAATATCACGTATAAAAATTTCCTGCTCTCTGGTGCCATCTGGTGGTGCTTGCTTATAATAAATTCAAATTACTGTTTTTTGACTCCTGTAGCTGTGTCCTCAGTATAAGGCAGCTGCCCATGTTCCTAAATCTTCTGCTCTCTTTTCTCCCTTTACAACTCTGAGAGCAAACTTCTCTCTGTGTGTGTGTGTGCTCCTGCAGTGTCTCAGCAGTGCCACCTTCCCAAACACTGATGTACATTGCATTTCAAAAGCTGGGAAGAGATCTCCAGCTATCAAAGGATAAAACTCCAGGTCTTTAAGGACCATTATGCCTCAGTCGCTAAAATCTTTAGCCGCTCATTCAGGGCACGCCAGATGGCTAAGTTCATGGCAACACAGAGTCAATAGTTTCAGGTGCTAGATGTTTTAATTGGAAAATGCAAATGTTTCCATCTTCGGTGGAGCTCAAAGAATAGAATACATTTTGAGTGGAATTTCCCAAAGGACAGCTGTGTCAGTCTCTTGCAGAATAACCCAAGAATTTACAGCACAGAGACAGAAAGAAAATCATAATTTTATTCCTTGAGGCAGGAGCATACTGGAAGCGAGGAAACCCAGATTCTTCCTTGTTGGCCAAATTCTATTAGTGCTAAAGTCTTGTGCCAGCCAGCTGTTTCTCTTTAAAGGCTATCACCACAACTCAAATCCCCCTTAATCTGGACAGAGATTCAACTAAGTCTTCTTGATGCTCTAAATAGCAGATAACTAATAGTGGAGAAAAGCTGTTTCTTGCCATATGGGAGCATGATAAAACAGAGTTGCTGTATAATTCTCCCCATTGTGACTCAATAGTCCTGAATGTAGGCTTCTTCTTCTTCTCCTCTTCCTTTTAATGTGCAGATTTTAATCAAGTCTACTGGTCAGACTTAACGTCAGGAGAAAATGGGCCCATGTTTTCATTAGTAGGGTTTTATGTACACCAGATTCGTTGTCATTTGCTAGCCTCAGCTTCAGGATCTGTCCTTCCAGTGAGCACTCAGGGCTGATTTCCTTAAAAATGGACAGGTTTGATCTTCTTGCAGTCCATAGGACTCTCAAGAGTCTCCTCCAGCACCATAATTCAAAAGCATCAAATCTTTGGCAATCAGCCTTCTTTATGGTCCAGCTCTCACTTCCATACTTTATTATTATTATTATTATTATTATTATTATTATTATTAGGAGACCCCTTACCCTGCCCAATGTCATTCCTGCCCAAAATTGTGTCAAGATGTTTAATGCCTTCCTGACATGACTAAATGATGAAACAACAACAAAAACATAATGAAGCAAGGCAGGAAAAAACACAGCCAAGGGTCAACTGGTGTTGGGGGGGGGGGGATTCCTTTCCAGCCCTCTCAATAGGGGACCAAGTTGTCTAGTGAGACTCAAATACTGAGGGTGGGTGGGAATGAGATCTCACAAGAGCTTGATGACATCTTACTGGAAAATGGCAGTGATGCCAGTACCACTTTGCCGACAGCAGTGGCAGCAGGGCAGAAAGCTAAGGCCACAGAGGAAGCAGGGCAAGATCCGAAGGAAAGTCTTTTGAACATGAGTAAAGCCCTGCTGGATGATGCCACTGGCTCATGTAACTTAGCATCCGGTCAGAAGGCAATCAGAAGCAGCTAGGGATGCAGACACAGAAATTTGGTTCAGTTTGCATTTAAGGCAAACCTGCCAAATTTTCAAACCAAATTTGGGTGCCGCCCTTTGAAATCTGCAGCGCTCACAGTTTTGCAATGCAGCTCTTTGACAGGCAGAGGAACACTGGCCCCCCAAAAATTGCAATTTGGAGAGGAAAGCAGACCTAAAAAATAAACCTAGTGAAAACAACACAGAAGCATTTATTTATTTCATTGATTGAGATGATTTCGGATGCCTTGCAGAATGCCCCAGTTCCTGTCGAGTTCAGCAAAAGCTGCGGTGTTCCTGCATGCAGCATTGCCGCTCTCCCTCCCCAGACACCATGCAGAATGCCATGGCTATCACTGAGTTGGGGGGGGGCATTCTTATGGAAGTAGAAGTGGGGTGCAGAGGGTGGCACATTCCTGTTTTGCTAGGCTACCCACAATGGCTTTGCTGTGCCTCTCCTGATGTTGCCTTCCTTGGTTGTTTTTGCCTGGCTAAAACATGGAATGCCAACATGGCTCCACCCACCTCTGTCTTTGGCCCTGCCTGCCAGGAGCATGCAGCCCCTGGAAAGTTCCCCTCAATGGAAGGTGGCTTTCCACAGAATAAAAGGTTTCCAACCGCAGGCAAGTTTCCCAGAACTCTGCGATTCCTTATCATCACATCTTGCGCCGCAAAAGTGTGCTGATCTCATGAGGTGGGTACCCAAGCTTACTTGTCTAGAACAAAACCGCTGTTGTTGTGATCAATTGTTGGAAGGGGGTGGAAAGGGGAGAAGTGAATTTGAATAATGTTAATGTACTTTACAGGTAATTTATTTCGTTTCGCCCCAGAGATTGCAGATGACCAGCAGTGGTAATGAATGTATAATATCTTCATTGCTGGCTGTAAAAGCTTTATAGGTTATTGGGAATATGGGTCATAGAATCTTTTTCAGAAAATCTTGGTCATGGTAGTTTGGAGTCATTATAATTAAGTTTAAGTTATGCTGTATTAGTTTTTTTAATTTTAAGTGATTTTTTTCTTTTAAAAAATGGTTAGAACTTAAAAAGGTAAAGGTAAAGGGACCCCTGACCATTAGGTCCAGTCATGGCCAACTCTGGGGTTGCAGTGCTCATCTTGCTTTACTAACTGAGGGAGCCAGCGTACAGCTTCCAGGTCATGTGGCCAGCATGACTAAGTTGCTTCTGGCGAACCAGAGCAGCGCATGGAAACGCCGTTTACCTTCCCACCAAAGCAGTACCTATTTATCTACTTGCACTTTGATGTGCTTTCAAACTGCTAGGTTGGCAGGAGCAGGGACCGGTCAACGGGAGCTCACCCCGTCACGGGGATTCGAACCGCTGACCTTCTGATCAGCAAGTCCTAGGCTCTGTGGTTTAACCCACAGCGCCACCCATGGTTGCCATATTCTCAAAACTGAAAATCTGGACAAAGTTGTTGAGCTGCTTCTTCTTTTTCTTTTCTCCCCAGGTGTGCTTACCCCTCATATATGCTCTCTTCTCTTCTTTTATTTTGTTGTCCACATGTCCACATTGTTCAATTGGAGAACTGCATCACAAAATGCAGAGAAGTGGCAAATTCAAAAGATACTCACTTTTGCTTCATGCATCGGTTTGGGAAGGGTGAATTTGGTATGCTTGTGTTAAAATGCAGACTGAACAAATTCCCCTTGCATCCCTATTTTGGACAGACAGAAGACTTTGCAGTGTCGTGAGCCCCATGGAGATATCTTGGCAGGACCGGTCAGAGGCAGAGGAGGAATGAGACGACAGTGTGGAATATTTGCCTGGAGAGGTTCCCAGCAGTCTTGTGGGTGTTCATTTGGAAGTTGAGGAGGGGGCTGAGTTGGTTGTCGAGGAGGTAACCCTGCCTAGGTATCATCAGATCTCCCAAACATTGAGGGAGAACCACCCCAATTGGCCCCAGCTCCACCTCTTGCGAGTGGGATGCTCCCCATTCACAAGGAGCACTGGAGCCTAGATCAGACAGTGAACATATAGCCTCCACCTGATGGATGCAACATCAGTTGTGCTCGCATGAGCAGACTCAGTCTACCCAGGGAAGAGGCTTCCTCACCCCCCCCCCTTTGGCTGTAGATAAACAGAACAAAGGAAAGGAGACTTCTTACTAGATAGAAACTTCAATGATCATAGCGAGAGAACAAAGAATCAATTCCTAGGAACGGCGGCGCTCCCAGTTAAGGGTTCCACCCATTTCCTCCTTCACTAGCGCATCTTGTAACCTGATCTCGTAACCACTGTGTTTTCTGCGCTGCCACCTTATCAGCTCTTCTTGACCTTGGGCTGAGAGGATGAACGCTTTCCAGAAACAGTGAATCTGTTAACTCTCTCTCTCCCAGTGCTCCTTCTCCATCCAGTATTTCCCGGCTTCTGCCTTCTGAACTATGTCCCTCTGCAAACCACTGTTCCAAGTCTATCCTGTTCTCCTGGGAAGATTCAGGATCCTGATCAGGAGCAGGGGAAGGGGGAGGCTCCTACCATTCCTCCTCAGAACAGCCCTCCTCAGCACGAGTCCCTGACACCCAGTCCTGTGCCTTGGCTGTGCCTGCCCTGCTCTTCAGAAGTGGAGTTCAGGGTGTGTGTCAAGTGTTGGGCCAGCGTCTTGACCATGGGTAGGCAAACTAAGGCCCAGGGGCTGGATCCGGCCCAATCACCTTCTAAATCCGGCCCGAGTACAGTCTGTGAATCAGTGTGTTTTTACATGAGTAGAATGTGCCCTTTTATTTAAAATGCATCTCTGGGTTATTTGTGGGGCATAGGAATTTGTTTATTCCCCCCCAAAAAAATATGGCCCGGCCCCCCACAAGGTCTGAGGGACAGTGGACCGGCCCCCTGCTGAAAAAGTTTGCTGGCCCCTGGTCTTGACTTATGCCTAGCCATGAATTCTAGTGTTCTGTTTTAACCACTGATCTGCACATCTGGGAGGCTGAAGTGTGTCTGGGCATTGTAGGGAATCCCAGGAGGAAGTTTTTGGAAACGATTGTGCTGGGGTTCTGAGTAACATGCCCACAAATGGGAACCCAGGTGCTGAGTGAAAAAGAGACTGCTAAGTGGATCAATCCTTTTGGACATGCCTAGTCTGGCAAATTGCATTTTGCTGTGTGGATTGTCATTGACGGGTTTGAATGGCTGTCCTTTGAGGAGCTAAAGAAATGGCTAGAGATATCTTCTAGAAGCAGGACATCTCTCTCTCTTTCTCTCTCTCCCCCCCCCAGTACATCTTCCCCAACCCTGCAGGGAGTGATGCCATCAAGCTATTCCCTCTCCCATACCCAAGGACAAAGCAAAATTGCGACGCAAAATTCTGTACTCCAAATAATGCATTCAAAGAAAGATACAATACTGATTTGCAAGTCAGTGATATTTGCTCTTATATGATTGAAATTGAATTTTTGTATTCCCCCTCCTAATGATAACCTCAATAAGCCCCTTCCCCAAGCCCCCTAACTCATTAATCTACGATTGCTTCTCACATACCTCTGTCCTGATATGGTTAGCCTCTATTCATAATGTTTTAATGGGTTCTATAGTCAATTTAATATTGTGTGCATTTCCTAATTAGTGGAATGTACAACTGAAGATTACTCCTCAAATTTAATGCTGCTGGCACCTATGGAACTAATTTATATCAATTTTCTCCCCCACCCCTGTGACATTCTACAGTCCATCACTGATTTAATATTCCTTTTAATATGCCAAGCTCACGAACTAACATCACAGGCATCCTATTTAGGAAGCACAGCCCCAATTTTCTGATAAACTTCTCCAAGAAAATTACTGTCCCTATTCTGCCATTTTGGGATGTTTATAATTATGCAATATGTGGAAAAAAGCATATAGGGAGATGTTTCCGCCTGTAGCTCTGCGGTATTATTATTATTATTCATTTCATTCTATACCGCTTTATATTTTAAAGGGGGGGGGGGACTCAAAGCGGTTGTCTTGTCTGCAGAAATCTCAGGTTTAATCCATGGCATCGCCAGATAGGAATGGGAATGTCCTCTGCTTGGAACACTGTATAGCTGTTGCCAGTCAGTGTAGACAATATTCAGCTAGAATGAATGACCTGAGGTCTGACTCAGTATAAGGCAGCTTCCCATGTTCCTCATAATATTAGAACCTGGAGTCACCAGTGAACTTGAACGTAGTAGCGAAGGTGCAATGATGGCCACCAACCTGGACATCATTCAAGAGGGCATTAGGCAAAATCATGGAGGATAAGCCTATCAGAGCCAGTGTGGTGTAGTGGTTAAGAGCGGTGGACTCGTAATCTGGTGAACCAGGTTCGCTTCCCTGCTCTTCCACATGCAGCTGCTGGGTGACCTTGGGCTAGTCACACTTCTTTGAAGTCTCTCAGCCCCACTCACCTCACAGAGTGTTTGTTGTGGGAGAGGAAGGGAAAGGAGATTGTTAGCTGCTTTGAGACTCCTTCGGGTAGTGATAAAGTGGGATATCAAATCCAAACTCCTCTTCTCTTCTTCTTCTATGATGGTGACTATATACTATCTCCAGAGGTTTCCTGCCTTTGATCCTGAATCCCAATTGCTATGGGTCATGTGCAGAGAGGGCTATTGTGCTCATATCCTGCTGTGTATGGACTTTCTGGAAACATCTGGTTAACCACTGTATGAATGGAATGCTGAACCAGATGGTCCTTTGGTTGGATCCAGCAAAGCTCATCTTACGCTCTTATCAACTTTCTAACCATTCCCTGCGAAAATTGGTTTGAAAATTTTCAGACAAGAGATCAGCGAATAGTGAAATTATCATGGTGGAGGTGCAAGGATTGGCTGAGGGGTTTGGTGGGGGTCCTCTCATTCTGCAAATCATCTCACCAACGGGCTCCATTCTACATTCTTCCCACATGCCCATGCTTCCGGGAAACTGCCTCCTGTGTGCTTGAGAGCCATTCATTCCCACCCTGTGGAAGACCCTCCCATCAGATGTCAAGGAAATAAACAATTATCTGACTTGTAGAAGACATCTGAAGGCAGCCCCATTTAGGGAAGTTTTTAATGTCTGATGTTTTATTGTATTTTTAATATTTTGTTGGAAGCTGCCCAGAATGGCTAGAGAAACCCAGCCAGATGGGCGGGGTATAAATAATAAATGATGGTGATGGTGTTGTTGTTGTTGTTTTATGTTCAGGTTTTTTTAAGTCAAAGGTAAAGGTAAAGGGACCCCTGACCATTAGGTCCAGTCGTGACCGACTCTGGGGTTGCAGCGCTCATCTCGCTTTATTGGCCGAGGGAGCCGGCGTACAGCTTCCGGGTCATGTGGCCAGCATGACTACGCCACTTCTGGCGAACCAGAGCAGCGCACGGAAACGCCATTTACCTTCCCGCCAGAGCGGTACCTATTTATCTACTTGCACTTTGACGTGCTTTCAAACTGCTAGGCTGGCAGTAGCAGGGACCGAGCAATGGGAGCTCACCCCGTCGTGGGGATTCAAACCGCCGACCTTCTGATCGGCAAGTCCTAGGCTCTGTGGTTTAACCCACAGCGCCACCCGTGTCCCTTATGTCAAAGAGATTTACCTTAAAAACAAAATGAGTAAACGCACCAATGTCGAGTGCTCAGTAGCAAATAAGGCTATACAAGGGCCTTCCTTATCCAATTTGAGGGCTGATTCAGTGATTTGGATGGGATCTTGATGGATTTGGACATGACACAATCCAATCGGGACCCCAAATCCATACTGTGATCAAGAAATATAGATCTTTGGTACTCCAACTCACTTGCATTTGGAAACCAAAAAAGCCATAGCCTTCAACATCCCACACATAGGTGAATAGAATTTGGAAAACTGGTAGCCCCTCCAGAGGTGATTAACTGGCCAATTTCAGACAAGTCACTCTAGTTTGCGTTTTCATAAAAGTAAAGCATCCATAACTTTCTTGTCGTGCTACATAAGTGCATGTCACTTGGAGACAGAGTATCCCCTCAATCTCAAGAGGAGATTAGTCTCACCAAACTTCAGACAGGTAGGTCCAGGTTTTCTTGTGCCAGCCACCTTAAAATTTGTTTTTTTTTCTTGCACTATGTTTGAAAAGTGTTTGGTAAGATTCTAGCCCTGAACAGCTGGTGAGCAAAGTCCAGCTTCCCTCCTCCCACAGCACTTTGGAGACTGGCTGTCTGGCTCTGAAAGAGTTTTCTGTTGTGGATCACTCTGTGTGGACCCGGCTCAACCCAATCAGGAGAGGTCCTGATTTGGCCAAAATTGGGTTGGTTCATTTTGGGAGTTGGTTGGATTGTTTGTACATTCCTAAGTAGATAGTATCCCCAGCTTTCTGTGTTTCAGTTAAAGCTCAGGGAAGGACACAATGAAGCAATTACTCCTGAAGGCCTTTCTTCTTCTTCTTCTTCTTCTTCTTCTTCTTCTTCTTCTTCTTCTTCTTCTTCTTCTTCTTTCCGATCAGGAAACAATGGGCAGCTGGGGAGGCTGCAAAGCACTGGGAAAATGTTTAGTGGAAAGAAAGACATGCACACAAAAACAAGGAAAGCTCAACCCCACACCCACTGAAATTCTGAAGGAAGCACTGTGTTAACGAGACAGAAGGATGGAAACAGGTAATAGCACCTTGGAAATTGGAGGACAGGTTTCAGCACAGCAGCAGTATGATCAGAGGAGAGCAATCATTGGCATGAGGATAGAGTGTCCCTATTTTCATTTGTGAAAAGTTGGAGGGTATGTAAATTTAGAATATGAGCAGAAAGGAATGAGAGACTCATGAATCATTCCCTGACAGGTCTTAGCTAATTAACGTCCTTTCGGTAGCAGGCAATATCTCTGCCTGACGATGCTTAATTGGAAATTATCATGAGAGTATCAAGTGCTGTATGTTAATCCGATTAGGGGGCTTTTCTGTGCTGTTGAACTGGGTATAGAACTTCCTTGGAGTTGAAACTGAACTTATTTGGCTTGGTGCACCATTGGGTTGATGTTTGATGACAAGATATGGAAAGGAAGGGTAAGGGGTGAAATGGCTGGATCGGCCATATGGTCAGAAATGAAAGAGGTACCCTTATCCCATTGCTTTATTGTTTCACCAGTAATGTAGGGCCTTCACAGCATTTTGGTTCTTTCCTGGTCTGGCCTTATGGAGGAACCCACTGGACAAAATTAAAAGGTGGGATTGTCATTTCAGCACAATGGAGAGCTCCTGGTGAGCAATGTGTAGCAACAAGAGTTGAAAATGAATTGAAGCCTTTTGAGCCTCTGCCTCCAGTCCACCATTTCTAGGCTCTGGACAACTGCAGATTCTTAAAGAGTGAACCCTCTGGAATATCTGGCTTGGATACGCCTTAGAAAGGGGAAAAGATACGTGGAGAAAGGGGAAAGAGAATAGTCTTTCTCCTTCTCCCATAACACATCCAATGGCACATTCAGGACAGAAAAAAGGGTGTCCTTCTGGATGCAGTGCAGAGTTACTGTAAATTATGGAACAGGAGGCAATGATGACCACCAGCTTAGATGGCTTTGAAAGAGGATTAGACAAATTCATGGTGGAGTGGGCTATTGAAGGTGACTAGCCATGATGGCTGTGCTCTGTCTCCACAGTTGAAGGAAGCAATGCTTCTGGAAGCCAGTTGCTGGACAAAACACAGGAGGGGAGAGTGCTCTTCTGCTCAGAACCTGGTGGTGGGTTTCCCATGGGGATCTGGTTGGTCACAATGAGAAGAGGATGGTGGACTAGAAGAGTTCATTGGCCTGATCCTGCCGTCTCTTCTTATGTTCTTACCATTAGGGTAAAGGGACCCCTAACCATTAGGTCCTGTGGCCATGTGGCCATCCTGGGTCATGTGGCCAGCATGACTAAGCCGTTTCTGGCGAACCAGAGCAGCTCACGGAAACACTGTTTACCTTCCCTCCGGAGTGATACCAATTTATCTACTTGCACTTTGACGTGCTTTTGAACTGCTAGGTTGGCAGGAGCTGGGACCGAGCAACGGGAGCTCACCCCGTTGTGGGGATTCAAACCGCCGACCTTCTGATCGGCAAGTCCTAGGCTCTGTGGTTTAACCCACAGTGCCACCCACGTCCCTGTGGTTCTTACCACTATTGATCAGTAAATGCCCACCAGTAATGAAACATGTGAAATGCATTGGTGTTGTGCAGTATTCTTACTGAGAGAGATATGCCAGCTGTTTTGTCTCCACCTGCAGATAATGTCAAATAAAAAGGAAGATTTGATGTGTGTTGTTCCTCGGCATTTTGTTCTTGTTGGCAAATATATATCCGTCTCACACATGTGCTGAAATCCAAGTCTGAATCCCGATGGGAAGTGTGGAGAGCTCTCTAGCTAATAGGTCTTGTCGAACCTACATGCTCTTTAAATGGATCGCTGCAGCAAGTGGAGACGAAGCCATGTGGGGAAATACAATCAAGCTGTTACTAATGGCAGAAAAGCCTCGTCCTTCTCAATGTCACTGAGATGCTGCCAGAGAAGACCCCCACTTCCCTACAGACGCTCCACTCAAGAGAAGCATCAGCTGATGGCTGTCATAAATTTTATTCTGCCAAGCCAGAATCTAGCAGGCGTCTTGAGGGGTTACTGCCATGTAGGTCAAATTAAAAGCTTGTTAGAGGCTTCAAGTGGGACCATAGTGTGGTGTGGTGGCTAGGGTGCTAGACTAGGACCTAGAATCATAGAAGGGACCCAAGCATCATCTAGTCCAATCCCCTGCAATGCAGGAATCTCAACTAAAGAATCTATGGCAGATCATCATTTTATTATTATTATTATTTGTATGCCGCCTTTCCACGGTTGAAAACAATGCTCAAGGCAGCTTAAAACATGACAAGATTTACATAATTACAAAAGTCATAAACAATAAATAAACCACATCAAAAAATACACAACCAAATGGAATTTTTTCCCACATAAATCTAAATCTAAAACTAAGAAAACAGCATTGATTGTTGTTGTTTAGTCGTTTAGTCATGTCTGACTCTTCGTGACCCCCTGGACCAGAGCACGCCAGGCACTCCTGTCTTCCACTGCCTCCCACAGTTTGGTCAAACTCATGCTGGTAGCTTCAAGAACACTATCCAACCATTTCGTCCTCTGTCGTCCCCTTCTCCTTGTGCCTTCATATCACAGTTTAAAATGACATAGGTAAAAAAATAACAGCAATTAAAAAAACAACAACCAAAAAACCCCAAACAAAAAAAATGGAGCCCTCTCTGCCCAACAGCAGCAGTGGTGGCAGTCCTTTATGGAGCCTGTCAGGCCCCACCCTAGGCCAGGTGGTGAGTGGCAGGATCAGGGTCCTCAGGCACTCAGCAGGGAGTCCTCCTGGGTGGGAGCCATCCAACCTCTGCTTTAAAACTTCCAGTGAAGGAGAGTGCACAATCTCCCACTGTTGAACAGCTCTTACTGTCAGAAAGTTCTTCCTGATGTTTAGTTGGTACAGTGGTACCTCGGGTTACATATGCTTCAGGTTACAGACGCTTCAGGTTACAGACTCCGCTAACCCAGAAATAGTACCTCAGGTTAAGAACTTTGTTTCAGGATGAGAACAGAAATCGTGCTCCAGCAGCGCAGCGGCAGCAGGAGGCCCCATTCGCTAAAGTGGTACCTCAGGTTAAGAACAGTTTCAGGTTAAAAACAGACCTCCGGAATGAATTAAGTTCTTAATCCGAGGTACCACTGTACCTCCTTTCTTGAGTCTGTTGCTTCAAATCCTGCCCTCTAGAGTAGGAGAAAACAAGCTTGCTCTCTCCAGGAGAGAGGTGTGCCTGGCTCCTTTATGATACAGTTTTTGGGGAACTGCCGAAGATGCACCTTTTAACCCTGCTTTTGACACCTGAGAAGAATATTTTCTGGGCTCACCCTGTTTTATTTGTGACTGTGTTTTTTTAACTGCAAGTTTCAGAACTGTTTGAACCTGTATTTTAAATGAGTGTAACCTGCCCTGAGACCTTAGGGTGAAGGGTGGGTAATAAGTTAGAATAACAACATTCGCTGCCACCACTGGAAGACTGAAGGAAGCTTTGGTTTGGCTAGGCCTAGCATAAGTGGCTGTCTGCCCTTGTCTAATCAGCAGAGTAGACCTTTCTATTCCAATCTGCTACATTTCTTAAATTCATACTCTGACAACTGATCTCAGGGTCCCAATCTGGAGAATACACATTCCCTCAGGCTGGGTTTAGGTACAGTGGTCGCTTGGGTTGCAAACATGATCCATGCAGGATGCATGTTCGCAACCCGCAGCATTTGCAACCCGCAGTGGCGCGTCTTTTTCTTTTTCTTTTTCTTTTTCTTCCGCTTTCCCCGTTTCTTTCTCCCCCTTCGTGTTAGCTCCACTGTCCTCCTGGTTTTGGAGCTCCTCTGGGCTGTTGGGTGGGTGGCTGGGTGCCTTCCCGGCTCAATCAAGGTCGTGGGGGGGTGTTTTGGCTCCTTTGATAGACGCCCCGGACACCCCCAATTCCTCTCTGCTGGCAGTGCTGGCAGCAGCAGTCCTGGGAGCCCAGGAGTCCCTCTTTTCTTTTCTTTTTACAGGTGTTAATCATTAATGGAAGGCAGGATCTGTTGCACGCTCAAGTATCTTGAAGACAGAGACCAATATAATGGAAGCCACATGGAGGTGCCCAGGTCGAGAGAAGATGTTTGGAGGGTGCCAGAGACATTGTCATGTTTGAAAGCTGAGAAGAAGCAAACAGAGAAGTGTGAGGTTGATGATGTACAACAGACAGATGAGGCAACCACAGGAATAAATATTTGAAGATGAAAGAGGTTAGGTCAGGGGGGCTATCAGAAAGATGGATGGGGTGGAATGAGGAAGGAGATTCTGGAGAAGGGAAACAGGAGATGACCCCTTGCCAGAAATCCATCTGCTCCTGTTCCAAATGGAACTAGCTCAGAAATGAGCAGCATGCGTTTCTGAATGCTGTCAACTTGAGTTGTGTTTGTGGCTGGCCTTCCCAGCCTAGGAGAAGGAGCTGAGCAACAGCTGTTAAGAGAGTGCAAAACTGCTTCCCAACTAGTGCTTTGCAGCCCGAGCATTACATCAGTCAGGCAGCAATGGCTTAAACGGAAAAGAAAAAAACAGGAGAAGACCTCTCCCCTGGGTGCCGAGCAGATGCCTCTGGGATGGATGGATGGCTGCAGTTCTGAATGCATGACTGACATCAATCCACCAAGTTGAAAGCAGAATGGGTCAAAGGGAGGACAACACTGTGTCTTAAGTCACTCCTGACACAAAGTTGAGGGATCTCCGGCTTTTAATGGAGTTAAAGATGAAATTACAAACCTCTGCAATAGGCGTCTGACACCGCTCTCCATCCAACGCTGCATGGAGGAATTTTGGCTACGGCAACAGTTTGGAATGCTCATATAAGAATGGAAGTCTGAGAGCCTTTTTGGCTAAAGGATGGTGTACAAATGCCTTAAATAAATCTGTAACATTCTTTAGAGATGCCAGGTTGAAACTTGGTTATTCCATCAAGATGGCCTGTACTGAATTTATGCGAATCAGCTGCATTTCATGTTTTCCATATTGATTGATCTATTCCTGTGGTTTCCAACGTGGGGCACACAGGGGGGCAATTCGATTTTTAAGGGGGGCAATTCAAGAATGAGTTATTAACAGTGAATGGCCTTTTAGGTTTTCTCCATGTGAATAGAAGTTCACTTTCTGAATAATAAGAATTATATGTCACCGGGGGGGGGGGACCAGTATTTTAGAGATGCTTAGGTGGGGCATGGCCAAAAAAGGGTTGGGAACCACTGGTCTATTTCATAATGGTTTTGCAGTTTGTATTTTTTAAAAATACATATATATATGTATTTTAAATATGTCAGTCGGGCATGTGTCTCCACCAGGGTCCTACTTGAGTGTAGGACGAGCTCCTGACACACTGTTCCCCTCCCCTGTGCTAAATAAACTGGGGGTAGATGGGAAATGAATTCAAGTGTCCCTAATTTCACTGAACCTACAGTTCTTTGTTTAAAAAAAAGATCAACATATGTAGAGGTTGCTGCTGGATGTGTCGTGAGGAAAGAGGAATGTAATGGAAGGCGACCTATGAAGGTTCTGTTCAAGGTCATTCAGAGATGAAGCATAGTGTCCAGAACAAGGGTATAATAGTAGTACTCTATTCTGTCTTTGTCAAGACCCCACTTGGAGTCGTGTTTCCAGCTCTGGACACCCCAGTTTGAGAAGGGTATTGATAAGCTGGAAGGTATACAGAGGAGGGCAACCAAGATGATCAAGGATATGGAAACCAATCATTATGTCAGAGACCAGGCTGCAGAGCACTGCTCTGATGAGGAATGGTGGGAGCCTCCCCCTCCCCCTGCTTCTGACCAGGATCCCGAAGCTGCCCAGGAGCAGTGGAGCAGTATAGATTTGGAACAGTGGTTTGCAGAGGGGCATAGTTCAGAAGGCAAACCTGGGATGAACTAGGACAGCCTTTCTCAACCTGTGGGTCCCCAGATGTTGTTGAACTACAACTTCCATCACCCCTAGCTAGAAAGGCCAGAGCTCAGGGATGATGGAAGTTGTAGTCCAACAACATCTGGGGATCCACAGGTTGAGAACCGCTGAACTAGGGGGTGAACAGCAAAGTGAAGAAGACCTGGAAGAGAGAGAGAGAATTACAGACTCTTTCTCGCTGGAAAGTGCCCAGCCTATCAGTCCAAGGTCACGTAGAGCAGATAAGGTGGCTTCACAAAAAGCACAGTGGTTGGGAGGCGCTGAAATGACTAGGGGGAAAGTGGATGCAAACCTTAACTGGGAACACCTTCCTCCCGAGAATGGATGCTTTGTTTTTTTGCTGTGATCATTAAAGACTCTTTAAATGGTAAGCAACTCTTTTTGCTTTGTCCTGCTTATCTACAGCCAAAGGGGACGGCGGGGGGGGGGGGGGAAGCTGAGTCCCCAAAGCCTAACACCTTATGAGGAATGGTTGAGGGACTCAGGTATGTTTAGTTCGGAAAAGAGGAGAGTGAAAGGAGGTGGCCATCTTAAAATATCTAAGGGGCCATCACATGGAAGATGGAGCAAGCTTGTTTTCTCCTGCTGTGAAGACCCAAACCAATGGATTCAATTGGTAAGAAAGAAGATTCCAACTAGAAATTTGGAAGAAATATTAGACAGTGAGAGCTGTTTGACAGTGCAACAGACTGCCAGAAGGTGGTGGTCTCTTCTTCATTGGAGGCTGGATGACCATCTATGAGGGAACCTTTAGCTGTCATTCCTGCATTGCAGGGGGTTGGAATAATGCCCCATGGGTCCTTTCTAACTCTACAATTTTATGATGTGTATGAGCTCTCTAAATGCTGCCAGGAAGGCTGTTTTACTCCCCAGGGTCCCCAATCAGATAGAAAGAGAGAGCTGTGCATACACCGGCTCTGGTCTGATCTTCAGTAGAATCTGCGTGGGTTGCCTTGTGCCAAAATCCTGCTCCTCCACCCCATGCTGCTTGCTCTACACGTTTTGAAGGTCTGAGTGTGGCTAATGAATACCTTGATTCTGCAGTTAGGCTGGCAGCAAGCAAACAGCAGTAAGCTGCTAATGTAATTGGGAGGTATGTGTTAAGCAGAAATCTGGTAATTGCTACATTTCACAGTTCTCAAAGCAGCTTCCTTGTTATCTGGAGTGGGGTGGGGGTGGGGTTATGGTCCCAAATCACAACAGTGTAAGTGATCATTTGGGGGCATCGACAGGAAAAGCAGGACCTCTCCTTATTCAGGTGTTGCAGAGGAACCTATCACAGAACATAGGGCCATCAGACAATTGGGGCCTACACAGACTGGCATCAGCTCTCCATTTTTCCAGGAAGGATGTCTTTCCCAGCACTACCTGGATGTCAAGGAGCTGTCAAGCGTGCCCAGGTCAACCACAGGGCACGGAAGCACAGGAGGCACAGAATGCAATTAGCTTTTTATTAACAGAAAATAACACAGCAGAGTCCTCTGGTTCATCTTAATGCAGCTGAAACATTGCTGAAGCTGACCAACGGCACCGCCCTTCCACTACAGCCTATCTGTCTGGATCCCTCCCAAGCAGTCAAAGGCTGCGTCGAAGGGGGAGAGATCCTTCTCTGGGCCTGTCTAGCCCATTGCTCAGCAATGTATAGGGCTCTCCCCTAGCAGGGTGTCCGAGGCTGGCTGGATGAGGAGGAGTGGTGGGAAAACTCCCACCCAGGAGCCCCCCAGGAAGGACAGGGAAGACGAGGACTTAGTCTCTGGTTCCTGGTGGTGGGACAACGAGGAAGAGGCTGAGGAACGGAAAAGCTGGGAGGTCCTGGAGGTACAAGGTTAGAGTGATCAAGGGAGTGGGTGGGTCAGAAGAAGAAGGAGGCCAGAGTGGGTGGCTTCCAAAGCTTTTTAGAGCTTTCATGGAAAATGCCTCTTGGCAGCCATGATGGCTGTGTTCTACAGTGGTACTTTGGGTTACAGACGCTTCAAGTTACAGACGCTTCAGGTTACAGACTCCGCTAACCCAGAAATAGTACCTTGGGTTAAGAACTTTGCTTCAGGATGAGAACAGAAATTGTGCTCCGGTGGCACGGCGGCAGCAGGAGCCCCATTAGCTAAAGTGGTGATTCAGGTTAAGAACAGTTTCAGGTTAAGAATAGACCTCCAGAATGAATTAAGTTCTTAACCCGAGGTACCACTGTCCTTATTACCAACTACAAACCTAACCTTGGTGCTGTCGACGGTGACCCTTTGCTGGCGGAGGAGCTTAACTTCTTCTTTGCTCGCTTCGAGAAGGAGCCACCTGAGACGCCGGTATTACAGCCACCAGCCCATAGGGGCCCCTCATTCACTGTAGAGGAGCATGAGGTGAGACAGGTATTGAGGATGGTGAATCCGAGGAAGGCTGCTGGACCTGATGGCATCACGGGAAAGGTGTTGAAGGGCTGTGCGGATCAGCTGGCGAGGGTCTTTACTAAGATCTTCAACAAGTCCTTACACCAGTCTATTGTCCCACCCTGCCTGAAGTCGTCAACTATTGTTCCTCTGCCTAAAAAATCCACAATCAGTAGTCTGAACGACTACAGACCAGTTGCACTGACTCCAATCATCATGAAGTGTTTTGAGAAACTGGTGCGCCGTCACATTATTTCCTGTCTTCCATCAACTTTTGACAACTACCAGTTTGCATACAGGGCAAATAGATCCACGGAAGACGCTATCACTACCACTCTCCATGCTGCTCTGTTCCATCTGGAGCAGCCGGGGAGTTATGTGAGGCTGCTGTTTGTGGATTTTAGCTCTGCTTTTAACACTATCCTCCCCCATAGACTGGTGTCCAAGCTAGAGGCGATTGGACTCTCCAACTCCACCTGTCTCTGGGTTTTGGACTTTTTGTCAGAACGTTCTCAGAGGGTTAGAGTAGGGTCACATATGTCCACAGCCCTTAGCCTTAACACCGGCTCACCACAGGGTTGTGTGTTGAGTCCCCTGCTCTATACTCTCTATACGTATGATTGTACAGCCATTTATTCCAGCAACAAAATCATCAAGTTTGCTGATGACACTACGGTGGTGGGGCTCATTTCAGGAGGGGATGAGTCCGCCTATCGGGACGAGGTGGAGCGGCTTTGTGCTTGGTGTGGAGAGAACAATCTGGCTCTTAATACGACTAAGACCAAGGAATTGGTGGTGGATTACAGGGAAAAAAAGGCGGACATTCAGCCCTTGTATATCAACGGGGAACGGGTGGAGAGGGTGGCGGAATTCAGGTTTTTGGGAGTGACTATCGATCAGGGCATGACTTGGAGCGCAAATACCACTGCTCTGGTGAAGAAGGCCCAGCAGAGAATTTATTTCCTCAGACTTTTAAAGAAGAACAATCTGAGTGAGAGACTGCTGGTGTCCTTCTACCGAGGCTCCATAGAGAGCATTCTCACATACTGTATTTGTGCCTGGTTCTCCAGCTGTACAGCTAGGAAGAGGAAGGTGCTCCAGAAGGTCATAATCACAGCCCAAAGGATTATTGGTCATCCCCTCCCATCTTTGGAAGAACTGTACGGTTCCCGTTGTCTTAGGAAAGCAAACAATATCCTGCAGGATGCATCTCACCCGGGACACAGTCTGTTTGTACTACTGCCTTCTGGCAGGAGATACAGAAACATCAAGTCAAGGACAAATAGACTGAAAAATAGTTTCTATCCAAGAGCTGTGGCCTTCTTAAATGCAGTAACTCGATAGTGTGACCTGGGAGTTTGATGGGTGTGGGTGTGGGTGTGGCTGGAATGTGGTTTGTTCGGTTGTTGTTGTTGTGTTGCTTTTGTTGTTTTTAAGGGATGGCATCCAATTTCGTTGCACTTGTGCAATGTTGCACTTGTGTAATGACAATAAAGAATCTATCTATCTATCTATCTATCTATCTATCTATCTATCTATCTATCTTTTAGTACCAGAGGTGGTATTGTGCTCATGCCTGCTTTGTGTTTGGGGCTTCCCATGAGCATGATGTGGACCACTGTGAGGACAGGGTGGTGGACTCGATGGGTTTCTGGTCTGATCCAGCAGAGTTCTTTTGACGTGCTTATGGAGTGCCCTGAACCACTTCAAAGCACTAAACCAATACACCATTTGTTGGTTGGTTGCTGTAGCAGTAACAGCAGCAGCAGCAGTGATGTTCTTATTATTATCGTTATCATCCACTGGAACTCCGAAATCCAGGGAGAAATGGAAATGAGGAGAAATGCAGATGCATTTTGGTTCACTGATCGAAGCTGGCCAGGATGTCGCAATGACGAAATTCAGGTGCACACTTGGGCCCCTCCCTGCATCGCTGTGCCTAATGCGATACAATCATCTTTAATTTCCCTCTGGGAACAGTTTGCCCATCTGTTTCTTTCTATCATTTCAAAAAGGAGAAGAAGAAAAAGAAGAAGAAAGCATTGCTCTCAGGAATAATTGAAGTGAAAGAAATATGAGTTTCTTGCTGCCACAATCCCCCCCTCCCTCCCCATTCCCTCCTTCTTCCTTGCTGCGGTGAGCTTTTGGATGGAGGGCTGAAAAGATAGAGGACAAATAGGTGATAACAAAACAGAGATTAGTGGGATCTCACAGGGTAGACACCGAGGGAGAAAATATATGAGCTTTGTCCCTATAGCTCAACCTTGCTTAGCCGAGATCACACAAGCGTTTGACTGTTGGGACTGTCTGCCAGCTGCAGGTATAAACCAAGATTTATCAGTTTGCTAGCCTGTGTGTGTGTGTGTGTGTGTGTGTGTGTGTGTGTGTGTGGATTTAGGTCCAGAAGGTTGTGATTCCTAATACTAATTATAAAAGCAGCACCGTACCTTGGAGATAAGAGAGGAATCTGGTCGTTTCACTGTACCTGTCCAGCTGGAGGCATTTAGACACACATCTGAAAGAAATGAATGGGAATGGCTCCCTCGGTCAAGGCACGCACCTCATGCCATTTCCATCCAAGAGAGAGAGAGAGAGAGAGAGAGAGAGAGAGAGAGAGAGAGAGAGCAAGAAGCCATCACAAGCCCTCCCAGGTATCTGCACAGCCTCTGCATCTTTTTAATCGCAAGCGCCGTTTCCTTGACAGTTTGTGTGTCTGGCATAATGAGTCGTGGTTATTGGTGGCCTATTTTCAAACTCAATCCCTTTTGAGAGAAAGGCATTTTATTCAAATGCTCAGAATTTTCCCTCTATGCACATCAAGCAGAATGTTTTGCCAGGAGACTTAATGCAGTCATTTATTTAACATTACCTAAATTGCATTTGTGGGCCCGTCTCTTTCCTTAGAGTGATGTTCAGGAATTGGCTGGATGTCACCAGGAGTAGATGAATCCATCACAGTTCTCTTTCCTCTCCTCTCTTTCCCTCTTTCTCTTTCTCTCTCTCACTGCAAAGCAAAACACAACACAGGGACTTGCTTTCTGGGGTGCAGGTAGGGATGGGATAGGATTTTGTTCATTCTCCATTTGGGGGTGAAGTCCCCCAGTTTCCCCCTGCCTGGACCTGTACACTGGATCAGCTGCATGCAATAAATCTGAATCCTTTCCACACACTGTATGTCTTCATTTGGTTTGGGGAACCAGTGTGAACTAAAACTCCCTTTGTAGGGTTATAGCATGATAGTTTTGCAGAGTAGACTGCAGACCATGCATGGGGAAGTTCTTTCAGACCGTATTCCCTTCTGGACAACCTTCTAAAGGCCACATGTCCATGGTGGGCAGAACAACTACTGTAACTTTAATCTTTGTACAGTTGGCTAGTTTCTACATACACTCACATGATCTTCGCTATCCTCCAACTAGGCAAGCAACAGACATTATCAGAGCTGTTAATCAGTCATAGAATCATAGAACTTGCTGAAATCAAGATACATTATGTTCACAGCATACCCCTGATCCACCAAGTTTGTAACTCCTTCAGAAAAAAGATGTTTTGTCTGGCACGACTTATTTTTGAGAAACCCATGCTGGGTTTTAGTAATCCCAGAATCCTTTTCTAAATGCTCTCAGACTGACTGTTGAATTATCTGTTCTAGGACCTTCCCTAGTATCAAATGTCAAGCTCAATCCGATCAAGCAGTAACATGAGATGATTTAAAATATAATTTAATGGGGCAACTCTGAGTAAGTGTCAATTGGTTATAACCTCAGTTATCCTGTTTCCACATTAGAGCCCTTTTTTGTGCTGCTAACATTGCATTTCTACAGCCAGCAGGAATTAAGTGAAATTAAGTGTTTCCACACAGCTCTTAATATAGTGCTATATTATACAGCAGTGCTGTTCTATAATGTTTGCTCACAAATAAGTCCTGTTCAACAAAGGTTCCTTAATTACCATTGCAAAAGTAATTGCTGTTTCCTCCTGTCAGTTTCTGCCATTTGAATTGCTTTCTGCTCAATGTGACTATGGGGAGTTCATGATCAACACCAACCCCTTTAGAAAGTCAGTTTCTGCCCCCCAAGGAAGGGGAGGACTTTAATTGCTGGTTTTCTTGCACTGTTGTTTTCCAATCCTTTCTAATAATAGTGAACCACTATTAATAAGTAAGAATATTAATTGGGTCTGGCTAGGCTTTGGGGAGGGATGCGGGTAGCACTGTGGTGTAAACCACTGAGACGTGGGCTTGCCAATTGGAAGGTCAGTGGTTGGAATCCCTGCAACAGGGTGAGCTCCCGTTGCTCGGTCCCTGCTCCTGCGAACCTAGCAGTTCGAAAGCACGTCAAAGTGCAAGTAGACAAATAGGTACTGCTCCGGCGGGAAGGTAAACGACGTTTCGGTGCGCTGCTCTGGTTTCCCCAGAAGTGGCTTAGTCATGCTGGCCACATGACCTGGAAAAACTGTCTGCAGACAAACACCGGCTCCCTCAGCCAGTAAAGCGAGATGAGCACCGCAACCCCAGAGTTGTTCACGATTGGACTTAACTGTCAGGGGTTCTTTGCCTTTACCTTTAGGCTTTGGGGAGAAATTTGATTCAGTTCATATTTAAAGGTGGACCTACCTAATTGGAATAATAGACTCATAGTAGTCTAGAGTTGGAAGAGACCCCAAGCATCATCTTGTTCAACCCCCTGCAATGCAGCAATTACACCCAAACAACCCCTGACACCTGACCATCCAAACTCTGCTTAAAAACCTCCGATGAAGGAGAGTCCACCACATTCAGAGGTCGTCTGCTCCACTGTCAAACAACCCTTACCATCCAGAAGTTCTTCCTAATGTTTAATCGGAATCTCCTTTCTTGAAATTTGAATCCATTGGTATGGGTCCTACTTTCTGGAGCAGCTGAGAACAATCAGATCACCTCTCAGATCACCTCTCAATCTTCTCTTCTCCAGGCTAAACATACCCAGCTCCCTCAACCATACCTCATAGGGCTTGGTTTCATTTCCTCACTTGTATTCATCCCTCATCATAGTTAACATCAGCTTCCACCAGGTCCCATTTAAAGCAAACATCACCACCAATTCTAGCTCGATCAGCTTTTTCCTTTTTTTTTTTTTTTTTGAAAAAGAAATGGTGGAAGGAAAGCAAATTAAAAATGTGTTATGGCAGTTTGGGCCATCGGGATGGATTAGGATGATGTTAACGAAAGTCTTTTGCTGAGCTGCATGACCTTTTCAAATTGCGTCCAATGGTTTTCTTAACTGCTCCTCAGAGCTTGGCAGCATTTCAGCATTGGCTTAGGGAAGCCGTTAATTGAATTAAGTTTCTAAGTATTTGGAAGCTGCAGCAAACTGTTTTCTCTTCTTCTTCCAGAATGGCTTGGAGGTTATGCTGGCAGAGCTCCTCTTTCCTTCTCGAAATGGAATAGTTGACAATTATTCAAGACATTCTGTCTGTTTGCTAACATTCCTTTAGACGGAGAGAGCTGTCCTCTGGGTGCTTGTTTGGGAAGCTACTGGGTGCCCCCTCCTCATGCAAGCATAAGGACATAGGTAGATCCCAGCTGGATTAGATCCAGGTGCTGTTCAAGGAAACTGATTTTCTAGATGCATTTCAATCAGGGTTTAGGCCTGGTTTTGGCACAGAAACTGCTCTGGTCGCCCTGTATGATGATCTATGTCAGGACAGAGACAGGGGAAATGTGTCCTCGTGGATTCTCCTTGACCTCTCAGCAGCTTTTGATACCACTGACCATGACATCACTCTGGAGTGCTGTCCAAGTTATGGGCGGGTGGCATTGCTTTGTGGTGGTAATGGGACAATGATGAGGGAGAAGAGGGAGCAGACTCGGAGGAAGAGGTTTTGGAAATTGAGAGGTAACAGGGTTTAGTGAGCAGGAAGAGGCTGTGGCAGAGAGCTTCTTCATGCCTAGGAAACACCACAATATGAGGAATGAGAGCATAGGAGGCTGCCTTATAGGATAAGAAGAGCCCTGCTGGATCAAGCCAAAGGTACGCATAGAAAGGTACGCATAGAAAAAAAGAAAGAAATAGAAAGAAATAGAAATACTTTGTCACTGTACCACTTGTTTACAGTGAGATTAAATGAGCCCCCCCCCCATCTCTCAGTCTTTGTTACACTCTGTGTGCTGTCGTACGACCACCAACCCCAGACGTCAGCTGCAATGTTGCTGTCTTCCATTCAGCAGCCTCACAACCCACGGGTAGAAACTGTTCTTTAACCGATACAGTGGTACCTCGGGTTACATACGCTTCAGGTTACAGACTCTACTAACCCAGAAATAGTGATTCAGGTTAAGAACTTTGCTTCAGGATGAGAACAGAAATCGTGCTCTGGCAGCGCAGCAGCAGGAGGAGGCTCCATCAGCTAAAGTGGTGCTTCAGGTTAAGAACAGTTTTAGGTTAAGTACGGACCTCCGGAACGAATTAAGTACTTAACCTGAGGTACCACTGTAGTCTGTTCTCATAGTGGCCATCAAGATGCCCATGGGAATCTCACAAGCAGAACCTGAGTATCATAGCACACTTCCCACCTGTGACTCCCAGCTATTGGTACAAACAGAAGGCATACTACCTTTGACGATGGAGGTAGAACATAGCCATCATGTCCAGTTATCCTCTTTGAAGTTGGTGGCCATCACTAGATCTTCTGGGGGTGAATTCCCTAGTCTAACTATGCTCTTTGTGAAGAATGACTTCCTTTTGTCCTGTCCTGAACCTTCCGACTCTCTATTTCATTGAATGGCCCCAAGTTCTAGGGTTATGCCATGAATCAGCAGCTTTCTCGGCTATGAATGATCAAAGAAGAAGAAGATAGCTGGGAGTTACAGGTGGGAAGAATGTGATAAGTGCTCAGATTCGGCTTGTGGGATTCTCTTGGACACCTTGATGGCCACTATGAGAACAAACTGCTGGACCAGGTGGGCCTTTCACCTGATCCAGCAAAGCTCTCCTAATGTTCAAAGGCAGCTTCCTAGTCTCTGATTCTAAATGTTGGTCTATTTATCTCAGCCATAGCCCAATAATTCAAAATGTCGGGATGGAAACTGGCATTAACCTTGAAGCCCATGGCATCAGTGGGTCATGGATGATCTTGCCCAACTCGTAATATTTCTTCATGCTAATTGGCTTGATGCCTAATACATTATTCAGCACCCGGCATTAGGCTGAATTCCAATCTATTGTGAGCAATTAATAGAAAGTGTACAAAGACCACACAGGCCTTCAAAAGGTCTGGCTTTTTCTTTTTTTTATCGCGAACAAGTCATCACAAGGCAGTTCTTTGATATGGTAATAGTCAACGCAAGAAAAGCAGAAATGTCAAAATTAATCTTCTTTAAGTAATAAAAAAAAGAACTTGGGGGAAAATGACTTTTTTCTTCCTGCAGCCTGATGGGACTACAGGAAATTAAGTAACTTTTAAAAGCAGGTTTATCTATCTTGGGGGAAATGATAAAAAGCTTCTGTACCAGGCAGGTAAGGCAATGGGGGAGGGGGGAAACAGAATTCCAGTGAAATCACATGGCTGGTGCTTGATAAAAACTGGAATCAGTCTGCTGCATGAATCAGCAATAGAGCAACCGGAAGAAAAAGGGAGGAAAGTATTTTTTTTTTACAAAGGAAGGGAGATGTTTTGCCTAATTCATGCAATGGACTGATTTCAGATTGTTCCCAACGAACTCCAGTAACTCAAGTTATTCATGGTCATTAATCACAATGGGTCTGAGCAGGACTAACATTGGCTGTGACCTCTCTATTAGTGATGGGCACATGAATAGACTTCACCGAGCCAAAGTTCTTTCCTACTCCACATAGAAGCTGGGGATCTCTATGTCTTCTTCAGGTTCCTTCTATGTTTCATGCCAGTGTTCTGCCTCCAGGAGGCCAGCCACCAGAGCTGATTGCCCCAGGGCAGAGCATGGTGGATTTTTATTTTATTTTATTGCCAAATGGCACTGAGGAAGATGACCTCCACCTTCCAAGCTCTCCCACCCTCTCCTCCACAACAGGCAGAAATGCTCCCCTCCAGTGTGGACAGGAATCCAGTGCGTATGCAACCATCTCTGTAATGGCCATGTCAACACTTCTGGAGTCTTTCCACACCAGCCCCAAAGCTGGAACTAGGTATGTAATATACAACACACACACTAGAACAGTGTTCAATGGGGAGAGGAGATGGAGGCACTTGAGAGAGTGGGGAGAGGCTGGGACAAGCTATGAGGAGAGATGTTAGAATGAGCTGTGAGGGGAGGGGCTGGGGTGAACGGAGAAGGAATGAGTGGGGTGAGTGGTCAGTTGTGAGAGGAGTGATCTGTGAGAGGAGTGGGGTGATATGGGAGGGGAGGGTGGGGTGAGGGACCTGAGTGCTGCGAGGACTGGGGTGATCTGTGAGAGGAGGGGTGGGTGAGCTGGGAAGGGAGAGTGAACTGGGACAGAAGGGGAGGGGTGACCTGTGAGAGGAGGGGTGGGTGATCTGGGAGGGGAGGGTGGGGTGAGCTGGGAGGGGAGGGGTGGGAGAACTGGGAGGGGAGGGTGACATGGGAGGGGAGGGAAAGCTGATCTAGGTGGGATGGGGTGATCTGTGAGGGGAGTGGAAGGAGGGAGGGAAGGGGAGCGGTGATCTGTGAGAGGAGTTGGGAGGGGAGGGGTGAGCTGGGAAGGGAGGGACTAGGGTCAGTGGGGAAGTGTGGAGTGAGTTGTGAGAGGATGCATGGATAAGGGGAGGGGGTTTGGTCAAGAGCGGTAGAACTGGGATTGGCAAAGGAGTTGGTGAGGGTTTAGCGAGCAGAGCAAGCTGGGGCAACAGCCTCTCCCTCTTAATGTATTTCATAGCTGTTTTGGCCGGGAGAGAAAATGAATTGGGGAGAGCTTCTTTCAGCACAGCCTTAATGATGAATAATAACTCAAGCAGCTCATTTGTTCTGCAACTTGTTTGAAGATCCCTAGCTCTTCCTTCCCTCTTTCTAGTACAAATAGGAACATATGGCGAGAAAACGAAAAGAAAGCTAAGCATTCTAATCAGGCTGTGCTGGCTTAACATTGCCATCCATTGCATTCCAACAATCAAGAATCCCATTAAAGGTAATAGAGCCACGCGGAACCTACGGCAGGTGGTCAAGCACACTCTCCTTGCTTCTGTGTTGGTTCTGCCCTGGGTAACAGAGAAAGTGCTCATTTAGGCATTCAGATTTGAGTGGAGCCAGAACCACGAACAGGTCCATGGAATCAGAGTCGGGAGGGGGTCAAAAATAATCTAGCCCACCCCCTGGCAATGCAGTAGATCCATAACCACAACAAGTACTACAGTGGTACCTCAGGTTAAGTACTTAATTCATTTCGGAGGTCCATTCTTAACCTGAAACTGTTCTTAACCTGAAGCACCACTTTAGCTAATGGGGCCTTTTGCTGCTGCCTTGCCACCAGAGCTCGATTTCTGTTCTCATCCTGAAGCAAAGTTCTTAACCCAAGGTACTATTTCTGGGTTAGCAGAGTATGTAACCTGAAGCATATGTAACCTGAAGCGTATGTAACCTGAAGCGTATGTAACCCGAGGTACCACTGTATTAGCACAGGTAATATTTTGAATATTTTAAACATGGTTGATCATCGCTGCCCTTTTTTGAATTTCCTGGAAAATTGTCCCATGGCTCTCTTTCCCAAGATGGGATGATAGATCAGTGGTAGAACATGAGCTTTGCATGCATAAGTTCTCAAGTTTGATCCTTTCCTAACTCGGGTGGCACAGCTATGCCCAATGCCCAATCACAAGAACAATAACTGGTGGCAAGAGTACAATCTTTCTAGCTCTGCAATGTAGATTGAATCGCCACCTATAGTGGGAGGGAAACAAAAACACCATTGTCTTGATTCAGGCCCAAATATATTGAAACAAACTGCTGGGTGAGTCCTGGTTGAGCCATTCCACACTGGGGTCTCCTTATGAAGTCCTTGTGCTTGAAGAACAGCAACTTTCAGGTCAAAAGCAGAGTGTTGCAGAATATTGAGATGTTGCCCCACTTCTTTCTGAGTGACTGTTGATATTGACCAACTGGTAAGTCTCCTTCATGCATCTGATGAAATGCTGGGAATTGTAGCTCTTTGAGGAGGAAACTACAGTTAATCATAGCATTTGGGGAAAGCTACAGGTATGTACTTTATGTGTGTGTTGGGTGTGCATTAAATAGGTGGCTGTGGACCAGCCTTAGTTGTTCATGATACAAGGGCTCAGTTCCTCTGGAACAGCCTTGCTAACCTGATGTGCTCCTGGTCTTTTGGACCATCACCACCGGCCAAGTGTGGTTAATGCCCAAGAATGAAGGGAATTATAGTCCCCCTGCAGTTTCCAGCAACTGGTATTTAGAAGAATGCTGCAGACATGTTCAGGAAGGGAACCTGTGGCATCTCTCATCCACTCTCACCATTGGCCATGCTGGCTGGGGCTGATTGGAGTTGGAGTCCAAAATATCTGGAGGGCAACAGGTTGAGGAAGGGTGCTCTAAATTAAAAATCTGGAATGTACTATCCTTTCCTCATAATGGCAATATCCATCTCTGAAAATTCAGTTTCCCTTTTCTGGTAAATCAGCTGAATAAATTTTGGAGTTGCAGATGGAACTCCCACCACCTCTTTGGTGCCCTGAGATGCTCACCAGTCTTCTTCTTTGGTGATCACTCATAGCCAAGTAAGATTGTCTTCCATAAACATGGTTTTAACAGTGAGTCCGTAAGTGACTGTGGAGGCCAATTCTGCATCCACACGTCCTTCCACAGTGGGGACATTGGTTTCCAGGCGGGAGCTGATCATGGTGTGGATTTGCCAAATGTCCTCCTTGCACATTTCTCCCTTGCGTCCTGAGTTCAAGTGTCTTCAAAGCCCATGACACCTTTGGGAAAGGCTGTTCTCCAACTGGAGCGCTCGCAGGCCAGTGTTTCCCAGTTGTCAGTCTTTATACACATTTTTTTTTTAGATTTGCCTTGAGTATAACCTAGGCCAGCCTTCACCAACTTGTTCCTCTCTGGTTGTTTTGGATGACCACTCCCACCAAGTTAAGGTTGCCCCATGATGGAGCTTGTCATCCAAAACGTCTCGAGGTCACCAGGTTTGGGGAGGTTGCTCTGGAGGCTCCAAACAGGATTGCACCTGCATTCTAGAAAGCTACGCAAAAATGAAAACAAACAGAGTTGGCAAATTTTTTTTGCATTGTAATTTCATTGCATTTGGGGAGACAGATTTTAATTCAATGTTAGGTGTGACAGACAAGTGTCCCTTGATCTGTGAAATATTGCAGTGCATGAATATCCCTCCCCAAATTCTGTTTCCTTGATCTCACCATGCTTGATGAAATGTCAATGCAGCCTCGGAGTGTATCTTTTTCCCCCAACACTGAAATTGTACTCACGGGAATCATTTGCAAATCCCATGTGTTAAAAAGTGCAAGCATCTCTTGAAGATTTGACAAAACTGCCTGGAAAGAAGCTCCCCTCAATCTTCTAATTTGCTTGCATAAGCGCTGAGATCATCTTTCCAGCGGAGGAAGTCAGGATTTCTCTGTAGAACTAAAATGCCAAGTTCTTTTCTCCTACCTTCAAAACAATGTGCATTGCAAAGTCATTCCCCCTCCCCAGCTCATGTTGCGCTGGAATCAGCGGCTCTTGTCATTTCCATACAATTTATGTTGAATATATTACAATCCCTCTGTTTTAAAAGAGAAAGAGTTCTGTCCCTGCTCTGTGTTGTCTCAGTGTGTGGCAAACCAGCTCTATAAAGGAGTGAAATATATCTGACCTAATATAATTTTAAAATAAAATGGAAGACAGTCTTAACCAAAAAATATAGGGCGCAATTTAGCAACTTCTTGTGTGATTTGGGTCTGGGCAGAAGAACTTTTTGTTGGGCTCAGCACACCACATAAACTGTGGCATTTACACCCATGAGAGGTAGTGATGAAGAAGAGCCTGTTGGATCAGGCCCATCTATGTCCACCATTGGGTTCTCACAGTGGCCAGCCAGAGCAGGCATCAGCAAACTTTTTCAGCAGGGGGCCGGTCCACTGTCCCTCAGACCTTGTGGAGGGCCAGACTATATATTTTTTTTGGGGGGGGGGAATGAACGAATTCCTATGCCCCACAAATAACCCAGAGATGCATTTTAAATAAAAGGACACATTCTACTCATGTCAAAACAAGCTGATTCCCAGACCGTCCACGGGCCGGATTGAGGAGGCGATTGGGCCGGATCCGGCCCCCAGGCCTTAGTTTGCCTACCCATGAGCCAGAGGGCTGTAGGAAGTCTGCGAGCAGGATCTGAGCACAAGAGCCGTCTCACATCCTGTGGTTTCCAGCAACTGGTATTCAGAAGCATTTATTGCCTCTGATGGTGGAGTTAGAGCATAGCCTAGTAGCCACAGATAGCCCTTTCCTCCATGAATTTGTCTAGCCCTCAGTTAAAGTCACCCAGGTTGGTCATTGTAGAATCATAGAAATATAGTTGGAAGGGACTCCAAGAGCAATCTAGTCCAACCCCCTGCAATGCTGGAATCTTAGCCAAAGCATCCATGACAGATGGCCATCCAACCTCTGCTTAGAAACCTCCAAGGAAGGAGAGTCCACCACCTTCCAAGGGAGTCTATCCTACTGTCAAACAGCTCTTACCGTCAGAAAGTTCTTAATGTTGAGTTGGAATCTCCTTTCTTGTAACTTGAAGCCATTGGTTCGAGTCCTACCCTCCAGAGCAGCAGAATACAAGCTTTCTCCATCCTCCATGTGACAGCCCTTTAGATATTTGAAGAGGGCTATCCTGTCACCTCTCAGTCTCCTCTTATCCAGGCTAAGCTCCTTCAACCATTCTTCATAAGGCTTGATTAGCAGACCCTTGATCATCTGGGCCACCGTCCTCTGCCCATGTTCCAGCTTGTCAATATCCTTAAATTGTGGTGCCCAGAACTAGACACAGTACTCTATGTGTGGCCTGACCAAGGCAGAATAGAGTGGTACTGCTACTTCCCTTGATCTGGACACTTCCTCCACCTTCCTCTCCTCCTTTTGACTAGGAGATTCTTTTCATTTATTATATAGCCCCTGCGTAGGAGTTATTAGGGTGGTTCATGAAGTGGAGAAACTCTGTGCCAGGCTTGCATTCAGGTCCCTGCAAGGGGAACCATGTATATTAGCCTTGCCTACTGAGCTTCTTTGGAACACGGGTGGTGCTGTGGTCTAAACCACTGAGCCTAGGGCTTGCCAATCAGAAGGTCAGCGGTTCGAATCCCCGCCACGGGGTGAGCTCCCGTTGCTCGGTCCCTGCTCCTTCCAACCTAGTAGTTTGAAAGCACGTCAAAGTGCAAGTAGATAAAGAGGTACTGCGGGAAGGTAAACGGCGTTTCCGCGTGCTGCTCTGGTTTCGCCAGAGATGGCTTAGTCATGCTGGCACATGACCCGGAAAAGCTGTCTGCAGACAAATGTTGGCTCCCTCAGACAGTAAAGTGAGATGAGCGCCGCAACCCCAGAGTCATTCACGACTGGATTTAACTGTCAGGGGTCCTTTTTACCTTTTTACCGAGCTTCTTTCATCGTGGGCACTTGCACGAAGCCTGAACGTCATGAAAGTTCGGCAGCTAGCACATGATCCAGAGAGAAGTGCCTTTTTTTGCACCCACTGGAGAGAAATAAGCTCGTGCTTGGCTTCTCTGTCAATGTCAAGAGGGCTCAGGAGGAGGAGCCAAACTCTGGGCTGGATCGTGCCCATCCTTTGTGCCATTCATGCGCACCCTGGCGATGGATTGGGACACATGCATAATGCAGAAGGGAACTGTCACGGCGGAAGCAGAGTAATTTATAAAACTTTAATGGGATGCTCTGAATAATTCAGCCCTGTACCATCCACAAACACCACCCAGTCACCCAGCTCTGAGGGCCTGGAGACGTGAGCCACAATGGCATCTTAATTCACACTGGGAACTCACGGTCCAGTTTCCCAACAGACCCAGCACTGCGGATAAGGCATTTGAGTGCAAGGGAGAGAGAGATGCCTTGGTGGATGTTTTTTCCAGCTCCTGCAGGCTTTGGGAAAAGAAATCCTTGTGCCATTTGCTTTTGCAAAACTTGGCAGAGATGCCAATCGGGCATAGAGACTTTTGGAGGAAAGATTGGTGTGTGTGTGTCACTATTAACTTCTTCAAACTCGGCATAAATGCCAGCTTTGTTTAGAGATTTGCAACAACAAATAGAATCAAATATTTAACTGTATCAATTATACAGAGGAACAAGGCAGCTCGACAAAAGTGCCTAATGCTACTCTTGGCTCCAATTCAGCACTTCTCCTCCGGGCTGAAGCTTGCAGGAATGCAGAACCTGGGATCAAGCAGGCCGGTCTTCCTGGGGTCATTGCAAACCATATTTGCTAGAACAAATTGGCTATTAAAAATAAAATAAAATTATACAGATGCAAACATTACAGCTTTTATCCAGACCACAGGAACACTGTCATACAGAGTCTGATCTTTGGTCCATCTGGCAGTTTTCACATGATGATGATGATGCAGTGGCATAGTGTGGGTTGTAAGCACCCGGGGCAAGGCAAGTAATTTGTGCCCCCTAACCTGTGGATTTTAGCACTGATTTTAGCACTGCGAGTGTGAGCACCCCCCCCAGATGTTGCGCCCGTTGCGGCCGCTCCCCCCTGCACCCCCCGTGCTAGGCCACTGTGATGATGATAATGTGACTGACTGGGTTGCATCCCTTCAGGTCATGTCAGGCTGCAGGGCTTGACTTCCTCCTGTTTTGACCATAGATAAGCAGTACAAAGAGAAAGCAGTCTCTTACCTGTAACAGAAATGTTTAATGAACGCAGCAAAAGAACAAGCGACCATTCTGGCAGTGCAAGTGCTCCTCTCCTGATATGCTCCGCAAAGGAACTTAAGGTCCATGAATAACCATAGTTTAGAGGTCCCGGGCCCTAAGGAAGTCAGACTATCCTCCACCAGGGCCAGGGTCTATTCAGTGATGGCTCCGACCTGGTGGAATGCTCTGTTCCATGAGACTAGGGCCCTTCAGGATTTAACCTCCTTCCGTCAGGCCTGTAAGACAGAGCTATCCCACCTGGCCTTTAATTTGAATTCAGCCTGAAATTTTATTTCCCTTCTCTTCCTTCCCCCTCCCCTTTTATAAAGATCACCCGCTCTGAGACCCCACAGCTAATTCTCCCCTGGCCTCCTCGCTGGCCCAAGTAGGACCAATTCAGCCAGGTAGCCCTGGGGATTATCTAATTGATTTTTGAATGTTATTGTTTTATTGTTATTCATGTTTTTATACTGTATTTTATGCTGCTTTTATAATTAAGTGTTTTAAAGTGTTTTAAATTTGCTGTTAGCCACCCTGAGTCCAGTTTTTGAATGGGGAAGGGCGGGGTATAAGTAAAAATTTGTTGTTGTTGTTGTTAAGTTCCACCCATTTCCCTCTAGTCACTTCCATCCTCTCGTCTCCTAGCCACCTGACCTCTCAACCACTGAGCCTTTTGCAAAGCTACCTTATCTAATCTCCTAGCTTTGGGACTGAGAGGTTGTATATTTTCCAGTGAGAGAGGGTCAGTTAGCTCTCTCTCTTCCCATTCTTCTTCTGGATGTTCACCTCCCAGTTCTCAGGGCTGTCTTAAGCATATGCAGGGCCAGGGTGCAAAAATCCGCCCAGCGTCCCCCCGCCTTCTGGACAGAGCTGCTGTGGCCGGAGCTCGGTCAGATGCCAGGTGATGGTGACAGGGAGGGGGTTACAAATCAAATCAAATGGCCAGGGACTCTCCCAAGCCGATTTCTTTTTCACCTGCATTGCCCTCCCTGCTCCCTGTTGCCCTCAGTCTCCAGCAAGTCACCTAAAATTTGGGAGGCAGAGAAAGGGAAGGAGGAAAATTAAGGCTGGTGGCTGCTGGGCACCCAAATGGCAAGCCTCTGTGGGCAGCTCCTGAAAGCCCGTCTGGGGACCCGGAGTGCCTGCTCGCTTTGGTCCCATGGCACCGTGGCACATTAAGACTTTGGCGATGACTCCACCATCAGACGCTGGGCAGGAGGGGGGGTTGGGGGGCTGGACGGGCTCTTCCTTGGACTCAACTCTTGGGCCCCAGACTCTCGGCCTGGCGCCCTTGAGAGCCCAGTGCCTGGGTGCCCTGCACCCCTAGTGCCTATGGGTAAGACGGCCTTGCCAGTTCTGCCCAATGATCATCTTCTGAACTACAGTGGTACCTCGGGTTACAGATGCTTCAGGTTACAGACTCCGCTAACCCAGAAATAGTACCTTGGGTTAAGAACTTTGCCTCAGGATGAGAACAGAAATCGTGCTCTGGCGGCACGGCGGCAGCGGGAGGCCCCATTAGCTAAAGTGGTGCTTCAGGTTAAGAACAGCTTCAAGTTAAGAACGGACCTCTGGAACGAATTAAGTTCTTAACCCGAGGTACCATTCTATGTCCCTCAGCAAACCACTGTTCCAGGTCAATACTACTCCCCTGCTCCTGTGGAGTTTCAGGATGCTGACCATGAGCAAGGGGAGGGGGAGGCTCCCAACATTCCTCATCAGAGTAGTGCTCCTCAGCCTGACCTCTGACAGGTGAGGAGGGAGGCCTTCCTGACTCATGCCCCCTAGAAGACCCCAGCTCAGAGTGAGTGGCACAGGTTAGCCTCAAAAGTGAGCCATACATTGCCCCATGGGTGCAACAGTCCTGGGTGTGAGTCTCCAGAATGACTATTCACCTGAAAAGTGCCTCAGGCTCCCACACAGACTTGCCAAGTGACCAAACCAGCCAACCTATTCAGTCAGTTCCCAGCACCAATTGTATTCCACAAAATGGCACAGGCAAATGATAATGACTCCTCTCCCAGTAGAACGTGTCATTTTAGGGGGTGAAACACTCTTTCTTTGGAAATTTATTTAGTGAGGAGTCTTAAAAGTATGTATTTGGATGTGAGAAATTCAAAGCTGCTATTATTTTTGTGACTGGACAACATTTAGCTTTGTAAAACTATGTTTGATTCAAAAGCACACAAAAAAACCCTGCTCTTGGAAAAGTAAAGAATTATAATTTTACCTTCTGAAAATGTCAGGTCATGCTAAATAATAATAATCATAATAAAAGTAATTATAATATAATAGAACTGCAAGTACTTGTCAATCATTTTTAATGATTCCTATGCAACTGAACACACATTTTACTTACCAGTCAAAACTAAATTATATTAATTGAACCAACATATCTTTTGAATTCCCAAGTCACGTTACAACTTTCCAGCACACCTTATTTTTGGAATTTGAAAAAATTAATCACACCTTACTCTACCAGCCGATTATAGATGGGAATAAAACATTCCTACTCTTCCTCACTGATTAATTCCACATTCTTCTGGGTGGGATGCGTGGTGGCTGCAAACTGAAGGATCTGGGAAGGGCTTCCTCATATACACACCCACTCCTCCCCATTCCTGGCTGATATTCACAGAGGAGACCAGGAAGTGGCTATGTGCCCTTCTTCCCATCTCACCACAAAGATGCTCTAGACCAGACTCTTTCTTTTTATGGAGAGCCTCTGTGGAGACCAGGGTACAAGTCCCCACTCATCCATGAAATTCACTGTGCAACGTCGGGCCAGTTGCTGCCTCTCAGCCAAACCTACCTCACAGGGCTGTTGTGTAGCATAAATGAGAAGAGGGAGGACCACATACACTACCTTGAGCTTCTTGAAAGAAAAGGTGGAACCAGGCAGAGGGCCTTCTTGGTAGTGGTGCCCTCCCATCAGATATCAAGGAAATAAACAGCTATCTGACTTTTAGAAGGCATCTGAAGGCAGCCCTGTTTAGGCAAGTTTTTAATGTTTGGTGTTTTATTGCATTTTATATATTTTGTTGGAAGCCGTCCAGAGTGGCTATGGAAACCCAGCCAGATGGGCGGGCGGGGTACAAATAATAAATTATTATTATTATTATTATTATTATTATTATTATTACTACTACTACTATTATTATTATTACCATCATCATCATAGAATTGTAAAGTTGGAAGGGACCATGCAGGCGATCTAGTGCAACCCCCTGCACCACAGAAATTTTTCACCTAAGGTAAGACTCAAACCCAGGACCCTGAGATTAAAAGTCTCATGAATAAGCGGAGGAGCTATATTGGCACAACTCTATCCCCGAAAGCATCTGGTTGGCAACCATGGGGGGAAAGCTGCCAGACCAGATCTAACAGGAATCCACTTTTGTTCTTATGCTCCCACCCATGAATAGGAAGAAAGAGTGCAATTTCCCCAATAAAGCATTTATAGTGGCAGTGAACTGCAATGCCACTAGAGGCAGCCAGGGTAGGCTGCCCAATTAACTTTGCCCTTTGATGAGTCAGCCAGCCCATTGCCTCCAAGACAGAATCTCCTCTTGAAATGGATCTTGGTGGAAGAGGGGGAGAGAGAAGAGGCACTGATTTCAGCTGTCTCTGCCGCACTATCCGTGCCTTTGAGGCTGCCCGACAACATTCGCTGCAATATCGTTCATGGCCCCTTTGCCTTTTGGACTTGGCCTGCTGCTGCAATGTCGTCGGGGAGAGCTGGGCGTGGAAGGAATCGGAGCGGAAGCCCTGTGACTCACACCGAGGCCTGGAGGAAACCAGAGGCATGCTGACGGTGGCAGATTATGCACAGAGCCTTATTAAGGACGTGATTAGAGAGACTGATCTGAAATTAGCAAACTGATTTTTTGTGACGTTCGCCGGCTTTTAATACCAGCTAGCCTGGCAACTTCCCTTCTTTTCTTCTCTTTGCCCCAAATAACCATGCAGATTCGCCCCCCAGGAGACCCCAGAATGGGACTGAAACATATCTCCCACTTTTGCCTCTGAACATCTGATCCTCACTGCTATGAATGGAAGGAGCTTCCAATTTCCGCTCTGCATGCGCTCAGCTGAAGATTTGTGCCACCCCATTTTGTTTTTCAAACTGGTGTTTGATTTGTGCACATTTTTTCCTGCATTCCATTCTTCCCCTAAAGAAGATTTCATTTTATTTGTTGGCTTTCATGCTCGTTCTTTATCATAAGTTCCCAGGGCAGACCAGGACAATATCAATATTGAATATTAACATTAAAAAGTAAGCATATTAACATCAAGTTAAGCCCCCAAACAGATGTGAAGAACTCTGAGGGGGCTTTTCGTGATTTATATGATCAAACAATGTCATGGTTGGCACTAAATATGATTTTTCCGTGCGATATTTATGTATTTTGTATCTATACGAACCTTGCATCCCACCATGGAATATATTTTACACTGTTTTATCTTGTGCTGTTATTCTCTTTGCTTTTATTATTGTTTTTATGACGGATCTTAGCTCGTCGTTTCATTTGAGCTCCTTGGAGAAAAATGGTGGGATATAAATGCAGTCAGACACGGCTCTACCATTAGGCAGACTGAGGTGGCAGTCTCAGGTGGCAGAAGACCTCAAGGCAGCAGCCCCATGTGCACCTTGCCTGTTATGCCATCTCTGTCTCAAGAAGCAATGCCAACATCAGTGCCCGTTTCAGCTGAAATCGTGTGAGATCTTGTGGAGCCACAAGGTATTGCACTATTTCGGTGAGAACTTGCTCCAATCAGGTGAAATCTCACATGAAATTGGCACTGATGCCAGCGCCATTTCTCTCTCAGTGGTGGAGATGGCAGGACAAGCATAGAATGGTAGAATTGTAGAATTGGAAGGGACCCCAAGAGTCATCTGGTCCAACCCCCTGCAATGCAGGAATCTCAACTCAAGCATCATCATCGTCATCATCATACATTATTTATACCCTGCCCATCTGGCTGGGTTTCCCCAGCCACTCTGGGTGGCTTTCATTTTTTTAAAAATATAATATTTATTGAGGTTTCCAATTATAAACACACAAACAAAAACAGACATGAAAACATACACAAACAAACAGGTATAATTCCAATCCCTTTCTTTCTTAAACCTTATTTCCCCGACCTCCTCGCACCTCCCCCTTCTGTATCATAATTTCATTTTTGTCCGCTCAACAAGTACTTATTTAAAATCTCATATCTATTTAGTCTAAAAAACCCCCCCAGTTTTAAGTTAATTTTAAACCTTTTTCCTAAAGTCGACCCAAATCTCCCTTCCGCGATTTTCCCACCTTCCACACTCTGGGCGGCTTTCAACAGAATATACAATACAATATTATACAATAACCTATTAAATACAATACAATAACCTATTAAGCATTAATAGGTTAACAGGGCTGCCTTCAGATGTCTTCTAAAAGTCTGGTAGTTGTTCTTCTCTTTGACATCTAATGGGAGGGCGTTCCACAGGGCGGGCGCCACTACCACGAAGGCCCTCTGCCTGATTCCCTGTAACTTGGCTTCTCGCAGTGAGGGAACCACCAGAAGGCCCTCGGTGCTGGACCTCAGTGTCTGGGTAGAACAATGGGGGTGGAGATGCTCCTTCAGATATACTGGACTGAGGCCATTTAGGGCTTTAAAAGTCAGGACCAGCACTTTGAATTGTGCTCGGAAACGTAGTCTTTAGTCTTTTCTTTCTTGTAATGGTGTGTGTGTGTGTGTGTGTGTGTGTGTGTGTGTGAGAAGTGGTGACTCACCCCCCTGCGGCGGCGATTCCAGGGTCCCCTCTTAAAGGGGTTACATAAATGGATGTCACTGGCCATACACTGAAAGGTTGTCAGTGAACTACCCTGGGTGCGGGGATATGGGCTCGGCTGCCTGCCTACACTTACGTTGCGCAGAGCACCCCCATATCGCATTTATCCTGATGTGCCCCAGTTCCCCAGCTGGGGGGCTGGGAGGGATACATGCCCAAGGCCTAAGCCAAGGTCTTCCTACATTGGGAAGTTTAATAAAGTTGTGGCCTAATTTTAATTTTGTAACATTGTCAGAGTCTTTATTTCCTTTTCCACATTCCCTGGGGGCTGGGGCTTTTGCGCCCGATCACGCAATAAATAGCAAATCAACAAATGTTCCACAAAAAGTGGACCTTGCCTAACTTCTGACTCCTCAATAAGCAGGCCATCTGGAAAAACCCTTCAGGAAGAAATACAACACACACACACACACACTCCACACAGACACCAGCACGTCATCTCTCGCCCTGTGCTTGCACACTCATGTTCACACATTGTAAAGGCATCATTTTTTTGTGTTGTTGTTTTGCTAGCTCTTTCCTTTCCGTCTCTCCACTTCTTTGATGCTCCTGAGGATTTGAAAGCATATGCCGTTTCCAGACCCCAGCCACCAAGAAACAGTAGGATCACGAAGAGCCCGATTCATGTCTCCACTGCCTAATCAATCTTGAAGTTAATTTAGCACTTGCACTATAAGTCTATAACCTTCTTATAGGCATGTTGAGTAATGAAAGGATGAAGCTTCGGCTGGCGTGCAATGAGGGCTTTGTGCCAGATGTTAGCAGTAACAAGTGCAGGCAGTCTACAGTGATATCCGTGGTGTAAAGAATATTATCAAAGGGGATAGCTGTCAAATCTAATGAAGTCAGGTTATGCAGATTTTTTTTTTTAAAAAAAGAAATATACAGGTAAGTAGAACAGAGGGTTTTGTGTGTGCGTCGTTGCCGCGGCTCAGAATTAATTAGCCGGAATTAGTATGGCACAATGAGACTCCCCCCAAAGTCATTGTTAATGCAGGCTCTGTCAAATTACCAGAGCCACGGCCAACATTTTCACAAACAAGGCTCTACTAGAATCAAGACAATTAAAAACGAGTCAACAAATCCATAGAGCGTAATGATAGATCACACTGAAAGCAATCATGGAACCTCCAAATCCAGAGGCGGGATACCTGCAATATAGATCTAGTCACCTTTGCACACTGCTTGTATATGTCCAGACATCAGTAGCTGCTGGAAACATCAATCTGGTTCAGATAGTGTGCAAATCCTCCTCCTCATGATCATGATCAGAATCATCATTCCCATTAAAATATTGGAGTGAGCTGAGGGCATCCTGATTTTATGGGCATTGCCATTCAAGTAGTTTCTGTGCACTGCAACATGCAATTGATTATACAGGACATGGCTTACTTGTCTTCCCCCCAAAAAATATTCAAGTTAGAACCCCTGGATGGGGGGATGATGGGTTCCACACATTTGGGATGGAGAAGGTGCCAGCTGCCACCTGATAGGAGCAAGGAAGCCCCCCCTCCATGAAACTGCCACATTCAATCACCCCCAAACACCAGGAATCCTTCTCAAAAGACTATGGAATTTACAGGGTTTGTGTGAGTGTGGAAGCTGCTTCAGTTGGGGAAATGAACTTCCCTCTGCCATTAGCCAGGCCACACCTACTGGTATGCCTTCTCTTACTTACAACCCATCATAGGAGCATCACTGCCTGTCAGCTCCCCCCCCCCCCGCCGCCCCTGATCTTAAATTTGCCCATTGTAGAAATCAGCAGCAAAGAGAACTGGGATAAAGGCAAATTTAGCTTGCTCTGCCTGCCATTGGCTTCTGTGCTGTCTGTCATTGGCTCAGGCCCCATTTGATGTTAGCCTCCCTGCCAATAGCAGTCCCGTGGGCACCAACAACTCTTGAGTTCATCATCATCATCATCATCATCATCATCATCATCTATTATTTATACCCCGTCCATCTGGCTGGGTTTCCCCAGCCACTCTGGGCAGCTCCCAACAGTATATTAAAAACACAATAAAACATCAAACAATAAAAACTTCCTCAAACAGTTACAGGCAGGTAGCTGTGTTGGTCTGCCATAGTTGAAACAAAATAAAAAATTTCCTTCCAGTAGCACCTTAGAGACCAACTAAGTTTGTTATTGGTATAAGCTTTCGTGTGCTCATACCAATAACAATCTTAGTTGGTCTCTAAGGTGCTACAGGAAGGAATTTTTTTATTTTGTTCCCCAAACAGAGCTGCCTTCAGATGTCTTCTAAAAGTCAAATAGTTGTTTATCTCCTTGACATCTGATGGGAGGGCCTTCTACAGGCCGGGTGCCACCACCAAGAAAGCCCTCTGCTTGGTTCCCTATAACCTCACTTCTTGCAGTGAGGGAACCACCAGAAGGCCCTCAGAGCTGGACCTCAGTGTCTGGGCTGAACGATGAGAGTGGAGACGCTCCTTCAGGTATTCTGGGCAGAGGCCATTTAGGGCTTTCAAGGTCAGCACCAACACTTGTGCTCGGAAATGTACTAGGAGACAATTAGGTCTTTTAGGACCAGTGTTATATGGTCTTGGTGACCACTCCCAGTAACAGTCTAGCTGCTGCATTCTAGATTACAGTGGTACCTCTGGATGCGAACGGGATTCGTTCCGGAGCCCTGTTTGCATCCTGAAGCAAACACAACCTGTGTCTTTGTGTGCATGGGTCACGATTCGCTGCTTCTGTGCGTGCATGTGACATCATTTTGAGCATCCGCACATGCCCGAGTGGCGAAGTAACGTGCTCTGTTACTTCCGGGTCACTGCAAAGCATAACCCAAAAATGCCCAACCTGAAGCATATTCAACCCGAGGTATGACCTCAGGTTGAATATGCTTCAGGTTGAGAGCTTTCGGGTTACTCTCCACGGCAACCCGGAAGTAATGGAGCACGTTACTTCCTGGTTTCGCCGCTCGTGCATGTGCAGATGCTCACAATAACATCACGTGCATGCGTGGAAGCAGCAAAACGCGACCCGTGCACGTGCAGACGCGTCATCGCATCTTACTTTCCATTCAGGATGGAACGGAACGGATCCCGTTCGCATCCTGAGGTACCACTGTAGTTGTAGTTTCCAGGTCACCCTCAATGGTAGCCCACGTAGCCTTAACTTAAACCTGGGTCTCCCTAGTCCTCATCTGCCCCTCTCTTGCATGCATCACATCCATTCAGCAAATAGCTGCTGTGACATCAAGAGCCAAAGTTACCCAATCTTCTCCTTTCACCCATTGCCCAATTTGCACTTTCGGAGATCCTGAGCTCACACAGGCGCATGCTGAACCTTGCATGATTAACCTCCCCACCTGGTGGGCAGCTAGCTAGTAAACATTAATGGTCTTTCATTGAGGTCCTCAGTGCATCAATCATTTCCACTCTCCTGGACGTGGATGTCAAAAGCTCAGTGTCCATAAGCAATTAATAGCCTTGGTGCAGAAGAAAGGCAGGTGCTTTTGGCTGATCTCCAATGGTTGAGCTGGCTGGTCGTTCTCCACAGGAATAACTCAACATTTTGGACAGGAAGCTGAGGGAAGGCACAGTTGCAGCTGGGAGGGGGGAGATTTCTCTGCACCAACCTGCCAGCTTATCTGTTTCCATATTTCAAATGCTGGTGTGCATTAGAGCATAACTGAAGTAGCTCCCATCTTTTAATGCTTTGCACATAGAATCATAGAATTATAGTGTTGGCAGGAACCATGAGAGTCATCTAGTCCAGCCTCCTGCAATGCAGGAATCTTTCGCCCGAAACAGGGCTTGAACCCATGACCATGACATTAAGATTCTTATGTTCTACCAACTCAGCACTACCACCTCCAAACCTCTGAGCAGGGGTGTGTGAATCTGTCGATTTTAGTCTCTTTCAGTTTTTCCTTCTCTTTTTTCAGACTTAAATTCAGTTTTCCACACTCCCAAGGCAGTTGATGATGATGATTACTATTTTAAAAAATGAATCATCCCGAAAATTCATCTCCCAATTTATAATGTTTTGGTGCAATTTCAACCAATATGCACATGCCTGCTATGCAATTCCCTCTAAACGTTCAATTTTGTATGGTCTTTCCCCAAATATATGCATTTCTCTGTATGCCCACATTTAGCTTTTGTATTTTTTATTTTTTGGTACACATTACCTGGCTGGAGAAGTGCACTGCAAAATTCAGAGAAGTGTGAATTTTCAAAGACGGGTGCATTTCAGTTTGCATATTGTACATCGTACATTTGGTTTTGGGAGTTGTCCTTTGGGACAAAAATCTTTGGGGTCCAGCGCTGGAGATTTTTGGGGAAGTTTATCAAGGTGTTAGGTTTTCTGAACAATTATAATTGAGGGTTAATAGTGTGATAGCCAGTAGGTGGCAGCGGTAGGAACCCTCTGATGGCTTTGCAACACCATTACATTCCTAAAAGAAGAACTCTCTGAGGTCCTTGCCAGCTATCTTTTGCCTTGTCTTGGATCTGGCCTCCCCTGCCTTGACTGAATGACTGGATTTCATCTTACCCCTGGACTTGATGTGGACCATGAGACTTGCCTTGTCCCTACTGTTTGAGACCTACTCCCCAACAAGATGCTCCCTGTTTTCAACCCAGCATCCCCTGGGACCCCACTTGAGTAGAAGACACCATTTCACTGAAATCTTCTTGTTCTCTTAATATCAAAGAAACAATGAACTTTGTAAACGATGCAACCAAGAGGAGACCAGAGGGTGCAACGGAAAAGATCTTGAATAACAATTGAAATGGTTGCTGGCCCAATCCTTGACCATTGCTTCCCAGAATTGCTTTCGTTAGAGCAGCAACACCACACATGCACATTTATAGCACATGGCTTCTCACAAAGAATCCTGGGAATCATAGAATTGCGGACAGGAATCACAGCTTAAAGAATCCCTGACAGATGGCCATCCAACCTCTGCTTAGAAACCTCCAACCAAGGATAATCCATCACCTTCCGAGTAGTCAATTTTACTTTCAAATAGCTCTTACTGTCAGAAAGTTCTTTCCAATGTTTAGTTGAACCTTGTCATTTGAATCCATTGGTTTGAGTCCTTCCCTCTGCAGTGGAGGAAAACAAACTTGCTTCAGATTCCATGTGTTATCCCTTCAGGTATTTTCTTAGATGACTATCACGACACCACTTGGCCTCCTCTTATCCAGGCTGAAAATACCCGGCTCCCTCAACCATTCCTCATGAGGCTTTGTTTCCAAGATGTAGTTGGGAGCTGTAGTTTATTAAGTAGGCTGCGCATTGCTGCTATGTGAGGGGAAAGTCATGAACTTTCAGTGTGTGTTGGGTGTGCTTGAAAAGTATGCTGTGGATCTGCTCTTTGCTTCAAAAACTAGCAGGATATTTGGGTTCCTCATCGCTTTCATATTCTGACAGACGGAGAAAAGGCAAGGGGAAAGAAAGAGAAAGGCCAGCTCTAGCATTTAAGGTAAGAGTTGGAGAGTTTCTCCAGCAAATTCCTCTCTATGTGCAAAAAAAGAAGTCGCTTTCTGGAACAAAAGTTATCCCCAGACTTTTGTGCAGAACAGGTGTTGTTATGCACTAATTATGCAAACCGGGAGCAAAAAAAACCCCACAAATGAACAAGCCCGTCAGCACAATTGACAATTAAGCCCACCTGTGCACCTTTCCAGTTAGTAGGAGTTGGAGCGACTTGCAGTTTGGCAGACAAAGGGAGGGGGAGGGGGCGTTCATGGCAACTATTTTGTCATTTCACAGATGGAACTTGGTGCATCTTTGTAAAATCCTCCAGTTGTCATCCCACTCTGTGAGACCCATTCCTCGCACCATGGCATGTTTCTGAAGACTCTCCCCTACATGGAATGGGGAACCAGTAGCCCAACAGGGGGCAGTGTAGAGGGTGGCAGCTGAGTTGCTGCTGCTTATTGCCAGGGAAAGTTGGTTGACACTGTTGGACTCCAGCACCCATCAGCCTGATCCACCATGGGCAATGGTCAGATGATAGGCTTTGTAGTCCAAGAACTTCTGGTGGGCCAGTGATGCTCACTTGACCTTGCAACAGCTGAATTGCAGCTGTTGATAAGGAAGGATAGTTGAAGGGGTGAGGTGGTGAGGTCAACACTGTGAAGATGCTCTGGTGGAGCCAAACTAGTGCTATTGCACAGCACAACCTCCCCATCATCTCTCCTTCAGAGAATCAGAGACTCAGCTGTTGCAAGGTCAAGTAATAACCACTGCCCCACTACTGCTGTAGCCCTCCAAGATGTTGTTGGTCTACAATGCTCATCATCCCGGTCATTGGCCATGTTGGCTGGAGCTGATGAGAGCAGGAGTCCAAAAGCTGCCAGAGGGGACCAGCTTCCCCATTCTTGATGCATGCTACTATTTATTTACATTGCAACAGACTGTCCTCAATCAAGGAATGGCTGAGGGAGCTGGGTATGTTTAGGCTGGCAAAGAAGGGATGGAGAGCAGATGTGATAGCCATCTTCAAATATCTTAAGGGCTGTCACATGGAAGATGGAGCAAGCTTGTTTTCTCCTGCTCTGGAGAGTAGGACTCGTACCGATGGCTTCAAGTTACAAGAAAGGAGATTCCGACTCAACATCAGGAAGAACTTTCTGACAGTAAGAGATGTAAGGGGATCCTTGGAAGGTGGTGGACTCTGCTTCCTTGGAGGTTTTAAAGCAGAGGTTAGATGGACATCTGTCACAGATGCTTTAGCTGAGATTCCTGCATTGCAGGGGGTTGGGCTTGAAGTCCCTTCCAATCTACAATTCTACTATTCAAAGGAAAATGAGGTACAGTGGTACCTCGGGTTAAGAACTTAATTTGTTCTGGAGGTCCGTTCTTAACCTAAAACTGTTCTTAACCTGAAGCACCACTTTAGCTAATGGGGCCTCCTGCTGCCGCTGTGCCACTGCTGCACAATTTCTGTTCTTATCCTGAAGCAAAGTTCTTAACCCAAGGTACTATTTCTGGGTTAGCAGAGTCTGTAACCTGAAGCGTCTGTAACCCAACATACCACTGTAATTTGTTAAAGATGCACCAGAAAAAAGCTACCTGTTTATAATATAGGACCAAAACAGTCACCAGCAGTTTCAGTGTGTGAGAATGACTCCATGCAACTTTGGTTTGCCTGCGTCAGGGCTAGGGAAGCACAAGGGCCACACTCCCTTGAGGGCAATCCTCTGGGGGGCCTTATGCCAAAGCAAGTGGGGCAACACATGTGACTTCCCTTTGTACTTTTAGCTAAATTCTAGTTGTGCAAACACCAGAGGTGGTATTCAAATACTGTTTCACTCAGAGTAGACCTGCTGAATTCATGGACCTAACTGAGTCACGTGCATTGTTTTCTCTGGGCCTACCCTGAGTAAAATTTAGTTGAGTACCACCCCAGAGGTTTAATCACAAACCCCTCCATCTAGGCAAGCGAGACGCATTGCAGTTGAAGGACATGGTCTAGCCATGCAAAAGCACTTGAGGAGGACATGGAGCAGGACCACTTAGTGGTCGACCGCGGGGAGGGGTATCATCTAGGCAAAGTCCTAAGGGCCAAGTGGAGAGGTTTTGAAGGCCTCATTCAGCCCCTGCTCCTGAGATTCCTTGCCCCATCCTTTGTGAATGCTGGCATCACCCTGCACTCAAAAACCTAATCTAAAAAATTAAGAAGTCCTGCTGGATCAGACCCGGTCCACCTCTGGAATTTGAGATCAGGTATGACTGGGCAGCCTACAATCACTCATCTTTGGAGTCCTGTTTTTTTGTTCCAGAGGTTCCTTAGATCCCTAGTTGGCTAACTCTGAAAACTCCCAAACCTAATGCTATTCTATTTATACCAATATATATTTCAAAATAATGAACAGATGGAAAATTTTCAGTTTGACCACACACATCTCCATAATTCTTCAGTCCAAGTATAATGAGCAGGGTCGTTTTTTGAGCAACAGTCTTTGCCATGTCCTTTCTATTTCCCTCTCATTTATTTTCATTTGCTCTTAATGTCAATTCTAGATTTTTCTCCTTTAAGTGTTAATGAAAAATAATAATAACCAAGCCAGGAAGTGTTGATCTCCACCCCCACCCCCCAAATAACCCCACCCACAACACTTAGAGAGTACAGCTATCCAACTCCTGGCAATAATTTAAATATTTTAGAAGAAAGATTAGGCCAACTTCCCAGTCTGATAGAAAATGTGACAGGCTGGTTCTTCTTCCTTGATATATGGGATTCATTAAATAATTTGAATTAAATATGAAATTGTTCATTGCTATTATTATTTTCTCTCTTAACTCTACATTGGGGGGGAGAGATCGCAATGTATGAAAACTCTGGACGTATATCACAAAAATAAATGAAATAAACCTTCTTGGAGCCAAATTCTAAACATGCTCACTCTTGAGTAAGCCCCATGGAGTTTAAAGCACCTAATTCCCAAGACTGGACAGATTTGGTCCCCCCCCCCCAGGCTGTTGGTCTACAGCAGACATGGGGAACCTGTTCTCTGCCTGTGGACAACCTTTTGGGAGCTACATGCCATAGAGCAGTGATGGCCAAACTTGGCCCTCCAGCTGTTTTGGGACTACAATTCCCATCATCCCTGACCACTGGTCCTGTTAGCTAGGGATGATGGGAGTTGTAGTCCCAAAACAGCTGGAGGGCCAAGTTTGGCCATCACTGGCATAGAGGGTAAGGGCAGAGGCAAAAGTGAGTAGATCAATGGAGGTGGATGGCTCTTACCTTTCTAGATAAGGCTACATTCTGGCCACACAAAGGTCAGAAGTTTCTACAAATACACTCTTGTCAGGCTTCAGGGAATCGGCTTCCTCCCCCGTGGCAGTAAATAAGCAGATCAAACAAGAGGAAATTCTTACCAGTTAGTTTCTTTCATAAACACAGCAAGGGACAAAAGAAAGTGTCTCCCTAGAATGGTGGTGCTCCCAATTAAGGCTCACACACCCCTCTGTCCCTATTAATATAGGTCACTCCTACATCTTGTAATCTGAGATTGTACTCACTGTTCTAACACTCTTTGAGCTCTCTGTGTCTTTGGAGAAGGGAGGTGGATGCTGTCCAGAGAATGTGAATCTGTTGCCCCTCTCTCTTCTAGTGTTTCTTCTGCTAGCTGTTCCCCATCCAGTATTTCCCAGCTTCTGCCTTCTGAACTGTGCCCCTCTGCAAGCCACTTTTCTAAATCTATATTATCCTCCTGCTCCTGGGAAGATTCAGAATGGGGGCAGTGCGGTGGCCCCCACCATTCCTTCTCAGTGCCGTCTGACTCAGCACAGTCCCTGTCATTTCTCCTCATCTCCCTGTCTACAACACTCCAGGTGGGCATTGAGCAGGATAATGAAAGCATAGCCTTGAGAAGTCCAGAGGGCCAAATGGAGAGGTTCAGGGGGCCACATTGGCTCCACTGCAAAGTCTGAGATTCCAGAAGAAGAAGAAGGAGGAGGAGGAGGAGGAGGAGGAGGAGGAGATCAAATCTATCCATTCTGAAGGAAATCAGCCCTGAATGCTCACTAGAAGGACAGATCCTGAAGCTGAGGCTCCAATACTCTGGCCATCTCATGAGAAGAGAAGACTCCCTGGAAAAGACTCTGATGATGGGAAAGATGGAGGGCACAAGGAGAAGGGGACAGAGGACGAGATGGTTGGACAATGTTCTCGAAGCTACCTGCATGAGTTTGACCAAACTGCAGGAGGCAGTGGAAGACAGGAGTTTCTGATGTGCTCTGGTCCATGGGGTCACAAAGAGTCAGACACGACTAAACAACTAAACAACAATATGCCACCCATGTGACTTGTGTTACAAACACAATAAAGCATCAACCATTAAAATCTGCCTTCAGATAGGTCAGCTAGTTGTTTATCTGCTTGACATCTGATGGGAGGGCATTCCACAGGGTGGGCGCCACTACCGAGAAGGCCCTCTGTCTAGTTCCCTGTAACCTCGCTTCTCACAGTGAGGGAACTGCTAGAAGGCCCTCGGAGCTGCACCTCAGTGTCTGGGCTGAACGATGGAAGTGGAGATGCTCGTTCAGGTATAAAAGGGTGGAAAGCATATATTTGTGTTTGCATATAAACTGTGAATCTATACACATTAAATCACGCATTAAAACTCTCTCAGGCTGGCGGTAAATTGACACCTTTTCATGTCTAGCATTCCCATGGAGTGCTTCAGGGACTGCTTTTCCGATCCAGCTCACGAGTATAATTAACAATGTAATAAAACTGACTTAAGGGCTTTTAAATGCTCCTCTAAAACATATTTGTGTGGTGCCAAAGTCAAGAGCCGCAAAACAAGAGAGTATTTTGCAAAGGCTGAGGGTGGATGGATGGGCTTTCATTCTGAATGCCGTAACATGGGAGCATGGCAAATCCCCCTCTTCTTGCTTGGCTCCTCACGTTCTTGAATCAGAGGACAGGGAATGTTAGGGTAGCTAATCACAGGGCTGTCATCCAATCAGATATTTTGGGCTGATTCAAGATGCAATCGTATGCATGCTCACATGGGAATAACCCTAGGAACACAGAAAGATGATCATTGGAAGTCCATCTAGCTCAGGATTCACTGGCCAAGACTCTCCAGTGTTTCTTCTTTCCCTCAGCCGTACCTTGAGATGCTGGCGACCTTCTGCATGGAATTCAGTTGCTAGACCATTGACCTATCACTTTACTTCTGAGTAGACATGTATAGGATTGCACCCTAAGCCTTTGCCTCTTAGCCAATAAATACCTCAAAAGGAGATATATTTACCTATCGTCAAAATCTCAGTAGGTCCAGCTGAGGTCCAGCTCTGAGGGCCTTCTGGCGGTTCCCTCACTGCAAGGAGTGAGGTTCCAGGGAACCAGGCACAGGGCCTTCTCGGTAGTGGTGTCCGCCCTGTAGAATGCCCTCCCATCAGATGTCAAGGAAATAAACAACTATCTGACTTTTAGAAGACATCTGAAGGCAGCCCTTTTTAGGGAGGTTTTTAATGCTTGATGTCTTACCATGTTTTTAATATTCTATTGTGGTGTCTTGTTTCAGATACATCCGATATTGTCCTGTAATTAGACTTAACTGTCAAAGGCCGGGATAAAGAGGTGCATTTCAGCTGGTGCAAAAATTGATTGGGCCAAGTTGTTCACCAGGGCAAGACAAATTGGGCATATAATCCTGGCCCAATTGCTCTGGCTGCTGATCAGTTTCTAGGTCCAATTCCAGGGTAAGGACACCAACACCTTACGGACCACCTCTCCTCATACAAACTGACCAGCTTCATTAATGTGTAACCCCAAGATTCCAGATACCCCCCAAAAAAACTGATGCCAAAGTTTTTTGCTAGTTTTGCGCTGCCTCCCCAAACCGAGAGATAGGGAAAGTAAATTGAGGCAACAAGTTAATGCAAAAAGATCCAACCTTGTCACCTTGACTCGAAACAGGTGCCAAGGTTTTGTGCGAGTTTTGTGCTGTTTTGTGCTGCAAACCCCACATTTTGTGCCACCCCGCAAACAGAGTAATTCACACTCATAACAGGCACAAGTAAAGGGCCGCAAACTCAACCTTTATCTGGTGGAAATAGGTATGCACTACCATACCTTCCAACATGCCTCTGATGAGAATAGGGACATTCTAAGGAAAAGCAGGATATTTCAGGATCGTATCAGAAACTGGGAAAGCTTCTGAAAATCCAGAATTGTACCTGGAAAACAGGGACACACGGAGGGTATGCTGGGTATGTGTTGTTGTCCTTTTAAACTGTACAGTGGTACCTTGGGTTACAAACTTAATTCGTTCTGGAGGTCTGTTCGTAACCCGAAACCATTCTTAACCTGAGGTGCGCTTTCACTAATGGGGGCCACGCCACCGCCGTGCGATTTCTAATCTCATCCTGGGTAACGTTCACTACCAGGAACATCTACTTCCAGGTTAGCAGAGCTCATGACCCGAAGCATTCGTAAGGAGGACGGTATGTAACCTGAGGTTCCACTGTATAGGTAGATAGATAACTTTGAAAGCATCAAAGAGGATAAGCCTTCTTGCCATATAAATAAAATGCCTGTACAGTAGTACCACCATATAAGTCCATCCCATCCAGCGTCCATTTTGGCAGACATCTGCAGCAAACCCCGAAGTACTGGAATGGGTTACTTCCGGGTTTGCCACTTGTGCATGCGCAAAAGTGCTAAATCACACTTCACACATGCGCAGAAACACAAACTGCTCTGCATGCATGCGCAGAGCGGCACTTTGTCGAGCGTCCTTTTCATTGAGCGTCCAGGGCTCCGGAACGGATCCCAGACACCAAACAAGGTAAAGGTAAAGGTAAAGGTACCCCTGCCCATACGGGCCAGTCTTGACAGACTCTAGGGTTGTGCGCCCATCTCACTCTATAGGCCGGGGGCCAGCGCTGTCCGCAGACACTTCCGGGTCACGTGGCCAGCGTGACAAGCTGCATCTGGTGAGCCAGCGCAGCACACGGAACGCCGTTTACCTTCCCGCTGGTAAGCGGTCCCTATTTATCTACTTGCACCCGGGGGTGCTTTCAAACTGCTAGGTTGGCAGGCGCTGGGACCGAACGACGGGAGCGCACCCCGCTGTGGGGATTTGAACCGCCGACCATGCGATCGGCAAGTCCTAGGCACTGAGGTTTTACCCACAGCGCCACCCGTGTCCCACCAAACAAGGTACCACTGTATTATTAAACAGAACACATACACACACAGAGAATATAAGGATTTTATACATGCAATTGTTTTAACTTTTTATATGAGTAACTGCTTAAGATTTATATATAGATATATATTGGAAATTACTTTGGGATGCCTCATGGGAAGTGATTTATAAATGGAACAAACAAACAAACAAATCACTTCTACCTTGAAAGTTAACCGACTGAGATCTTTATCACCATGTTCAATGGAAGCAACAAACTGGGAGCGGAATCCAGTGAGTAAACATTCTACCTGTGTTCTGGACAAGGTAATAAAAATGCAGGTATTTTAGCCTGGAGACCCATCTCACACCATCGGCTGACAGGAGAACCTTCTGTGGAACTGGTAACAAAATTTCCTGCTCCACAACTTGTAACCTCTCCATGCTTTATTGGCAAGTTAATTATTTGACTCATCCGGCCCTATTAAAGAGCAGGCACCGATTAATTTGCATGAAGCCTGCCTGCCTCTTTCCCTCAGTGGCTATCACTGACAGGATTGTAAACAGTAGTGAGGAATCCCCGAAGACTGTCCCATGGCAGGTGAAGAGTTTGATCCGGGTGCCACCCCACAGGCAATGCACCTGCCAAGATCTCCTTTGGTGCCCACAGAAGTCTCAGTCAATCTCCCACAACACGTGATAGCTCTCATTGCTCTGTTCCTATTTGCATTGGCTCAGCATTGGCCTTCCCTGTACTGAATGTTGTTGTTGTTGTTGTCATTTAGTCGTGTCTGACTCTTCGTGACCCCATGGACCAGAGCATACCAGGCACTCCTGTCTTCCACTGCCTCCCGCAGTTTGGTCAAACTCATGCTGGTAGCTTCGCAAACACTATCCAACCATCTCGTCCTCTGTCGTCCCCTTCTCTTTGTGCCCTCCATCTTTTCCAACATCAAGGTCTTTTCCAGGAAGTCTTTTCTCCTCATGAAGTGGCCAAAGCATTGGAGCCTCAGCTTCAGGATCTGTCCTTCCAGTGAGCACTCAGGGCTGATTTCCCTCAGAATGGATGGGTTTGATCTTCTTGCAGTCCATGGGACTCAAGAGTCTGCTCCAGCACCATAATTCAAATTCAATCAAAATAAACTCTTAAACTGGTGCACATTTGATTAGATGCCAGGTCCGGACACCCTTCCATCTGTTGAGGAGAGGTGGAAAGAGCACCTCTCTTTGGGTAATATAATTTCCTCCCCACACACTGATGGGGGGGGGGTCTGGTTAAAAGTGTATTATTGTCAGTTTGCATTCTTAGCACAGAAAGTATTGATCTGATGTATAGAGATCTTAACCATCCAGGGGTCCTTTACCTAGTGAATATAATTCAAGGCAGCAGGAGATAGTGGTCGCACAGGTTTCATTCCACAACCCCAATTTAGGTTTATTTATTTTTTAAGTGCATAAAAGCAGTACACATAAATTCTCACTGGACCAAAATACACTTGAAAAGTTCATGCATGTAGATTCACTGTAAATAACATTTGTCAGTGGAAACGAGGAACCCTAGCATAAATGCATGTGACTTACGGGGCACATTTTTATGTCTGCTGCAAGGCCATAAATGCTGTGCTTCTCTCACGTAGCTCTGTTAATGCGGATGTTATGGCTGGCTGCATCTAATGGTCTGCAGGGGGCCATTAAGATTCCTTCTGAAAAGGTTGCTGTTGCACGTCAGAACTAAAGGTTTGGCAAATTCAGAGTGGCAGAACTTCATTTATGTAAAGCTCTTATGAAAGGTTAGATGCCTTAGACTAAGGATGGGGAGGAAATTCATTTCAGTTCACATTTAAAGGTAAATCTACCAAATTTGCAGCTTCCGAAACAATACATGAACCGAAACACAGCCATCTTTCGAAATTCGCACTTCTCCAAATTTCGCCATGCCATTCTCCAGTCAAGTCATGTTTCCCAAACTGGATGCACTAAGGCAGAGTGTGCATCAAGAATACATTAGTGAAATATGCAAAAAATGTATTATATTAGGGGAAATTGCTTGCAGGAATGTGCACATTAGGTGATTGATTGTTCAAGAATGCTAGTCAATTTTCACGAGTGTTTTTTGTTTAAAAAAATGGGGCAGAAATGTGGAAAATCAGATTTAAGATTGGGGGGGGGGGAGAGAGAGAAACTAAGAGAACTGAAATTAACAGGTTCAGCCATTCTTGCCCTAGAATGTCTTTGATCCTGAATATCAAGGAAGCTGTTCTCCCAATGACTAGAATGTAGTCAAAACTACTCAGTGGCTTTGGGGCAACCCAGCCAGATGGGCAGGGTATAAATTGCTAAATTATTTAGAAATTATTATTATTGTTACTCAGGATTTGGGTGTTGTTTTGCAGACATTTTCAGCTGGATATATATAAAACTACACACACACACAGTGAGAGAGAGAGAGAGAGAGAGAGAGAGAGAGAGAGAGAGAGAGTCTTGAAAATATTGGGTCCAGACTTATAGCCCAGGCTTGACCCAAAGTGAGCATGTCTTGAGTCTGGTCCACATCAGAAACCCTCTGTGGCCATTGCACACTGATTTGGCACCTTGGTACCTTGTGTTCCTGCACCATGTCCTAGGCTGTACGCCAACCAGGACACTGTGCTAGGCAGTGCCATCTTAAGCATATCCGGTGCCGTGGTGCAAGGATCCCTCCGGCGCTCCCCCCCCGGCAACTCCAAAACAAGGGAGGGGGCAGTGGAAAATGTCCTCTGCCCCGCCCCCCATTGCCCCTATCCCCCGCATGGTGGTGGTGATCAAGCAGGAAAACATGCTGGCGGACATGCTCTCCAGTGTTGAGCACCGGGGAAGGCAGCCCAGGAAGGCTGCACACTGCCTTTCACGAGGAAAGGCAGTCTTGGTTGACCACAAACTTGACATGAGCCAACAGTGTGACGCGGCAGCTAAAAAAGCCAATGCAATTCTGGGCTGCATCAATAGGAGTATAGCATCTAGATCAAGGGAAGTAATAGTGCCACTGTATACTGCTCTGGTCAGACCTCTACTGTGTCCAGTTCTGGGCACCATAGTTCAAGAAGGACACTGACAAACTGGAACGTGTCCAGAGGAGGGCAACCAAAATGGTCAAAGGCCTGGAAACGATGCCTTATGAGGAACGGCTAAGGGAGCTGGGCATGTTTAGCCTGGTGAAGAGGAGGGCCATCGAGTCCAACCCCCTGCCAAGCAGGAAACACCATCAGAGCACTCCTGACATATGGTTGTCAAGCCTCTGCTTAAAGACCTCCAAAGAAGGAGACTCCACCACACTCCTTGGCAGCAAATTCCACTGTCGAACAGCTCTTACTGTCAGGAAGTTCTTCCTAATGTTTAGGTGGAATCTTCTTTCTTTTATATATTTGAACATGGCTATCATATCACCCCTTAACCTCCTCTTCTCCAGGCTAAACATGGCCAGCTCCCTTAGCCGTTCCTCATAAGGCATCGTTTCCAGGCCTTTGACCATTTTGGTTGCCCTCCTCTGGACACATTCCAGTTTGTCAGTGTTCTTCTTGAACTGTGGTGCCCAGAACTGGACACAGTACTCCAGGTGAGGTCTGACCAGGTTACTTCCAGGTTTCGCTGCTTGCACATGTGCAGAAGTGCAAAATGACAACACGCGCATGCACAGAAGTGACAAATCGCAACCCGTGCATGCGCACATGCGCCACTGCGGGTTGCACTCTTTTTATGTTGCAAACAGGCCTCCGGAACAGATCCCGTTCGCAACCAGAGGTACCACTGTATCCCCGGCCAGTGGAGGCTGGTCTCACTGGTAGGATGGAAAGTAGGGAGGTCAGCAGTTGGTGGATTCGAAGCCAATGGCTGGTTGAGCTAGAGCCAATGAGAGGCTGAGAGACGTATTTTCTGTTCCATAGGCTTATCATTTGGCAATGCCTTGGCCAATATGACAGGCCGACCTTCTCTGCACCCATAGTGGGAAGTAAGTTTCGACTCACTTCCGAATCTATAAACGCTACGAGGATTGAGCTGTTTGGAGTAGGTTGCTTCCGTCGCATGTCCCAGATGAGATCCACCACCATCCTGACACCTTCTTCATAATGAGCGACATAAGACCCCCAATCGCTTTGCAGTTGCACCACTGACCCTTGGAATCTCCCGCGCATAACATGCATGTGAAAGGCAGGTCGGAAGCAGGGGGCGGGGGCGGGAGAAGAGCTGTCACATGGTGCTGGTGCCTGTGGAAATATAAATAAATAAATAAACCCTCGGCGTGATCAAGTAAAAGGTTAGGACTGTTGAGTGCTTTCATCAATAATGTATGGCTTAGATGAACAGTATACTGTACTTTGCAGTGCCGAATCAATAATACATTTTCATGCTCAACTTTTTAATCCTCAAAACAACTACATCAAAAATTTCACACTAGGCTGCCTTTGGAAATCAATAATAAAAAGCTCTCTCTCTCTTGCTCTCTCACTCTTCTCCTCTCTCGCTCTCACTCGCTCTTTCTCCTTTTCTTTTATTTAGCGGGGTTTAATTAAAGGCAGGGCCTATTTGCTTGCCGAGCGACAAGTAGGAAACAATGACATATGACTTTGTCCGAGCTTAAACGAGGATAGGAATTCTCTCCTGAAACGCAATCTGGGTCCATATTAAGGTCATTATGTCCTGTAATGTTTGCTGCATGCTTACAGCTGGTTCCGTTGTCCTGAGCATGCAAGTTATTCATGAGATGAGGTCGAGGGAGGTTGGTCCCCGTTGGGACTGGTAGGGTGGGAGGTGAGGAGGCCAACAGTAAGTGAAGCCAAAGGAAGTGGATCGCAGAGGAAGAGCCAGTGAGAGACAGAGCCAGTGAGGGTCCCATCTGCATTATACATTTAAAGCAGTATCGTACCACGTTACACAGTCAGTTTGTTAATGGCGCTGAGAGGTGTCAAGAGATTCCTATTCCTCTTAATGATCTACAGTTCCCAGAATGGTTTAACCAGTAGCGTAGTGCCAAATACAGTTGTCCAAGGTCCCTTCATGATACTTACAGTCATGCGCTCTCACAGCCACACCTGCTTCTACGGTTATATACAACATCTCCATGTGCCTGAGCATGCAATAGTTAGAATTTCCACCCTCATCATTCAGCCCAGACACTGAGGCCCAGACACGGAGGGAAACAAGCAGAGGGCCTTCTCGGTAGTGGCGCCCTTGCTGTGAAACATCCTCCCATCAGATGCCAAGGAGATAACGAACCACACAACTTTTAGAAGACATCTTCCTGTATCAAGAAGTTTGTAATGTTTGATGTTTTGATATGTGCTGGAAGCCACCAAGAGTGGCTGGCTACAGTGGTGGAGCTTCATGCTCCGCCACCGAGGGTCGGAGAGCAAGTGGGGGGGGGGTGGCTGGTGCATGTCCTGGGGGTGTGGCACGCTGCCTGAACCCCCCCCCACCACACCCCTCTTCCTCGGTCAGTGGCTGACTAAACCCAGGCAGATGGGTGGTGTATAAATAATAAAGTTATTATTATTACTTTCTTGGGCTCCATGATCACTGCAGATGGTGACAGCAGTCATGAAATTGAAAGACGCCTGCTTCTTGGAAGAAAAGCAATGACATACCTAGACAGCATCTTACAAATCAGAGACATCACCTTGTCGACAAAGGTCCGTATAGTTAAAGTTATGGTTTTCCCAGTAAGTGATGTGTGGAAGTGAGAGCTGGACCATAAAGGAGACTGAACTGATGCTTTTGAATTATGGTGCTGGTGGAGACTCTTGTGAATCCCATGGACTGCAAGAAGATCAAACCCATCCATTCTGAAGGAAATCAGCCCTGAGTGCTCACTGGAAGGACATATCCTGAAGCTGAGACTCCAATACTTTGGCCACCTCATGAGAAGAGAAGACTGTCTGGAAAAGACCCTGATGTTGGGAAAGATTGAGGGCACAAGGAGAAGGGGACGACAGAGGACGAGATGGTTGGACAGTGTTCTCAAAGCTACCAGCATGAGTTTGACCAAACTGCGGGAGGCAGTGGAAGACAGGAGTGCCTGGCGTGCTCTGGTCCAGGGGGTCACGAAGAGTCGGACACGACTAAACAACAACAAATTATTTATCAGTGCTATTTTTCTAGGAAAAGAGGTGCCAGGACTCACCATGAACACCTCCCTTGTTCTCATATAATGGTGATGGTGCCCACCTGACTGGTTTCAGAACTGAATTCCAGTGAGTTTTGGTTGGGGGGGGGGGAAGCAGCTATGCTGCTGCTGCTGATTAATTTGTAATAAGAACATAAGAGCACAAGAAATAACTGCTGAATCAGGTCACTGACCCCTCTAGTCCAGCATCCTCTTCTTGCTGACATGGTTCCCCTCGGAACTTCGCAAGCAGAACATGAGCCCAAGAGCACTCTCACCTCCTGTGGTTTCAGAAGCACATTGGAAGTTGCTCCTTTCAACTGTGGAGGCAGTGCATAGTCATCATGCCTAAGGTAAAGGTAAAGGGACCCCTGATCATTAGGTCCAATCATGGCCGACTCTGGGGTTGCAGCGCTCATCTCACTTTACTGGCTGAGGGAGCTGGCGAACAGCTTCCAGGTCATGTGGCCAGCAGGACTAAGCCGCTTCTGGTGAACCAGAGCAGCGCACAGAAACGCCATTTACCTTCCCGTCAGAGTGGTACCTATTTATCTGCTTGCACTTGGATGTGCTTTTGAACTGCTAGGTTGGCAGGAGCAGGGACCGAGCAACGGGAGCTCACCCCGTCGTGGGGATTCGAACTGCCGACCTAATGATCGGTAAGTCCTAGGCTCTGTGGTTTAACCCACAGCGCCACCCATATCCAGTCATGTCTAGCAGCCATCAATAGCCCTTGCCTCCATGAATTTGTCTAATCCTTTTTTTAAAAGTCCAACAGAATCTACGGGTTCACAGGTTGCTCCATCGGTGGAGTAAAAGGCTGCCCCCCCCCCCCCCCGGAGAAGGGTTATCTGTGCCTCTGCACTGAACTCATTGTTCTGCCTTCTCTGTCTCTCCAACAGAGTGTGATATATATTTGGACATTACATATTAAATGCAGGCATTTCTCCTTTCGGAAAATGAATTTGCTGACAAAGGAACTTTAACTTTGACAGCTAAGGTAGCAAATTAATCCCCTACATGATCGCTGGAGAATTAATCACTCTCCTTCATCTCTTGCATGATTCCCGGGCTGATTTTTTGGCAGATACACACTATGTTTCCTATTATGCACTGTCAGATTTATCTTGGTCAGAGCAAAAAGCTGGTATTTAACCAAGTTATTTGGATTCAATCATTACAGTGCCATTTAAAAAGAAAAAGGAAAGCTGCCTTGAAAACTACCATTGCCTATTGCTGAAAACTCCAGAGAATTCATGTGATTGAATTGTCATGACAAATCTCTTTCTCTCTCTCTGTGAAACTCCTATAAACAAATTGTTGCCCCATCTAGTCCAATATAGTCTATAGAAGGAATGCACAATCATTTTCCACCCAAGAACTCCATTCCCTTGTGGCGACCATTCTGCGGGTTAGGGGTCTGCATGTCAGTGGTGGATTGAGCCAGAAAGTGCATGTGACATTGATTGCTTGATTGATTGCAGGCCCAATTCAAAGTGCTGGTCATTTGAAGCCCTTCTTTGTGTGCCCCCTCCATGGAAGGTCCAGAGGGTGGCAATACAAGAACGTGCTTTTTCAGTAGTGGCTCCCTGCTTATGGAATGGTCTCTCCAGAAAGGCTCACCTGGCACCATCATTGAATATCTTTAGGTGCCAAGTGAAAACATTTATTTTTCACCAAGCCTTTGAAAGGGTAAGATGTCTTAATCTAGTTTTTTTTTTAAAATAGAATTGCCTTTTTTGTTTTTCTTTGTGTTTTTATACCCATTTTAATGTATATGTTTCTATTGCCACCGGATAGCTGTCAGGAATGAGCCAGCTCCAAGCAAAGCTTTGCAGCCAACTGCAGAAAGCAAGCAGGATCAGAGAGGCTTAGATGTTAGCCAGTGTGGTGTAGTGGTTAAGAGTTGTAGTCTCGTAATCTGGGGGACCGGGTTCGCGTCTCTGCTCCTCCACATGCAGCTGCTGGGTGACCTTGGGCTAGTCACACTTCTCTGAAGTCTCTCAGCCCCACTCGCTTCACAGCGTGTTTGTTGTGGGGGAGGAAGGGAAAGGAGAATGTTAGCTGCCTTGAGACTCCTTCGGGTAGTGATAAAGCAGGACACCAAATCCAAACTCTTCTTCTTCTTCTTCTTCTTCAGGCAGGGGAGAGCCTACAGCTGCAGACTTTGGCTCTTCCTGACCTTGACGGGTAGACTGATAAGGCAGTAGCTGAGAGCAGGAAGCACAAATAGGCATGAACAAACTCAAAGACAGCCTCTCAGAAAAGGAAGAGTTTGGAGCTGATTCACTAAGTCCGAAGAGTCGGCGAATGGGAGGACTGCTAGATGGGAAGCAAAACAAGAGACGTAATGGTCGTAAGTTCAATATCTTCTGTCGATGCCGGAAGGCGTCTTCAGAAGGGTCATCTTGAGTAATGATGCCGGGGGTCTTTGTTAGAGCTGCCCGGAGCTATCTGTTTGCTTTTACAGGAAATCCTCCTTTTTAATTACCTACGCTTACTGTGTTATCAAGCTGGGAACCTGGACTCCTGACAATAGCTCAGTTGGTTGGAGCATAGTCATGATAACACCAAGGTCGCAGGTTTGATCTCCATTTGGCAGTGGTTTTCAATCAGCATGCCGTGACACCCTGGCATGCCTTGAATGAGAGTCAGGGGTGCCGCGGGCAACACTGGCCTCTGTCCCTCTTTACTTACCTCTGATGCCCCCTGGGTCTCTGCCTCCCAAAGGCTTGCATGGCTGTTTTTTGCAACAGCCCTGTCTCCAAGCTCCCCAGGTGAATGGTGCCTCCGGGGCTGGCCAGGGGGTGCTGGTTGCCAGTAGCTGAGGCGGCCTTGGAGTAAGCAAGCAAGTGGGCAAGGGAGCCCAGGCAGCTAGTCCTCCAACCCTTGCTGTTGGTAATGGACAGACAAGCCCCAGGCCCCTGTTGGGCAGTGTGAGGAGGCATCTCTCCTTGGGGCAGAGGGGACATCTCAGAGACCAGGGGTGGCAGCAGTGGCTGCCTGGAGGACTCCCAAGAAGAGAGGAAAGGCGGCTGAGGGAACACTCCACAAGGCAGGGGGTTCAAAAAAGGCTGAGAGGCTGCCAGGTCTGCAGGCAAGGGGTGGCATAACTGGGCTCCTGAGGCCCACAGGGGTGGTCAAGGGAGCTGTGGACTCAGAAAGAAGAAGAAGAAGAAGAAGAAGAAGAAGAAGAAGAAGAAGAAGAAGAAGAAGAGTAGCAGTAGTAGTTTGGATCTGATATCCCACTTTATCACTACCCGAAGAAGTCTCAAAGCAGCTAACATTCTCCCTTCCTCCCCCACAGCAAACACTCTGTGAGGTGAGTGAGGCTGAGAGACTTCAGAGAAGTGTGACTAGCCCAAGGTCACCCAGCAGCTGCATGTGGAGGAGCAGGGAAGCGAACCCGGTTCACCAAATTACAAGTCCACCCCTCTTAACCACTACACCACACTGGCTCTCACAGGTTGCAGGGGGTTGGACTAGATGGCTACCAGCTCTATGAGTCTATGATTTGTTTATATAGTGTAAGACAAATCTATAAGGACAAAGTGGCAGATTTAGCTCATGGTGTCAACTTACAGATTTGAAAATAAGGGACCAGCAGCCTTGAAAATAAGGGACCAGCAGCCAAAATAAGGGGCCTGCAGCCTCACCTGTTCCAGGCACTCCAGTCTTCCTGTCCTCCTGCAGTCTGGTCATACTGCTGGTAGCTTCGAGAACACTGTCCAACCAACTTTGTAACCAGAGGTTCAACTGAATAGAATCTGAATCACATGCACCACAAGGCCTATGTAGCCTCAACTTAAGATGGCTCCCCGGCCTGGCTTTGCACTGCAAAGTTTGCAGCAGCACGTGCAACAAAATGGCGTCCAGCATTCAAAAACCTCCTCAGCTTGCATTAACTAGCCACACACAAGGCATGCAAGCTCCACCCCCCAGTCTTTCTTAGACTTCTTGTTGGGTGAGCAACACAGCCAAGAAACACAGTTGGAGCCTCCCTCCTCCCTGGCCGGCAGGGAGGGAGGGAGGGAGAGGAGCTGCTTCCTTTGAAATTTAAGGGACATCATTTAAGGGACATTTAAGGGACATCCATCAATAAGGGACAGCAGCGGGACATGGTGCTGGAATAAGGGACTGTCCCTTCAAATAAGGGACACTTGACAGCTATGATTTAGCTCCCCACTCCACCCACCAGCTGTGTAGTCACTTCCTAGCTTCCGATGAATTAAGGATGGTTGCCTTTGTTCTGCCACTCCTCCACCTTCATCTACCACAGGATCTCTCTCTCTCTCTCTCTCTCTCTCTCTCTCTCTCTCTCTCTCTTTTCCTCATTCACCCTTGGAAGGAGGAAGGTTGGGGGCAGCGATCGTCGTTTATATACCACGCATAATAGGCCTTTTTTTTTTTTTTTTTTGCAACTGACTGGCAGCCCAGATCCGGATTACCATCTGCCTCCCGCCACCCCCGCCAAGCTTTTCGGTCCAGATTAAAGGCCTTGGCTGGATCAGCCTGTTTCACCAGCAAGTCTTTTGACATCCCCGTCATTGAAGAGCATTAGGCGTTGTAAGAAGGACTTACATATATTTTATATATCTATATAAAAATAAAGTTGTGCAAGTGTTTTATTAGAAAGTGCAGGGGGCGGGGGAGGAGAACGGGAAGGGACCAAAATTAGAAACAATTATCCTGCTCTTTTCTCCCACCCTCTCTGCAAGGCAAAATATATATCTGTTCCTTTGCCACTGCTGTAGATTAAAAATGAGGCTATGATGTGCCCTTCCTGAACATCCTTTGCTAGTCTTATCAAAACCAGGGTTGCTTCTCCTCTAAATGCCTCTCCCAATTTTTGGAGTTCTAAAATACCTGGTCTTGGGGGAGCAGTTGGCCTGAAACCAAAGCAAACAGGGAGCTGCCCCACCTGCTTCAGACCACATTCACACGTTATATTTAAAGTGTTGTGACACCACTTTCAAGGATCATGGTTTCATCCAAAGAATTCTGGGAGCTGTGCAGGGGTACCTCGGGTTAAGAACTTTATTCGTTCTGGAGGTCCGTTCTTAACCTGAAACTGTTCTTAACCTGAAGCACCACTTTAGCTAATGAGGCCTCCTGCTGCTGCCGGGCCACTGGAGCGTGATTTCTGTTCTCATCCTGAAGCAAAGTTCTTAACCCGAGGTACTATTTCTGGGTTAGCAGAGTCTGTAACCTGAAGCATATGTAACCCGAGGTACCACTGTAGTTTGTTCAAGGTGTCAAGAGTCATTGTGGGGCCCCTATTCCGCTCCCAGAGCTATACTTTCCAGAGTGGTTGAATAATCAATCCCTCTTCATGGAGAACTCTGAGAACTGGACCTTTGGGAGGTGAATAGGGGTCTCCTAACAACTCTCAGCACTTCTTAGAAACTACAACTACCAGAATCCTTCAGCGGAAGGCATTACTGTTTAAAGTGTCATCATAGCGCTTTAAATGCATGGTGTGAATGTGGCCTTTGTCTGCCCCACACCAGCTGTCCCCTGCCAGCCTTCATACTTACAACCACATTTGGGGGTGGCCCGGGTTGACAGCTTCCTCTGCAGTCTTGGTGTTGCCCTTGCAGAACTCAGCAGAGACGAGGATGATGGATAGAAACCTGTTATTGGCTCTGGCGCCACCTACTGTTCAGCTCCATGCCTTCCTTCCTACCAGTCTCGGTGAGCACCAGCCACCACTGGCTGGAATTAACGCAAAAGGATTTCCCCATTGTTCTGAATGCTTTCTTTGCATACAGGTGTTTCCCAGACAGCATTCTGACCAGGCACCAGCCAGAAGCAGACCCATTTAGCTTGATGCACTTAGAGGTGCTTCAAATTTCAGAGGCACTAAGGAAAATGGTACAAAGGATTTGACCAACAACAAAATGCAAATCCTTTCCCCATGGAAATCAGCAGAGTTTAAAATGTGGTTGAACCACGCTCTATTTTTATAAAACACATTGGCAGTGTTTTATGATGCTTTGGTATCTAACTAAAGATTGCAATGAATCAACTCAATTCCACACACACACACACACACACACAGAGAGAGAGAGAGAGAGAGAGAGAGAGAGAGATGTAATAATTCTTGCTTCCCAAGCTATTGCCAGCCATCGATTTTGTTTAAAAATGTTTTTATTGCAATAACTTCTCAAATAGATTAAACTTATCTGCAAAAAGAAAAAAAGAAAGAAAGAAAAGAAAAGAAAGTGTTTTCACAGCACAGTTTTAGGGCAGTGTCATCTCAAGCCTAGCTGGCTTTGAAGTGATTGCCTTAATGGGATGAATCTTCTGATTTTGAGCTCAGCACACTTTTGTTTTGCCTGTAAAGGTCTGGCTGTTTTTGTCTGTGGAGAGGATCACACAAGAGACACTTGCTCAGGAAAACATGTCCCTGGTTTTCCTGTGAGGCATTCCTCAAACTTTCTCACAGGACTGTGGTCCTTAATTGCATAGTCAGCTAATTAAAAAAAGAAAGAAAGAAGGATTGACAGTGCAGTGATATGCAAGTAGTAAGGATGAACAAATCTGACGATTCTGATTTCTCTCTCATTTTTCCCCAGCATAAAAACATAAGAAGAGTCTATTGGATCAGGCCAATGGCCCAACTAGTCATAGAATCATAAACTGTAGAGTTGGAAGGGACCCCCAGGGTCATCTAGTCCAACCCCCTGCAATACAGGAATCTCAACTAAAGCATCTGTGACAGATGTCCATCCAACCTCTGCTTAAAAACCTCCAAGGAAGGAGAATCCACAACCTCCTGAGGGAGACTGTTCCACTGTCTAACAGCGCCTACTGTCAGAAAGTTCTTCCTGATGTTTAGTCCGAATCTCATTCCTTGTCATTTGAATCCATTGGTTTAGGTTCTACCCTCCAGAGCAGGAGAAAACAAGCTTGCTCCATCTCCCACATGAAGGCCCTTGAGATATTTGAAGATGGCTATCTTATCTCCTCTCAAGTCTCCTCTTTTCCAGGCTAAACATACCCAGATCCTTCAATCATTCTCTTCTCACAGTGGCCAGCCAGACACTCCAATGGCAAACCCTCAAGCATGACCCAAGCACAGGAGCACTCACCCTGCCATGGTTCCCATCAACTGGTGTTTGGAAGCAGCTGTGGAGGCAGAGCACAGCTGTTGTTGTTGTTGTTTAGTCATTTAGTCATGACCGACTCTTTGTGACCCCCTGGACCAGAGCACGCCAGGCACTCCTGTCTTCCACTGCCTCCCGCAGTTTGGTCAAACTCATGCTGGTAGCTTCGAGAAGACTATCCAACCACCTCGTCCTCTGTCGTCCCCTTCATCTTGTGCCCTCCATCTTTCCCAACATCAGGGTCTTTTCCAGAGAGTCTTCTCTTCTCATGAGGTGGCCAAAGTATTGGAGTCTCAGCCATCAATAGCCTTGTCCTCCATGAATTTGTCTAATCATATTTTGAAGCCATCCAAATTGGGACCCATCGTTGCCTCCTGGGTCCTTCTATACGTCTTGAAACTTCCCACATTCTGCTTCATTGGATGTCCACAAGTTCTACTGTTAATAATAATAATAATAATAATAATAATAATAATAATAATAATAATTTTTATTTATACCCTGCCCTCCCCGGCCATAGCCAGGCTCAGGGTGGCTATCACCAATAAAATTTCAGTAAAAACATAATAAGAAAAAGAAAAGAAAAAGAAAAAGAAATTTAAAATACAGGTTAAAATGCAATTTAAAATGCAGCCTCTTTTTAAAAGTCAAAACCATAAGGGGAGGGAAACATAAAGGTCAGACTGAGTCCAAACCAAAGGAGAGAGAGAGGGAGAAAAAGAATTCTCTATCCACTTTTACCATGCCGTGAATAATCTTATAAACTGTATTCATTTCGCCTCTTAGTCATATTCTCTCTAAACTAAAAAGTCCTAAAGTAAACTAAACTAAAATGCTGCCATCTTTCCCCACTGGAGTGTTGCTCCATCCTCTTGTTAATTTTGGTTGGTTTCAGAACCTTTTACAACTCTACAATCCCCCCCCCCCAATTTTAAGTGGAGTCTGCCACATTTCTGCATCAGTTTGCAATCATTTGTTTCAAGTCATCATGAAGATCTGCCAGTATTTTAGTGTGAATTTCTCCCTGAATATACACATTTTTGCAAGTATTTTCCTGCCAATGTAGTATACTTTTGTTTTTATATGTAATAATAATAATAATAATAATAATAATAATAATAATAATAATAAATTACAGTACTTATACTCCGCCCACCTGGCCAGGCCTCCCCAGCCACTTTGGGTGGCTCCCAACAGAATATTAAAAACACGACAAAACTTCAAACATTAAAAACTTCCCTAAACAGGGCTGCCAGAGATGTCTTCTAAAAGTCAGGTAGTTGTTTATTTCCTTGACATCTGATGGGAGTGCATTCCATAGGGCGGGCGCCACCACCGAGAAGGCCCTCTGCCTGGTATTTTTGTGTATGGAACACACACCATTTTTTAATGCACACTTTCCCATAATATACAGACTTTGGACCCAGCACATGAGACACAGCCTTATAGTCTTCCCCACTAGGGTGACATGTCCTGAAGTTCTATTTAAATTATAGCTTCTTCTTTTTTTTCTCTAAATCAGCATGTGTGTGTGTGTGTGTGTGTAATGCAAAGTGGTGTTCACTTTCATCCTCTTTTCTTTAGCAATGCCTACGTGACTGCCCTAATTGCAGCCTAAATTGTTTAAAAACACATCCGTAATTAATCAAACACATTTGGTTAAAAAATATATTTTAAATATAAATGTACTTACAAAGGCTGCAGCTGGCAGGCACCGTCGCAGGAGGGGTAAGCCTCTCCTACGATGGCCTTTTCTGCGACATAAGCATGCCTTGTTTAAAAACTATTTTGAGACTCGCGCAAATTTATGCAGATTCAATTGATGAATTCACTGGCGGGTCAACGAAAACACAACAGATGAAACAGTCATAAGAACATAAGAAAAGCCTGTCTAGGCTAATATCCTGTTCTCACTGTGGCCAGCCAGCTGCGTATCAGAAGCCTGGAAGCCTGAGGGCAACAGCACTCTCCCCAATTGTGATTTTCAGTACCTGACATTCAGAGGCATGCTACTCCAAGTGTGGAAGGAGGCTATTAGCAATCGCCCCTTCTGTGGCTTCCAGAAACTGGTATTCAGAAGAAGCATTGCTGACCCTAACTCTGGAGGCAGAGCATAGCCATCATAGCTAGTAGCAGGCAATGGTATGCCCCATAGAGGACCTTAAGGTCCATGAATAACCATGGTTTAGAGGTCCCGGGCCCTAAGGAAGCCAGACTATCCTCCACCAGGGCCAGGGCCTTCTCAGTGATGGCTCCGACCTGGTGGAATGCCATGTCCCATGAGACTAGGGCCCTTCAGGATTTAACCTCCTTCTGCCAGGCCTGTATGACAGAGCTATTTCGCCTGGCCTTTAATTTGAATTCAGCCTGAAATTTTATTTCCCTTCTCTTCCCTCCCCCTCCCTTTTTATGAAGATCACCTGCTCTGAGACCCCACAGTTAATTCTCCCCTGGCCGCCTCGCTGGCCCAAGTAAGACCAATTCAGCCAGCTAGCCCTGAGGATTATCTAATTGATTTTTGAATTTATTGTTATTCAGGTTTTAAACTGTATTTTATGCTGCTTTTATAATTAAGTGTTTTAAAGTGTTTTAAATTTGTTGTTAGCCGCCCTGAGCCTGGTTTTTGAACCAGGAAGGGCGGGATATAAATAAAAATGTACTATTTATTAATGGTGCTGTCCTCCATAAATTATTCTAATCCACTTTTAAAGTCATCCAGGTTAGTGGCCATCCCTGCCTCTTGTGGGATTAGTTCCACAGTTTAAATATGTGCTGTGTAAGAAAGTATTTCATGTCCCCCCCCCCCCCGTCTTGATTCTTCCAATATCCACCTTCATTTGGTGTCGCTGGGTTCTTGCGTTATGAGACAGTGAGAGGAACATATCTCTATCCAATCTTTGACTGCATGCCCCCTATATCATTAAACTCATTTGAAGTGCAAAGTATTCTGGGCACTGTTAGTCGACCCCTCACAGAGTTACAATTTCCAGCAACCCATAATGAAGTGTAGTGGGTTCCCACGAGGCAAGACACACTGATAATAGCGAGAACCTTTATCAAACTAACAGAACTTGGAAACAGGGGCAAAGCAACTGCTTATATATATAGTTCTGAAGGTCTGAGCCACTCCCACCCCCAACGTGATTGGCTGTCTAAACTTCCAAGCTGCGAATCGTAACTCAGAGTTTAAGGTCCAATGGCAAGGCCCAAATCCCGAAATGTTCTGTGACTGGATATCATGTATTGAATCAGAACACAGAGGCTCAGAATCCTTAGTCCAGACTCAAGCTCAGGCAAACACAGACCACTGAATACGTAACACATAACAAACTACAGTACCCAGAATTTTTTGAGGAAGCAAATGTGCTTCATATGTCCTCTAAAGGCCTCATGTGTACACAGCTCAGCTCACCTTTTCTTTAAACTTAAATAGGCCAGATAATGTTGGCAATTCCCACAGGGGAATTTCTCTGCACCTTGCTTGTTTGGGTTGTCCTTATCTAGCATTTAAATTAAAATGTATTTGACGCTTCTTTCCCAGCATAGCTGATCATGTTGCACTGAGCACCGAGGCTGGATATGCACTGACCTGTTTAATGGCATTTCCGCCTATTAGAACAATATTAGATATCTCGTTCTAAAACGTCACAGGGCATACTTGTTAATTAAAACATTTTTGAAATTGTTTTTTCTGCCAAATGTATGTAACACCCAGCCATACCATTTTCCAAAACATTGTTTCTTTCCCTGCTGCTGTTTTCTCTGCGCTGTGCCCTCTGGTGTCACATTTTAATTCTTCCTCCCTCCCTCCATGTCCTTTATTGAAACCAAACACTGTCCCTCAAATACCATTGGAAGATGGGGTCAGAGTTTGAATGAAGAAAAATAAAAAGTTGAATGCTACATAGTGTCAGGGACTGTGCTGCGGAGGGCTGCACAGAGAAGAAATGGTGGAAGCCCCTCTCCCCCTGATCCGGATCCGGATCTTAAATCTTCCCAGGAGCAGGAGGATAGCATAGATTTGGAACAGCGGTTTGCAGAGGGGCATAGTTCAGAAGGCAGAAGCTGGGAAATGCTGGATGGGGAACAGTTAGGAGAAGAAACACTGGGAGAGAGAGGGTTAACAGATTCACTGTGTCTGGAAAGCAATGTTCCACTCAGCCCAAGGTCAAGAAGAGCTCAGAAAGTGGTAGAACAGAAAGAACACAAAGCACAGAGGGTACAAGGTCTGGTTACAAGATGTAGAAGTGACATGGATTAATAGGGACGTAAGGGGGTGGATTCCTTAATTGGGAGCACTGCCATTCTAGGAGTTGAGTTCTTTGTTCTCTCGCTGTGATTATTAAAGTTTCTAACTGGTAAGAAGACTCTTTCCCCTTTGTGCTGCTTATCTACTGCCATGGGGGGCAGGGAGGAAGCGGATTCCCTGAAGCCTGACACATGGGGACACATGAGCAGTGTTTTAGGCAAGGTAATAACGCATTATGAACGTAAAACGTAGGGTGTCGTGTGTCAATCTGCGTTATCAAGACCATTCCTTAACCTGCCCTTAACATTAAAAACCATAAGTGTAGATCTGCCCTGAGTTATTCATGTGAAGGGGGCATCATGTGAGTACAGTGGTACCTTGGGTTAAGTACTTAATTCGTTCCGGAGGTCTCTTCTTAACCTGAAACTGTTCTTAACCTGAAGCACCACTTTAGCTAATGGGGCCTCCTGCTGCTGCCACACCGTCAGCGTGCAATTTCTGTTCTCATCCTGAAGCAAAGTTCTTAACCCAAGGTACTATTTCTGGGTTAGTGGAGTCTGTAACCTGAAGTGTATGTAAGCTGCAGCGTATGTAACCCGAGGCACCATTGTACTGAGGAGCAGGATTACATGCCTGGTCCCATCTCCCAGGATCTATAGACATCTTCTACACATGCAGGTTTCCCCCCTCCTTTTTTTTAAATCCCCAAGAGACAGCCACACTCAAATGTGGAAGTCTTTGGGCTCGCCCACTCTTCCACTTGCCTTGTAACTTTCCCCTGGGAAAACCTGCTGTTTACAGCTGAACTGGAAGAAATGTCAACCGGGATTTCTGCGGATGGAATTTGTTCCAAGGCAGCGGTAAACAGTGGGTCTTCCTGTGGAAAGTGGTGGGACAAGCAGAAAACCTCTTGCATACATGCTTTCTAGTGAAAGGAAGGGTGAGTCTTATGTGTGGGACCAATCAACATGCTCAACACCAGAGTCTGGTGGTCAGGAGTGCAGTGTCATGCATCAGTGCTAAAGTGATGCACCATTCACACAAGTAGCCCATGAATAGGGTTCATGTTGGTTGTAGACCTGAGGAATGGTTGGCCCCAGGGACCAAGGAACTTCCTGCAGATCACTACGATGCAACACTATGCATGGCTGTCTTTGAAGATGATCTGGAAGCTTCAACTTTTGCAGAATGCTAAAGCAGTAAGTAGGTCAACTTGCTGAAATCATACTGCATCAATTCTATGGGATCTGCACTGGCTTCCTACTGGCTATTGTGCTCAATTCAAGCTGCTAGTTTCGACTTAATAAAGCCCGAAGGGACAAAACAAAGAGGAGGACGCATTCTGGAGTGGAATGCTACCTCTTCAGCAGCTTGAAAAGCTTGCAAGTTCTTCAGATGAGAGGCAGAGGTTCTGTATTTTTAGAACCCACCTTATTTCTAATTTGCTTGAAATGGTTTTTAATATCAAGTCGCATTGTGTTTTCATATTAGTATTGTGCTTTGATTCCTGTAGCCTGCCCTGGGACCTTAGAATGACGGATAGGTAATAAATTGCAATTAATAGCAATAGAGAGCAGAACGTTTTGCTCTCCCTCATTTTCATGCTGGTTTCTGAGTTCAAATATGAAGGACAGGGAGTCTTTCATTTGAAGAACTTGCTGAGCACAGAGTTGATCTCTGGCCCTACCCACCACTGCCCTGTGTGAAGCATTCCCAAAGTAAAGGAAAGATTGAACTCTGATTAATAAGAATACACACAGAGGCTTGAACCAGCAAGACTCTGGGAAGGGTGCTTATAATAATCTCTGCGTACCTCCACCCCCTGGCCCAGGTCGTTTTATTCACAAAAGACCTTTTTACAGAGTGTTCTAAGAACCAATCAGATTTCTTCTGAGCATTTCAACAAACCCCACCGTGGGGACTCTGGAGATCATAAACAGGAGTAAACAGGAGAGGATGGAAGGATGGCAAGAAGATAAGCATCTTTATCACCTTCCTGTGAAACTATTTCCAGGCCCTAAGATCAACATCCTGAGATTAACATATCAGAAAAGCTACAGCAAAGAAACTGACCACTGTCTTTGATGACCCAGGACGCCTGCCTGTCTAAGTGTGTACGTGACTTGTGAAGAAAGAGAAATGGGCAGTAGAGGAAATGGCCAGAGATGCAGGAGGGTTGTGGGATTTGATCAGAAATTATTGTCAATGTATCAAACCCAGTCAACACAATGCATTCATCATGGACACAATGGCTTGATGCATATTTTATAATTCCTCATAGTAATCCCACCTGACCCCACACTCTGGATATTTGCACTCCTACACATGTGGCCCTCAGAAAGCTGCTCAGAAGGCAGTGTGGCCCTCAGACTGAAAAAGGTTCCTCACCCCTGGGAAAAGACAGCTTTCTCTGAACTTTTGCATGTCTCTATATGTCTTCTTCTTCTTCTTCTTCTTCTTCTTCTTCTTCTTCTTCTTCTTCTTCCAAAAAAGGGCAAATTTCCACATAGTATATGTTGGGAAAGCACATCATAGCATGCCAGCTCAGAGTCTCTGAATGTTGGATGAAGTGCAAAGCTATGCAAATTGGCGTCTAATTAAATAGCATTAAGCTAGTTGTGACGGCCAGTGGGGTTGCTGTAAAATCTGACTTGCTGACGCTAAAGGATCGGGTGCTGAATCAGCAACAGAGGCTGGCTTGCAATGTGATGAATAAAGACCCCATGTTTTGGAAGAGGCAGAGCAATTAGCTGGGAAATATGGATCAAGATTCCCACTGGACCCTGCTCAGACCAAGAAGAGACCGTTCCGAAATGGGGGTGACGAGATCAGTGCTGACTTAAGAAATTTGTGAAGGGCAACAGCAAATTGGACCCTGGGCCACATTTACACCATATGTTTAAACCACTATGATACCAGTCATGGCTTTCCCCTCAGAGTAATTCTGGGAGCTGCAGTTTGCTAAGGGTGTGCAGAGTTGTTAGGGAACACCTGTTCCACTCACAGAGCTACAATTCCCAGAGTGGTTTTGATGCAAATCTTTTAGACTGAAGGTAAGACACCACACAGCAATGGAGAAACTCAGAAAGTTTATTGTAAAGTAAAGGTAAAGGGACACCTGACCATTAGGTCCAGTTGTGGCTGACTCTGGGGTTGCGGTGCTCATCTCGCTTTATTGGCCAAGGGAGCCGGCGTACAGCTTCCAGGTCATGTGGCCAGCACGACTAAGCCACTTCTGGTGAACCATAGCAGTGCACGGAAATGCCATTTACCTTCCTGCCAGAGCAGTACCTATTTATCTACTTGCACCTTGACATGCTTTCAAACTGCTAGGTTGGGAGGAGCTGGGACCGAGCAACGGGAGCTCACCCTGTCGCGGGGATTTGAACCGCTGACCTTCTGATCAGCAAGCCCTAGGCTCTGTGGTTTAACCCACAGCACCATCCAAGTCCCCTTATTGTAAAGTACTTGCTAGCAAGTTGACTCAGAGGAATAATTTCCAAAGTCTGAGCCCTGAATGCAGGGCTCAGCAAATATTTATAGGACTTTTTACATCATAACACGTAAGAGAACATTCAGCAAATTAGAATTGAACAATACCCTTCCCCACCTGGCAGTACTAAGAAAATCTATGCATGAAATACTAAGAAATGGCAGGGCGTTGCCCTTATCACCAGAATGCATGCCATGAGTCTAAGTTAGATGCCTCAGTTTAGCAACCAGTCCCTCTTCCCAGGGAGCTCTGGGAATTGTAGCCTTGGGAGAGAAATATTCGCCCGTATTTCTCAATGTTGTCTGCACTGACAGGCACTGGAGATGCCACTAAGGTTTGAACTCAGAACATTTTGTAGGCAAAACAATTGCTGCACTCCTCAGCTGCAGTCCCCTCCCTTTGGAAGGAAAACTTGGGACTCACCCAGCTTCCATCAGTCTGGGTGACATCCATGCCAGCAAGCAGAAAAAGGAACATACTTTTTTCTGGTCTTTTTTTATCCTGGCTTTTCTTTGTCGAGAGCAAAGACAGCTCCTGTTTGGAGTCATCTTGGCATCTGTTTCCCTTAATTCAGGGCATCCTTCTTTGGACCTGCACCAAGCAGACTCTAGCCCCAGAAGGCTCCCAATGAGGCAGTAATTTAATATTAAAGGGATAGAATCCCATTGGGAGAGCTACAGAGTGCTAATCGGAGTTCACATATGGTAGACAAGCTAGACATTCATTCCCACTGTCCCATAACTGTGTCCTTTTTTTCCTTTTTGGTAACTTACAAGCCATGACATTTATTTAAGTTCCCCCATTCCTGGCAGTGGTACCAAGCCTTTATTTTCTGCAGATTCCGACAGATGCCGATGGCCTGTCCCTAAACTTCCTGCATTAATTATGCCCCCTTGAGCTTACATGCATTTAGAGGTAGTTTTTTAAAAAAATGATCCAAGAGGTTTTTGAACCAGCTTGGTCCTCTTTTCCCAAGACACTCAGCTCCTCCATTTTCCAAAATGCCAAATGCCAGCTTTTGCTGAATTTGCATTCAGATCCTCCAGCCGAGTGACTCTCAAATACAGCTCATGATTTCCCTCCAGCACATTGCAGTGGTAAATAGTGGCTCTGGACTGAATTAGGCTGGCTAACAGTATAAAGGAAATAAAATCACTAGTCATGCATAACTGGTAGTTCTGGGCTGAACGTTTTCCACCCCCGGACATTTTGTTAATATTTACCTTTTAGCAAAACACAAAAAATATTCTAAGTCTCCTCTCTTGTTGCTTCTTTTTCTTTCCCCAAATGAGTCACATGGGGAGGGCCTGCTCAGGAGATTTTGCTGTCTGAGGCAAAGGACAAGACAAGTACCCTCCTCCAAGACAAGTACAGAAGCCAGTGGGACTGGTAAAAGGTAAAGGTAAAGGTACCCCTGCCCGTACGGGCCAGTCTTGACAGACTCTGGGGTTGTGCGCCCATCTCACTCAAGAGGCCAGGGGCCAGCGCTGTCCGTAGACACTTCCGGGTCACGTGGCCAGCGTGACAAAGCTGCATCTGGCGAGCCAGAGCCGCACACGGAAACGCTGTTTACCTTCCCGCTGGTAAGCGGTCCCTATTTATCTACTTGCACCCGGAGGTGCTTTCGAACTGCTAGGTTGGCAGGCGCTGGGACCGAGCAGCGGGAGCGCACCCCGCCGCAGGGATTCGAACCGCTGACCTTTCGATCGGCAAGTCCTAGGCGCTGAGGCTTTAACCCACTGCGCCACCTGCGTCCCAGTGGGACTGGTAGATAAATCTTATTCCAATCCTGGTGAAAGGAAAGTGTCTTCCATTGCACTTGAGGGCAGAAGGCTAGCATAGGGAATGCAACACTGGCCGCATGACACTCACAGCTCTGGCCACTCCCTTCACCTCAGAACCTGCCACCTGAGACATTTACCTCATTGCAGGGCCGTCCCTGCACATGGGTGATCCCAAGCAATCAGGATTCTCACAGCATCCAGGATGCTGTCACAAGGGAACGCAACAATGGGCAAGTGATGGGATATCTGGGAGGGGCAGCTGAAGTCAATTAGTGTGAGAGCACGAGAGAGCAATGGGCTGGACCTAATGTCAGTCCTACTCAGAGTAGACCCATTGAAAGCTATGGACATGATGAACTTAAAAGGTAAAGGGACCCCTGACCATTAGGTCCAGTCGCGGACGACTCTGGTGTTGAGGCGCTCATCTTGATTTACTGGCCTGGGGAGTCAGCGTTTGTCCTCAGACAGCTTCCAGGTCATGTGGCCAGCATGACTAAGCTGCTTCTGGCAAACCAGAGCCATTTACCTTCCTGCCGGAGTGGTACCTGTTGATCTACTTGCACTTGACATGCTTTCGAACTGCTAGGGGGGCAGGAGCTGGGACCGAGCAATGGGAGCTCACCCCGTCGCGGGGATTCGAACCGCCGACCTTCTGATCGGCAAGCCCTAGGCTCTGTGGTTTAGACCACAGCGCCACCTGCATCCCATCGATGACAAACTTAGGTCCATTTAAAAAAATTCCTTCCAGACATGAAAGCTCATACCAATAACAACCTTAAAGGTAAAGGTAAAGGTACCCCTGCCCGTACGGGCCAGTCTTGCCAGACTCTGGGGTTGTGCGCCCATCTCACTTAAGAGGCCAGGGGCCAGCGCTGTCCGGAGACACTTCCGGGTCACGTGGCCAGCGTGACATCGCTGCTCTGGTGAGCCAGAGCCGCACACGAAACGCCGTTTACCTTCCCGCTGGTAAGCGGTCCCTATTTATCTACTTGCACCCGCAGGTGCTTTCGAACTGCTAGGTTGGCAGGCGCTGGGACCGAGCAGCGGGAGCGCACCCCACCGCAGGGATTCGAACCGCCGACCTTTCGATCGGCAAGTCCTAGGCGCTGAGGCTTTAACCCACAGCGCCACCTGCGTCCCTAATAACAACCTTAGTTGGTCTCTAAGGTGCTACTGGAAGGATTTTTTTGTTTTGTTTTGACCAGCAGACCAACACAGCTACCTACCTGTAATTAGGTCCACTTGTTTCTGTGGATCTGCCTGGGGTATAACTTATTGGCTAGAGCTCAATGGAAATGAAGAAGGCAGGTGTGCTTTTTTGTAAAGAGTGACAGATTTTTTTTGAGGACGTTCTTCTTCTTCTTCTTCTTCTTCTTCTTCTTCTTCTTCTTCTTCTTCTTCAAACATTTTCAGGGCACCCCCCACAAATAAATGGGGGAGTGTTACTGTTGGTCCAGCCCTCATAAGAGGTTAAAGCTGCTCATTTTTTGGTCAGTTGGTTTTGCAAGGCTCTGGCTGGGTGCTGCTCCTTAAATGATAAGAGAGATCTGAGTGCAGTGTGTCTCCAACGATCGCCTGGACCTGTCTTCAGTGTTTGGAAGGCTGTTCCTTGCAAATCACTGTCTCTCATTTCTCCCATCGTTGCCTTATTTTTTTGGAGGTGGTAAAGATTTGACTAACAAAAGTCTTACTGTTCACCTGTTAACACCTGCTAATCTTGTTATAGCCAGATACCGGGAAATGCTTAACACAGGTCTTTTTGAAGCATGGCTACCACAGATACGGGACATAATTCTTATGGATAAATTAACAACATCACAAAGAGAAACACAACTTTCTATAGGGCATGGTTAAATTTTTATTGAATATGTGCATTCTATTGAACATGGCTTCCGTCCACTAGGCTCTCATGGGATCCTATGGAATGATACATTTGTTTGATCTATTCTCACTGTATGGCATCTCTGTAAGTCTTGATTTCAATGTAAAGGTAAAGGTAAAGGGATCCCTGACCATTAGGTCCAGTTGTGACCGACTCTGGAGTTGCGGCGCTCATCTCACCTTATTGGCCGAGGGAGCCAGCGTACAGCTTCCGGGTCATGTGGCCAGCATGACTAAGCCACTTCTGGCGAACCAGAGCAGCGCACGGAAACGCCGTTTACCTTCCCGCCGGAGCGGTACCTATTTATCTACTTGCACTTTGATGTGCTTTCGAACTGCTAGGTTGGCAGGAGTAGGGACCGAACTACGGGAGCTCACCCCTTCGTGGGGATTTGAACCTCCAATCTTCTGATCGGCAAGCCCTAGGCTCTGTGGTGTAACCCACAGCACCACCCACACCCCTTGATTTCAATGTACTACACTTTAATGCTGTATATGGAATTTAGGGAGCAGGGATGCTTCCTGGTTTGTCTTTTAGTTTTAGCTGGATCCTCGGTCTTGACCCCGGCTCTGTCTCACATCCCCTGGCACCTGGCTTTGGAAGTGCAACAGCAGAAATAATTCTGTGTGTTAATTGTGAGTTAATTCTATTACCAATAAGCCATCTGACCGAGAGGGTGGTGGAGGTATCGCTTAGCCTCTTCACTGAGGTAACACATTTCTGATTGGCTGTGCAGTTCTGAGGGAGTGTGCCCTCTGTATGTTTGGATGAATGCCTCCCTGCTGCATACAAGGCCTGAACTAGGAAAGCCAAAACCTCTCTGTTCCTCTCTGCACAAATCATACACTGTTTTCATTCAGTGTATGTGTATCTGTTATTCGACAAAGTGTTATCACATCTTTTGTATCTGGACTCTGTCTGCATTATTGAAGTGGCTTGGCTAGCACCCACCTCCCAGTTCTCTTCAGACTGTTGCCCACGAACCCAGCTCTGACCCAGCCTCCCATTTCACACCAAGCAACCCCAGGAGTATATTTCCCAACTCTTGATAGTGTACTGCAGGTGGTTTGTATTTTTCTAGCATATTTTTTCAACAGAAGAAAAACTGCCTTCTCATCTGTTAAATCAACAGGCTATTGAACCCTCCCCAGGCTATTGAACACAGCATTCCAGTAGACAGAGGGGAGCCTTCAGCGACATGCTATAGCGGTCAGCCTCCAGCCTTTGTCTGATGAAACTGGCCTGTTACAGACATGTCCCCATTTTGGTTGGCAAAGTCTTGGAAGATATTCTGCTGTTTTATTTTTATTCTCCTGTTTAGGATCGTTGGCGCTTCTTTCTTTTCCTTTTGACTGATTTCAAGAAAGCTCTTTTGAAAGTGTTACTCTTCTTGCAATTATGCTGGGTGGTGGCTTTCTGGCTGCCTTGAGGATCGGTGCTAAGAAAGACAGCAGAGAAATCTGTGGGGGGAAACCCCAGTGGGTGAAACCGGCTAATTATGAATCAGGCGGAGGGGGATGCAACATATGGAAACTGTTTTCCTTAAATTAAATATATATATAAATATTTGACTTTTGTTTTCATAGTGCTTTCATACATATCTTCTGGAGGAGTAAGTTACTGCTTTTAAGACAGAGAAAGAGAGAGAGAGAAACCAGGCTGCAGATGATTTTCCTTCTGGTCTTAAGAAAATAAATCATGTTGGGTTGTCAAAGGCTGAGCAACACCAACGGAAAGAATTTCTTTTTAATAGAAGCTGTCCATCTCGACTCCTCTTTATGGCAGTCTTGGGAGAGAGGGAGGGGAAGGAGAGAAATCGCACAGGAAAAAAAAAAGCTGAAGGGATGCAGTTTCTGCTGGAACAGCATCCAATAGAAACTGGCCTCCTGCCAGGGGTGCAAAAGAATCTTGATGAGACAGAGAAGATCTATGACTATAGCCGGGAGTGCCAGCAAATCGCCCACACAAACATGTCAGGGCTTTCTCTTCAGAGCACCGGAACATAGGATGCTGCCTGCCTTATGCGAAGTCAGGCCATCCATCTATCTAACTCTGTGCTGATGACACACACTAGCTGGAAGCAACTCACAAGGGCCCCAGGTTGGGGAACATTTATGCAGTCCTAACTGGGAATGCTACCTTAAAGCTATGGTTTTCCCAGTAGTGATGTAGGGAAGTGAGAGCTGGACCATAAAGAAGGCTGATGGCTGAAGAATTGATGCTTTTGAATTCTGGTGCTGGAGGAGACTCTTGAGAGTCCCATGGACTGCAAGAAGATCAAACCCATCAATTCTGAAGGAAATCAGCCCTGAGTGCTCACTGGAAGGACAGATCCTGAAGCTGAGGCTCCAGTACTTTCATGAGAAGAAAAGGCTCCCTGGAAAAGACCCTGATGTTGGAAAAGTTTGAGGGCACAAGGAGAAGGGGACAACAGAGGACGAGATGGTTGGACAGTGTTCTCGAGGTTTCGTCAAAGCATGCCCAGGTTTTCACTTGTGGACAATGTTTAATTAAATATTCTATATAAATTTCCCCATATTCTACCAGGAGAAACTGGTAGAATACCTTGAATTAGCAAAAAATGACTAAGATTATTAGGAGATAGCCAACCCCAGGGTATTTTAAAAAAAGGGGGAATTTAAAAACAATACTATCTTTTATGTGCCGTGAATCTTCCTACATTCAGCTTCATTTTGATTGCCCTCTCCTGAACCTTTCCCATCTCTAGCAGGGTCTAGCAGGGGTCTAGGACAATATGAAATACATATGGCCTGTGGGTCTCCAATCCATCACCTCAAGTCTAACATTTCCTTAGCATGCATTAATCCAGCTCTGCTTCATCAGAATCTCTCTCTCCCTCCAAATATCACTTTTTGCAAACTCTTTCGCAGCTGGTCCTTCTCCTTTTGCCATCCTTCCTGCTGAGATTACAGCCCAGATGCTTGTCGTCAAGAGTGCTCTCAAAGACTATTGATCTTTTGATGGATTTCAGGCACTTGATCTAGTTCCACTGTAGAAGAGTGTTCTGTGAGTTAGAGCTCTGGGGCGAGGATCGCTAACTCAGGAAGAGCTGCAGGTCTTCCTCCTCTTCTTTATTTATTTAAGAGATTCTGTTTTGTTTCAGCGTCTCACTTGATCTTGTGAAATTCAAGGCTGCTCAAAATTACAAAGAAGAAGCAGAGAGAACCCGGCGTCCAAAACAACTGAAAATCATTTATTATTACATTACTATTATGTATTTATTTATACCTACCTTTTCCCCCTGACAGGGACCAAAAGCAGATTGCAGATCATAAAAAAAGATAAAAACATGGGGGGGGGCGCGAAACATCCATTAAGAAGCAATTATGTGCTTCAATGGCCAGCCACTGCCACACGCCTCTGTGCTTAAAATACTACATGCATATTTGTACATTTATACATGGCATGGAGAAAGTGGAGAGAGGAAGGTTTTCCCCCCTCTCTCCTAACACAAGAACTCAATGAAACTGAATGTTGGGAAATTCACAACAGATTTTTATTTTTTATTTTTTTAAAGTCCTTCTTTATGCAGGGCATATTTAAACTATGGAACTCACTCCCACAGGAGCACGTGATTGTGATGGCCTGGGACTCGGGCTCGGACTTGGAACCAGAGGAGTCTCAGCCCACGCCGGCTCCTCTGCCTCAGGTGGCACCTGAACCAAATCTGGGGCCTGATTCTGAAGAGCCCCAGTCTGCACAGGTTCCCCTGCAACAAACACCAGCTGGGCTGAGTCAGGGGCCTGAGCCTGCCCTGGCTCCAGATGCAGGGATTACCTCGTTGCCTTCAGCTGGGCCATCACTTACAGCTGCTCCACTACCACTTGGGCCAGGAGAGGCTGAGGCAGACCCTGGGTCTAGTAACCCACCGATATCTCCCGAGCTGCAGAGACTCAGGTCTGAGAGAAGGAGATACCTGAGTACTCGCAGGAGGAGTGCTCGCCTTCGGGAGAGACAGGGAGGTGAGTTATCGGGGGATCAGGACCGGCCGTTACCCCGACAGAGATAAAAGGCTGCCAGACCCTGCCCCAGGTTGCGGGAGCAACATTGCTGTATGCCAGATCCTGCAGCTGTCCTTGCCTGATTTCCTGCCTTGGCCCTGTTGGACTGACTCCTCATGGAATCCTTGGATTCAGGACCAGACCTGGACCGCATTGCTTGGGTTAACCCCCAGGCCCATCACAGCTAGACTAGGTGGGCCACTGGCCTGATCCTGCAGGCTTTTCTTATTTTCTTATGTCAAGGACCAGATATTAGGAACCCACCCTAATTCACCCTCCTCAGTAGCCATTTCAGGCTTTAGGGAAGAAGGAGAAGAGTTTGGACTTGATATTCCGCCATTTGCTCCCCTTAAGGAGTCTCAAAGCAGCTAACAATCTCCTTTCCCTTCCTCCCCCACAACAAACACTCTGTGAGGTGAGTGAGGCTGAGAGACTTCAGAGAAGCATGACTAGCCCAAGGTCACCCAGCAGCTGCATGTGGAGGAGCGGGGAAGCAAACCCGGTTCACCAGATTACGAGTCCACTGTTCTTAACCACTGCACCACGCAGGCTCTCTCTCAGGGAGCAGAGTGTCTCCTGTTGCATGCACAATCTCAATGTATATAGTGACTAGGGCCAAAGGTGTGGTTACAAGAGGAAAGGCAGAACTCTGAGCCACCCATGAAGGTGCAAAAGTGGTCGGGGCCCTTCTCTGCCCCCAGAATGGAAGGAGGGCTCTGAACCAGTGGAGAAACAAAGGTGTCACTCAGCTGGTGGTAAAAAGGTAAAGGACCCCTGGATGGTTAAGTCCAGTCAAAGGAGACGATGGGATTGCGGCACTCATCTTGCTTCAGGCTGAAGGAGCCAGCGCTTGTCCGCAGACAGCTTTCCGGATCATGTGGCCAGCAGGACTAAACTGCTTCTGGCACAAGGGGACACCGTGATGGAAGCCAGAGTGCACAGAAACGCTGTTTACCTTCCCGCCGGAGTGGTACCTATTTATCTACTTGCACTGGCATTCTTTCAAACTGCTAGGTTGGCAGGAGCTGGGACAGGGAAATGGGGATTTGAACTGCCAACCTTCTGATTGGCAAGCCCAAGAGGCTCAGTGGTTTAGATCACAGTGCCGCCCACATCCCTGGATAAGCTGGATAAACTGGTGATAGCAGGCAGGAGACTAGCAGAGAACGACAGGGTTGGGTGCAGTCCACTCCCCCTCAGCCTGCCAAAGAGCTAGTGTTGAAAGAAATGTCTCCCAGCCAAGCAGTCAGAGAGAACATGAACTATCAATTTCCACTGCATTTCCCCCCAGTAAATTTAAAGCAGCTAAAGTATCCTTTTTAGCAAAAAAACAAACAACAAAAAAACCCTCTGGTATTTTATTTTTTTTTAGATCACCTTCCTTTCTCTTCAGTCCCTATTTTCACCAAACCTAGATGTATAGGTTCCACAAGTGTCCAATACAGCTAGAAGATAACAAAAATGTGTGTGACTATTTTAGTTTTATTTTAGTTTTTTGGGTTTAAAATGTAAAGGGAGAGAGACCGGCATGCTTTCAGAGCAGAGGCAATGCTTATGCATTATATAGCACAAATACATAATGCATGAGGATGTACAAGAGGCATCTAATTTGCTTTCCAGCTGGTGACATTGCAATAAAGGTGGAAACATTGTCCCAGCACTTTCCCTTCTGCATAAAGAGCTGCTCCTGCTTCCCTCCCACCCTTACCATGCCTCTGCTCTTTCCGACTTGAGCTGCTGCCCTAACTTGTGAAAAATGGGAATCCAGGTCAGCTATTACAGGTCTGCAGCCTCCAATTCCTTCTGCAAGATGTCTGGCAGGCAGTCCAGAATGTTCTCTGCTTTCGACAAGTGGTGTTCGTTTGCAAGAATTAGCACGACACATTTCTACAATATTAATTTGGAGTTTTCTGCACTCAAGCATCTGTCTTCTCGCTGCTAACAGAAAACCATCTCCCTTCTGAAGAGCCAGGCACACAGAAGACTACAGAACTCATGATGCAGTTGGACCATGAGTTAAGCAAACATGTGGTGGAGATAGGGATGGCTGTGAATTGAACAGTCGCCAGCTCTGAAGGAAAGGCGGTTAGAAAGGAATAGAAATAGTCCCAGAGAATGTTCTGAAGGTTCTTGATGCTGAAGTTAATCAGGTCTGGTTCCAGTAAGTGCCCGAGTGGGTGACTGCCCAGGAACCACACATATGTTATCATGAGTTCTATGATAGAAGAGATTCAGGTTATAAATGTAATCAAATAAAATTATACCCAGAATAGGCAGAAGAGGGCCTTGCTTGGCCTTGCTACTTGATCATCTTCGCTGGAGGTTCTGTGGACTGAACCTCATGAATGCAAGCAGGTTTTCTACCACTGAGCTATGGACCATCAGTAAGTGGCATTCTTCTGAAACAGACTATCGATCCCTTTTGCTTGGTTCAGTCTCTTCTTGCTGGCAGTAGCCTTCCAGTATCTCCCGCAGCCATGCTAACTGAGGCACTTTGAACTGGATAAATGCCCAGAATTGAACCTGGGATCTCCCCCTTGCAAAGATGGGGGCCCTTCCCCTAGTGGTGGTGGGGGCACAGGGGCAGTTGTCCCAGGCACAAAATTGTTACAGGGCGCAAAGTTTCAACACCCAGTGCTGCCTCAACACAGCTGCTAGCTTTCGTTGCTGGACTCTGTTGAAGATGACTTCTCCATGCAAACCAGGAAGTGACCTCTCTAGACAACGGAACGACTCTCTTATTCTTATTTCTGTGACTGCGATCTCCTGGGTCACGTGGGCCCCATTAGGCAGTTGAATGTCCATGCATACTCTGCCTGTTTCCCACCCACCCACCCACTCTGTGCAGCCCCGGGCGCTGTCAAACCACGCTATGCCACTGCCTTCCCCACCTCTAAAGTCACCTTCTGCTGCAGGGATGGTTGACCCCTTGTTCCTGTTGACTTCCCTCAGCTTCCATTTCTGGTTTATTACATGAAATGATACGCTCTGCTGTTTATATACAATACTATGTTATCACAGTGTTATATTCCTTGTTTTATGTAAATAAAATTGTAAATGTTTACTTAAATCCTGCCAATGAGTCCATGGTTGTTGTTTTTTTGGCGTTTCTGCCAATATATTGTAAAAGGTTCCCATTCTTTTTCAAAGTCCCTGTTGTCCTTTTCTCACAGTTTGTCCATTAACTTTGCTAACTCTGCATAGCTCATCAATTTTTCTTGCCATTGTTCTTTAGAGCAGTGTTTTTCAACCACTGTTCCGCGGCACACTAGTGTGCCGCAAGATGTTGCCTGGTGTGCCGTGGGAAAATTTGAAAAATTCAAAAGATTTAAAAATAAAGTATTTTATAATTTTTCATATTTCTGTTTACTTACTATTTCATAATAAAGTAATTATAAAATACTTCCTTTGTGTTTATTTGATTCCTATTCAAGAGAATTACTTTATATATAGTCAATATAGGCACAGAGTTAAATTTTTTAACATTTTCTAATGGTGGTGTGCCTCGTGATTTTTTTCATGAAACAAGTGTGCCTTTGCCCAAAAAAGGTCAAAAAACACTGCTTTAGAGGGTACTTCTCCAGTCTTCCAGTTTTGTGCTATTAGAATTCTTGCTGCTGTTGTAGCATACATAAATAATGTCCGTTTTTCTTTCGGCAGCTCTTGTCCTAAAATACTTAACAAAAAGGCTTCTGGTTAACATCAGGAAGAACTTTCTGATGGTAAGAGCTGTTCAACCGTGGGATGGAGTTTGGTGGAAGCTGGTGAACTCTCTTTCCTTGGAAGTTTTAAAGCAGAGGTTGGATGGCCATCTATCATGGATGCCTTAGTTGAGATTCCTGCATTGCAGGGTTTGGTCTACATGACCCAGAGGGTCCCTTCCAGTTCTACAGTTCTAGGACTTTGATATTTTTGAAGAACTTCTGGCTCGGACCGAGTCCTAACCGCAAATGGCTAATTTCCAGTTGGGCTCTTCTTCCATTTCACAACCACTTCATGGAACTGGCATTAGAGGTTGTTGCTGCTGCTGCTCCTCCTTTTACTGCTCTGTGTTGAAGCCTCAAATTGAAAGATTGAGCTTGGTCTTTATTGTTTTTGGCATATCTTGTCTCAGCCTAAAACCTGATCTCAGGCGACGGAACAAAAGCCTCTTCCTTCTTCAACTTACAGATTTCAATTTTTTTGCTTTTAGAGGAACATGACACCCAGTAATTGGGTCAGAGTGGTGCTAAAACTCCATTTATTTGATGGGTGTGCTACCGAAAAGCACCAGTTAGTAGCGTTGGTTTGTAGCATAGATATGACCTAAATTGAATGGGGAAGTAAGAGGAGGAAAAACATGAACATGAAAACCATCTTAATAGTGCATTTTGTGATCTTGAAAGTTGGTGGTAAAAGCTTCTGCTGTTGATTTCAGACTGCTGCCAGAGACTGCCCTAGTTGGTTTGTTTTTTAATTATATAATTTTCATTCATAGACATTACAACAATCATTTAACCATAATTTTAACGCTTTCAATTTAGACTCCCCTCTATTTCTGCAGTTCCTTGCCTTAACTTATTATTTTACCATCTATTCTCACATATATCTTATCTATCTATCTATCTGCAGGTTTTTACAATAATCCTGCCAATGTCTTTATCTCTTTACAGTTTGTTTGTAAATATTCAATAAGCCATTTCCATTCCTTTCTAAAAAGTTTGTTGTCTTGATTTCTTATGCTTTTGGTAAATTTTGTCAATTCTGCACACTCCATTAGTTTCTGTATCCATTGTTTCTTCAGGACCTCTCCATCCTTCCATATAACATTCTTGCAGATATAGTCACATAAAGGTAAAGGTACCTCTGCCCGTACGGGCCAGTCGTGTCCGACTCTAGGGTTGCGTGCTCATCTCGCTCTAGAGGCCGTGAGCCGGCGCTGTCTGAAGACACTTCCAGGTCACGTGGCCAGCGTGACGAAGCTGCAGCTGGCGAGCCAGCACCAGCGCAGCACACAGAAACGCCGTTTACCTTCCCGCTATAAAGCGGTACCTATTTATCTACTTGCACTTAAGAGTGCTTTCGAACTGCTAGGGGGGCCGGAGCTGGGACCGAACGACGGGAGCTCACCCTGCCGCGGGGATTCGAACCGCCGACCATACGATCGGCAAGTCCTAGGCACTGAGGTTTTACCCACAGCGCCACCCACGTCCCTATAGTCGCATACATACCGGTAAATAAATTTCTATACTGTTTGGGTAGTTCTAATTTCATAATTCCCAAAGCTTCTGTGTGTGTGTGTGTGTGTGTGTGTGTGTGTGTGTGTGTTTACAAATGATATCTTAAACATCTTTTTCAGTTCATTATTATTTCCAAGTAAGCTTTAACCTTATTACAAGACCACCACATATGAAAAAGTGCCTTCTTTCTCTTTACATTTCCCGCACTTATTCAACTTTGATTTATACATTTTTGCCAATCTTCTAGGTGTTAGATACTATCTATGTAGCATTTTCAAATAATTTTCTCTTAAACCGTAAAGCCACTTCCGAACTCGAGAGGAGAGGGGTTGCGGGCTACCCCCTCCCACACACGCGGGGGCTGGTTTAGCCCCCGCGAGAAGAGGGAATTCCTGGGCGTGTCCGCAACCCAGCACACCAATCGGCGGGCAGCGGAGGTGTGGCCTAGCCCATGTAAGGCCGGCGTGCCCGGGGACCGCCCTCTTTTCCCTGTTCCAGCTGCCCGGTTTTCCCATCCCACCCACCCTTTAGGCTTAGCTAGCTTTGACCTTGCTATGGACTTCGGTTGGTCGCCGCAAGGGGCCTGGTAGGAATTTTTCCAACTTGGCGCAATTCCAGCCTTTTGGTTTCTTTGCCTACCTCGTAGCAAACGTCACAACTTCTTCGGTATTGGCGGTTAGGCATTGGCAGGGGTTAATTGTTATGCAAATGAAGGGGGGAAGGAAGCGCCATCACCTTACCCCAATGAAAAGGGTAGTCCGGTAGAGGACTCCGGGGGGCGTTGCCTTGTCCGAAACCTAGGGAGGTGAGGGCCTCCGGCACGCCCCCGAGAGCTAACACCCATGGGATCCTGGTTGGCGTACTTCAACAGGACTCCCAAGGCTTGTGGGTAACCCTTCCCGGTCTCCATGCCGGGTAGTCGATAGGAGCCAATGCCTAAGGCCAATACCTTCCAATTCCTATAATCAATAAAGTTGTGGCTTTTTTATGCCCATTAACCTTAAATAATGTGTCCTGTGTCTTCATTTCACTTGGGGGAGAGGGGTATCGCCATGCAACATGCTGTAAATTTTATATCCATATTCCATAATTGTTCCCATGCTTCCATTTCTATATTATGACCAATATCTATTGCCTAGTGCATCGCTGAAGATTTCACTAGTTCATCTTTTGTCTCCCTTTCCAATAACATCTTGTACATTTTAGACATTACAATTTAACAGGTCTCTCTCTAATTGTGATAGTTGTTCCCCAAACCCCTGGTTCATATCCCTTTTAAACATTTCATTCAAATGATGATATTGCAACCATGTTGTTAGCATTCCTGGTAAATCCCTAAACCCTTTTAATTTAAATTCTCCACCCTCCTCTCTTAGCAAATTTCTATAAGTCACCCAACTTTCCGTCATATTTTTCCTTTTCACTACTATGGCTTCCAAAGGTGGAAGCCAAAGCGGTGTTTTAATTTCCAATAATTTTTTATATTTATCCCATATTCTATACAATTTTCCTAATTATATGGTTTGTGAAACCTTTATGTACTTTCACCTTTTCATACTACAAATAAAGGTGCCTACCAAAAATATTATCGTGACCTTCCAAATCTAAAATATGCAGATTCTTCAATAGCAACCATTCATTCAACCAGTAGACAAGATGCTTCATAATATAATCTCATATCGGGAAGGGAGGAACCTTCTCTCTCTTTTGTGTCTATCAGTATTTTATATTTTATTCTCGGGTTTTCCCTTGCCAGATTAAGAAATATCTACCCCATTCATTCTAGCTCATATTTGCAGGGGGCTGGACTAGGTGACCTGTGGGGCCCTGGAGAGTGGCTGCCATTCAGTGAAGGCAATACTGAGATAGATGGGCCAAGAGTCTGACGGTATCAAGTACTGATCACATCAAAAGTCCACCTTTTGTTTTAACCTGCCCTGGGACTCCTGGTGAAGAGGCCTGGCAATGATAATATTCATCCTCCAGCATTTTAGCAACAGCCAGCCTGATTTTGTATCTCAAAAGCTCAAAGCGGAGCATGAAGGCATCCATTTCAGTATGATCTCCACATAGTGCAATAAAAATAAAATAAATGCTAAGCCATTTATAGCTCAGCACCGCATAGCAATCTGTAAGTGGGAAAAATGTAAGTGCTGGATGTGTTTGATTCTATAATCTGTTGTTTCTGATGACAAGCTATCATGTCGGTCTGAAGATTATCCCCAATTGATTGCTTGCAAGCGTCGACTTTGGAAATCATACCAATTCAATTTGCAGCTCCGTCAAGAACTCACTCGGTTCCCTGAAACACACCATCAGATCTTCTCTAGCCGAGTCTGCTCGTTTTTGTTCTATCAATCGTCCATCAAGGTGGCTCTTCTTTTGTTTTCATTTTAAATATTTCAGTTGCTTCGTTGCTGATGCGAAAAGTGAATTATCACCAATAGAACTCAAGCTCTGAATTGCAGCACTGGAAACTTTGTTTAAGGACCAACATTCAAAATAGTGGCAGTAATACACAAGATGATGATTCAGTCAATGGAGATTTAGTGGAACACATTTGTTTAGTGATAAGTTAAATAGCACTGCAGTTTTCATATTAACGTTGTTTTAAATGAGATGGAAAGGAGGGAGGGCAATAAGATGTGGCGGCCAAGTTTATTCAGATATTTTAGGGGAATGCAGATATCACAGATAGGGATTTATGGGGTGTTAGGGAAGGGGTAGGACCTCTGGTGGAGGATATGTCATGCTCCTTCTGGGGTAGCTTGTCCACCTTTGGTCCCCACTGTTGGGAAACTGTGTACGTGCAGCTACTCACACAGAGTCAATTAAGGTTTGGCAGACAACCAGAAGGCAATCTGAAGGAGTAAGTCTGCCTGGTGATAACAGAGGTATGGAGACAGCTCCCTGACTGGTCAAGCTCTCTCAAGGGAGTGATAATTAATGACCTACTAACTGGGATGTGTTCGAGTGTTCAGAGTTCAGTGGTTCAGTGTGTCAGTGAGTGTAGGAGTTGGGAGTCGTGTCAGAGAGAGCTAGCAAAAGATCCCTGTTCTATTCCTGTAAATACTCCACTGTATATAATAAACACCTAACTACAAGTTCCTGGTTCCTGCTTCATCTATCCTGTCTGCAGCCAAGTCGCCAATTGCTTCCGTGGATTCTGCCTTTACTCTGCTAGGTCTGGCTAAGGTCCTGCAACTAGTCAGAAAGTTGCGAAACACTAAATAGGTGAGGGTAGTTCCTCTGGTGGAGGACATGTCATGCTCCTTCTGGGGTAGCTTGTCCACCTTTGGTCCCCACCATGCACTCAGCTCTCACCTGTAGCTCCTAGAAGCTGTCAGCATCTGACAGCAGCCACACCCTGGGAAATGGCTTTCACTGGCTGGCTAAACCAGGTGATGGTATGCGATGGGTCTCAAACCCTCACTCAGTTATGGATTTCCCCTGCATGCAAAGACAGGCTCCAGTGGATTGAGTAGACAAAACCAATAGTGGGTCCAATGGTCAAGAAGATGGTTTTTGCATGTGCTTTAGAGGGAGGTAAGGGGCAGATGGGGCTTATCAATCTGTGAAAGTAGCCCATCTAGCAGGAGGAAAACTCTGATCCTAAACCTCCACTGTCTTGCAGCTACAGTGGTACCTGAAATTACAGACGCTTCAGCAGTGGCATAGCGTGGGTTGTCAGCACCCGGGGCAAGGCAAGTAATTTGCACCCCCTAACCCGTGGGTTTGCGCCCCCTAACCCCCAGATGTTGCGCCCGGTGCGGCCGGCCCCCCTGCAACCCCCACGCTACGCCACTGCGCTTCAGGTTACGGATGCCTCAGGTTACAGACTTCACTAACCCAGAAATAGTATCTCTGGTTAAGAACTTTGTTTCAGGATGAGAACAGAAATTGTGCGGTAGCGGTGCTGCAGAAGCTGGAGGCCCCATTAGCTAAAGTGGTACCTCAGGTTAAGAACAGTTTCAGGTTAAGAACGGACCTCCAGAACAAATTAAGTTCTTAACCTGAGGTACCACTGTATTCTCATCTTCAATAAATGCTTTGGGAATAAAGCCCTAGGAAAAGTCCATACCCACTGCCTTGCAGGATGTCTCCAGGAGAAGAAAAGGCTCAGGAGCAAATCCTACACAGACCCAAAGTGGAGTCCATAAGATGGTTGGATGGCGTCTTGTACAATTTTTTCTGGCAACTTCTGCAGCCAAGCTGGTGCCAAACATATTGATCTCCATTCCTTTGGTCCACATCAGCAGGGCTGAGATGGAGGTCTTGTCGTCTGGGCTGCCCAGGACCTCCACACACACTCAGGCTTGTGCCTCAGGGAGGTCCCCTCAGTGCTGGTAACACAGCAAAAACAACATGAGAGGCAGCAGTTATGAGTTACCAGTCTCTGCAGCCATGGCAATTCTCCCGCTTTTTGACTTCACCCTCAGAGGTGCATTCTATTGTCTTTCAAGACAGACTCCCACCAACAACATCCCTGTATTTGACCTTCCTCCAGTTCCACCATTTTCAGCCATCTGAAGGTATTCTGCACTCTCAAACAGAGATGGGCAAACTTATCTTTTTCAGTTATCATTTTTCTGATGTTACATTCAGTTCACTACATCTTTGCTTTTTAGATATAAAAAAATCCTCATGAATATTCATTCATATTTTTGTGCACATTTTCCCCAATATGCATTTTTATCTAACATAGAGATTTTTTTGGAAGCAATTTCTCAAACTTAATGTGCTTTTTATGTTATTTTCAATACTCGCCTTCCCTCAAAAAGGATATTGTAAAGTTGGAAGAAGGTTTGGAAAAGGGCAGCCAAAATTATCAAAGGGATGGAGAAAGAAAAGGTTACAACATTTGAGGCTGTTTCAGTTTAGAGAAAAGGTGAGAAAGGGGTGACATGATAGAAGTTTATAAAGTGGTTCGTGGTAGGGAGAAATTGCGTGGAGAAAAGTGTTTCTCGCTCTCTCCTAACACTTAAACTCATAGACACCCAATGAAGCTGAATGCTGGAAGATTCAGGACAGATAGAAACAAGGTCTTGTTCATGCAGCACATAGTAAAATTGTGGAACTTGCTCCCGCAGGGATCATAGAATTGTGGAGCTGGAAGGGACCCCAAGGGTCATCTAGTCCAACTCCCTACATTGCAGGAATCTCAGCTAAAGCATCCATGACAGATGGCCATCCAACCTCTGCTTAAAACCTCCAGGAAAGGGGGCAATTGTGTCCACCAGCTTGGATGGTTTAAAACAGGATTAGACAAATGCATGGAGGAGAAGTCCATCAGTGGTCACTAGCTGTGTTGGCTATTCTCTGCCTTCACAGTTAAAGGCAATAACGGTTCTTAATATCAGTTGTCTGGAATCTCAGATGGGAAGAGGGCTCTTGCACTTGGGTCCTGTTGGTGGGTTTCCCACAGGCATCTGCTTGGCTTCTGTGAGAACATGATGTTAGACCAGATGAGCCACTGGCTTGATCTTGTGTTCTTAATACAGTGGTACCTCGGGTTACAGACGCTTCAGGTTACAGACGCTTCAGGTTACAGACTCCGCTAATCCAGAAATAGTACCTCGGGTTATGAACTTTGCTTCAGGATGAGAACAGAAATTGTGCGGCGGTGGTGTGGCAGCAGCAGCGGGAGGCCCCATTAGCTAAAGTGGTGCTTCAGGTTAAGAACAGTTTCAGGTTAAGAACGGACCTCTGAAACGAATTAAGTTCTTAACCTGAGGTACCACTGTATATGTATTTTTATGCACAATTTCCATTAATTTATGCACTTCTGACCATTTTTCTAGTTGACACACCCCATCATAAAATGCAATAAGTGTGAATTTTGGAGCACAGTAGGTGTGTTTCGGTTTGCATATAGCTCCAGGAAGTGTGAATTAAATACGGCTGATTTAAAATGCACTGAAAACAAAAACCCCTCTCCCTCGAATGACAACATCGCCGCCTCTTTGCTGCTCCCTATTCCTGGGACACAATTCCAAAACATTTACATGTTGCCGTTTCTCTCTCTCTCTCTCTCTCTCTCTCTCTCTCTCTCTCTCTCTCTCTCTCTTCTCTCTCTCTCTCTCTCCCTTCAGATCCTTCTTCAAAGCTCCTCTTTTCTATGAGGTCTGTGGTGCCACCACCCAACTTATACCTGAAAGCCTTACCTTAGTATTAAATCACATGTTTTTCATACTAAGGTTCTAGAGTCAGTATCCAGGTGGGTCTGGGAAAAGACCTCCATCTGAAATCTTGAAGAACCACTGCCAGCCAATTTAGACAATGAGTCCGCAAGCTCTGTATCTGAGCATGGGACTCCAGCTCCCATCAGCTCCAGCCAGCTTGGCCAATGATTGATCAGGGATGATGGGATCTGTAGTCTGAAACATCTGAAGAACATCATGTTGGCTACTGCCCTCTACTTTGACTGCCAGGAGCTATGGCTGAAGTATTTCCCATAACTTCCTGTCTGATCTACCCTCTCCACTTTTACTGGAGATGACAGTGGTGGAACTGCCTGAATACAAAGCATGTGCTCTACTTGTTACCTATTAACCTGAGAGTCAGGTGAGAGTCCCACCTGTTTCTTTGCCTGGTTTTTCTTCCTTGTAGCTCTGCTCCAGCTTGACTCATGTGCAGATGGTGACAGCAGTCACGAAATTAAAAGACGCCTGCTTCTTGGGAGAAAAGTAATGACAAACCTAGACAGCATCTTAAAAAGCGGAGACATCACCTTGCCAACAAAGGTCTGTATAGTTAAAGCCATGGTTTTTCCAGTAGTGATGTATGGAAGTGAGAGCTGGACCATAAAGAAGGCTGATGGCCGAAGAATTGATGCTTTCGAATTCTGGTGCTGGAGGAGACTCTTGAGAGTCCCATGGACTGCAAGAAGATCAAACCTCTCCATTCTGAAGGAAATCAGCCCTGAGTGCTCACTGGAAGGACAGATCCTGAAGATGAGGCTCCAAGACTTTGGCCACCTCATGAGAAGAGAAGACTCCCTGGAAAAGACCCTGATGTTGGGAAAGAGGGAGGGCACAAGGAGAAGGGGATGACAGAGGACGAGATGGTTGGACAGTGTTCTCAAAGCTACTAACATGAGTTTGACCAAACTGTGGAAGGCAGTGGGAGACAGGAGTGCCTGGCGTGTGAAAGATGAAGTAAAATGAAAATCAGATAGGTGGGACTTGGGGGAAGAGTCGGACACGACTAAACAACAAGTGGTGCCTTAAGAACATAAGAGTCTGCTGGATCAGGCCAACAGCCCACCTCGTCCAGCATCCTGCTCTCACTGTGGCCACACAGATGCCTCTGAGAAACCCTCAAGCAGAACCTGAGTGCCTTTCAAAACCTATGTTTTCTCGGGGTGACTTACTGTTATTTTAAAAAATGTGCTGTGACTCTTAGAACCTGGCATGTGATTGCCTTTGCCTTTAGATCAGCCTCTTTGCTCTGGGTCTGCCTGGGACTGAATTCCATCAGGGTCTGCTACGGGACTCTTCTAACTCAAATTGCTGGCACAAATCATATTGCCACTCACTCTGGGGCTGCCTATATCCTGGTGTTAACACTCCCACCCATGGAAGTTCTGGGTGTATGTGTGGCTGGGGAGAGACATATGTGAGGTGCTCCACCAGCTTTGATGTTCTTATGAAAGATTCATGCAGCTGCTGTTGCTGGAGATGACTGGCTAACTCATCCAGGTGGATATTCTGTTGACATGCAAAAATTCTGCTCGATGCAAGACACATTGAACATCGCAGAAATGTTCTTTGTCAGCGCACCTGGCTCCTCTCTCTCCCTTGAGAATTCGAAACCTCATTTCTGCCCCTGCCCTTGAACGTTGCCACTGCAGGCATGAACACCCCAACCTTCCACTCTCAGCTACCCAATGAGAGACAGAAAGAGAGAGAATTATTTCAACACTGCACAGGTAGCACTACCTGTAGATTCAGGGTTGCACAAATGCCAATGGATCTCTGCCTGCTCCTGCTGGACTAATGGTCATGCAAAGTCCAACTAATAATCCTTTCAGCATCAGAAGCACTAGAACTCTAGGGGGTGCAAGCAAGCACTAGCTCTCATTTGTCCCAGAAGAAGCAGCAAGGCCTGGGAACAGGCACACAAAGCAGGCAAATCAGGTTAGAAGAAGGGATTCTTAAGGGAGGGTTGCAACATCTGGGGCATTTTTGTTTAGAGAAAAGGTAAGGGGGGCATGATAGAGGGGTCTAGAGTTATGCACTGTGTGGATAGGGAGACATTTTATCTCCATCTCTCATAACACAAGAACTCCGTGGTATTGTGCAGCTAAATGAGGAGAGACAAACAGAAGTCCTCCATGCAGCACATTGTTCAACCATGAAATTTGCTCCCACTAGGTGTAGTGATGATGGCCACCATCTTGGACAGCTTTAAATAGGATGTCAGAGTTGCTCCTCTTCTCCCCTTTAGAGGTATCCTGGTGAGTCTGGGAGGGTTATCTAGAAACTCAGAAGATAGAATCAGGATTCAGAGTCACCTTAAGGGATTGGAGAACTGGACAAAAACGTTAGAAAATGAATCTCAGTAGGGACAAATGTACAGTTCTACACATAGGGAAGAATCATCAGATGCACAAATATAGGGCAAGGGGCAAATGACTTGGCAGCAGCACATGTGAAAGGGATCTAGAGGCAGGAGTTGGTAATGCAGGTGAGCTATGCATAAGCAAGCTGCCAGCTAGCTCTGCGGAGGCTCTTTTTATTAGCACAATATGCAAAACCAGTCAGATACATTTTGGACTGTGCCCTTTACACATCTTCCAATCACGAGATCGTGGGGTGGTACAAAGTTATTTTGGCACCTGTTTCCACCACGTCACTTTCCCCCTGAACAATGTTTAATTGAAAGTGACAAAGGTCACAGACAGGGCACTGCAGACTAGTAAGAGAGCAAAGGTTAGATAGAGGGCATGATGTTCAGACAGCTGTGGCTTGTCTGCGGGTGGAAGTGTGCTCCACACCCGGTGATCACTCCTTCACTTAGAAGACCCCAAACTGAACATGAGTCCCCATAGATGTGTGTCTGGCCCCTTCATTGCACAACTTCCAGCGAATGCTGAAGATGCACCCTTTAACCTGTTTTTCTTAATACTTGCATATTTTTAGGAATCACCTTAGTTTTGTAAGTTGCTTTTATATTGTGTTGTAATATTGCTGGGCAAAGAGTAGGTGATAGATGATAGATGATAGATAGATGATAGATAGATGATAGATGATAGATAGATAGATAGATGATAGATAGATAGATAGATAGATAGATAGATAGATAGATAGATAGATGATAGATAGATAGATAGATGATAGATGATAGATAGATAGATAGATAGATAGATAGATAGATAGATAGATAGATAGACAGACAGACAGATAGATAGATAGATGATAGATATAGATACATAAGGTAAAGGTAAAGGGACCCCTGACCATTAGGTCCAGTCGTGGCCGACTCTGGGGTTGTGGCGCTCATCTTGCTTTATTGGCCGACGGAGCCGGCGTACAGCTTCCGGGTCATGTGGCCAGCATGACTAAGCTGCTTCTGGTGAACCAGAACAGTGCATGGAAACACCGTTTACCTTCCCGCCAGAGCTGTACCTATTTATCTACTTGCACTTTGACGTGCTTTCAAACTGCTAGGTTGGCAGGAGCAATGGGAGCTCACCCTGTCGCGGGGATTCGAACCACTGACCTTCTGATCGGCAAGCCCTAGGCTCTGTGGTTTAACCCACAGTGCCACCGGTGTCCCATACATACATACATACATACATACATACATACATACATTTCTTGGTCTGCTTGCTCCTCCCCAGATGTCCTCCTGCCTTTGGTTTATTTGCAAGGCTGCACATGGCCTTCCTCTCTGAGTAACTTCATCTTGCCATGAGATTCATTTTCTAGCTGACTTGCTTTCCATTTTGCTTGTTAAGCAGCTTGTTTTACTAGTTCTGGTGCAGGGAGGCTGAGAGACAACATTTGCATACCTTATTGATCCAGGCAGAGTCTCCTGATGCTGCCTTCCTTTCAATGTGTGTACGTAGAGCTGGGCACAGCTGTGCATGTTTGCGCTCAAGGGTTCAAGTGCTCCTTGGCTCAATCTGCAGATTTAGTTAATCCCACCCCGTGTTTTGCTGATTCAGTTTGATGCAATGGGAGCTGGTTTGCAAGTGGGTTGGGGCGAGAGATTTATACATGTGTCACTTTGTAAAATAAGCCGCTGATTAGACCACAGACAGAGCATCCTAATTTCTAAGAGCTACGATTTGTATTCTATAATTATCACATTGTTTGCAGAAGCAGCAGAAAGTGCACCACCTGTCTTGTTTCACATCGCATGAGCAATGCAGGTTGCCAAGTCCCATAGGTACCAAGTCCCAGGAGCCCAGCTCTTTTGTCCCCTTGTTTTTGGGTGGGTGCCCCCCAATGTTCACATTACTTGGGGTGGAAGAGGCCAAGAGCAAAGCAAGCATTGCATGGTGTGGCTTCAGTGGCTGGCAGCTCCTCCTGCTGCCAAAGACAGGGGAAGCAGGCCCTGGCCAATGGCAGCAGCAGGAGGAGGCTGAGCATGAGAGAGGAGGAGCCGCTGACCATTGAAGCTGTGCTGCTGCAATGTTTCACTCAGCCCCTGGCTCCTCCCAACATCCTGATGTCACGCACCTGACTTCCTGACATCACAGGCGTGTCATCAGTCCCCTCAATCTTTGGCTCAAATTGGCACCTCTGCCAGGTCCCATCAGGCACATTTGAGAAAAGCTCGAAAAATCAAAAGTATCAGGGGTAGAGGAGAGAGAGAGCATAACCAGGCGAAGCAGAAAATGAAGCCACAAACAGAATATTTGCAGTACATTAAGGGCAGAAATTCTTCCTGTATGCCACAACAGCAGGAAGACTACTCCTCGCACAGAGATGGAAACAACACGATATCCCGACAACTGAAGAATGGCAACAGAAAGTATTGGAGTATGCGGAAATAGCAAGGCTAACTGGAAGAATCCGACAGCAGGACGATGAGAAATTCCAAAAAGAATGGTCCAAATTTATGGTATACTTAGAGAAAACTGTACTTACGGTAAATAACAGCACTCACAGGACTGAAATAAAACTCATAATGTTTGTTGTAAACATTTGGTTAGACCACAAGATGTAATGCTGTATTATAATAAGGAATGTACTGTAGGTCTAAAGTATAATACAAAAATGTATTAAGGAATTATATAGAATGTATATATAGTAATCACGCTTAAGCAAGAACAGTGTAGAGAAGCCAGAAGAGGGGTGGAGGGAAGTTAACTCAGATAACATATTGATTTAAAAGAGAATAATATTGTTAAGCTGTACAGTGGTATCTCGGGTTACATATGCTTCAGGTTACAGACGCTTCAGGTTACAGACTCCGCTAGCCCAGAAATAGTACCTTGGGTTAAGAACTTTGCTTCTGGATGAGAACAGAAATTGTGCTCCAGTGGTGCGGCAGCAGCGGGAGGCCCTATTAGCTAAAGTGATGCTTCAGGTTAAGAACAGTTTCAGGTTAAGAATGGACCTCCGGAACGAATTAAGTACTTAATCCGAGGTACCACTGTATTGTGTTTAAGATATCTGGAAAAAAATAATAAAAATTATTGGGGGGAGAGAGAGAATCTTTTTTAGCTAAGAAAGAAAAAGACTCAGCTGTGTTGGGTTGACCCAATCAAATTGACTGCATTATCACACCTGGATCAACCATTTTCCAGACATCTGAATGGCTAAGAAATTACTCTGGGCTCTAGCTTGGGTCTGGAGGGGACTGGGTTTCACCAAGACCCTGCTGTGAACCCATCATCACTGCATGCCAACCCCTTGTGCAGGACTCACTATTGTGATATTGCTGAACACAATATCTCTCTATGCTACCCACAAAGCCTCTGAGCCTCCCCACTCTTTTGCCCATTCAATCATAGGGAGGTGGGGCGGTAACCTTTCCCCCCACTTTGCTTTTTCCAAAGGATCTGGGTCAAGGTTGGATCCATTATAATTAATCAGAGGCTGGAAAAGCACATAAAATGGAAGGAGGAAGCTGGAAAAGTGATGTTTTTCAAAAGCACAAACACAGCGATACACACAGTTCTCAAACACCAGAGCAGATTTAACAAAGCCTTCAAAACAGGTGTATTTTGATAAGGTGATGGAAGCTGATGAGTGATGTGACCATCCATACATTCAAGGGTAGGGAGATCCATCGTCAGAGTACAATGATCACAAAGACCCTATGCTGCAAACATACACAATGAGCAACTGTTGATCATGTCAGGAAATGAGAAGGGCCCCTTCCACCAGGCTGGGTTGACTGTGTCATACATAAAAGTATTTGTAATTTAATGGATTAACTGGTTAAAAGACAGATAATCAATCAGCCAGGAAGTGTTCTTGGTTGACTTGACAATTCTTTAAAGAACAACCTCTCTTGCGACAAAGTCATATGAAGTCACAGAAAAGATGTAACATATGTGCCTCAAGACAAAATAATTATGCAGGCTGCAAGCCCATGATGAACTCCCCAAAGGAGAGGACACAGTAAGATATGCAAATGCCAGAGACAAAACTCCAGCGGAGAAATCTTGGCTTAAAAGCATTCCAAGATTCTGCTCCTCTGGCTAAGCAGCTGCTCCCAGACTGAAGAGACGGGCCAAGTCTCAGGTGCAATAATAAAGGCCTTTTCAGATGAAGGGAATGGGAAACAGATTCTCTCCCCATCTTACTGCTGAAGTCATGCCAGCCAGAATCCAGTGTTCATGGTGTAATATATCTGTGAATGTTTGAGGAGACAAACCATTAGAAATTGTTGAAAAATGAGGGAGTTAAGTAATCTATCCTTTCTGCCAGAAGTAATGCACAGCCTTGGGGCTGGACTTGGTTTTTTGTTTTTTTAAAAATGTAGAGGAGAGGGAAATGTGTGCAACCAACTATAGTTTCAACCAGAGTTGAGCTTTGGGCCTTGATAAAGTAACTCCTGCTTTCCCTGGGTGCTCTCCTTGGTCCTGAATCTGATACGCTGCCTGTAACTGAACCTTGTTTTCTCTTCCAGGTTGGTTCTCCCTGTACCTTGCCTGGCACTTCTCTGTGGACACTTGGCCTGGCTCATAGAGTAAAGCAGGTTCTCTGGATGTGAGAAAGACATTTAGGTCAGCTGGAAAAACACAACAGCAAAACTCTTTATTAATTGTGCAATAGAAATAACTGTCTGGGGACACAATTACCCAGGAAGTCCTATTGTTCATCAGAGTTGGGCTGTCTGCTGCTATTGAGTGGAATCTGAGTCAGTAGTTGGAGCTGAAAGATACTAGAATTGTGCAGGCATAATCAAAGCTTAAGCAGTTAACCTTTTGTCACTGTTCCTCATTAGGGGGGACAATAGTTAGCCTAGTTAGGGTGAGTCAACCCACTACCCATGAGCATTTAACTACCAAAGAAAACAGTTCGCACTGCAGTTCCTTTGGCTCACAGTACTATGGATGCCAGATTCTCTCTCTATCAAGTTCTGATGCAGACGGTGGGGCAGACACAGAGGGTGGGTATGGGTACACTGTTATGAGATGAATATTCAGCCTTGAGTTGTATTCTGCACTGGTTTCTTCTGCAGCCTGCTCCATTGTTCTGTTTTTAATCTCAAGCACCAGAGCTTTGCTTCATAACTTCCATAAATCTCTAACCGTGGAATTAAGCTACATTAAAAAACTTACCCGCATGGTCTTCTGGGGTCAGCATTTTCAATCGAAGCACACGTCATCTTTGCCAAGTTTAATTTGGGGCTTGAAGGGAGTCCATTCGTTTTTAAAAAAACCAAAATTAAAACCATTTTTCCCCCTTGCATAGCTTCAAGCACAAACATTTGTCTTCGCTTCAATGCTAACAGAATCAGAATGGGTAATGGCCTGATATCTTGAAAGTCCCATGAGCCCTTATAATGAGTCTTAACGGTGGTGGTGGTGATAACAATGCATTGGCCATGTTTACAAGCAGAGTCCTAGAAATGGAGGAGACGAAAAGGTAAGTAAACTAAAACACCAACCCAACTGTTAACCACTACCCTGTGCTTTGAACCTGAATAATCTTCCTGCCCTGGTAGATGTAGTTCTGCAGGATACTAAGGGTGTAACTGATAAAACGCTACGATCCTCTAGGCTCCCTCTGATGGCTTATTAGGCTCAGACAGGCTCACAAAAAGTGGGAGATGAAAGCAGGGTTAGAGACCAAACCTGTCTTCATGAAGATAAGAGAATTGCTGGGTGGTCAGGCGGGGGGGGGGGGGACCAGCAGGTTCTTTTTATGTGAGGATAAAATGGGGAGGTAGATGACCATGCTCAAGGGCTTCCTGACCAAATTTGCAGATGACACCAAACTGGGAGGGGTGGCTAACACCCCAGAGGACAGGATCACACTTCAAAACGACCTTGACAGATTAGAGAACTGGGCCAAAACAAACAAGATGAATTTTAACAGGGAGAAATGTAAAGTATTGCACTTGGGCAAAAAAAATGAGAGGCACAAATACAAGATGGGTGACACCTGGCTTGAGAGCAGTACATGTTAAAAGGATCTAGGAGTCTTGGTTGACCACAAGCTTGACATGAGCCAACAGTGTGACGCGGCAGCTAAAAAAGCCAATGCAATTCTGGGCTGCATCAATAGGAGCATAGCATCTAGATCAAGGGAAGTAATAGTGCCACTGTATTCTGCTCTGGTCAGACCTCACCTGGAGTACTGTGTCCAGTTCTGGGCACCACAGTTCAAGAAGGACACTGACAAACTGGAACGTGTCCAGAGGAGGGCAACCAAAATGGTCAAAGGCCTGGAAGCGATGCCTTATGAAGAACGGCTAAGGGAGCTGGGCATGTTTAGCCTGGAGAAGAGGAGGTTAAGGGGTGATATGATAGCCTTGTTCAAATATATAAAAGGATGTCACATAGAGGAGGGAGAAAGGTTGTTTTTTGCTGCTCCAGAGAAGCGGACACGGAGCAATGGATCCAAACTACAAGAAAGAAGATTCCACCTAAACATTAGGAAGAACTTCCTGACAGTAAGAGCTGTTCGACAGTGGAATTTGCTGCCAAGGAGTGTGGTGGAGTCTCCTTTGGAGGTCTTTAAGCAGAGGCTTGACAACCATATGTCAGAAGTGCTCTGATGGTGTTTCCTGCTTGGCAGGGGGTTGGACTCGATGGCCCTTGTGGTCTCTTCCAACTCTATGATTCTATGATTCTATGCTCACCACCTTGAGCTCCTTGGAGAAAAAATGAATATAAATGTAATAAATAAAATATGACATAATGTTCTGGATAAGGGCCACAAATGAACGGTAGAGCATCTGCCTTGCATGCAGAATACCCCAGGTTCACTCCCTAGCATCTCCAGGTAGGACTGGGAGGAAGCCCATCCTGAAACCCTGATGTCAGGCGTCCAGGTTCCTAGCTTGATCAGAGCCGTCTTAAGCATATGCGGTGCCGAGGTACAATGATCCGCCCGGTGCCCCCGCCCCAGGTTGCCCAGTGTTGTCAACTTTTTTTTATGGCTCTGACACCACACTTATCTCTGCTCAGGTAAAGAAAACAGGAAACATAAGGAGCCCAATGCAACATACCAGCCTGAGGCGTCAGCTCGTGTTATAAGCAGCTTGCGCTGAGCGGGCCTTACCATAGTCCTACACCAATCCCAGGCATGCAGGAGGGCGGAGCTCGCCCCAAACTTGTGGCACAGAGCCGCCCACAGCAGAAGAACCAGCCACGGCACTCTGACCGACAGATGGGCTCTTCCATGGACTCCAACTCTCGGGCCCCGGACTCTCGGCCTGGCACCCCTGAGAGCCCGGTGCCCAGGTGCCCTGCACCCTTGGCGTCTATAGTTAAGACAGCCCTGAGTTTGATAACACAGTAAGCGTAGCTAATTAAAAATGATGATTTATTGTTAGAACAAACAGATAGCTCTGGACGGTCTTAACACAGCCTCCAACATCATCAATCAAGATGACCCTTCTGAAGATCCTTCCGGTTCCTACAGAAGATGGCGAACCTTTGCGTCTTCCAACGTTTACTTTGTTTCCTGTCTAACAGCCCTCCCCTTAGCTGACTCTGAGGAGGGATTGGGGTAGCTCCCCCCTCCTCCCTTTCTGACAAACTACTTTCGTCTCTGTTCATGCCTGTTTGAACTTCCCAAGAGCTTTGGCTCTTAGCCTTCCCTTATCAGTTGGCATTCCAAGGGGTGGGGGAGTTGGCACTAGCTGTTGTTCATCCTACATGAAAGTTAACTCTGTCTGTTCCTGGCTGCTTACTTCCGTTGGCTGCAAACCTTCACTGGGAGCTGGCTCATTCCTGACACCTGATGAGCAGCTGCCGGTTAGTGCAGGTAATACTGTACTAGATGGACCAACAGTGTGACTTGGTATAAAGCAACTTCCTATGTTCTTGTGTAGGGCTGTAAAACTGGGACAACAAGTGCCACCTGGTAAAACTTCCAGCACCATTACATTTAGATTAAAAGTGAGGATCCATCCTTCTCTTACTCTGTAAAACTGCATAAATGAATTATGGTTGTCTGGGGCAGGTGTCACAATTCTGGAATGTCTTCTAGAACTGAACAACTCACTGCGTAGGCCTAGATCAAACTCTCATACTGCCCATCCTTCCCTACACACACAATCTCCATGTACACACACACACCAGTTTCTGACAGACAACCAGTCTTGATTGCAAAAGCCCCAACTCCCCGCCACAAAAGCAATAAGGTGATGCATTGTGTTGGGTCAATGTATATTTTTAGACCCAAATCATCACACATGTGTGCACTCCAAACAACACGTTCCATGAGCTTACATTTCCATGAGGCTCCAGGGAGATGGAGGCAAAGTAAGAGGAAGAGATGACTCTATGAAGCTTTGTTAAGCACTGGAGAGGCTCTAAAATATTTACCAAAGGGTTTCACCCATCAACCACTAGCTCTCTCTCTCTCCCTCCCTCCCCCCCCCCCCGCCTGCTTCTCTGTGAGCACAATAAAGCGGGGACTTGGAGAAGGTCACTGAACATGGACAGCTTTATCACTAAGGACAGGAGAACTCGTTGGGATAAAATAAGAACCAAGCCTCGGCCTCTCTTCCCAAGAAGGAAGTGAACCCAATCTGAACCTTTTGAAGTTTGCAATGGGGCTGTGTGCGTGAGTCCATATATTTGGGATGGGGCTGGTTTGTGTTTGCTTTTCAGGGCACTTTTCCTTCTCTTGAATTCAGCTGTGCGAAGAACTTGACACAAAAGAAGCAGCTCAAAAGATTCCACGTGTGGTTGGACTTTTGCATCTCTGGCCCGTCAAGAGCAGAAGAGGAAACTTAGAAGAGGCTGCCTTACGCCACCTCTGACGATTGGGCCCATGTAGCTCAGCACTGTCTACAGTAAGGTAAAGGTAAAGGGACCCCTGACCATTTGGTCTAGACGTGACTGACTTGGGGGTTGCGGCGCTCATCTTGCTTTATTGGCCAAGGGAGCCAGCGTACAGCTTCCAGGTCATGTGGCCAGCATGACTAAGCCGCTTCTGGCGAACCAGAGCAGCGCACGGAATGCCATTTACCTTCCCACCGGAGCGGTACCTATTTATCTACTTGCACTTTTATGTGCTTTCGAACTGCTAGGTTGGCAGGAGCTGGGACCGAGCAACGGGAGCTCACCCTGTCACGGGGATTCAAACCGCCAACCTTCTGATCGGCAAGTCCTAGGCTCTGTGGTTTAACCCACAGCACCATCCACATCCCTACTGTCTACAGTAGTGGTCCCCAAAACTTTGGGAGCTGCTGCCCCCTATAAACTCCTACCCAGTGCCCCCAACCTGACCCTCTCCCTCTGTGGTCCAAGGCAGTAATGATTCTGAATGCTTGTTGCTGGAAACCACAGGAGGGGAGAGTGCCCTTGTGTTCACATCCTGATTGCAGGTTTCCATGGGCATCTGGTTGGCCACTGTGGAAATGGGATCCTGCTCTTGATGGACCTTTGGCCTGAACCAGCAGGTCTCTTCTTATGTTCTTATGGCAGCACCATTTATTGTTTCCCTCCTCCCTGTCATTCAGGTCCGGCCAGTGTCCTCTGGTGTTTGTTCTGATCATAATCAGGCTTTTGCCTCCCTGGTGATGTAAATAGCCTCTGGTGAGCTAATTTGGGCCGACACTCAGGTGACCTCCATGCCCGCTTGTCTGTGACTGTGCCTGAAATGCAAGGCGTTTCCATTTCCCACCGGATGCCCTTGCTCCAATTTCCGTAATTGCTCCTCGTCGTCTCGGTGAGATCCTAAAGTCATTGATGCTTGAATTTCAGCCGGCACTGCTTTTAGGGGGCTTGTTTTGCTCAGTGTCCTCTGAACACATGAGTATTTGCTGCAGCTTGTTCTCCTTAGCACTGTGGATCCGTGGCTTATCAAAAAGGGTTGGTCATCAGGTCGCCTCAGTGGCAGAGATAGGAAGGGCTCATTTCATCCCTGAACTGTGTCAGCTGGCCATTATGGAAACAACTGTTTAGAAATTGGATCCGACTCAGAACAGCCCCAGATATCAACAAACTAGGGCTCTTCACAGATGACCTGATAGTCGTGACACCAGACGCCATAAACACAGCAACCACCCTAACTAAAGAACTCAACACATTCACAATGGTGTTGGGTCTACAAGTAAACTTTGCAAGATCTGAAGATATGTGCTTCAACACACACACACACACACACACACAGAGAGAGAGAGAGAGAGAGAGAGAGAGAGAGAGAATTCACCAATATCCACAAATATAAAACTCTGTTGTGCCAAATTCAGCTACCATGGGGAACAAATAACGAGAAACCTCAACAAACAATATCTCCACAATTACAAGCCCCTGTGTCAACAAATCTAGAGACTTGAGGAAATGGAACAACACCAACTTCACCCTCTCAGACAAAATAGCCATGATCAAAATGATCGCCCTCCCCAAGCTAACCTACTTATTCCAAACCCTCCCAATCTGAATTTCCCCAACCCAACTCCACAAGTGGCAGAACGCCTCCCCCCCATTTATTTTCTCACACAAAATGCCAAGAATAAGCCCCAAATACCTGCACCTCCCCTCCTCAGAAGGGGGATATGGAATCCCCAACACAGAATCATATTACATTGCCAACCAAGTATGCCACATAATCCTGTCAATTCTAGAAGACGAGAGAAAACTACGGGTCCAGTTGGAGAGAGACACCATTAAAAACACCCCCACAACAGGATACCCATTTCTCCAAAACAAACTAAAGAAAATCCCCACAACACAGAACAGGTTCACACAGTCAGTATAAGACACCTTCCTATGTACATGTTTTCCTGTCTCCATGAAACTATAACTGGTTTTGGACATGTTTCACCTGGACTGAATCCTCAGCCTGCAGTGCAGCATGTTCACTTATTATCTGTGTCTCCCAATTCCTGTTTATCTACAGATAATGAGAATTTGGCAGTTTTAGGTTCAGCCACCGGCTACAGATTTTGGACCAAGGATTCAGTGCTGTTGAAGGAAGTTGAAGAGTTTGCCTGGAGGCTTCTGCCCTGAGTTTTACAGTGTAATGGAAGGAGAGCTCTAGAGGGCTTATGGAATACTCAGAGAACCCCACGACCTCAAGTTAGTGTATTAATCAGACTCCAGTACTCAGCCTGCAACAATAGGAGAGAAAGGAAAGGCAAATTCCTGTTGCAGGGATGGTTTTGTTTCCTTTAATTAATAAGATGCAGGGATTTTCAGTTCGTGATATGTCTGACAATGGAGCTTAGGGCTAAGTGGGGAGGTGAGATCAGACAAAGCTCTATTGAGCCCAGTGTTCTCTTTGGAAGAGCAGTTGGCCCTACCCCTAAAGCAGGTCAGGATTATATATGTGTGTGTGTTCATGGTTAGCAAACCATTCAGATGAAACAGGAAACTGAGAATTGCTCTCAAATGCAACTGCCTCATTCTTTTAACTCTAAATCAGGCCTATGCAAACGTGGCCCTCCAGATGTTTTGAGACTACAATTCCCATCATCCCTGACCGCTGGTCCTGTTAGCTTAAGGTTGCCAGATGTCCCTGTTTCCCGGGGACAGTCCCCGGATTTACAAATCAGTCCCCATTCAAAAGCCATTGAAGTTAAAAAAAAGTTGGGGGAAAAATCTGGTAACCTTATGTTAGCTAGGGATGATGGGAGTTGTAGTCCCAAAACTTCTGGAGGGCCAGGTTTGCCTATGCCTGCTCTGAATGATGGTTTAGTATTACACATGATTATGATTGGAACCAGGCCTGTGTGTATGAGCAACCTTCTGTGTAAGCACTCCTGTAGCCAGTAGTAGTCAGTGGAGAATGGACTCTTAACCCATCTCCTATTGAGGTTAGCACAGTATAAACGCAATAGCAGAGCCAATCCATAGCTGTCAACTTAAAGATTTTAAAATAAGGGACCAGCAGCCTTGAAAATAAGGGATCAGCAGCCAAAATAAGGGATTTTAGTCAACCAGCAGCCAAACGAAGCCTCAAGTGGTGGTTCCCACAGCGCAGCAACCTGGCAAAGGGGATGCAGCAAGGAAAACCACCGTCACCTCTCCGCTGGGAAGCGCTGAGCAAAGGCGAGTCCCCAGGCAACGCGGCTGATTTGATCGGCACAAGGCATGCAAGCTCCACCTCCCAGTCGTTCTTAGACTCCTTACTGGGTGAGCAACACAGCCAAGCAACACAGTTGGAGCCTCCCTCCTCCTTGGTCAGCGGGGAGGGAGGGAGAGGAGCTGCTTCCTTTGAAACCCAGGAAATTTAAGGGACATCATCAATAAGGGACAGCAGCGGGACATGGCGCTGGGATAAGGGACTGTCCCGCCAAATAAGGGACGGTTGACAGCTATGAGCCAATCTAGGGCACCTACTAGTCTTGTCACCATGTCAACCATGCCCTCACCTTGATCCTCTTTTTGCCAGTAAGCTACAGCAATGCCAGCAATGGGAGATCAGTAAATGCTGAGATTCTTGTTTATCACTCCTGCCCGTGGCTTAAAACTGTAGCATGAAGCAGAGCTAGAAAAGTGTAGAATGAAGTAATGGGTTCTCTTTTGCAATGCAAAGAGGACAGATTTCATAACGCTCTCCGAGTTTTATTAATCAATGCTGTCACTCAGCAACTGCCCTCTTTTGTGCACTGCTCCTTCTGCCCTTTGAAATTCAAAAACAATTTGGGACATCTTATCTCCCCTAAAATGGCTTTTAGTGAAAAATTTGCAAAGGTTAGGGACAAATAAATGTCTCTTTAAATTTTCCCCAGTCCAGTAGTGAGTATTCTGGAAGGGAAAAAAGAAGGAAGGAAGGAAGGAAGGAAGGAAGGAAGGAAGGAAGGAAGGAAGGAAGGAAGAAAGAAAGAAAGAAAGAAAGAAAGAAAGAAAGAAAGAAAGAAAGAAAGAAAGAAAGAAGAATTTACAGAAGCCACCCCAGTTTCTGATTTGATCCTGGAATGTCCCACTTTTCCTTAGGATGTCCCTATTTTCATCAGAAAAATGTTGGAGGGGATGCCAAGTTCCCTGCCCTGGTCAACAGAGCAGAATTTGATGCATTCTAGTACAATACACACAGCTGGATAAAGGCTTAGCCTCATATACATTTCTTGCAGTTCCATGCCGTGGTCTCATTGTCATATTTGCAGTCTCACCTAGAAGCTGACTCTAAAAAACACACCCTTAAAAAAAAAACCAACACTCCCCCACCACACACTATCCTACCATCAGCAATAATTATTTCTAATTTAAATTCTGCCTGCTCAGCGATCTGCTTTCCAAAGCTGGCTGTGAGCCAGAGCTGTTCTTTGAATGAAGATCCTTAACATACGGTCAGCAGAGGAAGAGAAATACAGATGCCTTCACTGATGTGAATCATTAGGGGCCCTTTTTCAAGAAGGGCATGGAGCCTTTCAGGCCAGAGACTTCCATATCTGTTTATTAATAGAGCTCTTCCCCTTTTAGCTTCTGTGATGTAAATGTCAAGGAGCAGCTCATACGGCCAGAAAAAGAACAGGGAAGAAGGTGATCAATTTTTCATTTGCTGCATTTTGATCTATTTGAAGCAGGACCATGAATCAAAACTAAAATAAAGTGGAAGTCTTACAAGGGGAGTGTTTTGCAGAGTTTGGAACAAGGAGAGGCCTCTCTCTTATTGACGGTCCAATGCCTCACCAGACATTCTAATTAATAAGGCACACAGGCGGTATTCATTTTCATGACATAATAGGTTATTGATTGATCAGTGGGTTTGACAGCCAAGGTTGTATCCTGCATGCAAAATGATAGTGTGTGTGATGCTGAACATCCATCTTTATTCCATGTGCCCAACAGGTACTCATAAATTCTCACCTGTCCAGGCAGAAGAAGATATCGGCTTTTCTTGACTCTCCAGTAGGGGTGTGCAGTGAAAGATGACTTAAGTGGAGACATAGTTTAGGTTTATAGGATAGTATAGGTTTATAACACTAGAACACAATGAAGCTGAGAGCTGATCCATTCAGGTGACCATCAAGAATGGCTCGATCTGGATGCAATCCCCTCATTTGTTCAACTTTTGAACAAATAGGTTTAGTGAAATACCCAGACGTCCCAGACCAGACATAGGCAAACTCCGGCCCTCCAGATGTTTGGGACTACAATTCCCATTATCCTAGCTAACAGGACCAGTGGTCAGGGATGATGGGAATTGTAGTCCCAAACATCTGGAGGGCCGGAGTTTGCCTATGCCTGTCCCAGACTGACTCCGTCTCAGGTTGGTTACTGGATCCACCTGGTCGAAGAAGGAGTAGGAGAAGGTTTCTACCCATCTTTCCTAACACTAGAACTCATGGACATCCAGTGAAGCTGAATGTTGAAAGATTCAAGATGGACAAAAGAAAGTATTTCATCAGCACATAAGCTAAAATGTAAAGGTAAAGGACCCCTGGATGGTTAAGTCCAGTCAAAGGTGACTATTGGGTTGCAGCACTCATCTCACTTTCAGGCCGAGGGAGCCAACATTTGTCTGCAGTCAGCTTTTTGGGTCATGTGGCCAGCATGACTAAACCTCTTCTGGTGCAACAGGACACTGTGACGGAAACCAGAGTGCACAGAAATGTCATTTACCTTCCCACCACAGCATTACCTATTTATCTAGTTACACTGGCGTGCTTTCAAACTGCTAGGTTGGCAGGAGCTGGGACAGAGCAATGGGAGCTCATCCAGTCATGGGGATTCGAACCGCCAACCTTCTGATTGGCAAGCCCACAGAGCCACCCGTTCTTATTACACTAATTTATTTTTCCAATTAACTTAAACTCATTTCATTGTTTCTTTGATCTCTTCCTCCATCTCAACTTTTCTCTCCTTTCATTCTATTCTTTTTCTGGATTCAATCAGTGTCTGTCAAAAGTTCTACCTTTACCACATAGATTTTGACGTATTCCTTAAAGATAGCCCACTCCTTGTTAACTTTTTGCACCATGTCTCCTCTAATCCTCCCTGTTAATTCGGCAATATGAAAGCATTCCATCATTTTAGATAGCCAGTCTGTTTTTGTTGGGACACTGCTGCTTTCCCGATTTTTGGCAATTAATAACCTTGCTGCCATAGTCGCATACAAAAATATTGGTCTGACCATTTCACTGATTTCTTCTGACATGATCCCTAGGAGGAAGGATTCCGATTTCTTTTCGAGTGAAGATCTAAACATCTTTTTCAGTTCGTTATAAATATTTTCCCAGAATCCCACCCACTTTTCTCATTGGCCAATCAGATGCTCCAATGGGAAGCTCCAAAGCTCCTCTCATGGGCTTCCCAGAGGCCTCTCATTGGACACTGCTGGGCTAAATTGGCTGATCTAGCAGCTTTATTCTTAAGCACCATCATTTTGTGCCCCTCCCTCCTTCCCAGAGGAATGAAGTTCACTCCATTTGAGTGTGAATAATACCCAGACTTTGAGGGGATGTTCTTTGGGGTGGGAGTAAATATATGACCCCTTTTAAAGTCATTTCCCTGGGAGGAGCTGTCAAACTGTATGGAGACTATCAGATGCTGTGCTCTTGTTATGACAGCAGTATATGCTTTCCACAGATGCCCAGGAGCTGAACCGCTGTAACGGGAAGGATCGCATGTGGGTGTCAAGGCATAAATCAGAAAAACAAACCTCCTGGACGTGAGCGATAAGGCACCACTATCCTACAGGAAGAGAAGCTCTGGGTCATTTAATGCAATAGTATTAAAGCATCCGAGCTGACACAGATTAGACAATGCTGATGTCTTTTCTGCATCTCGCAGCAAATTGTCTTTTACATGATTATTTCATGAAAAAGCTCATCCCATTTTGCTTTGTGCTGCTAAATGACTTAGCTGCACGATTAAGCCCTTCTGGAAAGTGCAGGCTGGGTCTGTTTAGGTTCCAGTTTTAAAGAATTTTTCACTGGAGTTTCTGAATAAAGGAAGGGAGGCAGATCAAGAAGAGGAGGTTTTCTTCTGTATATTCGTACATTTGCAGCAGGGGCAGAGAGCCTCAGACCTGGGGGATAATGAGGGAAAACAGCCATTGGACTGAAAATGGGCTTGATGCACAGATTTTGGAATCATGAAGGACATAGGAAGCTGCCTCATACTGAGCCAGTGTCCTCATCCATCCAGCTCTGTGTCGCTTACACTGGCAACAGCTCTCCAGGTTTTGGGGAGGGAGCCCTTACTGTTACGACTCCAGAATCTAGCAGTGATCTGGACATGGTGTTGGAGGCTGCAGGAGCATCATATGGTGAGCCAGGCCAAGTTCAGGACTCAGAGCTGAATGCTGAGCATAGGGATACCATTGTACCTGAAGCTGAACCTCCCAGACCACCAAGGCCTATAGGGCTAGAGGCTAGACCTTCATAGGCACTTCCTCTGAAGCTGAAAAAACAGATGCCTCCCACTCCACACCACCCATCTGGTACAACTAGGAGCACTCCATGAGAGAGCCTATGGAACAGAGAAAGAGTGCCAGTGTTCAGCCAGAGGGTTGGCCCTTTGAGGCTCTAAACTTCTCATCTAGGAAGTAGAGTCTGGAGACGGAGACTTAAAGGGGCCCAGTCTGCTCCCAACATTGTTGGAGCAACTTGCTCACTTGGAGTTGCCCATGGTCCTGAAACCTTGGACCAGCCATGCTGGTTTCTGTTTATTCTGTAGAATCTGGCATTGGACCTGAGCACATAATCTATCCAGTGATGCCATTGGGGATCATACCTGCGGGCTCCTGCATGCATAACAGATGTTCTACCCCTGAGCTGTGACCCTTCCCATTCCACATTACATTAGCTTAAGAGAACACACACAACCCTGCCTACCAAAAAACAATTCCACTTAATGACTTTGCCTATCCAAATTTCCCCTACGCACACTTTTCAGTGTGAAAGTGATGGAGTTTGTGCTTAAGTTTCCATAGCTAAATGAGGAAAGGCAGAGTGGTCTTCTGATGGTTTGTGGTGTGCTTTTGGCTACCACTAGACTTGGGTTGGGGGGTGGGGATGGTGAGTTGGCATGATTTAACTTGCTAGCTGAATAAGAGGGAGGGGGAAGATACAGAAGACTCGACTTAAGTTCCATCAATCCATCTTTACTATTGCAGTCACAGATCAGCCACTAAGCTACAGTCAAGCAGCTCTGATTTGCAAGGTCATAGAAAACCATTAGGAGTTAACAGCACAGCAAAAGACTATTCTTATTTTAACATGCATTGTTTGGACAAATTCTTTTAATCTTATAGCAAAGAGGACCCTGTTCGGAAAGTAACGAATTGGCCTACGTTAATGAATCGTTAAATTTGAAGTATTTATTGCGAGCTGATTTAATGCCAAGCTCTTTAAATGGGTTGGTAGCAGGAGGTAAGATAGGAGGATAAATATTTTTATGGATAATTTATAATGAGGATTGTAAATGGATATATGTGGTTATAAGGAATAAATTGCAATTGCATTGCTTTGTTGTGGATACAATAAGAATATTGCTGGATCAATCCCATCTGGTCCAGCAACATATGCTCATCATGGCCAAACAGAAGTATTTGGGAAGCCTGCAAGCTGGACCTGAGTTCAACAGCACCTTTGCCAACTTGTGACTCCCAGAAACTGGTATCCAGAGGCACATATTACCTCCGGCAAGGGAGGGAGAACATAGCTGACGTGGGTAGTTGCCATTGATGGGGTTCTCCTCCATCTGTTGTCAAATTCCCTTTTAAACCCATCCAAACTGATGGCCATGACTGCCCTAAAAGGTAAGGTAAAGAGACCCCTGACAGTTAAGTCCAGTCGTGGATGACTCTGGTGTTGCGGTGCTCATCTCACTTTACTGGCCGAGGGAGCCGGTGTAGGGAGCAGGGACCGAGAAATGGGAGCTCACCCTGTCGTGGGGATTCGAACCATTGACCATCTGATTGGCAAGCCCTATGTGGATGCAAATTCCATAGTTTGTCCATGGATTTAATGGGATGGGGAATAAAGGAAGCTTAGCTACCAGTTTTGAATTGCAAGTGCTTTCAATCAGCAAATAGGGTGGGAACAATAGAGAGAATGCTTTGGGCTGGGCAAAATGGAAAAGGATGCTTCTATCTCACTCTATATCAGCCTTCCCCACCCTGGTGCCCTCTCCATGTTGTTGATCTCCACTACCCATCAGATTCAGGCAGCATGGTCAATGGTCAAGGAGGACTGGAGTTGTAGTCCAATAACATATGGAAAGCGCCAGGTTGGGGAAGGGACAGCGCAGTAGCTCCTGTGAGAGCCAGTGTGGTGTAGTGGTTAAGAGCAGTGGACTGGTAATCTGGTGAATCGGGTTCGATTCCCTGCTCCTCCACATGCAGCTGCTGGGTGACCTTGGGCCAGTCACACTTCTCTGAAGTCTCTCAGCCCCACTCACCTCACAGAGTTTTTGTTGTGGGGGAAGAAGGGAAAGGAGATTGTTAGCCGCTTTGAGACTCCTGAAGGGGAGTGAAAGGCGGGATATCAAATCCAAACTCTTCTTCTTCTTGTGCCAGGTGAACCAATAGCACGAGTCCATACATACATCCATATGAGGTTTCTGTCTTCTTGTTGTTATTGCCACTCTCTGAGATGGAGCGGAGATCAAAACATGAGCTGATGACTCACTGAGTCCCTTTCAGAGGGATGTGTCCTCACAGCGACTGAGCATGATCAAAACAAGAAGACATTGACAGGGCAGAACATGCAAATACTGAAATCCAAACCGGGAAGAAAATGCTAAAACTTTGCATAAATAAATCTCTGTGGCTTGGGGGCACTAAGTGAGCAGGGGACCTACACTCAAGCACACACATTTCTCTTTGACAAGATGCCTGTCTTCCTTGTCGAGAGGGAACAGAAAAATAGACTTCAGGCAGATCGAGGGGAAGCCCCAGGTGGCTCCATGGTGAATGGAGATGTGATTAATACAGCTAGCAAACATGAAGTCGTTCGTAAAGGAATAAATGCTGTGGTTCAAAAGTGCGTCCTTCAGCATGTTATGTAAAGGTTGCAGTGCACAAGGTGAGCTTTGTGTTTATTTTACAATCACATTGCACAAATAATAGTGTAGAGTTGTCTTCTGTAAGTGGTGCATTTGTTGTTCTGTGTGTATATGAGGGTGGTTTTTTTTTTTAAAAAAAAAACATCCCAAGTTCCTAGCCCTTGTGATTTAAAGTTAAAGGTAAAGGTAAAGGGACCCCTGACCATTAGATCTAGTCACAGACAACCCTGGGGTTGCGGTGTTCATCTCACTTTACTGGCCAAGGGAGCCAGCGTACAGCTTCCGGGTCATGTGGCCAGCATGACTTAGCTGATTCTGGCGAACCAGAGCAGTGCACAGAAACGTCATTTACCTTCCTGCCAGAGCGGTACCTATTTATCTACTTGCACTTTGATGTGCTTTCAAACTGCTAGGTTGGCAGGCGCAGGGACCAAGCAACAGGAGCTCACCCCATCGCGGGAATTTGAACCGCCGACTTTCTGATCGACAAGTCCTAGGCTCTGTGGTTTAGACTACAGCACCACCCGCATCCCTGATTTAAAGTTAGGCTTGAACATATGTGAGCAATGCCTGATAGTTGAGAGTTTGAATTGTTGGTGGGATGTTGCATTGCTCTTTGCAGGGCAAATCATGCAAAGTGTATGCAAATGTGCTTATACAATGGAGATGAAAATGTGATAGAAAAATAGTGGAAGTTGCTTTACCAGGTAGCCAATACCTTTCATTGAGGAAGGCTTCTGCTACAACTTGTTATTATTTATTCGCCATCCTTCACCCTAAGGTCCTAGGGTGGGTTGCAACAATCAATACACAATGTTCCTAGATAGCTCAGTTGGTTAAACCATGGTCCTTATAACACCAAGGTTGCTGGTTTGATCTCCGTATAGGATGGTTGCATATTCTTGCATTGCACGGAGTTGGACTAGATGACACTCAGGATCCCTTTTAACTCTACAATTCTATGATTCTATGAAAAACAGTTTAAAACAACTTGCAATCACAAAAAATGAGGTTGGTCCTCAAAATTGCTGTAACGTTCCTTCTAGATGAAGTCCCTCAACTCCCTCTTTCAAAGTGCATATTAACTACTTATCATCTTCATATACATGGCAGAGAATTTCCTAGATCAGTGTTGAATAAATGATTTCATCTTCTCGGTCCAGATGCTACTGACCATCAGTTTGTTGAATGACTGCTGACTCTATTAATATGAGAAAGAAAGGAAGGACTACCTTGCAACTCTCGTAATTCAATCAATGGTGATGTTTCTCTTTGCTCAATGAATTTTTCTCTTACTTTTCATTTGAACCTCTGTGGTTGTAATTAACTGGGAAAACACCCCGCCCCCTGCAAAATGGTACATGCCAATCAAGGTTGCTGGCCTCAGAAATCTCTAACGGTGAAAGGACATCAAATGAAGCAGCTAATGTGTCATTCTCCAATTAGCGTCGTCGAGGTTTTGATTCATTCCTTCACCCTGTAACTCTGATTTCATGTCATCTGGCAATTTCATGCCTCTGAAAATTACACTAATTTGTTTGATAGAAAGTTCTGTTGCTTCCCGTGGAAATCGGTGTGTAGAGAAGCCGGAGAGTCAATTGGTTAAAGAGGAATTAATGTGTTGCGAATCTCAAATCTGCTCTGCGAGGGCCTCATGGGGAAGGACAGTAAACAGGAGAATGAATGGCAACTGAATTAGGGCTAGGCTGAAAAACAGATAGGTTGCTGTGTGTGTCACAGAATCATAGAATTGTAGAATTGAAGGGGACCCTGAGGGTCATCTGGCCATGTGCCATGCAAGCATCTCAACTAAAACATCCCTGGCACGTGTTCATCCAACCTCTGTTTAGAAACCTCCTGTGAAGGAGACGCTACCACCTTCTGCAGGAGTGAACTCCACTGTCAAATAGCTCTTACCATCAGAAAGTTCTTCCTGGTCTTTAGTTGGATTCTCATCATTGGTCTGGGTCCTACTCTCTGGAACAGCAGTGGGGGAAAGCTTGCTCCTTCTTCCATGAAACAGCCATTCAGATATTTGAAGATGGGTCCCATATTCACCTCTCAGTCCCATCTTCTCCAAGTTAAACATATCCAACTCCCTCAACTTTTTCTCATGGGGCTTCGTTTCCAGACCCTTGATCGTCTTGGTCACACTCCTCTGCACACATTGCAGCTTGTCAATATCCTTCTTAAACTATGGTGCTCAGAATAAGACACAGAACTCAGAGGCAGGTTTGGGGCAGTGTGGCTGGTTCATCTGCACAGGGCACATGGACCAAGGGGGCACCTCCTCACCTTCTTTTCAAAGCCTTATAAGTGCAGGGCTTTGGGAAGGAGGTGTGAGGTCTCTTTCAGGGTCCTAGACAGCTCCTTCCTCTTTCTCAAAGCCTGGTTAGTGCTTGCCCGGCTTTGGGAAGTAGGAATGAGGACTCTAGTACCCTGCCAGAGCCTCACACTTCTTTCTCAAAGCCCCACAACTCCTTTACACAGCTTTGAGAAGGCAGCACGAGGGGCTGGGAAGTGGGGCGTCAAATTTTGGCCTTGCACAGGGTGCCATATTACCAAGGCCCACCCTTGCAGATCTCCAGGTGGGGTTTGATCAAGGCAGAATAGATTGGCGCTATTACTTCCCTTAAGCTAAACACTATACTTCTGTTGATGCAGCCTATTATAGCAATAGGGTGGGTTTTGCCCCCTGCTGCTGCATCATATCATTGGCTCCACAAGTTGTCAAAACACACCTAATAAGAAGAGTCCCTTTGGAACAAAGCTAAATCTTGCCTGGATTTTTCTCTTAGTGACCAACCAGATGCTCATGGGAAGCTCACAAATGGGACCTCAGCAAAACAGTGCTCTCCCCACTGAGGGGTGGAGCTAAGAGCCAATGGATGGAGATGAGGGATGGAGCCAAGACATGAAGTCCAGGGAAACCATAAGCTACGGGGTGGATTCAAGGGATGGATCTGAGAAACTGAGCCAGGAGCCAATGGAAAAAGTCAAAGGAAGGTCCCAGATGCCAAGCAATGGAACTGAAGGATGGAGCCAGGAGCCAATGCAAGGGGCCATGGGGCGGTGCTAGAAGATGAGTGATGGAGTCAATAGAATGAGTTGAGGGATGAAGCCAAGGGACAACATCTAGTAGCCAAGAGCCAATGGACTGGACTTGGAATCAGAGGTGAAAAGTATGTCAAAGCATATTGGAACCCAAAAGGCCATTCTAATCAGGCAAAGCTCCATCTCAAGGAGGAATTCCTTAAAGCTCTTCCTGTCTACTAGGAAGGCTCAATGGCCAGCCTGGATAGGTGGAACTGACCCAGAGCTCAAAAATATTTCAATACTTGGAAGATACTCCAAGTCTGGCAGCTTCCCTACATGGGTCAGCCACACACAGAGCTGGGGCTCCTCACACTGGAAGAAAACACACACTCCATCTCTCTCCCAAGTACTAATACAGGGGGATGTTGAGTATATAAATTGCTTCCACCAGCGTCCCCACCCCATCTGTGAACAGAGGGAGCTCTCAGGCACTTGTCAGGTTAATCCTACCAATTAAACATGTCTATAAACCGTGTGGGTTGTTTTAAAGGAAAGCAGTCTCCTGAAAAACAGTTGTTACAGAATCCCACATTCATGGCAATTATTCCATCTTATTACAAATTATAGCACAGTTACCAGAAAATGTATTTGCAAGCAATTACCTGACTAACACAAACAAATGGGGAAAGCTTGCTGCATATCGTCAGCTGGTGCCGTTAGAACCAAAACCCACTCCAAACTAATGGATTTTCTCCTTTACGCAGCACCGTGGGAAATATAGTGTACAAGTGCACACTGATGGCCAACAAGGTGCCTCTGCAAAGCCCAGAAGCAGGACATTGGGTCATAAGAAGCTGCCTTATATTGAGTCAGTTCAGTCTACACAGAATGGCAATAGCTCTCCCTGGGATTTTCAAATAAGATTCTCTCTCTGCCCTACCTGGAGATACCAGGCATTGATACTGCGACCTTCTGCATGCAAGGCCAATGCTCTGCCACTGAGCTACAGCCATTGCCCACAGGAGTGTAGCAGCACTTCCCCACTTGCAATCCACAGCAACTGGTATTCAGAAGCAATCTGTCTCTAAACCTGGAGGTAATAGCCATCATGACTCAGAGACATTGGTGGACTTCAGGGACGTCTTTACCATTGGGAGTAGTGGCGCAGCGAGCCAGGGCACCAAGCAGCGGAGGGTGCCAGGCGGAGAGTCCAGGGTGGGGAGAGCGGGGAGGTAAGCAAGGTGGAGCGGGGGCTTAGTGCCTGCACACCTCCAGCGCCCGTTGGAGGTGGGAAGGCTCTGGATGCTTTCCCACAGTCCTGAGCTCTCTACACTGGTTCACACGACCTCCTCGGCTGTGTGGTGTGTGCTTGCATCCCAAGCTCTGCGCATATATATATATATATATATATATTAAAAATATTTTTTATTAATTTTTTTCATGTACAGTATACTTCTAACAATATATCTTTAACAATTTTTCATATTTTGACCCTCCTCCCCTGGACTCCCCCCATACTCCCGCTTTGTTTTATTTCCATATTGTTTGCCCTGCGTGTTGTTTCCCCAAAATTTTCTCAACACATATAGTCTTATTTTTTTCTTGTATCCAGTTGTGATTGTTTACTCAAACCCTGCCAATGAGTCCATTGCTTTATGTTGCCTCTTCATATCTGTTGTAAATGGTCCCCATTCTCTTTTAAAGTCTTTGTTGTCCTTTTCATGTGATTTTTTTTGTTAGTTTTGCCAGTGCTGTATATTCCTCAAGCTCTGTGCATAATAAACGTGAATCTACCACCACTCCCTCTGTCCACTCTACCTTGAAAGATCCCCACGCTCAAGGCTACACGCTGCAACTGCTGCCCCCAGCGCCCCTCTCTCCTTGCACGGAGCCTGTCTCCTCCCACTGCCCCCACCACCTCTGCACTCCTCCACATGAACCACATTTCCTTCCCCTGCCCAATCCCCTCCCAGTCACACTCTCCCCCCCCCCCTTCTGTTAGGAATATTGATGTTCCGTTTCACCTAAGAGGAACAGATATGTGGATTGCTGTATGTCACATGACTGTTTACATTCCAGCACAGTTTGCTGGGAACCTCCGTTTGTGTATAGCTTTTGCCTTGTGCTTCTTGCTCTTAGACATGAAGGAGAGCAGACATCTTTTTGGGTCCTGAACTATGCTGAATAAACTGCTTGTAAATATGCTTTACATATGCCTCTGTCTGCCACTTCTGTTGCGTCTTATTCACTCTGATGATTAAGGCATGCTCAAGTGTCTGAAGGCTTCTGAAGCTGTGAGTCGCTGTTTGATGCTGTTCCAATGACCAGAGTTAGTCCGGCTGCCGTCTGGTGGGCTGGAGCCAGCTGGGGGCCTGCGAATTGCCCTTGTTCCCATGGACACATCCCAACACCTTCCTCCCCAAGTAAGGACTGCGAGACTGTGGCTGAGTGAGCACGCTTCTCTGCTGCGGCTACGCGGACGGCCCAGCTCGCTTCGCCTGTCCCTGCCCGGACAAGACCCATGCCCATGTCCTGTGCCACCCCCATCACACCTGGCTGCCCAGTCCCACACCATGATCCCGCCGTGGGAGCCGATGCCCGGGGTGCAAGGGTGGGAGCAGCCTTTCCTAAAAAAGGTCAGCAACTTTGGGGTCCCCCCCCTTAAAAAAGGTTGACAACTCTAGGGAAATCAAGAACGTTGCATTTGACTGCTCCAATGGATTACATCCAACGTTTCATAGGAGCTTCCAGGTCAAACTTCAGATACCTACTTAGGAACATCCTAAATTTAAATGCCCACACCCAGCTATCACAACGCTGCACACCCTCCTCCCAAGCCTTCCAGAGGTCTGTCCCTTTCCTCTTTGTCTTGCCCTGCTAACTGATACTGTGCCATTTCTGCAGATCCAAGAGTTCTGGCACTGGTCAAATGTCAGAAGCAGCAGCTAGCCAGAAACGGACTCTTGAGATGTGTGTCTGGGAAGAGAAACCGAGGCTTCAAAAGTGCAAAGGAAGCGGGCAGGCAAGCCAAGCATGGCCTCCAGACAAAACCAAGCAGGAAGTTCACAAAGCCTTCTTCATCCACAAATATATTTTATATTTAAGCTCAATCAACAGCACAAGCTGAAGGACAATGCGCTTGAGCTGGCAGAGGCTCATGCAATGTCAGAGCTCCGAGAGAAGCCTTGTTTTACAAAGGCTTGGCAAACAGGGCCAGGTGACCATGCCAAGGCAACCCTATCAAGAGGATTATGAGAATCTCTACACTTCCATGAAGCGTACAATTTGGAGAGCACTTTTTATGGTCCACAGATTTCCAGTGCGGGGTCCAGATCATTTCCTGACATTTAAAATGGGAAGGGGGGAAAAGAAATCTGTTAGGAGGTACAGTGAAAGTTCAGCCACTTTTCCTAACTATCTGAACCAAAACAAAAAAAAAATCCTTCCAGTAGCACCTTAAAGACCAACTAAGTCAGTTCTTGGTATGAGCTTTTGTGTGCATGCACACTTCTTCAGATACACTGAAACAGAAGTTTCCAGACCCTTCTATATAGTGAGAAGGTGGGGAGGGGTATTACTTAGAAGGGTGGTGGGAATGGGTGATTGGCAGATAGCTGTGATGAGCCTGTTGACGACTCTTAGACCTATTGCAGTCGTTAAGAGTCGTCAACAGGCTCATCACAGCTATCTGCCAATCACCCATTCCCACCACCCTTCTAAGTAATACCCCTCCCCACCTTCTCACTATATAGAAGGGTCTGGAAACTTCTGTTTCAGTGAATCTGAAGAAGTGTGCATGCACACGAAAGCTCATACCAAGAACTGACTTAGTTGGTCTTTAAGGTGCTACTGGAAGGATTTTTTTTTGTTTTTACTATGGCAGACCAACACGGCTACCTATCTGTATCTGAACCAACTTTCTTTTTCCCCTCTTTTTGTATCTGTGTGTTTTGGTGCAATTTTTTAAAAAATCTTTTTTATTTTATTTTACAAATACAAAATTATAACAATCCAAATGCTTATTCATATATTCAGAGATTACTCTGAATCTTGCGGCTTCCCCCACCCCCTCCACGGGTCTTATTATCAACATATACAACTGCATATTAATCCATAATCTATATTTTGTATCAATCCATATTATCCATGGTTATTGTTACATTATATGTGAGATTAAGATCCTGGTAATGTTTCCATCTGCATGCTGCGGTCTCCTAAATAACATAATTTCCCCCCATCCTTTTTGTCCTCTTGGTTCCTGAGTGTTCCTTATTTATTATTATTAAATATTTTTTATTAATTTTCAATTACTAAAATCCAATAACAGACACATTTTATCAGTGTCAAATTACAATTCATATCCAAATATATATCAGTTATATATAAAGCCAATTATACAATTTGTGTGACTTCCCGTGTGCTGGGTTTTGGGGTGCAAAGTTCTTATTTCTTCCTGCTTCCGAAATCTTGATTAATCCAATTACATTCAGTCCTGATCTTAGTCTCATATCAACACCTACAGAGTTCTTGCCTTCCATTTGTATTAACACATACAGTGGTACCTCAGGTTACATACGCTTCAGGTTACAGACTCCGCTAACCCAGAAATAGTGCTTCAGGTTAAGAACTTTGCTTCAGGATGAGAACAGAAATCATGCTCCGGCAGCGCGGCGGCAGCAGGAGGCCCCATTAGCTAAAGTGGTGCTTCAGGTTAAGAACAGTTTCAGGTTAAGTACAGACCTCCGGAACGAATTAAGTACTTAACCTGAGGTACCACTGTATAATAAATTTTATTTCTGCAGAAGTTTTCCAGTTAGCTTCGCCATTCCGGCATAGTCCATTAGCTTATCTTGCCATTCCTCTCTAGTATCTGAACCAACTTTCAAGCTTGTGGAGCCATCTATCGCCCCATATGTAAACAGCCCTTTGTCATCCCTAGGGCTCCCCTAGACAAGGTTTCACAAGCTTTCAAGGAGGACATGCAGAGTGGAACATCACATCATGTTTCCAAGAGCACTAACCACCCAGCCCCTGAGAAGCTTGAAATTAGTCCTCTGCTAAAATTTATCCTCCCCCCCCCCAACCATTCTCCATTGATTAGTGCCAAAAGAAATGGAGTCTCAAAATTATCAAATATATTGGTTAAGGTCTCATGGGTAATGATCACATCTTGATCTCACAAGTGTCAATGTTTTTGGTTTTTTGGGGTAGGTCAGTTTGGGCGATATTCTTGGATCCTTTCCAGGCCTGTGATCCTGCCTCCAGGAAGGGTTAGAATCTAGTCCAAAAGGATGCAGAACCTGCCAGACCAGTTCCTTTATTAAGGTCATGCTTTTGGCTGGCCAGTAAAATGCCAGTCATCAGCATCACAAAGTGAGCTAGAGCTACAGCAAAACATTGGCTGGTAGAAGCCTGGTTGGTAGAAGCACAAAATCATAGACATCTAGAGTTGGAAGGGACCCTGAGGGTCACCTAGTCCAAGCCGCTGCAATGCAGAAATTCTGCCCACAGTCATCCCTGGGTGGGCTCAAACCATGAACCTCCTGGTTAACAAATCACCAACCTTCTGGTGAACAGCCAGATGTGTCAACCCATTGTGCCACAGGAAGACTAGGCTAAAAGAACATATGTGGTGAGTTGAAAACTGGAGGACAGAGAGACGTGTGTTGCTCTGTGCTAGTATTTGGGGTTCTCCTAGAAGCCAGATGAGGAAACAAGATCTATGGGATCCTGTTTCCCATCCGTCCTATGCTGCGAGCCCCTTCATCCAGGTTGCATAAGCCATACCATATCTTCTAAAGACACCACAGTGTCCATTGGCCCATGCTTCAAGGAACCCTAGCCCTGGGTGAGCACTGGAACCCCTGCAATCTCTCACTGCTTGGAGATTGGGGTAGCACGTAATGATACATATGTTTATGTACCTTTCCCAGCATATAAATTTATGTGTGCAATTTTTTTTTTTGGTTGAAGAACTGGATTGCAATATTTGGATCTTGAAAGATAGTTGTCTCTCGGCTGAGGAAGTATGGATTAGATAAGCTGGCATTAAAAGGTGAACCAAACACATTTCCTTCCCCATTCCGGCTTGTGCGGGTGTGAAAAGGCTGATAGCTACAAAACAAATCTGAAAGGGAAAATTCAGATGGTTGCTTGCTTGCTTGCTTGCTTACTGAGCGAGGATCTTGGCAGGGCAGCTGGGCCCTGGGAGGATGGCTGCTGAAATTCCAGGAGAATATAAAGTAGCTTTTATAATGAACAGTAAATCTTTATACTTACAGCTGTGCTCGTTTGGATTGATTTTGCCAATACACATTTGAGGAAGAGGGGAAACAGGTTTTGAAGGTTATTTGACATAGAACAGTGACTGTAAAAATATGTGATCAGACTCATAAAAAAAGTTTCGAGTAATCCTGGTTTATAGTTGTGCATGAAAGTGTCTTATCTCCTTATAGGAAAAATAAATTGAGCAGAGCCGGCTAAGAGGGTGTTGACCTTGGGCTGTGATTCAAATTCCCATTTAGCCAAAGAGTCACTGGGTGGCCTCCATTGCTGCCCATCATTAAAAGGGAAAAGGCATAAGAAGCCTCACCTCGGAAAGATTTCTCTTCCAGCTTGAAGTAATGAGGTATGAATTGCAATAAATAAATATGCTATTAACTTAAGAGTCCTATTTGGAGGAGGGACATAGTTCAGTGATGATAGGAGCAAAGGCAGTTGCTTTATATCCAAGGGGTAGCCAGTCCATCAGGGCAAACAGAGATTTAGTTGATATTCCTGAATTGCAGGGAGTTAGACTAGATTTGCCTTTGGGGTCCCTTGCAAGTTTTACAATTCTAGGATCCTGATATAAGAAGAAAAAAAACTGCTCCTTTTCCCTTATGGGGTACCCAAGAGCCCATACAGAGTCCTTTTGTAGGTTCTCTATCAGTAGGAGAAAATAACAGAGGCCAACCAGAGAATCTTGAGAAGCAAAACAGCTTTGAAGGAAAATGTTATGAAAATGATATATAGATGGTACATGACCCCAGTTAAACTTGCCAAGATATACCATTTGTCTGATAATAAATGTTGGAAATGTAAAGAAAATGAAGGAACATTCTTTCACCTCTGGTGGACCTGCCCTAAGGTGAAGGTCTTCTGGGAAATGATATATAATGAGCTGAAAAAGGTATTTAAGTATACCTTTACCAAGAAACCAGAGGCCTTCCTTCTGGGTATTGTCGGCCAGAAGGTGTTAAAGAAGGACAGAACATTTTTTATGTATGAAACAACGGCAGCAAGGATACTCATCGCTAAGAATTGGAAAACTCAAGATCTACCCACCCTGGAAGAGTGGCAGATGCAACTGATGGACTATATGGAACTGGCCGAGATGACTGGCAGAATCCGAGACCGGGGAGAGGAGAGGGTTGAAGAAGACTGGAAAAAATTTAAGATTTACTTAAAAAAACATTGCAATTTGGTTGAATGTTAAGAAAGGATGCTAGATCATAAATAATTGTGCACCACTAAATTAGATGGAATTAAGATGATAAGTAAGTTGAGGATAAATTATAAACCTATTGGAGATTTAATAGATTATAGTTAAATGAAGGTGACACAAGATTGTAAACAAGATGATAAATTGCGGGCAAGAATTGACAACGATGCAAGTGGGAGCGGGAGATGCGAGGGAGTCCTAAGAAGTTAAGAAAGTATGTTATGATATATGTTATACTGTTCTTTATCTTTGTACTTATGTTTAAAAACCTTAATAATATATATATATATATATATATAAAAAGAGAAGCAAAACAGCTAGTAAGCCTGATCTTTATTAACTGTTGCAACAGGGTGCTCCCCCACATGCAGGAGAGAGGAGGAGGACCCTGAACAAAGGTGTGCGGTCTACAACAGAAATCTGAGTGTGTTGTTTAACTCCTGTCTGGCAAGTTACCTGATTGCATTATCTGGGTTTGGTCACTCTTTTGTTATTATAACTACTTAATTCCTGAATTGAGGTCACAAGTCACAGGCTCACACCCTGTTCATATCTTGAATGTGCCCTTAAGACAGGATTTGTGAGGAAAGAGACAATGGGGAGGTTTCCCACTTTGACCTTGCAGAGAAATATTTGAGGTCAATTTGTTCAGGAGCTTTTCTATGGGGTTTCAAACATGTGGTTTATACATACAGTTATATATATATGACCTTAAAATTCTTATAACAATCCTATGCCCCACCATGCTCAGACTGCCCTTGGCTAACCTTGCCTTGCCTGCCACCTTTCTTGGCTTGAACGCATTCTGGAGTGACTCCATCCAACCAGACTTGCAACCGACTCTCCTTAACCAGAAGGGCTCTTACGACTTTCTCTTCGGACTGCCGCTGGCCTGGGCAATGACAGTCTCTCCTGGCACACTGACTTGTGTTTGACAGCTGCCTTTGGCACAATTGCAGGCTCATTGGTTCCCAGGCAGAACCAGTTGTCTATAACATACACAGTGGGGGGTTTTGCCATTAGGACAAGTAAGATACTCCCCCTCTTAATTCAGTCTGCCCTCAGCCAGCTCCAGCCCACCCCAAAAACCAGAATTACTTTGATGGGTTAAACCACAGAGCCTAGGACTTGCTGATCAGAAGGTCGGTGGTTCGAATCCCCGCTACAGGGTGAGCTCCCATTGCTTGGTCCCTGCTCCTGCCAACCCAGCAGTTCGAAAACATGTCAAAGTGCAAGTAGATAAATAAGTATCGCTCTGGTAGGAAGGTAAACGGTGTTTCCATGCGCTGTTCTGGTTTGCCAGAAGCGGCTTAATCATGCTGGCCACATGACCTGGAAGCTGTACGCCGGCTCCCTCGGCCAATAAAGCGAGATGAGCGCCGCAACCCCAGAGTCGGCCACGACTGGACCTAATGGTCAGGGGTCCCTTTACCCTTTACCTAGCTCCACTTACCATTTGGTAGCAACTGCTGTTGGCCTCCTTGCCTTCTCCCAATGAGGGCCACTCTACACTGAATACATGCGTTTAGCATAATGGATTGGTTTGCTTAATAAATCTATTCTCATCAGCATCATCATCACCACCACCACCACCACTATTTTATTTGTACAGTGGTACCTTGGGTTAATTGGGACGCAGATGGCACTGTGGGTTAAATCACAGAGCCTAGGACTTGCTGATCGAAAGGCGGGCAGTTTGAATCCCCACGGCGGGGTGAGCTCCCGTTGCTCGGTCCCAGCTCCTGCTCACCTAGCAGTTCGAAAGCACCTCAAAGTGCGAGTAGATAAATAGGGACCGCCTTCTCCAGTGGGAAGGTAAACGGCGTTTCTGTGTGCTGCGCTGGTGTTGGCTTGCCAGCTGCGGCTAGTCACGCTGGCCATGTGACCCGGAAGCTTCTTCGGACAAGCGCCGGCTCCCGGCCTCTTGAGCGAGATGAGCGCGCAACCCCAGAGTCAGTCACGACTGGATCTGTTGGTCAGGGGTACCTTTACCTTTACCTTTTTACCTTGGGTTAAGAATGTAATTCGTTCAGGAGGTCCGTTCTTAACCTGAAACTGTTCTTAACCTGAAGCACCCCTTTAGCTAATGGGGCCTCCCACTGCTGCTGCACCGCTGGAGCACGATTTCTGTTCTCATCCTGAAGCAAAGTTCTTAACCTGAGGTACTATTTCTGGGTTAGCGGAGTCTGTAACCTGAAGCGCCTGTAACCTGAAGCATCTGTAACCCGAGGTACCACTGTATGCCGCCTTTCCATAGTTAAAACAATGCTCAAAGCGGCTTACAACATGACAAGGTTTACATAATTACCAACATAACAAAAGTCATAAACAATAAACAAAACACATCCAAAGGTACACAACCAAATGGAAAACCATTTCCACATAAATCATAAAATCTAAAACTGAAAACACATTAATATCAACAACGGTCTAAAATGATATAGATAAAAAAACATATATTTTTTTAAAGGAGCCCTTTCTGTTGAGCAACCGCAGCAGCAGTCCTTTATGGAGCCTGTCAGGCCACGCTCCAAGGCAGGTGGAGAGAGGCAAGGCAGGGCCCTCAGACTCTCAGCAGGTCAGTCCTGGGCAGCAGCATTCTCTTCCCTTTAAGGTCACAGGAAAATGTTCTACGCAACACTGGAGAGTCTGTGGCAGCAGGGACACATTAGAATCATAGAATCATAGAGTTGGAAGAGACCACAAGGGCCATTGAGTCCAACCCCCTGCCAAGCAGGAAACACCATCAGAGCACTCCTGACATATGGTTGTCAAGCCTCTGCTTAAAGACCTCCAAAGAAGGAGACTCCACCACACTCCTTGGAAGCAAATTCCACTGTCGAACAGCTCTTACTGTCAGGAAGTTCTTCCTAATGTTTAGGTGGAATCTTCTTTCTTGTAGTTTGGATCCATTGCTCCGTGTCCGCTTCTCTGGAGCAGCAGAAAACAACCTTTCTCCCTCCTCTATGTGACATCCTTTTATATATTTGAACATGGCTATCATATCACCCCTTAACCTCCTCTTCTCCAGGCTAAACATGCCCAGCTCCCTTAGCCGTTCCTCATAAGGCGTCGTTTCCAGGCCTTTGACCATTTTGGTTGCCCTCCTCTGGACACGTTCCAGTTTGTCAGTGTCCTTCTTGACATTGTGGCATATGAGGTGTCCCTTCTTTGAATTCTTTTGGGGGAAATTTTGGGTGACATCCCCACCCCCCAAAAGGGAGTTGGAAGGATTCCTAAGGGTCTTTTAGTCCAACCCCTCTGCAATGCAGGGATCTCAACTAAAGCATCAATGGCAGATGGCCACCCAACCTCTCTTACAAAAAAATTCTTACGGAAAACCCAATTGCTTGGGGTCCAGGCTTCTTGTTTATTGTCATAATTCTGATCATTCTGTGGGGATCACTCAAATGTCCATGCCTAAGATATTGTAGGGACGCAGGTGGCACTGTGGGTTAAACCACTGAGCCTAGGACTTGCCAATCAGAAGGTTGGCGGTTCGAATCACCGCAACGGGGTGAGCTCCTGTTGCTAGGTCCCTGCACCTGCCAACCTAGCAATCCGAAAGCACGCCAAAGTGCAAGTAGATAAATCTGGCGGGAAGGTAAACAGTGTTTCTGTGTGCTGCTCTCGTTCTCTTAATGCCCTTCATCATGCTGGCCACATGACCCGGAAGCTGTACGCCGGCTCCCTAGGCCAATAAAGCGAGATGAGCACCGCAACGCCAGAGTCGGCCATGACTGGACCTAATGGTCAGGGGTCCCTTTACCTTTAAGATATTGTAAGCTTCACTGTCATCACAGTGAAACACACTACATTACATTATGGGATGGAGGCTTAACGTTTCACCCTCAGTAAGTTGCTGTCTGTAGCAATTATGGGGAATTTTGATGCTTGTGATACATTTTGAGTTGACTTGGATTAAATGAGTGAGGAACGTAGAAAACTGCCTTATTCTGAGTCAGAATCACTGGTGCAGTATTGTTTACACAGACTGGCAGCACCTCTCCATGAATTCAGCCAAGGGCATCTCCCAATCACTTGGACTTAACCCAGGATCTTCCACACAAGCAAGATGAATACTCTTCTATTGAGCTATGGCTCTTTGACTTCTTCTTGTTGTTTAGTCATTTAGTCATGTCTGACTCTTTGTGACCCCATGGACCAGAGCACACCAGGCACTCCTGTCTTCCACTGCCTCCCACAGTTTGGTCAAACTCATGTTGGTAGCTTCAAGAACACTGTCCAACCATCTCGTCCTCTGTCATCCCCTTCTCATTGGGCCCTCAATCTTTCCCAACATCAGGGTCTTTTCCAGGGAGTCTTCTCTTCTCATGAGGTGGCCAAAGTATTGGAGCCTCAGCTTCAGGATCTGTCCTTCCAGTGAGCACTCAGGGCTGATTTCCTTCAGAATGGATAGGTTTGATCTTCTTGCAGTCCATGGGACTCTCAAGAGTCTCCTCCAGCACCATAATTCAAAAGCATCAATTCTTCTTTATGGTCCAGCTCTCCCTTCCATACATCACTACTGGGAAAATCATAGCATTAACTATACGGACCTTTGTCGGCAAGGTGATGTCTCTGCTTTTTTTTTTACTTCTTACATTCTGCCTATTGACTGAAGGGGTTGGTTTTGGCTCAGGAAAACCATTGGAACTGTGCACAGCGGAAGCTGCCTTCTGCAGAGCTAGACCTTCAGTCCACCCAGTTCAATATTTCCTACACTGACTGGCAGCATCTCTCCAGAGCATAGCTGTCAACTTTTCCCTTTTCTTGCGAGGAATCCTATTCGGAATAAGGGAATTTCCCTTTAAAAAAGGGAAACGTTGACAGCTATGCTCCAGAGTTGAAGGCAGGAGACTTTACCAGCCTCACTTAGAGATGCTGGGGATTGAGACTTGCTGTTTGCTAAAGGCGAACACTAACACCGAACTATAGTCCATTGTCAGTAGCAACAATGGCAGGTGTACCCTACCCCCCCCCCCCCGCCCAATGGTTGTGCCTGGGCTTGGCATGCAAATGTGGGTTGATGAAATCACTGGTGCTGCTGAGAGGGTTCTTGGCTCGTGCAAACGCCTTGGGATTCCTGTGCAGAGTCAGGGCGGGACTGTGAAAAGTGCTCCAATTCTCAATGTCATTTTTTCACCATTACATTATTATTATTTTTTACAAAATACAGGGCGTTTTTTTTCCCTTTCCTTTTCTTTTTTTGTATCCGAGCTTCGCAGGGGTGGAATTTTGAAATGAGGAAAGATTAATGGTGGAGTGCTGCCTAGCAAATCTCGCATGTGAGATGGGATTCATCTCCTCCGTGATTTGATTTCAAGTCCCAAGTTCCCGTCTTCCTCTTTTGCCATTTTGACCTTGCTAAGCAATTGAATTTTAAAGAGATTGGCTGCCGGCCGGGAATGTAGCCAGGCTAGCAGTCACCCAAAGCATCACTGAAAAGCCTTTCACCATGCCCAACCCCTTTTTTAATCATAGGCAATTTTTAATTAAAGGCTATTAACTGCTGCAACTCCCAGTTACCTGGGACAGGAGAGGTGGAGAGAGGCATGCTCTGGCATCTGCCGTCACCCCGTTACTGAAAGACAGTGCCCTTCAGTAAGGAGGATGGATGAATCTGCCCATTTGGTTTCTCATCCCCGCCTCCTCAACCTTAAATTCCACTTCTCCACATTTCCACAGAACTTTGCTAAACCTATCTTAGGGTTAATTCTGTGTCCAGAGCGGCTGTCTACCAGCTCCACCTGGTACGCAGGCTGAGACCCTACCTGCCCACAGACTGTCTCACCAGAGTGGTGCATGCTCTGGTTATCTCCCGCTTGGACTACTGCAATGCGCTCTCCGTGGGGCTACCTTTGAAGGTGACCCGGAAACTACAACTAATCCGAAATGCGGCAGCTAGACTGGTGACTGGGAGTGGCCGCCGGGACCACATAACACCGGTCCTGAGAGAGCTGCATTGGCTCCCAGTACGTTTCTGAGCACAATTCAAAGTGTTGGTGCTGACCTTTAAAGCCCTAAATGGCCTCAGCCCTGTATACCTGAAGGAGCGTTTCCACCCCATCATTCAGCCCGGACCCTGAGGTCCAGCTCCGAGGGCCTTCTGGCGGTTGCCTCATTGTGAGAAGTGAGGTTACAGGGAACCAGATAGAGGGCCTTCTCGGTAGTGGCGCCAGCCCTGTGGAATGCCCTCCCATCAGATGTGAAGGAAATAAGCAGCTATCTTATCTTTAAAAGACATCTGAAGGCAGCCCTGTTTAGGGAAGTTTTTAATATTTAATGCTGTATTGTTTTTAACACTCGACTGGGAGCCACCCAGAGTGGCTGGGGAAACTCAGCCAGATGGGCGGGGTATAAATAATAAATAATAAATTAGCATCATCATCATTATCTTTGGCAGGGAGGACAGGGATCTGTGTGAGATTTCATCAGCATTTTTGTGCAAATTTCTCCCAGAATAAACTGTGTGTATGTAGTTTCGACTGCTACTCACAGTTTTCACAGCAATTTCTTCAACAGAATGCCCTTTGTATGTTATTTTCACTAATACACAGTTATCTGTGCACAAGGCCCCCAAATGTATTCACTTATTGCACATGTCGTTTTGACTGGAGGACTGCATCACCCAATTTGGAGAAGCACAGATTACTTAAAAAAAAAAGTTATTAGCAGTTTCAGCATAACAATATTTCAAACCATATCATAGAAGCACAGATTTGAAAGGATAGCTCCATTTCAGTTTGCTAATAAGTTTGAGAAGTATGAATTAGGGTTTTCTTTTTTAAATGCAGAGAAAATTAAATTTATGCCCCATCCCTACCCTTTAGCTCCAGGAAGAACATTGTGGCAAAGGGGAGTCCACCTTGTTTTGTTGTTGTTCATATTTACTAGTCACTTTGTTCACAAAATTGACCCAAAGCAACTTACAAACTGAATATGAGCACTAAAACCAATTGCAACCAACACAACTGATAAAAGCCTAAATAGCAAACAAACACACAATCTGTCCCTTTCATCAGCCAGTAAAGGAGAAGCTGCTCCAGTTCATACTTTCCTCTGCCCTCCCCATTGCTTTTTCCTTTTGTGCCATGTCTATTAGACTGTGATGCTAGGGGTCAGGTCTGTCTTACACATATGGAACTTAGAAATTGTAGGTGCATGATGTATTGCCAAGAGGTTATTTTAGGATTCAGGGAGGCAATGAAGAAACATCAAGCTGTACATTAACAGGTTTATTAAGATCTTGCAGAAGAAACGGTTCTGATAACATTGGTGCCAAAGCTCCACAAATGTTTCTGGACTAATAACAATATTCTAAAAAGGAAATACATATGCCATTCAGTCGTCTGGGCATGTATTAAAATGCAAATCTGCCTTTAATTAGAAGATAATTAAAATACATCACAAATTTTAATAAGTGTTCCCCCACCACAGGAAAATGAAATGCAGGATTTTTTCTTTCCCTAATGCTCATTATGTGCAACTTAAATGGCTTCATTTGTCTGGAAATGTAAAAGCTTTTTTAAAAAAAATGATAGGAGCGTATTCAAAATTAGCCCATTTTTCTTCCTTCTCTTTTCATTCCACAAAAGCCTGATGTTGTCTGGGAGAAACTGGTATGTACTGTAAGCTAGCCATATCCAAGCTATTGCGATTCAAACGTTGTTGAACTCCAACTTTCATCAGTCCCAGCTGGCAGGGCCAATGGTCAAAGAGGAAGCGGGGTTGAGTTGTACCGGTTCGAGGAAAGATGCAGTAAGTGTTTAAACCTTGGCCACATTCGCAGCATACATTTAAAGCACTATGACACCACTTTAAATGGCCATGGCTTCCCCCAAAGAATTCTGGGAGCTGTAGTTTCTTAAGGGTGCAGAGAGCTGTTAGGAGGCCCCTATTCCTCTCACAGAGCTACAATTCTCAGAGTTCCCTGGGAAAGAGTTAAACCACTCTGTTAAACCACTCTGCCAATTGTTGCTTGTGGAGCCGTTTTCTTTTCTTTTTTTTCTACCCCAAAATCAGATCACATTTTGCCCTTATGTTCTGGGTTTGGTTCAGAATATCCAGTATGGAATCCTTAACATAGGATAGGTGGTAGAATTAGATGGAGGTGTCCCACTTATGAGGAGTGTAATGGCAGATTCAGAAGTCCTGTTAGCCACAACCATGTCCATTCTAAGATTACAGTGGTACCTCAGGTTAATAACTTAATTTGTTCTGGAGGTCTGTTCTTAACCTGAAACTGTTCTTAACCTGAGGTACCACTTTAGCTAATGGGGCCTCCCGCTTCCACAGCACCGCCACCGCACAATTTCTGTTCTCATCCTGAAGCAAAGTTCTTAACCCGAGGTACTATTTCTGGGTTAGCGGAGTTTGTAACCTGAAGTGTCTGTAACAATAATTCATCAAATATTGAAAGCTTCCCTAAACAGGCCTGTCTTCAGATGTCTTCTAAAAGTCAAATAGTTGTTTATCTCCTTGACATCTGATGGAAGGGCGTTCCACAGGGTGGGTGCCACCACCAAGAAGGCCCTCTGCCTTCACTTCTCACAGTTAGGGAACCACCAGAAGGCCCTCGGCACTGGACCTCAGTGTCTGGGCTGAATGACGGGGGTGGAGATGCTCCTTCAGGTATACTTAAGCAATGAGGTGTTCACCCCTAAGCAAATATGTTCTGTGCCTGTATTTCCCCGATATCTGCTCTCCGTTTCCAGACAAGGCATTTCACAAAATTAATTGCAGGCACACCTTAAAAATTCTGCCTTAGTCACCAAACCGGAGAAAATGTTGACAAACGAAGTATCCTAATTGGGGGAGAGATTTATTTACCACACGGATGCTCTGAACATTCTTCAGTTTAACAGCCCTTTCTAGTCATAGCAGGGAACTGCAGCAGAAATGAAAGCATATTACTAGCCACCTTCTCCTCAAATCCTTGAGAAGGAACCTCTGGCCCATGCATGGGGTGAGGCAACAGGGAAGTGGAAGCACATGAGCAGGTGACTGTTGCTGCTGTTGCTGCTGACCTTTAAAGCCCTAAATGGCCTTGGCCAAGTATACCTGAAGGAGCGTCTCCACCCTCATCGTTCTGCCCAGACACTGAAGTCCAGCTCCAAGGGCCTTCTGGTGGTTCCCTCACTGTGAGAAGCCAAGTTACAGGGAACCAGGCAGAGGGCCTTCTCGGTAGTGGCACCTGCCCTGTGGAACACCCTCCCACCAAATGTCAAAGAGAAAAACAACTACCAGACTTTTAGAAGACATCTGGGTCAGCCCTGTTTAGGAAAGCTTTTAATGTTTAATAGGTTATTGTATTTTAATATTATGTTGGAAGCCGTCCAGATTATTATTATTATTATTATTATTATTATTATTATTATTGCCAGGCCCAGCAGTAAGCAAGCAAGGCAAGCTGGTCTAGTCTTGTGAGAGACCCTTCTGAGTCTCAAGGGTCTTGGCTGATGCCTAACCTGGCTGTCCTCTGGGGCCAAGTCCGTCCAAAGCCCAAATCTAACAATGTACAGTGGTACCTCGGGTTAAGTACTTAATTCATTCTGGAGGTCTGTTCTTAACCTGAAACTGTTCTTAACCTGAAGCACCACTTTAGCTAATGGGGTCTCCCATTTAAAAAAGGGAAACGTTGACAGCTATGCTCCAGAGTTGAAGGCAGGAGACTTTACCAGCCTCACTTAGAGATGCTGGGGATTGAGAGTTGCTGTTTGTTTGCTAAAGGCAAATGCTAACACCGAACTATAGTCCATTGTCAGTAGCAACAATGGCGGGTGTACCCTACCCCCCCCCCCCGTTGTGCCTGGGCTTGGCATGCAAATGTGGGTTGATGAAATCACTGGTGCTGCCAAGAGGGTTCTTGGCTCGTGCAAACGCCTTGGGATTCCGGTGCAGAGTCAGGCCGGGACTGTGAAAAGTGCTCCGATTCTCAATGTCATTTTCCCCCATTACATTACTAATATTTTTTACAACATACAGGGAGGTTTTTTTTTTTTTTTCTTTTTTTGTAGCTGCCAATGCGCTGCTCCTGTACGATTTCTGTTCTTATCCTGAAGCAAAGTGCTTAACCCGAGGTAATATTTCTGGGTTAGTGGAGTCTGTAACCTGAAGCGTATGTAACCCGAGGTACCACTGTACAATCAGCAGTAGAGCAAGCCAATAGGGCACCTTGGGTGGCGCGCATGCCCTGCGCCCAGGGGTGGGGCAAGCCGGGGCAGGATGTTCTGTGGGGCCTCTGAGGAGTATGTCTGCACCCTCCCACTCAGCCACCCTACAGCTGAGGGGGAGATGGCGGGCAGACCATTTGGGGCAGTGCAGAGCCTGCGGTCGCCCAAGCCCCAGGAGAGATGTGTGGCTCGGGCACGCTGCAGGCCCCCCAGTGAGTGCCACCCAGCATTTTGTCACCCCCCCTCAGTGTTGACACCCAGGGCATATCACCCCCACTGCACCCCACTTCCTCCACCCCTGTGTACAATACCAACAGCTCTTATTGCAGTCTGACTCATATCAGCTGAGACAGAGAAAAGAGACTCTCCTTTCCTTTGCCAATTTCCCCAAGTCTAAATGCTTAATTTTTATTGCACTGCCTAGACTGACTTTTATGGCATTTGTCACCTGAAATATTTATGCATTGCATTCAGTGCATCTCCCCACATCACCCAATCCCATGTCTTAATCCCCAGTACTGAAGCTCCTCTTTGCATTGATCCAAGAGGATTTGTTTGTTTTCAAAGCAACAAAGTACAAAGTACACGTTCGGGTTGCGAACGTGATCCATGCAGGAAGCACGTTCGCAACCCGCAGAATCTGCAACCCCCAATGTCATGCCTGCGCTCACGTGGGTTGCGATTTGGCGCTTCTGCAGATGCACAAAGCATGATTTAGCGCTTCTGTGCATCTGGGAGAAACTGGTATGTACCCGGTACTTCCGGGTTCGGCATGGTGCGCAACCCAAAATCGTGGCATCCCGAAGCGTCTGTAACCCAAGGTATGACTGTAAACCAATACGTTTTCATGATATCATAGAATCATAGAATCATAGAATCCTAGAGTTGGAAGAGACCACAAGGGCCATCGAGTCCAACCCCCTGCCAAGCAGGAAACACCATCAGAGCGCTCCTGACATATGGTTGCCAAGCCTCTGCTTAAAGGCCTCCAAAGAAGGAGACTCCACCACACTCCTTGGCAGCAAATTCCACTGTCGAACAGCTCTTACTGTCAGGAAGTTCTTCCTAATGTTTAGGTGGAATCTTCTTTCTTGTAGTTTGGAACCATGGCTCCGTGTCCACTTCTCTGGAGCAGCAGAAAACAACCTTTCTCCCTCCTCTATGTGACATCCTTTTATATATTTGAACATGGCTATCATATCACCCCTTAACCTCCTCTTCTCCAGGCTAAACATGCCCAGCTCCCTTAGCCGTTCTTCATAAGGCATTGCTTCCAGGCCTTTGAGCATTTTGGTTGCCCTCCTCTGGACACGTTCCAGTTTGTCAGTGTCCTTCTTGAACTGTGGTGCCCAGAACTGGACACAGTATGTTTTGGGCTGGGATCATGAGTAGATATTGCCTTGCTAAAGTGGGAATTGAGGAAGAGAACCCTAATTAAGAAGACAGCCACTGAGTGGCCTGGCAAGTTTGCCTAGCAGAAAGCCAGTTCAGCAAGATTTATTGATTTGCATATTGGAAATAGTTATCTATGCTAAGTTCAGGGAAAAGATGAAAAACACATGCTTCCCCCCACCCCAGCTATCTCAAGTTTGATATCTGTATTTCCTAGAACTCTGATATCAAATTCATGCAGTGCATTTCTACATATCTATATTTTCTTGTAATGACACCCTTCTGCATTTAATGGAGCTCACCGCATCATCACTGAGTGGCATATTTTAAATGAGGGTCAGGAACCTGGTGCCTGCCAAATGCTGTTGGACTCCAACTCCCATCAGCCCCAGCCAGTGTGACCAATAGTCAGGGATGATGGGAGTTGTAGTCCATCTGGTGGGCCAGAGATCCCCCCCACCCCATTTTAAGTCATGATGAGCCCTTCCGTTTAAAATCTGATAACATTCTTTTTTAAAAATATATATATTTATTTGTTTTTGCAAAGAGAGAAAAAAACATCACAAAAATACATACCACCACACATCTGATAACATTCTGATGAAAAAAGTTGCCTTGTGTTGGGCAAATCTGTCAATTCTGGATTCACATTTTTTCTCTCTCCCAGTCTCAAGCTCACTTCTCGGCATTTCTACATACATTGCAAGAAGAAGAAAAAAATCTCATGAAAACGCATCAGCAGTTTTGCGTGAATTTCTCACGCTACACACATATTTGCATGCCATCATCCCTACACAATGTGAATGCAAGAATGCAATATTTTATAGAAATAGACAAGGATACAATATTTTTCTCTTTGGCTTTGAGGGGTGAGCTTCAAGCATCACTGCTAAAAGAGCACATGTACCTGTAGCCTCATTAGCCTTGATCTTTCCAGCCCCTCTCAAAATTGCAGTCTCATCTGGGCAGGGAACCTCACTTGTCTTGTCATCATAACTTCTGCTTCCTGGGGGAGGCCTCATTTTTCTCCCCAGTTTCTGGGAATTTACAAGGTTGAGCAGGGTTGCGGGGAGTAAATGGTGCTAAGACAGAGGAACAAAACAAGCCACACCTGTGATTCAGACCAAGGGGGAGGAAAGCCTCCCCCACCAAGCTCCTTAGTAATTAACTTGCACTGAATGTGGATGCTGATTGCAATTCAGGCCGCCTCTGTGGTTCTCTCCAGCCCTCTCCCTGCAGTTGGAGGCACCCAGCAGCTAGCAAACACTTCAGGACCAATTGTTCTTTTCTTCTGTATCCATCCCATTCGAGTTTAGCCGCAATTATGGCAGAACAGAACAGATTAATTTGTGGTTTAAATTGCTCTCTCCCTCTCTCTCGGCATAAATATGTCAATTCTTTTGCAAAGCATCCCCCCCACTATAGAAATCTCAGGACTGCAGGCTGAGTGTGGCCCTCCAGTTTTCTATATCTGGTCCCTGGGCCTCTACCTGGACCATGCCCATACCAGGCTACACCCCTCACCAGTAGCTGTGTGGGCTGATCCACTCTGTGGATCAAACATTAAAAGCTTCCCTAAACAAGACTGCCTCCAGATGTCTTCTAAAAGTCTGGTAGTTGTTCTCTTTGACATCTGTGGGGAGGCCGTTCCACAGGGTGGGTGCCACTACCAAGAAAGCTCTCTGCCTGGTTCCCTGTAACTTCTTGCAGGGAAGGCCCTCGGCGCTGGACCTCAGTGTCTGGGCAGAAGAATGGGGGTGGAGACACTCCTTCAGGTATACAGGATCGGGGCCGTTTAGGGCTTTAAAGGTCAGCACCAACACTTTGAATTGTGTTCAGAAAGCATGCACCACTCAGGTGAGACAGTCCACAGGCAGGTAGGGTCTCAGCCTGCGTACCAGGTGGAGCTGGTAGACAGCTACCCTGGACACAGAATTGATCTGTGTCTTGTTTAGGGAAGCTTTTAATGTTTGATGCATTACTGTGTTTTGGAAATTTTATTTACAACATAACACAAACCCCCCACCCCCCCCCAACACATAAATCCACCCCCATCATACACAAACATAACAAACAACAAGCATAACATACAACAATACAAACAACCAAATAAAAGACTTCCTTTATCCTGTTTCTGGCATCCTTATCTACTTCTTGTAAGCTGTTTCCTTTATGAATAATTATTAAGATTTTTCTAATTACAACTTAAATATCCACAAAGTCTCCTGTATACATTAATCGAAACAAGTCCAGGTATGTATTTTAGGGCACTGTTTTGTGAAGTGTTCTCTGCATTTCCCCCCATGCTTTTTGAAACTCTTGTCTAGTGTGATCTCTAATTGCCTCTCTTAATCTAGCCAGTTCAATATACTCTAACAGTTTGTCTTGCCATTCCATTTTTGTTGGCACAATTTCTTTTTTCCAGTTTTTAGCAATTAGGATCCTTGCCACTCTTGTAGCATAGAGGAATATTTTCTGATCTTCTCTTGCCATACCTGCATCCATTATCCCTAGTAGAAAAGCTTCTGTATTTTTTATAAAGTTAGACAAAAAAAGAAGAAGATGCATTACTGTATTTTAATATTTTGTTGGAAGCAGCCCAGAGTGGCTGGAGAAGCCAGATGGGTGGGGTATGTATAATAAATTATTATTATTATTATTATTATTATTATTATTATTATTATTATTATTAGTGGAAGGAACCTCATGGGATCCAAACTCTAATGGGAAGCAGTGGAAGGCAATGCGGTGTAGTGATGGACTAGCAATGGGAAAATCCAAGCACATATCACCCTTTAAGCATGAGGCTCATTGGGTGACTTGGGAGCAGTCTTTCAGCCTAGCCTACTGTCCTGCACTGTCTGGATGCAGAGCAATGGTGGGAGGAAGCAGCTGGGGAACCACGAAGGGATGAAGACTCAGAGCCTAGGGAGTGGTAGTGGGATGGTGGTGAATTGTCCGAGGGAGGTGAGGGAGAAGACTGAGAGGAGGAGGTGCAAGAAGCTAAAGAAGCAACAGGGTTTAGTGAGCAGAGAGTCTGTGGCAGAGAGAAATCCAGAGTCAGAAGCAGAGGTGGAGATGAGTCAGGCTGGGGTCTCCCCCCTCCTGCTGCAACTAGCTCCCTTCCCCCTGGTCTCCCAGAACCAGAGGAGATATGAAGAGGGAGGAAGAAAGGCAGGCATGCTGGTGTAGTCTCAGATCGCTTGGGAAGGACCCAGTGAGAAGGAGATTTGGGCAGCTATGGGAAGGCAGGAACCTTCACAACTGCCTCATAGGGCAAGATCTACCAAGAAGAGTTGCTGCGCTCATTAGGCCTGGCACTCCCGAGCAGACTTTGTTTCTTCTCATAAAGAGTTGCCGTATTTTTTGCTCTATATGACGCACCCGACCATAAGACACACCTAGTTTTTAGAGGAGGAAAACAAGAAGAAAAATACTCTGAATCTATATGTCAGGGGTTCAGGAGCAGAGGCACAGGAGTGGGCGGAGATGGAGAGCGAGGAGGAGGAATCCGAGGGGGGTGGAGGCAGTGACAGTGGTCAGAGGGATTCCACGAGCCTCTCCAGCGAATCGGAAGATTCACAGAAGGGAGCGCCGATGGCCAGGGCAAGGGGGGTGCCAAGGGGGAAACCCCAGAAGGAAGGGGCCAGCGGGGACTCCCAGAGCAGCAGTTGGAAATCAGGACCAGCTTCCCCACCAGAGCGCAGTGGGGGGGAGGAGTCCCAGGAATCGGGACCAGTGTTCTCACTACCAGCAAGAGGAGATGAGTCAGGATTGACCACGCCTCCATCGGAGAGCGGGGAAACGGTCAGGAGGAAGGTTACCGGCTGGGCGCGCACGCCAAGTTCAAATGTACAGGCGAGCGGCACAGCAGGTAGCCCGGATAGGGAGCCAGGTCCTAAAGTCCGCCGGAAGGAGGGGCAAGACTCAGGGGGGTCAGCGTCAGAAGAGTCCAGAAAGGAGGAAACCCCAGGGGGCAGGAGGACCCAGAGGAGAAAAGAACAACGGAAGAGGTGGAGTAGGGCTAGGATCTTAAACTGGTGCGGAAGGGGTGATGAGTCAGACGGGACTTCGCCGATCTAAGGTTAAGACGTAGGGCTGCACGCTCTGGCGTTGGAATGGAAACCAAACTTCAATAAAGACTTTTGTACATTACATCAACCTGGCGTTGGTCCTCTGTGAGCTGGGACCTAGAGGCAGCCCTGACACTATATTTTATTCAAGTTGGAAGAGGGAGGGAGAGAAGGAAGAGAGAGAGAGAGGGAGAGCTCACATTTGAGCGTGCCTGTGGTGGGCAGCTGTCTTGCCTCACCTCCGGGGAGACGACGGGACAGGAGGAGTGTAAGCAGCTCTCCCTTTGCTTGAATTACAGTCAGCTGGGAGGAGGGGCAGAAGGGGCTCTCATCCGTCCCTCCTCCTGTAAAGCCAGCAGAGCAAGAGCCACTGACACGCTCTCCGCGGCTCTTGCTTTGAAGCAAGAAAAGTGAGAGCTGCACAGAGCATATCAGCTGCACAGAGCATATCAGCTCTTGCTCTGCTTGCTTTACAGAGAGCGACGGATGGGAGCCATGGCTCCGGCTGCGGAGGCATCCCTCAGCTCGCGACTGCAGCGGCAGCCCAAGGGATCCCTCTGCCATCCACTGCATTCACTCCATAAGATGCACAGACATTTCCCCTTACTTTTTAGACAGAAAAAAAGTGTGTCTTGTGGAGCAAAAAATACGGTAACTCTACTTACTCTGTGTGATTTATTGCTGACCTGCTCGTGTCACCCATCTTTCAGGGTTGTGATGAGACTAACACGGATGGGGGCAGTGCTTTTTTATTTATATTAAGGTGTTGGTACTCACCCTGAAGTTGTTATAGTAAGTGCCACACTTTTAACACTTGGGAAAAAGAAGGTGCCAGTTCTATTTACCCTCGAGAACCCGCAGAAAGAAAGAAAAAGCACTGAGGGAATCATGTAAGCTGCCTTGATCTCCTTGTAAGAAGGGCAAGATATTAAACAAACAAACAATACCCGCTTGACCTTTCAACTTGCTTTTTTTAAAGGGTTTATATAGCAGATTTAAAAGCTTGGAAGCTAGAGCTACCCAGTCACATCCCACCCTCCCACCCCCATTAAATCTCATTGCTTAAAAGAGCAAATAAACCACAGAGAGCCCAATGGGACTGATAGGGCAGAAGACAGGAGCAGAGGAAAGGGTGTGTGGTAGGGGCGGATCGCCCCGGGTGTCACCACTAAGGGGGTGACAAAATGCCAGGCAGCACTCACTGCGGAGCCTGCAGTGCGCCCAAGCCATGCGTCTCTCCTGGGAGTGACGTGGTGGCTTGGCACCCGCAGGCTCCACACTGCCCAAACAGTCCACCCGCTGCCTTCCCCTCAGCTGTGAGGTAAGATTCCCGGGGACAGTCCCCGGATTTGCAAATCTGTCCCCGGACAAATTCTGTCCCCGGAATGTCTCCAGATTTGCAAATCTGTCCCCGGGAAACGTGGCAGCGGCAGCCTCAGCAGCCCAGAACCAGCCTGGTAGCACAGCTGGCTCTGGCTGGCTTCAGGAGCTGCTCACTGCTGTGGCGCCTGCCATTTTTCCTGCACCAAGGCAGCGAGCAGTGAGCAGCTCCTGAAGCCAGCCAGAGCCAACTGCGCTACCAAGCTGGCCCCTCCTGGGCAACGGCCGGCCGCCTGTGACTCCCGAGCCTCTCCTGATCTGTCAAAACAAAGGGGGAAGGAGATGGGGGAAGGCTCGTGAGTCCCAGATGGGCAGTGCGCCGTTGCCCAGTTTTTTTAAAAAACTTAGCATTTCTGTTTCACAGGGTGCAAAAGAATGGATTTGCACCTTTATACAATATGCATATGTGCTTGGGCCCAGGGTCTTTTGCCTCACCATCCTCACTACTGACTCCCTGTTGCTACTCAGCTTCAAATTGAAGAAACTCTAGTAACCATACTGTAGGGCAGTTGAGTGGGAGGAGGCAGGCAGACTCCTTGGAGGGCCTGAAGAATGTCCTGCCCCAGCTGGCTTCACCTCATGGGTGGCTTGCCCCGCCCTTGGGCACAAGGCATACGTGCCACCCCAGGCACCCGATCGGCTTGCTCCGCCACTGGCAGAAGGGACAGATGAGGACCCAGGAGGAGGACCCAGAACCAGTGACAGGCAGAGGCAACTCATTCTACTTTCGCCCCTACCATACTCTCCCCTGCTGAATTCCACACAAGGGCAACTCTGAGACTATGGCAGAGGAGAAATCTGACATGGAGTGCCACTCCCTTGACTGGTTGCATGTAACAAAGCAGGTGGGCTTAGAGAAGAAGAAGAAGAAGAAGAAGAAGAAGAAGAAGAAGAAGAAGAAGAAGTTAGCGCCCATCTGGCTGGGCTTCCCCAGCCACTCTGGGTGGCTTCCACCACAATATTAAAATACAGTAATGCCTCAAACATGAAAAGCTTCCCTAAACAGGGCTGCCTTCAGATGTCATCTAAAAGTCTGCTAGTTGTTCTTCTCTTTGACATCTGATGGGAGGGCATTCCACAGGGCGGATGCCACTATTGAAAAGTCCCTCTGCCTGGTTCCTGGTAACCTCACTTCTCACAGGGAGGAAACCGCCAGAAGGCCCTCGGAGCTGGACCTCAGTGTCCGGGTAAAACAATGGGGGTGGAGATGCTCCTTCAGGTATACAGGATCAGGGCCATTTATGGCTTTAAAGGTCAGCACCAACACTTTGAATTGTGTTCAGAAAGCATGCACCACTCAGGTGAGACAGTCCGCGGGCAGGCAGGGTCTCAGCCTGCGTACCAGGTGGAGCTGGTAGACAGCTACCCTGGACACAGAATTGACCTGCACCTCCATGGACAGCTGTGAGTCCAAAATGACTCCCAGGCTGCGCACCTGGTCCTTCAGGGGCACAGCTACCCCATTCAGGACCAGGGAGTCCTCCACACCCGTCCGCCTCCTGTCCCCCCAAAGCAGTACTAGTCCAACTCCATGCATCTTAATCGTGATGGGGATAATTCTTTGGACTAGGCCCCATTAAATACTTTGTGCTCTGCTTTAAAAACTCAGCATTTTAACAAGAGATATGGCTTCCTTTGCGGCACAGAACAATTTAACATGAGTCAGCTTCCCCTCGAAAAGACACTTTAAGAAAGCCATAATTTACAAGAGAATGTCAAACGCACGTTGGCTTCTCGAGCCGTTCCCGAAAGTGAAAGTATTGCATCTGAGCCGGGTGATTTAAGCACGAGGCATTTTGGAATTCAAATGAAGCCCAGAGTTTGAAAGCCTTTTGGATCCAGGGTCCCTGGCCAAACAAATGCTAATTTCAAACCACAAAAGTGCATGTGTGGGAGGAGATCAGACCCCTGTCCCTATTTATGCTAAATGTTGCCTATGTAGTCTAGAGCATTGGGTGGGGAAATTCTGCTAGAGGGCTGCACCTGGAAGCAGCCCACCTTCCATGAGCCTCTTTGGCAGGTGGGTGAAGTCTACCTCCTTATGATAGCAGGTGATTGAAACTTCAAGCTTTGTCTACTAGAAGAAGCCATGGTCCGATCTGAAAAATACAAATATTTAGGTTACAAAACTGTAAAAATAAAGAAAAATTAAGTTTGCAAAACAATAATTACCATGTGGTTAGGGTAGATCAACGTGTCAGTGTCCACTTATCCCCAGCGTAAATATGACATTGGCAAAAGTTGGAAATTGAAAGATAACTATAGCATGTACACGAAAATCGATTTCAGATTTGAAATCCGCATTGAAGGAACATATAAGAATAGTTGAAAAATCTCATGCAAAAGAAAATGAAAAAAAAATTGTTCCTCAGTATACTGTGTAACCCAAGGGAAAACATTGTTTTGCATACCTCCAACTGTACATAGATATACATGTCGTTTTCAATGATATACATGTTCAATGCTATATAAGTCACATTTATACTCATATTGTACTGCTTGGCTATGTGTTTAATAAAATATTGAATTCTTGCATTGTGAAAAACAAAGATTATGGTGAAAAGTGAAAAACATGAATTGCAAAAAAACCACAAAAAACCTAGAGCTTAAGGAACAAAACTAACTTCAGATATGAAATCAGCACATTGAAATTAGGTTAGAACAACTGCAGGTGTCAATGCAACAAAAATTTTGTTCCCCAGTGATCTGAAGGGCTGTCACATGGAAGATGGAGCAAGCTTGTTTTCTCCTGCTCCAGAGGGTGGGACCTGAACCTATGGAATCAAATGGCGAGAAAGGAGATTCCAACTAAAGATTAGGAGGAAACTTCAGATGGTAAGAGGTGTTTGACAGTGGAACAGGCTCTTCTTCACTGGAGGTCTTGAAGCAGAGATTGGATGGCCATCTCTCAGGGATTCTTTAGCTGTGATTGCTGCATTGTGCAGGAGGTTTGAGAAAAAGACCCTTTGAGTCTCTTAAAAATCTACAATTCTATCATTCTGTGAAAAATGGTATCATCATGCTTTAAATGTATGGTGTGAATATGACCTGAAGGAGCGTCTCCACCCTCATTGTTCTGCCCAGACACTGAAGTCCAGCTCCGAGGGCCTTCTGGCGGTTCCCTTGCTGTGAGATGTGAGGTTACAGGGATCCAGGCAGAGGGCCTTCTCGGTGGTGGTGCCCGCCCTGTGGAACGCCCTCCCATCAGATGTCAAAGAGAACAACAACTACCTGACTTTTAGAAGACAACTGAAGGCAGCCCTCTTTAGGGAAGCTTTTAATGTTCAATAGGTTATTGTATTTTAATATTCTGTCGAAAGCCTCCCAGAGTGGCTGAGGGGGGCAGCCAGATGGGCAGGGTATAAATTATTATTATTATTATTATTATTATTATTATTATTATTATTATTATTTAGAATAAATTTGCTGGTGTTTTTGAGTCAATGACACATTGCAGAATACACCCATAACAGTCGGGAGGCACCCCTAGATTCCCTGAGCCTGAAAATACAATGTTTTATATCTAATGCCCCATGTATTGGATTTTGCTAGATTTGTTCATCTTCAGGCATCAAGTGTGTGTGTGTGTTTAAAGATGTAGGAATTCTGAAATGTTAGCCTCTAGCATGACATAGAAACTTATCTTCCAGTTGTAAGGGTGAGAGAAGAAGAAGAAAAAATAGATTTTTTTCCTTTCTGAAGTGTGCTCACTAGATTCCCTTGATCTCTTATAGACTAGCAGCTGCTTAGGAAGACTTGTGAAGAGTAAACTTTGAGCACCCCCCTCTCTTTCTCTGCACACGCTCTGGCCCGAGCTCAAAGCCACGTTGACTCTGTCATGTCCTTGGACTGTGGCACGAAACTTTCAGAGATCTGATGAAGGTTTATCTGGGAGAGAAGACTCCCAAGCTGTACCTTCTGGAGATGTGATGGGAAACGGCAGTTCCCCAAAGGAACAAAAAATTCAAAGGGAAGGCTGAACTTCTCATGGATGTTGAGGGAAAGCGGGTGTGAAAGGGAAGCTGAGCATGAAGGAGTCTTGGAGATGTGGGGAGAGAAAGGTGATCCCAGTGTGCGCACATAAAGAAAAGGATGAGACAAATCTACACAACACAGAGAATTAAGACAAGGGATTTCGTTGCAAATCACAGAGGGGCAGGGACTAGAGATGGCAGGAAACGGAGAAAAACCACAGCAGAAATAGGGCTGTGCACGAGATTTGGCAAGGCAGATGTTCTGCTACTGAGCTATGGCCCCTTCCCGTCATAGAAGCAAACAGTGTTTGCAGTCCATGCTGAAAAATCCAGGGAAATAACTGCAATGCACCACCAGCATAAAGTGGATGCACTGCATTAAATCCTGTACCTTTGCATCAACGGGATTCTGCAACTTGCATCAAGTATTGCAAGCCAGCAAAGGCGTGCCAATTATTCCCCCAAGTTTTGCACGGTTTATTGGTAAACGCTTATTGCTGGGTGCAATGTAATTCTGCTCTTGCCTACAATGATACTGCAATCTGGGACCATCCAATAAAACTGTGTGGAGTCAGAACAGAGAAATGGAACATAGCATGAGAATGTAAGGCGAGCCTGTTGGATCAGGCCAATGGTCTAGTATCTTGTTTTCAAAGTGACCAACCAGATGCCTGTGGAAAACCTGAGCACAAGAGCCCTCTTCCGTCCTAGATATATAGATAAAACTTCATTCACATTAGCCAATGGCCACAGCAACAGTAAAACATTACCTTATACGCAGAAAAGGAAATTTGGACTGGTAATCACCTTAGCACTTTGGAAGCTGTTCAATCAAAGCTTCTAAGGCAGATTTTTTTTTCTGTACCGTCCCAAACGCATCATTGAGACTGGAGACAAGTCTCCCTTCAGTAGAAGTATGGACTTGGCAAAGAACTATTAACTTCTGGCTCTGTCTAAACTCAAATCCCCCTGGGTTACTATCCCTAGTACTTCAAGACTCCCTTGAAAGTGCCTGGCTTAAAACCGTCTATCAAAAACTTCACTCTTGTGGCCTATCCCCACAACACCTACTCACTATGGGACCCACTAAAGCAAACAGTCTAATTGGTCAACGTCTAAAAGATATCGAGCATCAGAACAACCAGGCCACTATAAGGAAATTCTGCCCTTGGTATGTTCAGTTTCCACCTCTCCGTTTTGATTCTCTGCCCCCATATCTGCACAAACTTATTATCCCTCTCCCCTCCTATGTTTTCCACCAACTGGTATTCCGAAGCATTGCTGCCTCCAACTGTGGAGGCAGAGAATATTCCTCACCATGGCTAGCAGCCATTGATAGCCCTTTTCTCCGTGAATTTGTCCAATCCGCTTTTCAAGCCATCCAAGTTGTTGGCCATCACTGCCTTCTGTGGCAGGGAGTTCCATAGTCTAACTATGCGCTGAATGAAGTCCGTTTACCTGTCCTGAAACTTCCAACATTCAGCTTCATTGGACGTCCACAAGTCTAGTGTTACAAAATGGGGAAAACTTTTCTCTACTGACTTTCATGCATTATTTTATAAACGTTTATCATCTCACACCTTACGTGCCTTTTCTCTAAGTGAAGAAGTCCCAAATGCCGCAATGGGGAGCAGTGGCGTAGCGTGGGTTGTCAGCACCCGGGGCAAGGCAAGTAATTTGCGCCCCCTAACCCGTGGATTTTAGTAGGGGCAGAGAGCCCCCCTGCACCCCCCACACTACGCCACTGATGGGGAGTTGCTCCATCTTCTTTAACATTTTGGTTGCTCTCTTCTGAACCTTTTCCAACTCTGCAATAAAGTAAGGACTTTGCATAGCTCATAGTTAAGACTATGTCATTTTCTCCCTGCCCAGAGATGTGATGGGAAGTAAAATTGTGCTCTTTATGCTCTTTAGACAATGGATCTGAAGAATGGAGAGGAAGTTATTTTACCCACTGCTCCCTCTGATGCTACATCTTGCTTTGAGAGGCAGCCTGTCCAACAAACTCTCATTTGGAGGCCTGGACCTGGTCCACTGCCTAGCAGTTCAGCACATCTCAGCTATGAAAACAGGTGGCCAGACTAGTGAAAAATTTACTATGTCATTAAATGCATAGCATGGAAGGCAGGATACATGGGTGGGAGAGGAGGGTCATGAATCCAGGCTGAATGCAACAGCTTGTAGCTAACGTATTGAATTGTCTCTCAGTCCTCATCTATCCCAAGTTTATCATCTATCTATCCCCATCTAACTCAGATTCAAATTGATCATTTGCCTACCTATCTGATCTCTTATGCCAGGGATCAGAACCCTTTTCAGCTGTGGGCCGGTCCACCGTCCCTCAGACCATGTGGTGGTGGGCCAGACTATATTTTTTTGGGGGGGGAAATGAATGAATCCCTATGCCCCACAAATAACCCAGAGATGCATTTTAAAGAAAAGGACACATTCTACTCATGTAAAAACACACTGATTCCTGGACCGTCTGTGGGCCGGATTTAGAAGGCAATTGGGCCGCATCCAGCCCCCGGGCCTTAGGTTGCCTACCCGTGTCTTATGCCTTCCAGATTGTATTTCCTTGTATAATCATATATAATACAGAAACCAAAGCAGGTAATGGGGTCTTATCCGAGTGGAGATAACTCTAGGAGGTCTCAACCATAGGTGAGGGAACTGTGACCCTCCAGGTGTTGTGAGACCACAATTCCCATCAGCCCCAGCCACCATGGCTGATGGTGAGAGATGGTGGGAGTTGTAGTCCCATAGGACTGCCCACCCCCCATTCCTACCACAAACCAAGCAAAACTGCAGTGATGTTCAGTTAGGGCTGATGGGAGCATCCTACAGTCTTCAGGAAAGCGAACCAGCATTGCTGATCAAGATAGATTTTTTGGAAGCCTACATCATCCTCTGAGTTTGATGCTCCTGTTTCATGCTCCAGGACTACTGGAGAGAATCTGCAGCAGATTTACTTGGCTGGCCAACTTATTCTAGGATTTGTGGAGGCAGACGGCCAACCCCACCAATCACAGCTGGCTTCCCACCTTATGTTAATACAAGGAAGGTAGAACAGAGACGCCCAAGCAAGCAATGTGTTTGTTCACCTATGGAAATCTCCCATCCCTGCTGTTTCTAATTAAGAGTATACAGTTGGTAGCTTTAAATGAGAACACCTCGAGGATATATGTGTTGATGTGCTACCACCTAGTGGAAAGGTGGCCAAGACCCTTAAGTGGCAGGGGACAGCAAGCAGATCTATCCATACCTTTGATTACTATTGTGGCATTGAGTGGTGACTTTATTTTATGGTCTTATTTCATCCGTCTGTACGTTACAGTGCATTTCCAGCTGTTCAAATCAGCTGACCTCAAAAGCAGTTAAGCAAATGCACTCAAAGACACCCAAAATGTTAATCAGATGCAGTGTGAATCTGAGCGGGAACTGAAGCAAAGGGAATTCGCTCAAACGTTTATTGGGGTGTGTATGGGGTGAGGGATGTAGGTCTTACAATCCAACCAGCGGTCCCAGCTTCACTTCAGACCCCGAGCCCTGCCAGCTGAGCTGGACTACAGAATGTCATTGCCCGCCACCGCTTGTAGATTTCCTAGAGTTTGAACATGCCTTGCTTTACTCTCCCTAGTTCTGCTTGTTTGCTGATGGCTTCCTCCTCTGAACACTAGAGACCTCAAGGGGGAAAGCTCTCCAAAGTGAGTTGGGAAAAGGTTCTTCTTATTTTGCAAACACACACACACAGCAGCCCTCTCAGAGGTCAAGAGAGGCCTAGGCCAATTCTAGCTTCTGAGACCCCTTGCTGTAATAAACATTTTAAAAATGACAATCCATGGAAACAAAATAAGGCACAAAAAAAGAAAAGATCATTTGAATATCTGTTTTACGTGTTTAGCACATGCTTCTCTGGGCTTTTTTTCTGGACAAATGCACCCAACTTGAGGAGAAATCTAGTGTTTGTGGAATGTCACCATTTTTGTTGCTGTTCTTAATTATCCGTCCTTCACCCTGAGGTACCAGAGTGGGTCACAAAATTAAAACACAAAATTAAAACCAATTTAAAGCAACTTACAATCACCGAAATAAGATAAGCCCTGAAAATAAACACCTCACGTGTCAAAAGCCAGGGCAAAGAGGTTAGTCTTCAGCCGGAATGTCCTAGGCACTGTTAGGAGCTCCATCGCTTTTTGATCTTCCTATTGCTTCAAGCTGCACGATATTAATACCTGCAATAGTAGATGAGGAGTCAGTACAGCTGTTTTAACAATGGTGTCATCGCATGGTGTGAGCCAGATGCCCCCACCAGCAAAATGGCCCCCACATTCTGCACCAGCTGGAGCTTCTGAACAAGCCCAAGGGCAGCTCCACAAGGGGCCTATTGCAGTTATCCAGCCTTGATGTTACCTATGCGCAGGGTTGACATATTTTGAAGAGCAAAACAAGAGGACGCTATGATGGCCATTAAAGGTAAAGGGACCCCTGACCATTAGGTCCAGTCACGGACAACTCTGGGATTGCAGCGCTCATCTCGCTTTACTGGCCGAGGGAGCCCACATACAGCTTCCGGGTCATGTGGCCAGCATGACTAAGCCGCTTCTGGCGAATCAGAGCAGCGCACAGAAACACAGTTTACCTTCCCGCCGGAGCAGTACCTATTTATCTACTTGCACTTTGATGAGCTTTCAAACTGCTAGGTTGGCAGGAGCAGGGACCCAGCAACGGGAGCTCACCTCATCGCAGGGATTCGAACTGCCGACTTTCTGATCAGCAAGCCCTAGGCTCTGTGGTTTAGAAGCAAATAAATGCAATGTGTCTCAGATGTTACCCTTGAAAAAGAGGACGTGTCCAGGAAAAAGAGGACACATGGCAACCCTACCTACACATGAACTACAATGAAGGGTTGACGTTCCCCTCTCCGATCTTCTTCTGAACCTCGCCTGTTCTTTCTGCCTGTTCTCCCCTAAGCTCTCCCCTTCGTCTCCTGGCTCAGCTCTGCTCATACTAAGAGAAGCATGTCACACTTCTTAAGTGTGCTAGGAAGCATGGTTGCATCCACAGCCCTGCCTTAATTAAAGAATAAAGCCACAGTGGCTGTAGCAATCTCCGGAAGCTTGTTCAAAGGAGCCTTTCCCCCCTTTGCATCTACCTAGTACTGAGCCACAAACCTGCTGGCAGAGGATCTGCAGTGCGCTATAATTGCAGCGGTTACTGGACCGTGCAAAGCACAATGAAGTCAACCACTGAGAAGGCAGAATGCAAAATTACTCATTGTGTTGCATGGATTATTGGAAGAAAGCAATGTGTTAGTTTTTGAAATTAAACCATTATTCTAGGTTAAACTCCTCGCTTCCTCCCCATGTTTACCTCGAGCTCAGGGAAAAGGTAGCAGCATTTAAGGAGCAAGAAGTGTTTTTCAGCTAAAGGGCAGCATGGAAAATGCTTATTGATCGATCGGTTTACTTCTACTTATTTATTAAACTTATTAGTCGCTTGTAAACCAAAGGTCTCCAAGCAACTTATATATAAGAAAGAAAAATGCATGCGCACACATAGTGCCTCGGAGGAAAATGGGAGCTTGCATAATATGCTAATATTTTGTACGTCTTGTGGAAAAACAGAAATGACACACCTGCTCCAACAACATTAGCAATACTCAAACAATAAACAAAGCAATGCTTCCACACACTAAACAAACAACAACAAACCTGTGGTTACATAAAACATACTCAATAAACACACAAGACGTAACCGGCTGTACTTTTGAATAAATAAGGTATACTATTCATTGTATCAAATTGTAGATTTCAATGGAAGTTTCCTAACGTTCAATGAAAAAAGCAGAAGATCCCGTAGATCAGTTCATTCTCTAGTCAGTTCATGCATAAGGTCCATACATGTATAAGTGTCTCTTCTACCTGTCTGTTCATAGAGTCCAATAAGCCACATGAAGGGTTGTCCACAGAATCCTTTCACAGAGTCTAAGACAAGGATTTCCGGAATATTGCCTTGTTTCACCATCCTAGACTTCATCAGTAGTACAGGCTCATATGTAATATTACAGGAAAGTGGATCTTATAGCATAGAGTGACTGCAACCACCACTATGCTATAAGATCCACTATCCTGTAATATGGCGAAACAAGGCTAACGTTATGAAACTTCCATTGAAATCTACAATTTGATACAATGAATAGTATACCTTATTTATTCAATAGTACAGCTGGTTACGGGATGCGGGTTAAACCACAGAGCCTAGGACTTGCCGATCAGAAGGTCGGCAGTTCAAATCCCAATGATAGGGTGAGCTCCCATTGCTCGGTCCCTGCTCCTGCCAACCTAGCAGTTCAAAAGCACGTCAAAGTGCAAATAGATAAATAGGTACCGCTCTGGTGGGAAGGTAAACAGCAGGAATCCGTGTGCTGTTCTGGTTCGCCAGAAGTGGCTTAGTCATGCTGGCCACATGACCTGGAAGCTGTACGCCGCTTCCCTCGGCCAATAAAGCGAGATGAGCACCGCAACCCCAGAGTCGGCCACGGCTGGACCTAATGGTCAGGGGTTCCTTTTCCTTTACCTTTACAGCCGGTTACGTCTTGTGTGTTTATTGATTATCCACCCTGTCTGAAACCCTGAAGAGAACACCTGCTGTTAGGTGGACCATTGGTCTGATAAGGCAACTTCCTATGTTCTGCTGCTCTCAGGCTACCAAAGAACCTTTCATATGGGGAAGAAAACCTCTGAAAATTTGGAGGACAGGTTTTGGCACAGTGCTAGCGTAAAGAATCTCCATAAGGTAAAGGTAAAGGGTACCTATTTATCTACTTGCACTTTGACGTGCTTTCAAACTGCTAGGTTGGCAGGAGCAGGGACCGGGCAGGGAGCTCACCCCATCGCAGGGATTCGAACCGCTGACTTTCTGATCGGCAAGTCCTAGGCTCTGTGCTTTAACCCACAGCACCACCCGTGTCCCACAAGAATCTCCATACATTCCTGTAAATGCAAGACCCTTGCTTAAAGTGAAAATTACAAAGCGGCAAAGACAAAAGAGAGGGATTGTCAACCAATTAAAGAATTCTGAGTTGATTTATCATCTCCCTTTAAAGCGACTAATCACTTAATTAAATTGAAATATATCAGCATCTCCACCATTGTGGGGAATGAGAGGGCGTATTCTATTGTGGCCTGTGCTATTGAAGCTGCTTCACTGCTCTGCTCCATTTTATTTTGTATCATTGTGGTTACTCTTTGTTTATACAGAGGTGGGTTTTTTGGTCCAAAGGCCTCCAAAGCACTGGATGGAATATTAATATGGAAGAAAAATAGGGACACTTGGAGGGTCTGACATTGCCAGATATTGTCAGGCTTGGGGGGTTCTATCAAGGAAGAAGCATGAAAGTTCGTATTTATGGTTTTATTTAGTTCTCGTGGTGCAAGACAAAGAATCCAGTCCTTAACTCCATAGTGACGTTGCTCATTTTGATCTACTCCCCTTCTTTCCCCAGCAATAGCCTGTGGCCCTACGGGGAGCCTCAAGTGTCAAACGTCTTTGAGCCCTTTCCTCTTGAATTCTAAGTGAGCCGCGCATACAAGGGGATGGTAGCACCTCTATGCTTTCTAAAGACATCTCTGCTGGCAATTCTCCCCCTCCTTCTCCTAATACCTCATAACTTGGCGGCTTTGAGTTCTGCTGCAATTTAGTCCTGTTTCCTTCTTCTCTTGAAACTACTGGAGAAAGGGGGGTGATCTCCCTCACTCCTCCTCCGAGGGAAGCTAAAGAGGAAGAGGGGGCGATTCCCAGCCTCCCCCTTCTCAGTGGTGGAGGAAGGGGGCAGGGGGGCGGGCTGCCCCAGGGGCATCTCTGAGGGGGTGACACTCTGAGGGTGGCCCCACCCCCGAGCGCCGCGGCACAAACCACCGCCATCACGCCGCCACAGCAGTGTGTGGAGGATCCTCTGCTTGCAGCTGCACCCTCCACCGCCATCAGTATGGCGCAGGAGCCGTGCCATTGGCAAATCGTCTGGGGGCACATGTGCATGCGCCGCTATGTATGCACATGCACTGCGCTATTCGAGCGCCATATGGACGGTGACAGGACCCCTCCACCGTTGCTGCAGCCGCAAGCAGAGAATCCCTCTGCCGCCACTGCAGCTGTGAGCAGAAGATCCCACCGCCGTATGTATGGTGCACATGCATGTGCAGTATGTAGCGGTGCACACGCACATGTGCCGGGCAGTTTGTCCTGCCCGACACCCCACACCAGGTGCTGGTTCTCCTTCCTTTGCTCCTGCCCCTTCGGTCCAGTCCCTGACAGATATACATGTGGGAGCTGTGTTCATGCACTCCCCACAGACGCAGCTTTTAATGTGAGTTTGCTGGGTCAGGCCATTGGCCCACCTAGTTCATCATCTTGTTCTCCCACCAGCTACCCAGATGTCTGTAGGAAGCCCTCGTGGGACCTGAGCTTGAGAGCAACACTCTCCTTTCCCATGGTTTCTAGCAACTGGCATTCAGAAGCATTCTTGTTGTTGTTTAGTCGTTTAGTCGTGTCCGACTCTTCGTGACCCCATGGACCAGAGCATGCCAGGCACTCCTGTCTTCCACTGCCTCCCACAGTTTGGTCAAACTCATATTTGTAGCTTTGAGAACACTGTCCAACCATCTTGTCCTCTGTTGTCCCCTTCTCCTTGTGCCCTCCATCTTTCCCAACACCAGGGTCTTTTCCAGGGAGTCTTCTCTTCTCATGAGGTGGCCAAAGTATTGGAGCCTCAGCTTCAGGATCTGTCCTTCCAGTGATCACTCAGGGCTGATTTCCTTCAGAATGGATAGGTTTGATCTTCTTGCAGTCCATGGGACTCTCAAGAGTCTCCTCCAGCACCATAATTCAAAAGCATCAATTCTTCGGCGATCAGCCTTCTTTATGGTCCAGCTCTCACTTCCATACATCACTAATTCAGAAGCATTAATGCACTTAAAATATTTGCACTTGTTTGTGCCTAGCAGTGTTTCTTTTGGGGTGGGTGGCACAGCTGTGTGGCTGACATCCTCAAAAGAACCCTGGGAAATGTAGTCCGGCAAGGAAGCTGAGGATTCTGAAATCCAGTCCGAGAGCATCCCCGATGGAATGGCTGAGGAGCTAGTTTAGAGGCCTGTGCTAATGAAGAACTAAGAGGAGGACCGAAGAGAAGGCCAGGGGAGTTCTTCAGGGAAGTGTTGTGATGGATCTACATGGAAGGCCCAACAATGACAGGTGTGCTCGCCGCGGCTGCAAACACTGACTGCTCAGACTGACTGACTGCATCGCACAGATGCCTGTAGACCGGAGAGGTAGAAGCGGCTGGAGTGGGGGAGAAAATCTGTAATGGAAGGAACTGTCAGAGCATATTAACACCACGACCTTCAGCATGATGGAATCCCATCTGACATTGCCATGGGCAACTTGCCTCCATTTGTAGTTGGGCTGCAGCATTAGAATTACTCCTGATAATTTCAAAATAAAGTTGAAATCATTGAGCAGTCTATTTGAGAGACAGAGTGAAGCAGGGAGCAAGGGTTGTATTTTTGTGTGTGGAGGGGGTGGGGAGGAGCTTTTCAGTGCAGGATTAATAATGCAGGCATTTACACACTTTGGAATCCCAGGAGATTTGCTTATTTAGAGAGCGTTGGGTGAGGAAGGGAGGGAAGCATCCTGTTCATCTGTGTTAAAGAGGAAGATAGGGGTTCATGCACTTCTCTAAAGGAAGGCTGAGCATAGGAGCAAACTCCTAGGGGCTGAGGTCTCTTCAGCCCTCCCAATAAAATATTTGAGGTAGTCAGGGGGGCCCTAAAGTTCATGTTCAAATGGTGTGTGCATCTTATGATTATGTGGGGTGGAGTTTACCTGCACGCGCGCACACACATACACCATATTCAAGCTGGCACCCCAGCTGTGAGTCCCAGAAGACCTGCCCCCTGCCTTGCAGTCCCTTTTCCACCTGGCTTGGTAGGGCAGAGCCCTGACTGACTCCAGCTACAAAGGCTGAGGCTGCTGAACTCTCTTTTGCGCACACAGAGAGCACTCGCCATACACTTAAAGACCACAGACATCCATGCATTACTCTGACTATTGCACACTTCATATACAGTGGTACCTCGGGTTAAGTACTTAATTCGTTCCGGAGGTTTGTTCTTAACCTGAAACTGTTCTTAACCTGAAGCACCACTTTAGCTAATGGGGCCTCCTGCTGCCACCGTGCCACCGGAGTACAATTTCTGTTCTCATCCTGAAGCAAAGTTCTTAATTCAAGGTACTATTTCTGGGTTAGTGGAGTCTGTAACCTGAAGCGTATGTAACCCGAGATACTACTGTATGCGCAACTACAGATATATGCCTCCCTCCTCCTCTGTTTCCAGATGCAACTTTCCCTCTCTCACCCCCCATGCATACATACCTCCTTCTCTCTCCTTCTTTCTTTCACGCACAGACACATCATAGAATCATAGAATCATAGAGTTGGAAGAGACCACAAGGGCCATCGAGTCCAACTCCCTGCCAAGCAGGAAAAACCATCAGAGCACTCCTGACATATGGTTGTCAAACCTCTGCTTAAAGACCTCCAAAGAAGGAGACTCCACCACACTCCTTGGCAGCAAATTCCACTGTCGAACAGCTCTTACTGTCAGGAAGTTCTTCCTAATGTTTAATCAATCTTGCCCCCTCTTCCCAAGGGCACCTCTCCCACAAGACCGTATATCCAGGCACCTCCATTTCTGCCATGTGCACATAGACAATACAAAGAATATACAGCTTCTTCCCTCCCTCCAGCAAATATACAGTCATACCTCATGTTATATTTGCTTCATGTTATTTTCTTTCAGGTTGTGTCCCGCGGCAACCTGGAAGTACCGGAAAGGATTCCTTCCAGGTTCCACCACTTGCGCATGCGCAGAAGCGCTAAATTGCGCACAAATCACGCTGCACGCCTGCGCAGATACGGTGCTTCAGGTTGTGGGCTTTTCATGTTGCGAACGGGCCTCTGGAACGGATCCAGTTTGCAACCAGATGTACCATTGTATCTCTCCCCCAAACCACACATACCTACATCTCACCATTACACACACACACACACACACACACACACACACACACACACACCTACTTGAGGCATCCTCCTCCCCAATCAGAAAAGCCCCTCTGTGGAGCAAAGGAAGCATCCATCACCAGATTCACTTGGCTGGTGGGCAACAGTAGCAGGATACCCCCATCATTCTTTCCTTAACTCCCCATATGGGAGGCACACATAAATAAAGGGGCACACATCACTGGCTAGCAGGCGGTAGCAGCCTGAGCAAAGGCACGGTATTCCGACTGGAGCATTCCACCAGAAAAAGGACTGCTGCGCTGTCCTGTCTGGCCCTTCTCTAGTTCAAAACTGAGCCTCTCCAGGTAAGGCTGGGAGAATTCCCTGCCTGAAACCCTGGAGAGAGCTGCTGCCAAGACGATACTGAGCTACATGGATCAATGTTCTGGCCCAGCATAAGGGAGCTTCCTCTGTTCCTATCAAGCAAGTTTTTCCTCTCTCCCCTCTCTGGCTGCCACGGTTGTCCCTTTGTTTTCCTGGAGGAAGAATAGCATATGACTTGGGCATATGCACTCAGAGAATGGCCGTCTCCTTCCCATCTTTGTGGGGGAACTGTTGGCTCTTTTCCATCCCATCTGCCTCCCTTTGTGTGGGTCATTAAAGCTGCACCCTTTGCAACATCGGCTGCTGAAAATAAGCAGCACAAAATCCTTTATTTACTGACAAGGCTGGTGGCCCTGCCGCTATTTCCACTTCCATCTGTTGGCTCCAAGATGTTCCAAGGCCATGAAGCTCACTGGCTTGGTCACTGCCTCTCAGCCTAAACTACCTCACAGTGTTGTTGTGGGGCTTAATTGGGGAGAGGGGACAGACCACATATGGCACCTTGAGGTCCTTGGAGGAAAAAGGTGGGCTTTAAATGCAATAAACTAACTAACCATAAAGCACGTCTGCTGCTCATCACTATAAGCCTCCCCTCTGATAGATTCCTTTGGAAAAAATAATGTTTAAACCCTTAAGCATATTTCTGAAAAGGCTGTCCCACTTTCACAGCCACAGTGGAGTGGCATTTTCAGCTCAGTGGGAGGCAAGCAAACAGCTCCATAAGAGCAGAGGTGCCCTTTAAGGACTCCACTGAATTTTGGATTTGATTGGTCCCACCCCTGCTGCTCTAGGGAACTCTCCGTGGTCCTGAAGTGCATGAGCTGGACCTCTGCTTCCTTGCAGCACTACTGAAGGATGAGACTGGAATATAAATAAATGGGTTAGATCCTTCCAATTAAGGAAACTTTAAAATATTGTGTTATGGTAGGGGGTGGATGGGCAGACTCTATCTTCGCCTCATCTTCTGTGGATGTCCAGCGGTTGCCTGTCTTGTTTCTCATGGGGTTTAAAGTCTTCCAATTCAATGAAAAGGAAGGGCAAATTATTCCGAAAAGATGCAAATTGTTTCTCTTTTGCCTGCAAATCCCCAAGGTTGCAGACCCATGATTAATCACCTGGGGATCAGAAAGAAAGTCGATAGCAGGAGGTCCCTTGGTTTCAAAGTCAGAATTTTGCTTGCCCCCTGCTCCTTTGTGTTTTATAATTGCTGGAACCATGAAGGGGGCCAATGACTCCCTCCCCTTCACTCACAACATAATCTATCCTACAGGAGGCTGAGTATATCTTGCTAGAGCTGCATGCATTGAGGTCATTTTCATTGAGTGCCTATTATGCTGGTTACTACCGTAAGACTCATCATGAGGATGGGTAGAGACAGCTTGTGTATCGCTGGAAAACGTGGGTGCCTCTACAGGCATTGCACTCCTGTGTATACCTGCTTCTGACCCCAGGGTCTGGAGTGAAAGCTGGGTTTTTCTCACAAGTACCACCAGCTGTGTCCCATATTGCACTCAAGGCCGGCCCTTGGAATAGGTAGAGTGGAGCAGCCACCTTAGACAATCAATTCTGGGTGCTGTGAATGGTAGCAACTTATTCCTTACTGCATTTTTAGTGCAGGGGCAGGGCATTCATTTGTTCCATTTGTACTTTTCATTTCCTCCAATGAACTCAAAGTATTGTAGAGGTGCTTTTTAGGACTTGCTTCTTCAGAATTGGGGAGGAATCACTTGCCTAGCCTTGTGTGTGATGCTCTTTGACTTGGAATGGAGCACTCTCTTGCCACTTCGCTCCTTGGGTCAATTTCTTTAACTATGCCTTGTGAGGAAGAAGTCCTTCCTTTTCTCTCTCCTGACTCTCTCAAGACAAGATGTAGTTATAGCCACCAACTTGGATGGCTTTAAAGGAGAATTAAACATGCTCATGGAGAAGGATACAGCTACCAGAGTCTACTAGCCCAATAGGGTCTAATTCCACCTCTACTGTCACATTTTGTCTTGAATGCCTGTTGGCAGGAATCGTGAGTGTGGACAGTAGCTGTTGTGCTCAGGTCCTGCTTGCTGTCTTGCCACAGGCATCTGGTTGGCCACTGTGAGAACCAGGATGCTGGACTAGATGGGCCTGCTTTGGTCTGATCAAAAAGGGCTCTTCTGATGTTCCAACTGTTGGAAAATTCCATTCCACCTTTAGTTACAGACAGGGAACTGCTGCATGTCACATATCTGTTTACATACCAGCACAGCTTGCTGGGAAATTCCGTTGTGTGTATAGCTTTTGCTTTTCCCTGTCTCTCTGAGAAGACAAAGAGAGAGACGACATGTTTCTTTGTCCTGATTTATGATTAATAAATCTGTAGTTGTAGTATGCTTCCACAAGGCTCACGCCTATTCTATGTGCGCAGTTCGCTCTGCTGACATAGTGTGCCCTGGCTTTGGAGCCTGGGTTGCTGGTTTACGTCAAAGCAGAGGCTGGTGGGTCTACGCAGTGGGACGGCTGGAAGGAGATGACCCAGCTGGGGCTAGCCAGCTGGCCTTGCAGCCCTCTGCTTGCCAACACTAACATCTCAATATTCCATATCACTGGATGACCCAAAGTTCTAGCATTCTGGGAGATGGAGAAAAACTTCTCCCTTTCTACTTTCTTCACACCATGTATCATCTTATGCACTGCAGTAGGGGTAGCCAATATGGTGCCTTCCAGTTAGCACTGGACTACAACTTCCACATCCCTGACCATAACTGGAGCTTATGGGAGCTGGAACCCAACAAGACCAGGAAGGCAACACCTTGTCTCCTCCTGTACTCTGAGATGTTTGAGATTCTTCTGAATACCAGTCCTGCTCGGTCCTGCATGAGGGTTTCCCACAGGCATCTGGTTGGCCACTGTGAGGACATAGGGCTAGATGGACCATTGAATTGATCCAGCAGAGTTCTTCTTATGTCCTTCCCCCCTTAAACATTAACTTTCATGTTCTACTACAATCCTGAAAGAGGAGTAGGATGTTGGAAACGGGTGGTACCCAGGGATGGTGAGGAAGTTCATTACTGCGATTGTGAACTAATGAAACAACAAGTGTTAAGGAGAGAGAACACAAATGAGAACAAAGCCAGGACTCCTGTACAATATTGCTCCTGGGCTTAATCAGCCATTAAACTAGAAGAACAGCAACAGAAATCAGGAGATGCTTAAACGATTCTGCCATCAGCAAAAACAGCCATTAAGGCCTACTGGATTTTCTCAGTTGCTGCATAATTAGTGTGTCGAATGATGTGGTACCTACAGCTCCACATCCACCCACATGCTTTATGCACGAGGAAGGAAACCTTTAGTGGTGGGTTAGTTCTAGCTTATTATTGTTTGTTTAGTTCATTTTAGTGCATCGGGAGGCCACACACTTCCCCCTCACAGAAACGTAAGGGGAGGCCCATCCAGTCCAACATCTTGTTGGACAAAAACACCTGGGTGAAGAAAAGGACAACCAAAATCTTCCGTGAGCTTGAGCAGCCCCTCTATGGAGGAAGGCTGTAAGGACCGGAGTGTCTTTGCTTAGAGGGATGGTGGATTTTACAGGTTAATCAAATGCCAGCTTCTTGAATTGAGTCCCTTTTTATGTTTCTGTGCTTTTATGTTTGTACATATTTTATGGGCTAATAGCCGTAAATAAATAAATTTGAATTTGAATTTGAATTTGAATTGAGTCCCAAAGCTAAGTGACAGCCAGGGCACATCATACAGGATCAACATGATAGAATCAAAGGACCTTAGGCTGAGTCAGACCATTGACTTACCTAGCTCAGTATTGTCAACAGTGGAGGCAACAAGGGCACTGCCCCAGCAACCAAAGTCTGCCCTTAGCCAGTCCTCAACTGCTTGCCTCCTTGCTTGCAGCCAGTACAGAATATAGCAGTGGCTGTCAGCTGTTAGAATTCCTGCTCCATGATTGCAGCCATGGGATTGTTGTCTTTCACATGACGGTATATGTTTTGACTCCACAGAGTGGGAAGTGAGGAAGACAGGATGTTTGTGTTACTGTGTTCCATGAAGTGGGACTATTGTCCTGTGTTCTTTTTCTCTTTGCTGTCTGATGCTAGAGAGAGAAGGAGCCATGTTGCAGTGCTCGGTGTGTGTTTTTATGTAAATAAAGTAGATTAGCCCAAATGCTGAGTTGCTGAGGTCTGTCACGCATGATATGCAAACTCTGCAGATCCTTAAGTGTGCTGGTGTTGGTTGGCATTGGTCGCTGTAATGTTTGAGCAGAAGAAAGCTTTTCAAGCTCCCGAACGATCAACCAGGAGGGAGGGAACATGCCAGTCGGGCATGTGTCTCTGCCAGGGTCCTACTCGAGTGTAGGCTGAACTCCTGATATCAGATTCCTCCTCCTAAGTTTCCATGTTGCCCTTTCACAGAGTTTGGCAAGGAGGAGGAGGATAAGGAGAAGTCTAGAATTAGTTGGTTCCACCTGTTATTGACTCTGATGCCACCTAACTGCTGGTCTACCAGTCTTCTATCCAACCAATCTCAATGGGCACCAGCCACCACTGGTTGCCAACTGCTCTCCAGGTTTTCAGACTGTGTTCTCTCTAGCCCTATTGGGAGTTGAAATGGGACCTTCTGCATGCAAAACAGATGTTCCACCACTGATCTACAGCTCCCTCTCCCTACTAGAATCAGAAAAGCCAATGAACTAGGTTCAACACTCTTCCAATGAACCACATACTTTAGCTCTACCCCTGGACACCACTTAGGAGGCAAGAGCTTCTGAAATCGGAAGTGGGTTATTGCATGCTGGGTTGGTGGTGTCAATGGGTGGTACATTGAAGATGACGAGTTAAGGCAACCGTATTTCCCCTAAGCCCACTGGAGTGTTTGTGTTTGTGAGAGAGTGTGTGCAGGGGAGCTCTAGAGAGAAGTATCCCTATTTAATGCTAATAGAGCTTCAAATTGATTTAATATTCCTCATTAACATTTGCATTGCCAAGACCTTCTTGTGTAATTAGATAATCAAATTTCTAAACACTTTGCCGAGAGGAATAATTGGAAGGAAAGGTTCAGAGGCTCACAAAACACTTAATTGGGGTCACCCTACCAGGTTCCACCTTGAGGGAGAGCCAAACCCAGCCAGTGCAGGATATCATGCAAAAACAAGTTGAGTCACACTCCATGGAAATAGCTTGAGTGTCTCCAATTCTCTGGAGCTGGAGCATTTTTGTTAGAAGGAATGAATGGAAGGAAATAGAAAAGCTGGTGTCTATTTCTAATGCTCACTGGTCATTAACATTATTAACTCCAGAGTTCTTTTACTTCCTTTGGTGGCACATAAAGGCAGTTCTATTTGGGGATTATTATGATTATTTGCATTTAGCTGCTCCTCACCCTAAGGCCCAAGGGAGGTTGCAACAGTAAAACACAATATCAAAAACCAATTGAAGCCACTTAAAATAATAATGAAAACCCCTACTTATGAGTAGCACTTGAAGGAGCTGGGTACATTTGGCTTGGAAAAGAGGAGAGTGAGAGGAGATAGGGTAACCATCTTTAAATAAGATGGGCTGTCACATGGAAGAGGGAGCGTGCCTGTTTTCTCCTGCCCTGAAAGGAAGGACTGGAGGCAATGGCTTCAAGATACAGGAATGGAGATTCCAACTAAACATTCAGAAAAACTTTCTGACAGTAAGAGCTGTTCAGCAGGGGAACAGACTCCCATGAGAGGTGGTGTACTCTCCTTGCTCGGAGATGTTTAAGCAGAGGTTGGATGGCCATCTGTCATGGATGATTTAGCTGAGATTCCTGCATTGCAGGGGCTTGAACTAGATGACCCTTGGGACCCTTTCAAAGATTCTTTGATTCTACTTCTTGAGCGTCAAAAACAGAAGGTTCTGTTACAGGAAACCATGGTAGGGGAGAATGCTGTTGTGGTCATGTTCTGCTTCCTGGTTTCTCACAGGCATCCGGATGGGCACTGTGAGAACAGGACGCTGGACTAGATGGGCCCTTGGCGTGATCCAGCAGGCTATTCTTATGTTCCCAAGCCCCCCATGTAGAAATAATGACACATGACACAATTATTAAGGTTAATGGGCTAATAAAGGCCACGACTTTATTGGTTACAGGTGGTGAGCGGTATTGACTTAGGCATTGGACTTAACTGACTATATCCGACCTCAGCCCATCTGCTGGAAGTCTGGGAAGAGTTAACCACCAGTAGGGGGAGTCCTGCTGATGCACATCAACTAGGAGCTGCCCCAGGGTAACCTCCCTAGGCTTCAGACAGGGCCACGCCCCCCAGAATCCTTTATCAGACTTCCCTTCAAAATGCGGGGCAGGCGATGGCACTACCACCCCTTTTTCCATCTAAAAGAGGGAGATCCCAGGCTGTGTCCTGCGTTTAAAGGGGCAAGCAAGACGATTGGCCGGCCAGGGGTGATGCAGCCAGGAATCCCCCAATCGTGCAGGGGCTGGCCTCCCGCTCCCTGGGCTCATGGAAGGGGCCATGAAGCCCGCAACCCCACCTCCTCCCTAAGGCGGAAGTGGCTTTCTTAATATGCCAGGTCCTCCAAGTTTCCCTGTTTCCCAGGGACAGTCCCAGATTTACAGAAGCCATCCCAGTTTCTGATTTGCTCCTGAAATGTCCTGCTTTTCCTTAGGACGTCCCTCCATTTGCACTGGAGAAATGCTGGAGGATATGATATGCAAATCCAGTGTGGTGTGGTGTAGTGGTTAAGAGCGGTAGTCTCGTAATCCTGGGTAACCGGGTTCGAGTCTCCGCTCCTCCACATGCAGCTGCTGGGTGACCCTGGGCCAGTCATACTTCTTTGAAGTCTCTCAGCCCCACTCACCTCACAGAGTGTTTGTTGTGGGGGAGGAAGGGAAAGGAGAATGTTAGCCGCTTTGAGACTCCTGAAGGGGAGTGAAAGGCGGGATATCAAATCCAACTCTTCTTAAAGCAGGAGCAGCCCATTCCTCTTCTTTGTATTTTATGGAGTGGGGTACAGTTTTTGCTTTTGAGGGGGAATTACCAGAGTTCTTTATTTGCTGTCAGCTGGCATCTTTGGCAGGAGGAGCAGAAGGAAGGTGTCCACTGGCTGGTCAGAGTGATGCTCTGGTATATCTGGTGGGTCTCAAAACTGGAACACCCCCTTCCTATTTTACACCCTGTGCGGCTGTGAAATTTGAGAAGGGTGTTTTGGCCCAACCCTATAGAGTAATTAAAGGACGAAAGGCTGATGATTAATCAGATAAAAATCATTAACTGTTGAGCAGTTCTAATTTTATTATGGCAACACCAACATCCATCATCCGTCATCCATCAACATAATTTAAAAGCTGCTACTTAGACCTAAATTCATCTCCGTCACAGTAGCCACCCATAAAGAGTGAGAAACCATTTGTACTTGCACCATCTTGTTCATTAGACAACTGGGAGCAGTGGCCTGTAGGTTTGATCTCTAGCCATTCCAACCATTAACCAAGAGCATGGAGCTACCTCCCTCTTCCATCAAATCCCACTCGGAAAGCTCACCTTTTCTGCATGGGTTATCACCTTATTCCAGAGGTGAGGAACCTGTGGCTCTCCAGATGTTGTTGGACTCCAACTCTCATCAATCGCAGCAGAAGAACAACTGACTTGAGTGAAGAAGGTCTATGGTTCAGTCCTCAGCATCTTCAGGCAGGGCTGGGAGGGACTGGGAGTGGTATATTTGTTTGTGACCGGGAGTGGTATAAGGCAAATATATTTGTTTTTGAAATCCTTTTTTAATTAAGTTTTACATTGCAAATTAAAATTCAGGAGAAAACATTTTAATCATAATTTTTAGTACATTACAAGCATTACTCAAATCCTGCCAAAGTTTTTAGTTGTTTACAGTGTTCTCTTAAATACATTATAATTTCCCCCCATTCCTTCTTAAAGTTCTTCTCTTCCTGGTTTCTGATTTCCCCGGTCAATTTCGTCATTTCAGCATAGTCCACCATCTTCATCAACCATTCGTCTCTGATCGGGACTTTATCTTCTTTCCATCTCTGGGCCAGTAGTATTCGCACTGCTGTCATTGTGTACATAAAGAATTGGTTCTGCTCCTTTGGTATCTCTGCACCTAAGATTCCTAATAGAAAACCTCTGGTTTTTCTTACAAATGTTATTTTAAACATTTTTTTCAACTCATTATAAATCATTTCCCAGAATGGTTTTGTTATCTTGCACGTCCACCACAAATATATGGCAACTATAATCCTAGGAAACAGCTGTTGACTTCATGCAATGCCATGCAAAATCAGGATAATCAAATGAGACCAGTGGGTTAAAAAAAAAAGGGGGTAACCCCAGATATCAGTTTCTGGGGAGCAGCTGTGGAAGATGTCTATTGCCTTCCTGCCTTGCTTGTGAGCTTCCGGGAGGCATCTGACTGGCCCTTGTAAGAAGCAGGAGGCTGGGCTACTTGAATTCTAAGAGATCTCTTCTTATTATTTAGGGACTGTAGGCAGGACCAATTAGAGCCGAGCCAAGGAGGGCCATTTGGTCCAGGTCCTCAAACTTAACCCCCCCCCCCAATTTAGACACTTGTTAATTTTTTGGCATTTGATAAGTTTTGTTTTTATATGCAGCGGACCAAATTGTGACAAACTCCCTTAGCTCGGAGATGCAAATTTAAGCAATTAAGAGATGCGATTTGGTAAAAGACTTTTTTTCTGATGTAGATTTTGTTATATGCTTAATGTCAGCTGTGACACTGCATGAAAGTGAGATCACACCCCCTCAATAATTAGCGCATTTGCATAGAAAAGGGCTAAAAAAGAGAGATTTTTTTTAAAATTAAAAAGTCAGATTATGTCTTGCTGTTTTTTGGGGGGTGCCATATTTTGTGCATTTCTGTCTTGCCATTTTATTATTATTATTATTATTATTATTATTATTATTATTATTATTATTATTATTTTAAATGATTATTATGGATAGGGGACTCAAAAGTTAGAACCTGGCCTCTCTGGGCCTCTGAATTGGCCTGGTTATAGGAATAGAACCTTCATGTCCACACGCAGAGCACAAAACCTGGAGGGTTGCTGTCTTCATGCCCTGCTTGCAGTCTTCCTGGGAGCATCTTATTGGCCACTCTTGAAAAGACTGTGCTAGACTAGATTGACTTTCACTCTGATTCAGCAGAGCTCTTCAGACATTCTTATGAAGCTTTGTAGCACCTGGTGAAGAGAAAGGTGATTCCCACAATGTTGTGAAAGTTCTTTCTTTTCACCTTCACTTATTGGGTTATGGGCAACAGTCTGAAGTGTCTGGAGGTAGTTGGAGGATGGACAGTGACTTACAGATTAAGGTTGAATCCTGACAAGGCGGAAGTACTGTTTTGGGGGGACAGGGGGTGGGCTGGTGTGGAGGACTCCCTGGTCTTGCATGGGGTAACTGTGCCCCTGAAGGACCAGGTGCACAGCCTGGGAGTCATTTTGAACTCACAGCTGTCCATGGAGGCGCAGGCCAATTCTGTGTCCAGGGCAGCTGTCAACCAGCTCCATCTGATACGCAGGCTGAGACCCTACCTGCCTGTGGACTGTCTCACCAGAGTGGTGCATGCTCTGTTTATCTCCTGCTTGGACTACTGCAATGCGTTCTATATGGGGCTACCTTTGAAGGTGACCCGGAAACTACAACTAATACAGAATGCAGCAGCTAGACTGGGGACTGGGAGTGGCCACCGAGACCACATAACACCGGTCCTGAAAGACCTACATTGGATCCCAGTATGTTTCCAAGCACAATTCAAAGTGTTGGTGCTGACCTTTAAAGCCCTAAACGGCCTTGGACCAGTATACTTGAAGGAGCGTCTCCACCCCCATTGTTCAGCCTGGACACTGAGGTCCAGCACTGAGGGCCTTCTGGCGGTTCCCTCACTGTGAGAAGTGAGGTTACAGGGAACCAGGCAGAGGGTCTTCTTGGTAGTGGCGCACGCCCTGTGGAATGCCCTCCCATCATATGTCAAGGAAATAAAGAACTATCTCACTTTTAGAAGACATCTGAAGGCAGCCCTGTTTAGGGAAGTTTTTAGCGTTTGATGTTTTACTGTGTTTTTAATATCCTGTGGGAAGCCGCCCAGAGTGGCTGGGGAGGCTCGGCCAGAGGGACACGGTATAAGTAATAAATTATTATTAATAGATTATTAAGTGCATTAGAAGCCAAGATTTTAGACCACAAGCTGGGCCAGGCCAATGGCCCATGTAGTCCAGCATCTTTTATCTCAACTGTGGCCAACTAGATGACTTTGGGAAACCCATAAACAGGATCCAAGCACAAAAGCCCTCTTCCCTCCCCCTTCCAGCAACTGGTATGAAAAGAAGACTGAACCTTCAGTCGAGAAGGTATCTTCGAAGTAAACCACATCGCATGACAAACTGTTTTTGAAATGGAGATGTCCTACAAAGGCAGCCTGTTGATACATAGCGCAGGTGGGGAGCGGAGATGCTCTTTGAAAAATCCCGAACCTCATTCAGGATAGTCAGGACAGGAGCTTCTGAGATACCAGCCAGTGGGAGACAGCCATACCAATTGGATTCTCACCCACTTACCTACCCCTGGCATTAGATCAATGCCTTAGGCCAGTTCTGGTCTTGCATTGCAAATCATTGTATGTCTGCAGAAGTCAGTGGTATCATTTGTTAAACAAATGTAAGGTCTCTATGCAGCGTGGAAAGGGAAAAAAAGGAAATTAAGATGAGCCTTTCAAAGAGAGCTCTGATCATTTTGTCATCGCATGTCTGCATGATGAATATTCATCCACTCTGTTCTACATTTCTTTCTTTTTTAAAAAAAAATAGTGGTACAAATCATCATGTGCAATTAAGATGCATTTCGACACCTCTTAATATTTTGAGATTAATGCTGGGCAGCTCAACCTTGCGTGCAGCCCTTTAACCGAGGGAGATTTTCATTAGCCTCGCTAAGAATCAAATTATACCAAGTAATAAAGCAACAATGATTTATATTTGGGAGAGATAACCTGTTTTGCTGATGCAAATGAAAATTCTTGGATGTGGGTGGGATATTAGAAAGACTGAATCTTAGGAGGAGGGTTGTGTGAACCTTTAAATCACATGGCTTCCCATTGAAGTATTCTGGGAATTGTTGTTTCCTCCCACAGTGCTACAATTCCCAGAACCCCTAATGAACTACCAGGGCTGGATTGAGGTTTGGTGAGGCCCTATGCTACTGAAGGTAATGGGGCCCTTTATATGTCCAGTTGTCCTTTGTCAACAACAAATTGTTACTGTTTTTTTGTCTTGAATATATGCTATATAGTAATTTATGGACCTAATAGGTATCTAAAGCCATTTGCACATAACAAAATATGTATTTTATCAAAGTAATTGTTGAACTGAAATACAGTGAAGAAGTATATTAAGAGTGAAATACAATTAAGAAGTATATTAATAGTGAAATAATTGTTAAGCTCTAACTGTATGTAGGTTTTATTTTATTTGTTATATTTTGGAAATGTACATCCAGGTTTTTTCCATTTATTTTTTGGGGGGCCCCCAAGAGAGTGGGGCCCTAAGCTATAGATTGTTTAGCTTGTACAGTGGTACCTCAGGTTAAGTACTTAATTCGTTCCGGAGGTCCGTACTTAACCTGAAACTGTTCTTCACCTGAAGCACCACTTTAGCTAATGGGGCCTCCTGCTGCTGCCGCATCGCTGGAGCACGATTTCTGTTCTCATTCTGAAGCAAAGTTCTTAACCTGAAGCACTATTTCTGGGTTAGCAGAGTCTGTAACCTGAAGCATATGTAACCTGAAGCGTATGTAATCCGAGGTACCACTGAACATAAATCTGGCACTGTGAACTACAGTTCCCAGTATTCTTTTGGGAGGGGGAGTTGTGCTTTAAATGTGCATTGGGGTGTGTTTAAAACGTATGGTGTGGATCTGCTCTATGTCAATTTAGAACAGCTGAATAGCGAGTTCAGTTAGGGCTGCAGTCCTCACCCCACTTAACTGGAAGTAAGCACTACTGAATTCAATAGGTATTAATACTGAGTGGGGATGGAGGAGAAATTTGGTATTGTATATACTATAGTTGACTAACTTAGGTTCATTGATTTCAGTGGCTCTACTCTGAGTAGGACTTAGTTGGAGAAAACCCTCAGTTCAGTTCTCATTTTAATGCAAATCTTTCTAATTTGCAAAGAGATAAATCATTATGCAACCTTCCGCAGACATCTGAAGGCAGCCTTGTATCGGGAAGCTTTTAATGTGTGAGGTTCTGCTGTGTTTTTGTATAATCTGTTGGAAGCCACAGATAATAATTCCCTTAAAGAACACACCAATCGAAAGGCCTTTGAAATCTGAGTATCTCTGAATTTTTCAGTAAAGTTTTCCAATAAAAAATGCATTCAAACATGCACGTATAAGTGAAAACAGCATCCAGGAATGCATTATAGTAGATAAAATGGCTTGCAAAAGTGTGTACATTTCAACGAAACGGTATATAGAGAATGTGTATCTTAGGAGAGAAATGGGCCCTCATATGCAGATTATTCCTGCACCAAAGGGGATCAGACTAGATGATTCTTTTTTTTTTATAAGATATTTATTAAAGTTTTCAATATTAATACAATAAAGAGAAAATCAGAAAGAAAAAAGAAAAATATAACAAAAATACAGAACAGAAAATACTTAAAAACACACAAAATTTCATTAACTTATTTTTCATTAACTTATTTCCCAGACCTCCTCGTACCTCCCTTTTTTGTATTCCAATTCAATTGTTAGTTCAGCAAATCCTTATCAATATTTTTTTAATCTACTTCTAAACCTTTTTTCCGTATTCTCTTAAAACATTACAGCTGAAAACCACTTAATTTCTATCCGACATCATTCTAACATTCATTAATTTTGTAGTATTTCTGTAGATAGTCTTTAAATTTCTTCCAATCTTCTTCCGCTGACTCTTATCCCTGGTCTCGGATTCTGCCGGTCATTTCTGCCAGTCCCATATAGTCTATCACCTTCATCTGCCATTCTTCCAGAGTGGGTAGATCCTGTGTCTTCCAGTACTTTGCAATAAGTATTCTTGCTGCTGTTGTAGCATACATAAAGAAAGTTCTATCCTTCTTTGACACCAATTGGCCGACCATGCCCAGGAGAAAGGCCTCTGGTTTCTTCAGGAAGGTATATTTAAATACCTTTTTCATTTCATTATATATCATTTCCCAGAAAGCCTTAATCTTTGGGCATGTCCACCAGAGGTGATAGAAGGTACCTTCAGTTTCATTACATTTCCAACATTTATTATCAGGCAAATGATACATTTTTGCAAGCTTGCCGACTAGATGATTTTTGAGGTCCCTTCCAAGTCTACAATAGTGAATGAAACTTAAGATTAGAAAAATAAGCAATGGAGAGAAACTGAAAAGGACCTAGTTGTTGTTTCCTACTTCTAAGTAGACCTGGTGAGGATTCTGTTTATGTCTGCCAACCTTTCCCACTCATAAACATTCAACTATTGATTGAACAACAGTCATCCTTGCCCCCGGCATGCATGCTGTTGAACAGAGCCAGTGGAAGAAGGATCTGGGTCACAAAATAATTAATATCGCCAGGAGTGGTAATAGCAATGTTACTGTAATCCAAATTAGCAGATGGAAGTACAAGGTGATGTTGCTGATTGGACCCAGTGACTCTAAGCCAATCTATAGGGAACACATCAGCCTGAGTTTGTGGATTTGAAAGCTCCTCGCAGAAGAAGAAGAAGAAGAAGAAGAAGAAGAAGAAGAAGAAGAAGAAGAAGAAGAAGAAGAAGAAGAGTTTGGATTTGATATCCCGCCTTTCACTCCCTTTTAAGGAGTCTCAAAGCGGCTAACATTCTCCTTTCCCTTCCTCCCCCACAACAAACACTCTGTGAGGTGAGTGGGGCTGAGAGACTTCAAGGAAGTGTGACTGGCCCAAGGTCACCCAGCAGCTGCATGTGGAGGAGCGGAGACGCGAACCCGGTTCCCCAGGATTACGAGACTACCGCTCTTAACCACTACACCACACTGGCTCTCGGGTTCTGATCTACTCTGGAACTTTGCACATGGTCCAAAACTGGCAGCATTTCCACATGTCACCATTCAGATTTCCAGCACAAAGAACCGAATTTGGAATGTGACATTCTGACTTGCAATTGTCAAATCTGAGAGATTTAGATGAGGTCGCAGCTATGGAAGGTTTAGATTTCTAAAGGCATCAGATAGAAAACCTCACCAATTGACAGCTGCTATGTAACAGTCAAATGCAGAATCATTGCACAGAATTTGCAACTTTGCAGGAATCCGGTATACCGGTACCTGGAAGATGGTCCAATTGAAATTCAGTGTTTTTATTTTAAACTATGTGCCACCCTGTATCAATTGATTTCAAGGTGGTTTACAATAAACCAAGGAGCAATGTCACAATTGTAAGCCCACTTACCCAGGAGTAAGCCTCTTTAATTAAGCAGACTTGAGTAACAACCACCACCACCACCACCACCACCACCACAATTTTATTATTTATACTCTGCCCATCTGGCTGGGTTTCCCCAGCCACTCTGGGCAGCTCCCAACAGAATATTAAAAACACAATAAAACATCAAACATTAAAAGCTTCCCTAAACAGGGCTGCCTTCAGATGTCTTCTAAAAGTCAGATAGTTGTTTATTTCCTTGACATCTGATGGGAGGGCGTTCCACAGAGCGGGCACCACCACCGAGAAGGCGCTCTGCCTGGTTCCCTGTAACCTCCCTTCTCACAGGGAGGGAACTACTAGAAAGCCCTCGGCGCTGGACCTCAGTGTCTGGGCTGAACGATGGGGGTGGAGACGCTCCTTCAAGTATACTGGTCCAAGGCTGTTTAGGGCTTTAAAGGTCAGCACCAATACTTTGAAATGTGCTTGGAAACGTACTGGGAGCCAATGTAGGTCTTTCAGGACCAGTGTAGACATGTTTAAAGGTAAAGTAAAGGTACCCCTGCCCGTACGGGCCCGTCGTGACCGACTCTAGGGTTGTGCACTCATCTCACTCAAGAGGCCGGGAGCCAGTGCCGTCCGAGGACACTTCCGGGTCATGTGGCCAGCGTGACGAAGCTGCAACTGGTGAGCCAGCACCAGTGCCGCACATGGAAATGCCGTTTACCTTCCCGCTATAAAGCGGTACCTATTTATCTACTTGCATTTAGGGGTGCTTTCGAACTGCTAGGTGGGCAGGAGCTGGGACCGAATGACGGGAGCTCACCCCGTCGCGGGAATTCAAACCGCCGACCTTACGATCAGCAAGTCCTAGGCACTGAGGACATGTTTAGGTTTGTGCTATAGCTGTGGATGCCGGAGAATTCCGCCAAAACCAGAAAAGGAAGCAGAAATTGCCACAGTTTGGGCGTTCATCTGCAGTCAGGAAGGGAGATCAAGCAAATGTGGTTGGTATCATTCATGTGGTTGTGTTTAATTCCACACATACACTGTAATTATAGCTGTTGCCAGTGAAAGAGGATCAGGGATTGCTTATTCTTGGGTGAGCATTTTACACACAAGTAAAGCAATGACGGGACGCAGGTGGCGCTGTGGGTTAAAGCCTCAGCACCCAGGACTTGCCGATCGAAAGGTCGGCGGTTCGAATCCCTGCGGCGGGGTGCGCTCCCGCTGCTCGGTCCCAACGCCTGCCAACCTAGCAGTTCGAAAGCACCTCCGGGTGCAAGTAGATAAATAGGGACCGCTTACCAGTGGGGAAGGTAAACGGCGTTTCCGTGTGCGGCTCTGGCTCGCCAGATGCAGCTTTGTCACGCTGGCCACGTGACCCGGAAGTGTCTCCGGACAGCGCTGGCCCCTGGCCTCTTAAGTGAGATGGGCGCACAACCCCAGAGTCTGTCAAGACTGGCCCCTACGGGCAGGGGTACCTTTACCTTTTTAAAGCAATGACTTCAGCTCTTCGTGTTATGAACAAACCTTTCTCTCAATGCCCAGGGCTCCTTTGGGCTCCCATAGACCACCCTGCGACCATCCCTTCCACCCCCTATCTTACTTGGATTGCTACTCTGAAGGTGGCAAAAGGTGGAAGACAGGGAGCAGGCTTCTTTCTTCATCCTCTGATGCTTGGCATGCTATTACAGCTGCAGGTCAGGGATTGGGAGGCCTGGGAAATGCAATTTCCCAGTGCTCCTGGTTTCTGCAATGTTAGTGATAGCAATAGAATAATGCCATGTATGTGTGCTTCTTTGTGGAGTGTGTTTATAGAGTCTCCTCCCAGCACTGTGATTTAAACGTCTTCTGCATTTTAAACTTTTTTATATAAATTCACTAATTAATAAATGTGGAAAACAAAAAATAAGCCAGCATACTAAATTCAGAACCTCAGTAGCCTTCCGCCTCATCTCCCCATGCTTAAAACCCAAGAAAGACACCATGAGACAACTCCTCTTAGGGGGTATTTTCAGTCCCACTATTGAGATCCAATGTGGTGTAGTGGTTAAGAGCAGCGGACCCGTAATCAGGTGAACCGGGTTCGTGTCTCCGCTCCTCCACATGCAGCTGCTGGCTGACCTTGGGCTAGTCACATTCTCTGAAGTCTCTCAGCCCCACTCACCTCACAGAGTGTTTGTTGTGGGGGAGGAAGGGAAAGGAGAATGTTAGCCACTTTGAGACTCCTTAGGGTAGTGATAAAGCGGGATATAAAATCCAAACTACTACTCCTCCAACTCCTCCTCCTCCTCCTCTTCTTCTTCTTTTTCTTCTTCTTCTTCTTCTTCTTCTTCTTCTTCTTCTTCTTCTTCTTCTTCTTCTTCTTCTTCTTCAACATCTACATAAATGTAGTTCACGAGTTCTCCTCTTGTTTCCCCATGAAGCTAGCAATTAAAAAAATTAATCCTCTACTTTATGCACTCATTATCACTCTTAATTCATTATCCAAAGTAAGTTTCAGAAGGTCACTGCCTGAATCTGAAACTTATTGTAAGCAGTACTGTTGATCTTGCAATTACAGTGAGACCAGAGTAGTGATGTTCGCCATCACAGCTGCAGAAAAGGGTCCTTGTGGTTATACCTTTGAACCATATTGCTCATTTAAGTACCAGGGGATTTTTGTGTGTGTGTGTATATATATGTATGAAAACACCTCCTGACATACCCATTTTGGAGGAAATGAAATCTTCACCTGCCCATTTCCTGGGAGCTTGTAAGACATTCTATTATACTAAGGGTCATCATTTGTTAGAACGGATGATAGAAGCTTTTGTAGCTAACACTGTGTCTTGTTTGGTAGACAGTGCAGCAAACTGGGGCAGCTCTAGCAGAGATGGATCAAGCGTAATATGAAATAAATGCCTACATGCACTACTTAAGAGTCCCAGATAGTACTGCCGGTGCATTGCTCAGAACTGATATAGGCTCCCCTACTCTGAAAGCAGGCATTCATAAATCCATGGTTCTGTATGGTAGAAAAGCTCGCGCTGATGCCAGTGCAGCAGAGAGCAAAACTGTGTTTTTATTTTTAGATCAGTAGAACAGAGAAGGCCAGGCACGGATCAAGAAGCAGTGGGGAAAATGATGAATGCAGAAGTGGAGGAACTCAGGACTGGAGGGCAAATCCATGCCTCCCTTATGGTAAAAAGGTCAAGAGTTTCCAGAACTGCACCAGTTAACTTTCCCATCCCAACTAGTGGGGTGGAGCAAGGTGGGTGCGGTGGCGGCGGAGCGTCCCGGGTGTCATCTTCGAGGGGGGTGACATTCAGCACACCGCCCACCCGTGACTCCCACCTACCGCAAGCCGTCGGGGGAATGGGGGTAGTTTTGCCACTTTTTGCCACTTCGTTTTGACAGCCCCATGATCCTGGGCTGCTGGAGGAGTCATGCAGGCAGGCAGGGAGGGGATGGGAAGGAGGCGGCTGAGCAAACAAACAAGTGGGGAGTGGCAGGTGAAGTTGACAGAATACGCAGAACTTGCCAAATTGTCAGAGAGGATCCGGGACCAGGAAGACCAAAGATACCAAAATAATTGGAGTAAATTTATTGAATATTTAAAGGAGAATTGTAAAGAGGTCAAGACACTAGCAGGATTGACATAATACCTTCAATGTATGATAGTACTATTGTGAGAATGATGTGAGCGATCGAAAGGGGTTAAATATACTAATTGCAGGGAGGGAGAGGAGTCACGACTCGGCAGAGTCAAAGGGAATGTATGGCATTAATATGAATCATAGAATCATAGAATCATAGAGTTGGAAGAGACCACAAGGGCCATCGAGTCCAACCCCCTGCCAAGCAGAGCACTCCTGACATATGGTTGTCAAGCCTCTGCTTAAAGACCTCCAAAGAAGGAGACTCCACCACACTCCTTGGCAGCAAATTCCACTGTCGAACAGCTCTTACTGTCAGGAAGTTCTTCCTAATGTTTAGGTGGAATCTTCTTTCTTGTAGTTTGGAACCATTGCTCCGTGTCCGCTTCTCTGGAGCAGCAGAAAACAACATTTCTCTATGGTTTGTTGGAAAAGAATATGTAAGGAAAACAATAAAAATTTACTTGAAAAAAAGAGCAAACAAACAAGGGGAGGGGGGAGGGAAGGAGAGAAGCAGAAGCTCTCTCAGCTCAGGACCCAAACCCAGGAATCCCAAAATAAGCTCGACAACTTTGGCCAAACCTTTCCCCAATAAAGCTGAACAACCCCTGGCAATGACAATGGGTAGATCACAGCCAGTCTTTTTATACTGTGAGTCTCTCAGGAGTCCAACTAGATTTCAATGGGGGCAGGGTGGGTTAACAAGAAATTTTCCGCCCCGGGTACCACCTGACCTTGCTACGCCACTGCCAACTAGGCTTGAGATCTTGGTCACACTTTGCTGCTGGGGAATCCTACGTGCTAAGTGCGGTACAGGACATACACCTCCCAATTCCTAACACCCTTCCCTTTCAAACAGTAGTATAAGAACATAAGAACATGAGAAGAGCCTGCTGGATCAGGCCAGTGGCTCATCCAGTCCTGCTTCGTGTTCTCACAGTGCTCAACCAGATGCCCAAATGGGGAACCTGCAAGCTGTACACATGCAGAAGCCTACTCTCCCCTCCTGTGGTTTCCAGCAACTGAAGCATTGCTACCTCCAACCTTGGAGGCAAAACACAGCCATCATGCTTAGCAGCCAGGAATCTGTCTGCTTCTCTTTGAAAGCCACCCAGCTTGGTGGCTGTCACTGCCTCCTATGGGAGAGGATTCAATAGTTTAACTATGTACTGCATGAAAAAGGGGAGGGGCATGGGTGGCGCTGTGGTCTAAACCACTGAGCCTCTTGGGCTTGCCAATCAGAAGGTTGGCGGTTCAAATCCATGCGTAGGGGTGAGCTCCCGTTGCTCTGTCCCAGCTCCTGCCAACCTAGCAATTCAAAAGCAGGCCAGTGCAAATAGATAAATAGGTACCTTTGTGGCGGGAAGGTAAATGGCGTTTCTGTCCGCTTTGGTTTACATCATGGTGTCCTGTTGCACCAGAAGGGGTTTAGGCATGCTGACCCGGAAAGCTGTCTGTGGACAAACGCCGGCTCCCTCAGCCTGGAAGCGAGATGAGCGCCGCAACCCCATAGCCACCTTTGACAGGCCTTAACTGTCCAGGGGTCCTTTACCTTTACCTTACCTTTACTGCATGAAGAAGCACTTTATTTTACCTATCCTGAATATAGACAATATATTTTTATATTGCAAACTGCTCTGTGATCCTCTGATGAAGGGCGGCATAGAAATAATAATAATAGTAATGCAGTCATACCTCGGGTTACAGACCCTTCAGGTTTTCGGATTGCACACCGTGCCAAACCTGGAAGTACTGGCACAGGTTACATCCGGGTTTTGGCGCTCGCGCCTGCGCAGAGACACTAAACCGCGTTTTGCACATGTGCAGAAGCGCCGAATCCAGCGCCGGGTGCAAACTGGTGGTGGATTCCTCTAATCTGGTACCCTCCAGATATGTTGGATGTCATCACCGCCAGCTAGCAGGCCAATGTTCAGGGAGGATGGGAGTCTAAAAACATAAGGAAGTCACCAGGCTGGGGAAAGTGCTTTATGGAAACCTTCAATGGAAATGTTCTCCCTGCCTTCTTCTCTACCTCTTTCAATGAACAGCCACTGCCACCACATATGCCTCTGTTTCCCCCAATTGTGTATTTCCAGGTGGCCAATGTGTGTATTTGAGGGGAAAGCTCAGTATGTTTTAGCAAGACGGGTTTTTAAAGCACTGTTTTAAAATGGGGGGGGGGGGTGTTTGCAGAAGGATGAGATTTGACAGGTAATAAATAAATAAAACTGTTTTTTATAAAAAAATATATATAATCCTGTGTTGCTTAGTGCCTCGGAATCATTCCAGAGGTGTTTCACATCCCCATTCTTTCCTCTTGCCGTTCACTTTTCCTCTCATCAGCTGGGTTTATTTTGAGGAGCTTTTTTCGCAGCGGCAGGACAGGGAGGAGTGTTGTGAGGTTGGAACAATTGCTGATTATTTTCTTATTTCATGCTTCCATAGTTTGCAGGATAAAAACCCATCATCAATGCATCGGGGAAGATGATAAAGGTTTTCCCACCCCCACCCCCACTCTTTCCTTTTTTGAGTTCTTTTGTATATGCATCTCCACATCGGAACTTACAAGCAACAGTACAGATGGCAGCTGGGAGCCATTACGATGAGAACAGAGAAGTTTAAGTAACGCAGGATCATTTCTTCTTCCCCATTAAAATTTCTAATTTCTTCTGAGATGCGTCCTTCAAACAAGTGAAAGAAATTCTCCACGGAAGCTGTTCTTATTCCATTCAATTAGCCGCCTTTTATGATATGTACCCAAGTAGCAGGGGCTGTTAACACTGCAGCTGAGCCAACAGTTCTTCGAAGACTTCTGAGATTTCTCTGTTTCTCAACCCCACCTCACCCCCCCCCACTGAGGAAAAGGAGGACGCTTTGCAGCATTCCTCCTACATTTTCTGCCCTGTTAGGTATTGGGGTCATCAATGTGGCCACCACCCCCACCCCAGGCTTAAGGTGTACTCACCAGGACATCATAGGAGTCCCATAAAAGGTCCCAGTCAGCATTTTGTTTCATTTCACTTTTAATTTGTATATCACTTTTCTATATTACTACATAACCTACTACATTTTTCCGATGATAATAGAAACGTCCTGTTCCATAATAATAATTTATACCCTGCCCATCTGACTGGCTTGCCCCAGCCACTCTGGGTGGCTCCCAACATACATAAAAAACATAACAAAACATTAAAAAATAAATCCTCCCTATACAGGGCCTTCAGATGTCTTCTTAAACTTCTATAGTGACTTCTCTCCTGGGCTCAGGGGTCACATAACTCCAAACCCTCCAACATTTCTCCAATGAAAATAGGGACGTCCAAAGGAAAAGGGGATGTGGGTAGCGCTTTGGTCTAAACCACAGAGCCTAGGACTTGCTGATCAGAAGGTCGGCGGTTCAAATCCCCGCCACGGGGTGAGCTCCCGTTGCTCGGTCCCTGCTCCTGCCAACCTAGCAGTTCAAAGCACGTCAAAGTGCAAGTAGATAAATAGGTACCGCTCCATCAGGAAGGTAAACGGCTTTTCCGTGCACTGCTCTGGTTCGCCAGAAGCTGCTTAGTCATGCTGGCCACATGACCCAGAAGCTGTACGCTGGCTTCCTCGGCCAATAAAGCGAGATGAGTCATCTGCGACTGGACCTAATGGGCAGGGGTCCCTTTACCTTTACCTAAGGAAAAGCAGGACATTCTGGGATCAAATTAGAAACCGGGACAGCTTCTCTAAATCTGGGACTGTCCCTGGAAAATAGGAACACTTGGAGGGTATAGTATTATAGACAAGGTGGTTTCATTACGCATGCTGAAAGTTGTTAGGAGATACCCCGTTTCCCTCACCCAGCTACAATGTTCATAGTTTAAGAATTAGTCCCTCTTCCAAGAGATCTCTGAGGATTGTGGCTCTGAGAACAGAATAGGCGGGTCTCCTAACAACAGCTCTCAGCATCCTTAACACACTACAGCTTCCGGGGTGTCTTTTTTTTGGGGGGGGTCTTTGGGGGGGGCATGACTGTTCAAAGTAGTGTAATACGTCTTTAAATATATAGTGCAATAATCCAGAATGCGGGAGCTAGACTGGTGGCTGTGAGTGGCCGCGGAGACCATGTAGCACCTACATTGGCTCTCAGTACGTTTCTGAGCACAATTCAAAGTGTTGGTGCTGACCTTTGAAGCCCTCAATGGCCTCGGCCCAGTATACCTGAAGGAGCGTCTCCACCCCCATCGTTCAGCCCAGACACTGAGGTCCAGCGCCGAGGGTCTTCTGACAGTTCCCTCGCTGTGAGAAGTGAGATTACAGGGAACCAGGCAGAGGGCAGTCTCGGTGATGGGGCCCTCCCATCAGATGTCAAGGAAATAAACAACTATCTGACTTTTAGAAGACATCTGAAGGCAGCCCTGTTTAGGGAAGTTTTTAATGTTTGATGTTTTATCATGTTTTTCATATTCTGTTGGGAGCTGCCCAGAGTGGCTGGGGAAACCCAGCCAGATGGGTGGGATAGAAATAAATTATTATTATTATTATTATTATTATTATTATTATTATTATTATTCTCTTTTTCTCTATCTATAGACAGATTTATCTATTTCTCTATGTATCTATCTATAGATAAATTGTTCTACCTCCACTGTTGGAGTCAGCATGCTTCTGAATATCAGTTTCTGGGAAATAGGGAGAGTGCTATTACACTTTGGTCCTGTTTGCAGACTTTCCACTAGCAAGTGATTAACTCTGCAGGAAATAGGATGCTAGACTAGATGAGCCTTTGAGCCTGCAGGATCTGATTTCTTTCTGCAGGGCCTGTAAGACAAAGTTGTTCCACCTGGCCTTTAGCTTGGACTCAACTTGATCCCCTCCCCTTCTTTCCTTTTTCCTTTCTCTTTCTGTGATGGAACTCCTATTTGGGGACTTCCCTGGGTTTTTTCTGGCCCATGGAGGACCAGTCTGGATCGTTGGCCTTGGTAAATCTTTGATGTTTCATCCCCAAAGTTTTTGATTTGAGTTTCTACTGAACTGAGGCTGCATTTTAATGTTGTATTTTAATCTTGTTTTTAAGTTGTATTTTAATCAATTGTTTTTATACTTGGTGTTAGCCGCTCTGAGTCCAGTCTTGGCTGGGGAGGGCGGGGTATAAATAATATTTATTATTATTATTATTATTATGGGCTGATCCAAAGTGTTGGGCTCTCTCGTGTTTTGCCTATCTGTTATCTACTACCTTTGTTGCATGCTCCCCATGATGTTCTAGGGGTTGCACTGGCTGGATTTGGGTGCCAGAGTGCTGGAGACCTAGGGCACTTTTGCCCTGTTTGCTTCCTTTGCACATTGCACATAGATTTGCTGTTGTCCATGCAGAGCATTCCCCTTCATGGATCACTGCCTTGTCATGGCGAAGGGGCTTGAATAACTCAGAGAAGCTGTGAGATATGCCATGCAGGGCCACCCAAGATGGACAGCTCATAGCTGAGGGTTTAGACTAAATGTGATCCACCTGGAGAAGGAACTGGCATTCCACTCCAGTATTTTGCCAAGAAAACTCCATGGACATAAAAAAGGAGAAGCTTTGAGAAGAAAGTGAGAGTTTCCCAGGCATGCTCTGGTTCATGGGGTCATGGAGAGTCAAACACAACTAAACAAAACAATGCAGAGCATTAAATGGACGCAGAGAACTGCCCAAGTTTTGGGCATCCAGCCTGGAAGACTCAGCTGCTGTCCCCAAAAACTTCCACAGCAGTGGTCACCAAGGGCAAGGAGAGCAGAAGCTGCCACCTGGCCAAAGGGGAGAAGAGAGTGGACCCGCGTGGTGCTGGAGAGCCCCCAAAACTCAGATGTCTTGCATGAGTTCCCCATGAGGAAGCGAGCATCTGCGGTCTCTGCTTCTGGCCTGTTGAAAGCTAACATGGCAGAGGGCCAGGAAGGAGCTATCTGGGAGTCAAGCCAGCACAGAAGACTTGGCCCTGGGCAGGTGGGTGATGGAGCAGATCTAGTGATGGCAGAACCTTCCTCTTCAGCAGACCCTTTGATGGGAGGGGGGCATTCCTGGCAACACAACACATCCTGGGCTTCTTTAATTGTTTTTTTGTCAGAGGGAGACACCTGAAGGTTTGCCCGCTCACCAAGGGCACAAAGTCAGTGGTAGAAGATGCAGACCCTACAAGTGTCCCTATTTTCCAGGGACAGTCCTGGATTTATAGAAGCTGTCCCAGTTTCTGATTTGATTCTGGAATTTGATCCCACTTTTCTTTAGGATGTCCCTATTACAGTGAAGAAATGTTGGAAGGTATGGTAGGACATCCCTATTTTCATCAGGGAAACGTTGGAGGGTATGGAGTTACGCAACCCCCGAACCAAGGAGATAAGTAACTATACAATCTTTAGAAGACCTCTGAGGGCAGCCCCGTATAGAGAAGTTTTAAATGTTTAATATTTTGTTTTGTTTTTATATACCATATTTTTCCATGTATAAGACGCCTCCATGTATAAGACACTCCCCCCTATTTTTGGGGACTAAATTTAAAGAAAATGAGGGGAGATGGTACCCTCTAGATATGTTGGATTTCATCACTGCCAGCTAGCAAGAAGGCCCTCTGCCTGGTTCCCTGTAACCTCATTTCTTGCAGTGAAGGAAGCACCAGAAGGCCCTCAGAGCTGGACCTCAGTGTCCAGGTTAAACAATGGAGGTGGAGAGGAACCTTCAGATATACTGGGCCGAGGCCATTTAGGGCAGGGGTCAGCAAACATTTTCAGCAGGGGGTCAGTCCACTGTCCCTCAGACCTTGTGGGGGGACCAGACTATATTTTGAAAGGGGGAAAAATGAACAAATTTCTATGCCCCACAAATGACCCAGAGATGCATTTTAAATAAAAGCACACATTCTACTCATGTAAAAACACGCTGATTCCCGTCTGCAGGCTGGATTTAGAAGGCGAGTGGGCTGGATCCAGCCCCCTGGCCTTAGTTTGCCTACCCATGGTTTAGGGCTTTAAAGGTCAGCACCAACACTTTGAATTGTGCTCAGAACAGATTTAACGGGGGAGGGGGGAATCCCCCTGAACCCTATAAATTAATAAATGCCAGGATTTTGATTAATTGGTATGTGGATTAAAGTGCAGAACTGTGCCAGGTAGGGAATTTCGGGAATTCCTGGGCTGGCTTATGCAAACCACTCTGGCAGGCTTAGTGAAGAGCAAACCTGTCAATGTGACAAAAGGTCTTGATGGGCCATTGGGGAGTGTGATGTTACCAAGGTGATGGGGTGTATATTTGAGGGGACAGGAAAAGGGTTTTGGGGAGGAAGAAGAAGAAGAAGAGGAGGAGGAGGTGGATCTGAGATCCATCTTGGGAGAGGCTGGCTGCAGGCAGCCTCTTCTGCTGCCTCTTAGAACGACCATGTAATAAGATTGGGACTTCCTCCATGAAGATTGAATGTGTAAACAGGGTCATGAACCATATTTCGTAAAGCCATGACAGTCTTTACCGTGTCTTCCATTCTCCAAAGGAGCACAGACCTTGTGCGGATGCCTGTCAGCCCATGGGCTCTTGCAGAGAGAGGGGCAGGCACCCAAATCTTGTAACAATATGGTATTCTTGACCTAGGAAACTAATCAGCAGTTGGATTGAAAGCACATTCGCTTTAGCTGATGGACTCTCCTCCCTGCCTTGGGTGTTCAGACTGATCATCCTTAAAAACTCATTCTAATGTAGCTGAGTCCAAAAGAAAAATGCACCTTGACAACTAGTATCTTTTCCTCTTATTTTCATTGCTTTAGATCTGCAAAAGGTACTCTGAGTACAGGTAGCAGTCAAAAGCCATTGCCTCTCATTTTCTACTTTTCCTGTTTTCGCAGCAAAAAGCCCCCACACTTTCAATTTCCTCAGCACTTAAAGTTGCACGGCACCCTTAACTGTTGGATGTCGACAAATGGAGGGAGAAGATTTGTAAAACAATCCGGGATGGAAAAAAAAGGCAAACAGACATGCATTGTCAATAGAGTGGATTTTCCCCCTTCTTCTGATAGTAGAGAGGGGAGGGGAGGAGCTGTGGTTACTGAGAAGCATCCTTCTGTTGGAACTCTGTTTTTTAAAAATATTATTTTATTAATTTTCCAAAAACAACAACAAAAAATTAATTTATAAATAAATAAATAAAATAAAAACAACAATACATATTCAAACATGGGGGGAATAGAGTTGACTTCCCCCTATTCCCTTCCCTGGTTCCATTGTTTATCATCATACTGCATGTCCATTTTAAATTATAATGTATTTTATTACATTAAAGTCATAATGTATTTTACAAGTCTTTTAAAAATCCTGCTAATGTAGTAACCTGTGTACATTGCTTCTGCATACATGCAAAAAAGTCCTTCCAATCTTCATTAAATTCATTGCCATCTCTTCCTCTTAATTTCAAAGTCAATTTTGCCGTTTTGGCATATTCCATTAATTTCACTTGCCAATCTTCTTTAGCTGAAGAAGTGTGCATGTACACGAAAGCTCATACCAATAACTAACTTAGTTGGTCTCTAAGGTGCTGCTGGAAGGAATTTGTTTATTTTTAAAAAATTATTTTATTTTGTTCTTTAGCTAGGTCACTTTCTTCTTTCCAATGTTGTGCTAATAATATCTGTGCGGCAGTCGTTGCATACTTAAATAAGTCTTTTTGCAGTCTTGGTATACCCAGTCCTGTAATACCTAGTAGGAAAGCTTCTGGTTTTTAAACAAATGTTATTTTAAACATCTTCTTCAATTCATTATAAATCATTTCCCAGTACTTCTTAACAATTTTGCAATCCCACCACAGATGAAAAAATGTCCCTTCTGCTGATTTACATTTCCAACACTTACTTTCTTTATTCTTACCATCTGTTGGGACTCTACACATGTCTCAGAACTATAATATCTTGTGAAGCAACATCCTGCAAGATTGAAACTCTCCATTTCCAGGGAGGGGGAAGGTTTTTGTTTTGAGATACTGTGTCTCCCTCCCCAGCCTCTGACCTTCCTGACCAGATCTCATCACCAGTCTCAGCACGAGAGTTTCCAAGGGTCTTCACTGATGTCTGAACGACTGGTACCATGTAGAATCAAGACGGCAGACCAAAATGTGACTTTGGCATGACGTCACCCAATTTTTGGCAATCCAGGTGCAAACTCACAAATATCACTATTCATTTCAAAATCCCCAGGGAGCCTTGGGCACTCTCCATTAGTATTTAATAAACATAACCTTTCAGCCATTTCCTTCATGTGTGTGGGGGACAATCAACAGGTTTTGTGATGCCAGTTTCTGGTCTGAATATCTCCCCCCTTTCTCTTCACTGCAGCATCTTCTTCCTGTCTCTGTTCCCACCCCTCTTTTTATCCTGATGGATTGTTGGGTCTCCATTCTTGAGGTTTAATAGCCAGAGAGCTACCTTGCCTCTAAAACATTTATGAGCTGACTCAGACCACATTTTGTTCTCTTTTGTTTTATGCACACAATCTTGGCAGCTCCCTTAAAAGAGAAAACAAGACTTTCATTCTCCTTGACTTTTCCTTCTTCTGCGGGTCTCTTGAAAACATAGAAGTAACCCACAGAGGGTTTAAAATATCAGTCTTGGATCTGACTAAACAACAGCCAGCTCAGTCCTGACTTCCTAGTTCTGCAGTAGCTGGCCTTTCTCTTCTCAGATCTTGTAACCAGGACTCCAAAACTTTAACTGCTTTAATTGATAAATTAATCTAGTTTCAGCATGGGCAGAGAATGTCCCCCCCCCCCCAGGGCCAGGGGCCACATTCCATTGTGGATAATCTTCTGGGGGCACTTGCCAGTGGTGGGTGGGGCCGGAGGCCAAAATAGGTGGAGCAATGGATGTGACTCTTACAGTATAATTAAGAGCCTTGTATACATCCAACCTGGGACATGGGTGGCACTGTGGGTTAAACCACAGAGCCTAGACTTGCCGATCAGAAGTTTGGTGGTTCGAATCCCCGTGATGGGGTGAGCTCCCGTTGCTCGGTCCCTGCTCCTGCCAACCTAGCAGTTTGGAAGCACAACAAAGTGCAAGTAGATAAATAGGTACCGCTCCGGCGGGAAGGTAAACAGCATTTCCATGTGCTGCTCTGGTTCGCCAGAAGCGGCTTAGTCATGCTGGCCACATGACCTGGAAAAACTGTCTGCGGACAAACGCCGGCTCCCTCCGCCAATAAAGCGAGATGAGTGCCGCAACCCCAGAGTCATGCATGACTGGACTTAACGGTCAGGGGTGTTGGAGATAAGCAGTGTCCAGTGCACAGCGGAATGATGAAAAGTACGTGCCAACATGCTCTATATTACTTTATTTACACTTCAAAGCTGGTAATTTACAGAAAAACATCTTCCCTCTGCCGGAGCAGAGAAAGGCATCCTCTCTCCTCTAAAGCACGGAGAGAATCACACCGAACTGCAGCGAACAGTGAAAAACAGGAAACCAGTGTACGTCACATCCAGTCTCCTTTCCCGTGAGAAAACCCAACAGCACTTGACTGTGGAATGTAAACATTGTCTTGTGACAAGCACTTCGCTGCTCAGTGAAGGAAGCAGAAACCAACATCCTCCCCCTTTCTGTGAACATCACTGGGCAGCGTGTTCGTACAATATTAGTACAAACCCAACTTCTGCACATAGGTACAGTGTTGATCCCTTGATACAATCTTGGACAATACATCAGCAGGGATTTCACTACCTGGCATATAGGACACCGTTACGAGTCCCTTTTGAATACGTTCCCTAGCATGTTGCAACTTCAATTGCAAGTGCTTCGTGCTTTGCTTACAACCTTCAGAATTCAGCAAAGCCAAACATGCTTTGTTGTCCTGGTAAACCTGGATTGGACATTTGACAGGAATTTTCATGTCTTTGCACAATTGTAACAACCATTCACAATCCTTAAGTGAATAAGACAGTGCATTCAGTTCAGCTTCACAAGTACTTAAGCTAACTGTTGTTTGCTTCTTGCATGACCAATCAAATAGACCCTGATTGTACTTATAGCAAACTCCAGACGTACTTTTCCTGTCTGTAGTGTCACTTCCAAAACTTGCATCTGCAAATATCTCAAGACCACCAGACTTCTGATTGTTAAATCTCAGTCTGTAATGCATAGTGCCTTTCAAATACCGCGCTATGCGTTTCAGAGCTTTCCAATCCTTAACAGTAGGATTGTTGACTTGTCTGCTTAGCAAATTACAGCTAACAGCAATGTCAGGTCTTGAACATCTGGCAATGAAGTTTAGCTTGCCTAGCACACTTCTGTACAGTGTAGTATCAGAAAATGCTTCTCCAGTGTCATCTACCTGATAACCTGTTGTCATCGGTGTGTCTACAGGGTTAGCATCCATCAGGTTTAGTTTGCTTAACACATCAGCAATTTTACGTGACTGGTGTACTAGAATGTTACCATCTTGATCTCTCTCTATTTCCAGAGATAGGTAGTTGTTTACCTCACCAAGATCTTTTATGTCAAAGTGCTCTTTCAATTGAGCTAGGGCATTATTGTACATTGTGACATCCTTCCAAAAGAATAAAAGATCATCAACATAAAACAAACAATACAGTTTCTTTTGCCCCTCCTCTTTGACAAATACGCATGGATCAGCTTTCCCTTGCTTAAAACCTAGAGAAAACAATACTTCAGTGAGTTTTGTGTGCCAACACCGTGCACTTTGTTTGAGACCATAAAGGGACTTCTTCAGAGCACAAACAAATCCCTGTTTTACCTGTACGCCATCAGGTGGAAGCATATAAAGTGATTCATCTAGAGATCCGTACAGAAAAGCTGTATTCACATCATGGTGACTAATGTGTAGATTCTCTTCTGCAGCTAGCTTGAGCATAAGCCTAATGCTCTCATACCTCACGGTGGGTGAGTAGGTCTCGTGATAGTCTTCACCTGGTACCTGTGCAAAACCTCTGGCTACCAATCTGGCTTTGTGTCTGACTATCTTGCCATTTTGATCTGTCTTCGCTTTGAAGACCCATTTGCTTCCAAGCAGTTTCATTCCTGGAACTACTGGAACAAGGTCCCATGTTTTGTTCCTTTCCAAGGAATCAAGCTCAGCCTTCATGGCATTTAACCATGGCTCAGCTTCCTTTGAATCCAAATCCTGGATTTCTTGGAAACTTGAAGGTTCAAATACCTTCTTGGAGCTTTTAACAGCTGTTACTGCTATCTTAGCAAACTCATCAGCAAATCTCTTTGGAGGTCTGCCTTTTGTTGCTCTCTGTGACCTGCGAATTAGCCTTAAGTCTTCAACACTCTCCTCTTCCTTCTTAGGAGAAAAGTGACCTATTGTGAACAATGGTTCCTCCAATTCTTGATCAAAGCTTTCAGAGGGTCGCATAGAGGCTTTCGCACTCTTGAAATCCTCTGAATCACCCGATTCAGTTTCAGACTCAGAATCAGAACCTTCATCAGTGGGTGTGGGTTGTTGCGGTTGCTTTTGACTATCCTCAGTTTCATCACTGTCATCAGGATAACATTGGAAAATTCCCACATTCTCCCCCCACTTGGCATTGTACTCAACACTTCTTGTGAGCTTAATTGCCTTAGAGTCAGTCATCATTATTCTGTAAGACCCTTTCTGATAACCTAGAAAGATACCATGCAATCCACGCTTGTCTAACTTGGAGCTTTGTGGTGAGTGAACCCACATGTCAGAACCAAAAATTTTCATGTGTTTGATGTATGGCTTCTTGCCAAACATCTTCTCATAGGGGGTACAACCAATCGCTGAAGATAACCTGCGATTATAACTGTAAGTGAAACATGAGAGAGCTTCGGCCCAATAACTCTCTGGAAGATTGGCATCATGCAGCAAGGTTTTTAACCCTTGAAGCAATGTCTGATTTGCTCGTTCCGCAAGTCCATTCTGCCATGGCGAGTGAGGACTAGACAAATCGTGTTGAATTCCTTTCTCAGTCAGAAAAGCTTCAAACTGCTGAGAAGTGAATTCTCCCCCGCGATCACTGAAAAGAGTCTTTACCTTCTTACCATGCACATTTCCCAACCAAGCACAGAATTCCTTGAACCTTGGAAAAGCCTCTGATTTCTGCTTGAGATTGTACACACAAATATACCTGGAAAATGCATCAATGAGAACCATGAAGTACCTGTTTCCACCCAAAGAGGGCGCTAGTGGTCCAACCAAATCAGCATGAACAACCTGGTATGGTTCTGTAGCTTGCCTACTAGACACCTTACCTTTCGCAGCCATTTTTACCTTGTTTGCTGCGCATGCCTTGCACTTCATGTGGTACCTGCAGGGTTTAATAGTCATACCTTCAACCAAGGCAGGCATTTTAGATACTGCCTCAAAATGCAAATGACCAAATTTTCGATGAAAATCGTGAATACATTCTGCATGCAAACTTTTGTTAGAACCTGCAATGCAACAAGTGTCATCCTGCACAACATCATCAAAATACAAAACATACAAACGATCAACATATTCAGCATGCAATACATAATCATTTTTCTTTGTGATGATGCACCTTTTGTTCTTAAAGGAAACGTCAATTTTCCGCTCATTCAACTGTCCAACGCTGAGCAGATTATGCTTGGCATCTGGCACATAAAGCACATCCTGTATCGATAAGTCCAAACTGTGAAGAACAACAGTTCCGTAGCCTTTACTGGGAATTGTGTGGTCATCCGCCTGGTGAATCGCACCTTCCTGCGGTGTAAAAGACACGAACAGTCGCTTATCGTTGCACATGTGGTGGGTCGCCGCTGAATCAACAACGAAGAAAGATCTAGACGTCTTCTGGACCTCTGCAACCTTTGGAGTGAAGCGTGAGACCATTGCCTTGTGCTGCGTTGTCCTGGACACCGGACCTTTGCCTTTGCCTCGGCCTTTTCCACGCGATGAGCTTTCGCTGCGCTGCTCTGTCTTGGCCCTGGGATTTCTGCATTCCCTCTTCATATGGCCTAGACGTCCACACGAGTAGCATTTCACTGCCTTCAAAGCTTTGGCGCCATCTGGTGGTTCCACTGCACTATGGGATGACGTCTGTGAAGTCTCCCCCTTGCCCATGCAGCTATCACCCTGGCGGTCAGCTTCATTCTGAATCATGGCAGTATCACAGGCTACTCTGAGCTGAGCATGTGGCTGATTGGCATCAGATTCCCCACTTGCATCAGCCAGCCTTCTGCAGCTAGCCATCATGACTCTGGCATTAGCCTTCTGCGTCATCTCTGCTGCTTTAAATCAAGCTGCTTTATACAAGCTGCGTCTGTGTACAGCTGCTTCAATCCAAAAGCAAATTCAAAACAGCCTCTGCCTGTGAACCTGTGCCTTTCTGCTTAACTGCTTTGCTTATCTGCAGCTGCTTCAAACCGCATTCCAAAGGCAAGTTCAAAAGTGAAAGTTCTCTCTGCTGTCTTAAATTCATGCTGCGACACTGCTGCAGCTGCTTTACTTTCGATTTCCCCCAGCATAGGAAAAATTTATCCTTCTAGCCTTTTGCCTGTGCCACGGCAAAACCGGCTATAAAAGTTCAAAGTCCAGCCATAAAGCCATTAATTAGAAGCTGGCAGGCTGCCCGGAGCAGTAGCACATACCTCATCAAATCATCTTGACGCGCAGAGATATCGTCTGATCCGGCCCTCTGCATTCCGATCCTTTGCCGGCACTCCAATTCTTTGCTCCTTTGTTCCTTTGCCAGGAGCCCGACTTCTGGAGTCCATTCTCAAAACACTGCGTTTTTCTGGGCCCGGAACCAAATGTTGGAGATAAGCAGTGTCCAGTGCACAGCGGAATGATAAAAAGTACGTGCCAACATGCTCTATATTACTTTATTTACACTTCAAAGCTGGTAATTTACAGAAAAACATCTTCCCTCTGCCGGAGCAGAGAAAGGCATCCTCTCTCCTCTAAAGCACGGAGAGAATCACACCGAACTGCAGCGAACAGTGAAAAACAGGAAACCAGTGTACGTCACATCCAGTCTCCTTTCCCGTGAGAAAACCCAACAGCACTTGACTGTGGAATGTAAACATTGTCTTGTGACAAGCACTTCGCTGCTCAGTGAAGGAAGCAGAAACCAACAAGGGGTCCCTTTACCTTTATACATGGCATGGAAGAATCATTGTAAAAATTCAAGGACAGATTCCAGTCAGGCAAAAGCACTTGAGAAGGGCATGCAATACAGTTGGTGAAGAGTGTGACCTGGGGAGGGACATGGTTTAGGCAGAGCCCTGAGGAACAGATAGAGGTAGCTGGGAAGCCAAATTTGGCCCCTGCATTTAATTATTATTAAAAACTTCTATTTATTTATTATTACATTTCTATCCCACCGTTCCCCAAAGGAGTTCAGGGTAGCATGCGGGCTTCTGCCCCTCTTCATTTAATCCTCACAACAACCTTGTGAGGTAGGTCAGGCTAAGTAAGAGATATCGACTGGCCAAAAGCTGCTCATTTGGCTCCATGGCTCAGTGGGGACTTTGGTCTCCCAGATTCTAGCCCAACACAATAACCCCAGCAGCACACTAGCTCTCTATGCACAAATATGAGTCTAAATGCCTCCTCCTTTTATTATACACAGACGAGCCTCTGCTACATTTTTTTTTGCAATTTCCTTGCACAATGATCTCACCTCCTTTTTAAAATATATATTTTTTTAAAAAAATTAATTTTATGTTCTTTTATTTTTAAAAAAATGTGATCTCATTTTAATACACTATGGAGGCAAATCTCTGCTCCACCCTCCCCTGAAACAGAACTTCCAATACAACAAACAAGGCATATGGAGGAAGGCTTTTCCTTTGTGGGGGAGAGAATGAAATGTGTCTGAAGGAGGCTCCTTAGACATGCTGTTTTCATCCCCAGTTCATTGGGGATTCGGGGTTTTGAAACTGACAAGAGATGGCAGGTGGAAAACCCACGTGGACTTCTTGCAGCTGTGAGTTAGTGCTCTTGAACTTGGATGATATAAACCTCTCTCAAAAATGAAATGATATCCGTTCAGCCAAATTTCAGGTGCCAAACCACATGGATTGTATAATTTTGCAGTTAGAAATGGGGAAATGCACCAATTTGAGGTAGGGGTTGCTCTGTTTCCGATCTGGGATTCTGGGTGCTGGGACAGGGAATGAATTGTTTAGATTTTCTGAAACCTGAGAAGTATCAGTGTTTTTAAAAACAGATTCCAAAGATGCTTATTTTCCATGTTTTTTCTTCTTCTCTTTTTGAACAGAAAAAAAACAGAAGTAGCAAGTCCAAGCTTCTATGCAGTTCAGAGTGGGGGGTAGGCAAAGACAGAGGGAGTGAGGTCTCTGCAGCTAGATCAAAAACAACACTCTCACATGCATTTAAAGCAGGGGTCAGCAAACGTTTCAGCAGGGAGCCAGTCCACTGTCCCTCAGACCTTGTTGGGGGCTAGACTATATTATTTCTTTTTGGGGGGGGGGAGAATGATTTCCTATGCCGCAGAAATAACCCAGAAATGCATTTTAAATAAAAGCACACATTCTACTCATGTGAAAACACATCTGGCCCCCGGGCCTTAGTTTGCCTACCTACCCATGATTTAAAGGAACATAGGATCCTGCCTTACCATTGCTCCATAAAGCCCAATATTGTCCACCATGAATGATAGTGGGTCTTTGGAGTTTCAAAGAGGAATATTTCCTTGTTCTGCCTGGAGATAGCTGGATTTATTTTTTTAAAAAATAATTTTTATTGCTTTTAAAGATTACAGAAAAAGAAGAAAAGAGAAAATTTAAAGACAAAAGATGAAAGAAAGAAAACAAAAAAGTGAAAAAACACCACAATACAATACAGTATACAAATAATATAAACCCCAACCCAATCCCATTAAACTAAACACATAAATAAATCTAAACAAAAACAGTTTAAAATACATCTCTCCTTTTCCATATTCTATCCTTCATTTCCTTGTTTCCTCGACTTCCTCACACCTCCCTTTTTGTATTCCAATTGTATTCTAATTATTTCAGCAAATCCTTTCCATCTTTCTCTGTTTTTCATCGTCTTGTAGATAACATATTTTCTAACCTTATTTCCCTTTAAGACTAAATTACTTATCTATTCTTAACTTCTTCTAACATTTCTACTAAATCCATATAATAACATTCCACAATTTTTCTAACAGTCATTAATTTTACAAAATTTCTAAATATAAGCTTTAGCTTCCCAATCTTCCTCCACCCTCTCCTCTCCCTGGTTTCGGATTCTGCCAGTCCTTTCCGTCAGATCCATATAGTCCATCAACCTTCTGCAGATCTTCTTCATATTCTTTGATGCTCAGGAGCAAATCTCGGGAAAACTCCAACCAAACAGAACTTTTATTCCTTCTGAACAGCTCAGCCAAATTTCCATACTTGAAACTAAGGTCCATAGGGAGATGGCTGGGTTCAAACCTGGGACCTTCTGCATGAAAAGCAGGTGCTGTATTCCTGAGCTATGAACCGGGTTCGCATCCCCACTCCTCCACATGCAGCTGCTGGGTGACCTTGGGCCAGTCACACTTCTCTGAAGTCTCTCAGCCTCACTCACCTCACAGAGTGTTTGTTGTGGGGCAGGAAGGGAAAGGAGAATGTTAGCCGCTTTGAGACTCCTTCGGGTAGTGATAAAGCAGGATATCAAATCCAAACTCCTCCTCCTCCTCCTCCTCCTCCTCCTCCTCCTCCTCCTCCTCCTTCTTCTTCTTCTTCTTCTTCTTCTTCTTCTTCTTCTTCTTCTTCTTCTTCTTCTTCTTCTTCTTCTTCTTCCATAGTTCCAAAAGAATTGTTGGGAAACAAGAAGAGAGACCTCACTGCCAAGTGGCAGCTACCATCTTTTCTCTCATCTTTTTTTCATTGCGAGGATGCTACTTCCTGACTCCACTGGCTTCTGTGATACAGAAATATTGAGGTGAATGATGATCTGGCAAGCCACTGAGTACATTAGAGTATCTCCTACCACCCTAAAATAGTTTTTAGGTATTTGGAACAATGGGCCCAGTATAAGGCTATCCAACTCAATGGATAGGACTCATTCATGTGTTCAGTCAAGTAGTCAGGAACAGTACCATGGACAGCTCCAAAGACCACTAGAAAGGTAGCTACAGGACATGTTCTTTCTGCAAAGAGCTGAAGCCAACTGAAACTTTATGTAGGCTGACCAGACCAGGTGCCAGATTAAAGGACCTTTGTATTGTTTTACAGCCTTTGATTTCTGCAAAGCTGGAGAGACAGGTTACGTCATTGGAACCATCCTCTGACTCAGAGGATAATGGTAGGTCTGTATTTTCTGGCTAGCATGGCACTGAATAAGATGTTGGTCATTCTCTCCAGAATGCTCTGCCACAGACTACAAGAGTCCCCGGTCACAAGTTATGACAAAGGCAGGTTCATGTGAACATATGTAAATATTCACAGCAATGTTTGCATGGCCAATGCCTTTGCTCCAGTTCAATGTCATTAGCCAGAATCAACTTACAGATATTGGATGATGGAGAAAAACAACCCTTCTTTTATTCTCTCTCCTCCTAGCTGTGCAAGGGCTGGTGCAATGAGTCACGATTCCAGCCAGCCAGTAGCATCAGATGGTGCCGTAATTATCCTCTGGTCCTCTGACCAGCTGAGATGCTCTGCCTGAATTCAGCTGGGCTTTTTAAAGGAGCCCCTCGAGGTGCCCTCCATTCTTGCAGCTACTGAAATAGCCAATGTCCAGAAGGAGAGAGAGAGGGGGGGGGGGAGAGAAGGAAATGTGCTGATAGTCAAACGGCGCCAGATTTTGCCACCTTCTCTTTTCGGTTCCTCAAGTTTGATTGTTATCTCGTCTAGTCAGATTCTGTTCTGAAAACCTGGAGATGGGGGGAGGCCAGAAAATCCATCTGCATACCACTACCTAGCAAGCCCTGCTGACCTTGAGGCCTGTATTTCACAAAACTGAAAATATTAATTTATGTTGTTGCAATTTTGCTTGTGTATCTTATAATAGAATTGTTTAGTTGTTTATTGGTCCTCCTGTTAGTTTTCCTGATTATAATGCTAGAACTTCCACTCCATTTTGTAATGTCCCTTTCACACTGCAATACCTGTTGCATGATGGAACGATGGCTTTTTGACCTATATAGTAATAAGTCACGGTCACAGCACATTTCATTTACATGAGTGGGTGTGGTGTGATACAACAACAAACATTACTGGGCAACATCACTCCTTCCCCACCATTTCTGCATATGCCTGCTTCTGTTCCCCCATGATTCCCTTAGGAAAATGTCAGAAAAGAACTGTATGCCAGTATATCACCTTGAATTTTGTGACTTCATTCCTGCAATTTTCTGGGTTTAAGAGGGCTGTGAATGGATTTTTTTCCTGGAATGCAATAACATAGGAACGAATGCTAGGCATGCACTATAGTCTTTTATTTGCCTAGAAGTGACTTTTATGTTGTGGGAAAGCTCAAGTTTAGTGTGGGACAGTCAGGGAAACATCAAGGAAATGGGATAAACTGCTGTGTGGATACAGCCTTAGTTCGGGGTAGCCAACATGGCGCTATTGTTGGACATCTGGAGTATCGCAGGCTAGCCATTCCACTCATAAGTTGCTGAGGGCTGGTTTTCATGCCACTGAAATTCTCCCACCAGAATACTGTGCTTGGTTTGTGCTGCAATACTCTCTTGTAAGACAGTCTAGGCTGGCTTACTGTAGTATGAAGCTTGGTTAATGCCTGAATAAAGCTTCACCTCCTGAGAGCCTTTTTGCTTAAATGAAAAAATGTTCTCCTTCAGCAACATGGCTCTCTGACACAGCAATTAAGAATCCCAGTAAAGGGGCAGCCAGAATATTAATAGCAAAAAACTGGAAAGGAGATATAATACCAACTAAGGAAAAGTGGCAAAACAAAGTGTGTGAATATATGGAATTAGCTAGAATGACAGAGACAATAAGGGATCAATTGAGCCAAAGGTATAAAAAGGAATGGGAATGTTTTGAAATATATTTACACAAGCGTGGTTTCTAATAGGTAAAAAAATATTTAAAAATAAAAATTAAGAGGTGATGAAAATAAATTTCACAAAAAGAGAAATTAGTCAGGGAAGAACCATTCTTTAAATGACAATAAATAAAGTGGAAAACAACACAGTTTAGAGAAAAGAGAGTATGAAGAAGCCGTAAGGAAGTGAGGAGGAAGTCAACTTGGAGAAAGAAATTTATGGTGGGAAATGTTCTTTGGTGATTGTCATAGTACTTTGAAAGGGAAAATTCAATGTATGTAAGCAGTACTGGATTTACGTATAAGTTAAACAAGCTATAGCTTAGGGCCCCACTCTCTTGGGGGCCCCAAAAATATACTTCTTCTTAATTGCATTTCAGTTCAACAATTACCATATTTTTCGCTCTATAAGACGCACCAGACCACAAGGCGCACCTAGTTTTTGGAGGAGGAAAACAAGAAAAAAAATATTCTGAATCTCAGAAGCCAGAACAACAAGAGGGATCGCTGTGCAGCGAAAGCAGCGATCCCTCTTGCTGTTCTGGCTTCTGGGATAGCTGCGCAGCCTGCATTCGCTCCATAAGACGCACACACATTTCCCCTTACTTTTTAGGAGGGAAAACGTGAGTCTTATAGTGCAAAAAATATGGTACTTTGAAAAAATAGATATTTTGTTATGTGCAAATGGCTTTAGATACCAATTAGGTCCATAAATTACCATAGAGCATATATTCAACACATACAAAAACGGCGACAATTTGTTGTTGACAAAGGACAGCTGGACATAGAAAGGGCCCCATTACCTTCAGTAGCCTCATCAAACCTAAATCCGGCTCTGTATGCAAGTAAAAATATAGTATATATAATTAATAGGAACTGAAGAAGATATATGCATATGTATATGTAATTTTGAAAATGCAATCAATCAATTAATAATAATAATAATAATAATAATAATAATAGAATCCCAGTACAGGAAACCTCCAATTGGAAAACACACACACACAATTAAATACCTTCACATCAAAATGCAGCATTGTGAATTTAGTGTGGAAGATCAAGACAGCTGCATCCAAGCTTGGACTTTTCTTGGTGGGGTGGGGGAAGAATTATGACATTTTCTGAGAAGGAAGAGACCACTACCCATCCCTAATATTTCATAAGCTGGACACACATAGCAGTGGGTTCCCTCCTGCCAACACCAACACCCTCACAGCTGCTCCTCACATGAGGTCAGGGCAAAAGGCATGCTCTCAGGCAAGGAGAGTTGCATTCCCAAATCTGCCAGCTGAGTCGGCTGATTGAGAAAGTACCTTGAATTGAGTTAATGCTGGGGCACATCCCACAATCTCAAACAATGATGAGCAGGAAGGCAGAAAAGCCATTGCTCAGGCTTCTTTTGCAAGGACTGATGCCAGTGTCAGCTATTGTTTCTGGGGTGCCTGCACCGATCAGAAGTTGTGGCTTTGTTTTCAAACATTTTGGAAGTCAAATGGACTTCCAGGACAGATTAAGTTTGGCGCTTTTGTTTTTGCTATTTATTTCACATTTTTGTTTTTGAGGCTTTTTCGATTTGTCTTTGTGACTCTGTGGAACCCAGTTCAGCTACTGATTGATTGATTGATTGATTGATTGATTGTGTGACTGCGGAAATGGATAAAAGCCCCCCATTCAGACAATGACTATCATCAGTGCAAGTCAGAAAAAAATATTAATTTTTATCATCTACAATACTGTCTTATTTATTTTATAGTAGAGTACATTGATTATCGCTTTCATTTTATGGATCAATGGTCTCACTAAATAGTAAAATTCATGTTAAATTGCTGTTTTAGGGGTTGTTTTTAAAAGTCTGGAATGAATTAATCCATTTTGCATTACTTTCTATGGGAAAGCACAACACTGTGCAACACTGTTTTGGAACGCTTTGCTTTTGGAACGGACTTCCAGAACGGATCAAGTTTGAGAACCAAGGTACCACTGTATGTAGCTTCATCCAATCTTGTTCTTTCGTCTTGTTTTATGCTATTTGCACCCCTAAAACAATGACAGCACAACACTGCTGCTTCCACACGAAACAGTCAGAACATGAACGAATGGATCGTGATTGGGGGTGGGGAAGAAATTCAATGCCATTTGCATTTAAAGGAGAACCTACTTAATTCAAGCTTGCTGAAATGAACCAAAACACAATCCTACAAAATTTGCACTTCTCTGAATATTTTAAGTAATATGCAAGTAATGTATATGAAATTGAATATACAAGGCTAAAGTAGGCATTAGAAACCTATATTTTCCTACAAACAGCAAACAAAAATGCATCATGTTAAGGAAAAATTCTTGGCAAATATCTGTATATTAGACAAAATCTATATTAGGAGAACCTTGACCCTATTTTACAATGGGAGGCAGGAATTGTGAGAGGCACCAGCAGTGTTATCTAGAGCAAAACCCCTACTTTCATCTTAGCCATTTGCCATACAAACTACGGAAAACAATATAAAATTTTGTAATCTCCTCTTCGCCCTCAGTTGGCCTCATTCAAGCTATAATGTTCAATTTCCTTATTCTCCAAATGGCAGCTTTTGGTAGCAAAGTCACATCTAAAGTGAATTTGCTGACTCTATGCTAAACAGCTTCCTGCAGAGTTGAAAAACATTGACTTTTGATGCAAACAGGAATGTGCAGATGTCAAAGGAGATGAGGATACTTTACCAGAGAGATGTAGATCAGGCTGCTTTTTTTGGCACTTCCTCTTTTCAATTTATTAAAGGTTGTGTCAAAATAAATTTATTGTAATCGGGGATCAGCCTCGATTACGACAGCTTCGTTTGCTCTTTAATGAATGAGATTGCAGAAGAAAAAGCATTGGAGGCGAAAGAGAAAGCAAATATAGATACAGGGGACATGCAAGGGAATCATTGTTTGATGTTGGTAAAAGTGAGGTGGGAATTGTTACAAAACGGCAGTACATTTCAGTCAAGCTAGTGCAATTCTAGGCTGCATCAACAGATGTCTTATGTTACAACCAAGGGAAGTTATGTTGTTGTTGTTGTTTAGTCATTTAGTCATGTCTGACTCTTCATGACCCCATGGACCAGAGCACACCAGGCACTCCTGTCTTCCACTGCCTCCCGCAGTTTGCTCAAACTCATGCTGGTAGCTTCGAGAACACTGTCCAACCATCTTGTCCTCTGTCGTCCCCTTCTCCTTGTGCCCTCCATCTTTCCCAACATCAGGGTCTTTTCCAGGGAGTCTTCTCTTCTCATGAGGTGGCCAAAGTATTGGAGCCTCAGCTTCAGGATCTGTCCTTCCAGTGAGCACTCGGGGCTGATTTCCTTCAGAATGGAGAGGTTTGATCTTCTTGCAGTCCATGGGGCTCACAAGAGTCTCCTCCAGCACCATAATTCAAGAGCATCAATTATTTGGCGATCACCCTTCTTTATGGTCCAGCTCTCACTTCCATACATCACTACTGGGAAAACCATGGCTTTAACTATACCGATCTCTGGGAACTTTACAGAGCTTTGGACCTAGGGAAGTTATAGTACCACTCTATTCTGCCTTTGTCAGACTACACCTGGAGAAGTGTCCAGTTCTGGGCACCATGGTTTGAGAAGGCTATTGAAAAGCTGGAACATATGCAGAGGAGGACAACCAAATATGAACAGCGAGTCCATCATGCCTGGCTATTGGGGATGCAGAATCTTATCCTGCCTTGCTTTCAGGCTTATTTTTGCTGGACAGCTCACCAGCTCTTCACTTTTTCCAGTTTTTAAATGTTTTATTGGTTGAAAACTTTATAACAGAAATATACAGTGGATGTTATAGGCAAAATAAGAAAAAAAAATCATTCTTTAACTAATACAGTGGTACCTCGGGTTACATACGCTTCAGGTTACAGACACTTCAGGTTACAGATTCTGCTAACCCAGAAATAGTGCTTCAGGTTAAGAACTTTGCTTCATGATAAGAACAGAAATCATGCTCTGGCAGTGTGGCAGCAGCAGGAGGCCTCATTAGCTAAAGTGGTGCTTTAGGTTAAGAACAGTTTTAGGTTAAGAACAGACCTCCGGAACGAATTAAGTACTTAACCCGAGGTACCACTGTACTTGCTTTGTATATCCATTTGTGGTTAAATTTGACAAGACCGCCGATCTTCCCCTTGCATTCCCTAATTAAGTTCCTTAAATACACGCTTAAACTTTACTTTCTCCATGTTATTTGACTTACTATAATTTTTATTTTATAAAATTATCCTACTTACGCAGCAAAGCTCAATCAAGACCTGCCAATGGATCAATCTTTTGACAGTGTTCTTTTACATGTTGCTGTTGTTGTTTAGTCATTTAGTTGTGTCTGACTCTTCTTGACCCCATGGACCAGAGCATGCCAGGCACTCCTGTCTTCCACTGCCTCCCGCAGTTTGGTTAAACTCATGCTGGTAGCTTCGAGAACACTGTCCAGCCATCTCGTCCTCTGTCGTCCCCTTCTCCTTGTGCCCTCCATCTTTCCCAACATCAGGGTCTTTTCCAGGGAGTCTTCTCTTCTCATGAGGTGGCCAAAGTATCAGGATCTGTCCTTCCAGTGAGCACTCAGGGCTGATTTCCTTCAGAATGGATATATACTCTGTATATAGCCCACTCTCTGATAAACTTTTCATCTGTAATGTCTTTTAACCTTGCTGATAATCTTGCCAGTTCAGCAAACTCTCTTATCTTGTTTTGCCAATCCAATTTAGATGGAATAACCTCTCCTTTCCAGCCTTTTGCGATTAGAATTCTGGCAGCAATTGTAACCCACAATTCCTACCAGGAAGGCTTCAGTTGTTTTTTTTAAGGGAAGGAGCATTTGAACATTTTCTTAAGCTTGTTATAAATCATTTCCCAAAATTGTCTGATCTTTTTACAGTTCCACCACATGTGGATCCATGTGCCTTCAGCCTCCCTGCATTTCCAACAAATGTTTGTCCTGCTCACCAGCTCTCTTAAAAACAGGAAGAAGTGCATGATGGCCTCCCACTAACACAGCGATCTGACTTACACTGTAGTTGTGGTGGCGGTAATGGGATACCTGGTTAGTTCTTGCACAATCTGCTGCACACCCCATTTTACTTAACAAATCAACAATATCAGGGCAGATTTTTTTGTGCTCATGGAATGAGTGTGGCCCTCATTTCCCACCCTTCACAGAGTCTGCAGTCATGAGGCTCTAATCAGCACCCGCCAAGCTCCCATTCCCATCAAATCTTGCATCCAACCACACTTTGTTGACAGAGCAACTTCTCCACTGTCCAAGAGAATGGAGTTGACCATGCTTTTGTCTCTGGATCAAGGAGCATACTTTCGAACTAGTGATCAAAAGAAGTGTAATCATTGTAGGCTTGCGGGAAGCGATTTCAGATTGTTTGGTCCATTTAATTTCTTCAAGCACTTCACAGGTTTCAGTGGACCTGCTGTTAGATTGGAATGAGGAAGTGTGAATTATTAAAATGAGCAATCTTCATGCTCATTTGAAGTGTGTAGATGTGCACCCCTCTCTCTCTCTCTGCTATGGAGTTCTAACCATTTCTTCCTTTGATGGATCATAATTTGATCACTTTCAAGTACTCAGGGTAATAGCATTACATCAAAGGTGTCCCCCCTCCTCTTTTTAATCTTATTCACAAATTGTAACAGTGCTTATGATGTGCCACAATTCAACATCCTCATTAAAGACGTGACATTTTTAATATCACTTCCGTACTAATTTGCCTGGTGGAAGGTATCATTTTCCCTAATAAGAAAAATGTATTCTGAAGAAACTCCAACTTTGGCTGTTTACATTCTGTATGTCTTTGTATTTTATTTTAATGAAAATAATCGGGAACCTGTCAGTTCTGCCCAACCAGGAAATCAGGTGGGGAAACGCTTATTGGAAAGTACCAGCTAAGGTTGCAGGTGGCGCAGAATCTTACCTTTAAATACCTATAGCTTCTTACACATACAGAAGAAATGTGTCAGGGAGGCTAAGTTAATTGCTGTTTCCCAGAGCCAAAGTTTATAACGTTTATAATAATATTTTTTATCATTTATACCCCATCCATCTGGCTGGGTTATACGTGAAGGGATCTCCCCACCTTACATTGCAAGGTAGTATTTAAAAATGTTACACCTCTATTCCACAAACTGGTGAAGTCTAGAACACAATACACTGGAAAGCTGTTTATGGCCTTTCTGCTCATATCTGTTGTGACATTGGAACTTGGTGCTGGGGTTTTTTTATTATTTAAAAATCTATAGAATGCTTTTCAAGAAAAAAAATCATTTTTAAAGCAGTTTAACAATAAATGTGCTTCAACAGATGTCCAATACTATTACCAGTTAAACCATATGAGAGAATGATTTCATTTCAAACACTGCAGAGAACAGCACAAACGCACAATGACCAAGTGTAAATTCTTCATATAAAGTCCAAACACAGCATCATCTCTATATCATAGGATACAGAGCCAGACTATTGGTCTATTTAGCTCAATGTTACCTGTAAAAAGGTAAAGGATCCCTGAACAGTTAAGTCCAGTCAAAGGTGACTATGGGGTTGCGGTGCTCATCTCGCTTCAGGCCAAGGGAGCCGGCGTTTGTCCACAGACAGCTTTCCGAGTCATGTGACCAGCAGGACTAAACCACTTCTGGTACAATGGAACATTGTGATGGAAACCAGAGCACACAGAAATGCCATTTCCATTCCCGCTGCAGGGGTACCTATTCATCTACTTGCACTGGCTTTCGAACTGCTAGGTGGGCAGGAGCTGGGACAGAGCAACGGGAGCTAACTCCATCTCGGGGATTCGAACCGCCAACCTTCAGATCAGCAAGCATAAGAGGCTCAGTGGTTTAGACCACAGTGCCACCCATGACCCAATTATCTGTACTGACTGGTAGCAGCTCTCCATGGTTTCAGACAGGAAGTCTCTGCCATCCCTATGTAGAGTTGCTGGGGAGTGAACCTGGGACTTTCTGCAGGCAAAGCGGATGCTCTGCCACAGAGCTACAGCCCTTCCCCAAATCACAGCTTAGGCACTAAAAGGCAGAGTTAAATGGGGGTGGACCACCTAACCCATGAGGAAAGGTTGCAGCATTCTGTACTTTTTAGTTTCGAGAAAAGGGAACTAATAGGCGACAGAATCATGCATGATATGATGAAAGTGAATAGAGGAAAGTTCTTCTCTCCCTCTCATAACACTAGAATTTGTGGACAGCCAATGAAGCTGAAGGTTAGAAGATTCAGGACAGATGAAAGGAAGACCCTCTTCATGCAGTTTAACTATGGAACTCGCTCCTGCAGAGGCCAGTGATGGCCACCAACTTGGATGGCTTTAAAGGAGGGTTATCTGAATGCATGGGACGCAGGTGGCACTGTGGGTTAAACCACAGAGTCTAGGACTAGTCTAGGTTGGAGGTTTGAATCCCCGCGACGGGGTGAGCTCCCGTTGCTCGGTCCCTGCTCCTGCCAACCTAGCAGTTCGAAAGCACGTCAAAGTGCAAGTAGATAAATAGGTACTGCTTTAGCGGGAAGGTAAACGGCGTTTCCGTGCGCTGCCCTGGTTCACCAGAAGCGGCTTAGTCATGCTGGCCACATGACCTGGAAGCTGTACGCCGGCTCCCTCGGCCAATAAAGCGAGATGAGCACCGCAACCCCAGAGTCGGCCACGACTGGACCTAATGGTCAGGGGTCCCTTTACCTTTACCTTACTGAATACATGGAGCATGAGACTCTTGATGGCTTCATGCTCTGGCTATGCTCTGCCTCCATAACTTTATGACCACTGCTCCATAGCAATTGCTGATATACAATTCCATTCACCATATAGATGGGTTTATGAAGCATTTTTGTATCCTTCTGCTGTGCTGAAGAAGAATTCCATGAAACAGTGGGTATATCCGGTTTGAGGACCACTTTGGCAGTGTTGGACGTCATAAAACAAAACTTTACGGCTTGTTTTCAACCAGATAAGAATCTGACCCATTGCTTCTTTCAGAGACTTGCATAGTCCACTAAGACTTTCAGAGACTTATAAGACTTATGTTTATTTGGTTCTATGTTTTCAAGAGAATCCATCAAGAGTGCATATTTTGTGACTTCCAGAGATTTATAAGATTTCTGTTTTGCAGAGAGTGCATATTTCATATATTTCATACTGTTCAACGTTCTGTATAGATCATATAAAGAGTTTATATTGACATCGCATTGTTGTACTTGGTCATCATGTTGACTTGGATATTACTGCCTCCATGGCGGGCAGCAGCGGTGCTTCTTAATAACTGTTGCTGGAAACCACAGGTGGGGAGGGGGCTATGGTGCTCAGGTCCTGTTTGTGCATTCCCCATGGGCATCTGGTTGGCCGCTGTGAGAACAGGATGCTGGACTAGACGGGGCATTGGCTTAATCCAGCAGGACTTGCCTTACGGTCTTACGGGGCAACAACGGGGCTGCCTCTTAACTTGACAAGCATACATGCGGTGTGATTCATTTCCCATCCTTTGCTTTCTGGTAATGCATTTGAAGTAATGTTCTGCCATTGTGCAAGGAGTGCTTCGGGGCTCCCTTTCCAGCCATATTCTGCAAAGCAGTTATATATTTATGTCCCTATTGTGCCATGTAATTCAATAGTCCTTTTATGGAGATAACACTTGGATTTATGCCTCGTTCCCTGGGCGGCATTTCCAGAAGCAGTCCTCGCATTGTCATACAGTGGATGGATGTCAAATTTTGGAATTTTCTTAAACCAGGACCTTGATAATGGGATGTGCAGCAGATCGTAAATCAATAAGATTTCCTTCCCCTACAACACACAGACACACAAACTTATTTCATTCCTCATCCCCTCCCTCATTTTGGAAGGAAATCAGATTGCTTCATTGTCTTTGGCAAAGACTTCCAGCATCACAGTTTAGCCACACATAACATCTCCCAGTGCGGCCATATCATATTGTTCAAACACATTCCCATAATTGTGTATCTTTGTATCAAGAGGCTAGACACACACACACACACACACACACACACACACACACACATGCCCTTACATACTACCAGAGTAAATTGCTAATGTAGCCAAGAAGAGGAAGAAAGGGACATTAGAACAAAGTTTTCGTTTTACAGCGTTCGGATGTTGATGTTGTCCAGCCCGACATTCCATGACAGCAGTTGGACGGGGGGTGGGGGGGGTGGGAGAAGTTCAGTTCAGTTCACATTTTTAGGCCCTCCTACTTCATCCACACTTCCCAGAAGGATAAATGAACCAAAATGTAGATGTCCTTCAATGAGATTCACACTCCTCCCAATGTTGCTATTCCTCAAACTGCCCCCCACCAAAAAAAGGCTGCAAAAATGAATATATTCACTACTGGTTTCACTATTTCACCTTATCCTTCCTATGCATGACATAATTTTTTCCCATTCTTTTTGAAATGTTTCATCGCCCTGTTGTCGAATTTCCCCTGTTAAGCTATCTATTTCTGCATATTCCATTACCTTCTGTCGCCATTCTTCTACTGTTGGTAATTGCTGTTGTTTCCAAACTTCTTTACCCTGGCTTTTGATACTAGAAGTGCAAATTTTTAGAACCTACTTTATTGCATTTCTTTTTGCAACTGTAAGTTGTTTTTAATATTGTGTTTTAAGGGTGCAACTTGCCCTGGGACCTGAGGGTGAAGGGTGGCTAATTATTATTATTATTATTATTAATCATAATATTTTTTTACCTGTGCTGTGTTACCTGGTCCTGTGCTTCACTGCATTGCATATATATGTTCAGCTCCCTCTCTGTTATCTCGAGTACTGTTGATTAAAGGTTGAAATCTCCAGAATGAACCTACCAAGCAAACATATTTTGATTTCTTTATTTATTTCTGGCTCTACCTCGAGGAGTTGACAGATGATATTTCTCATCGTTCGTTTAGCCGGAACATCAATACGGGACGAGTTTGCCAATATTTGCACAGGGATTTCTGTCATGTTAGTCTTCTGACATCTGCTCGACTCCTGATACTGAAGACTCGCTGTGTTTTCCAAAAGGACAGAGTCAGGCACTCCATCGGAAGAGAGGAAGGGAAACAGGCATCATGCGAATGGCAACAAAGTGAATGGATTCATAACAAATGATGGATTCAAAAGAGCAGGGGCCACTCTCTTAGGGGCACGGTGGGATTTCGCAAACAAATCTTACAACAAATGATTCTGGGGGTTATGACAAACGACTCTGTGGGATCCCTTCCCAGAAATAAATATGCAACTGGTTGTTTTTCTCCTTTGGTTGCATGATACCTAGAAAATCGTGGGTTTAAAAGTATTAGTTTATAGTAGAGTTGTTGTATGGAAGTGAGAGCTGGACCATCAAGAAGGCTGATCGCCGAAGAATTGATGCTTTTGAATTATGGTGCTGGAGGAGACTCTTGAGAGTCCCGTGGACTGCAAGAAGATCGTAGTGGTTAGTGTGTCAAACTAGTATCTGGGAGACAAGAGTTCAAATTCCCACTCAGGCTTGAAGCTCTCACTGGGTGGGTGACCTTGGAAGCCGCTCACTGCCTCCCAGCTTGAGCTACCTCACAAGGTTGTTGGGAGGATAAAATGGGGAGCAGGAGAACTATAGATGCTTCCTTGTGCTCCATGAAGGAAAGAAAGTGGGATATAAACAAATTGAATGAATGAATGAATAGCTCTAGAGAAAAGAAGTCCAGCCCCCTAACTTTACACCATTTTTCAGGTTCTCTCCTTCAAAATGTGTATTTTAAGCATGTGAAGAAAAAGGTTTTTTGTCAGCTTCCCCAATGCATTTTTTATGTGGCCATTTCAAGTTCAGTCTTGATTATACCTCGTCTAAGATGAATAGACCTGTGTCAGCAAAAACCAATCCAACTAAGTACTTGGATGTTTGATGTATTTGAGTTTTTAATATTATTTCCTTTATACTGAGCCCAAGGGATATCGGTTGCAAAACTTAAAATCAATAACTTTTTTTTTTTGGTAAAAAACCCACACACATTGGAAATGATTTATAGCCCCAACCTAGAATGTTGATTTTTTTGTGTTAGGAAATGGACTTGTGAAGACCTTTTCCAACCCATTCTGTTTGCCTCTATTGTGTCCATTAAATTTCCATTTTTATATATATATAAAATTGAAAGCAATTGATTTAGAGAGCGTCTTTCTTTAATTGGCCTTCTCTTCTCTCCCCTCCCCAACTCCAATATCATTCCTGATAGCATCAATTGCCTTTGTCTCACATGAATTTAAGCTTACAATAAGGGTGAGCTCTGAAATGTCATGTGCTGGCCAAATATTGTGTGGCATTTGCTTCAGATTTCTTTTGACAGAAATAAAGACAAGCTACTAAAATACTTTTGCGTTTCTGGAAATCTATCAGAGCCTATAAACGTCTCCCAAAGCAATGCTCTGGGCTCTTAGTTTCTGCCACTGCAAGAAGGCAAAAAATAAAATAAAAATGTTTTGTTCTTGTCTCGATCCTAAACAGGGAAGCTGTTCAATGTGGATTGTCAAGAATGACATTTTCCCCCTAAAGGGAAGGATTCAAATGCCATCTGTTTGTACTTCCCGTCACTCTTTCAAGCTTTCTGGATTTTTGGACTATCGCTTTTTGGCGTGAGCAAAACCTTATTTAACCTTCCTTTTCCCCTCACATTATTAATATTCGTACCATACACTCAAAGGAGATTGTAGAAACCAATTAGAATGCTCTTTGTCTAGGAGAAGTTGCTCCCTTATTATCTAGCCACAGAGATATCAAGCAGTAATTTCAAGAACTAATCCCCAGGCCCTGCTGGCATAATTGACAGACGACTTGTAAGACAAAACTCTCCGTTGAGGCCTCAGAGGCCCAATTGGTGGGTCCTTGCATGTGACTTGGTCAGTAACGACCCAATTCAATGAGATACAAGCAAATAGAAATGGTAGATTTCTAAATGGGCCAGTTAGGCCCCCAAAACGAACTATTTCCTGGTGTTTGTCTGGACCCAACATGGTAAAAGGTGACAATGATTGTGGGCAGTCAATAGCAGAAAGATCACAAAGAGGCCGAAGGGATACAGGCCTACTTTTCACAGAGATGGGGGGCCTGTGGCCAAACAGATGGTGCCTTCCTCCATTCCACAGGAAGCTGCCCCATAGTGAGTCAAATCATTGATCCATCAAGCTCTGTATTGTCTATACTAACTGACTGTCAGGGACTGTCAAGAAGAAGAAGAAGAAGAAGAAGAAGAAGAAGAAGAAGAAGAAGAAGAAGAAGAAGAAGAAGAAGACGACTTAGTGTGCTGGCTTGGAATTCGGACTCAGATGCTGAACCTGAGGGATCCCAGCCTGCACAGGATTCGATTCCCCGCCTCCAGAACCAGCTGAGCCAGGGCTGGGGCTTGAGCCTGAAGGGTCCTCACCTGTGCCGGATCCTGAGGTGCATGCATCAGCTGAGTCTGCTCTGGCTCCTGAAGTGATGGAGGACCCATTGCCTGCAGGTGCTCCACTCTCTGCCCCGTCAGAGGAAGCTGATGTTGCCTCTGGGTCCGGTAACCCTCCAGCCTCTCCTGAGCTGCAGAGGCTCAGGGCAGAGAGGTGGAGTTAACTAAGTTCCCGCAGGAGGAGTGCTCGCCTCCAGGCCCGGAGAGGCGAGTCACCAGAGGATCGGGGCCACCCTATGCCTCGGGGCAGAAAAAAGCCATCCCCAGTCCCAAGTTGCGGGAGCAACATTGTTGGTTGCTAGTTCCTGCCTGAACCCTGTCCTGCTTCCCTGACCTGCCCTGGCTCCCTGCTTGCAAGCCTGTTCCTGACTTCACCCGACTCCCTGCCCTGCAGCTACTACAGACTGCCTCCATGTTGCACCTTTGACCATGGACCGGATTTGGACCTCACCTCTTGGGTAACCCATGGGACCGGCACACTTAGACCCCAGATCATGGTGGTTGGGCATTGAAGAGCAGTTTGCAGAAGGGACGAGCTGGGAGGTGCTAGAAACAGGGGGTTTCTATCAAGTGGGGAGTCAGGAGAAGGAGGGCAGGGTTAGAGGTTGAGAGTCACAGTGTGAGCGCAGACTCGGGCAGAGAGGAGTCAGAGGTTGCCCTTGCTACCCAGCTGCTGCTCAGTCCCAGTCCTGGTGGCCCTCCTCCTCCCACCCCTCTTACACCATGTTCAAGGAGAGTCCTGCACGTTGCTGAGCAATGGGCCAGGCAGGCTCAGAGAAGGAGCTCACCCCCTCTCTGCAGTCTCCATCTGCTTGGGAGGGATCTGGTGCCAGAGGCTAGAGGAGGTAGCCAGGGTAAGTGGTCAGGTTCAGCAACATCTCAAGCTGAATGAATTGAGCCAGAGTAACTCTGCTGTGTTGTTGCTTTCTGTGAATAAAAGCTAATTGCTTTTCATGCCCCGTGTTCTTCCTGCCCTGTGGATGACCTGTGCTTGCCTGACAGCTCCTTGACACTGACATAGTCTCTCCATGGTTTCAGATGGGGGCCCCTCTTTGGAAATGCCAGGGATTGAACATGGAACCTTCTGCATGCAAGCTAGATGATCTACCCCTGAGCTAAAGCCCTTCTCCATATCCAAAAGCTGGTCGGACTGGCAACTGAATTTTACTTCCACACCCTCCACTGTACCAGAAAGCAGCAGGCTAGCTCAAGGGGTGCAAAGCAGTCTGCAGAACACAGGCACACACTTGAGGCAGGTGCCTTACTCTGCCCAGTGGTATCCTATCTGTGATGAGTAATTTCGCAGGTGGCACTGTGGGTTAAACCACAGAGCCTAGGACTTGCCAATCAGAAGGTCAGCGGTTCGAATCCCTGTGATGGGGTGAGCTCCCGTTACTTGGTCCCTGCTCCTGCCAACCTAGCAGTTTGAAAGCACGTCAAAGTGCAAGTAGATAAATAGGTACCACTCCGGCGGGAAGGTAAACGGCGTTTCCGTGTGCTGCTCTGGTTTGCCAGAAGTGGCTTAGTCATGCTGGCCACATGACCCGGAAGCTGTACATCGGCTCCCTCAGCCAATAAAGCGAGATGAGCACCGCAACCGCAGAGTCGGCCACGACTGGACCTAATGGTCAGGGGTCCCTTTACCTTTACCTTAACTTTGGTTGGAGAAGTGCATCACAAAATTAAGAGAAGGTCAATTTTGAAAGGAAGGCTGTGTTGCAGTTCGCCTACTGTTTCAGAAATTGCAAATTAAACATATTCTCCTTTAAATGTGTACCAAGTCAAATTTCTTCTCCATCCCTAGCTGATTCCAGTGCCTTGAAATACCATGCTCCCAAGCAGTCCTCCGTTGAAACAAAACAGGATGTTCTGAATATGCATTCTTGATGCATCTTTTTGAAAAGGAGAACAACATTGATGTATGAAATTTTGACAAGCTAACCATGCTGTTGTCAAGGGAAGACAACACATCTTTGGCAGGGAGGACAAAGTCAACCTTGTGGCCTATAAGTTTCTGTTCTTTGCTTGACTTTCTGTTTATTATGCACCTGACTGCACCCATCATATCCTCCATGACTAGCAATCATCAACGCATGGAACTCGGGCTGCAGAGGCAAAGGAAAATGAGCGAGGAGTCAACTTGCTGGCGCTGGCACAAGCCTATCTGTGCTGCAGTTTCAGTCTGGTTTAATGGCCTATCCTCTCTTGTACAGGCGCTACACTTTGTGGCGTTCTGCTTAGAGTAAGACTTGGGAGACCAGGGTTCAAATCCCCACTCAGCTATAAAGTTCAGTGGGTGATTTTGGGCCAGTCACTCACTCTCAGCCTAACCTACCTCACAGGCAGGGCCAGATATAGGTTTGGTGAGGCCCTAAGCTACTGAAGGCAATGGGGCCCTTTATATGTCCAGCTGTCCTTTGTCAACAACAAATTGTCACTGTTTTTTGTGTTGAATATATGTTCTATGGTAGTTTATGGACCTAATAGGTATCTAAAGCCATTTGCACATAACAAAATACGTATTTTATCAAAGTAATCGTTGAACTGAAATACAATTAAGAAGAAGTATATTAATAGTGAAATAATTATTAAGCTCTAACTTAAAATGATTGGGGGCCCATTACTTACATCATAGGAGCCAACATGACACAAAACACTGTTGCTGTATGTAGGTTTTATTTTATTTGTTTTTTAACTTTAACTTTAATGTACATCCAGGTTTTTTTCCTTTAATTTTTTTTGGGGCCCCCAAGAGAGTGGGGCCCTAAGCTATAGCTTGTTTAGCTTATACATAAATCCAGTACTGCTCACAGGGTTGTTTTGAGGATAAAATTGGGGGGAGGATACCTATGTATACCACTTTGAGCTGCTTAAGGAAAAGTGGGGGATAAATGTAAATAGCAGTTGTAGTAGTAGTTTGGAGTAGATGTCTTATTCTAACTGTATTCAGAGCCATGTACAAGGAAGGTATTATATAGTAGCAGCCGTAAGAGACGTGCCTCTATTTTCACTGGGAAACATTGCTTGAGACCTTTGCAATGAGAATGGGCTGCAGTTTTAAAAAGCAGGAATTGCGACCAGGGGAGAGAGATAGCGGAAGAAGATTCGAAGAAATTCAAGGACTATCTTAAGAAATACTGCAAAATTAATGAATGTTAAAATGACGTTGGCTTAGAAAATATGTGGTTTCCAGCTGTAATGGATAAGTAAAAAAGAAAAGAGAGACTAAAAATTAAATTAAAAATAAGGGAAAGGATTTGCTGAATTAATAAATTAGAAATTGGAATACAGAAAGGGGAGGTATGAGGAAGTCGGGGAAGTAAGTTATAAGAAAATAAGGGACTGAAATTATACTTGTTTTTATTTTTGTTTGTTTGTATCATTGTATTGTATTGTTTTGTTTTTATAAAATGTTTGAAACTTTAATAAAAATCTTTTTTTTTTTAAAAAAAAAAGCAGGAATTGCTTCCACTGAGAGTCTGGCCCCAATGGCCAGGTGCTGCTGACTCTTCTCACCTCTGGGTCTATCTCTGAGGGACTCCTTCACACACCTTCGCTGCAAAGAAGAAAGAAGATTTGATGAGAACTCTCTACACATTGCCTCCACAGATCATCATTTTCTCTGCCAACACATTTGCATCCCAGCAAAAGCTGATGGGAAACTTGGCAAAGGGACTGAAGTGCCTTCCATCCATTCATTCTCAGCTCACTGAGCAGATAGATTAGCATGGGAATTGAGCAGAATTGCCGACGTGAAATTAAATCTCAGAGACCAGCAAAGGCCTCCCTCCAGCATTAAGGTGGTTTGACCTTTTCGCGGCAGAAAGGTTGAGGAAGCAAGCAGAACCTTGATAATGCAATGCAGGGTCCGTTCACACTGACACCTCTGTCATGCGCTGACCCATGTACATGGCACGAATCTGCCACGGTGAATCCAATGCACTTGAAAATTCTACACCACCCACAGTCCATGGTGCCCCTCTAGATGTTCTTGGACTTCAACTCTCATCATCCCTGACCACTGGCCATGCTTGCAGGAGCTGATGGGAGTTGTAGTCCAACATCTGTAAGGTGCCATGGTGGCCGCCCCTGGAATACACCCTGGCTTTGGGTTGATGTGACCAGACACTCCTGATCCAGGAATCTCCAGGGATGGTATTAAAGAGAAAGAGGAAAGAGGATTTAAAGCGGATTGCAGTATATATGAAGAACCACTGCAAGCAGGTTAAAACGTTAGCAGGTTTAGAATAAATTCAGCAGTATAAAATATTTGGAGATGAAATGAGAAAGAGAAGATCTGGAGAAATCAGAAAATGCAGTGCTAAAGGATAATGGGAGGAAGCCAGGGAAGGGCGGAAGGGAAGTTGGCGTTTTAATTTTTAATTGCAATGTTATATTGCATATGGAAATGAAAAAATTGTAATGATGATGATGATGACAATTTATTATTTATACCCCACACTCTGGGCGGCTTTCAACAGAACATTAAAAACAGAATAAAACTTCAAACATTAAAAACTTCCCTAAACAGAGCTGCCTTCAGATGTCTTCTAAGAGTCAGAGAGTTGTTTATTTCCTTGACATCTGATGGGAGGGCGTTCCACAGGGCGCACTACCGAGAAGGCCCTCTGCCTGGTTCCCTGTAGCTTCACTTCTTGCAATGAGGGAACCGCCAGAAGGCCCTTGGAGGTGGACCACAGTGTCTGGGCTGAACGATGGGGGTGGAAACGCTCCTTCAGGTATACTGGACCAAGGCCGTTTAGGGCTTTAAAGGTCAGCACCAACACTTTGAATTGTGCTCAGAAACGTACTGGGAGCCAGTGTATGTCTTTCAGGACCGGTGTTGTATTAGGGCTTGCTCTGCACCTGGGTCTGAAGTGGCAACACTGGATCAAAGGGAAGCCCCGAAAATGCACCTCCTCTTTCAGTGGAGAGTCTGATCCCTTCTAGAACAGGCTATGCAACTGGGGTGGCAGCGTGGCCATCACTGATAGCCCTCTCATCCATGAATGTGTCTAATGCGGTTTTGAAGTTTGGTGGCTATCACCACCAGGGTTGGCTTACCCATAGGCGCTAGGGGTGCAGGGCACCCGGGCGCCAGGCTCTCAGGGGCACCAGGCCAAGAGTCCAGGGCCGAGATTTGGAGTCCGGTGACTGAAGAGCCAGGCCAGCCAACAGCTGCTGTCGAGCAGAGCAGAGTTTTTGCACCCCGGTGCCACGTATGCTAAAGACAGCCCTGATCATCACCTCCTGAATCTTCCAACATCCAGCTTCATTGGGTGACGCCTGGTTCTAGGATTATGAGAGAAGGGGAAAATGCTGCAGCTAGCCAGTGTGGACAATACTGAGCTCGATGGACGACCGCTGTGACTCAGGATAAGGAAGTTCCCTGTGTTCTCTACATAATGCCCAGCTATCCAAGAATGACATGTTGCGTGTGTAGGTCCCCAGGCCACCCCTCAAAATAATTCACACATCACGCGTAATTTAAGGTTTTGGGTACTATTTTGGCCACAACTTTATTAAAATACAAAATCTGTGAGTGGTTGCTTAGACATTGGTTATGACTATCAGTCCCCTCGCCTGGGACAGAACTGACATTCTGAACTCCATCAGAAGCCAGTGAAGGGAAAGACAATGTTGGGGATCAGTTGAGCTGAGCGTCAGTCCCTCACCGCTCACCCAACCAGCTCCCCAAGGCTTGTCGGCCCTGGTCCCATTTCAGGGACTGGACGAAATCGTGGCAAGCCCCAGGATTCCTTTAATGGGGAATTCCCTTCCAGCACCATTGGAGGGACAGGCACAGCCTATCCTGACCCCTCCACCACCAGCTTTTTATAACCAATGCCTAACTGCAACCTTACAAGTTGTGACGAATTGCTAAGTAGTAGGCAAAAACCAAGTGGCACCAGCCAATCAGCCAAATGGCAAAATTCCTACTAGGCCCCTGCACCAAGGCAGACGACCCCATGACAGGCAAAGCAAGGTCAACTGGAACACAGGGCGAGCGGGCGATCCGATGCACTCTGCTAAAGAGAAAGCAAAAGACAGAGTGCCCCAATATTTAAAGACCATGGTCCCACCCACCAATTTGCTACATGCAATTTGCCCCAACAACCCAGTCAGCCAATCGTTGCACCAGGCAATAGCCATTAACCTGTCTGGCAACCGAGGGCTGGCCTGGCAGCCCACACCGCAACCCATGCTCTCATTTTAGGGAGAACACGCTTTATGTTTAATCTTCCGTATCCTACATCTTCTGTATTCTGTTTGCACTCCTTGACTTAACTCAGTGTCGGTGTCCATGCTGAGAGTCAGGAGTTATGACACTCACCTGGCACCAGAGAACTCTATGGATCAAGTTTGAATGAAGAGATAGATGATAAAAGCCATACTTAACAAGGAATCTGCACTCCCCCCCACCTTTTTAATTCACCAAAAGCTTTCCTTTCTTTCCCATAATAGTCACCCCCCCCCCAAGCAGCCAACTCTGATCTCACCCATCTGAAATCCTTTCTAAAATTATTCATAGAAATCTCTTTTTGGCTACAGGCCCAAATGTGACTGATGTAGAATTACATTCCGTCTAATAAAACCTGAAATTGATTTGCAGTTTCTTTTCTGCCTGTCTAGACAAGACAAATCTGCACCACGAAAAGCACCAGTAACCTCCCCATCATCATTTAAAAGGACACAGTCTCCTAAACCACTTATAGCACGGCACATTTCTTCATGGAAAGAGTTTAAAAAGGAAAGAAGATATATATTATTATACCTTTGTAACAAAGCCAGCCAATCTTTTTTCTTTTTTCTTTTGTACTTTCTGGATACTTCTCCAACCCCACCAAAAAACTACTCTTTCCCATCAAAGTCAGCTTGTTCTCAGTCGATATCTGCAGATCAGAGTGCGTTCTCTCCCATCGTGGTGATGTAGGAGATGAAAGGCACGCCCGATGTCTTCTGTGAAGGGTTAAGTAGAAATTAACACTGGCTACTTGCCAAATGTTGGAGGAGACCAGAGCCATCCCTTCTGCCTGGTCACAGTCGGCTTCAGCGACATTATCTTGGTGAGTTTCCTGACCTTGTCAGTAATTGCCTTCATTGAGACGCTCCTAATTCTAACAAATTTTGAAAGGTTGAGGGATGAGCATCTGTCAAAATTTAAGAGCTGGCGACTGCTACGGATCTGATTTAGAAGGCACCCAGACTTCCATTGTGTGTCCTGTCAGAAATAAATTAAAAGATGGACTGAAAAATAAAAAGGTCAGGGAAGGTGAACAGAATGATCCCCCCTATCCTTCTGAGAATTGCATAATAAATCAGAGTTTTTCCGTTTCCTTCTGTCTGAGCTTTATGCAACACTGGGTTTGTTTATTTATTAATTATATGTTGACCCCCCACCCCCACCCCAGTTTTCAGGCCAATGGCAGTCTTCTGATCCTGGGCTGTTGGTGAAACTCACAACACGTGAACAAATTGTGTACAAATGTAGACTTGTCATGGGCAAATCTAACAATATTTGGAATTCATTTTTTTTTTTTAAAAATAAACACTGTACCTGGGGGATTTCATGCACATTGGTCCCCAGCTTTCCTAAGCAGCCAAGTAGAATAACTTGTTTACAGTGGTACCTCGTGTTACAGACACTTCGTGTTACATACGCTTCAGATTACAGACTCCGCTGACCCAGAAATAGTACCTCGGGTTAAGAACTTTGCTTCAGGATGAGAACAGAAATCACACGGCAGCGGCGCAGCGACAGTGGGAGGCCCCATTAGCTAAAGTGGTGCTTCAGGTTAAGAACAGTCTCAGGTTAAGAACGGATGGACCTCCAGAATGAATTAAGTTCTTAACCCAAGGTACCACTGTATTAGGTTAAGTTTAGGTTAACTACAAGAACAATCATGTAATGTTTATAAGGTTTCTTTTGTTATTTTTTTACGAGGGTGCCATTTTATTTTATTCTTTCCATGTCTTATTTTACCATGTGCACATATAATTTTATACTTATTTTTCAGTAAAGTATATATACACACACAGAGAGAGAGAGATTTCTTTGAGACCCCCATTCTGGGAGTCCTCCTCCTTTTCGGCTGGAGAAAGGGGAATGAGATGTGAGTGCTGAGCTTGGAGCTGGGGTAGAGTCAAATAGTCTGTTCTGAGAGATCCCTGTCTATGCCAGACATCCCAGGAGAAGAGAGAGAGAACAGCCTGAACCAGCCGCAGTCATGCCCCCTACTAGAGTTATCTCCCCATCAACTAGAGGCAGGAGTGGGTAGAATGACATTTCTCTCCCTCTTGCATAACAATAGGACTTATGGACATCAAATGAAACCGAATGCTGGAAGATTGGGGAGCGATAAACAAAAGTCCTTCTTCCTACGGTGCTCAGTTAGACTATGGAACTCACTCTCACAGAGGACAGTGATGGCCACCAGCCTGGATGCTATAAAAAGAGGATTGGCAATTTCATGAAGGAGAGGGCTATCAATGGCTACTAGCCACAATGGCCAAGTTCTCCATCTGCAGCTGGAGGCCTCAACGCCTCTGAATACCAGTTGCTGGAAGCTGCAGTATGGGAGAGAGTTGTTCTAGTGATTGTGCTGGGCCCAGGGGTAACCCGAGCAATGTGGTTCAGGTCCAGTCCCAAATCCAAGGGTTCCGTAAGGAGTCAATCCGACAGGGCCAAGGCAGGACATGAGGCAGGAAACCAGGCAAGGTCACAGTCTCAGGCAGGTTCTGGCAAACAGCAATGTTGCTCCCACACCTGGGGCGGGGTCGAACAGCCTTTTATCTCTGTCAGGGTAATGGCCGGTCCTGATCCCCTGGCAACTCACCTCCCTGTCTCACCCAAAGGCAAGCACTCCTCCTGGGAGTACTCAGGTCCCTCCTTCTCTCAGACCTTGGTCTTTGCAGCTTGGGAGATGTCAGTGGGTTACTAGACCCAGAGGCCGCCTCAGCCTCTCCTGACCCAACTGGTAGTGGAGCAGCTGTAAGTGATGGCCCAGCTGAAGGCAACGAGGTAATCCCCACATCTGGAGCCAAGGCAGACTCAGGCCCCTGACTCGGCCCAGCTGGTGCTTGTTGCAGGGGAACCTCTGCAGACTGGGGTCTTCAGAATCAGGCCCCAGACTAGGTTCAGATGCCGCCTGAGGCAAAGGATCTGGTACGGACTGAGACTCCTCTGGTTCCAAGTCCGAGCCCAAGTCCCAGGCCATCACAGTGATCAGTGTCCTGTTTGTGGGCTTCTTTTGGAGGGTATCTGGCTGCCCACTATGAAAACGGGATGCTGGATGAGATGGGCCATTAGCTTGATCCAGAAGGCTCTTCTTAGGCCCAGTTTTCCCTGTGGCCCCCTACCAGAATAGAACATTGCCCTGGGACTTTGAAGCATCCCTTCCTACTGATCTCTCCCAGTGCTCTCAACTCCTACCAGCAGTGGCTTTCCAATACAGGCAAGCTACAGGTCCTCATCAGCCTTGATCACTGGAGATGCCAAGGACTGAACCGGGGGGCTTTGCACAGGCCAAGCATCTGTGCTGCCTTTGCATGGATAATTAAATATCGTTGCAATTGATGATGGCTGCATTCCAGTTTTTTGGGCTTCCGCCTGCTGCTTTTCACTTGGAAACGCTCCCTTGCCCTTGATATTTTCAACAGGCACCAGGGACCACTCCCTGTGCAGACTTTTAATGCCTTGAAGATGCCAACGGGTAAATGGATGCTGTTGGAAGACAAATGGCCACCAAGAGGCCAGATCAGCACCTATCCACCTACTCCGATTGATGGATGTTTTCTTCACGGAGAAGGAAGTATGGAGGAAGATTTATGGGGATAGTGAAGTACAAATCCTGTCCCCTTCACAGCCTACAGTCAGATTAGTGTTAGCTTTGTCTTTTGATCAATAACACCTTTGCTTTCTCCCCCACCCTGCCATTCTCTTTCTGTGTTGCATTGCTCATAGCCACAACACGCATTTCAAGCATTGTGGTTTTCAGCAAAGCCACTTCCGAACTGGAGAGGAGGTGGGGTTGCGGGCCCATGCCCTCCCCACACACGCAGGGGCTGGCTCACAGCCCCCGCGAGAATGAGGGAATCCTCGGGTGCGTCATATCCCCGACCAGCCAATCGGCTGGCCTGGGAGGCGTGGCCTAGGGTATTTTGGGCCGGTGCGCCCGAGGATTTTCCTCTCTCCCCTGTTCCAGCTGCTCCGGTTTCCCACCCTGCCCACCCTTAGGTTTAGCTCTCTGGCATTGCTATGGACTTCGGTTGGTCAACATCAAGGGGGCCTGGTAGGAATTTTTTCCACTTGGCAAATTGGCACCAGCCATTTGGTTTTTCGCCTACCTCGTAGCAAATCATCACAACTTCCTCGGAATTGGCGGTTAGACATTGGTAGGGGTATTGTTATGCAAATGAGAGGGGGAAGGAAGCACCATCTTGTTCCCCCAAAGCAAAGGATAGCCCAATAAAGGATTCCGGGGGCGTGGCCCTGTCCGAAGCCTATGGAGGTGTGGGCCTAAGGCACACCCCCCCAAGCTCCTAGTTGATGTACATCAGCAGGACTCCCCCCACTGGTGGTTAACTCTTACCGGCCTTCATGCAATCAGGCTGAAGCCGGTTAGTTGATAGGACCAATGCCTAAGCCAATACCGCTCAATTCCTGCAAACAATAAAGTTGTGGCCTTTTATGCCCATTAACCTTAAAGTACCGTGTCCTGTGTCTTTATTTTCCAAGGGGGGAGGGGGACTTGCCATGCAACTGGTATACCGAAAGCATAATGTATGCTTGCCCCATCCATCAGGCGGAAGGGGGAAGGAGCACGAAAAGGAGACTCATGAAGGCAACCTGTGCACCTCCCTTCTTCACTGCCAGACTGCCCCCTCTCTTTCAATAGACCTCTGGGTAGACCTAAACCAATTTTGGTTGCTCCATTAACCATCTGGATAAATGGCAGAGCCTACACTACATGCCCCCACAAAGATCTCAAGCAAATGTTTACTCTTGCCCCAGTATTACTTGATAAAATGTTCGGATAACAACCTGGGAGGCCTGCTGTTCTGTAGTTATTAGAGCAATAATGATCTGGATAACATAATTATGACGGACGTTTTCCCTCTGAACTCTGGAATGGCAGTGATCTGTAATGGAACTGATGTTCTGGAATAATCTCTTACCTTCTAGCTGAACAGCCAGGGAAGCCAACAGGAGCGGCATTGATCATGCACGAAAGTGAAAGCCTCTTGCTTAGCGTCACCGCAGAAAAGAAGGGCACACAAATTCAGAAGAACAGATACCTTCGTCCTCAGCTGAACCAAAAGAGCTACAGATAAAGGCAAAGGCAAAGGACCCCTGGACAGTTAAGTCCAGTCAAAGGCGACTATGGGGCTTTCCGGGTCATGTAGCCAGCATGACTAAACTGCTTCTGGTGCAACGGAAACCAGAGCACAATTAAATGCCACTTACCTTCCCACCACAGCAGTACCTATTTATCTACTTGCACAGGTGTGCTTTTGAACTGCTAGGCTGGCAGGAGCTGGGACAGAGCAACGGGAGCTCACCCTGTCTGCCGACCTTCTGATCAGCAAGCCCAAAAGGCTCAGTGGTTTAGACCATAACACTACCCGCTCCCCTTAGCTACAGATATGAAGAGTATTGACAAGCTGGAACCTGTGCAGAGAAGGGCGACCAAGATTATAATTCTGTTCCTTCCTTTTAATGAGGCGGGGGCAGGGGATGCATTTTTCACACCCTCCTCCCCTGCAAGAAGAGGAGAGATGGACTCTCCCACAGGGGTAATGTGGGCAAACACATGGGGCAATTTGTCCTATAGGGGAGAAGTGGAGATCAGCCTATTTAAGACTCCTTGAGACCATGCTCTCCCATCTTCTCATTGAGACACTCTTACTTCTCCAAACCTTTATTAGGCATTACAAATGTAGGCCATCATAAACCATCCATATATGAAATTTTAAAATATATACAAATAAACAGCCATGTAAAATATGTAATAACGAGGATTTTCATTGGAGTTTCTTCCCGCTAAATAGTGCCATTCACCACTAAGAGATACTACTATTAATAAAAACTTTGCCACCCTTGCAGTTACTTCTGGGTTAATGTCAGACAGATAGGAATCTGATATTTTCATTGTGCTGCAATGTTGGACTACCCCAATAAAAGGGGATAGTACACGTTTGTGTAGCTGGTTGTACAATGGACAGCAGAAAATAACATATTCTATTGTATCCGGCACATTCAAAGAACATCCAAAATGCCTATCATTTCTGGGGATGTTTTAATATCTGCCCTTAACAAAAGCTGAGGGGAAAGCGTTCAGTCAGGCTAAGATGAAGACCCTGCATTGGACTGGAATTGTTAATTTTCAAATAAACGTGACCCTGCTATCTGTTGTATTTAAGACCTAGAACTTGGGGGAGCAAATTTGATTTACGGCCGACTTGATGTTTTGTTTTTCAATGTCCCTTAATCTGGTTTGAATATCGCACACTTGAATTATACAAGAGTTCCAAGTCAATACCAATAGATCTGATTTTGCTATGTAAGACTTGGAACTATCTGGATTTATAAGAGTCCTTAAGTATGGAAGTCAGAAAGCAGACTCGAAGGCTGGCATTGGGAATGGCAATGCAACCAGTATTTTATAGCGCTAACCCATACCCAACATTCCATAATGTGTATTCCTAGTTCTGCTCACTGAGCTTCCCACCCATTTTCCAGTCTGGGCTCTGCTGGCTTCCTTATTTGAGGTGACTGAGTAGGGTTTTTTTTGGGGGGGGGGTGACACTAATTGACCTGGGTCATGTGATTTCCGCCTACTTCACACTGTTGGGTATTGTCTGCATGGTTGGAGTGGTGTTTTGTTAGAGGTCAGATGACCATCTGTCATGTATGATCTAGTTGAGATTTCTACATTGCAGGGGGTTGGACTCTGTCACATTATCACTCATAAGAAAACTGAGAGCCAGGGTGGTAAATTGAGAGCCAGGGTGAGATCTGAACTGGCAGCTGGTGGGCCTCTGTGGAAAGACTAGATGGATCCTCAGTCTGATACAGTCAGAGTCTTTTCTCATGTATCTCAGATACCCTGCAAAGTACACCAATGCAGTTATTCAGCCCACACTGAAAAAGTGGAGCTGGGTAAATGTGGTTTGCCTAAGGCCTCCTGGTGAGTTGAGATCTGAGCGGAGATTTGAACTGGCAGCTCAGCAGCACACATTGAGGAGGTGGAGGTGCAGGCTTCACGCCCCACCACGCGATTGGGGGGATTCCTGGCTGCGTCACCTCCTGGCCAGCCAAATCGGTTGGCTGTGTGGGCGTGGCCTGTCCTATTTAAGGCAGGACTCAGCCGGGGATCTCCCTCTTTCCCCACCTGCCAGCTGTTCCTGCTTTCCCCACCCTCCCGCCCTATAAGGTTTTCGCTCTCTGACCTTGCTATGGAGCTTGGTTGGTCACCGTTGAGGAGCCTAGTAGGAATTTTTCCACTTGACAAACTGGCACCAGCCACTTGGTTTTCGCCTACCTTGTAGCAAATCATCACAACTTTCTTGGTATTGGCGGTTAGGCATTGGTATTGTTCTGTAGATGGAAGAGGGGAGGAAGCTCCATCGCCTGCCCCACATATTGAAGGGAAGTCCAGTAAAGGATTCTGGGGGGGCGTAGCCCTGTCCGAAGCCTAAGGTGGTGAGGGCCTAAGGCACGCCCCCTAGCGGTGACCCCGGGGGAGTTCCTAGTTGATGTGCATCAGCAGGACTCCCCCTACTGGTGGTTAACCCTTCCCGGACTTTTAGCAGACGGGCTGAAGTTGGATATAGTCAGTTAGGACCAATGCCTAAGCCAATACTGCTCTTCACCTGTAACCAATAAAGTTGTGGCCTTATTTAGCCCATTAACCTTAATAATCGTGTCATGTGTCATTATTTCCACTGGGGGGGGCGGGAACTCACCTTGCAAAAGGTGACACCATCTTTCATGCAACACCAAATGCAAGCATGCTTATATGTGTATGACCAGCGGGGACCCAAATCCACAAGTCAGCCGGTTCTGGAAGACTGACTGCTGAAAGGCATGGTGGATAGAGAAGAGGACTTATTAAAAGTTTGACTGCCAGGGGATGGTTTCTGAAATGCGCTTGCACTGACAATAAGATAGATAAGAGGGGGAGGATCAAAGGAGGACTTATTTTCATTCCGGCTGCTTCTGCTCTCACTGAGTGTAAGGAACAACAAATCATTCCATTGACCTTCAGAGGACTTTGGTGGAGAAAACTGTGCCATGAATTGGGGGGAAACTGTGTGCGATGCTGGCAGACTCGGACTGCAGACTAATTCGTTTTATAGTTTTGTTCCCTCAAAGCAGCAGATGATGTAGTAAAACAGGAGTGGGGGAGCTTAGGCCAAATGTGGCCCTCTAAACCTCTCTTTCTGGCACTTGAGATCCTCTCCAGATGATGACTGTTTCCAGTCGTGTTCCATGCCCTCCTTGAGTGGTTTGGAGTTCTTTTTTGCTCATCTAGAATGTGTCCTTGAACTGTGATCATTCATTTTGCTGGCCTGGATAGAGGATGAATAGACATTCTTTTATTTATCAGTCAGTCAGTCAATCAGGGTCTTGCCCTCCCCAGCCAGGTGGAAAGAAGCTAGAAGGTCTTGCAGGACTCAGCCAAGAACATAACAGGAGTCTACTAGATCAGGCCAGTGGCCCAGTGTGGCGTTTTCCCTCCTAGGTGTGTGACATCATACTGGATTCATAGGGAAAGGGTTAACAAATGGTAAAATGACTAACCAATGGGAACCCAGGGGGCAGAGTTAACTGTGTATAAGGTTTAAGCACAGAGGGGGTTTTTTTGGGGGGGGAGAGTTAGAGTTAGGGTGGAGAAGACAGTCTGGAGTTAGACAAGAGAGGGAAGATAAGTCTATGGGTTGGGCTAGTCTGGTGTGAGACAGTGTGAGAATTTGTTAAGAGGAGTTAGATAATCAGCCAGGAGGTATTAGGAAGGTATAGGCCGGTAAAGAAACTACAGTTAAGATACTGACAGGAGCATTATCAGAGAAACCATAAACTTGTTAATGTCTGTAAAATAAACTTGTTGGGTTTTTTTGGTTCACTTTTAACAACTGTCTGGACTCAGTGTTTTACCAGAGAGTAACTGGTTGGTAGCAGCAGGGAAGCAAGCACAGTGGTGGCACAGGGATCAATAGACCGTTCAACGTCCGGGGCCCTGTGTGATCGCCACACCCATCAAATCCAGCATCCTCTTCTCACAGTGGCCAACCAGACGCTTACAAGTAGGACTCATGCATAAGAGCTCTCTCCACTTCTGAGGTTTCTAGAAACTGGTATTCAGAAACACTGGTGTCTCCTGCCATGGAAGGCAGAACATAGCCATTGTGGCTGGTAGTCATTGATATCTTCATCCTCCATGAAAATAATGAGCCACCCCATTCTTTGCTTCTGAACCATATTTGAGTCATTTCTGTTTCTCTGGCTGCGTAGAGGACACACTGTAGGAATGATGGAGACAATGGGTGGTTGGATGCAGGTGAGCTGTGCAGAAGCACGCTGGCAAGCAAGCTCCAAGCAAGCTGCCGGCTAGCTCTGCCGAGGCTCCTTTTATTAGCAGAAGTCAACAACTGGAAACAGTAATGAAACCACCCTGAACTTAACGTATTTTCGATCTAAGCACATTTCCAGTGTTAGCAAATACACGTGTCAGCAGGTGTTTCCCTAAAATGTTCCCCCAGATACTTGATTATGTCTGCGTCCCCGGTCATGCTCCAGCCAAGCGTTAGGTCTAACAAACAAATTGTGAGAGGACAAAGGTCAGAGGGAAAACCCTGTTTTCTAGCCAAGAAGGCAAAAGGTCAGAAAAGCAGGCTCAACGCTCCTTGACATACTGTTGCATGTCTGGTGCGAGGTTTGCCTTTGCAAAGTGGAGCGTTACCCCCACAACATACCTTATTTGCCATACCATTTCCATAGTTTATTTAAAAGTCCAGCCACCCATTGTTTTGGGTTCAGTGGTTGCCATTCGCAGCCTGCCACCTCTGACCCACAGAGTCTGTAAGCTCTCTTGAACATGAGGGTGAATTGCTGCCGGCATCCCATCTTGCACAGCACCCTGTGAATCTTTTCCTCCCCTTTACAATTCTTGGCATTTTTACACAAAGTCAAGGAGCAAAAGGACGTTGGCCAACCATGACTGAAAACTTGGCTGGGGAGATATCAAACACCTGAAGTGTCCTTCATATCACCACATTGCAGGTGCCCTTCCATCTGTCTCAATATTTCAACACTATTTCAGATATAAAAGAGGAGGGAGAGAAAGAATAAGATGGGAACAAGGCTGGAAGAAAGTACACCGTGTCGAGGACTGGCAAATTTCAGCAAATGTCTTGGACAGACTGAGATTACCAGAGCAGAACCAAGGGAGAACCAGGGGCTGATGGATGGAGTCAAAAGGTTGAGTCAGAATGTAAGAGGAGCTTTGCTGCCTCCAAACAATGGGCAATCTAGTCCAATACAGTGGTACCTTGGTTCTCAAAATTAATCCATTCTGGAAGTCCATTCCAAAACCAAGGCATGCTTTGCCATAGAAAGTAATGCAAAACAGATTAATCCGTTCCGGACTTTTAAAAACAATTTCTAAAACAGCAATTAAACATGAATTTTACTATCTAAAGAGACCATTGATCCACAAAATGAAAGCAATAATCAATGTACTGTACTATAGAATAAATAAGACAGTATTATAGATGTTAACAATTAAAATTATTATTTTTTTCTTACCTGAATTGATGCTTTTCATTGTTTGGCTTTTATCCATTTCCACAGTCGCACAATCTATCAATCAGTAGCTGAACTGGGTTCCACACAGTCACAAAAACAAACCAAAAAAGCCTCAAAAACAAAAACGCAAAATAAATAACAAAAACAAAAGTGCCAAACTTAATCTGTTCTGGAAGTCGTTTGACTTCCAAAATGTTCGAAAACAGGTGCAGCTTCTGATTGGTGCAGGCAGTGGCATAGCGTGGGTTGTCAGCACCCGGGGCAAGGCAAGTAATTTGCGCCCCCTAACCCATGGATTTTAGCAGGGGGCAGAGAGCTGTGAGTGCGAGCGTGTCCCCCCAGATGTTGCGCCCGGTGCGGCTGGCCCCCCTGCACCCCCACGCTATGCCACTGGGTGCAGGTGCCCCAGAAACAATAGCCAACAGCCGCATCAAACGTCCAGCTTCCAAAAAATGTTTGAAAATCGGAACACTTCCATGTTTTTGGTCTTTGAGAACCACTGTATCTTCACACAGTGAAAAGCCACCACAGTTTAAGAAGGATATTCACAAACTAGAACATGCACAGAGAAAGGTGACAAAGATGATCAAGGGTCTGGAAACAATGTCTTAGGAGGAACGGCTGAGGAAGTTGATGTATGTTTAGCCTGGAGAAAAGGAGACTAAGAGATGATAGGATAGCCATCTTCGGATATATGAAGAGCTGCCACATGGAAGACAGAGAAAGCTTGTTTTCTGCTGCTCTGGAGGGTAGGACCTGAATGAATTGATTCAAATGGCAAGAAAGGAGATTCTGACTCAACATCAGGAAGAACTTTCTGATGGCAAGAGATGTTCAACAGTGGAATGGACCACCTCAGAAGGTGGTGGACTCTGCTTCATTGGAGGCTTTTAAGCAGACATTGATTGGTCATGTGCCAGGGATTCTTTAGCTGTGATTCCTGCATTGCAGGGGATTGAACTAGTTGACCCTTGCAGTCCCTTCAGCTCTACAATTCTATGATTCTATGAAATGAAATAAGATTGAGGGCTGCATCTCGCCCCAAGACAGTTAAGCAGGTGAAGCTGTCTCCTGCCCAATATGCTTCTCACACCATCCCTGGTTCTTCAGCTTATCAGCAGCAGAAGGCCTTTAGATAGGGAGTGAGCTCTAAAATATCAATGAAAGAAGCAACAGACAGCTTTGGAATGACCTCTGTATAAAACACTAAACTGGGATATGGGCTTGGCTGCCTGCCTACACTTACGTCTCGCAGAACACCCCCATATTCCATTTACCCTGATGAGCCCCAATTCCTCCCAGCTGGGGGCCTGGGAGGGATACACACCCAAGGCCTAAGCCAAGGTCTTCCTACATTCAGAAGTTTAATAAAGTTGTGGCCTAATTTTAATTCCATATAACGTCAGAGTCTTTATTCCTTCCTTATGATCCCAGGGGGCTGGGGCTGTCACCGCCTGGTCATGCAATGTCCCCTGCCTGAAACCCTGGAGAGTTGCTGCCAGTCCGTGTAAACAATACTGGTTAGATGGACCAATTGTCTCAAGTATAAGGCAGCTACTTAGGTTGATACATCAGTATATATGAGAATGAATTACATGCAGCCAGAAACATAAGGGGGCGGCATTTACAACCCTTGCCTTTTTAAAACGACACAGCTGTGCTATATTTTAGCTCAGTTATTCATCAGTTTCCCTCTACCTATACCTCACCTGTATTTTCAAAGGCATGTAAGCTTGCAACCACTACCAGTGTTAATAAAGAGCTTCCCATCACCCCCTCCTATAATTAGAAAATTACTTAGATTTAACATGCAGTCAGACTAAAACCTTTGGTTGTGCAGCAAATGAAATAAGAGATTAATTTAGTGCAATTATGAAGCTGCAAAGTCAATTTGGCTGATTGCAGTTAAATGTAGGGAATGCGTGGCATTTTAAATACTGTAGTATGGTGTCAAAGTATTTCTTCTTTTTAATTAACAGACTTTCCCATTTATTGAATGCTCTGCTGCCAAAGGACTGTAGCACACACACTCTCGCTGCAAAATGAAGAGGGAAAAGGGAAAAAAGATATACTGTTGCTGAACATTACCTGAAGCAGATAATAAATCTGATCATTTGAAACTGAGAAAACACTCCCATTAATCTTAATCAGCAGGAGAAATCTCTTTCAGATCTGCGGTATCCAATTCATTTTTTGGAAGATAAAAAATTAGCAGACTTTCATGAGCCGCTGAATGGGATTTATCGCTGGAGGGGAAGATGAAATTGTAAGCTTTGGGTTAAACTTACCAGGCAGTTCTACTGTAAACACCACATGGGCAACAGAGCCTTTTGTCTGAGAGGACTTCACCGTGGGATCATGCCTGTCATAAATAAGTATTTGATGCAGAAGGAAGGGATATCTCAACCGCAAAAAGCTTTGAAGGTGCAGCATGCTGCTCGTATCTGTGAGTCTTGCATGGTGATTGTGTCCATGAGTGCAGACCTTCAAAGTGTCCCTATTGTCCAATGACAGTCCCGGATTTACAGAACCATCTCAGTTTCTGTTTTGATCCTGGAATGTCCTGCTTTTCCTTTAAGACACCCCTATTTTCATTGGAGGAATATTGGAGGGTATGGTAGGGTGTCCCTATTTTCAACAGAGGAATGTTGGAAGGTGTGGAGTTATCTGATCCCAGAGCCATCTACGTATAGGGATTTTTTTTTTTTAAAAAAAATGTTTTAATGTTTTCTTATGTTTTACAGATGTTGGAAGCCATCCAGAGTAGCTGGAGCAACCCAGTCAGATGGCCAGGGTATAAATAGAACGATGATGATGACGATGATGTCCCTATTTTCATTAGAGAAATGTTGGAGGGTACATGAGAGTCATAGTAAGACAGAAAAAATATCCAACTAACAGCATACTGACAACTCTGAATGGTGGCAGCTCTCCAGAATCTAAGATCTTCCCCAGTTATGCTGCTGAGCAGAGCTGTCTTTATTCTGGGGGGGGGGGGGTGCCCGCCAATGAAGAAGAAGAAGAAGAAGAAGAAGAAGAAGAAGAAGAAGAAGAAGAAGAAGAAGAGGAGTTTGGATTTGATATCCCACTTTATCACTACACTAAGGAGTCTCAAAGCGGCTAACAATTTCCTTTCCCTTCCTCCCCCACAACAAACACTCTGTGAGGTGAGTGAGGCTGAGAGACTTCAAAGAAGTGTGACTAGCCCAAGGTCACCCAGCAGCTGCATGTGGAGGAGCGGAGACGCGAACCCGGTTCCCCAGATTACGAGTCCACCACTCTTAACCACTACACCACACTGGCTCTGAAGCAGCCTAAGCTTTAACCACGATCCCTGGGTGATTGCAGTTGATGGGTCATTTCTGTTCTCTTTTGCGGAAGAGCTGGAGAATCAACGTATCTGGCGGCGCCCCCAGTGGTGTCTTTCATTTTCGCATGATTGCAAAAATGGAAAGACGGAGTTATTGCTGCCCCCTTTTTTTCATGTTAGCGGTTTTCGCTGCTCCCCTCCTTAAATGCTCAACAACCTTGAGCTGCCCCTCCCCCCCAAAATTGGGAGCACTGGGTGGATTTTTGCACCCCAGTGCCACATATGCTAAAGGCGGCCCTGCTACTGAGATCTTGGGCCCAGGATATCCCTACAAGTTACCATTATTCTTTAGAATCTATTGTTACAGGATCTAAAGCATGGGTAGGCAAACTAGGGCCCGAGGGCCGGATCTGGCCTAATCGCCTTCTAAATCTGACCTGCGGACGGTCCGGAAATCAGCGTGTTTTTGCACGAGTAGAATGTGTCCTTTTATTTAAAATGCATCTCTGGGTGATTTGTGGGACCTGCCTGGTGTTTTTACATGAGTAGAATGTGTGCTTTTATTTAAAATACATCTCTGGGTTATTTGTGGGGCATAGGAATCCGTTCACCCCCCCCCCAAAGTATAGTCCAGCCCCCCCCCCACAAGGTCTGAGGCACATTGGACCGGCCCCCTGCTGAAAAAGTTTGCTGACACTTGCCTTGAGTCTCCATTCCTCCAAGGGGTGGGTGAGACAAACCCAACCCTGCCAGCAGCAGGAATTTCACAAGACTGCTGATGAGACTCAGTTCCAAATCCCAAAAGCAGCCAAGAAACTGCTGAGATGGGACGGCTGGCGTAGAGGTCTAATTTGAAGTGTGAGTTTGTCACTTAGCAGTGGCAGCAATCATATTCACTTTTCATGAGAGCAACGATCCTATGAGTATATGCCACTAATGGGATGCAGAATTTTTAATCCAGGGCCTTCTCTTTATGGATGTGTCTTATGCAGCATCTGGGCATATGCATTTCTTGGGGTGTGGTGGGAAGCTTCACAGAGCCTTGTGGCATCTTCAACAGCAACTGGTTTATTGCTGCATCTACTTATCTCTGTATCATACAGAACCCAAACATGCAAAAGACCACAGCTGTGATGGCCTGGGACTTGGGCTCGGACTCGGAACCAGAGGAGACTCAGTCTGCACCAGATCCTTTGCCTCAGGCATCATCTGAACCAAGTCTGCGGCCTGATCCTGAAGAGTCCCAGTCTGCACAGGTTCCCCTGCAACAAGCACCAGCTGGGCCGAGTCAGGGGCCTGAGCCTGCCCTGGCTCCAGATGCGGGGATGACCTCATTGCCTTCAGCTGGGCCATCACTTACAGCTGTTGCACTACCGGTTGGGTCAGGGGAAGCTGAGGCAGCCCCTGGGTCTAGTAACCCACTGACGTCTCCCAAGCTATAGAGACTAAGGTCTGAGAGAACGAGAGACCTGAGTACTCGCAGGAGGTGTGCTTGCCTTCAGGTGAAACAGGGAGGTGAGTCGCTGGGGGATCAGGACTGGCTGTTACCCTGACAAAGATAAAAGGCTGTCAGACCCTGCCCCAGGTTGCGGGAGCAATATTGCTGTATGCCAGACCCTGCCTGAGATCCTGTACCTGTCTTTGCCTGGTTTCCTGCCTTGTGTCCTGCCTTGGCCCTGTCGGACTGACTCCTAATGGAACCTTTGGATTCTGGACTGGTCCTGGACCGCGTTTCATGGGTTACCCCCGGGCCCAGCACAACAGCATTCTGAAGAGGTCAGCTTACTCCTGCAATACAGCTCAGCTGGTAGAGCATGAGTTTCTCAATCCCAGAGTCGTGGGATTGAGCCCCACATTGGGTGAAAGATTCCTGCATTGCAGGGGGGTGGCGTAAATGATCCTCTTCGAACACTACAATTTTTTCAACAAGGATCGCTCAGTCAGTAGAGCATGAGACTCTTAATCTTAGGGTTGTGGATTTGAGCCCCGTGTTGTGCAAAAGATTCCTGGATTGCAGAGGGTTGTGCTAGATAACCATTGTGGTCCCTTCCAACACTACCATTCTATGATTCTATACCCAGGGCTTGTGAAAAATTCAGAGTTTGAATGGGAAAGAATCACAGCTGCTGGTGGAATCCTAGTTCAGCAATTCCACTGTGACCTTTCGTTGCTGAAAATGTTGTGTTTGAGGTCAGTGACACAAATGTCCTCCTGGCTCATGATGAGCCTCTGAAGTAGCTTTGTTCGTCAGAGACTGAGTTGCACCTATCAGGACTTCGCCCATGTGTCAGGAATAGAGTTTTCCTCTTCTTCAAATGCTTTCCTCCTCACTGAAAGGAAAGAACCAAAGCGAGGCACGGGGCGGGGGAAACTGAAATACCAAGGACTGACCTTTCTCTCTCCATCACTTTCTGTTGGATCTGAGCATTAACCTAGCAAAGGGGTTGCAGGCAACACGGGGAAGTGTGGGGTTCGGCTGAGAAAGGTACTGAGCAAATGCGATGGTTTGCTGTACAAAGTTCTCTTGCTGGCCCTGACTCGACCTTTAAATCTTCCAGAGGGGAATGCTGGTGACATTTCCACATGCCTCCCTCCACACACCCTTGCACATGCATGCACACTCCACACTCTGCGACAGGCACAGTTTCCACCACTCTGTGAATGGCAGATTCAAAACATCCTCTGGCCAGTTTGTCTTCGTCACAGACCTTCGCTCTAGTGTTCAAAAACCTCTCCTCCATCTCTGGCACATGCCTATCTGTAGTGAAACCGAACAAGGCAACTTAGGGCTGGAGATTTTGAGATATTGCCCTTCCTCTGTTTCCCTTACAGGTGATAAGGACACCAAAAGCCCATCGGTATTATTGTTGTTATCCAGTACCTTTTTCTGGGGGGACACAGGGGGACACATACTCCCAAACATTTTGTGTTGCCACAACCGGCTGATGGACGGACCGACATGCCAGCTATCTGTGCAGTAGCAGCATGGACTGGAGCTTCATCATTTTCCCTGCCAGTGTCGGGGGGGGGGGGAGTCTGGGGCGGCCACACTGGAGGCAACGGCACTCCTCCCAGTGATAGAGAAAACCACTTGGGTGCCTGGGGTGCATTGCAGGGTCTCCAGAATGTGCCTGTGTCCTCTCGCTCAGCAGCCGTACAGCTGGTGGGGGAAGGAGGCAGTGGGCTGACCGTTTGGGCAGGGCAGAGCCTGAGTGCATCTGAGCCACACGTCTCTCCCTGGAGAGACGTGTGGCTCGGGTGTGCTGCAGGCCCCGTGTGAGTGCCACCCGGCATTTTGTCACCTTCCTCAGTGGCTCCTCCTCCTCCTCCTCTTGCCAGGCTAGAGCCAGCCAGGAACCACTTGCCCCTCCTCACTCAAGCTAATCCCACTGTCCAGAACTGGACACAGTACTCCAGGTGAGGTCTGACCAGAGCAGAATACAGTGGCACTATTACTTCCCTTGATCTAGATGCTATACTCCTATTGATGCAGCCCAGAATTGCATTGGCTTTTTTAGCTGCCGCGTCACACTGTTGGCTCATGTCAAGTTTGTGGTCAACCAAGACTCCTAGATCCTTTTCACATGTACTGTTCTCGAACCAGGTGCCACCCATCTTGTATTTGTGCCTCTCATTTTTTTTGCCCAAGTGCAATACTTTACATTTCTCCCTGTTAAAATTCATCTTCTTTGTTTTGGCCCAGTTCTCTAATCTGTCAGGGTCGTTTTGAAGGGTGATCCTGTCCTCTGGGGTGTTAGCCACCCCTCCCAGTTTGGTGTCATCTGCAAATTTGATCAGGATGCCCTTGAGTCCACCATCCAAGTCGTTGATAAAGATGTTGAATAAGACCGGGCCCAAGACAAAACCCTGTGGCACCCCACTAGTCACTCTTCTCCAGGATGAAGAGGAACCATATTAGGGCTGTATACACTAATATTAACACATTTGGTGAAGCTCAAGGCATGTGAGAAGGGAGACGGCAGGGGCGGAGGAAGGGGTTGCAGTGGGGGTGGGTCGCCCGGGTGTCACCACTGAGGGGGGTGACAAAATGCCAGGCAGCACTCACTGTAGGGACTGTAGTGCGCCCAAGCCACACGTCTCTCCTGGGAGATACACGGTGGCTTTGGCTCCACGCTACCCAAATGGTCCTTCTGCTGCCTCCCCTCCCCCCCCCCAGCTATAGGGCGGCTGAGTGGGAGGAGGCAGACTGACTCCTTGGAGGCCCCGTGGAGCATCCTGCCCCTGCTTGCTCTGCTGCTGGGAGAAGGGAGGGGTGCTGCCTCATATTTCCAGGATCGCCTCTCCTGGTCCGCCCCTTAAGGTCCATGAATAATCATAGTTTGAGGTCCCGGGCCCTAAGGAAGTCAGATTATACTCTACCAGGCCCAGGGTCTTCTCAGTGATGGCTCCGACCTGGTGGAGTGCTCTGTCCAGGGCCCTGCAGGATTTAACTTCCTTCTGCAGGGCCTGTAAGACAGAGCTATTCCACCTGGCTTTCAATTTGAACTTAGCCTGATATTTTATTCCCCTTCCTTCCCTTCCTCTCCCCTTTTTATGAAGATTACCTTTTCTGGGATCCCACAGCTAATTCTCCCCTGGTCTCCTCCCTGGCCCAAATAGGACTAATTTAGCCAACTAGCCCTGGTGATCATCTAATGTTTATTGGATGGATTTCCCCCCTAAATTGATTTTTGAATTATGAATTTATTGTTATTCGCGTTTTATACTGTATTTTATGCTGTTTTTTGTTGTTGTTGTTGCATCAATTAAGTGTTTAAAATTTGTTGTTATCTGCCCTGAGCCCAGTTTTCTGAACCAGGAAGGGAGGGGTATAAATAAAAAAATATTAAATATATTATTCACTTCCGAAAGAAGCCACGCTATTTCTGAGCTATTTGTGACTGAACATTAGGAAGAGCTTTCTGATAGGAAGAGCTGTTTGACAGTGGCACAAAGTTGCATGGAAAGTGGTGGGCTGTCTCCTTCCTTGAAAGTTTTAATGCAGAAGTTGAGTGGCCATCAGTCTGGAGTTCATTTTAGCTGTGATTGTAGGGGGTTAGATGACTCATGAAGTGAGAGCTGGACCATAAAGAAGGCTGATCACTGAAGAATTGATGCTTTTGAATTCTGGTGCTGGAGAAGACTCTTGAGTGTCCCATGGACTGCAAGAAGATCAAACCCATCCATTCTTAAGAAAATCAGCCCTGAGTGCTCCCTGAAAGGACAGATCCTGAAGCTGAGGCTCCAATACTTTGGCCACCTCCTGAGAAGACTCCCTGGAAAACACCCTGATGTTGGGAAAGATGGAGGGCACAAGGAGAAGGAGATAACAGAGGACAAGATGGTTGGACAGTGTTCTCACAGCTACCAGCATGAGTCTGACCAAACTGCGGGAGGCAGTGGAAGAAAGGAGTGCCTGGCGTGCTCTGGTCCATGGGGTCAAGAAGAGTCGGACACGACTAAATGATTAAACAACAAGATGACTCATGGGGTACCTTCCAGCTCTATAATTCCATTATTTTCTGCCTTTAAAAGATGTCTTATTTTCCAAACCGCCCTGCAATGAGAAAAGTTGTTCATCTCTGTTAATTAAAGAGTCATATTTCATATACTCATATTTCAGTGTGTGTGTGTGTGTGTGTGTTTTTCCAGGCTGGTTGTTTCACACTGAGACTGATCCATGAGTGCCTTCCCATGGGGGCCTGATGCTTCCCCCTCCATTAAAAGGAGCAGAGCAGTCCCCACCCCTCTGCAGAGACAAGGAATGAGGCTGGGGGATTTTAAAGGAGTGGGTTGACTTTGAAGTTCTGCATCATCATGCACAAGGGCAGGGGGGAGCCAGTTTTATTGTTAGAAGGCTTCTCGTGGGGAAGAGAGGGAAACATGCACTGTTTCGGCAAGGCTTTGATGTTGCTTGCTGAGCAGAGAGGGACTGGCTGATGCAGCAGGTCAGGTACCCAGAGTATAGAGCCAGGCAAAGCTTCAGAATTGAAAAGATTCGTCAGGAAGTTTGCCTCCTGACAATCGCCATGTCATCGAGACCTAGAAACATTGATCGAGGCAATGAAAGAGAGTGATTTCTCTTCCCAGCAAGCCAGATACCCAAAATTTAAAATACAGCAATGTCATTGTTGTAGTGCTTGGTGGATAGAGCCCACCTGCCTTTTAACATATTACTCAAATTGTGCTTAAGCAGAGATGCATGGTTAAAAAAAATATCACACTAAGAGGTGTTGTCTTTTGCCAAATGCAAGGCGGTTCTCTTAAAAGGAGATTCAAAAGCAATACAAAATACACAACTGAGTGAGAAGATTAAAGGTTTTATTCTAAATGGCAAACAATATATACGTACCAAGCAAGCACTTTGTCAGGGAACTGCCATCAGCTCAGAGGCAATAGGTGGAAGGGCAGTCAGTGGCGTAGCGTGGGGGGTGCAGGGGGGGCCGGCCGCAACATCTGGGAGTTAGGGAAATCCACGGGTTAGGGGGTGCAAATCCACGGGTTAGGGGGTGCAAATCCACGGGTTAGGGGGTGCAAATCCATGGGTTAGGGGGGGGCAAATCCATGGGTTAGGGGGCGCAAATGCATGGGTTAGGGGGTGCAAATCCACGGGTTAGGGGGCGCAAATCCATGGGTTAGGGGGCGCAAATCCACGGGTTAGGGGGCGCAAATCCATGGGTTAGGGGGCGCAAATCACTTGCCTTGCCCCGGGTGCTGATAACCCACTCTACGCCACTGAGGGCAGTTGTGTTATAGGGAACCTCCAAAAATCTTGCGAAGCAGTTCCTGCTCTGGCAAGGAGGAAACTCCCACCTCCAGTGGAGAGGAGGTGCAGTGACCAGGGGATGCTAGGGAGAGCCTCAACACCGAGCCTGAGCAAACAGGAGAGGAGGGAAGTACAGTGGTACCTCGGGTTAAGTACTTAATTCGTTCCGGAGGTCCGTTCTTAACCAGAAACTGTTCTTAACCTAGAGCACCACTTTAGCTAATGGGACCTCCCGCTGCTGCTGCACTGCCGGAGCACAATTTCTGTTCTCATCCTGAGGCAAAGTTCTTAACCCGAGGTACTATTTCTGGGTTAGCGTAGTCTGTAACCTGAAGCATACGTAACCTGAGGTACCACTGTGCCCCTTTGCCAGCGCCCATTCTGCGCAGTAGGTTTCGGGCGGAGAAGGTTGGGGGTCACGAGACTGTTATGCTGGGGGAGGTACAAAGACCGACCACTCCCAGATTCTGCTAGCGATTGAGCCAGACATGAACTTAGGATGCTCTTCACTGTAAATAGTTTGCACTAAGAATAAAACCTGGAAAAGATAGGTCGGAGTCTTGCCTGTTTGCTCTCGAGCAACCACATCAGCATCTGACACTCTTCAGTCTGCCACTTGGAAGACCTCAAAAAGCAGCAAAGTGACTTCCCCAGGTAGCCTCAGTTTGCATGGCCCCACAGCCAATCAGTCTGTGCACCAGCTTCAAAGAAATTCTGCCCCAAACCACCCAATTTTAGAGATAGCCTGTGTGGCTTTCAAGACTGGCTACGTGCAGATCATTTATTATCCACCGCCTCCCAATGCCTCACTTTCTCAAAGCAATGTCCAGCATCAAAGAAGGTACGCAGCACCAGAGCCAGATTTGGGTTTGATGAGGCCCTAAGCAACTGAGGTTAATGGGGCCCTTTATATGTCCAGCTGTCCTTTCTCAACAACAAATTGTCCCTGTTTTTTTGTGTTGAATATATGCTATATTGTAATTTATGTGGTTTTTTATAGAATATTTATTAAGGTTTTACAAAGACATAAATACAAAAATCCATAGAAAATAAAAAAAACAAAAATAAAAATACAAAATACAGAAGACGAAGAAATAAAAAAAAATTAAAAACAAATCCATTTTTTATAGCTTTAAACTCATTAGCTTGTTTCCTTGACCTCCTCACACCTCCCCTTTTTGTGTTCCCATTTACATAATCAAGTCAGCAAATCCTTACCCTCTTTCATAATTTATGGACCTAATTGTTATCTAAAGCCATTTGCACATAACAAAATATGTATTTTATCAAAGTAATTGTTGAACTGAAATACAATTTTGGAAATGTACATCCAGTTGTTTTTTCCTTTAATTTTTTTGGGGCCCCCAAGAGAGTGGGGCCCTAAGCTATAGCTTGTTTAGTTTATACGTAAATCCAGCTCCTCCCAGCACTATCCTCCACAATTGATTAAGACAGCTGGGGAGGGGCTTCACCTCCTCCCAACGTTCTCAGGACATCCAAGACTGTTCTCAAACCATCAAAAAACTTAACAAGAGGGAGGGAGGGGGAAGGAACAGAGTCAGGAAGGGTAACTATGTCAGATCACTAACTCCTCGATATACATTTTGTCTTCCGGGTGCATTTTCCATACAGGTGTCTTTTTGAGCCATTCCAAATTGTAAGGAACTGCTTTTTTAACAAACAAAACATTTCCTTACAATGTGCAACAGCTCAAAAAGTTACCTCCCCATGTGATTTTGGCAACAACTGATCTAACATCAGCAACTGCTAATTGCCAGTGGTAGTGAGAACATTCCCCCCTATTATGGGCGAACTCACCTGAAAACAAACAATTCTGATCTTAACTCTGTAGCTAACTTAACCCAGCAAGTGCTAAAATCATTAATACCTGCTGAAAACTTTTATATTCCATCAGGCCTAGGCAGGCAATTAATAATACATCCATCCACATTGGTTAATTGATGTCTGTTTTTGACTTTTTTTAATGGTTCCTGTTGTATGGTTTTATGTTTTATTGCGGTAAATAACACACATTTATGACAGAGCATTCTATATAAATACTTATATAAATAAATAAACTTTCTACAATATGTTCTCCCCAACTAATCAACTAAATCAACTGAGTTGAATAATCTACCCATTGAATCAATTAAAGGTTTCCAACCCTCTGCTAGTCATCCTGTATTTTGGGGCTCAGTCATGTGACCTTTTTGGTGCATGAGCCTCACCTCTAGATTGGTTTCTAGCTTAACACCACAACACCATTATTGGCGGAAGCACTTGAATAACTTGATGTTTGGCCCATAAATCCACCATGGTTCGCTCCTTTCCACTCTAATTAAAGGGAAGGCTTTACCCAGTTAGCTGCAGGAGGCCCAAAATTTATGGCACTTTTGCATAATGCATACAACCATGTAATTCATGCGGGAAAATTGCACCACAAAGTAATGTGCATTTGACACATTCCTGAATAATTTGGAACTGCTTTGTGGAAACTTGTCCAGGAAACCTGCCTCTTTCAGGGTCAACTTCCAAGAAACAACATGTTGCTGATGTTGGTTGAGTGCATGAGAATAAGGAATGGCAGCTTGGTGTAGCTCAGTGGCAGAACACCCTCCTTTTATGCACAGGGTCCTAGGTTCAATCCCTGGCATCTCCAAGTAGCACTGGAAAAGTCCTCTTCCGGAAACCGCTGTAGACAACCCTGAGCAGGGTGGACAATGGTTTGACTCCATAAAATGTAGATTCCCATGCTCCTAAACCTACAAGTCATTTCCATGTCCAAAGCAGAACCAATAAGAAGCAAATGGTACAGCCAGCATTCTGAAGGTGGTTAATAATAATAATAATAATAATAATAATAATAATAATAATAATAATAATTTATACCCCCCTCATCTGGCTGGGTTTCCCCAGCCACTCTGGGCAGCTCCCAACTGAATATTAAAAACACAATAAGAGAATAGGGACCACCAGAGCAGGCAGAGACCAATCAGTGATCCAGGTGATGCAGATAGTGCTGTGGTCTAAACCACTGAGCCTCTTGGGCTTGCCGATTGGAAGGTTGGCGGTTCAAATCCTCATGACCGGCTGAACTCCCATTGCTCTGTCCCAGCTGCTGCCAACCTAGAAGTTGGCAGGGGGTTGGACTCAATGGCAATTGTGGTCTCTTCCAACTCTATGATTCTATTATTCTATGAAAGCACGTCAGTGCAAGTAGATAAATAGGTACCACTGTGGTGGGAAGGTAAATGGCGTGTCTCGGCACTCTGGTTTCCATCATGGTGTTCCATTGCACCAGAAGCGGTTTAGTCCTGCTGGCCACATGACCCAGAAAGCTGTCTGTGGACAAACTCCAGCTCCCTCTGCCTGAAAGCAAGATGAGCACTGCAACCCCATAGTCACCTTTGACTGGACTTAACCATCCAGGGATCCTTTACCTTTTACCTTTTTACCAGGTTCCAGAATGTAAATACAGGGGAAGGCTCAGGACATCTTGAGGAAAGGAAGCAAACATGTCACATGGGGGGGGGGATAGATGGTGTTGGACCAACTCCCATCTGTCCCAGCCAGTATGGCCAAATGATATGGGGTGGAGGGAGTTGAAATATTTGGGAGGTCACAAGTCCCTCAGCCATAACACAGTGGTACCTTGGGTTACAGACACTTCAGGTTACAGACTCTGCTAACTCAGAAATAGTACCTCGGGTTAAGAACTTTGCTTCAGGATGAGAACAGAAATCGTGCGGTGGCAGTGGGAGGCCCCATTAGCTAAAGTGGTGCTTCAGGTTAAGAACAGTTTCAGGTTAAGAATGGACCTCCGAAACAAATTAAGTTCTTAACCCGAGGTACCACTGTACAAGCCAAGAGCAAAGTGTGCCAGATACAGAGGTTTCAGGACCCTGGACAGCTCATTGAGAGCCACTCATCTCTTTGAATGGAGGAGACAGAGGCTAGACACGCTCTAGCTCTGTCACTTCACTCTGCCTGTCCTCAATACCCATCCAGTCCAGCTTCCTGTTCTCAGATTGGCCAACCAGATGACTGAGGAAAACCCACAAGCAGGGTCTAAGCACAAAAGCACTCCTGGTTTCCAGCAACTGGTGTTCAGAAGCATTGAAAGCATAAGAAGAGCCTGGTAAATCAGGCCAATAGCCCATTTAGTCCCAACTAGAGAGCTGAGACAAAGTCCTGGAGGAAAAGGCTAGTGACGGCTACGAGCCATGATGGCTGTGTTCTGCCTCCACAGTCTGAGGTTGTCAGGGACTGGACAGAGGAGAAGAAGGAGACAGTTCAGAATTACAACAAGGGTTTGAGGGAGGTCACAGCTTGGAGGCAGATGAGGGGAAAAGCTTGGAGATAATGGGAGGAAGAAGCAGCACCAGGGGAGAGACAGCTGGTGGACTCAGTGTCTTTAGAAAGCATCCCAGGACCCTGCAATCCTTGAAAGTAGGAGAGCAAAGGGCTCAAAGGCAAAAGGCACTTTCCAGCAGCACCTATAGGAATGACCGATGAGGAAGTGGGAGAGACAGAGGGGAGGGGGTTTCACTCGGAGCAACACCATTACTCCAAGAGGCTGCATTTCTAATCCTCCGTGTGTGAATATTGAATGAAATGCATTGCTAAGAACTTTCCTTGTCTTATCCATTCCTGGCAACGTACCGTCGGAGGAGGGGTTGGCTCCTCTGATGCCTGACAGAGGTGGTATTTTTTATGAATACCAGTAGGTGGAAACCACAGGAAGGGAGAGGGCTCTTCTGCTCAAATCCTGCTTGCTGATTTCCCGCAGGCATCTGGTGGCAACTGTGAGAACAGGATGCTGGAGTAGATGGGACATTAGCCTGATCCTGCAGGCTCTTCTTATCTTCTTATCTTCTTGTAGGCACCTGTGTTTCTACCAAAGTCCCATCCTCTTTTCTTAAGCATACAGTGGTACCCAAGGAAGCTACAAGGAGCTTCGGGGGCAAAGGGGCTGGAGGCAAGAACTCTAAATATATGCATGATTTTTTTTTCTTTGCGTATCCCCCCCCCCCTCCTTACTTCTAACTATTAAAATCACAATTGAACCCATATGGGCTCCATCTGGGTTGTCTTTTTGCGGCTTCCATTTGATTACATTCATGGATTATGTGACTGCAGAACTTGAAAGCTGTGGGGTTGATCAGTCACCACTACCTGTCTTACTCAAAGTCACCTCTGCTTTAGTGTTACTCCAGGGTCAGAGTGGACTGGAGCTGCTTCACTTGGTCTCTGGGATGGAACCTGTACCTCAGTGTCAGGGAACTGCCATCGGAAAGGCAGGCGGTGGAAGGGCTCTCGGACGCTAAGAGAGACTCGGCAGCAGAGGAAGGTACCAGCAGGGGGAGGGAAAGAGCTCAGAGAGAAAGTGAGTCGGAGGGAGGGCTCCGAGAGACTGCCAGTGAAAACAGTGGAGAAGTCTCAGGACCCCCCATAGGTACACCCACTCCTCGCCGGAAACTGTCTCGCCGAGAATCCCAAAGACGCGTTTCCGTTAAGGAACTTTTATGTTGGAGCAGATTCCGCAAACGCCCACTGTCGGATTCTGCTAGCGATTGAGGGAGTCATGTTTAAGGGGGCTCCGCTTAAGGCAGAGTTTGAGAACCATGCCCAAGCTCTGAGGGACTAAGCTTTAACGCACAAGCAGCTCATCATGCCATCACACCCAGGTTACAGATGCTTCAGGTTACAGACGCTTCAGGTTACAGACTCCGCTAGCCCAGAAATAGTACCTCAGGTTAAGAACTTTGCTTCAGGATGAGAACAGAAATCGTGCAGCAGCAGGAGGAGGCCCCATTGGCTAAAGTGGTACCTCAGGTTAAGAACAGTTTCAGGTTAAGAACGGACCTCCAGAACAAATTAAGTTCTTAACCCGAGGTACCACTGTATAATATTTCTTTTCACATTCTTTGATGAATCTTCAAAGGCTCCACTCTTGTGAGCTGGCCACCATGAACGTCTCTTTGATCCTACCAAAGCAACCACAGCATCCTTTAAAAGGGTGGTGTCAATCAATCAAATAGCCGCAGAGATGGAGGATGGGGTGCCGCTGGGGCACGGCGATTACATTGTCTCTCATCTTCCCTTTTTTTTTTTTAATGCCCCATCTTTAGACGTTCCTTTCAAGGATGCTAATCATAATGAATTTGTCCTAATAGTGCCAGTCCTAATGAATTCATTTGCTATGCATTTGTTTCATATTTCCCCAGCTGTTTAAATGTTCCACTCCAGCTAAATTGGCATTGCTTGGGTATTATATAAGGGACTCTTACAAGGAAGTACAATTTATGAACGCTTCAGAAGAATCGCATCAGCTCCATCAGAACATTCCATCACAAGGGAATCAGAAGGGACAGAGGATCTATTTATATTTGCTGATGTACACAATAGAGCTTTGCATCTGTCCCTCATGCTTATGCTAAGTATTATGGTCTTCTTTATTACCCCAATTAAATTTACACATTATGAATTTGCAAAGGGAAGGGCACCAAATTTGCTTTGCCAACGGCCTTAACAGAAATGAAAATTAGCTTCGTTTTCATCTCAGCTCTGTCCAGGCCTATTCAAAAGGAAGCCCCACTGGGAATTAATTGCACTCAGGTAAGTGGGTACAGGATTGCAACCTGACTTAGAGGAGGAAAGTGGTGCTTTAAAGAAGAGAGTGTGGCACTTAACACAGGAGTCAGCTTTTAACAGGAATGCTGGTTATTGGTCTCCTGGAGAGGGTTTGGGGGCAACAAGTATAGCCCAAGAAGAAGGCTTTGAAGCTGAACATGGGGGAAGTGCCTTTTGAGAGAGGTCAGACAAGTTGCCCCCATTTTAGAGGCTGCCTCTCACCAGTTTGGTTCTGCACCGTGCACAGTAATTGAGCCCCAAAGATTCACAGCAGCTCAGTCTGTAGGTATTAAACTGTCGAGAACTTATGTGCAGCTGAAGTTAAGTGTCTTATTACAGCCCTGAAGAGTGAACAACCTTGGCGTTACAGGGAAAAACAGCTCAGGGATAAAAAATAATAATTTTTAAGAGAGAAAGCTGACAAAACTGCAGCCTGACCAAAGGGGAAATCAAATCCCCATTTTCTTGGGAAGCCTGTTATTTTCCTCTCTGCATGGCCACCAAATAAATCATGTCACCAGAACTCTATATATCCGAGCAAAAGGGAGGGGAGATCTCCAAGGGGCCTTGATTCTGAGTTCAGTGGAGAGACATTGCAAAAGGATGTGTTAATCCAATTTGGTGGGTCTCCGGCAAGGCTCTGGAGTTGCTGACCTCAGCAAGATGCAAACTGTGTAGCCCTGTCTCTCCCCCCCCCCCACCCCAGCCTCTCCTTATTTCCTTAGCAAGCCATTCCTTTTCAACAGCTAATGTAGACATGGCTTTAAACATCAATGCTTGATGTTCTGCAGAGTGCAGATAGCAATGTATTTCTTTATGGCATCCCTATTCTTTCTGTCCAAGAGAGCTCAGAGGGCAGTGTATATGGAAATTTGTCCTTCAGTGAGTTCTCAGAGGGGGACACAGCCCTGCAAAATAGGGCCGGATTTAGGTTTGATGAGGCCCTAAGCTACTGAAGGCAATGGGGCCCTTTATATGTCCAGCTGTCCTTTGTCAACAACAAAGCGAGGAGTCAACTTGCTGGCACTGGCACAAGCCTATCTGTGCTGCAGTTTCAGTCTGGTTTAATGGCCTATCCTCTCTTGTACAGGCACTACACTTTGTGGCATAGTGCTTAGAGTATGGCCTGGAAGACCAGGGTTCAAATCCCCACTCAGCTATAAAGTTCAGTGGGTGATTTGGGGCCAATCACTCACTCTCAGCCTAACCTACCTAACCAGCAGGACCAGATATAGGTTTGGTGAGGCCCTAAGCTACTGAAGGTGATGGGGCCCATTCTATGTCCAGCTGTCCTTTGTCAACAACAAATTGTCACTGTTTTCTGGGTTGAATATATGCTATATGGCAATCTATGGACCTAGTAGTTATCTAAAGCCATTCGCACATGTTGCCCTGCAACCAGTCCATGCAGAATGTAGGCACCCTATATACAGAAATGAGCAAACCAGTGATATTTCAGGGAGCAAGCTAGCAGGCGGGGCCCATTACTTACATAATAGGAGCCTAAACAACACAAAACGCTGTTGCTGTAGGTAGGTTTTATTTTATTTGTTTTTAAACTTGTCTTTTAGAAATGTACATCCAGGTTTTTTTCCTTTACATTTTTTTTGGGGGGGGGGCTAGAGAGTGGGGCCTTAAGCTATAGCTTGTTTGGCTTATACGTAAATCCAGCACTGCCGGCAAAGTAGGCTAGGCTGAGAATGGTGCACATCCCATAAGAAGAGAACAGCTGGATTTGATTCAATGGACATCTGGCCCAGTGTGTGGTCCCCAAGAATATCAGGAGAGATGCTCCCATGAAACAATGCAGCCATCCTCGATTTATCATCAGCTGCTCTATTCAGGGGTATATATCTTTGTAACATTAGTACCTCTCCATGAATATATCCAACCCCCCACCAAAGCCATCACTACATCTTGTGGCAGTGAATCCTCTATGATAATGATGAGTTGTGGGATAGACATTGTTTTGTCCATCTAGAATCTATCACCTATCGTTTGTTTGGGTTGACACAGCTTTATTATGACCCCCTTCACTTGTTCCCTTTTGTTCAGCCCTGAGTGCTCACTGGAAGGACAGATCCTGAAGCTGAGGCTCCAGTACTTTGGCCACCTCATGAGAAGAGAAGACTCCCTGGAAAAGACCCTGATGTTGGGAAAGAGGGAGGGCACAAGGAGAAGGGGACGACAGAGGACGAGATGGTTGGACAGTGTTCTGGAAGCTACCAGCATGAGTTTGACCAAACTGCGGGAGTCAGTGCCTGGCGTGCTCTGGTCCATGGGGTCACGTAGAGTCAGAGACAACTAAATGACTAAACAACAACAATAACAACATAGGAATTGCACCATGACCACTTGATGAGCTTCATACATGAGCAGAGATTCAAATCCACAATTTCCATTGAATAATGGCCTTTATCATGCACAAGTGTTAGAGGCAAAGGAGAGTCTTCCCAGGAACAAAATGGAATATCTCCCCTTTAAGAGAGAGAGAGAGAGAGAGCGTGAGCCAGCCAGTGGTCTATAGAAGAAGAAGAGGAGAAGAGTTTGGATTTGATATCCCATTTTATCACTACCCGAAGGAGTCTCAAAGCAGCTAACAATCTCCTTTCCCTTCCTCCCCCACAACAAACACTCTGTGAGGTGAGTGGGGCTGAGAGACTTCAAAGAAGTATGACTAGCCCAAGGTCACCCAGCAGCTGCATGTGGAGGAGCAGGGAAACGAACCCGGTTCACCAGATTACGAGCCCACCGCTCTTAACCACTATACCACACTGGTTCCTATAGAATGTTTTGCGTGTATGTGTGTGTGTGTATCCCTATATATATATAAAATGTAGGGTTGTCATCACACGGCCCCCACTGGAAGATTTGTAGTGCCACGTTACAATCCTAGATTAGTGTGGTCAGGCAGGGAAAGCAAAAGTGAAGGTGGGTTTTAAAATGGCTGTTTTAAACAACAGCAGAGATTTAAATAAAGCAGGGATGGAGGAACACAGAGGAACTAGGAGGATATTGGGGGGGGGGGGGGACTTGAAGGAGCTGTGAGGAGATGGGGGTTTGGGTGAGGTGTAAAGGGAGGAGGTGAGGTGTAAGTGGAGTTGGCCAGCAACAAGAGCAGGGGCAGTAGGAAGGAGAGAGAGAGAGAGAGAGAGAGAGAGAGAGAGAGAGAGAGAGAGGGAGGGAGAGAGAGAGGGGGGGAGGGAGAGAGAGAGGGAGGGAGAGAGGGAGGGAGAGAGGGAGGGAGGGAGAGAGAGAGGGGGGAGAGAGAGAGGGAGAGAGGGGTGGAGAGAGAGGGAGAGGGAGAGGGGGAGGGAGAGAGAGAGAGAGGGAGAGAGGGAGAGAGAGAGAGAGAGAGAGAGAACTATGGTTAGTTTTTTGCAGGGCTTCTTGTGATGCAAATGAAGTCTGCTGCTGTTTTATGAATAAATGTGTAGACCTCGTTCAGAGCCAATTATCTCTGGGGAAGGGAAATAGGAGTGAGGCTTTAGAGCAGGGTACATCTCCCTCTTTTCTTCCCACAAATATACTCTGATCGACCACTTCTCCCTTCTGCTGCAAGGGGTAATGGCAAGTAAACTCAGACGGAAAAGCACATTGCAAAGGGAAGCGTGTTTTGATTTCCCTCCAGAGCGCGGAACGCAGATTCCAGCAACAGGGGCTCTGAGCTTTCACAAACAAGTCAATGAAGCAACGAAAGTGCACCTCCCCCACCCCCTTTGCATTCTCTGTACGAAGTGTTGACTGCTATCGTGGGATATTGTGGTTAAGTCTGTGTTTTGAAGTCCGGGCAGAATATTTTTTGGAGTAAGAGAGAGATGTGAAGTTACTGTACACTCAGCACATTTTGTGTGTGTGTGTGGGGGGGGGGGGGTTTCCTATAGAATTGTAAAGCCTGAGGATTCTTCTCTCCTGCCTGAAGTTGACACGATTTGGGCACCATAAAGGAGTGGCACTCAGAACAACTTCACAGTTAGCGCATATAATCCTGGATGGCACAAACACTGCAAATTCATGGCCCAAAAAGAGAAATTCTCTAAAATGCCACTCTGCATGTGTTCTTCCTTGGCAACGTTCCATCAGGTCCGTGCATTGAAAAGTTCCTTATTGATTTGCTATTTCAAGCTAAAAGGTTAGGCTGCACAATTTCTTCCAGGGAGACAAAGATCGTCTTTAATTGGCCTCAGCATGAGTCGGACCAAGAGGAGATTTGATGGAGGGAAGCAAGCGATTCTACAGACATCCAAAGTGCTTGCCCTCCAGTCCCCAGTTTGTCTTCCTAATCCTGGTCTTCCTCTATTGTGGAACACAGTTGGGAAAGTGTAGCTTCGGGTACGACAGAAGCTGCTTTATAATGAATCAGTCCATTGGACTGCCTAGTCCAGGAGGAGAAAAGTTTTCTCCATCATTTTCTACCTGATCCTTTTAGGTAGACTGCCTCGGAACATGGAGGTTTTGTTCTTAGATGTCTTTCGCAATAGCTGCAGACAGTTCTAAAGCCCATGCATTGATCTGAAGTCCATTGAGAAGAACAAAGGTCTCCTCCACATGACCTGCTCATTGAGCATTCGACCAGACTATGCCCAGTCTTTATTGAGCATTTGTTCTGATGTGTTTACAGTGTGATTATATATAGTCACATCCATAGCATACATTTCAGGCCCTCTTCTACCACTTTAAGAGTCCTGGCTTCCCCCAAAAGAATCCTGGGAACTGTAGCATATTAATGTGAAGTAAAGGTAAAGGGACGCCTGACCATTAGGTCCAGTCATGGCCGACTCTGGGGTTGTGGCACTCATCTCGCTTTACTGGCTGAGGGAGCTGGCGTACAGCTTCCGGGTCATGTGTCCAGCATGACTAAGCCGCTTCTGGCAAACCATAGCAGCACACGGAAACGCCGTTTACCTTCCCGCTGGAGCGGTACCTATTTATCTACTTGCACTTTGACATGCTTTCGAACTACTAGGTTGGCAGGAGCTGGGACCGAGCAACAGGAGTTCACCCCATCATGGGGATTTGAACCGCCGACCTTCCGATCGGCAAGCCCTAGGCTCAGTGGTTTCGACCACAGCGCCACCTGCATCTACACATCTTACATGTTCTTAAATAAAGCACTAGAACTGGCTGTTCTGATGTTTTTGACATCTTGCACCCAGCCACTCCAATATGCCCTCCTTTGGGCCTGTGGTTCAAGACAGGCTCCCAGAGCAGCTGCCAGTCAGTGTGGACGGCACTGAATCAGACAGACCAATGGCTCTGGCTCAGTGAAAAGGCAGCTTGCCATGCTCCTTGTCAGTCATTCCCTTCATTGCGACACTCTCATTTCTAACAAATATTGAAAGGCTTGAGAGATGAACATCTGTCAACATTTAAGAACTGGCAACTGCAACAGATCTGATTTAGAAGACATCCAGGCTTCTACTGTGTAGGCTGTCAGAAATAAATTAAAAGGGGGAGGGGGAGTCAGGGAGAGTGAGCAGGATGAGTTCCCTGCCCACATCTGAGAATTGCATAATCATTAGAGACTATTGAACTAGATGGGAATAGTGGAAGCTGATCTGTTTGGGAGAACGTGATCCTACCCACCCAACGATGGATAATATAATAAAATGATAATAATTTATTATTTATACACTCCCATCTGGCTGGATTTCCCCAGCCATTCTGGGCAGCTCCCAACAGAATATTAAAAGCACAATAAAACATCAAACATTAAGAACTTCCTTAAACAGAGCTGCCTTCAGATGTTTTCTAAAAGTCAGGTAGTTGTTTATTTCCTTGACATCTGATGGGAGGGTTTCCACAGGGCAGGCGCCACCACTGAGAAGGCCCTTTGCCTGGAGCACTTTGGGCTTTCAAATTTCAGTGCTGCCCTCTGCAATGCCAAAATTTGGTACTCCCTGCCTCTCGCCTTCCATTCCACATCATTGTTGCAGCTCCCCCCTGAGGCACTCTTTCAGCTTGGCTCGGCATCCGTTGCAGGCGAACCAGTTGTGCTCCTCTAAATCTGCCTCTGCCACCAACCTCAGTCTCCCCTCAGTCAGTCCCACCTCTTTGCCTACCTTCGTACTTGCAAGCAGTCCATGGGTTAGCCCTGCCTGCCAGCTTTCCCTTCCTTAGGACTCAGCTACATTAGTCAAAATAAAACATTATACATGCGTTATAACACTGCGACACCAGGTGGCACTGTAGAGTTAAAATCGTTACTCTATGAAATTTTCCATTGTAAGCTTTAAGACATCCCCCCCCCCCCCCGCCGAGTGTTTTCAGAACATTTTATATTTATATATATATATCTGTGTAGATGCAGCCTTAGTCTCAGTATTGCCTTTGGAAAAAGTCAGCAGGCAGAAGGATGGGCACAAAAATGAGAATGTCATGGACTGCCCTGAGATCTGCAGATGAAAGGTGCTATACAAATTTAATAAATTAATTTAAAATAAATAATAATTAGAAGAATTAGTTGGCTTTGCTGATCATTGGCTCTGGCTCTACCTACCATTTCACCCCCTGCCTTCTGCCGCACAATTCCCAATGGGCACCAATGCTGTGTGTCAATATAAGGCAGGCACCTCTGTTTTTTACAAGGGAAATCTGTGCCATGGGCCTGGGACCCGAGTCTTTTGGGGAATCTCTGTAGCGCAGGGGTAGAATATCTGTCTTGCATGCAGAAGGGCCCAGTTCCCATTCCTGGCATCTTCAGGTAGGGCTGGGAGGATCACACTGCCTGAAACCCTGGAAAGCTGCTGTTTTGGCAGCACAGACAATACAGAACTAGACAGACTGATGATCTGGCTTGATAAAAGGCAGCTTCTTATGTCAGCGCTTGGTTCAGAACCATGAGGACTTGACCCTTAGCGTTATTTTAAAGCTGTCGAGCACATGATTTGCATGCCATGAGATGCCTGTACTCATACCCTCCAACATTTCTCCAATGAAAATAGGGACGCCCCAGTCCATATTAATAATTTTACTATTTATACCCCACTCTGGGCAGCTTCCAACATATACAAAAACATAATAAAACATTAAACATGAAAAAAACCCTTCCCTATACATCCCTTACATGGCTCGGGGGTCGGATAACTCCATACCCTCTGCAAGTAGATAAATAGGTACCACTCCGGCGGAAAAGTAAAAGGCATTTCTGTGCGCTGCTCTGGTTTGCCAGAAGTGGCTTAGTCATGCTGGCCACATGACCCGGAAGCTGTACGCCAGCTCTCTTGGCCAATAAAGCGAGATGAGCACCACAACCCCAGAATCGTCCGCAACTGGACCTAACGGTCAGGGGTCCCTTTACCTTTAAGGAAAAGCGGGACATTCTGGGGCTCAAATCAGAAACTGGGACGGCTTCTCTAAATCAGGGACGTCCCTGAAAATAGGGACACCTGGAGGGTCTACTGTACTGAGTCAGACCTTTGGTCCATTTAGCTCACTAATGCCTACTCTGACTGGCAGTGACTCTCTGGGGATTTCAGAGCGGCTTCTCTCATAACAGTATCTGGAGATGCTGGCGAATTGAACAGGGGACCTTTTGAATTCAAAGCAGACACTCTACTATTGAGCTACAGTCCATTTTTTTGCAAAGGACTCTGTGTGTGTTTGCAACAACATTTTATTGTTGTTCTTTGAAAAAATAATAATAATACATTTCTTAGCCCACAGCACGTCCTTCTGCATGACACAGGTCTGGCAAATTGCAGCCTCAGTTTTTTTGGATGTTTTCTGAAACATTCTGATTGGATCACTGTGCGTAAGATATTCCTCCACTCATCTCATGGCCTGCCCTGCATCACCAGGCAAAATTATAGTGTCTCATACTTAAAAGAAAAAATAACCACTATAATTTTGCTGCCTGTATTGTGTTTTTAGGGCTCCATTTAACAGATGGGGAATAAGTATGCTTTTTCCTACTTCAGAAGCCCCTATACTTACCTGTAGGGGTAACTACCTGACCCCCCCTTACATTTCTTATAGCTCTTCTCTAGATGCAGATTTAAAAATTAAAATACCGTATGTGACAGTCATTCCTGCACCGCTTTAAAGGCAGAGCAGGCATTTGTTCCTCTGCTGAGATGCACACTGGGAAAACAGAGCTGTCTTAGGTGCTGTCAGCAGTTTAAAACGAACCCAAAAGGCAAATAGCCCAGCCTTCTGCTCCCAGCAATGGACAGCCACACAGTTGTGACCGGTGCTCATTGCGACTGGTAGGGTAGAAGACATGGAGCCCAACAGCAGGTGGAGCCAGAGAGCTGGTGTCAATGAGAGCCAGTTCATTCTGCTTTCCTCTCCACCTTGCTCCCTACTGAGCTTGACCAAAGCAATGCTGATTCCTGTTCCCCTCACAGAGATGTAGTTCTCAGAGTGGTTTAACAAGCAAGCTGTCTTCCCAGGGAACTCTGATAACTGTAGTTCTGTGGGGAGGAATGTAGAGGTCTCCTAACAATTCTCAGCACCCTTAGGAAACTACAGTTCCCAGGATTCATTGCGGGAAGCCAAGGCTCTTTGAAGTAGCTGCCTTAAATGCATAGTGCCGTGGAATCCAAAAGCACTATCACCAAACTACAATTCCAAGGATGCTCTGGGGGAAAACCACTGCACTTAAAAACTGCAGAAAGCAATAGATGTTTGTACAGTGGTACCTCAGGTTAAGTACTTAATTTGTTCCGGAGGTCCATTCTTAACCTGAAACTGTTCTTAACCTGAAGCACCACTTTAGCTAATGGGGCCTCCCGCTGCGCCGCCGGAGCACGATTTCTGTTCTCATCCTGAAGCAAAGTTCTTAACCCAAGGTACTATTTCTGGGTTAGTGGAGCCTGTAACCTGAAGCGTATGTAACCTGAAGCGTATGTAACCCGAGGTACCACTGTAGTAGGGTTTGCAGACTGTGTCATGTCACAGCCGGGAACTGTAGCTCTAAGGATGTGTCCCCTAATTACTCTCAGTGTCCTTATGCAGGTGGTGCTGTGGGTTAAACCACAGAGCCTAGGACTTGCCGATCAGAAGGTCAGTGGTTCGAATCCCCACGACAGGGTGAGCTCCCGTTGCTCTGTTCCTGCCAACCTAGCAGTTCGAAAGTACATCAAAGTGCAAGTAGATAAATAGGTACCACTCCGGCGGGAAGGTAAACAGCATTTCTGTGCGCTGCTCTGGTTCTCCAGAAGCGGCTTAGTCATGCTGGCCACATGATGCGGAAGCTGTACACTGGCTCCCTCGGCCAATAAAGCGAGATGAGCGCTGCAACCCCAGAGTCAGCCACAACTGGACCTAACGGTCAGCGGTCCACATGACCCGGAAAAACTGTCTGCGGACAAACGCCGGCTCCCTAAGCCAGTAAAGTGAGGTGAGCACCCCAACCCCAGAGTCATCTGCGACTGGACTTAACTGCCAGGGGTCCTTTACCATTTTTTAGAAGTATGGCAAATTAGCCGGTCAGTTTCTCCTAGTCTTTGCAGATGCGGAACTGACACTGCAGCAGGGAATAATAAAATTGTAGAGCTGGAAAGAACCACGAGGGTCCTTTAGTCCAATCTTTAGTGCAATTCAGGAATCTTTTGCCCAATGTGGGGCTTGAATCCACAACCCTGGGATTAAAAGTCTCATGCTCTACAGCCTAAGCTATCCAAAGGAGATGGCTTGTCTGAGCGGAAGCAAACATGCATGCATTCTTTATACACAAAGCAGCATTCGTCACTTTGTCTAGGACTTCCTATCACTCCACCTGACCAGGTGAGGGCATAGGTGTTTTTTTTTTTTTTTTTAAAAAAGACATCTTCCTTGAAAGTTAGCAAAATACATAATTATATGTGCACTAAACATGATGAGATGTAAAAAAAGAAAGAGAGAAAAAGAAGAAGAGAAACAGCACCTGTGTAGAAGGGAAAACGAAGGGGGGGTAAGAAAACCAAAACTGTATACAGTGGTACCTCAGGTTACATACGCTTCAGGTTACAGACTCCGCTAACCCAGAAATAGTACATCGGATTAAGAAGTTTGCTTCAGGATGAGAACAGAAATCGTGTGGCAGCAGCGGCAGGCCACATTAGCTAAAGTGGTGCTTCAGGTTAAGAACAGTTTCAGGTTAAGAATGGACCTCCGGAACGAATTAAGTACTTAACCCGAGGTACCACTGTACTTTACAAAGTTGTTATTATACTTCACCAGATCTTAACCTATTACAGTATTTGTAAGAATGGATTCCAAATATCTCTGAATTTGCCCATGGCAAGTCTGTGTTTATATCATATGCTGCAAGTTTGTGTAAGTCTTCGATCCAATCGTAGAAGGGAGCTGCATTTTTATTTTTCCAATTCATCAATATTGGTCTTTTTGTTGTGAGGGCATGGAGAGTCCACTCATATTGTCCTTTTGTAAGGTTCCAGGTGCTGGACATATAACTCAAAAGGATATTTTGCTCTGTAAATGCATTTTGTTCCATACAGTTCTGTTGATTATTTCAGTTACCTTCTGTCAGACATCTTTCAGTATAGGACAATGAAAAAACCTATGTTTCAGAGAAGCCTTGTCCCTATTGCATCTCTAGCAGTTTAGATACCTTAGATAGCCCCTTTTTAAAGAAACGTAATGGGGTGCAGTATATTTTAAATATTATTTTCTGTTGTATGAGCCTTGATTTAAGGCCCAGAGATGCCCTTGTTATACCACTTAAAACAGTTTCCCACTGTGAGGTCGAAATGAGATCTCTAATTCTTTATTCCATTCCTCCCTCAATACCTGAATATCAAATTTGTTTGCCAGTAACAAAGATTTACATAAGTTGATGGCCGGGTTTTTTTGTTGTGTAAGAATTGATCAACTGCTTCAATATTTCTGGGGTCTCTGCTGGTCTTTAGATGAGGGCACAGCTGGCAAATACACAAGTCTTACAAATAGCACCCCATTTTGGGCTCAGAGCCCAGCACCCAAAGCCCACAGATAAGTATAACATCAAAGCAGGTGAATCTGAACATATAGGAGCTCATTGCTTCAACAGCTACCAATTAATTGTGGGGTTATCTTGACTACGAAGTTGGCGTCTGCAGAGGTTCCAGAACTGTTCACCTTTGACCCAACACAGATCTCAACCTGCTATAGCATGCTATAGCATGGGTAGGCAACCTAAGGCCCGGGGGCCGGATCCGGCCCTATCCGCCTTCTAAATCCGGCCGGCGGACGGTCCGGGAATCAGTGTGTTTTTACATGAGTAGAATGTGTCCTTTTATTTGAAATGCATTTCTGGGTGATTTGTGGGGCCTGCCTGGTGTTTTTACATGAATAGAATGTGTCCTTTTATTTAAAATGCATCTCTGGGTTATTTATGAGACATAGGAATTCGTTCATTATTTTTTCCCCAAAATAAAGTCCAGCCCCCCCCCACAAGGTCTGAGGGACAGTGGACCGGCCCCCTGCTGAAATAGTTTGCTGACCCCTGTGCTATAGGATCTTCTGCATGAAAAGTTCTACTCCTGAGCTATGGTCCTTGATGAGGACAGAGAGGGGTGTTGCAGTGTGCCTAGGAACAAGCTTCCTATAACAAAATTAAGCATGATTATTATGGGATGTGTGGGATGTTCTTGAGATATTTCTCTTTCCTCTTGGTTTTAATGTACCTGTGTGAGGCTTGTTGGCTGTGTCTTTGGTTGTTAAGTCACCTTTGGCTGCTCTGGGCGAGATATAAAGCCTGAAAAATATCTCAAGGACCGCCTCTTCCCATATGAACCTACCTGGTCCTTGAGATGATCTTCTGGGCCCTCCTTTGTGTGCCTCCTCCTCAAGAGGTCTGGAGGATGGCAACATGAGAACGGGGCCTTCTCTGTGGTGGCTCCCCATCTGTGGAATGCTCTTCCAAGTGAAGTTCACCTGGCACCTTCATTACACACCTTTAGGCTCCAGGCAAAAATGTTCCTTTTTAACCAGGCCTTTGGTTGATCTGCTTTACATCCTGTAATGGCTTTTGGGGTTGCTTGTGCGTAAGTTACCGCCTCTCTGGGCTAGGCTGCCTGGTTAAACCATTTCTCGCTGGACAGGCATCCACTCCGTGGCTGTTCAGTCGCTGGCAGAATCCGTCAGTGGCCGTTTCTTGAACCTCTTCCAGCAAAGAAGCTCTTTGACGCCAAGTCGCCGCCTACTTTCCCTGCGCGGAAGTCTTCTGCGCAGGGTGGGTGTGGGCAGCGGAGGACCTGTGCTCTCCTCGCTGGTCTCCTGCGAAGAGTCCTGGAGCCTCCTCTCTGCTTCCCCCATCGGCCCCCCTCTATCCCTGCTGTAGCGCTGATTATCTTCCCCAGCTGGAGACCTGCCTCTCTCCCTGCTTGGCCCCTCTCCAGCATCACTGTGGAGCCTCGCCTCCTCCGCTAGTTGCGATGGCAGTTCCCTGACACATCCTATGCCCTTTTAAAATGTGTTTTTGGGGGGCGGTGGGGGAAGGAGGCTATTGCGTTGTTGTTGTTATTTTTATTGGGTATTTTGAGGTTTGATATCTTGATTTTGTTCTGTGAACTGCCCTGAGACCCCCGGCTATAGGGCGGTATATAAATACAATAAATAGATAATAATAATAATAATAATAATAATAATAATAATAATAATAATAAAGTTCATAAATAAATAAAATGTGTTAGTTGCTTTTTTTCTAAGGCAAGTCAAAGTGACTTATCAAATTTGCAGTTGTTGTTCCACCCACTTCTGTTTCTGCCCCCCCCCCATGTGGGCGTGTGCCCCCCAGAACGCCGCCTGGAAGTGAATGTGGCCTTCGGGATGAAAATAAAAGTTTCTATCCCACCCCCACGGAACGCGGGTGGTGCTGTGGGTTAAACCACAGAGCCTAGGACTTGCCAATCAGAAGGTCGGCGGTTCGAATCCCTGCGACGGGGTGAGCTCCCGTTGCTCGGTCCCTGCTCCTGCCAACCTAGCAGTTCGAAAGCACGTCAAAGTGCAAGTAGATAAATAGGTACCGTTCTGGCGGGAAGGTAAACAGCGTTTCTGTGAGCTGCTCTGGTTCGCCAGGAGCGGCTTAGTCATGCTGGCCACATGACCCGGAAGCTGTACGCCGGCTGCCTCGGCCAGTAAAGCAAAATGAGCGCCGCAACCCCAGAGTCGGTCACGACTGGACCTCATGGTCAGGGGTCCCTTTACCTTTATCCCACCCCCACCCCACCCCAGTCAACACTGAGTGACGGCAGCTCTCTGTGTGGTATCATAGAGGAGAAATCCCTGTGCCCCTGTCCCCTTCTCCTTTCCTTCTCTATCAAGGTCTCTTTATGGCAGTGCACCCTTTGCAGATTTCCATGATCAACCTATCACCAGAATCAGGAGAAACATTTCCCTTCTAGATCCAGATTTCCCCCTGGACTCTTGCTAAGCCGAGCTGAACAAGGTTTTCATGTCCTAAAAACGCAATCAAGGGAGTTAAACATGCCCCGTCGGCAGCTGCTCACCAAGGGCAGTGACTAAGCATACCTGGAAACAGGAAAGTAACTGTGTTGGCCCACGAGGAGGAGGAGGAGGAGGAAAAAAACACATATTCCATATCAAGGTAAACCTTTCATTAGCTGTTCTCAAAAGTTCTTCTCTGAGCCACACTTTCAGAATAAAAATCTGAAACTCCAGTGGGTGCAGAATGCTGCAGTGAGGCTCCTTACGGGGTCCTTGCCATGGGATCACATTCATCCAGTGCTTTACCAACTGCACTGGCTCCCGGTGGAGTACAGGGTCAGGTTTAAGGTGCTGGTTTTGACCTTTAAAGCCTTATGCGGCCTAGGACCCACGTACCTACGGGACTGCCTCTCCTGGTATGCCCCGCGGAGGACCTTAAGGTCCACAAATAACAACACTTTGGAGGTCCCAGGTTGCAAGGTGGTTAGATTGGTCTCAACTAGGGCCAGGGCCTTTTCAGTACTGGCCCCGACTTGGTGGAACGCTCTGTCACATGAGACCAGGGGCCTGTGGGACTTGACATCTGTTAAGTTGTGGGCGAACATAGCAGACGACACAGCAATTCTTTAAACAGCTCTTCTTTATTAAGATGTCAGAACAGAACTGAGCTGAGGGGCTCAGTCAGCCTCCAGAACAATGTAACTGCTGCCATTTTCTAAAACTATCCAATCACTGAACGTCACTTTTCGATCCTTCATTTGCATACAAACTATCCAATCACTGAACGTCACTTTTCGATCCTTCATTTGCATAACTATCTACAGTATCCCCCTGTTGGCCTAGGGTGAGAACTTCAGTACATAACAATATCTTTCAGCAGGGCCTGCAAGATGGAGCTGTTCCGCCTGGCCTTTGGGCTGGACTCATTCTGACCCTTATGTTTCCCTCCCCTTCTGGGTTTGATCTATGGGCTACTAATAAAATGAGGCTGCTTTTAAAATTGTATTTTTAACCAGTATTTTAAATTGCCCCCCCCCCCATTTGTTTTTATTGTAATTTTACTGATGTTAGTCAGCCTGAGCCCAGCTCTGGCTAGGGAGGGTGAGGTATAAATATTATTATTATTATTATTATTATTATTATTATTATTATTATTATTATGCCACCCCTGATTTTGTACTGAGGAATACATTGGAAAACAAACAGCAACAATGCCTAGCTGTGCTATAACACAGAACACAACTCCTTTATAATATGATCACGGGACAGCCAGAAAGTATAAAACAAGGCAGCTACATAAGAACATTAAGCGTTCTCCCCCCCAAAAAAAAAAAATATGATTGCCCTTTAATCTTACCGCTGTAGAAAATTGGCTTCCAGGTGCAAAAATCAAAATTAGAAACAGAACTGTTAGAACCCAAAACTAAGATTTTGTCAAAGATGTATAACTTGCTGTTGAAATGGAACACTCAGGATGAAACGGTGAAATCTGTTATGATTAAATGGGCACAAGATGTTGGACATAACATTATGTTTGCTGACTGGGAACAGTTATGGACCACAGGTATGAAGTTTACGGCATGTAATGCCTTAAGAGAGAATATTATGAAAATGATTTACAGGTGGTACATGACCCCAGTCAAGCTTGCAAAAATTTATCATTTGCCCGATAATAAATGTTGGAAATGTAAAGAAAATGAAGGTACATTCTTTCACCTTTGGTGGACATGCCCAAGGATTAAGGCTTTCTGGGAAATGATTTACAATGAAATGAAAAAGGTATTTAAATATACCTTCCTGAAGAAACCAGAGGCCTTTCTCCTGGGCATGGTCGGCCAATTGGTGCCAAAGAAGGATAGAACTTTCTTTATGTATGCTACAACAGCAGCAAGAATACTTATTGCAAACTACTGGAAGACACAAGATCTACCCACTCTGGAAGAATGGCAGATGAAGGTGATGGACTATATGGGATTGGCAGAAATGACTGGCAGAATCTGAGACCAGGGAGAAGAGTCGGCGGAAGAAGATTGGAAGAAATTTAAGGACTACCTACAGAAATATTGCAAAATTAATGAATGTTAGAATGATGTTGGATAGAAATTAAGTGGTTTCCAGCTGTAATGCTTTAAGGGAATATGAGAGAGAGAGAGAAAAAGGCTTAGAAACAGGTTAAAATTTAATGGTAAGGATTTGCTGAACTAACAATTTGAATTGGAATACAAAAAAAGGGAGGTATGAGGAGGTCCAGGAAACATGTTAAAGGAAAATAAGCAATGGAAAATCTGCATGTTTTTTAAATTGTTTTTATTTTTGTATTTTTCTTACTATTTTTATTTTTTTATTTTTTTATTTTTTACCTTTATTGTATTATTATTAAAAACCTTAATAAAAAATAATTATCTGACCGCTGCACTTGCCATCCTCTCTGCCACAACAGTGTGGCACACAACACACCCTTTGAGAGCCACTGCATTGGGCCAACGAAAATGTCTCTAAATAATGTGCAAGGGCTTGAGTCCTCCAGACCTGTTCGCCAAACTAGTCTTGAATAGGTAGGGTAGGGCTGCATCGACACAGCTATTAAAAATGCTCTGAAAATTCTATGCGGGGGAGAAACATGTTAAAGCTCACAATGGAAAATTTCATAGAGTTCCAGTTTCAGCTCTACAGCGCCATCTGGTGTCAGAGGGTTATAACTTTAAAAAAGAGTTTCTGAAAATGGGGAGCTGGCCATTAAGAACATAAGAGGAGCCTTTTCTCTCTCTTTTTTAAAATCATCATCACCATCTGCTATTCAAGTCTAGCCTGGTGAACAGTTCTGAAGGACTCAAGAGTCGGAAGTCCCAGGATCAGATCATAAAGTAGTTGTGTTCTACGTTATAAATCAAGCACTGAGAACAGGACGATTCGAACACAATCAATATTACGCAGTGGTACCTTGGTTTAAGAACAGTCCGGTTTAAGAAAGATTCGGTTGACAAAGTCCGCAAAACTGGAAATGTTGTCCTGGTTTGAGAACTTTACCTCTGTCTACGAACAGAATCCGAATCGTGGAAGGGTCTGGTGACTTCTGTTTCATTTCAGTGTATCTGAAGAAGTTTGCATGCACATGAAAGCTTATACCAAGAACAAACTTAGTTGGTCTCTAAGGCGCTACTGCACATTTTAAAATATATTTTGACTGCGTCAGACCAACACGGCTACCTACCTGAATGGGTGATGTTCAAATTAGTGGGGAGCAGGGGGGGATTAAAATCCTGCACATGAAGACAGTGTTGCAATGAGCATAGAATTGCAATGAATGAAAAATCTGCTCCCCATCCAATTCTCGATACTTGGAATCTTACAAGAAAGGTGGGAGGTTTGGCACACACAGAGACTTTTTTCATCCACCCGCTCTCAGAGTACAGGTATAAACCCCTGTACTCAAATCCCCTATAACAATGGGCATTCTGCTGATAAAGAATAGAAGGATGAGGCCACATGTTTGCCTGGATGTTCACTTCATGAGAAAACAATATACCCTTTCTTCTCATAATGTGGGAAGTAGGTCTGGGAGCAGCTATTGCTTATTTGCAAGCAAATTGCTTACAACTGGATTTTAATTTAGTGCCTTACGCCCCTGCAAATGCCTTTTGATGCATCTTATAAACCATTGCCGATGCAAAGCGTCGGGAATACAAAGAAAGCCACACGAAGTACCCTTCATTAGTTTAGTAAATTGGATTTTACTCCTTTTTTTTCTTTTACAAAAAGGAAAGAAAAGAAAGAACGAGGCTGGCTGAAAAAGGGCTGTGATCAGGCTGCACAGGCAGGCAAATGGACCATGTGCTTCCAGCTGAGAAGTAAAAAGGGTCAGAGAACTGGAAAGCTGGAAGGGTTGCCAAGGGTCATCTAGTTCAAACTCCTGCAGGAATTGCAGTTAAAGAATCCCCGACAGATGACTATCCAATCCAAGCCCAGGGTCCAAATATAGTCTCCAGTCTTCTCTACCGGGCTTTTGGAACTCTCTCTAAGCCACACCCCTTCTGCCCAGAACACACCCATTACTGGCCCTTGCTTGGCAAATCGGATGTGTTTTTGCCCTGCTGGAATGTGTCCCTGAGTTCTGGGAATGCCCTTTGCTTGCCTGAATGGAGGACAAGAGCGGTGTGTGCCAAAAAGAAACCAGCCTATGGTTCACATCTGCTGCTGTGGCCATTTTTGCCTCTGTGGCTTGCAGTTCAGCAACAAGCTGAAGAGTCAAAGGTTCTCCACACCTTGTCTACATTGACTGGTATTGGGTCCCCAGGGTTTAAGGTAGGGATGTCAGCAAGCTTTAACTGTTGGTGCTGACCTTTAAAGCCCTAAACAGCCACGGCCCAGTATACCTGAAGGAGTGTCTCCACCCCCATCATTCAGCCTGGACACTAAGGTCCAGCTTCGAGGGCCTTCTGGCGGTTCCCTCAATGCAAGAAGTGAGCTTACAGGGAACCAGCCAGAGGGCCTTCTTGGCAGTGGCGCCCACCCTGTGGAATGCCTTCCCATCAGATGTCAAGGAAATAAACAACTATCTGATGTTTAGAAGACATCTGAAGGCAGCCCTGTTTAGGTAAGCTTTTAATATTTGATGAATTACAGTGGTACCTCGGGTTACAAATGCTTCAGGTTACAAACACTTCGGGTTACAAACTACACTAACCCAGAAGTAGTACCTCGGGTTGAGAACTTTGCCCCAGGATGAGAACGGAAATCGTGCGGCGGCGGCGCAGCAGCAGCAGGAGGCCCCATTAGCAAAAGCGCGCCTCAGGTTAAGAACAGTTTCGGGTTAAGAACGGACCTCCAGAATGAATTAAGTTTGTAACCCGAGGTACCACGGTATTGTATTTTAATATTTTTCTGGAAGCCACCCAGAGTGGCTGGGGAAACCCAGCCAGATGAGCGGGGTATAAATATTATTATTATTATTATTATTATTATTATTATTATTATTAACTGGAGGTGCCAGGGATTGAACGTGCAACCTTCAGCCCATGAAGCATGGATTCTACCACTGAGCCAAAATGGAAGGGGATGGATTTTGGTGCCTTGGTACTAATGATCAAAGGTTATGGCAGTGCCAATAGCACCCAATGTTGTTTCTTTTTCTCTCATTCTCTCTCTCTCTCTCTCTCTCTCTCTCTCTTTCTCTCTCTCGCTGTAATTCAGTTTACTTTTGTAGTGAAAGCAAAGATCTGGTTATCATGCCCGGAACACCTGGGAAAAGAGCTACAGAACAAGACAGCTGTCATGATCACTCAATGTGGTGGACTTAACCACCTTGTGACAGGCTCTCGTTAAGTGTAGGGCCCAATGTGGAGATGCATCAAACGAGCCTTTTTGAGCTAAACGTTTAGCAGCAGTAGATACCAGCATGCGATAAATGTCACGCCAGGGTGGGGGTCGCTCGGATAAACATGTTAACACTGCATCAAGAGGATCGCTGAAATGTTACATCAACAAGCAGCAGGGGACACCTTGTGCATCTTACCTGCAAGCCGAGATTTGCAGTCATTTGCTCTGTGCAGCTGTCTTATGAATTACTGTAATTTACCCCAGGGTATTTACAGCAAAGGGATGCAGGTGGTGCTGTGGGTTAAACCACAGAGCCTAGGGCTTGCCGATCAGAAGGTCGGCAGTTCAAATCCCTATTATGGGGTGAGCTCCCATTGCTCAGTCCCTGCTCCTGGAAACCTAGCAGTTTGAAAGCATGAAGTGCAAGTAGATAAATAGGTACCACTCCGGCGGGAAGGTAAATGGTGTTTCCGTGTGCTGCTCTGGTTCACCAGAAGCGGCTTAGTCATGCTGTCCACATGACCCGGAAGCTGTATGCCGGCTCCCTCGGCCAATAAAGCGAGATGAGTGCCGCAACCCCAGAGTCGGCCACGACTGGACCTTATGGTCAGGGGTCCCTTTACCTTTACCTTTATTTACAGCAAACAGTGCCCAATTTACATATAAGCTAAACAAGCTATAGCTTAGGGCACCACTCTCTTGGGGGTTCCAAAATATATTAAAGGAAAAATAACTGGATGTACATTTCCAAAATATAAGATAAAAAACAAATAAAATAAAACCTACATACAGCAACTGTGTTTTGTGTTGCTTAGGTGCCTGTGATGTAAGTAATGGGCCCCACTTGCTGGCCTGTTCTCTAAAATATCACTGGTTTGCTCATTTCTATATATAGGGTGCCTACATTCTGCATGTGCAATTGGCTTTAGATACCTAGTAGGTCTATACATTACCATATAGCATATATTCAACACAAAAGATAGCAACAATTTGTTATTGTTAAAGGACAGCTGGACATAGAAAGAGCCCCATTACCTTCAGTAGCTTAGGGCCTCATTAAACCTAAATCCAGCCCTGACTGCAAAGACACAGGTCTAAGGGAGAAAAGGAGGATCTCCTCAAATATTTGAGGTTTACCAATTTCTCAATGTTAGTTTTGAACGTGAAGTTTGGACTTCTCCCCCCCCCCAAAAAAAAAACACCAGGTCCATGTTTCGATGGTGAAGGTTACCCAGTGAAACTGATTGGCAGGATATTCAGGACAGGAAAGGGTAAGTCCCTGTTTTAGTGACATGCACTGAAATTTTGGAACTCACTGCCACCTGGTAAGGTAAAAAGGTAGAGGACCCCTGGACGGTTAAGTGCAGTCAAAGGCGGCTATGAGGCTGCAGTGCTCATCTGTCCTTCAGGCCAAGGGAGCTGCCGTTTGGCCACTCACAGCTTTCTGGGTCATGTGGCCAGCAGGATTAAATAGCTTCTGGTGCAACAGGACACAGTGACGGAAACCAGAGCACACGGAAATGCTGTTTACATTCCCACCACAGTGGTACCTATTTATCTATTTGCACTGGTGTGATTTTGAACTGCTAGGTTGGCATGAGCGGGGACAGAGCAGCAGGAGCTCACCCCGTCATGCGGATTCGAACCACTGACCTTTTGATCAGCAAGCCCAAGAGCCTCAGTGGTTTAGGCCACAGCGCCACCCACATCACCTGGTGTAGTGATGGCCTGCAACAAAATGTTCATTTCACTGCCCTCCTATCCAACCCCCAATCAGCATTCCAGCATCTCAGAATGCCTTATGCAGACAGAATGCCCATCCTGACAATGCACTTTGACCTTGTGTTATAAAACAAACCCTTGGCCTTCACTGGTTTAAGCTGATTTTAATCAAATGTTATACTTTAGCTCTTCTGTCATATATATATATATATATATATATATATGCTTTCGTAGATTTTCACGGGTACAGGAATGCAGGTTTTGGTGTCCTCGGGTGTCTTCCCGTGTAAAAGTTGGGGTGTCTAGGCGACGTTTCGACGAGGTCTCACTCGTCATCTTCAGGCTGGTGCTTTCGGCTTCTTGTTACTGGAACAGAGCGGGATCTCAATGTTTGAGTTCCTATAAATACTGTAGAGGGGGTGTGGTGTCTAGCCTCCAATGTTCTGGGCAGAGAGGAAGTTCCCAGGCTAGTGTGCCTTTTCTTCTTTTGTTCCTTAATTACTTGAGAGATACCTTGAGTGATTTCTTGAGTGATATCCTGAGTACCACTTAGGTGGGTCATTAGGTGTGGATTAGTTGCTAAAGTCTTTGTGTCTTGACCTCTTGAACTTTGTGAAGAGTTTTCCTGAGAAGATGGCTGTATTGCACTTAGTTGTGCTTTGGCTTGGCTTCGTGTATAGGGGCGAGCTGTGGTTTTGTGGCTTGTGTCAGCCAGATCTGTGTAGGGATTGCAGGGGGGTGCAGCATCCGGAGGTGCCACCATGGATTGGCTACTGGATGGTGTCAGTAATTCATCTGTGGAGAGGGTCTGGGTTTGGGTCTGGTGTGGTTGATTGGTGTTGGCGTTCTGTGTGCCTCTGGATCTGGTGTCAGTTTTTGTGGGGAGGGCTAATTTCCAGATGTCTGGCAAGCGGGATGTGTCGTCACGCTTGTTCATGTTGTGAGGGTGTTTCTCTATCTCGATGGCTTCCATGATTATTCTCTTGTGGTGATGTTCCGTGTTAAAGAGCAATTTGGAATCTGCAAAATTAATTTCGTGTCCTGTTTCTTTCATGTGTTGGAAAAGAGAGGAAGTTTTTTCTTCTTTTTTGACGGCATTCTTGTGTTCTGCGATACGTGCATTTATTCGTCTGTTTGTTTGTCCAATGTACGTGGCTGGGCAGACTTTGCAGGGTATTTCATAGATCCCTTGGTTTTCCAACTGGATTTTATCCTTGGGGTTTCTGAGGATATTGGCTATTTTTTGGTTGGTGCAAAAGGCTGTTTTGATATTGTGTTTATGGAGGATTTTGCTAATTTTATCTCGCTAAATTTCGCTAAATTTCTCGCCAAGCAACTTCAGCCCTATGCAGAATCCATCTCTTCACACGTACCAAACTCCTTCCAGTTCATAGAAACAATAAAGAAGCAAAACCTACATCCTAATGACCTACTTGTGAGCTTCGATGTTGTATCTCTCTTCACACAAGTGCCCATTAATGAAGCCTTGACAGCTATTCAAAACAAATACAATCCCCCCGAATACATCTTGGACCTGACCAACCACTGCCTAACCAACACGTACTTCATCCACAATGGACAAAGATACAAACAGATAGAAGGAGCACCTATGGGATCACCCCTCTCACCGGTCATCGCAAACCTGTACATGGAACACTTTGAAACCAATGCTTTAGACAAGTCAGAACACAAACCCAAACTTTGGCTCAGATATGTTGACGACACCTTTGTAATTTGGCCACACGGGAAGGAAAAACTGGATAGCTTCCTCACACATCTCAACAACTTACACCCCAAAATACAATTCACTATGGAAATAGAAGCCAACAACCAACTTCCCTTCCTTGACGTCCTAATCTACAAAAAACCTGATGGCTCCCTAGGACACACTATCTACCAGAAAAAAACACACACCAACCGCTACTTACATGCACAATCACACCACCACCCTGCACAAATAAACTCCGTAGCCAAGACTCTCATCTCCAGAACCAAACGCCTGGCTGACAAAGACCACTTGACAACTGAGTTACAGAATCTCTCAAATGTGTTAATTGCCAATGGATACCAGCAAAACAGGATTACGAAGCTAATCCAAAAGGAAACACCCCCCAAAAACCAAGACACAGAAGAAAACAATGGCATGGCCCTCCTTCCTTATATCAAGGGCACTACAGATAAAATTAGCAAAATCCTCCATAAACACAATATCAAAACAGCCTTTTGCACCAACCAAAAAATAGCCAATATCCTCAGAAACCCCAAGGATAAAATCCAGTTGGAAAACCAAGGGATCTATGAAATACCCTGCAAAGTCTGCCCAGCCACGTACATTGGACAAACAAACAGACGAATAAATGCACGTATCGCAGAACACAAGAATGCCGTCAAAAAAGAAGAAAAAACTTCCTCTCTTTTCCAACACATGAAAGAAACAGGACACGAAATTAATTTTGCAGATTCCAAATTGCTCTTTAACACGGAACATCACCACAAGAGAATAATCATGGAAGCCATCGAGATAGAGAAACACCCTCACAACATGAACAAGCGTGACGACACATCCCGCTTGCCAGACATCTGGAAATTAGCCCTCCCCACAAAAACTGACACCAGATCCAGAGGCACACAGAACGCCAACACCAATCAACCACACCAGACCCAAACCCAGACCCTCTCCACAGATGAATTACTGACACCATCCAGTAGCCAATCCATGGTGGCACCTCCGGATGCTGCACCCCCCTGCAATCCCTACACAGATCTGGCTGACACAAGCCACAAAACCACAGCTCGCCCCTATACACGAAGCCAAGCCAAAGCACAACTAAGTGCAATACAGCCATCTTCTCAGGAAAACTCTTCACAAAGTTCAAGAGGTCAAGACACAAAGACTTTAGCAACTAATCCACACCTAATGACCCACCTAAGTGGTACTCAGGATATCACTCAAGAAATCACTCAAGGTATCTCTCAAGTAATTAAGGAACAAAAGAAGAAAAGGCACACTAGCCTGGGAACTTCCTCTCTGCCCAGAACATTGGAGGCTAGACACCACACCCCCTCTACAGTATTTATAGGAACTCAAACATTGAGATCCCGCTCTGTTCCAGTAACAAGAAGCCGAAAGCACCAGCCTGAAGATGACGAGTGAGACCTCGTCGAAACGTCGCCTAGACACCCCAACTTTTACACGGGAAGACACCCGAGGACACCAAAACCTGCATATATATATATATATATATATGCAGGTTTTGGTGTCCTCGGGTGTCTTCCCGTGTAAAAGTTGGGGTGTCTAGGCGACGTTTCGACGAGGTCTCACTCGTCATCTTCAGGCTGGTGCTTTCGGCTTCTTGTTACTGGAACAGAGCGGGATCTCAATGTTTGAGTTCCTATAAATACTGTAGAGGGGGTGTGGTGTCTAGCCTCCAATGTTCTGGGCAGGCTAGACACCACACCCCCTCTACAGTATTTATAGGAACTCAAACATTGAGATCCCGCTCTGTTCCAGTAACAAGAAGCCGAAAGCACCAGCCTGAAGATGACGAGTGAGACCTCGTCGAAACGTCGCCTAGACACCCCAACTTTTACACGGGAAGACACCCGAGGACACCAAAACCTGCATTCCTGTACCCGTGAAAATCTACGAAAGCATATATATATATATATATATATATATATTCTCCTTAAACAATATTTTCAACAATACAATGACATACACAATTCCTTTCTGCTCTGCCAAGCCTATGACTTCCCTCCCTCATTTTAGCAGGTTTTCCGCTTTCAAGTCCTATCTCACATTTTAGCTCTTTATTGTAGGATTTATTTCAATCCTGCTAGTGTCTTCAAATTTTGCAATTATTTTGCAATTATTATTCAAATATACCATAAATTTACTCCTGGTCCCGAATCCTGCAGGTCAGCTTGGCCAATTCTGCAAAGTCCATCATCTTCACCTGCCACTCCACAATCGTTGGTAACTCCTGTAACTTCCATTTTTGGGCCATTAAAGTTCTCACTGCTACTGTGGCGTACATAAATAGTCTTTGGTCTATCTTTGCAATATTCTCTTCCATCAAACCTAGCAGAAATGCTTCAGGTTTTTTGGCAAAGGTATATCTAAACATCTTTTTAAATTCATTATATTCTAGCCTAGCTTTCAGTTCAGTTGCCAGGTGTTTGCCTGTGCCAGAAGGAAACTTTTATGTTGTTGGGTGCTTTAATCCTTCTTTTATTGTTTTTATTACAGTACTTTTAAACACTGTGTGATGTTTCTTTGTTTTGATAAGTTGCCTGGTGAAATATACTCAGAGTAGAGTTTTAATTTCATGCTCTTTATTCAGCTCGTAGTAGCAATGAATGAAACTTTCCCCAAAACATCTAGCTATATATACATTATTTACACAATGGGCCCCGCGTGATTGGCTAATTCCGGATTGCTCCTGTAGGCCAATCAGGTTGCGGATTCACTTCCTCCAGAAGCCTGATTGGCTGCTCCTGCAGGCCAATCAGGTCACTGATTAAATTCCACCTGGAGCTGCATTGGGTGGCTCCTGCAGACCAATCAGACTGCTGCATTCTGGATCCCATTGTTCTAGGATTCAGCTCAGTACATAACACCTGGATAATTCTATTGGTGGGCAATCACATACATAGAATTACAGAATCAAAGAATTGCAGAGTTGGACGTGAAGCCAAGGGCCATCTAATCCAACCTCCTGCAATGCAGGAATTGCAGTCCGGGAATTGCAGTGGGTTGAATCTGGAGTGTTAAAGCTCTCAAAGCTCTCCACCCTGTCCTGTGCTGTGTTTACTTCCCCCCCCTCCCCTTCACCACCATTGTCCAACTCAGTAAGGTATTGGGATGCTAGGCTAAAAACTGCTGATGTTCCCCAATATAAGAAGAACCTGCTGGATCAGGCCAATGGCCCATCTAGTCCAGCATCCTTTTCTCACAGGGGCCAACCAATTGCCCTAGCAGGGAGCCAGTAAGCAGGACCCAAGAGCACTCTCCCATCTGGCAGTTTCTAGCAACTGGCATTCAGAAGCATTTCTGTCTCCAGCTGTGGAGGCACAGCATAGTCACCCTGGCTAGTAGCCACGGGTAGCCTTCTCCTCCATGAATTTGTCCATTCCTCTTTTGAAGCCATCCAAGTTGGTCTCCATCACTGCCTCCTGTGGCAGAGAGTTCCATAGTTTATCTCTGCATGAAGCTATACTTTCTTTTATCTGTCCCGAATCTTCCAACATTGAATGTCCACAAGTTCTAGCATTATGAAGGAAGGGTAGGGAACCTTTTCTAAAACAAGGGTTGGAATCCCTTTTGGGCAACCTTCTAGAGGCCACCTGGGCAGGGCAACAAAAGCCAGTTTTCCCCCCCTTTGCATAGTAGGCTAGCTTCTACAATCACCCACAAAGCTCTCTCTACCTTCCATCCAGCAAACAAGAGACATTATCAGCATTCAAGGATGCCTCCTAGCCAGGCAAAAACACTCAGGAGGGTGGAAAACAAAGTCAGTGAGGTGTGCGGCTTTGGGAGAGCCAGACAGAGAGGTTTGGTCCTCCAACTTGGGTGTTCCCTATCACTGGCTTATAGGATGTCAGGCTGCTGCCAGCGACTCCCACAGCCAGTCGCCCAGGAACATACACACACAAGCAATGGTCTTACCGCCCACTTTTTACTCAGTATTTACAGAGAGAGGCTATAAAACCCAGCCTCTTGGGTAATGGCATTGTCCCAAGTGAATCTCCACATCCACCCACCCACCCCATCTCTTCCACTTCCTCATTCGTCAAGCTCAACCTCTCTACCACAGGTGCTGGATTTTGTTGTAGCTCTCTACCTTTGAGCTCTTTGCTCTCCTACTTTCAAGGCACACTAGGTTCTGGGAAATGGAGGGTCTGGAATGCCTTCTAAAAACACTTTGTCCATCAGCTGTTGCCTCCCTCTGGTGCTTCCTCCTCCTCCGCCTCTCTGTTTCCCAACTTTTCCCCTCACCTGCCTCTGAGCTGTGAGCTCCCTCAAACCCCTGTTATAAATCTAAACTGTCTCCTCCTGGAAGAGTCAGACTGGGGAGGTGATCTCCACCATTCAATATGATAATCTTTATTGTCATTGTCCCATACAGAACAACAAAATTGAAAAAAATCTACATCAGACATTCAAAAACCAACAAGCCTGCTATCCCAGCTATCCCTGCCTGGTTAGTCCGCTAAAAACTCTGATACCCCATAATTGAATACAATATACTCCCACATAGACTACCTTACACTGCATTTAAAACCAAATTCGCATTTGGATAGAAACTGTTTCTCAGGCGGCTAGTCCTAGTCTTTATAACCCTGGACCTTCTTCCTGAAGGCAGAAGCTGAAAGAGATCATTTCCGGGGTGCGCACTATCCTGCACTATCTCTACAGCTTTCTTATGACACCTGGAAGCATAGATTTGATCCAAGGTGGGAAGAGTGCACCCAATTATTCTCTCCGCAGTCTTTACAACCCTGGACAGCATTGTTTTTTCCCTGACCGTGCAGCTCCCAAACCACACACACAGACCGTAAGTTAATACACTCTCAACAGTACAATGGTAAAATGCCATCAACAGGTCCTTTGAGAGGTTATTTTTCCGGAGGATTCTCAGAAAATATAACCTCTGCTGTGCTCTCTTCATCAGGTCTTTACTGTTTTCTCCCAGTCTTCTGCCCAGTCCCTGACATAGGGTGAGGCAGCTCCAGAAAGAACACTGGGCTCCCAAAGTGGTTTTGGGGCACTATCCTTTTGACCAACAGTGCTCCAGTGCTGAGTTACCAGTGACCTACTATGACACAGCCTGTCACCAGGCTGACATAGATGACACCTGGAGCCTCTGATCTGTGATCTTCAAACACCCTGCTTCCAAGAGTCACTTGTCAACACAGCCATAAGGAAGACTCAAGAGGCCCTAGCAGGTGTGAACAGGTTATATTTATTCGAGTATAGTGTTGCAGCTGGTGTTTGGTGTGGGGTGTGAGATGATGATCCCACCCCCATGAAGTCCAAGGAAGGGCCAGCCCCACTCCCCCAGCACCTGTCGTGGATCTGGCTGCTCGTAGCAGGACTTCATTCCTCTTTGCCTTTGCAAAGAGGTTGTTGATTGAAACCAGGCATCCCCAACCTGTGGCCCTCCAGATGTTTTGGCCTACAACTCCCATCATCCCTAGCTAACAGGACCAGTGGTCACGGATGATGGGAGTTGTAGGCCAAAACATCTGGAGGGCCGAAGGTTGGGGATGCCTGGTTGAAACTATTCAAGTGGGCTGTTATGTGGCTTTCTAATCAAAAAAGGGTTAGCCAGCACAGCTGTACTTGAATATAGGGGGATGCAGGTGGCGCTGTCGTGTAAACCACTGAGCCTCTTGGGCTTGCCAATCAGAAGGTCGGTGGTTCAAATCCCTGCAATGGGGTGAGCTCCCGTTGTTCTGTCCCAGATCCTGCCAACCTAGCAGTTCAAAAGCACTCCAATGCAAGTAGATAGATAGGTGCACTCTGGTTTCCATCACGGTGTTCCATTGCACCAGAAGCAGTTTAGTCATGCTGGACACATGACCCGGAAAGCTGTCTGTGGACAAATGCTGACTCCCTTGGCCTGAAAGTGAGATGAGTACTGCACCCTATAGTTTGCTTTAATGGATTTAACTGTCCATTACCTTTTTCTTTCTTTCTTTCTTGAGCATAGATAAGGAACTTTGAGAAGGATAGGACATAAATGCAATAGGTAAAATGGAATGATGAATTTATTTTGTGTTTTTTCTATTTAAATTTCAGTAACTAGTTCTAGATCTGTATTGGGGGAGTGGGAATTGCGTATGTCGATGTCAATGCAAATCTCTCTTTTTGAGGAATCGCAAGTGGGCACTCTGGAGCCAAATGGACCTGATGGATAAGGAGACTGAAGACTTTAAGAGCAAGGAGAAGGCTCTGGGTGATGCCATTGAGAGGCTCAAGAAGGAAAACAAGTTCAGGAAAGAGAAGCTGGTGGCATTTTGGCAAAAGAAGAGGGAGCTCTCCAAGCGCACAGATGGACGAAACACCATTTTGTGGGAGCGAAACATGAAGCTCTGGAAGAAGGTCACAGATCTCTTTGAGAGCATCAGGAATGTTTTGAAAGAGGAACCAGAGCTTTGGAAAGAAGAGCTGGACAGCTGGACAGCTGAGATGGCACTTTGGAAGAAGGAGATGGACCAGTGGGAAGAAAGGTTCTGTGGGAGCTATTAGTATGTCCATTGCAAAATAAATCTCTGGATCAGCCCTCAATTGATCCCTTGCAGTGGACAAAAAAATCTGGTCATCTAAACAAGATGGTGTCAGCTAATGTACGTGGAAATTCATTAAAAGTTTTTCACAGGTGGTTTTTGACTCCGGTCTACCTGAATTGTAACTCCAAGACTACATCCTCCCTTTGTTGGAGGGGGTACAACTCCAGAGGGTTTTGCCATCATAGGTGGTGGGATTGCACTCCTGTGAGTAAATTCTGAGGGACACCAGAAATCTAGACAATCATTGGACAGAGGATCACTCTATGACCTGCTTATTTGAATGTGTTTTGGGGAAAGAATTTGAACCTTCATAGCAAATCTATTACTAGCCATCTGTTGGTGGCTGCCTGCTTAGGTTGAATCCTGACAAGACAGAAGTACTGGTCCAGCACAGGGAACCAGGCAGAGGGCCTTCTCGGTGGTGGCACCTTACCCTGTGGAACGCCCTTCAGTCAGATGTCCAGGAAATAAACAACCACCTGACGTTTAGAAGACATCTGAAGGCAGCCCTGTTTAGGGAAGTTCTTAATGACTGGTGCTTTAATATATTTTTAATATTTTGTTGGAAGCCGCCCAGAGTGGCTTGGGAAACCTAGCCGGATGGGCGAGGTATAAACTACTGTCATAGCACCAGAGTAGAAGGAGCCCTCATCATATTCCATGACCATCTTGCTTCATAAGGCTTTGTCCATTGCAGCTTCTGAAAAACTTAACTCATTCACTCTGAGTTTTTTGAGGGGCTGTGGACCCACAAAGGACTTTTCAGGAGAATAGTAACTTATTTGGCAATAGAGACAATGGTTCAGCAGATGCCTTTAAAAGGTGGTTTTATTTGGAAATGTGTGTGAATTGGAGTTGTGCAAGTTTTCCCTCCTCTATATTTTCAATTATGCTTCTGTATTTGAGAAAAAGAAAACGGAATAGACCGCTTGAAGCAGCTCACTTTAACAGGGGCCAAATATCCCTGCTTGTAAGGTGAGCCAGTTCTGAGATTTATAAAATTTAACATGTTCCCGCACAAAAGGGAGATTTTAGGCATAGATTTCCCCCCCTCCCTTCTTTATAATTCCAGAACTTGCAGTCATTCTGCAAAGCTGTGGGGTGGCGGAATCTGGGCAGACAAAAGGCCAGAGCATTTGTTCACACAATGCAGAATTACTTTATGAAATCCACTCACACAAGAGGTACTTAATGGCCTCTAGCTTAGATTGCTTTGAAACAAGGTTAGTCAAAGCCACAAAGGAGACAGCCATGATCACTAAACTGAGTGCTTACATTCAGGGTCAGAATGCTACTGAATACCTATAACTTGGGTTGGCGGTGGTAGGGTAGTAGTGGAAAAGAGTTATTACTCTATAAAACCTGCTGGTGCACCCTGAAGGTTTTCTGATTGGCCACTGAGGAAGGAGAATGCAGGATTAGATAAGCTTTTGGTTTCCTCCAGCAGGGCTCCTCTGTTATTTTTTCCTACAGCATGAGGCATCCGTCACCCATTGCTATCTGTATATTAAATCTCATCCACAGAATTATGCACACAACAATGTAATTTATCCCTCATTATTTATACTCAGGCTCCATCTGCACAGAACATTTAAGGCAGTACCATACCACTTTGAACAGCCATGGCTTCCCACAAGGAACCCTGGGAAGCGTAGTTTATTAAAGGGTGTCGAGGGTTATTTGGAGACTCCTGTTTCCTTCCCAGAACTACAATTCCCAGAGTTCCCCAGGAAGAGGTATTGACTGCTAAACCACTGTGGAAACTGTAATTCTGAGGGAGGAAGAGGAGTCTCCTGTCAACGCTCAGCACCTTTTAATCAGCCAGGCATGGAGAACCATAGTTCCAGGGGCTAAATGGTCATCCTCAGGACTCTCCGCAGACCTCCTTCTTCTTTGGCAATCCCTCGTAGCCAAGTAAGATTGTCTTCCATAAACACAGTTTTAACAATGAGTCTGTAAGTGACTGTGGAGGCCAATTCTGGATCCACACATCCTTCCACAGTGGGGACATTGGTTTCCAGGCGGGAGTTGATCACAGTGTGAATTTGCCAAGCGTGCCTACCTCTTTGCACGTTTCTCCCTTGTGTCCTGAGTTCGAGTGTCTTCAAAGCCCATGACACCTTTGGTAAAGGCTGTTCTCCAACTGGAGCGCTCGCAGGCCAATGTTTCCCAGTTGTCAGTGTTTATACTACATTTTTTTAGATTTGCCTTGAGACAGACCATACCCCTCACCAGCCCTGCTTCAAATTCTCTTTGAGTGCTTTATCCCTAGCTGGAGTGTATTGTTACATTTACGTAATAACTCTTGCTTGCCTGAATGGAAGATAGAGACATGTTCTCTCTGTGTGTGTGCAGAAACCACTGGCTTTTGGTGTGGCTAAATTGTAGCCTACTTTACAGTCCCATACCCTCCAACCCTTCTCTGATGAAAATAGGGACATCCCATCATAATTGTATTATTTATATCCCACCCATTTGACTGGGTTGCCCCAGCCACTCTGGGCAGCTTCCAACATATATATATATATATATATATATATAAACATAATCAAACATTTAAAAACCTCCCTATATGGGGCTGCCTTCAGATGTTTTCTAAAGGTTGTGTAGTTACTTATCTCCTTGGCTCGGGGGTTGCATAACTTCATTGTTGTTGTTGTTTAGTCGTTTAGTCGTGTCCGACTCTTCGTGACCCCATGGACCAGAGAACGCCAGGCACCTCTGTCCTCCACTGCCTCCCGCAGTTTGCTCAAACTCATGCTGGTAACCTCGAAAACACTATCCAACCATCTCGTCCTCTGCCGTCCCCTTCTCCTTGTGCCCTCCATCTTTCCCAACATCAGGGTCTTCTCCAGGGAGTCTTCTCTTCTCATGAGGTGGCCAAAGTACTGGAGCCTCAGCTTCACAATCTGTCCTTCCAGTGAGCACTCAGGGTTGATTTCCTTCAGTATGGAGAGGTTTGATCTTCTTGCAGTCCATGGGACTCTCAAGAGTCTCCTCCAGCACCATAATTCAAAAGCATCAATTCTTCGGCGATCAGCCTTCTTTATGGTCCAGCTCTCACTTCCATACATCACTACTGGGAAAACCATAGCTTTAACTATACGAACCTTTGTTGGCAAGGTGATGTCTCTACTTCTCAAGATGCTGTCTAGGCCTGTCATTGCCCTTCTCCCAAGAAGCAGGCGTCTTTTAATTTCGTGGCTGCTGTCACCATCTGCAGTGATCATTGAGCCCAAGAAAGTAAAATCTCTCACTACCTCCATTTCTTCCCCTTCTATTTGCCAGGAGGTGATGGGACCAGTGGCCATGATCTTCGTTTTTTTGATGTTGAGCTTCAGACCATATTTTGCGCTCTCCTCTTTCACCCTCATTAAAAGGTTCTTTAATTCCTCCTCACTTTCTGCCATCAAGGTTGTGTCATCTGCATATCTGAGGTTGTTGATATTTCTTCCGGCAATCTTAATTCCGGCTAGGGATTCATCCAGCCCAGCCTTTCGCATGATGAATTCTGCATATAAGTTAAATAAGCAGGGAGACAAAATACAGCCTTGTCGTACTCCTTTCCCAATTTTGAACCAATCAGTTGTTCCATATCCAGTTCTAACTGTAGCTTCTTGTCCCACATAGAGATTTCTCAGGAGACAGATGAGGTGATCTGGCACTCCCATTTCTTTAAGAACTTGCCATAGTTTGCCGTGGTCGACACAGTCAAAAGCTTTTGCATAGTCAATGAAGCAGAAGTAGATGTCTTTCTGGAACTCTCTAGCTTTCTCCATAATCCAGCGCATGTTTGCAATTTGGTCTCTGGTTCCTCTGCCTCTTCTAAATCCAGCTTGCACTTCTGGGAGTTCTCGGTCCACATACTGCTTGAGCCTTCCTTGTAGAATTTGAAGCATAACCTTGCTAGCGTGTGAAATGAGTGCAATTGTGCGGTAGTTGGAGCATTCTTTGGCACTGCCCTTCTTTGGGATTGGGATGTAGACTGATCTTCTCCAATCCTCTGGCCACTGCTGAGTTTTCCAAACTTGCTGGCATATTGAGTGTAGCACCTTAACAGCATCATCTTTTAAAATTTTAAATAGTTCAGCTGGAATGCCATCACTTCCACTGGCCTTGTTATTTGCAGTGCTTTCTAAGGCCCATTTGACTTCACTTTCCAGGATGTCTGGCTCAAGGTCAGCAACCACACTACCTGGGGTATACGAGACATCCATTTCTTTCTGGTATAATTCCTCTGTGTATTCTTGCCACCTCTTCTTGATGTCTTCTGCTTCTGTTAGGTCCTTTCCACTTTTGTCCTTTATTGTGGAAATCTTTGTACGAAATGTTCCTTTCATATCTCCAATTTTCTTGAACAGATCTCTGGTTCTTCCCATTCTATTGCTTTCCTCTATTTCTTTGCATTGCTCGTTTAAGAAGGTCTTCTTGTCTCTCCTTGCTATTCTTTGGAAATCTGCATTCAATTTCCTGTATCTTTCACCATCTCCCTCGCATTTTGCTTGCCTTCTCTCCCCCGCTATTTGTAAGGCCTCATTGGACAGCCACTTTGCTTTCTTGCATTTCCTTTTCATTGGGATGGTTTTCGTTGCTGCCTCCTGTATAATGTTACGAGCCTCCATCCATAGTTCTTCAGGCATTCTGTCCACCAAATCTAAATCCTTAAACCTGTTCCTCACTTCCACTGTGTATTCAGCATAACTTCATGGATCACTGCCTTGCCGTGGCGAAGGGGCTTGAAGAACTCAGAGAAGCTATGAACTATGCCGAGCAGGGCACCCAAGATGAACAGGTCATAGTGGAGAGTTTTGACCAAACGTGATCCACCTGGAGGAGGAACCGGCAAGCCACTCCAGTATCCCTGCCAAGAAAACTCCATGGACAAAGACAACAGGCATAACTTCATAGCCTCCATCATTTCTCCAAGGAAAATAGGGATGCCCTAAGGAAAAGCGGGACATTCCACAATCAAATCAGAAACTGGGATAACTTCTCTAAATCAGGGACGTCCCTGGAAAATAGGGACACTTGGAGGATTTGAAGTCCCACCTGTTGCTGTGCCTACTTCTGCCTCTGTCGTACTGCAGAATCACAATTGTTGCTCCACCCACTTCTTCCCCTGGCTTCACCCACCACTAGTATGAGGCCCATAGGAAGTTTCACACAACAGAAAACAGTACTTTGGGTGGGAAATCGTCCCCCACTCCTGGCATAAAATCTAATCTACTGACAAATTCCACAAGAATGGCCATTGTTATCCAATGATTAAGCTTTGTTCCTTTCACATAACTTAGATTGGCATTCTGGTTAAAAGAATTTCCGACAGGTTCTGCACAGGGCCGGATATAGGTTCGATGAAGCCCTAAGCTACTGAAGGTAATGGGGCCCTTTCTATGTCCAGCTGTCCTTTGTCAACAACAAGTTGTTGCTGTTTTTTGTGTTGAATATATGCTATGTGGTGATTTATGGATTTAATAGGTATTGAAAGCCAATTGCATATGTTGCCATGCAACCAGTCCGTTCAGAATGTAGGCACCCTATATATAGAAAGGAGCAAGCCGGTGATATTTTAGGGAACAAGGCTAGCAGGCGGGGCCCATGACTTACATCATAGGAGCCCACACAACACAAAACACTGTTGCTGTATGTAGGTTTTATTTTGTTTTTTATCTTATGTTTTGGAAATGTACATCCAGTTTTTTTTCCCTTTAAATTTTATGTATAAGCTAAACAAGCTAGCGGGGCCCCTAAGCTATAGCTTGTTTAGCTTATACTTAAATCCAGCACTGGTTCTTCAGAATGAACCCATTTTCATAAATTAGGCTCATAGTGTCCCTGAGGAAGACACATGGTTCCAAGCAAGCAGGTGCCAAACTCTTTGTTGCACAGCTGTACGGTTGAAGCTCACCCATGGCTAGTGACCCTGTTATGGTTTCCCATTCTGCCCACTGCAAAAACTCCACCAGCATCTGATACCTGATGCAGCCACTTCTCTACATTCATGGTGGAGTTACCTTTGGTCTCTTAAAAATCCACCCTGTGGAAGGATCCTGCATCTCAGTGGCAGAGCTTTGCACGCTGGAGATCCCAGCTTCAGTCCATGGTGTCTCCAGGTAGGGCTAGGGGAGACCGCTGTCTAAATCCCTGGGGATCTCCTGAAGGTAAGTGTATACAATACAGAGCTAGATTGACCAATGGTGTGGCTGCAGATAAGCTAAAATAAGCTTCCCATGTTCCATTTTCATCAGCTACAACCTTGGCATTGTAATGACGGAACCAGAAGATCCACAGAAGTTCTGGCATTGTTTTGTTAATATTCTCAGGCTGCCATGGCGATGAAGTTCTTAACAAAGGGGTCTTCATCATAGCAGGAGGAGGAGGTGCAGGTTAGTGGACATCCCAGGTTTACTTATTTTGGGGGCATTTAAGGCATCTTGACAGTTCTTTTCTCTCTCTTTTGTTATTCAAAGCCACCAAGGCATTATCAAGGGAGCCCAGCTGCATCAGATTTATCTAGTTCAGGATCAAGTCTCCCACAGTTGCCAACCAGATGCCTCTGGGAGGTCCAAAAGCAGTACATGAGCACAAAGAGCTCTCTCTTGCTTCTGATCTCAAGAAATTGGTATTCAGATATATGCTGCCTTTGATAAAGGAGGTAACATAGCTTCCATCAGTAGTAGACACTGATGGCTTCATCCTCCGTGGATTTCTCTAATCTCATTTTTCATAGAATCATGGAGTTGTAGGGTTGGAAGGGACCCAGCAGCCTGTTCTCACAGTGGCCAGCAACAGGAAGGTCCAGCAATACATGGCAATACATTGTGAACCAGCCCCTAGCACTGAATGCCCCTGTCATGATCTTTCCTCCTGAAATGACGGGCTTGAGAAGGTCCTGCATTTGGAGTGGTGAACCAAACCCTGAGGTGATGGCTGCACAAATGGACCCTGGGACTCATCAGGGTCTGAGATTGGAGAACCTCAATCGCTCCCCGCCTAGTGTGAACTGGGGCTGGTGGTGGGGTCCTCCTCCGCAACCAAGCTTCCAGTTTCCAAGCCGGAAGGTAAGGTTCTTTGCGGTGACTCGGTCTCCTCCGAGTTTGTATCCTCTGAGTCAGGCTCTGGAGTTGGCAGTTTTCTGACTTTGTCAGTGGGCAACGCAACCTCCCCTTCTAGGCCACTCACTCATGTATTTCTCTGTACACAGCTGTGATCAGATGGAGGACGGGGAGAAACATTTGGATGTCACTCTTAACTGTGCAGATTATCTGGAGGGCAACAGCAATGACATTTCTGCAAAGCGGGAGAGCTGGCACCATATGAACCATATCCCCAGAACCTTGAAGAGCCAGTTCGTATATCGCCAACTGAGAGAACAGAAAAATGCACTTCAAGAGGAAATCAGGATATTCTGGAAGAAATGCCAACGCCTACGGAGGGAGATCCAGACCTTCCAAGAAGATAACAAAACCAAGGCTTTGTGGGAGGAGATCCATGCCTTCAAGATGAAGAACAAGGGCTTCATGGATGAGATCAAGAACTTCTTAGAGGAGAGCCGGGTTTTCATGACTGAGATCAAGGCCTTCCAGACCAAAAAAAAGGAAATTCAGGACCAGATGAAGACCTTTCAGGAAAAGATTGAGGCACTCCAGCAGAGGATCAAGACAACAGAGGAGGAGATTGTTACCTTGGAGGAAAGGAATGAATCATTTCGAGAAGCTGTCAAAGCCTTCCAGATTAAGAACAAGGAGTACCAGGAAGCCAACAAAGGCATGCGTGAGAAGAACAAATCCATCCAGGAGAAGATAGAAGCCATTGAAGAGAAGAACAACACATTCTGGAAGGAATGCAAGGCATTTTGGAAGAAGGACAAAACCTTCTGGGAAGAGGACATGGCCATATCCAAAGACAAAATGGCCCTCTGGGAAGAGTATATAGCTTTGAGGGATAATGACCAAGACCTCCAGGAAGAAAAAGCGGTCATCTGGGACATGGTGGAAGCTCTCTGGGATATGAAGTACTCCATATGGAAAGAGGTAAATGGGTTTCCGGAAGAACCACAACCTGAGTTCGAGGTGGAAGTTCTCGACAATGGTGCCGATGGAGACCATGATGAACCACCTGATGAAATAAAAGAGGTGTGAATTAACGCAATGATCTGGTTAGCACCACCTTAAAAACTCCTATACATTGATGTACAAACACCGCGGCTCCTTTGTCATCAAGACCTTTTAATAAAATCTTGATGGAATTTCAAGGTGTTGTCACTACGCTACATTGCTGGGGAGGTGGGCGGGTTCACACCGGCCATACACACCAGCAGATGATTGTAACCATGTGGACCGGCAGCCTGGCAAACCTGGTGTGGCACATTTAATTGTTTATTTTCAAAATTTAGAATTCACATCTTTGTGAAAATATAGAAAGACAGAGGACAACATATAAAGGTAAAATGAACAGGAGATCCATTAAAAATCATTGGAAACTTCAAAAAATACTGATTGGGTAAAAGAAAAAATAATAATGTTGCACTTAGGGTTGCCATATTTCAAAACCCCCGGATTGTTGAGCTTTTAGGAAACCCCCAAAATTGTTCAGCTTTTTTTTAGGAAACCCTAAAAGTTGCCTAAGATTCAGGACAAAAGGACAAAGCACCACCTTTCAGAAATTCCCCCAGACGTCAATTCCGCATTTGAAATCCCGGAAATGCACAGGAAAATTTAGATGTATGTCAGCCCTAAGATTGCTAAAACCCTCCCAGCATGTTGGAGGATATGGATGGCCACAGGGGAAAGGCCACAGCTCATTTATAAGAGCATTTGTTCTGCATGAAGAAAGACCCAGGTTCAGTCCTTAGCATCTCCAGGTAGGGCTGGAGAGAGAAACCCTGCCTGAACCCATGGAGAGCTGCTGCCGGTCAGTGCAGACAGAGCTGAGCTAGATAGATCAACAGTCTGTCCTGGAGTAAGGCAACTTTCTGTGGTTTTTCTCTGGTGTGCATTTTTTGTTGTTGTTGGAGGACTGCGTCCTAAAATTCAAAGAGGTGCAAATTTCAAAAGATAGGTGTGCTTTGCTTTATGTATTAAGGACTGCAGAGTCACTGGGTTTGCATGCAGATGGGAGCCCAAACTCCCTTTCCTCCAATACATAGTATAAGCAGGATCCCCTATTTAATTTTGCATTCTATTTGGTTCTATGCAGCCTGGATGAACTGCAAACATTGGAGGGCACACATGTACACACACACACACACACACACACACACACACACAGAGTCCTTTGCTCTCTTTTCTGCTGAGTTCCAGCATTCAGGCACTCTTTATCCTCTTATTTGCTTTCAGTTGTGGGTACAGTAGAAAAAATAATAATCAAAAAAATCAGTCAAGGTGACAGTCAAAGGAGCTGGGAACTGAAGCAAGGCCAAACTCCTCAGTCCCCAGGTGATCTGTTCATGGTCACGTCCCCACCAAGGCACTAAAATTTCAGTGTCAGCAGGATGTGCTCAGAGTTCATGAAAATGTTGCAGGGGAGGAGGGGAGAGGGCTTGGTAGAAGGAATGCTTAGGCTGCAGGCCCATGCAAACCCACTGGGTTGTTCAAATCTGACCATTTCAGTTCTCTGGGTTTCTCATCCCCACCCCCATTCTTAAAATTCACTCCGCTGGAGGTTTAAAATAGAGTTCTGGTGGCCACGTGCCAGGGATAACTTAGCTGTGATTCCTGCATTCCAGGGGGGATGAATTCCTGGGGTCCCTTCCAACTTTGGGAACCCAGTCTGGAAAAGATGTGACATGGTGCAGCCAGCAGCTGTCTCTGAAAATTTTCCTGCAGTCCACAGTATATGGAAAGAACTCCTGCCAAATGAAAACATCCAACATGGACCTCTGATGATTGCAACACCATTGCACCAAGACTACCTCATAGCTCATGGTCTGATTGTCCAACAGCAGGTGAACTAACTCTGTTGCTCAGCCCAAGATAGCTGTTAAAAATAGACTTGGCATGCACTGCTTCAGAATGCATTCAGCATCCTTGCTAACAGTGTCTAGGAATCTGACCAGATTGCGAATGACTCCCATTGACCCCAAATGGCAAATTTAATAACCCTACTAAAGCAATGTACTATCTGGAGAGGGGTTTTTAAATGTCCAAAGAGAAAACATGCTGGCCGCTCCCTGAATAAAAACCTGTCAACTCTTCCTGATTGATCACTATCACCAAAGTTGTATGTGTATATGTACAGTATTTGTTGCGTGCTAAGGTACCCGAGCCACAAAGTTCCCAGGTGAACAATAAAGCACACAGATGCTAAGTATTTTGGTTTATGGGTTCAAATAGGCCACAACTTTATTGTTTACAGATGTGAGCAGTTTGGCTTAGGGGCCCAGGGGTCAGCAAACTTTTTCAGCGGGGGGCCAGTCCACTGTCCCTCAGACCTTGTGGGGGGCCAGACTATATTTTTTGGGGGGAAATGAACAAATCCCTATGCCCCACAAATAACCCAGAGATTTTAAATCCAGTGGTACCTCTGGTTGCGAACAGGATCCGTTCCAGAGCCCCGTTCACAACCTGAGCAGAATGCAACCTGTGTCTGCGCATCTGCACATGCATGGGTCATAATTTGCTGCTTATGTGCATGCTCGTGATGTCATTTTTAACGTCTGCGCATGTGTGAGTGGCGAAACCCAGAAGTAACCCTTTCCGGTACTTCTGGGTCGCTGCAGGACGCAACTTGAAAATGTTCAACCTGAAGCAAACGGAGCATGAGGTATGACTGTAAAAGCACACATTCTACTCATGTAAAAACACCAGGCAGTCTCCACAAATAACCCAGAGATGCATTTTAAATAAAATGCTCATGTAAAAACATGCTGATTCCTGGACCGTCTGCGGACTGGATTTAGAAGGTGATTGGGCCAGATCCAGCCCCCGGGCCTTAGTTTGCCTACCCATGGCTTAAGCATTGGGGTAAAGCCAGGCTATATCTTGACTATATCTGCAGGGAGTCCACTTAAGGGTAAACCACTGGTGCTCTATGACTTACATCAAATAGGGGCATCCTGAGGGTCCCTGTGGGGGCTGTGACATGTCCCTAGCCCACGTCCAGGCTTCAGACAGGATTCACACCCCAGATCCCTTTAACAGGATACCCTTACTTTGGAGGGCAGGCAAAGACTACAACCTCCCCTCCATCCAAGCAAAAGTAGAACCCCAGCAACAGCAACACGATTGGCATGATGCGAGGAGGGTTCAGCAATCCTCTGCCCCCTAAGCTGGCATACTTGTGATCCGGCTGCCCAGCCTCAGTGCCCCTCACTGGGAAAAAGTGAACAAAGTTGTATCATTGAAATTGTATGGCTCCCAGAATAAGAATTCCTGTTCCCACAAAAAGCATGGGTGGTTTCAGCTTAGCATTTTTATCATTTTTAAAAAGAAATCCTATTGATTTTGGGACCCTTTCCCCTAATTTGTAGTTTGGGACTTTTTAGTTTAGACCATGGGTAGGCAACCTGAGGCCTGGGGGCGGAACCCAGCCCAAATCGCCTTCTAAATCCGGCCCATGGACAGTCCAGGAATCAGTGTGTTTTTACATGAGTAGAATGTGTCCTTTTCTTTAAAATGCATCTCTGGGTTATTTGTGGGGCATAGAAATTTGTTCTCCCCCCCAAAAAAAAAATATAGTCCGGCCCCCCACAAGGTCTGAGGGACAGTGGACCGGACCCCTGCTGGAAAAGTTTGCTGACCCCTGGCTTAGAGAAATGGCAAGTGAGAAGTGACACGGTTGACGTTTATAAAATTTTGCTTGGAATGGAGAAAGCAGAAAGCTTTTCTCCCTTTCTCGTGACGCCTAAACTCGTAGAAATCCAAGGAAACTGAATGCTGGAAAATTCAGGACAGATAAAACAAAATTCTTTACACAGAGCAAGGTTAAACTAGGGAACTCACCCACAGGAAGCAGTGATGGATTAGGTGAAGGTGTCCCTTCATCAGCTCTGCAGACCTCCATTGGCTACCTGTAGAGTGAAAATCTCCCTTCCACCTGAAGCAGTGTCACACCAAAGGTATCCCTGCAGGTGGTAGCCACAAGAAAACACCAAATGTGGATTTCAGAAGGGGGGTGACTGGGACCGAACCAGCCTGGAATCTCTTGGATCCCAAGCCAGCACAATCACCATGGCATGATAGCACCAGAGCTGGTTCTGGCCCAATCAGAGCAACAGCTCCAGGTTGCTGGAGCAATTTTCCTGCCCCACACCTTTGGGCCTGGCCATCATGCATGGAAAAACAATGAATGTCATTGTGATTTTGCCATTCTAGAAAGCTCAACCAGACTTGGGGAGTTTGGCTTGCTCCTTTAGGTTGCTCATGAGGTGGAGTGGGGTCCCAGTGCCCATAGGATAGTACCAATCTCCTCTTTTGAGGGTAGGGGAAAGGGGTGGGAGAGAGAGGGTGGTGGGTCTGGCCTTGGAGCAGGAGATCCAACCTCCTAGGGCCCCTCCCAGCTGCCACACAAACCTCAGTGGCCCTTGCAGAAGATAAAATGGGGTGGCCTGGGGGGGGGGAGATCAAAAGAATGCTTTCATCCAGAGGGTCCAGCATGCTGTGGGCATTATTGTGAACAAGAAAGTTAAGGACAAGATCCTGGCCAAGAGAATTAATGTGCGAATTGAGCATATTAAGCACTCAAAGAGCAGAGACAGCTTCTTGCAGCGTGTGAAAGAAAACGAAAGAAAGAAAAAAGAAGGAAAGGAAAAGGGAATTTGGTTTGAACTAAAACGCCAGCCTGCTCCTCCAAGAGAAGCCCACTTTGTGAGAAACGATGGCAAGGAGCCAGAGCTGCTGGAACCAATTCCATATGAGTTTGTGGCATAGCGTATGTGAACAAAATAAAATACTATCTTGAGGACCTAAAAAAAGGGGGGGGGGAGAATGTTTTCATCCAGAAGGTCCTACTCCCCAGACATGCCCCTGAAACAGAAAGTGAAATGTACAACAGCTCTGGAAGTGGCACCTATATTTCCCTTCCCGTTAGAAATAATAGAAGGAACATTGTAAAACAATGAAACAAACTCGAGACCAGAAAGTGGGGAGGAGCAGGTGAAAAGTGTTCTAAGTAAATACCGTATTTTTCGCTCTATAAGACGCACCAGACCACAAGACGCACCCAGTTTTTGGAGGAGGAAAACAAGAAGAAAAAAAATATTCTGAATCTCAGAAGCCAGAACAGCAAGAGGGATCGCTGCGCAGTGAAAGCAGCAATCCCTCTTGCTGTTCTGGCTTCTGTGATAGCTACGCAGCCTGCATTTGCTGCATAAGATCCACACACATTTCCCCTTACTTTTGAGGAGGGGAAAAGTGAGTCTTAGAGAGCAAAAAATATGGTATGTTACCTCAGCCAGTGAGGGGTAGCAGACAGAAACTCTCTTCTTCTCCTGCTGATTCCTTCTTGAGAAGCCACTTGTCGTCCTCTAGAGCGTTTCCTCAGGCTTTAGTTCCTTCTTCCCTCCTTCTTCCAGTTAGCTTTGGGCCTTCTTTTACTTAGCCCTATGTCTGCATAGTGACCACATGTAAACTTGTCCTCAGAATCGCTTTGCCTGGCAGGAGTAGTAAACCTGAACAGCTCTTCGTTCTTTCAACCAGCAGCCTCACCGGACAACTTGTTTCCGCCCTTGACTGCAATATATGTACCAAGATCCAACCAAAAGTCCTTCCAGCTTCCCTTCTGCCCTGCTGTTCCACCAAGCAAGATCCTCGATTTAGCTTTTCATCCACCTTCCCTTCTTCCTCTCTTGCCTCCCTTCATTTTATGGGCTTAAATTAGAGCAGTGTTTCAGAATGTATAGCTTCCTTAGCTGCTGGGGTCTATACCGCTGTTTTTATTTATTTTTAACTGGCCCACGTTTTCAACAGTTCCGTACTGCTGCCATTAAGTTGTCGAGTTTTATGTGAAACTGCATTGTCTTTTTATGATATGCGAGCTGCCTTGCTGTGGGCATATAAATAAGTTTATAAATAACGGCATACCTTGACTCGAACATATGGTCAGAGCAAGGCTACTGATGGGTCGGACTGGGTGGGTGGAGGACTTAGTACAAAGGATCTGAGACAGGTTGGGACGATATGGGATTGGGGGGGCAACTCCCATCCCTTGCGGGGGCGCAATTAGTGCCAGCACCGTCCGTTAAGAGTTTGGGTGTAATCTTCGACACCTCCCTTTCCATGGAGGCGCAGGTTGCAGCTATAACAAAGGCGGCATTTTTTCATCTCCACCAATCTAAGCAGTTGGCTCCTTGCCTCTCTCGCCCTGACCTAGCCACTGTGATCCGCACGACGGTGACCTCCAGACTGGATTATTGTAACTCGCTCTACATGGGGCTGCCCTTGAGACTGACCCAGAAACTCGAGCGGGTGCAGAATGCCACGGCAAGACTCCTTGCTGTGAGATCACATTCACCCGGTGCTATACCAACTGCACTGGCTCCCGGTGGAGTACAGGATCAGCTTTAAGGTGCTGGTTTTAACCTTTAAAGCTCTATACAGCCTAGGACCCTCATACCTATGGGACCGCCTCTCCTGGTATGTCCCACAGAGGAACTTACGGTCTTCAAACAAAAACATCCTGAAGGTCCCAGGCCACAGAGAGGTTAGGCTGGCCTCAACCAGAGCCAGGGCTTTTTCGGCTGTGGCTCCGATCTGGTGGAATGCTCTGTCACAAGAGACTATGGCCTTGCGGGACTTGACATCTTTCCGCAGGGCCTGCAAGACAGAACTGTTCCACCAGGCCTTTGGCCAAGGCACAGCCTGACCCCCTCCTTTGGCAGTCCTCACAGAACCCTAGCCCAATGGTTGCCATTAATCTGATTTGAATTAATTTTATAATGAAATGATTTTAGAATGTTGTATTATTTTACTGTTGTTAGCCGCTCTGAGCCCGGCTTTGGCTAGGGAGGGCAGGATATAAATAATTTATTATTATTATTTTTATTTAGTGCCACAATGGGTACGTTCTATCCAGAGCTATTTTTCTAGAAAAAGAGGAACTCACCATGAACACCATTGTCTTAGAATGTCAATGGTATCCACCTGAGGGATGCTGGGGGGAAAGCCCTGGTTCTATCACCACTTTCACAGAATAGGAAAGGGAAAAGGGAATAGAGGATCTGGCTAATTCAAATTAAAGGCCAGGTGGAATAGCAGGCCAGTCTTATTACCTTTTGTTGCTTACTGGGAAGCAGAGGCACAAGGTGCAAACCCACCAACAGGGTCTCTGGAATAGTTCTGCCAGTGTGTTTGCACCACTATGACCTTATGAGGAATGGCTAAGGGAGCTGGGCATGTTTAGCCTGGAGAAGAGGAGGTTAAGGGGTGATATGATAGCCATGTTCAAATATATAAAAGGATGTCACATAGAGGAGGGAGAAAGGTTGTTTTCTGCTGCTCCAGAGAAGCGGACACGGAGCAATGGTTCCAAACTACAAGAAAGAAGATTCCACCTAAACATTAGGAAGAACTTCCTGACAGTAAAAGCTGTTTGACAGTGGAATTTGCTGCCCAGGAGTGTGGTGGAGTCTCCTTCCTTGGAGGTCTTTAAGCAGAGGCTTGACAACCATATGTCAGGAGTGCTCTGATGGTGTTTCCTGCTTGGCAGGGGGTTGGACTCGATGGCCCTTGTGGTCTCTTCCAACTCTATGATTCTATGATTCTATGACCTCCCATTGCCTCATCCCTCGCCTTCTCCCTCCCGGTAAGCCACAGCAGCCCACCTCCTGGGAAACTAGCATAGTGGCTCCGCCATCCAAAGCCAAGTGTTACCTGTCCATGGTACTTAAAAAACCTCTGAACCAGCCCTCTTCTCCCCTGACAAAAGCAAGCCATGCATTTTATCCGGAGTTTGCTTTCTACAGAGCATGGTAATGTGGATATTCTTCATGGCTGCGCGGCGCATAGGAAGCATGCAAAGACGAGATGTCATCCTGCAGGTAGAGAGACAGACACCCTGCAGGTATCCAAAGGGAATCAAAGGAACTAATCATGCTTGCTGTTGGGAAGACACTCACAGATGCCCAGCAGGGCTGTGCAAAATACACTTAGTTACACAGGCAGATTCAGAATCCTTTGGGGCCGGGAGGTGCAAGATTATATTGGTACGGCATTTATCTTGCGTCGGATGTTAATCCTTAATTAGGCTGTAAATAACAGAGGATCTTGCATCGTAATGACAGGCAGCGTGAGTTATTTTTTCTGCATAGCGTTGGATGGGGATTGCAAGATATCTTTCCAAGCCTCGCACCGATTCTGTGTCGTAATGCACACTCTCGTCTATCATCTTGCTGTGTGTCCCTTTGGCAGCAGCAGGTGATAGCTCAGTGCCCCAGGCTCTGCAAGCCTCCATTCCCTTAGACAGCCTTAAACACCTTCCAAACAAAGTTTTATATGATAACCAAGAGAGGAATGTTTTGGTGCAAAACAACAAAAACAAAAAACCACCCTCAGCCAAAGCAGCACAGAGAGGTATTCCTAGTGTGTCAGCACAACAAAGGACTTAAATTCCCAACAGAGCTGGGTTTGCTCGTGCTTAACTGGAAGATTTGCAGTTCCATTAGACTGCAATATGCATTTTTTAAAAAAGTTTTTAGTGCTATTCTGTATTCTGATGGCTATTTTTGCTGTGCAATAAAACTAGTCGGCTGGATTTCAAAGAAGAGAGTGTTGCTGTGTAAAGGCAGTTCATTATTTACTGTTCAGGAAATGTTTTGCTCATCTATAATACCAAATCCTAAATACAGTGGTACCTCTTGTTACAGATGCTTCAGGTTACAGACGCTTCAGGTTACAGACACTTCAAGTTATAGACTCCACTAACCCAGAAATAGTACCTCGGGTTAAGAACTTTGCTTCAGGATGAGAACAGAAATCGTGTAGGGGTGGTGCGCCGGCAGTGGGAGGCCCCATTAGCTAAAGTGGTGTCTCAGGTTAAGAACAGTTTCAGGTTAAGAACGGATCTCCAGAACGAATTAAGTTCTTAACCCGAGGTACCACTGTAGTAGTTTTGCTAGATGGGGGGGGAAATGAATTGATGGTTTATTAATTGAGGTGGAAGGTGATGGACTTTCATTGGAGATATTTAAACAGAGGTTGGTAGAGCATGAGATTTTTAATCCCATGGTTGTGGGTTCAAGCCGCACAGTGGACAAAAGATTCCTGCATTTCAGGTAGTTGGACTAAAGAACCTTTGTGGTTCTTTCCAACTCTACAATTCTATGATTCTAATTTTAAAGAGTCAGAGCAGGTAAGATTTTATTTTTATATTGGCATAGTCTTTTCGGCATCAGGATCCTGGGCTTTACAAATGAACAATAACCCAACTAAAATCAGTTGCCTGTCTACAAAATCTAAACAGTTTGCTGAGTTTCAGATCTCCAGGGTAATTATGTGCAATTCAAAATGTGTTTAAAGCAGAGGTGAAACTGATGTTCATTTTAGCGCAGAAATTTAGGGCTTTGCAGATCTTACAAAAATCAAAAGAGTTCAAAGTCACTCTCTGCTTATGATTATAGGGGTTTTTAAATCCACCCCAGCTTATTAAATTAGGGCAGAGCTCCATATGTAAAATGGCCTCAGATTTCATATATATCAGAATAATGAGCTATTGGTGCAGAATAAACAGGCTCTTTAAGAACTCTAGTGTTACAGAGGGCACATGCTCAATGAAACTTTTGGCAACAAAAAATTTCAAATCTACTTCCAAATTTTGGGTACTCTGCACAGACACTGAAGCCATGGGAATGGGTTACTAGAAATATCTGCAAACAAAGAGTTTGGGAAGTAGGAGTACAAACCAACATAACTGCTTTCACAGCCTCAAGAACATAAAAATGGGTAGCAAGAGCAAAATGTCAGCATCAATATGAAAAATATTTGCTATTCCTCATGACAACAGACTATCTAAAAGCTTTTACTCGATTACATTATGAACAAATGGAATTGATGGTGCAATTGGAGAGATTTTATGGCGTACCAACCCAAGATGGGTTGTGTGCTGGTGGGAAATCAATACTGCAGGATTTGACTCACTATAATCTCAAATAGGCTGATCGCCGAAGAATAGATGCTTTTGAATTCTGGTGCTGGAGGAGACTCTTGAGAGTCCCATGGACTGCAAGAAGATCAAACCCATCCATTCTGAATGAAATTAGCCCTGAGTGCTCAATGGAAGGACAGATCCTGAAGCTGAGGCTCCAAGACTGTGGCCACTTCATGAGAAGAGAAGACTCCCTGGAAAAGACCCTGATGTTGGGAAAGATGGAGGGCACAAGGAGAAGGGGATGACAGAGGACGAGATGGTTAGACAGTGTTCTCAAAGCTACCAGCATGAGTTTGACCAAACTGCAGGAGGCAGTGGAAGACAGGAGTGCCTGGCGTACTCCGGTCCATGGGGTCACGAAAAGTCGGACACGACTAAACGACTCAACAACAATCTCAAATATCAATTATATAAGGATATCAGAGAACAATATCTAGAGTCCCTACCTTGCACATCCAAACCCTGCAGAAAGCAGGACTGAACTGCTGGGGGAGTTCAACCCAGTTTGGGCAATATCTCCCCCACTCCTGTGTGCCAATGGGGATGAGTGGGCGGGGCAACCCAACTGTCAATCACTTAACATCAATATGTTGTAATATGATCTACAGGTGAGTGGTCCATCCATCTGTGGAACCTGGCCTGCCAGGATGGGGGAGAAAAAGATCTCTTCTGCTGGGTCAAAGAGGTTCTCTGTCTCCTCCTATGGCCCTATCAATACATTGGGCCCACTTCTGTGAAACCCCCTCCTGATAGAGATTAAACTTCAAGTGCATGAGAAGTAGTTTCTATTTCTGCAGCCATATTAAGAAAGTTTTCTATTTTTAATGGTTGGTCTTAATTGATGCTGTCCAGCATATGCTTTTAAAACTTTTATGGACGCTGCTTATAAACTTTGGTAATTAAGCCATATATAAGTAGCTTAAATAAAATACTGTATATCTTAACCTCTAAATATTTCACACACCCCCCCCAATAAGATGAGGAATTGGGTAAGGTGCATATATTTCTGCAACATAAGAACCAAATTAATGAAGACATACCTAGGCAAAGGGGGTGGAAAATATTCTTTCAGTGGAGATTAATTACAAGAGGGGAAAGATATCGGCTATTGGGAAAACCTTTGTGTGCTTAGTCTATTATTTAAAAGTGATCCCTCAACACTGTCTGATCAGTATTCAGATATACAGTGTATGCAAATCAGAGCTGCATTGCAGCTTATGGCTTAGGATCAGTGCTGCTGCAGTATGGAATCAGGTCCGGTGCCCCGCTCCTTCCGAGAAGCAGCAGTGGTGACTCAGCAACGTGGGAAATTGACTCTGCATCTCCTCAGAGACACAGCCCCTGTCTGGTGAACCTACAGGTGCAAAGGAAGCCAGACCCAGCCAGTATGTAAGAAGCAATGGGGCTTGAGAAGCAGAGGGAAGATAGCAATCACACAGCAAATCTTGCTCTCCCTGGGCTCTGGCTGTATCAAGCCAAGGGGTCTACTTCCCTTGAGTGTCCCTAAGGGCAGAATGAGGTACTGCATGCGCAGTGAGCCTGCCATCCCCAAAACAAAAAAAATTCCTTCCAGTAGCACCTTAAAGACCAACTAAGTCAGTTCTTGGTATGAGCTTTCGTGTGCATGCACACTTCTTCAGATACCACACAGATACCACAGATACCATCCCCAAGATTGACCTTTCTGACTCTGTAGTCTTGTTATCATAGAACTGTAGGGTTGGAAGCCACCACAAGGATCATCTAGTCCGGGGTTCCCCAAACTTGGGTGTCTAGCTGGACTACAGTTCCCATCACCCCTGACAACTGGACCTGCTAGCTAGGAATGATGGGAATTATAGTCCAAAAGTGGCTGGAGAACCAAGTATGGGAACCCCTGTTAGTCCAGCCCCCTGCAATGCAAGAATCTTTTTGCCCAAGCTGAGGCTGGAACTCGCAACCCTGAGATTAAGAGTCTTGTGCTTTGTTGACTGAGCTAGGTCAGGTGTGACCCAGAAAGCATCTTGTGCTTCACCTGGTGTGATGTAAACATGCTGAAGTTGAACCCTGCTGCTCTCAGTGGTGGTGGATGTGAAGGAGACACGTTGCCTGCTCTTTCTCCCTCCCCGCCCAGTTGTATGCTTAATTAGAACTTTAAAAGCCATCACTGACCATTAGCCTCACCCCAAATTCATCTAGGGGTGGATAGGAGATGGGGTGGGTGGTCCCTTGGGTGGGACAGAGAGGGTCTGCCTGATCCAGCAGCCTCAGGCAGGAGCAATTGATAAACACAGGGAGGGTGTGCACAGACCTAATTTTTACTGTCCAGTTTTCTTCTATTTTTGAAGGAACCTTAATGGCTTTCTCTGTTCCCAGCCAAATTAGAAAGCCATTTGAAGTTGCTGCTGCCCATTTGGGATACAGCAAGGTAATTAAAAACACAACGGTTCCTTCCAAGCATGTTGCACCAGCCATTTTTCCCCATTAAGATTTCTGTTAAGGATGATGGAAGACACCACTAATTGTGACTGCACTGAGCCAAACTTTTCTTTCTTTCTTTCTTTCTTTCTTTCTTTCTTTCTTTCTTTCTTTCTTTCTTTCTTTCCTTCTTTCCTTCTTTCCTTCTTTCCTTCTTTCCTTTTCATGACTATCATTCCCCATTTTGGGTGGTGAAAGGGGTCTACTTCCCCCCTGAAAATGTCCTTTATTTCCTTTATTTCCTTCCCCCCACCCCATTCCAATCCACCAGAAAGAAGGTTGAAAGCAAGAGTTGAGAGTATAATATTGTTGTCGATTTTTTTAGGGGGGACCCCCTAAACCAGGCATCCCCAAACTCGGTCCTCCAGATGTTTTTGGGACTACAATTCCCATCATCCCTGACCACTGGTTCTGTTAGCTAGGGATGATGGGAGTTGTAGTCCCAAAACATCTGGAGGGCCGAGTTTGGGGGTGCCTGCCCTAAACCATAGAAATTAATAAATGGTAGGATCTGCATTATTTGGGATGTGGAGGGAGAAAGAACAGCTGCAGAGGAATTCTTGAGCTAGCCTATGCAAAACCACCTGGATAAGCTAAGGCCATTAAGAAACGATACAGGGCCACTGAGATCCATTGGCAATGCAAGAAAACGGTCCTCCCCTCGCCCCCTGCCCTGGGATGTGAACACAGACAGGGAGGTTGAAAGGTTGCTAGGGAAACTGGGTGTGAGGTGACAGGAAAGCAGTGTCTTTAGCAAGGGTTGCTGGGAAGAAGAAGGAAAAAGAAAGGCTGGGATCCATCTTGGGAAGGCTGGCTGGAGGCTGGCTGAGAGAGATTCCTTGGACTTCAGGGCTGCACTGCTGTGGGGAACCAGCCCCTCTTGAAATGACTATGCTGTAAGATCTGGACCCCCTCCATGCAGACAGAAGGTGTAAATGGGTGAATAGACCATATTCATTCAAGCTATGACAGTCTTCACCATGTCTCAATTCTCCAAAGGAACGCAGACCCTGGATGAGTGCCTGGAATCCCCCCAGAGTCTTGCCACCGCTCGGCAGAAAGTGGGGGAAGCACCCAACTTTTGTAACAATGCATTGTCAACACATATCAACTCATTGTCATGGGCATTTACATCATACGGTTACCTTCTCACCCACTTGTGTGCATCCCACTCTCATGTGACTGTATTTACACAGGTTGTGAATGAATGAAGTGATCTTCCCTCATTCGGGACTGCTGCCAGAATAAGGGAAGGGAGCTTTTCATCAACCAGTGGTGCATCACATCCATGCCCCCATCCTGGCACCAGTTCTGTTGGGCGCCCTTCTGAGGTTGAATCCTGACAAGACAGAAGTACTTGGGGGACAGGGGGCAGGCTGGTGTGGAGGACTCCCTAATCCTGAATGGGGTAACTGTGTCCCTGAAGGACCAGGTGTGCAACCTAGGAGTCATTTTGGACTCACAGCTGTACATGGAGGCGCAGGTCAATTCTGTGTCCAGGGCAGCTGTTTACCAGCTCCACCTGGTACGCAGGCTGAGACCCTACCTGCCCGTGGACTGTCTCACCAGAATGGTGCATGCTCTGGTTATCTCCCGCTTGGACTACTGCAGGGCGCTCTATGTGGGGCTACCTTTGAGGGTAACCCGGAAACTACAATTAATCCAGAATGCGGCAGCTAGACTGGGGACTGGGAGTGGCCGCCAAGACCACATAACACTGGTCCTGAAAGACCTACATTGGATCCCAGTACGTTTCCAAGCACAATTCAGAGTGTTGGTGCTGACTTTTAAAGCCCTAAATGGCCTTGGACCAGTATATTTGAAGGAGCGTCTCCACCCCCATTGTTCAGCCCGGACACAGGTCCAGCACTGAGGGGCTTCTGGCGATTGCCTCACTGTGAGAAGTGAGGTTGCAGGGAACCAGGCAGAGGGCCTTCTCAGTAGTGGTGCCTGCCCTGTGGAATGCCCTCCCATCAGATGTCAAAGAGATAAACACCTACCTGACATTCAGAAGACATCTGAAGGCAGCCCTGCTCAGGGAAGTTTTTAATGTGTGCTATTTTAGTGTACTTTCGGTCTTTGTTGGAAGCCACCCAGAGTTTCTGGGGAAACCCAGCCAGATGGGCGGGGTACAAATAATAAATTATTATAATATTAGTATTATAGGTCCTTGACCTCCATATAGGCACTCAATTTGAGGTTTTAATATTTTGCCGTTTACTGCATTGTTTTTGACATTTCTCTTCCGTTGAAATATTTTGAAACTGATTACATCATCGGTTCCATTCGTCATGGCCACAGTGAACAGCAAGAGGGACAACACAGGTTTTTGAGGAAGCCGAACCGCAGTGGAACGGAAACGCCACTTGATTGCAATGAACACAGGAATAGGGAAGAAATTGCCGCATCTCTACGTTCCTATTCCTTGGTCCCTATTGGCATCTGCCTCCATTCTGTTGGGTGAGATGATGTCATATCTTGGGCTGGGTCATAGCTGTCAACTTTTCCCTTTTCTTGCGAAGAATCCTATTCAGAATGGGGAAAGTTGACAGCTATGGGCTGCCCTAATGATCCTTTTTTTATGACATTCATGTGGCTTTTTCCACTCACAAGTGTTCTGCCTAAAAAAAAAAAGAAAAAAGCCTGAATCAACTTTTAAGAAGTCGGATGGAGCTCAACGGTCCCTACAGTAATAAGAGAGATTCTGCTGTTTGTGCATTTTTGAACTTATTATGTTTAATTGGCATTCTCAAAAAGGAATGCTGTGGAGGAGAGGACAGCTTTAATGAACCCCCCCTCCAGTAGATTCCATGATGCTCCTCCAAGTTTATTAACTTTAATTATTCTTTGTTTAATCACAGAGAGGGCAAAACAGGGGGAGGGTTAGGGAGGGGGTCCCCTGTAGGTCAGCCATATGCAAATATGCACATCTAAAAATGTTTCACTTCTACAACAATGTGGCGGGGGTAGCTTCTGCAGTGCATGTTTGCATGAAAAATTCTTCCTGTAAAGACAGGGGATCACATGATTTGAAAGTCACCAAGGATCAGTTCCAATATACCATCAGGGCTGGGGTCTGCCCAGAGACATGAAAAATAATAAAAAAGAGGTTGCATCTGAGCATACACAGAGCCACACCGGCTCAACACAGGGGGTTTCATGAGTCACGAGGAGACAACCACATCTAATTATATCACACTGGGGAATTCCTGTTCTGCAACTCTGAAAGTTAGAGATAACTCATGCAATGTGTTTGTATAAATACCCTCCAACATTTCTTTGATGGAAATGGGGATGTCCTTTTCAATAGCACTAGCAGCATTAGTAGTAATTTTAGTATTTGTATCCTGTCCATGTGACCGGTTTCCCTAGCCAATCTGGGTGCCTCCCAAAATATATAAAAATAGTAATAAAACAGTAAACAGTAAAAAAAAAAACCCTTCCCTATACAGGACTGCTTTCAGATGTTTTCTAAAGGTCATACTTATCTCCTTAGCTCAGGGGTTGCATAACCCCTTAACCTTCAACATTTCTCCAATGAAAATAGGGATGTTCTATGGAAAAGAGGGACATTCTGGGATCAAATCAGAAACCACGAGGGTCATCTAGTCCAACCCCCGGCCAAGCAGGAATATTTTGCCCAATCTGGGGCTCAAACCCATGACTCTGAGATTAAGTGTCCCATGCTCTGCTGACTGATCTAATCTGCTTTAGCTACATGGCTATGTCACCAAGACAGTACAAAGTAAGCCCAATGATGTTGGGGTCTGGAGTGTGTGGGTGTTACCCCACAAGTGTCCCGGGGGGAAATATGATGTCCATTATTCGCACTGAGATCCTGCCCCCCAAAAAAACATAGTTTTGGGGGTCTGATCTCATGCAGCACCCCAACATGCACATTTTTGGGTGCCATTTGAGTGCCACTCTGAGATAAGCGGAGAAGCATGGGCATGCAGACACACATTTTGGGGACTCAAGATGTTGAAGGGTATGTACCAGTATATATATATTGACTGATGCAAATATTTAGGTACCATTATGTCATTATTAAAAAATCCAAATCGTTTTCAAATCGTTTTCAAATTCAAAACAAACAAACCCCACATTAAAACCATATAGTAAATGCCATATAAAAGATTTAAAAACAGATATCAATTAGCCATTGAGGAAATATGTGTTTGTTTGTTTTTTAGCATACCTTTTTATTAGTTTTTACATATATTTTCCAAACAGAACATATCATATCATCTCATCTTATACAACATTTTGACTATTTTAGTCTGAGATTTCCATCAACCACTTCTAATGATTTTCAAACCTCAACTCTTAATCTTACATTTGTTATCCTAACTATTGCTTTTAATAATCCATAGCTGAAAATCCATTCTCATAAATCTTTTCTGCAATATTTCATATAGTTCTCCTTACAAAACTTACTGGAGTCCTACAAGCGTAGTCAGATGGTTACAATTGTCTTTCAGATAACTTGTATATTTACTCCAATCTTTCAAGAATTTCTGGTCCCACTGGTTTCAAATTCTCCCTGTCAGAGGAAATATGTGTTCTTAATTGGCTGCATAGGCCTGGCAAAGTAGGAAACGTTTTGAGCAGGTGTTTAAAAGCTGAAACGTAAAAGTGCCTCCTAAATCTCCTTTGGCAAAGTATCCCACAAGATCTGGGCTGCTGATGCCAAAGGTTTGGTTTCTTGTTATTACCAAGTGAGCCTCGCCAATTCAAGGAATGAGCGCAGAAATAAATACCGTATTTGTTGCTCCATAAGACGCACTTTTTTCCCTCCTAAAAAGTAAGGGGAAATGTCTCCTTGTAAGGGCTCCCTTCTGTCCCTCCTCCCACTTCGCTGGGAAGCCAGCAGAACAAGAGGTGCTGCGCTGCTCTGCTGAATCCAGAGAGCACCAGCGAAGTGGGAGGAGGGACAGAAGGGGGTCCGGGTAAGGGCTCCCTTCCGTCCCTGGCTTCACAGCGAAGCGGGAGGAGGGCTGGACGGGAGCAAGCAAAGCGAGAGCAGCTTTGTCAGAGCCACCCAAGGTCCCAGCTCACAAGAGACCAAAGTCCAGTCCAAGATATATACAAAAGGTTTTATTGAAGAACATTGTTGTCGTTACATCCAAGCTCCGTGGCTCCGCATCTGTTACCCTTAGATGTTAGAAGTCCCCTCTGAGTCAGTCCCGCCCCTGCACCAGCTTAAGAGGCTTGTACTGCTCCACCTTTTCCTCTCCTTCCTTTTCCGCAGGGTCTTCCTGCCCCCCTGTGCTCCCTCCCTCCGGGACTCCCCCGAGGCTGAGTCTTCTGACGCCTGCTCCCCCCTCCTTCGTGCTTTGGGACCAGGCTCCTCCTCAGGGCTCTCCTCATTTCCGCGCGCCTCCACATTTGAACTTGGCGCGCGTACGTTGCCTCTGACCTTCCTTTCGACCGTTACGCTACTCTCGGTGCTACACTCCTCCCCTTCCGGCAGGACGTTCTGCTCCGAACTCCTTCCCCTCTCTGCTCCCTGTTCTGCTCCTTCTGACACACTGGTAACTCCACCCCCTTCACTCCGTTCCGACGGAGAGGCCGGTCCCGATCTCCAGCCCCCACTGGGGATTCCCCCTTCGTTCCCCTGCTTCTGACTGCCTCCCTCTCTACTGCCCCTTGGCCTGACCAGGGGGGCTCCCTTTTGGGAATCCTCGGATTCACTTGACGGACTCACTGACAACCTCGGGTCGTCGTCGTCCTCTTCCTCGTCGCCCTGGGACCCCTCCCCCTCGCTCTCTGTCCCTGAAACCCTGACAAGCTTACATGGCTTCTGTCCCACTTTGCACAGCTTTCACTTAGCTTGCCCATCTCTCCCCCTGTCTCGCTGTAAAGCAAGCGAAGCACCTGTCCCAGTGCCTCTTCCTCCTCTTTTACAGTGAGGCGGGAGGAGGGATGGGTAAGCAAAGTGAGAGCTGCGCAAAGTGGGACAGAAGCCATGTAAGTGACTCTCGCTTTGCTTGCTTTAAAGCGGGAAAAGCGAGAGCCACTTATATGTCGGAATCTCCACTCGGCCAAGCTGATAAAGCTCATTTTCTTCCCTCCGAGTCTTTGGAATCGCCTCCCAACGAGTATAACAACCTGAGCCTTTGATAAGGCCTCAGGCACATTCTTCAGCAGAGTTTCCAGCGCAGGAAAGAGATGAGAGGTTTGGGCTACATTGCAAAGAGTTTATTTCTAAGCTACACAGTCAGAAAAGGCATCCTCTCTCTATGGAAGCAGAGAGCAACTGAACAAAAGAACAAAGGAAACAGGAAACCACTAATGTTGCATCCAGTCTCCCCTCCTGTGAGACTTCCAACAGCCTGGAAGGTCTCTGGAATGTAAACAGAGTCCTGTGACTCCATGCAGCTGTACAGTGATAAGAACAGAAACTAACATTATATGCTCTGTGCAGAATCCCACCCCCCCTTGCTTTCCCCCTCTAAAAACTAGATGCGTCTTGTGGTCAGAAGGGTCTTATGGAGCGAAAAATATGGTAGTCTGGTAAGACTGCTGGTCAAGGACTAAATAAACTTAGGGTTTATTACTACTGGAAAACAAAGCCATTCTGATTACAAGCTGAATTGGAGTCATCAGATTAATGCAAAAGGAAGGTCTAACACTAACTGATTTGAAGGAGGAGGAGGAATGAAGCAAAGTCTTAGGAGGGGGCAGAGAATGATCCTGAGATAGTTACTCAAGAAGGAATAAGCAAGGGAAGGGTGTGTCGCCTTTCTGTCTATCGCCCCCAGCTGGTTCAGGTAGCTCACTGCAAGCATTGTAGCTTTTCTCCCAACAGATCCTTCACGCCTGCCTCATTCTGACATGGTGGACTCCCTTCCCCCTCGGTTTGCAGCGAAAATGGTTTGCATGAAAATGATGGCTACACCAACGTGAGAAATATCTGTTTTGAAAACTCTGAGGAGGGATGCTGGGGAAATCACTTTGATCCTGAAACTGCAGAAACACGCACGCACAGAGAGAATTTACAAATGTGACATTTTAAAAACAGTTGTTTCAACATCATTTAACATGCTGAAAACATGGGAGTGCAAGCAAACAAACAGGCAAAAAACCCAACCCAGCCCTAGTCTGTTTCTCATCCCCTTCCCCACTTCAATTGAAAAATTACAGGTGTTACATATTTTCAGCACCAACCTACCATTTTATCTCAGTTTATACGGTATTCTACTTTCTGGAGACGTAATTATGGTCTTTTTCTGGAGTCTCCAATTACAGACTGAATCATGATACAATACATAATGGGGGAAAGGAAGCCAGAAAGAGGAATGTGAGTGTGGGCAAACACTTTTTCCTGCTATACAGAGTTTAATAGGAAGTGAGAACGGTTCTGTCCTGGCCCCAGTGTTGTTCCTTATATTTATAAACGTCTTGGATGAAGGAATACAGGGAACGCTCATCAAATTTGGAGATAATACCAAACCAGGAAAGGTAGTTAATACCTCAGAGGTTAGAATCAGGATTCAATCTGATCTTAACAGATTGGAGAACTGGGTCAAAGGTAACAAAATGAATTTCAAAAGGGGCAAATATAAGGTTCTGCACGTAGGCAGAAATAATCAGAGGCACCGTTATGGGATAAGGGACAGCAATATGTGTGAAAAGACTCTAGGGGTCAAAAAAAGATTAAAGCAATTCTAGGCTGCATCACCATCAATATGGTGCTGGAGGAGACTCTTGAGAGTCCCATGGACTGCAAGAAGATCAAACCTATCCATTCTGAAGGAAATCAGCCCTGAGTGCTCACTGAAAGGACAGATCCTGAAGCTGAGGCTCCAATACTTTGGCCACCTCATGAGAAGAGAAGACTCCCTGGAAAAGACCCTGATGTTGGGAAAGATGGAGGGCACAAGGAGAAGGGGACGACAGAGGACGAGATGGTTGGACAGTGTTCTCGAAGCTACTAACATGAGTTTGACCAAACTGCAGGAGGGAGCGGAAGACAGGAGTACCTGGCATGCTCTGGTCCATGGGGTCAGGAAGAGTCGGACATGACTAAACGACTAAACAACAACAACAAGGCTGTATCAACAGAATTGTCCAGATCAAGGGAAATCATAGCATTCCTCTATTCTGCCTTGGAGAGAGACTATCTGGAGTACTGTGTCCAGCTTTAGGCACCACAGTTGATGAAGGATATTGACAAGTTGGAATGTGTGCAGAGGAAGGTGACCAAGATGATCAAGGATCTGGAAATGAAGCCTTGTTAGGAACAGTTGAGGGAGTTAGGTATGTTAAATATAGGGAACAAAAGTCTGAGAGGGGATGAGGTAGCCATCTTCAAATATCTGAAGGGCTGTCATATGGAAGATGGAGCAAGCTTCTAGAATTCTATGGTTCTAGGGTTCTTATTTCACCTTGGCTGCTTCCATTTGGGAAATTGTTTTGTTTTTTTAAGCGGTCAATCATGCCCTCCAAAGGTGTAAGTGTTTATTGCATGGCTGCAGTAAGACCGACGATTACTTTTTGCAGCCACGCAAACTTAAGTGACCCAGAAAAGAGACACACATTCAAGCACCCAGATTCCCCCAGCAGCTGCATGAAATGAATTCATAATCTTGAATGGATATATTATCTGTTCCCATTTTCTTAATAATGATAAAGATGCAGCCTAACTAAATTGCCTTGACCGAATGAGAATTATCAAGGATTTCTGCACAGCTGGCTCCATCTTTCCAAAGCGGGTGATGTAATGCAAAAACTGGATACGGATCAAGAGGCACAGTCGTGATCTTTTAAAAGGTTGATAAGAGGTGAGCCGAGAAACTGATTTGTCAATCTGCTGCTCATTAAGTAACCACAATGGAAGCTGGGCATTTGTGTAAATCTGAGGTAGGCAACACGATGCCCTCCAAATGTTGTCAGACTACGACTCTCATCACTCCTGACCATTGGCCATGCTAGTTGGGGCTGATGGGAGTTGTGGTTCAGAATCATCTGAGGGATGCTGGGTTTTCTGCCTTTGTTGTAAGTACCAAGTACAGTGGTACCTCTGGTTACTTACTATATTCGTTCTGGAGGTCCATTCTTAACCTGAAACTGTTCTTAACCTGAAGCACCACTTTAGCTAATGGGGCCTCCCACTGCCACCGGAGCACAATTTCTGTTCTCATCCTGAAGCAAAATTCTTAACCCAAGGTACTATTTCTGGGTTAGCGGAGTCTGTAACCTGAAGCGTATGTAACCTGAAGTGTATGTAGCCCAAAGTACCACTCTACAGTGGTACCTCAGTTTACGAACAGCCCTGTTTACAAACTATTCAGTTTACAAACTCCGCAAAACCGGAAATAATGTTCCAGTCTGAGAACTTTACCGTGGTCTACAAATAGAAACTGAACGGTGGAAGGGCATCGGCGGTGGGAGGCTTCATTGGGGAAAGCGTGCCTCAATTTAAGAACAGATTCAAGGTGATCAAGGGTCCGAAAACCAAGCTCTATGGGGGAATGATTGGGTATGTTTAGCTTGGAGAAGAGGAGACTGAGAAGGTGAAATGATTGCCATCTTCAAATATCTCAAGGGCTGTTGCATGGAAGAGGGAACAAGCTTGTTTTCTCCTGCTCTGGAGGGTAGGACACGAACCAACAGCTTTAAGTTGCAAGAAAGGACATTGATTAAACTTTAGGAAGAACTTTCTGGTGGGAAGAGCTGCTCAAGAATGGAATGACCTTGGAAGATGGTAGACTCCCTTCAGTGGAGGTTTCTGTCATGGATGCTTTAGTTGAGATTCCTGCATTGCAGGGAGTTAGACTATACGACTCTTGGAATTCCTTCCAACCCTACAATTCTATGATTCTACCTCTCTATCATGCCCCTTCTTACTTTATCCCCTCCCTAAACCAGAAGCTGATCAGAAGGTCAGCAGTTTGAATCCCCATGACGGGGTGAGCTCCCGTTGCTTGGTCCCTGCTCCTGCCAACCTAGCAGTTCGAAAGTACATCAAAGTGCAAGTAGATAAATAGGTACCACTCCGGCAGGGAAGGTAAATGGCATTTCCATGTGCTGCTCTGGTTCTCCAGAAGCAGCTTAGTCATGCTGGCCACATGACCCAGAAGCTGTCTGCGGACAAACGCCGGCTCCCTCGGCCTATAGAGTGAGATGAGCACGGAATCCCCGAGTCATCCGAGACTGGACCTAATGGTCAGGGGTACCTTTACCTAAACCAGAAGCCCCAAATATTGTGACCTGACTTCAAAGTAATGTTGCTCCATCCCCTTCATCATTTCAGTTGTCCTTTTCAGAACCTCTTTCCATTTGTCTTCTTTTTCTTTTCTTTTTGGACCGTGAGAAACATCATATTTGTAATGTGTCCAGACTGTTTCTGTTTCCCAGCACAAAATCGAAAATAAATGCAGCCACCTGACGTCAGTGAGTTTATTTCCACCCTATTGTGGGGCGGGTGAGGGGTGAGCAGCAATGAGACCCCGAGAAGTCAGTCCATCAGTAACACCAGACTTTTGAAATGCCAGCCCCAGTAGGTGACCTGGAGGACAAGTTATCTGACAGGATGATTGGATTGTGCTGAAGTGAACTACCCTTCATTTGGCGCTTTTGCTCAATCGCGCGGGGCCATTGACTAACTGTCAGCCTCCACAGCCTCTTGGATTCCTGCAGTAATTCATCATAACCAACCCAGCTTGCACACTTCAAGGAAATGTGTATTTCCTAGATGGGAGGAAAATGTGGGGGAAGCCAAATAACGGCTCAGTAAGCGTTTTCAGGTTGAAAGTGTTGCTGTCAGAAATGGTTAGTGGTGTGACAAAAACCAGGGCACTAGGGGGTGTTTAAAACACCCATGGGGGATCTTGCCTCTCTCTCACATTCTGGTGTCCCTCAACAAACCCCAAATGTCTTCCTTTGTCTTCTGTCTCAGGAGGGGGAGCATCTAAACACATTTCGAATCTCATTTCAGCAAAATTTGGTGAAGGAAACCCACATGTGCGTAAAAGCCTAACACCTGGGGAGATTTGTAAAGGAAGGTGAGGTCTTTCAGATACCCTCAGCCCAACCCAAAAAAGCTTGCACACTAATAGATATGCCTAACAAAAACCCTAGTTGTTTCTGTCTATTGTGGTGGGTGGAACTTGAATGGCACCTTCAACGGAAACCAGTTTTCTTCAGTTTTAGGCCAGGGCTTGCCCAAGACATTTTGCAGCCTTGATCAGACTGGTGTGTGAATCTTGTTTCCACAGTGGCAACAGGCCTCAACATTGCTCAATAGTAACCTTGAGAGATCGCTCCTGATGCTCCTGGCTATGTCACAAGTCATTGAATAGGGGATAGATGATGGATAAAATGACTTGAAAGCTTGCTTGTTCACACAGCAGTCTTTTTGAAAATGGCTGCCATTGATACCGGCACAAACTCACATATTGATTTCTGCACTACAGCTCATAAGGCCTATTTAGAGTTCTCTGAGTGAGCAGTTTCAACTGACAGCAACAGAAACATGTGAAATGGATGTTAGAAGCAGGAGAGCCAAGCGGTGAATGGGACAAGGAGCAGGAATGGGGAAGGCATGTGCAAGCTAAGTTAGCATTTCCCGTGACTTCATTTCTGCTCCACAAAATGAACAGGAGGTCATGAGCAGAGAGAAAAGGTGAGGTCATTGGGTATGGGGAAGTAGATTACATTGTTCTGGTTGGATATAGGAAAACTTGCAGGCTTCCAATCAGAAGGTTGAGAGTAACAGAAAGAGGAAAATGCACTTTGTGTTTTCCTGTCAAACTCCCAAGCTCTTCCCCTCTCTCTCTTGCATGAAGCAGCCATGAAGCTGGCTTCCACCATTTAGACTTAGAATCCAAAGCCATCTTTGTAAATATGGAGAAACAGCAAGTAAATAACTGTCAGGGTTTCAGGGACAGAGAGCGAGGGGGAGGGGTCCCAGGGCGACGAGGAAGAGGACGACGACGACCCAAGGTTGTCAGTGAGTCCGTCAAGTGAATCCAAGGATTCCCAAAAGGGAGCCCCCCTGGTCAGGCCAAGGGGCAGTAGAGAGGGAAGCAGTCAGAAGCAGGGGAACGAAGAGGGAATCCCCAGTGGGGGTTGGAGATCGGGACCGGCCTCTCCGTCGGAACGGAGTGAAGGGGGTGGAGTTGCCAGTGTGTCAGAAAGAGCAGAACAGGAAGCAGAGAGGGGAAGGAGTTCGGAGCAGAACGTCCTGCCGGAAGGAGAGGAGTGTAGTACCGAGAGTAGCGTAACGGTCGAAAGGAAGGTCAGAGGCAACGTACGCGCGCCAAGTTCAAATGTGGAGGCGCGCGGAAATGAGGAGAGCCCTGAGGAGGAGCCTGGTCCCAAAGCACGAAGGAGGGGGGAGCAGGCGGCAGAAGACTCAGCCTCGGGGGAGTCCCGGAGGGAGGGAGCACAGGGGGGCAGGAAGACCCTGCGGAAAAGGAAGGAGAGGAAAAGGTGGAGCAGTACAAGCCTCTTAAGCTGGTGCAGGGGCGGGACTGACTCAGAGGGGACTTCTAACATCTAAGGGTAACAGATCTGGAGCCACGGAGCTAGGATGTAATGCCAACAATGTTCTTCAATAAAGCCTTTTGTATATAACTTGGACTGGACTTTGGTCTCTTGTGAGCTGGGACCTCGGGTGGCTCTGACAATAACCTTTTTTTTCTTTAGCAACGGGACAAGGGCCTGTCTTATTTACTCTTTTAAGCAAAGTTAGTGATGTGTGAATGAGACAAAATAGGTGGTGGCAGCGACTGAGTAGGTCCAGGATCTGAGCTTTCAACTCTGCTATAAACTATAAACCAACCAATTTTATTTTTAAACCACCTGGAGTTCTTTCTTGTAACAATTTCCGTAGCTCAGTGATAGAGCAAGTGCTTTCCATGCAGGAGGTCCCAGGTTCAGACCTCAGCATCTCTGCTAAGGCTGGTTGTTGTTGAGTCGTTTAGTCGTGTCCGACTCTTCGTGACCCCCTGGACCAGAGCACGCCAGGCACTCCTGTCTTCCATTGCCTCCCACAGTTTGGTCAAACTTATGATAGTAGTTTCGAGAACACTGCCCAACCATCTCATCCTCTATTGTCGCCTTCTCCTTGTGCCCTCCATCTTTCCCAACATCAGGGTCTTTTCCAGGGAGTCTTCTCTTCTCATGAGGTGGCCAAAGTATTGGAGCCTCAGCTTCAGGATCTGTCCTTCCAGTGAGCACTCAGGGCTGATTTCCTTCAGAATGGAGAGGTTTGATCTTCTTGCAGCCCATGGGACTCTCAAGAGTCTCCTCCAGCACCATAAGGCTGGTAAAACACTGGAAAACTTCTGCCAGCTATAGGGAGGTGCCTTATCTCAAGCCAGACCACTAGTTCATTTAACTTGGTATTTTCTATACAAACTGGCTGCAGCTCTTCAGGGTTTCATGCCTGTGGTATTTTATGTATTCTGACTTTGCTGTGATTTTAATTGATTATGCTCTAGTAATGACTGTCTGTCATTGTTGGGGTGGTTTTATTTTGATTTGGAGAGTTGATTTTCCCATGCAATATTATACAGTGGAACCTTGGTTCTCGAACTTAATCCATTCCAGAAGTCCATTTGACTCCCAAAACATTCAAAAACCAAGGCACAGCTTCTGATTGGCACAGGTGCCCTGGAAACAATAGCTGGCAACCACATTGGATATTCGGCTTCCAAAAAACCTTTGAAAACCAGAACACTTACTTCCAGGTTTTCGGCATTTGAGAGCCAATTTGTTCATCAAGTAAGCCGTTCAAGAACCAAGGTACCACTGCATTTCAAATGAATTACTGAATATTGTTTTAATTGTTTGAAGTTGCTTATTTTTACAGCCCTGTTTTTCATTAGGACTTATTTGCATTGGATCAGAATGTTACAGGATGTGAGATCTTGGCTGTGTGTTTTGTCGTGTATATTGGCTTGTAAACTGTCTTGCATATACTGCAGGAACCTAGAAAGGTGGACTACAGCTGAAGAACAAAATGAAAAACAAAATGAAATTCCCCATGGACAAACGTCTCAGTGCCAGAGGTGTTGGGGGTCAGTGGCAAAAGTGGGTGAGGCAACACATGTTATATTTTTAAATTATGGAACTCACTCCCACGGGAGGCAGGTCACCAACTTGAATGGCTTTAAAAGAAGATTATTCAGATTCATGGAAGAAAAGGCTGTTGATGCCTACTATCCATTATGGCTGTGCTCTGCCTCCACATTTGGGTGCAACAATGCTTCCAAAAACCAGTTGTTAGAAACTGCAGGAGGGGAGAGTGATCTTGTGATCTTGTGTTCGGGTTCTGCTTGTTGGCTCCCCTCTCGGGCACCTGGTTGGCCACTGAGAGAACAGGATGCTGGACTAGATGGGCCATTGCCCTGGTCCAGGAGGATCCTCTTACACTATTATGTTCTTATGTGTGACTCTCTCCTTTTCAATAATAGTATATATTCCAACATACAAAAGTCAATAATAATAATAATAATAATAATAATAATAATAATAATAATAATTTATGTATACCCCACCCATCTGGCTGGGCTTCCCCAGCCACTCTGGGCAGCTTCCAACAAAATATTAAAATACAGTAATGCATCAAGCATTAAAAGCTTCCCTAAACAGGGTTGCCTTCAGACGTCTTCTAAAAGTCTGGTATTTGTTGTTCTCTTTGACATCTGGTGGTAGGGCGTTCCACAGGGCGGGTGCCACCACCGAGAAGGCCCTCTGCCTGGTTCCCTGTAACTTGGCTTCTCGCAGTGAGGGAACCACCAGAAGGCCCTCAGTGCTGGACCTGAACAGTTTCATGATGATTGTTAGTTTGGCTTATTATCCACCCTTCACTCTAAGGGCACTGGGAGTTGTCAGGGACCATGCTGAGGAGGGCTGCACTGGGGAAGAATGGTGGGAGCCACCCCATTCCCCTGCTCCTGAATCTTCCCGGGAGCAGGAGGACAGCATAGATTTGGAACAGTGGTTTGCAGAGGGGCATAGTTCAGAAGGCAGAAGCTGGGAGGTACTGGATGGGGAACAACTAGGAGAAGAAGAACTGGGAGAGAGAGAATTAACAGATTCACAGTCTCTGGATAGCATCCACCCCCTTCTCCAAATTTACAGAGAGCTCAGAAAGTGTCAGAACAGAAAGCGCAGAGGGTACAAACTCAGATTACAAGACATAGGAGTGACGCAAATTAATAGGGACGGAGCAGGGAGTGTCCCTTAATTGGGAGCACCGCCATTTCTAGGAGACCTGTTCTTTGTTCTCTCACTGTGATTATTAAATATTCTAACTGGTAAGGCGTTCCTTTCGTTTGATCTCTTGTCTACTGCCATGGGGGAAGGGTGCTGATTCCCCAAAGCCTGACAGAAGGTCACAACCATTTGGAATGCAACATAAAAACCAATCAAAACAAGTCACAATGATAAGAATAGAGTGGGTCCTAAAACTGATCTCTCTCTGCCCATCTTTCTATTCATCACCCATTCAGGAAAGGAAGAAGCCTTATCACAGCTGAAGGACACACAGAGGCAAAAGTACTTGAGGAGGGTGCAGAGGACAGCTCAGCTTTCCCAAGCCCTGGGGGCCAGAAAGAGAGGTCGGATGGGCTGGCCCCTGGGATTGAGGCACCCAATTTCTGGGCTACGTGCAGTGGCTCAGACCATTTCAGGCTCAATCATCTCTAAAACAGTTCTCCCAGATCTAAGCCCACCCATTACACCACACTGCTCAGAATTCTTGCAGGAGACTGGTTCACACCAAGCTGTCGATATTCCTCCTGCAAGACTCTGGATCCTTCTCCATCTTTGAAGACAAAGCATCCTGCCAGAGCATCTTTTCTCAAGCCTCCAGGGGACCAGGGCTTGCAAGAAAAGAACCTCCTTCTCCTTGTTATACCAATGGGATTCCCACTACAGGTGCATTGCAGACATGCTTTTTTATCATTTAGCAGCCAAAGCACAGACCCAAAACCTCCTGCTTCTCGTTGTGATGAATTCTCGACAGCAGGGCTAGGGGATTAAGAATGATATTCATTGCCTTGTCTGCTTTTGCTGTGGGGGTTCATCTAATTAGTCTCAGTAAGGGGAAGAAGAAGAAGAAAAATGAGCAGAGGAACAATTTGCCACTCAGGTGGCCTTACAGTCCTACCTACTTCTGTGAATTGGCTTAAGAACGCTCAGCAGCAATCGCAATTGGCCCCTCCGTGCTGAAAAGTGATCCCACCTCTGGTAAGTAGGGCAGAACTAGATGCTGCTAATGCTAGCATTTGTGCCTCCTTCCACACACTAGCGCTTGTTGCCCTGGATTTCTGGACTTGCCAGCAAAGCGAGGGAGCTGCCCAACAAGGGCTAAAGCCAGATCACTGAAGATATAGGGGAGCTGTCCAGCTAAGAGGTGAAAAAAATGAATTTTCAGACCCAGGACCCACTTTGAACCGAAACATGCATTTGAGGAGCCACTTCAGAGTCTTTTACCATATATTTGCATGTTGGCAGTGCTCTTGTTGAGACCACCTTGGAAATTGGGTCCTGATCCACCCGGTGAAGACCAGTGAGCTAGAGCACATGATTCTTTGGTGATCATTCATAGCGGAGTAAGATTGTCTTCCATGAACACGGTCTTAACAGTGAGTCTGTAAGTGATTGTGGAGGCCAATTCTGGATCCACATGTCCTTCCACAGTGGGGACATGGGTTTCCGGGCGGGAGTTGATCATGGTGAGGGTTTGCCAAACGTGCCTTCCTCTTAGCACATTTCTCCCTTTCGTCCTGCGTTCAAGTGTTTTCAAAACCCATGACACCTTTGGTAAAGGTTGGTCTCCAACTGGAGCACTCGCAGGCCAGGGTTTTCCAGTTGTTGGTGTTTATACTACATTTTTTTTAGATTTGCCTTGAGAGAGTCTTTGAGCCTCTTTTGTTGACCACCAGCATTACGCTTACAAATTTTAAGTTTGGAGTAGAGTAGCTGCTTTGGACGCAGGTGGCGCTGTGGGTTAAAGCCTCAGCGCCTAGGACTTGCCGATCGAAAGGTCGGCGGTTCGAATCCCTGCGGCGGGGTGTGCTCCCGCTGCTCGGTCCCAGTGCCTGCCAACCTAGCAGTTCGAAAGCACCTCCGGGTGCAAGTAGATAAATAGGGACCACTTACCAGCGGGAAGGTAAACGGCGTTTCCGTGTGCGGCTCTGGCTCGCCAGAGCAGCGATGTCACGCTGGCCACGTGACCCGGAAGTGTCTCCGGACAGCGCTGGCCCCAGGCCTCTTGAGTGAGATGGGCGCACAACCCCAGAGTCTGTCAAGACTGGCCCGTACGGGCAGGGGTACCTTTACCTTTACCTTTAGCTGCTTTGGAAGACAATAATCAGGCATCTGTACAACATGACCAGTCCAACAAAGTTAATGTTGAAGAATCAATACTTTGACACTGGTGATCTGTGCTTCTTCTGTCTTCCCAAGTGATGTGTAGAATTTTTCGGAGACACCGTTGATGGAATCTTTTGAGGAGTTGGAGATGGCGTTTATGAGGGTCCACATTTTACAAGCATACAGTAAGGTTGGTAGTACAATAGCTTTGTAAACAAGCATTTGGGTTTTCTTGTGAATGTCCCAATCCTCAAACACTCTGCACCTCAGTCGGGAGAAAGCTGCATTTGCAGAGCTCAGGTGATGCTGGATTTTGGCATCCATGCTGGCCCTTGTGGAAAGATAATTGCCCAGGTAGGAAAAGTATCGACATTTCCCAGCGTTACACCATTGAGTTGGATTTGTGTCACTGCAGAGGGGTTGTTTTGTGCTTGTTGGTGCAGCTGGGCCAAAGAAGGATGTTGCAAAGCAGATAATAATAATTTAATTTAAAATTTAATTTAATTTATATGCTGCCCATCTGAATAGGTTGCCCCAGCCACTCTGCGTGGCTCCCAACCAATTATTAAAAACACAATAAAACATCCACCATTAAAAACTTCTCTGAAGATGGCTGCTTTCAGATGTCTTCTAATAGTCAAATCTATGTGCTCTAAACTTTGGGTTATGATCTGTACAAACCCCTTTTCTTGAATAAATGGCGTGGGGAGAGAATTCTGTGCCACTGTCAAGGAAGAACAACTTCGAATCCAAATATATTACAGACTTGCTGAGAAAGAAGAACCTTAAGCAGTAAAACCAACAGTTCTTTGCCACCACCAGCTCTTTCAACAAGGATAAAGCTGATCTTCTAATGTCTGTGATTCAAATGCCTATCTTTGGTGTTCTTATAGACAGAGAGAAGGGTTGTTTTTTATTCAGCCAATCCATCAGGTGTGAGCAGGAGCCTCTGGCATTGGGCTGGAAAGCTGTTGGCGCTCAAACAGTAATGAAAAGTTACATTATGCGTGGCTATGCTATTTTGCTTTACAGCCATGTTCAATTTCCACCCAGACATAGTAACTTAGCACTTCAGTGAGTCCAGCCAAAGACCAGGAGTCGCTTTTGCATCTACCAGTTTGGCTTTAAAGGGATTCCTGCGAGAGAAGGGCAAAGAGCTGATGAGTTACTGAAAGGTTTGTGCCACCCCCTTTTTTCAGATTTTGCTTCCAAATTTTCGCTCAAAGCCATTTTTCAAAGGTCAAGAATGGAGGTTCCTGCTTGAGCAAAACATTGAAGATTTTTTTTTCTTTTTCTTTTACAAAATAAATAAAAGCAAAACAAGTTTTGACAAGAGGATAAAAATCACTCCAGGCACATTCTGCCATCTCTAAGCTGACATCCTGTTCCACCTAGAGCACAAATCAGAGATGAATTTGCAGATTCAAAACATCTGAGGAACATTCCAAGGAAGTCAAATGAGTTTTAGTAAGCCTATCTATATCTATGCCCTTCTTACATTGATATCCACCTCATTTTTGGCGGAGAAACCAAGGTGATGTGCATTTAGTTCCCAGAAAGAGGTAGTCACCTATCTGGGCACTGACCAGACCTGTTTAGCATCCGCAAGGAGATGGCCTCCTGTGCCTTCAGGCTGTTGTGGTTACAATTAATTCATTGATCCCCTTCTCAATCACCATCTCAAGGTGTGTTACACATAAGATAGTTAAAGACTTCGAAATCACAAAACAACAACAGCAAATTGTTGTGGCCACTGAGACCATATAACACGGATCCTAAAAGACCTACATTGGCTCCCAGCATGTTTCCAAGCACAATTCAAAGTGTTGGCCTTGAAAGCCCTGAATGGCCTTGGCCTAGTATACCTGAAGGAGCATCTCCACCCCCATCATTCGGCCTGGATGCTGAGATCCACCTCCGAGGGCCTTCTGGCGGCTCCCTCAGTGCAAGAAGTGAGGCTACAGGGAACCAGGCAGAGGGCCTTCTCGGTAGTGGCACCCGCCCTGTAAAATGCCCTCCCATCAGATGTCAAGGAAATAAACAACTCTCTGACTTTTAGAAGACATCTAAAGGCAGCTCTGTTTAGGGAAGTTTTAAATGTTTGATGTTTTATCGTGTTTTTAATAGTCTGTTGGGAGTCGCCCAGAGTGACTGGGAAAGCCCAGTCAGATGGGCGGGGTATAAATAATAAAATTATTATTATTATTATTATTATTATTATTATTATTAACTTCAAAATCACAAAGCAACAACAGCAAATGCATTTAAAGCAGTATTGAAACACTACAAGGACCTCAAGACAGCACACATGGTTCTCCCTTTCCTCATTTAATCCCCCACAAAAGCATTGTGAAGTAAGTTAGACTGAGAGGGCAAAGACTGGTTTCCAGTGAGAGCTTCATAGTCAAGTTGGGATTCGAACCCTGGTCTCCCAGGTCCTAGTCCAGCACTCTAACCACTATGCCACACTGGCTCTACAGTAGTTATAACAATCTTCTTAGTTTAGCTTCTCTCTCCCCCGCTCCTTCCTCCACAATTTCCTTATTTTCTTGCTTTCTCCTTGTCATCAAATAAAACCACCCACACAAACATGTATCAAAGTTCTGGTGAAGCTGCTTACGTAACCTGGTATAGGTCAGGTCACAACCTGGTTGTGAATCACAGTTGAAGACCAATGATCTAAAATATCACCACTTTTCGCTAAAGCAAGACATACTTGAAGATAAACTTGCAGACAAAGCTGAGATCAGCATGACCTCAAATGTACCCTGCAGTCATAAATTGGCTGGTGATTAAATAATAAAAAAGCATTGCACATTACATCCTTGCATAAATAAAACGTGATCTTTCATTCGTCTTTCCAAAAGCAGCCATTTCATCCTACGGAAAGTGTTTGTGAATATCCATATGCATGCTTGAGTGTGTATGTGCATTAAAACTCAGGAGAGTTTGTGCCTGGAATCCACAGACTTCTGAACTTCTTCTGTTATTTCAGTGGCTACTTCAGATGCAGAGAAGCAGAAGACAGAGTCTCTTTTATTATTACCTGCTACAAAATATTGTGATCAGGACTCCTCCCCCCCCCCCCCGGAAACTCACTAGTACTCAGTTCCATCACCTCTCAGGTAGACACCATTGCCATTATAAGAGAACGAGGGAGGCATTCATTGTAGGTTCCAGAAGCTCTTTTTCGAGAAAAAATAGCACTGATTGTGTTGTATATCAGAAGAGATGTGATAGTTTCAAATTGGCAGTGGCAGTAGTAGTACTATACCACCTTTCTTTTCAAGAATACCAATTTGGTTCAGAAACAGATAAAAGGCAACTGCAAAATGACAAGAATAAAATGAATTATAAAAATACAACCACCTGTAATTAAAGTATTCTTGCCCGCCACCCCAAACTCTGAACAGTGTGAGATTCCAGGCACTTACCCAGGGTTTGCGCTTCCTTTTGGAAATGAGGCATAGCAGAGACTGTGGTGTCTTTAGGAGATATGGTTTATTTACACATATATACAGCCAAGAGGGTTTTGTTTCTCCCATAGCTGCAGCCTTGAATTCAGGCATGAATCAAACATTGCTCTGACTCCCTCTCCAGCTTGCTGCTTTTTCTTATGACTCACATCATGCCAGTTTTCCCAAACTCCAAACTCTGGCGTTGTCTGTTGCCATCTCACGTGGAGCCCCTTTCCTTTGTTTCTCCTAATGGCCCATCACCCTGGTGATTACCTCCACAGGAAGCAAGCCCAGGGGTGGAGGAAGGGGTGTGTGGTGGGGCAGTGCACCCCTGGTGTCACCACTGAGGGGGGGGTGACAAAATGTCGGGCGGCACTCACCACAGGGCCTGCAGCGCACTCTAGCCATGCGTCTCTCCTGGGAGTGACACAGTGGCTTGGGTGCCTGCAGGCTCCATGCTGCCCCAAACGGTCCACCTGCTGCCTCCCCCTCAGCTGTAGGGCAGCTGAGTGGGAGGAGGTAGGCAGACTCCTCGAAGGCCCTGTGGAGCAACTTGCCTCTGTTCACCCCACCCCTGCGGGTGGCTGGCCCCACCCCTTTGCACAGGGCATGTGCACCGCTCCAAGCGCTCAATCAGCTTGCTCAGCTGCTGAGCTAGCCTAGTTTATATTTCAACACTTGCCGGATCCAGGGATTAAGAGGGTCTCTGCATACAGCCTATGTCCCCTAAACTTGAAACGGTATATAGGGTGGCATCAACTAAGTCCCCATCTGCACTGTACATTTAAAGCTGTATCGTATCACTTCAAAGGCTCGTGACTTCCCCCTAAGTGTCCTGAGATGTGTGGCTTGTGAAAGGTGCTGAGAGTTGTTATGAGTGTTAGGATATTGTTCTCCTTAAAAGGTTGCTTCCAACCTAACACCTGCACAGTGTAGACCCACTGGAATTCACAAACCAGGTCCATTAATTTCAATACCTCTACTCTTGAGTAGGCCCCCATCTGTGCTATATGTTTAAAGCACTACCACACCACAGTCATCTGTGCTATCTATTTATCCTGTCTATTTACCGCCCTGAGACATGTGGTTATAGTGTGGTATAGAAATTTAATCTACTACCACACTTTCCCATGTATAAGACCTAGGTTATATATATATATATATATATATATGCAGGTTTTGGTGTCCTCGGGTGTCTTCCCGTGTAAAAGTTGGGGTGTCTAGGCGACGTTTCGACGAGGTCTCACTCGTCATCTTCAGGCTGGTGCTTTCGGCTTCTTGTTACTGGAACAGAGCGGGATCTCAATGTTTGAGTTCCTATAAATACTGTAGAGGGGGTGTGGTGTCTAGCCTCCAATGTTCTGGGCAGAGAGGAAGTTCCCAGGCTAGTGTGCCTTTTCTTCTTTTGTTCCTTAATTACTTGAGAGATACCTTGAGTGATTTCTTGAGTGATATCCTGAGTACCACTTAGGTGGGTCATTAGGTGTGGATTAGTTGCTAAAGTCTTTGTGTCTTGACCTCTTGAACTTTGTGAAGAGTTTTCCTGAGAAGATGGCTGTATTGCACTTAGTTGTGCTTTGGCTTGGCTTCGTGTATAGGGGCGAGCTGTGGTTTTGTGGCTTGTGTCTAGACACCCCAACTTTTACACGGGAAGACACCCGAGGACACCAAAACCTGCATTCCTGTACCCGTGAAAATCTACGAAAGCAAATATATATATATATATATATATATATATATATATATATACACACACACTTTAAAATAAGGTTTAAAATCTGGGGGTGTCTTATACGCATAGGCCCATTTTCTAAATTTGGGGTCCCCAAAAGTAGGGGGCGTCTTATACCCGGGGGCATCTTATGCATGGAAAAATACGGTAATTGAATAATAATAAAGCAGGATCATTCCACTTAAACAGTCAAGACTTCCCCACCACAAAGAATCCTGGGAAGTGTAGTTTATTAAGGGTACAGTTTGTTAAGTAAAGGTAAAGGGACCCCTGACCATTAGGTCCAGTCGTGGCCGACTCTGGGGTTGCGGCACTCATCTCGCTTTATTGGCCGAGGGAGCCGGCATACAGCTTCTGGGTCATGTGGCCAGCATGACTAAGCCATTTCTGGCGAACCAGAGCAGCTCACAGAAACGCTGTTTACCTTCCCGCCGGAGTGGTACCTATTTATCTACTTGCACTTTGACGTGCTTTCGAACTGCTAGGTGGGCAGGAGCAGGGACCGAGCAACGGGAGCTCACCCCGTCACAGGGATTCGAACCGCCAACCTTCTGATCAGCAAGTCCTAGGCTCTGTGGTTTAACCCAGCGCCAGTTTGTTAGGAGACCTCTACTGCTCCCTGAGAGCTATAATTCCCAGACTGGCTTAATAACTCATCCCTCTTTTCCAGGGAACTTGGGAATCATAGCTCTGTGATGAGTCTCCTAGCAATACTTGGCACCCTTAACAAACTATCGTCCCCAAGATTCTTTGCCATGGCTATTTAAGTGGCATGATACTGCTTTAAATGGGTAGTGCAGATGGGGGCAGAGAGAACAGCATTTTTAAAAAAGCAGCACAGTAATTTTTTTCGGCACAGCACTAATAATTTCCCTTAATGAGAAATAAATGTGCACTATTAAAACAAGAGTAGCATGACATCTGCCTTGGCCGCAAGGCATTTGAGAGATCTCAGGATTTTGTCCCTCTGAAGCTGATAAACATACCCAGCAGGTTTTGGGTGGCTGTGTCTCTCTCTGTGTGTGTTTAGTCTCCCAGTCAGAGCATTCTGTTGACAGCTGAAATTGACCAGCCAAGAAATTAGTACAGACATCATTAAACTCCCCAGCTCAGCACATTCAAATGATCCATTCTCCTGTTTGCTTTTAATGGCCTATGACTCCTATCTCCCTTCACAGTAGATTCTTCTGCTCCTTTGCATTTTAATGCCCCTTGTCATCACAGAACACATGGCTTTGAACAAAGGTATATGAAACAAATGGAATCCAGGAACTGACTTACCGGTCTATCTGCTTCTCTATATACCTATCTAGGTTATCTCGGGAGGGGAAAGTATAATTGGAAAGATAGACTCATAGGCATGCAGCAGTATATTTCATTAGCATGTGCACCCAGGGAATGGGTTTATTATTTTTTATTTTAATGAAGGAAGAAGGGAAGGGAGACAACAACAACAAAAAAACAAATAAGGGAGAAGGAAGAGATAAAGAGGCAAAAAGGTAACAAGATACCCACAACCAGAGTGGTCAAGAAGGAGATTGACTCATGCCAAGCTGACCAGAAGTAGCACAGAGCTGGTAGGCAATGGGTCAGATAAAAGGTAACGGTAAAGGGACCCCTGACCATTAGGTCCAGTCGTGGCCAACTCTGGGGTTGCGGCGCTGATCTCGCTTTACCGGCTGAGGGAGCCGGCGTACAGCTTCCGGGTCATGTGGCCAGCATGACTAAGCCGCTTCTGGTGAACCAGAGCAGTGCACGGAAACGCCATTTACCTTCCCGCCGGAGTGGTACCTATTTATCTACTTGCACTTTGATGTGCTTTCGAACTGCTAGGTTGGCAGGAGCAGGGACCGAACAACAAGAGCTCAGCCCGTCGCGGGGATTCGAACTGCCGACCTTCTAATCGGCAAGTCCTAGGTTCTGTGGTTTAACCCACAGCGCCACCTGCTTCCCTCATAACCACTATACAGCCCTACAAAAAAAGTACTGCAGAAGGGCAAACTCTTTAAAAGCAGGGCACCAGAATGCATTTAATGTGTCATTTCGGTACAGAGACATCAAAACATCATATAAATATGATAGCTCATTTCAAAATAATGGCAGAAATTGCTAACAATAAAACGACAGCCAGGCACCCTGCAGAAATCGTAATGGATGAGAAGACACCCTCTTCGCTTCTTGGCTCTGGGACTATCCACACCGCACCATCCTTGAGCTGTTTATGTGATGGCTGCCTCTAATTCCCCCCACCCCAACCCGCCCAGCGTCAGAAATTTTGTATTGGGTCTGCATAACAGCTGAGGCCGAACAAATGTTTTTCAGGTTTACAGGCAGAGAGGCCGTCATTTCCATGTTTCCCACAGACTTTTTACGTTTGTGTTTGGCTCCTGTGCAAATTGCAAAAATGAATGGAAAGATTTGCTGTGCTATAATGAATATAAAGCACCGGTCTTTCCTTTGCTTGTAAAATAAATAAATGCTAAAAAAACGCTGAGTCTGGTTTCTTTTTCTCCCCCCCCCCCCCTCTTTTGCATATCTTGGGAGTCTCTTGATGTAGGCAACTCGCTTTACACTGATGCTGACATCAAAGGATAAATAAATTAGGGCTCAGCTGGAGAGAGAAGATATTTGCAAACAATTCCACCACTATCAAAAGACACCTGCCCTTTTGGCGATTTTTTTCAGAGATTGCTGTAAAAAGGGGATGAAGGTGTTTGCCTAAGGTGTTTGCATTGCCCTGAATAAGATTTATTTGACTTTAGTAATATTGTGATAGACAATGTCTGGTCTCTGATTCGCTAGGATCATTCATGTGACCAGTTCAGGAAGAACTGTTTTCTTACCTAGCGTTGTTTGTACTATGCCAGCAAGCGCGTAAATCTGATTGGCTACTTAGTGTATTGATTTCATCAAATTCAGGGAATGATCTCCCTCCCTCTCCCCCCCTCACACACTTTTTATTAATTTTTATTTTACAGACGACAATAAAACAATGCTATATACCAACAATTGAGAAGGTAGTTCCAGTCATGTATTCCAGTAATACATCTCAAGTCAAAAGCTATAAACAGAAAGGTGTCTGTCCAGAGATGACTGAGTCAAAGGAGAGTAGGGATCCTTATTCAAGAATAGCTGCGTATTACATGAAAATAAGCCAAATTCATAAAACTTTACAGATGTGTGTTGAGTGGTTCTGTTTCTTAAATGTGTTATAGGAATTCTAAAGTCAGAGAGAGAGAGAAAGAGGGAGAGAGAGAGAGAGAGAGAGAGAGAGAGTTAGTTAGTTAGTTCATGGCAAACACATACATAAGTATATAAACCATGTGTCTGGAATAGTACAAGAGAACAATTCTGAAGCCATTTTGACTCCCCCAAACTGACCCCAAATATTTCTCTGCAAGGAGGAAGGAAATGGGAAAAGTCTTTGGACTGGAGGGGCTTACACCTCCTTGTAAATACAGCCTGGCAAGTATCTGTTAAGCTGAGCACACCATCAATAAGTGTAAGAAATTCAAGAACTAAGTATTTAGCATCTCAAAGGAATGGCCAGGCTACCCAGAAAAGGCAATCAGATAAGGCATTATCATGTATCCTGGCAGACAGGAGAGAAGCAACACACTCAAATTTCTGCTGGGGACCACCTCTTTCTGTGATATATGTATGATGTTTTGATGTATGGAGGGGTGGTCTTGAACTACAGGGTAGGCAATTTCAAAAGTCTCTATAAGAGCTTGCACACCAATGTTGTGGGTTCCTCTCCTCCCTTCCTGTGTGGGGTGGTAAGCATCCTGTTGCAACAGTTAACAAAGATCAGGCTTACTAGCTGCTTTGCTTCTCAACATTCTCTGGTTGGCCTCTGTTATTTTCTCCTACTGATAGAAAACCTACATAAGGACTCGATGGGCTCTTGGGTATCCCGTAAGGGGGAAAGGAGCAGTTTTTTCTTATAACAATTTCCATGACATAAGAGCAAGCTGCCACATTTGTTCATGCCAGTCCTTCATCAGGCCTGTACCCAGGTATCTCTAGCATTTAACAATAGTTAATGTTGCTAGCAATAATGAAATTAGTACATTGGCGTCAGAGTTGAATCATCATAAACTGGTAAAAGAAGCAGTAAGTATACGATATGGGGTAATCTCTTAATTTTATAATTTGCCCAATTTCTTTGAAAATCTTTAACACAGAAATAATTAATTTTAGGACAGAACCACCAAAGATGGAAATACGTTTCCATTGGGCCATAATTTTGCCAACCTTTATGTTCATGGCATGACCCTTGATTGGTTAGCATTCTCTCAGAAGCTCCAATGTGGGGAAAAATAGTGCAGAAGCAGCTACAAAGCGGGGGTGGGGGGAATGACATAGAACAGGATCAAAACAGAGTAAAGTAAAGGTAAAGGGACCCCCAACCATTAGGTCCAGTTGTGACCGACTCTGGGGTTGCAGCGCTCATCTCGCTTTATTGGCCGAGGGAACCGGTGTACAGCTTCTGGGTCATGTGGCCAGCATGACTAAGCCGCTTCTGGCGAACCAGAGCAGCGCACGGAAATGCCATTTACCTTCCCGCTGGAGCAGTACCTATTTATCTACTTGCACTTTGACGTGCTTTCGAACTGCTAGGTTGGCAGGAGCAGGGACCAAACAACGGGAACTCACCCCATCATGGGGATTTGAACCGCCGACCTTCTGATTGGCAAGTCCTAGGCTCTGTGGTTTAACCCACAGCGCCACGTGCGTCCTACCCAAAACAGAGTAGATTCCCATTAATTAAGATGGAGATTTTGTCTCATTGAAAGCATCAGGTTCCACACAGATAGATAAAAATGGATGAGCATTTGCCCTAACTCTAATCTGAATCCTTTTGTTAAACCTGAGTGCTAGACATTTTATCAACAGTGAGGAATTATATTTTATCCATAAAACAGTAGAGAGATGTGTGCATTCATGCATACAGGAGGGACTTAAGAAAGCCTAACAGAAGGACTCTCCTTTTTTGATGGGACTTCTGAAGGCATTTATGTTTAATTTAACTGAAATTAAATAATACAGAAGTCAAGGGAAATTAGCGACTTTCTCTTTACCTGCTGCTCTTTAAAATGCTGATTGTGTTTGCAGAGTGGCAACGAGCTTGAACCAGGGATTTTGGGAGAAAGTCCTGGTTACCTCATTTTCTCTGCCATTGTGGCATCTTGCCAAAGCAAGGAGCTATTTTCCCGATCTCTCCCTGCAGTACAGCACCACCATTGCTGATGGCCAATAAACAACTCTCTGACTTTTAGAAGACACCTGAAGGGGTACGGCTCCCCTTTATCACATACACAGCCCAACAAGACAATGACAATAATCCACCAACAGCATACAAATCAATATGGCTAACCTGATCCAAAACACCCACCCACCCCACTCACACATGAAAAAAAAGATCACTACAGCCAATCACAAACAAACAATCACACCCTAGGCCAACCCCAACCTCTCTCACCACCAAAGAAACACAAGTGAACAGCACAACCAACACTGACATCAAACCCTACATACATTAAGCATAATAGAAACATTGCCACCCAACCCCACCCCCATCCATCTTCCCTCCCTCCACCCCCTTTTTTTCTTTTTTTCCTTCTCCCCCTAATGTCTCAACAAATGAAACGGATTTGTAAAAATGTTACATGGAAAAAATACAAGGCATTACACTTACTTCTGTAAAACAAGAAAATCTTTAATAAAAAAAAGGCCGTTAAAAAAAAAAAGACACCTGAAGGCAGCCCTGTATCAGGAAATTTTTAGTTCCTGATGTTTTTACAATTTTTTATATGTTGTAAGCCGCCCAAAGGGGCTGGGGAAACCCAGCCAGATGGGCGGGGTATAAATAATAAAATTATTATTGCTATTATTATTAGTGGGAAGCTGAATGGTGCTGAGAAGCATAAGGGGGGGGGGGAGGCACGAGGATTACAAAGTTTCCCTGTTCTTTGAATACCCAGCAACTGGCATTCTGAGGCATACTGTGTCTGAACATGGAGGTCCTATTTAGCAGTCCACATTCAATATGTCACATTTCACCCAAACAGGCAAGCACACTTTCTTTATATGTGTGTCGAATGCTCAGTGAGTCCAAGTGCTCTGACCAGCTCCTGACAGAACCAAAATGCAGACGCCGTAGCCTTTGGAAAGGCAGAAAGAGGCTCGCTGCTTTCCCAGAGAGGGCCTTGGCATTGACGTTCTGGCGTACTTGAGCCAGGATAGAGATGATATTTGACAGCTGCAGCACGGCAAATGGCAGCAAGAAAACACGTCGCCTAAATAGACAGAGACAGAGCTGATCTGCAAGCTGATTACATTTTCAGGCTGCCAAGGGACGGTTCGTAATGAGGATGGGTTACCAAATCTGTCAGGAGCCTTTAAGGCTTGCCTGGCCCTCATCTGGAGATGAGAGGTATTGTCTGATGACCAGATGTGGGGGGGGCACAAGCGCACCCGTATGCCCAGTTTAGGAACAGGGGTTCACACCCAACCATCAGCCATACTCTCAGACTTATTGAAATGACCAGGCTTAATTGGTGTAGGTCAATTAATTTCAATAGATCCACGTTGAGAAGAACTTAGTTGTCTACGTTGGGGCCCTCTAGATGTTGCAGGATTCTAGGACCTGTAAAAGAGTAAAAGAGCATTGGGAAATTGTTATGTACTGAGTTGAATAGGATCCAAAATGCAGCAGTCTGATTGGTCCTAAAACAATAGGATCCAAAATGCAGCAGTCGGATTGGTCCTAGAACAATGCAGCAGTATGATTGGTCTGCAGGAGCCACCCAATCCGGCTCCAGATGGAAGTGAATCCACAACCTGATTGGCCTACAGGAGAATTCTGGAATTGGCCAATCACGTGCAGCCCATTGTGTAAATAATGTATATAAAGCAGATACTTTGAGGGGACATTCATTCCTCCTCACCACTATGAGCTGAATAAAGAGCATGAAATCCACTCTTGACTCTGAGTATATTTCAGAAATGATCCATAATGAATTGAAAAAAAATGTTTAAAAGTATTCCCACCCCCCCAAACCAGAGTCCTTTCTGTTGGGGATAATTCAGAGTGAAATTCCCAGGTTTCAAAAAAAAATTATTTATGTATGCCACTACTGCGGCCCGTGTTTCATTAGCCCAAAAATGGAAAACAAGTGAGGTCCCAACCAAAAAAGAATGGCAACTTAAGTTGACAGAATATGCACAGTTTGCAGACTTAACATATAGAATAAGAGAACAAGAAGAACATACATTTAGAGAAGATTGGAAAACCCAAAGAACTCTGCTTCATGAACCTCTGCTTGTGAGATTTGCTCTTGGACCCTTGCTCACCTTTGGGACTTATCGCAGTGCAGCTGTCCTCTTGCACAGCTCATGGAGGTGCAGCCATGCTCTTGCACAGCTCTCATTCTTTTCAAAGACCCACATGTGGGCAAGAGCTGGGCCAGCCTTTTTCTGCTTGCTACAAAATTTACAGATGTATTTTTAGGTGTGTTGAGTTCATTCACAGGACCTTCAATACATCCCATAAAACAAAATAAAGAACGCCTTATCCTTTCTCACTGGACTCCTCTGCTTCAGATTCCACCCTCTTTCTTTCTGCAGATTCATTAACCAGAAAAAAACATCTATCTTATCTTTCCCAGCATATTTCTTCTTTTGTTTCAGCAGCTTTTGTGTTTCCCTGTGCTGCTTAGAGATGGATGAGCTACTGCCTGCTCCTTGCCTGAGCTCTTTGGATTATTTACTGGTGCCAAAGCAGCTTGCTGTTCACACGCGAGTGTGTGCACAAAAGGAATTTTGAAACGGACAATGGCTGCTTTAACGGGGCTTTGAGCCTTGCAAATCATCAGGGTCTGGTGCTCATTGCCCAAGCATGGAGAATAAAACTATCAATGGCTGGTAGCCCCAATAGCCAGGTTCCACCTCCACTGCCACAGGCAATATGTCTCTGAATACCAGCTGGTGGGGAGAGTACTGGTACTCTCAGGCTTCCCCCAGGAGGCTGTTTGGCCACTGTGGGAACTAGACAGTGCGGGATTTATGTATAAGCTAAACAAGCTATAGCTTACGGCCCCACTCTCTTGGAGCACCTCCAAAAAAATCAAAGGAAACAAAATTGGATGTACTCATCCAGTCTCAACTAGGGCCAGGGCCTTTTCAGTACTGGCCCCGACTTGGTGGAACAGTCTGTCACAAGAGACTAGGGCCCTGCGGGACTTGACATCTTTCCACAGGGCCTGCAAGACAGAGCTGTTCCGACTGGCCTTTGGTTTGGACTCAGTCTGACCCTTATGTTTCCCTCCCCTTATGGTTTTGATCTATGGACTACTTTTAAAATGAGGCTGCATTTTAAACTGCATTTTAACCTGTATTTTAAATTGGTTTGTTTTTTTCCCCTATTATGTTTTTACCGTAATTTTACTAGTGTTAGCTGCCCTGAGCCCGGCTCTGGCCAGGGAGGGCAGGGTATAAATAAAATTTATTGTTGTTGTTGTTGTTGTTGTTGTTATTGTTATTATTATTATTATTATTATTATTATTTCCAAAATATAAGATAAAAACAAATAAAATAAAACCTACATACAGCAACAGTGTTTTGTGTTGTGTAGGCTCCTGTGATGTAAGTAATGGCCCCCACCTGCTAGCTTGCTCCCTAAAATATCACTGGTTTGCTCATTTCTATATATAGGGTGCCTAAATTCTGCACGGACTGGTTGCATGGCAACATGTGCAAATGGTTTGAGATACCTATTAGGTCCATAAATTACCATATAGCATATAGTCAACACAAGAAACAGCAACAATTTGTTGTTGACAAAGGACAGCTGGACATATAAACGGCCCCATTGCCTTCAGTAGCTTAAAGGTAAAGGGTAAAGGGACCCCTGACTGTTAGGTCCAGTCGTGGCTGACTCTGGGTTTGCGGTGCTCATCTCACTTTATTGGCCGAGGGAGCCGACATACAGCTTCCGGGTCATGTGGCCAGCATGACAAAGCCGCTTTTGGTGAACCAGAACAGCGCACGGAAACACCGTTTATCTTCCCGCTGGAGCGGTACCTATTTATCTACTTGTACTTTGACATGCTTTTGAACTGCTAGGTGGGCAGGAGCGGGGACCGAGCAACAGGAGCTCACCCTGTCCACCATGGGGATTCAAAACTGCCAACCTTCCGATCGGCAAGCCCTAGGCTCTGCGGTTTAGACCACAGTGCCACCCGCATCCCTAATCATATATTACATCCAGGCTAATAGTCCCCACTTGCTTTGGTTTCTCCCTCCCTGCACTTGATACTAGGAATATAGGGATATGCCTATATTTTACTGAGTCTTGTAGCCGGAAACACCCCCCCCCCCATCATTCAGTTTGTACAAACTTCACACACACTCACACTCACACACTACATACGCTACGCTTCTGTTATAAATTCATAGAAAATCAACCATACATCGGATTTGTACTGTTCCACTTTTATTTTACTCCATGAAGGAAGGACTACAAAATGGGGAAGGTTTGATACAGGCCAGCCATAATCCCTTCACCATCCCAGCACATCCACAGGAGCCCTGCCCAGTTGCTATGCCAACCCTGATGGTCCTAGACAGAAGACAATCAAGATCACAAAGAACTTCCATATGGGAGTGGATTCAGCATGGACTGGAACAAAGAACAATGATCAGATCTTCCCTCAGGGGGCAGGAAACTGCGACTACCTTTTGTCTTCTGAAAATGACTCGTGGGGAGGGGGGGAGAAAGGAATCAGCCAGGTGACAGGACACTCAGGTTACCACCACAACTCCTCCCTCAACCCCTCCTTTCTGTAATGTATGCATGATGTTTCTGGGGGTGGGCTTGACCTACAGGATGGGAATTTCAAAAGTTTTTGGGACAAACAGAAGAAGACATCTTCACCCCGGTATGGCTCCCCTTTATCACATACACAGCCCAACAGGACAATGACAATAATCCACCAACAGCATACAAATCAATATGGCTAACCTGATCCAAAACACCCACCCACCCCACTCACACACGAAAACAAAGATCACCACAGCCAATCACAATCAAACAATCACACCCGGGCCAACCCCAACCTCTCTCACCACCAAAGAAACACAAGTGAACAACAGAAGCATGCTGACACCAAACTCTACATACATTAAGCATAATAGAAACACCACCACTTGACCCCACCCACATGCATCTTCCCTCCCTCTACCCCCTTTCTTTTTCCTTTTTTTTTTTCCTTCTCCCCCTAATGCCTCAACAAATGAAACGGATTTGTAAAAATGTTACATGGGGAAAAAAAACAACGAGGCATTACACTTCTGTAAAACAAGAAAATCCTAAATAAAATATTTTTTAAAAAAACCTAAATAAATAATAAAAAAAAGTTTTTATAAGGTCTTGCACACCATTTTTCTGTGTGTTTCCTCTCTCCTGCAAGTGAGGGGAATACCCTGTTGCAACAGTTCAATAAAGGCCAAGCCTACAGGCTGCTGTTTTGCTCCAAGTTATCCTGGTTGGTGTCTTTGTTTTTGTCCAAGGGAGCCCTCAGATTTTTCCGGTAACAGTTTGACCATTGGTTCCTCTAGCTTTTTATTGTCTGTACTGGCTGACAGTGGATTGGCAGGCTTTCTAGGTCAGGGTCATGCTGGATACGCTGTGGATCGAAACAGAGGTCTTCTGCATGCAAACAGATGTTCTACCACTCAGCTACCATCTTTCCCTACATGTAAAGCTTCAAGAGCAGCATTGCTCCAAAGGGGACCTTAGCTTTATAGATTCTTTCCCATGCAATTGTGAAAGACACAGTCGCCTGTTTGAAAAGGATGGGGTCAGCTAGTTGTCACCTTGCCTCACCTCATTTTATTTTATTTTATTGTCTTGCTCACCCAGACGAGAACTTTGGCTCTCTTTTCACAAAGCCTCTCTTTTTTTCCCCCTTTCTGAAATGTAGATGTAATTTTAAACATCAACAAATCAACAGGAATCACACGGAGAAGATAACAAGATACCCACAGACTTCTATAATTACAATTGATTTTCTATCCCAGTTTGCATTAGGAAGTGTTTCTGCACTGCCTGTTTCACATTAACCAAGTTAATACCAAATATACTTCAAACACTCTGTAATAGGATCTTTACAATCTGGTCTCAAATGAGCTTCCCTTGTTCCGATGGTTCAAGTCTTGATTTTAAATCCTGGTTTCCAAGTCTTCTCTGTGGTTTGGAATGGCTCAAAACTATGTTGGGAGGGTTTTATCCAGGGGAGTGGATCCATTGAAATTAGCAGATATGGCTAGGTTAGGCTCATTGATTTCAGTGGGTCTACTCTGAGTAGTTACCCACTGCCTTGAGAGAAGAAAAGGCTAAGGACTAAACCCTACACAGATCTGGAGTAGAGTCCCTAAAGCAGTTAGGTAGCTCCTTGTTTGCCTCCTCCTGGCAGATCCTGCAGCCAAGCTGGTGGCAAATGTCTTGCTCTGCTTTCCTTTGGCCCATGATAGTGAGGCCAAGAGAGGGGTCTTGTTGGCTGGGCAGCCTAGAACCCCCATACACACTGCCCAGGCTTGTGCCCTAGAGAGGTCACTTCAAGGTGGGAGGCAGCTGTGATTCTCCAGCAACTTGACTTCATCCCCACTGAGGTGCACTCCATTGTCTCTCAAGACAGATGGATGCCAACAATTGTGAGTAGAACATAGTCAAATGCAGACTGTAATTACAAATAGCTCCACTAGAGCTTAAGGATTCCATATTTGGATCACTGCGAGATGTTGTTCCCCTTTGAAGATGCTCAGATCACTTCAACAAGTTTAAAAATAGGGCTGCTAGACTGTAGAGTGGTGTGAGGAGAGGTCTGGGAGGCATCACTGCTGGCGTGCTGAGGTGTTGGCAGTACAGCTGGAAGATGTGTCAGTTGAGCCAGAAGTGAGAGAAAAATGTAAGAAAATCCTGCTGAATCGGGACAATGACCCACCTTGTCCATGCATTCTGCTCTTGCACTGGGCAACCAGATGTCCATGGGAAGCCTCAAAGCAGGATTTGAGCATAAGAGAACTCTCTCCTCTTGTGGTCTCCAGTAACTCATATTCAGAAGTATTATTGCCTCTGACCTAAGGTTACCAGATATTTTTTTCAAAGAATCCGGGGACACTTTTTTTTTTGGAAAAGAGAAAAAAAGTAGCTGTTTTTTTAAAAATAAAATAAAATAAGAAGTAATCCGTTCTGTGGTCTTCTCTGTCGCATGGCCTTCCTCTGGGCTCCGGTCTGCTCTCTTGGAGTGCTAGCTGCCATGGAGTTGGCTTGGGTCGGGCCTGGACTTGGCCACGTGTCCTTGCCCTCCCGGTGTTCTCCTACTTCTCCTCCTCAGTGGCGGCAGTGTGGCAAGGTCGGGGCTCCCCTCTTTTTCCTCCTTCCTCTTTTTCTCTCTTCCTTCTCCTTCTCCTCTCCTTCTTCTCCCTGCATCAGCTCTGGGATTTTCCTGGCCCCGGAGCACCGCTGGGGAGTCAGCCAGGTAGCTGGGCGCTCTCGCTCCTGGCTCAATTTGGGTCATGGGGGTGGGCAGCAGCCCCCCCCAGTTGACGCACCAGGTGTCCCTGGTTCCCCCTTGGCAGTGGCGGCAGCAGGGGTGGCCTCAGCAGCCCGGATCCAGTCTGGTAGCGCAGTTGGCTCTGGCTGGCTTCAGGAGCTGCTTGCTGCCCTGCCGTCCACCATTTTGCCCCGCCAGAAGTCCCCATATGATGTGTCTTGTGCCGTTGAACCAATCAGGCAACATTCATTCCCTACTAATAAATCTACAGCATTTAAAATATAAATAAAGGTAAAGGGGGACCCCGAGCATTAGGTCCAGTTGTGGATGACTCTAGGGTTGCGGCGCTCATCTCGCTTTATTGGCCGAGGGAGCCGGCATACACCTTCTGGGTCATGTGGCCAGCATGACTAAGCTGCTTCTGGTGAACCAGAGCAGCACACGAAAACGCCGTTTACCTTCCCGCCGGAGCGGTACCTATTTATCTACTTGCACTTTGATGTGCTTTCGAACTGCTAGGTTGGCAGGAGCAGGGACCGAGCAACGGGAGCTCACCCCGTCTCAGGGATTTGAACCACCGACCTTCTGATCGGCAAGTCCTAGGCTCTGTGGTTTAAGCCACAGCACCACCCGCGTCCCTAAAATATAATCCGGGGACATTAAATGAAATCCAGGGACATTCCAGGGATGGATTTTGTCCAGGGACAGATTTGTAAATCCGGGGACTGTCCCCAGGAAACAGGGACGTCTGGTAAACCATACTCTGACCGTGGAGGTAGGGCATTGCTATGATGGCTAATAGCCATCAATAGTCTTCTTCTGCATTGATATGTCAAGCATCTTTTTATACCATTCATGTTGGTGGCTGTCATTGCCTCTTGCAAGAGTGAAATCCATAGTTTAATTATCAAACGTTGCGGAAGAGCTTCCTGAGGAAGCAGAGCAGCTCAGTCAAAACACAGAACAAAGGTGGGATGGCAGATGTCCCCAGAAAGAGAATCGGTAACTGGAGCTAATGAACCAACATACAAGAAAGGAAGGAGGAGTGGGAGAGATGGCAATGGAGGGTGAGGATGAATCAAAGACCACAAGAAAGAAGGAGAGCGTTGGGTGAAGGCAGGTCAGGAGCCTGGTGTCAAGCAGAAGGTGGAGATGAGAGAATGATTTTGGATGGACTGGAAAGGAAAACAGAAAGAATGGATGAGTGAACATGAAACAGAAAAGGAAAAGGAGGACAACAACAATCAGAGAACCAGGAAGTAAACAGGCAAAAATCAAGGAAAGAGACTGGAGTCTCTGTTTTATAAAGCTGTCTTTTTCTGGTCCCAAGGAGGAGCCCATGGGGCATGGCAAAGTAGCAAAGGAGGTTAGCATCACAGAGAGCAACTTTCTCCAATGAGCTCTGGATGTGAGCAGGGTTCATTTGAGCCTCTCCATCCAGCAGTAGAAAGAAGGGGAATATCTCTTTCTTCTCCCTGGAACCTGGAATAAATAACCCTATGGCAGTGACCTAGGAATCTTGGGGAATCTCATTCAGGCCTGGGCACCCTGAGAAAATGAAATTTCCCAGAACCCCCTGTTTGCTCAAGAGGTGTGTGCTTTTTTGGGTGGGGGGAGATTGTCCTTCCTGTTGCCATTTGATCCATCACCATAAAGGAAGACACCAGGTGAGGGACGTTGGGCTCAAAGTTGGGGTGGGAGACTTGGGAGAGATAGAAGTTGCAAAGGTAAAAACACTTGGATGAAAATAAATAAAAGGCATGTTCTCAATTGTGGATCATTATTGCCAATAAGGTAAAGGTAAAGGGACCCCTGACCATTAGGTCCAGTTGTGGACGACTCTGGGGTTGTGGCGCTCATCTCGCTTTAAAGGCCGAGGGAGCCAGCATACAGCTTCTGGGTCATGTGGCCAGCATGACTAAGCCGCTTCCGGCAAACCAGAGCAGCGCATGTTTACCTTCCCGCTGGAGCGGTACCTATTTATCTATTTGCACTTTGATGTGCTTTCGAACTGGTAGGTTGGCAGGAGCAGGGACCGAGCAACGGGAGCTCACTCCATCGCGGGGATTCGAACCACCGCCCTTCTGATCGGTAAGTCCTAGGCCATGTGGTTTAACCCACAGTGCCACCCGCGTCCCTATAATTGCTAGTACCTAATCTGAAAGGGACATGGGTGGTGCCGTGGGTAAAAGCCTCAGCGCCTAGGACTTGCCAATCGAAAGGTCGGCGGTTCGAATCCCCGCGGCAGGGTGAGCTCCTATCGCTCGGTCCCAGAGCCTGCCAACCTAGCAGTTCGAAAGCACCCCCGGGTGCAAGTAGATAAATAGGGACCGCTTACCAGCGGGAAGGTAAACGGCGTTCCGTGTGTAGCGCTGGCTCGCCAGAGCAGCTTCATCACACTGGCCACGTGACCCGGAAGTGTCTTTGGACAGCGCCGGCTCCCGGCATCTAGAGTGAGATGAGAGCACAACCCTAGAGTCTGTCAAGACTGGCCTATATGGGCAGGGGTACCTTTACCTTTAATCTGAAATGAGGGCGGGGGATTTACCCATTGCTAAAAATTACAAGTTCCTCTTTGGCAATAGAATGGCTTGAGAATGCTCCCAGCCTTAAATGACCTTAAATGATCACATTTGTGTGATCAGCCAGCTTGCGTTCATGTGATTCGTATCTCTGAGAGCCATTTGAGAATCATTCGTTGTTGAAAAATAAATTGTTTCCTGGTGTGTATCAACTTTTTTTTTGTTTTCATTTTCTTTAAATGCCTTCTCCTACCCCTGAAGTTTTCTGTATTGTGTAGGCATCTCAACAACATCTGTGCCTTGGTTTGTTCTTTGCCCCAGTTCTTCCAGCATTAATCAGAATATATATATATATATATATATATATATATATATATATATTCATATTCCCTGGCTTGCTGAGCAGCCTTTAATATATACAAAGTAGATATTATCTCATCTCCCACGACGTCTTTAAACGCAGCTCATGTTTTATCTCCTATGGAGTACCAAGTGATAACATCGTACATTCAACAAAGCCTTGAAAATCTGAGTTGCCCGATTTCATAATCTCCACCGTCTCACGTTCTGTCGCGCTGGCCTCACTGCGTCACAGTGCCGTTATCCTCATTTGCATTCTCCATGGTACCTGCCAGGCTTTGTCAGTTGTGCAGAGTAACAACTCTCTGGTGGCTCTTCTACAAAAACAGATGATTGCTTTTCACTTTCTGATTCTGCAACAGAGGAGGAGGAGGAGGAGGAGGGCTCTCTTAAGTCTCCGCTGTGCACTACAAACTGAACCAAAAATAGTCCTGCTATTTTGGGTTCATTTGCCTTCATTCTAAAAAACAGGGGAGGGAAACCTGTCATCCCTTAGAAGCTGTTGGGCTCAAACTCTCAGCTCTCCCAGCTAGCATGGTCAATAATTGGAAATGATGGGGGGCTGTAGTCCAAAAGCGAGAAGAAACTATGAAGTCTGGTGCAGAAAGCATTGAGCTAGATGTTAGGACACATATAGGGACGCGGGTGGTGCTGTGGTTAAACCACAGAGCCTAGGACTTGCCAATCAGAAGCTCGGCGGTTCGAATCCCCACGATGGGGTGAGCTCCCGTTGCTCGGTCCCTGCTCCTGCCAACCTAGCAGTTCGAAAGCACGTCAAAGTGCAAGTAGATAAATAGGTACCACTCCGGCAGGAAGGTAAATGGTGTTTCCGTGCACTGCTCTGGCTCACCAGAAGTGGCGTAGTCATGCTGGCCACATGACCTGGAAGCTGTACACCAGCTCCCTCGGCCAATAAAGCGAGATGAGCGCCGCAACCCCAGTTTCGGTCACGACTCGACCTAATGGTCAGGGGTCCCTTTACCTTTACCTTTTAGAACACATATGGAAGGTCACAGTCTGAATAGCAGATTTGCAGGGTGTGTGACCACATGACATATCCTACCTAGGACTGTGCACTGGATCCAGCCAGATCCCAAATCGGGCAGATTCAAATCAACAGGGATTTGGCTGAATTGGGTTGAGGCAGCTTCCTATCACCCAGGGCCGAATTGGTTCCACCCAGAATGATACAAAACTGTCCAGGTTGGGCAGCTGGGAGGGTAAAGAGAAGGCAGCTTGTGTGAATCTCCTTCTCCTCCCACCCCCCACATCATGTACCCGCTCCTCAGTGCATGACAATAGATGGGCCATTGGCCTGATTCAGTAGGTCCTGGCCTCCTCACAAGGCCTATCCTCATACCTCTCTCTCCTTCCTGCCTGAGGATAGCTCAGTTGGTAGAGCATAAGACCCTTTATCTCAGGGTTGTGGGTTTGAGCCCCATGTTGGGCAAAAGATTCCTGCATTGCATGGGGTTGGACTAGATGAGCCTCAAGGCCCCTTCTGACTCTAAAATTTGATGATTCAATGATCCCACTTCCTGACTTCCCTCTGTGCTCCCCCAACCCCAATACTCTGGGTCATCCAGACCAACCTGTAGCAGTTTGCGGATGTCTCAACTCAGCTCGAGCTTCGAGCCTCGGCTGAATACAATGCACAACCCTACTTCTTACATTGAAGTATGATGGGAAATGGGAATATGAAAAGATGCTGAGGCATCTAATCATAAGCCTGCATTTTTATCAAAGCTTATATGTTTGATCAGGGCTTGTATTTTAAAATGAGCTTAAAGATTTTCAAATGTTTCATGCCAGGCAGAAGTCCAGCTGCCTAAGAACCTTGGCAATGTTTTTCCTCCTAGACAAGGGGGCCCCCTGATTTATAGCAGAAAACAATTCTCAAAGTCGTAAAAAGGGAATTACAGGCTGAGAGCAGGACACTGACCTTGCATGTTACAGAGTACAATTAAGCTGTAAGAGTGGTCAAAATTAAGAGTGGGTAAATAGTAAAATAACACCATGTGCCTCCCATTAAACTTGAGCCATATTTTCCTAAGGTTAAAAGGTCAAGAGCAGTGAAAAAGGCAACTGGCTTGGCTGGAGAAGATAGGTTTCTTCCTATCTTATTTTGAGGCTGGAAACTGTTCCTTCCTTTTTTACTTTGAGAAGATTTCTTTTCCTTTTAAAAGGTTATTTATGTATTAAATATATTGGCTTAAATGTAATTATGCAAAGGATTTAAGAAATGCTAGATTCTTATTTCATATAGTTGTAAGAGTTGTAACTATCCTGAAATTAAGTCAGCCACCAGCCCAGCCCCCCTGCCAAGCAGGAAACATCATTAGATATATGGTTGTCAGGCCTTTTGTTTAGAGACCTCCAAATGAAGGAGATCTTTCAATGATGATGTGAACTCAAGATCCTTGAAGATAAAAAGTTAAGATTAACCATCTGTTTTGGAAGGCAATAGGGCAAGGAGGGCAAGAGGTGAGCTGGTAATTAAGGTTCCTTGTTGAGACACATGTAAGATATATTACTACTTATTTGTCATTTATAGATATAAGAATATATAGCTTTTTGTGTCCCATAAAAGGGCGAAAGGAAATGGGTGTATCTTTTGTGATTGGTTCTAGCAAACAGCCAATAGGAATTTCAACCAGGCTGATTGGACAGAGGCAGCCACAGGAGGAGCAAGGGGGCTGGATTAAGGAAATATAAGTGCTGGCCAGAATGGCAGGAGGCCAGGCCAGAGCTTGGTAACCATATACCACTGTGCCTCTCATTTATTTGTCTGACAAATAAATTACTATTTTAATTTCTCTATTGCTGCGTTGAATATTTCATTCCAGCTAAGCGTTAACCACAAGCAGGGTGCTACAATGCCAGACAAGTTTCTGAAAGAAGATTGCTAACCTCCACATTTACCTCCAAACTGCAGCAAGGGAGGGTACTTTGCTTGTAAGCTCCCCGTAGCCATCTGATTGCCCACTTCTGCAAACAGGATCTCTCTTCCAACATCTGATGTTTTTCAAATATATTTCTTACTCGGTACTTAGTAATGAAGTTTACCCTTATATCTCCCTTACTTCCCTCCTCCACTCCCCATGACTTTGTTTCTGTGCCTGAGAAGGAAAAGGGCACAGAGGAGATGAGCAGACGTGGCACAAGAAATCACCAGTGTATATTTATCAAGATCTGCTAGTCATTTTTATCCCCCATCTTCAGCTTGTGCCCACGGTGATAATATACATGGCTGGTTCCCTGGAGATACGATGCACCACAGCCTTTTTGCTTAATTCATCCAGGATGCAAATTTCTTCCTCCTCTTAAGAGGAACACCAACACAGTTAGGTTTGACAAATGCATTCCGTGGTAGTAGAACCTCTCCAAGTTTGCTGTATTTATTTGCCCAATGCGTTTGTTAACCACTGTTCGAAACACAATATCTTTTCATGGCAGCTTAAAGCATTTAAAACTATTTAATACCACATCAATACAGAACAATGCGATTGTAACAGCAACAATAAAAGCATTGCAAATCCTGCTTCACCGTTTGATAATTTTCAATACACCACAGCCAGTCATCGCAGCGTGAGAGTAAAAAACAACAACACTCCTTCCTCAAAAGCAATCTTAGAGAAAAATGTTTCTAGACCGATACCACAGAGGGAGCTTTATCTTATATTTTGGAAATGTACATCCAGAGTTTTTTTCTTTTAATTTTTTTTGGGGGGCCCCCAAGAGAGTGGGGCCCTAAGCTATGTAGCTTATTTAGCTTATACGCAAATACAGCACTGCTCTTGTTCCTGAAAAGTGCTTTTTTTGCAGGAGATCATGTGAGATCTCAGCACCCAAAATGGCCACTGAGATCTCACATGAAAAAAGAGCAAGTCTCTCTTTTTTTGGGACACTTGGTGGGTATGCCATTGTTGCAAGCCTGGCTCACTAGCCTGCTTCAGGTCCTCCTCCACCACCCACTGGAAGCCCAGCTAGTTTGTCAACTGCCTCTCTTGCTGTCCCACTCTGCCCCCACCCCCCACCACAAGCTGAGCTTGCTCACCCATCACCCTGCTCAACCCACCAACTGTTTGCCTCCAACGCTGCCCTCAACCTTGCAGAATGCACATTCCATTGCCAGAGAGAAAGAGATATTTATCTATATCCCAAAGCATGGAAAGGGACTGCTATTGGAGTTCAAAGATTTAGGGAAGGGGCCTTGAAATAAGCCCTTTTCACCTTGCAGAGTCCCGGGCCAATTATAGAAACATCCAAATTTGTTTGTGTGCTCCTGTGTAAGGAGATAAATTGCAGTCCTAAAATATACTAAGGGACAAGCACAGCATGGTAATTAATATTCAAGGAAGGGACAAATCAATGAGTAGGAAGCAAGCTTGCTTTTTTCCAAGTAGCCTCATAGCTTAATGAATTTCTTAGCTAAGCCATGACATAAGTTACCATTATCTGCCTGGATAAAAGGTAAAGGGACCCCTGACCATTAGGTCCAGTCATGGCCGACTCTGGGGTTGCGGCGCTCATCTCGCTTTATTGGCTGAGGGAACCGGTGTACAGCTTCCGGGTCATGTGGCCAGCAGGACTAAGCCACTTCTGGCAAACCACAGCAGCGCATGGAAACGCCGTTTACCTTCCTGCCGGAGTGGTACCTATTTATCTACTTGCACTTTGATGTGCTTTCAAACTGCTAGGTTGGCAGGAGCAGGGACCGAGCAACAGGAGCTCACCCCGTCGTGGGGATTCGAACCGCTGACCTTCCGATTGGTAAGCCCTAGGCTCTGTGGTTTAACCCACAGCACCACCCGCGTCCCATCTGCCTGGATATTCTTGGATATTCACTTTCTTCAGAAATGGGAATTAAAATCTTGACGAGTATTTGCAATCGACGTAATGCCGACCAACAACTCGGATGGCTTGAGAAAAGGATTCAACAATTCCATGGAGGGTAAGGCTATCAATGACTACTATATTTTACCTCCACTTCTGTAGGCAGTATGACTTTCAGTACCAGTAGCTGAACATCCCAAGAGGTACTCATGTACTCCAGGACTTGCTTTAAGGCTTCCCGTGGTCATCTGGTTGGCCAGTGGGAGATCAAGATCATGGGCTAATGTGGCTCTTCTTAGAAAAGGCACAAGCTCACATAATATTAGATACTGGGATCATCTTATAAAAATAATGGGCTGTAGATTCAGGGCAGGGAGAAGAAACGCCTTGCTGACCCAGTCCAGAGTAAATTTATGGAACTCGTTGTTGTGTGAAGTTTTCATGCACACTAACATAGAATAGCAGAGACATTGCCTTGCCAACAAAGGTCCGTATAGTTAAAGCTATGGTTTTCCCAGTAGTGATGTATGGAAGTGAGAGCTGGACCATAAAGAAGGCTGATTGCTGAAGAATTGATGCTTTTGAATTATGGTGCTGGATGAGACTCTTGAGAGTCCCATGGACTGCAAGAAGATCAAACCTCTCCACTCTTAAGGAAATCAGCCCTAAGTGCTCACTGGAAGGACAGAGCCTGAAGCTGAGGCTCCAACACTTTGGCCACCTCATGAGAAGAGAAAACTCCTGGAAAAGACCCTGATGCTGGGAAAGATGGAGGGCACAAGGAGAAGGAGACGACAGAGGACGAGATGGTTGGACAGTGTTCACAAAGCTAGCAGCATGAGTTTGACAAACTGTGGGAGATAGTGGAAGACAGGAGTGCCTGGCGTGCTCTGGTCCATGGGGTCACAAAGAGTCGGACACGACTAAACAACAACAACAGTGTGGTTGATGGCTTGTTTTTTATCTCCCTCTTTTTTCTCCAAGGAGCTCAAGGTGGTGTAGAGGGTACCCCCTCTCCTCATTTCATTCCCCCAACACCTGTGTGAGGTAGGTTAGGTTGAGAGTCAATGACAGGGCCAAGGGAAGCCAGCGAGCTTCATGGTGGAGTTGGGATTCAAACCCTGGTCTCCTAGGTCCTAGTCTGACACTCTAGCCACTACACTACACAGGCTCTTGTGTGCTAGAGCAACTGACAGATCTTTATAGCCTGGGCTGCGTATCCATTGACTAGAGGCTACGCACCCCTGCACATTTGGTCAATTAAAGGGTTGGTGAATTCTACTTCAATTGTCACACTTTTTGCAGTTCATTGATGTTTAACTCCAACTTTTGCCCTTCTTTCTTTACACATTGAGGCAGGCATCCCCAAACTTGGCCCTCCAGATGTTTTGGGACTACAGCTCCCATCATCCCTAGCTAAACAGGACCAGTTGTCAGGGATGATGGGAGTTGTAGTCCCAAAACATCTGGAGGGCTGAATGGGTAGCGAGAGCAAAATGTCAGCATCAATATGAAAAATATTTGCTATTCCTCATGACAACAGACTATCTAAAAGCTTTTACTCGTTTATATTATGAACAAATGGAATTGATGGTGCAATTGGGGAGATTTTATGGCGTACCAGCCCAAGATGGGTTGTGTGCTGGTGGGAAACCAATACTGCAGGATTTGACTCACTATAATCTCAAATAAGCTGATCAATGAAGAATTGATGCTTTTGAATTATGGTGCTGGATGAGACTCTTGAGAGTCCCATGGACTGCAAGAAGATCAAACCTCTCCATTCTGAAGGAAATTAGCCCTGAGTGCTCACTGGAAGGACAGATCCTGAAGCTGAGACTCCAATATTTTGGCCACCTCATGAGAAGAGAAGACTCCCTGGAAAAGACCCTGATGCTGGGAAAGATGGAGGGCACAAGGAGAAGGGGACGACAGAGGACAAGATGGTTGGATAGTGTTCTCGAAGCTACCAGCATGAGTTTGACCAAACTGTGGGAGGCAGTGGAAGACAGGAGTGCCTGGCGTGCTCTGGTCCATGGGGTCACGAAGAGTCAGACATGACTAAACGACTAAACAACAACAACAATATAGAATAGAATCATAGAATTGTAGTGTTATAGGGGAACCCAGGTTCCTTCTAGTCTAAGGTTACCAGGTTTTTCCCAAATAATCCAGGGACACTTTTTTTAAAACAGGAAAAAAGTTATTTAAAAATTATGATTACTTTTTACTCCTTTGTCATGCAGCCTTTCTCTGGGCCCCATCCTGCTCTCTTGGAGCGCTAGCCACCATGGAGTAGGCTCGGGTCCGGCCTGGGCTCAGCCACGTGTCCTTGCCCTCCCAGTGCTCTCCTACCTCTCCTCAGTGGTGGCGGTGCGGCAATGTTGGGCTCCCCTCTTTTTTCTCCTTCCTCTTTCTCTCTCTTCCTTCCCCTTCTCCTCTCCTCCGTCTACCTTCATCAGGTCCAGGGTTTTTACTGGCCTCAGAGCGCCACTGGGCAGTTGGCCTGGTGCTCTCACTCCCAGTTCGATTTGGGTCATGGGGGGGTGTGTGTCAGCAGTTCCCCCAGTTGACGTGCCAGGTGTCTCCAGTTCCCCCTCGGCAGTGGCGGCGGCGGCAGCAGCAGTCTCAGCAGCTCAGAGTAGCGCAGTTGGCTCTAACTGGCTTTAGGAGCTGCTCGCGGCCGTGGCGCCCGCCATTTTGCCCCGCTGCAAGTCCCCATATGATGTGCCTTGTGCCGTTTAACCAATCACACAACATTCATTACCCACTAATAAATCTACAACACTTAAAATATAAATCCGGGGACATTAAATGAAATCCAGGGACATTCCGGAGATGGATTTTGTCCAGGGACAGATTTGTAAATCCAGGGACTGTCCCCGGGAAACAGGGACGTCTGGTAACCATATTCTAGTCCAACCCTCTGCAATGCAGGAATCTCAACTCAAGCATCCATGACAGATGGCCATCCAACCTCTGCTTACAAACCTCCAGTGAATGAGAGCCCACAACCTCCTGAGGGAGTCGGTTCCACTGTTGAACAGCTCTTACTGTCAAAAAGTTTTCCCTGATGGTGGAATCTGTTTTCTTGCATCTTGAAAGCCATTGGTTTGGGGTCTACCCTCCAGAGCAGGAGAAAACAACTTTGTACCTTCTTCCACGTGACAGCCCTTGAGATATTTGAAGATGGCTATCATATCTCCTCTCAGCCTCCTCTTTTCCAGACTAAACCATTTGTGGTAAGGTTTGGTTTCTAGACCCTTGACCATCTTGGAACTATTCCATTCATGTCTACTATCTCATTGAGCTCAGTGGAGCTTCTTCCCAGGAAAGTGTGCATAGATTTGTGTAAGAGAGAAACTGGACAGAGGTTTATATAGAACACTATACATGTGGCAGAAAAAATGAATGGGAAGACTGAGTGTGAATTTGTTTATTTTCTCTTCTCCCTTCAAAGCACTAGAGCTTGGGGTCTAGTATTAAAGTGGTAGAGAATTAAATTCAAGGCAGACAAAAGAAAGAATTTCCCCCAATAAGGAATATTTTAATGTGTGTTAGCTGTTTGGTACCGACAGCAAGCCCCTTTGAAGTTGTCTCCTGATGTCACAATGGTGCCATGTGATTGGCAGGTGTGTGGCTCCACCCACCTGTCCATGTGTAGCAGCCTATGGTGTGGATGTGTTATTGTTCCCCACTGCCATAGTTAAGCAAAGTTTTGGTTCATAATTGCTGGGGATATTGCATAATTTCTCTCTGTTTTTCCCTCTCTGAGAGATTCCAAACACAAGCTGATCTATTGCCGATCCCTCCCATCTCCCACTGCCAAGAACGAATCTGGATTGCTAAATCTAGAAAGAACATCAACCTTCTCATGCATGACTAAGAGGCTCAAAAGCAATTCCACTGAATCAATCACAGACTATTTTCCACAATGGCTTACTTCACACGCCAAGTGACTAACCGTGCACATTAGCCATCTAATAAGTGTAAGTGTTTCCTGCAATGGGCTTAATAACCTTTCAAACTATTGTGGGTTGTGTTTTTTTTGTTTTGTTTTTTTGCAAAAAAAAAAGAAGAAGCAAAAACAAAGGTTATTATAATGTGTTCAGTTAAATTTGAAATTGTAGCTGCAAGAGCCATTATGTTAATCAAAATACTTTATTAAGGCAGCTTGCTACATGCTTTAAATTAATAAATTATGCACTGCTGTGCAATCAGCAAGGTTCCATCGGGGTCGGAATGAAGCATCTGAGCTATGACCCTCCGCTGAATTTGACAAATGCTGGAAGAGCATTTGATCTGTAGCCATCAGATCAAGTTATCTTCTAGGACTATCTTGCAAATTGTGTGCTTTGATCATTTCTGGGCTGCTGCTGTTACAAATGTGTGCTATGGAAGTGGGAGATCTCTCTGACTGCAGCAAGGGCCAGACTCCAGGTTGGCAAGTTTCCAGGATCTGGAAGTGAGCTGCTTGTCTGGCCAAGTGCTCCAGAAGCCGTATATCCTCCAACATTTCTCTGATGAAAACAGGGACGTCCCATATACCCTCCAACATTTCTCTGATGAAAATAGTGATGTACATCCTAAGGAAGCGTGGGGCATTCTGGGATCAAATCAGAAACCAGACAGTTTCTGTAAATCTGTGACTGTCCCTGGAAAACAGGGACACTTTTAGGCTCTTAAGAAACTAGTGTACAACCTTCAACATTCTGCAACTGCTTCCCAGAGCAGCAAACAAGGATGTTGTTTTGCTTAACACGAACCATGCATCCTATGTGTGTATGTGAATACACATGTGAACTGAGCAAATTAGGATGTCATGTGATCTACCACATTCCCACCAGATCCGGAAGCAAATCTAGGGTCTGGCTCGAGAGACCTGGAGCTCAGGCTCATGAACAATGGCTCTGGCAGCATGCAAGAATCAAAAGGGCCAGGGGATAGTTAAAACCAGGCAGGGGGCTCAAGATCAGTCATCAGCAAAAGGGGAGAGGTGATTACTAACCATGCCTATTCAGAAGTAAGCCCTATTGAATTCGAATAAGTTACCCTCAAGTAAGTGGAGTTAGATCTGCAGGCTTAGGCAGTATTAGGGGCATCATCTAATTTTTCAAGGATGGGGATGGGCCTCCTCAATATCCAATGGCAACATGTGCATTCTGTGTGTGCATGCTGCAAAGTGTGCTCAAGTCACTCAGGCACCAACAACAGGTGCTTCTGTCAAAGGTCAGCAGCCCAGTTTAACTGGTTTATCTTAATTCAGGTAGGTAGCCGTGTTGGTCTGACGCAGTCAAAATAAATAAAAAATTAAAAAAATGTCCAGTAGCACCCAGTGGCAGAGCTTCATGCTCTGACACCGGGAGCGGAGAGCAGGCGGGGTGGGGCGTGATGCGCGCCCTGGGGTCATGGTGTGGCGTGCCGCTCTCAGGGGTGTGATGCGCATCCTGGGGGCGTGGCACCCTGCACAGGCGGGGGGGCAACCGTGATGGCACCCCACCAGGATCGTGCTGCCGGGGGCAGTGGGCTCCCCCTGCACTCCTCTTCCTTTGCCAGTGGTAGCACCTTAAAAAGTAAAGGTAAAGGGACCCCTGACCATTAGGTCCAGTCGTGGCTGACTCTGGGGTTGCGGCGCTCATCTCATGTTATTGACCGAGAGAGCCAGCGTACAGCTTCTGGGTCATGTGGACAGCATGACTAAGCCACTTCTGGTGAACCAGAGCAGCGCAAGGAAAAGCCATTTACCTTACCTTTACCTGTTTATCTACTTGCACTTTGACGTGCTTTCAAACTGCTAGGTTGGCAGGAGCAGGGACCGAGCAACGGGAGCTCACTCCGTCATGGGGATTCGAACCGCTGATCTTCTGATTGGCAAGTTCTAGGTTCTGTGGTTCAGCGCCACCTTAGAGACCAACTAAGTTTGTTCTGGGTATAAGCTTTCATGTGTATCTGAAGAAGTCTGCATGCACACGAAAGCTTATATCCAGAACAAACTAAGTTGGTCTCCAAGGTGCTACTGGATAATTTTGTAATTTTTGGTTTATCTTAACTTCACTCTGCACGCTTTTCCAGATAGACTGGTTCTTGCTATTGGGCCAAGGTCTACAAGAGGACTTTCAGGTATCTTCCATTGGGCCTGGGGTCCATCACATCTCCAGAGAACTCAGGGCTATAGTTGGCTTTCGGAAAGTTGTGCCAGTAAAATTGGGAAAGGAAATGGGTGAGATTTCCAGCCCTTAAGCAAACAGACAAAAAACTCCTGCCCTATTTGAGGGTTTCCCTGCTCAAAGTCATCCCAAAATTGGCTCCAAGCGAATTTGACCCTATTCACCACCTATCGTGTTCTCTTAGTGAATCGGTGACTGACACAATTCCTCAGCACCTTTGTTATGTATCTTAGACTTCCTTTCACCATGCTTTGGCTGTGGACCAGCACTGCACATGGAATGCACTGTTTTGCAAGTGCAACATAAAGTCTGCTGGATTTTGACCTTTCCAGTTTTCCCTTGGAGGGCTTTGCCCATGGAGTGTTCTACCTCATGCGCTGCCTTTTAGCACATTTAGCACCATGCTTGAGCGGGTGGTAAATCACAGGACTGGCTCTGATTTTGTCGCCCATTATCTGGACAACTTTTTTTTTTCCTGGAGAGATAGGTCATTGGCTTATACGGTGGTACCTCGGGTTAAGAACTTAATTTGTTCTGGAGGTCCATTCTTAACATGAAACTGTTCTTAACCTGAGGTACCACTTTAGCTAATAGGGCCTCCTGCTGCTGCTGCCGCGCGATTTCTGTTCTCATCCTGAAGCAAAGTTCTTAACCCAATATACTATTTCTGGGTTAGTGGAGTCTGTAACCTGAAGCATCTGTAACCCGAGGTACCACTGTACAACCTTTGAGTGCAGTTGTTGAGGAACGTGGTATTGCTTTGGCATCAGGAAAAACAAAACAAAAAATGGAGGGTCCCTTGCCTCTTCTGACCTTTGAGGGCATCAAAATTTTCAAGAGATTTCAGTTCTCCAGGTTGCCAGAGCCCAAACCAATATATCGCATTTTTCGCCCCATAGGACGCACCGCCCTATAGGACGCACCTAGGTTTTTTTTTGGGGGGGGAATAAAGAAAAAAATTATTTCCACCCCAGCCCCCAGAACAGCCTGCTATCGGCAAGCCTAGGGAGCCGCGCCGGTCTCCCCAGGCTTGCGGAGAGCTGCGCGAAGCCCGGGAGCGCAGGCAGCTCTGCGCAACCCTCCGGAGCCCGGCATGGCTTCGCATCGGGCTCCCTAGGGTTGCACAGAGCTTCCTGAAGCCTGGAGAGCGAGAGGGGTCGGTGCGCACCGACCCCTCTCGCTCTCCAGGCTTCAGCGAAAGCCTGTATTTGCCCCATAGGATGCACACACATTTTCCCTTCATTTTTGGAGGGGAAAAAGTGCATCCTATAGGGTGAAAAATACGGTAGCTGGGGGCCAGATGGGCCCAAGTCACAGCTGTCCAAAGCTTCACCCCTTGGGAACTCAGAGTTTATGGGCCAATTAAATTGCGCTTGCCATGTAGTTACTCCCTAGTCACTTCCTTTTGAGGCATTTGTGAGATGCCTCAAAAGTCCCTCGAGCTCAATATCACCAGTTCAGGACTTCTGGCAGGCTGGAAGCGGACCTGTGTGTTTGGCTTTTCTTTTTGGACCAATTTAATGTCATTTCCTCTTGCAGGAGCGAGCTGCTCCTCAAAGCTGAGCTGGATGTTCACTCGGGGAAGGCTTGGCATGGGACTTATCGCACCCTAATGAGGTAAGATTATAGAGCTGAAGAGAACCTGGAGAACATTCAGTTTGTCACTACTAGAAATCTAATTTACTCACTCCTCTGACCTCTGAGAGTTCCCACTTACTTTCAAAGAAATATGAAACAAGAAACCTTTTTCAAAAAATGAAGACTAAGTTTCTTAGTGAAGTAAAAGGTAAGATAAAGGACCCTTGGATGGTTAAGTCCAGTCAAAGCAATAATAATAATAATTTATTATTTGTGCCCTGCCCACCTGGCTGGGTTTCCCAAGCCACTCTGGGCAGCTTCCAATGAAGATTAAAAATACATTAAAATGTCAGACATTAAAAACTTCCCTAAACAGGACTATGGGGTTGCAGCACTCATCTTGCTTTTCAGGCTGAGGGAGCTGGCGTTTGTCTCCAGACAGCTTTCCGGGTCGTGGCCAGCATGACTAAACCGCTTCTGGCACAACAGAACATAGTGACGGAAACCAGAGTGCACGGAAATGCCATTTACCTTCCCACCTATTTATCTACTAGCACTGGTGTGCTTTCAAACTGCTAGGTTGGCAGGAGCTGGGACAGAACAATGGGAGCTCACCCCATCGTGGGGATTTGAACCGCCGACCTACTGAGCCTCTTGGGCTTGCCAAGTTTCTTAGTAAACTGGATTTTGTACCAAATCTCACATTGCACGTTTCCCCAGAAATTTATCAGAAACGCACCATGCACACAGATCTGGATATTGTGCTATACCTCTCATCCAGTTTCTGAAAAGAGGATTCTAACGCCACAAAAGAGGCTTTCTCACCACAGAGGAAGTGCATTAGAATGTGTTTGTAGTTCTGGCAGGTGTGGAGTTGAGCTTACATTAGTGTTGCAAGACAGCAGAGGGTGGTGTATGTTTACATCAGTTTCTTTCCATTAAACATTTCCCCAACGCTCTGGAGCCTCCCTGGCTACTCATGTGTTCTGAACTGAGAAAGACTCACGGGAGGATATTACTCATGGTGTCTTTTCCCGAGCAATAGCTACAAAATACCTGAGACTGGTGTACTCATGGAGCTTGCATTTAATGCATTTTACACCTTTTAATATATATATTTTTAAAAAAACTTCATGCACCCTCAAAATAAAAATACTACTTAAATGTAGCAATATAACAGCCATAGGCAGCCTCCTTGGCTTCAAGCACGTGCAGAAAAGACCAACCAAGGATGTCATGGGGTCGTCAGAAAAATTGGCACCCAGGAAGGCTGCAAAATGGTGGGTGCCTAGAAAGGCTGCAGGACGCTGGCCATCTCCTAACTAAGGTGAGCGCAACTAACCACATCCCATTCATTAGAATTTCACAGGGTATTTCTCTCTGTCCAGATCATTTTTGAATGCAGTTCCCTTTCTTATTAACTGCTGGAGAAGGATTGCATGGACGATGGAGAGTAGAAGAAAATTTCAGAACAGCACAGTGTCCCCCTCCTGCTCTCCTCTTGCTCCCCTGTAGAGGTGACTTCTGTGTTAGATCCTCAAAAGTGGTATCTGACACTTATAGGGCGATGTGCCGACCCGTTATTAAAAATAGCCCCATTGAGCCATTTTGTGTTCTTGACAGTGTGCCACAGATGTCATAAGGTTACACTGTGTGTGCGCGCTTTCCTCTCTCTCCCCCCTTCCCCTTACCACTTTCCCTTCCTGTTACTATCTTTGTGGCCGGAATAAATTAAATGTTGTTGGCATCGGATTTCGTCCTTGCTGTGACAGCAGGGAAGAGGGGTGGGGTGCTCTCGGCCCCGCTCCTTCGCTGTATCAATGGGTACCATAGGACAAAACATTAGCATCCTTGCCCCCAAGACGTCCCCTTGTGAAAGACGGGACTAAAATGTTGCTTTTACAGTGGGAGGCGGTGAGTCTTCAGTGCGGCGATGGTTGACCTTTCTAAGGATAGAAATGTCAGTAGCCCACAGCTGCAAGGAGAGAGAGAGGAGGAAAGAAAAAGGGATTTTTCTCATCCCTTTGGAGAAAGCTGGGATATGTTGACCTTTGTTGGCTGATGTTGCCACAGCCGATTCTCTCCCTGTCAATAGAGCTCAGTAACACCAGGGCGAGTACCAGCGAGGGGTTTATAGTCATGATGGGTGAACGCAACCTCCCTGGGCTTGAAAATTAGCCGAATTATCGCTGCCAATACAGATACAGATGTGGAATTTGATCAGCCTATTTCTAAACCAGTCCAAATTCGCCCTACCCTGCCAATGGCCCAGCATTTGGTTCACACCATGGCCAGCCAGATTCCCCTAGGAAGCCTACAAGTGGAATCCAAGTTCAGGAGATTTCTCTCCACCTGCAGTTTCCAGCGACTGACATTCAGAAGCTTTGTTGCCTCTGGCTGTGGAGTCAGAGCCAGCAGCTATTGATACCCATTGTTGTTGTTTAGTCGTTTAGTCATGTCCGACTCTTCGTGAGCCCATGGACCAGAGAACGCCAGGCACCTCTGTCCTCTACTGCCTCCCGCAGTTTGGTCAAACTCATGCTGGTAACCTCGAAAACACTATCCAACCATCTCGTCCTCTGTCACCCCCTTCTCCTTGTGCCCTCCATCTTTCCCAACATCAGGGTCTTCTCCAGGGAGTCTTCTCTTCTCATGAGGTGGCCAAAGTATTGGAGCCTCAGCTTCAGGATCTGTCCTTCCAGTGAGCACTCAGGGCTGATTTCCTTCAGAATGGAGAGGTTTGATCTTCTTGCAGTCCATGGGACTCTCAAGAGTCTCCTCCAGCACCATAATTCAAAAGCATCAATTCTTCGGCGATCAGCCTTCTTTATGGTCCAGCTCTCACTTCCATACATCACTACTGGGAAAACCATAGCTTTAACCTGACGAACCTTTGTTGGCAAGGTGATGTCTCTACTTCTCAAGATGCTTTCTAAGCCTGTCATTGCCCTTCTCCCAAGAAGCAGGCGTCTTTTAATTTCGTGGCTGCTGTCACCATCTGCAGTGATCATGGAGCCCAAGAAAGTAAAATCTCTCACTGCCTCCATTTCTTCCCCTTCTATTTGCTAGGAGGTGATGGGACCAGTGATACCCATTACCTCTGTGCAATTATCTAATCTTCTCCATCCAAGTTGGTGGTCATCACTTGAGAGCAATTTCCATACTTCAACTATCTGCTGTTTTGCCACCTGCATATTCCTGCACTGCAGGGGGTTGGACTAGAGAACCCTTGGGGTCCCTTCCAACGCTACAATTCTATAATTTTAATAAGGATTTTGTCTGACTTGAATCCTCCAAGATTCAGCTTAATTGGATGACCACGAGTTCTAGTAGAAGAAAAACCTTTAGCCACTGTGATGGCCTGGGACTCGGGCTCAGACTTGGAGCCGGAGGAATCTCAGTCTGCACCGGATCCTCTGCCTCAGGTGGCATCTGGACCGAGTCAGGGGCCTGAGCCTGCCTTGGCTCCAGATGCGGGGATTACATAATTGCCCTCTGCTGGGCAGTCACGTACAGCTGCTCCACTACCAGTTGGGTCAGGAGAGGCTGAGGCGGCCTCTGGGTCTAGTGACCCACAGGGAGGTGAGTCACTGGGGGATCAGGACTGGCAGTTACCCCATCAGAGATAAAAGGCTGCTGGACCCCGCCCCAGGTTGTGGGAGCAACATTGCTGCTTGCTGGAAGCTGCCTGAGACCTTGTGCCTAACCTAGCCTGGTTTCCTGCCTTGGCCCTGTTGGACTGACTCCTCACAGAATCCTTGGATTCGGGACCAAACCGCGTAGCTCAGGTTAACCCCTGTGCCCAGCACAGCCACCCACTTTCTCCAGGCTGAGACCGTTTAGGGCTTTAAAGGTCAGCACCAACACTTTGAATTGTGCTTGAAAACGTATTGGGAAACATTCATTGCTTCATCTCCTTGATCATCTTGGCTGCCCTTTTCTGAAACTTTTCCAACTATGCCAAATGCCTTCTAGGCTTTAGCCCTCTGGATTTTCTCCTGATGATGATGATGACGCTATTTCCATGCCACAGCCCTTACCCCTAGGCCACACCCCTTGCTGGTCCTGCACCACACATTCCTTAAGAGCTGGGGTCAGCAACCATTTTTCAGCCGGGGGCCGGTCCACCGTCCCTCAGACCATGTGGTGGGCCAGACTATATTTTGAAAAAAATATATGAATGAATTCCTATGCCCCACAAATAACCCAGAGATGCATTTTAAATAAAAGGACACATTCTACTCATGTAAAAACACGCTGATTCCTGGACCATCCGCAGGTCGGATTTAGAAGGCAATTGGGCCGGATCCGGTCCCCAGACCTTAGGTTGCCTACCTCTGCCTAAGAGCCTCAAACAGTGCTAACTGAACAGAGGATGGACAGGTGTGCATTTAGGAACCTCTGGCTTTTGCAAAGCGGGAATGTCGCCTGCTGTAAAAAAAAATGGCAATCTGTTACTCCACCTGCTCTGGTCCTGTCTACCACTGTCATGCAACCCCCGGGAGGATGCTATTGAGATGATGTGGTCCTCAGTTGCAAAAGATCTCTACACTCCTTTTCCTCCACACAGACGCAATAAAAAAATCAGATATCAATAAAAAAAACACATTAAGAAAAATGCAGCGTAAGTGCTATTCTCAGGACTGCAGAAAATGAGAGGTGATGTAAAGTTCATGTTAGTTTTTAAAATGGGATGTAAAGCAAAAGGTATAGACCTCGGATAACGGTTGTCATTAGAACGTTAGTCATTAACAATAGTTTCCCCTGTGCCTACAAAGGGCAGAAAGCCTCAAGCTACGGAACTTAACTACAGGCAGCTTAAATGCTGCAATAGAAACATCAATTGAATGCAAAATACATCCTTTTAGTAGCTAATGGTTCAGGAGCACAACTGCTCTGCTCTGACTCCACTGGGCACGAATTGCCTCCTGTCCTATTTCAGAATAATCAGCTGTGACACTGGGAGAAAATTGATACAGATGCCCTCATGGCTGAAATTAGGAGCTGGCCATATGAGATTAGGAGGCCACTCGGAGGTGTCAGTGTCCCCGGATTAATTCCGCCACACTGAAGGAGTAAATTGATGGTACAAAGGCAAAGGGCACTTTCAAATTCGGAGGAAGACCCTCGGAAAATCTAGGAAAGGGCCCCAGAACAAACCTAAGGACAAATGAGTGAATCACTCTAGAGAGGGCTGTCGTGCTCCTGACAATGTTTGAAACAGATTTGCTGTCAGGTTTCTAACATCCAAGGAAATGTGAGAGAAGCCGGTTTTGTAAGATTAGCACCATCCCTCACAGGGTTGCTACTCATATCGACGTGGCTGGTAGGTTTAACGGGATATTTCAGGTTCACCTTGAGGTGTGTGTGTGTGTGTGTGTGTGTGTGAGAGAGAGAGAGAGAGAGAGAGAGAGAGAGAGAGAGAGAGAGAGAGATGGGGATTCTAGACTGTCAGACTTAGTGTCTTTAAGGTCCGGCCCTATCATTAGGCAGAGGGGGACAGCCATCTCCCACAGCAAGTGCTCGGGTTTGGCAGCAAACAAATGTGACTTCTGTTATTTTATATATGCTGCCTTTCCACAATATGCTGTGCGAAAAAAGTGGCTTGCAGCAAATCCTCCTTTAAAGAGGGCACGTGTTGCAGTGAGACCTGTGTTGTGGGTGGGTTTGACTGAATAGCCACAACACCCAATTGGTAGGTCCCTTGATACTGGGTTTAATCAGGCCAATGGGACGCAGGCTAAATGGATCAAGGGACCTATATATACCTATGCACATGACCCAGAGCTTCCTCTTTCAGTGCGTGCATCGGAACAACCGCCCACCTCTCCCTATTTTTAGGGCTGTGTGCTTGACCTTGCTATGCCAGCATGTGTTGTCTGTCACTGGGACAGGGGCACGGCAGGAATTTCCCCCACTTGGCCGATTGGCTGGTGCCATTTGGGTTTCGCCTGCCACGTAGCAAATCATCACAACTTGTAAGATTGCGGATAGGCTCTGGTTCAGGCGATAGGGATGGGAGAATGCTCTTGCCATCCCTATGTGAAGGGTATTCCACTAAAGGAATTCAGGGACTCAATGGTTTGGTCAACCCTGTGAGGGGGTTGTGCCCGGGCCTGAGTCCAGGGGGACATCTGGGTGGTGGACATAGCCTGTTCCCGGCTTTCCGACTATCTGGGTGTTCACCCTAGGCTGACCTAGGCTGGTGCCCTGGGTCAGCGCTCCCTGCATGGCAGGGAGCTAGTTGAACCAGAGCCTATGCAATCACTCTCTTGCTGTAATTAATAAAGTTGTGGCCTAAATTCTGCCAAAAAACCAAAGCAAAATTTGAGTCTTGTCTGAATTTATTTAAGGGGGAGATTTAAAGGTCTCAACACGCAAATATCCACATAGATGTGTCACGTCCTGTGTGGAGGTTCCCGGCAGAGCATGTGTGGCAGAGGATGAATGAATGAAACTTTATTTGCGTCAGCCGTTGGCCATAGCAACAAAAAACATTGCGCTATACACAGAACAAAATAAAAAGTCGATTATGTAAAACACAGTTTAGGGTCCTGAATCAGCAGTCAAATAGTGAACCTTATTCTAATTGCCCCAGTTAGAAACCTTGCAACCTTTGCAGTCATCTGCTCCTCTTCATCTGCCGGGAGAAAGGACACTGTGGCAGTGGTTGGACGACCCAGAATGGTCAATAAAAGAGGCGTGAGGATGCTGTCCCATTCACTGCTGAAGTAAAATGCAACTATTTCAGAAGTGCTGAAGTAAAATGCAACTACTGGCCAGGCTTAATTCTGTACATGGGATATAGAGAGAATCATTCTTGTCCTTCACCTCTGACCATTAAATGTCTTTGGCCAGCTCTGGTTTCTCTGCTATTGAAGGCAGGATGAAAGGCAGTGTCAGCATCAAGAATCTATATCTATCATCTATCATCTATTATCTATCTATCTATCATCTATCTATCTATATCTATCATCTATCTATCTATCTATTTATCATATAATAATAATAATAATAATAATAATAATAATAATAATAATAATTTATTTGTACCCCACCCTCCCTGGCCAGAGCTGGGCTCAGAGTGGCTAACATCATATAAATAATACAATATGCATAAAAACAAGCAATCAATTGATTAAAATGCACCCCAGAATTAATTCAAATAAATTAAAATTAAAACTGGACAAATGACAATCCTCAGGTTAAAACTGAAAGTGGTTAATACTTGCCAGGACCAACTGTTTCCACTGACATTATAAGGACTGTGAGCAGGCTGGGAAACCTCCTTCGTGCTTGTTCTTATACAAAGAGAAAATGAGTCAGACTGAACCCTGACCAAAGGTCTGGCAGAACGGCTCCATCTTGCAAGCCCTGTGGAAGGATGTCAAATCTCGCAGGGCCCTGGTCTCTTGTGAGAGCATTCCACCAGGCCGGGGCCACGGCCGAAAAGGCGGTCCCGTAGGTATGAGGGTCTTAGGTCGTATAGGACTCTATCTATCTATATCTACCTACCTACCTACCTACCTACCTACCTATATCTATTTTAATTTACATACCACCCTTCATCACAAGATCTCAGAGTGATACGCTATAATATGCCCCCCAAAATGAAAGGAAAGAATTCACTGTTGCTCTAAGCTGGTTGCTCCATCCTGGTTAGCATTTTGCCTTGCTAGATGGAACAATCCCCTTTATCGTTTCCCTGCATGCTGTTCTCCTGCCTTCCCCTGAGCCAAAGCCCCATTGCACAAGTTGACATGTTAGCAAACATCCCATGCAAAATCTACAATCAAAAATGCAAGTTGTGGAAACACAAGTCCAGTGTTCATATGTTCGGTCTTTATGCATTTGACAATCCAGAAACAGAAAATAAAAGTGTGTTTTTGTCTCACTTCCCCCATATCAGTCTCTTTGAAGACAATTTAGGACATCTGGGCATTTAGAAGAAAATGTCTGCAATGGTTCCCCAGAACTAGATTCCCTATCATTTGCTATTCTGGTAGCATTTCAATTCACCTGTCAAGAAAGAGCTCAGCTACCAGTGTTTAGATGTCCATGCTGATAGCTGAACTTTGGTTTGTTGCAATCTCCTTTATGGCTAATCCTGTAGCCCGCTACAGAACAGACATCCTACTTTATCTCTGCCTTCCCGGGCATTCATAAAAGATGCATCTCCAGCAAGACAAGGAGGACCCAAGCCCTTTATTTGGAGAGACTCCATGTGATTACTGCTGCAGAAAGTCGAAAGGTCTCCTAGCAAAAATGTAGTTGAGTTCCCTTGGGTTTTCCTAATTAGGCACTGAATCTATGAAGAAAACCAACCCACAAATGAAAGATTGTACCCACATAACACAACCGTCGCATATTGCAGTTGGTACAAGCTGCATTGCCTTTCAGAAACCCAAGTTGTTTCTTTTTAATCTTATATAATTTGAAAACCAAGATTCTTCTGAATAATAGATGCTTGGAGAGTTCGTTTTTCGGATGAAAACAATAGGATGTTTCTCTGCGAAGAATAGATAAAAATAATAATGATCGCAGCCCAAAGGGATCAGAAGGGTCCCCAGGAACTCTAAGTGAGGACTGCAGAAAACAAATTGCAACTTTTGTTCTGTGTACTGCAGTTTAAGAAGGATAATTGACAAAGTGCAACATGGAAAAACTTTCTGACAGTAAGAGCTGTTTGAAAGTGGAACAGTCCCTCTTGGGAGGTTGTAGGCTCTCCTTCCTTGGAGGTTTTTAAGCAGAGGTTGGATGGCCATCTGTCATGGATGCTTCAGCTGAGATTCCTGCATTGCAGGAGGTTGAAGCAGAAGACCCTTGAGGTCCCTTCCAACTCTACAATTCTATGATTCTGTGTCCAAGGAAAGGTGTGATGGCCTGGGATTCCGATTCAGAGGCTGAACCAGAGGAATCCCAGCCTGCACAGGAGTCCCTGCCTCCAGGGCCGGCTGAACTGGGGCAAGGCCTAGATTCTGAAGAGCCTGCACCTGTGTCAGAGCCTCAGGAGCAGGCACCAGGTGAAACCATTCTGGCCCCAGAGGTGCTTGAGGACTCAGTGTCTACAGGTGAGCCTCCTCCGGGGCCCAGTAACCCTTTGGCCTCTCCTGAACTGCAGAGGCTTAGGGCAGAGAGGCGAAGGGAACTGGTTGCTCCCAGGAGGAGTGCTCGCCTTAAGGCCAGGAGAGGCGGGGCTCCTGGGGGCCGGGACCGCCCCTGGCCTTAGAGAAGATAAAGGTCAGTCAGCCCGGTCCCAGGTTGCGGGAGCAACGTCGTCATTGAAGAGCTGTTTCGGCCAGCATCCAGTCCTGTTCCTCCAGTGTTCCTGTTCCCTGCCCGGCTACCTGCTTCTGACCTTCCAGCGTTCCTGTTCCCCGCCCGGCTTCCTGCTTCTGATCTTCGAGTGCACCTGTCCCCGCCCGGCTCCCTGCTTCGGACCTCGCCTCACATCTTGTGAACTCTGACTACGGTATCAGTACCTTCCCCCCCCCCCTGGGACCAGCACAAAAGGTGACACAGTTGGTGCAGGGCCTGGAGAGCAGGTCCTATCAGGAAGGCCTGGAGAAGTTAAGCAAATTTAGCCAGGAGAAGACAAAGATGTGAAATATTTGAAGGGCTACCACGTAGATCAGTGTTCCCCAACCTTGGGCCTCCAGCTGTTTTTGGACTACAACTCCCATCATCCCTTGCTAGCAAGACCAGTGGTCAAGGATGATGGGAGTTGTAGTCCAAAAACAGCTGGAGGCCCAAGGTTGGGGAACACTGACGTAGATGATGGAAAGCATTTATTTTCTTTTGCTCCACAGCAGCGGCAGGGACCCTCTGGCCTGTGGGCCATTCTTGGACCACAAATCCATTGTCCCTCATTCCTTGCTCATCTGTCAATCATCTGACATCATTGGATGATGTCAGGGTGTGGGTGTGGGTCCTGTTGGGTACTGCTTCACCAGCCCCTTCCCTGCAGGCTGAAGACTGGACCCTCTGCTCATTAGCTGTTGATCCAAGAGAGTGGGTGATGCTTTGGCAAAACTGACCCCTCCTCCTCCTTCCACATCGCGTGGGTCAACTTTTGACAGCTGGGTAGCACTGCCCACCTATTAGTCACCAGATGTCATCAGGTTGTGGAAGTCTGCTTTAAAAGTTATAAAGAATGGAGAAGAGAAAGGAAACTCAAGATCCACTCTCTCCCTTCACATCTTGGCTGCCCAGAAGCTGGAAGGAACTGTATGAACTCTTCAGATCGTTCAAGCATCTCTCCTCCCCCCCCCCCCTCAGTATATAAATGGAACAGGTGGGCACTAACTTGAAGCCTCCATTGACACTTCAGATTCCATGAATAATTCAGATTTCCCCTATCTTTAGTGCACAGCGATTTCAAACAGCAACTGGCTGGAAGGGAAGAAACATATCAAAATTAAAGCTGTCAAACTTTATTTTTGCTACCTTCAAAAATAAAAAAAACAGAGGTGTTCTGCCGTTTGTAAAGTGCTGTTCACAACCCAGAGGTGGCCCTTTGGCAGCTTTGGTCAAACAGGCATCCAGAAGAACCCAAAGAACACCTGGGCTTCCTGGACTGGCAAAGGCCATTAAACCAACCAACCAACCTCATTTCTTCCACTGCAAAGGAGGTGTACCCAATCACTGAAACCAAAAGTAAGCTTTCCTCTTCAGAAGGTCAATTCAAATTCCACATTCAAAATGTGACAAAATCAGGTACAGTGGTACCTCGGGTTAAGTACTTAATTCGTTCCAGAGGTCCGTACTTAACCTGAAACTGTTCTTAACCTGAAGCACCACTTTAGCTAATGGGGCCTCCTGCTGCCACCGCACCGCTGGAGCCCGATTTCTGCTCTTATCCTGAAGCAAAGTTCTTAACCTGAAGCACTATTTCTGGCTTAGTGGAGTGTGTAACCTGAAGCGTATGTAACCTGAAGCATATGTAACCTGAGGTACCACTGTATTGGTTTTCAGATTTGGCAAATGTTATCACTGATATAGGCCATGACCAAACTAGAGGTGAAGCTTTTTTCAGTCTGAGAGTTGTGTTCCCTTGTGGGCAATCTTTTTGTACACTAGGCTAGTTTCTGCACACACTCACACTCCTCCCTCTATCCAGGAAAGCAAAAAGCTTTCGCAGAGTTCAACAACGCATTCAGGCCAGTCAGCATCCCCATCAGTTTTCCAACCATGTGAATTCTATCTCAGACAACCCACACTAAAAAAATAAAGCTGAAGAAACACTAAATCATCTTTGCTCCTTGCTTACTGGGCTGGGATAGCTCAATTGGTAGAGCATGAAACTTAATATCAGGGTTGTTGTTTTGAACTCCATGCTAGACAAAAACATTCCTGTCTTACAGGGGGGTTGGGCTAGATGACACTTGTAGTCCTTTCCAACTCTACAATTCTGTGATTCTTACGCCTAAGTGGCCATTTCCCCACTGGAGTCAGTCCAGTGATGATTCATTTACGACAAACACTCAAGAACATGATATACCCAGGGCCGGATTGAGGTTTGATGAGATCCTAAGCTACTGAAGGTAATGGGGCCCTTTCTATGTCCAGCTGTCCTTTGTCAACAACAAATTGTCGCTGTTTCTTGTGTTGAATATATGCTATATGGTAATTTATGGACCTAATAGGTATCTAAAGCCATTTGCACATAACAAAATATGTATTTTATCAAAGTAATTGTTGAAGAGAAATACAATTAAAGGTAAAGGGACCCCTGACAATTAAGTTCAGTCACGAAAGATTCTGGGGTTGCGGCACTCATCTTGCTTTACTGGCAGTAAAGACAGTTTTTCTGGGTCATGTGGCCAAATGACTAAGCCACTTCTGGTGAACCAGAGCAGCACACGGAAATGCCATTTACCTTCCCGCCAGAGTGGTACCTATTTATCTACTTGCACTTTGACTTGCTTTTGAACTGCTAGGTGGGCAGGAGGAAATACAATTAAGAAGAAGTATATTAATAGTGAAATTGGGGGGAGGCCAAGAAAGTGGGGCCCTAAGCTATAGCTTGTTTAACTTATACATAAATCTGGCACTGGATATACGTGTAGGATCAGGCCAATAGCCCATCTGGCCCCACATCCTGCTCTCACAGGGGCCAATCAGATTCCCCTATGGAAAGACCGCAAGCAAGACCTGAACTCAAGAGCGCTCTTTCCTTCCTGAGGTTACCAGCATCTTGTATCTCACATCTTTTGAAGCCATCTTGGTTAGGGGTACCTAGGTAAAGTAAAGGTAAAGGTACCCCTGCCTGTACGGGCCAGTCTTGCCAGACTCTAGGGTTGTGCGCTCATCTCACTCTAGAGGCCGGGAGCCAGTGCTGTCTGCAGACACTTCCGGGTCACATGGCCAGCGTGACAAGCTGCATCTGGCAAGCCAGCGCAGCACATGGAACACTGTTTACCTTCCCGCTGGTAAGCGGTCCCTATTTATCTATTTGCACCCGGGGGTGCTTTCGAACTGCTAGGTTGGCAGGCGCTGGGACCGAACGACGGGAGCGCACCCCGTTGCAGGAATTCAAACTGCCGACCATGCGATCGGCAAGTCCTAGGCGCTGAGGTTTTACCCACAGCGCCACCCGCGTCCCTTAGGGGTACCTACCATGGCTAAATTCCCCATTTCCCCACATTGTACATCATCAGCTTTCCAGTTGTGTGATTGCTTCTTCCCCCAGCTCTCTAGTTCGTATCCAACTGCACACTTAAAAAAACAACAGCAGCAATTGGGGAGAGTCTCAAGGGGTGTGTAGAGAGGCCTGGAGGACAGGATTCACCCCTTGGGCCTGAGGTTCCCCACCCCTTTCCCAAACAATGTCTTGCTATACATCAGGTGTAATAAAATGATTACTGAGGGCTGGTGGCTGGTGAATTCGATGTAGGAGGCAGTGGTGGTTTAAGATAAAAGGTGTCTTAAGGTAGCTGAAAGGGACGCAGGTGGCACTGTGGGTTAAACCACAGAACCTAGGGCTTGCCGATCAGGAGGTCGGCGGTTCGAATCCCCACGACGGGGTGAGCTCCCATTGTTTGGTCCCTGCTCCTGCCAACCTAGCAGTTCGAAAGCACATCAAAGTGCAAGTAGATAAATAGGTCCTGCTCCAGCGGGAAGGTAAACGGCGTGTCCATGTGCTGCTCTGGTTCGCCAGAAGCGGCTTACTCATGCTGGCCAGATGACCTGGAAGCTGTACGCCGGCTCCCTCGGCCAATAAAGCGAGATGAGCGCCGCAACCCCAGAGTCGGCCACAACTGGACCTAATGGTCAGGGGTCTCTTTACCTTTAAGATAACCGAATATTTTATCAAACACACTAATAGTGAGCAGAGTGTGGGTGGGTGTGGAAGCCTGAAAACAAAACTCACAAGCTCACCTTCCTCTTTAAACCAAGAAAAATAATCATAAAAAGGAGTCAGTTCCATAGTCCATTACCAATACCCGAAGCAATCCGGTGAGGTTAATAGCTCTCCTTCTCTCTTAGTCATCTCTCTATTATTTAAGAGTTGAGCAGTCGGTTTTAACAGCCTGACAAACTCTTTGACCAAATTTACCTCCGTCTGACGTTAACGCCAGAAAATGCCTTTATAACATTTTAAATAAAATCTCTTTTTAAAAAGCCTCAAAAAAAACCCACAATCCTACTCAGCTAGGAACAGCCTATTCATTCCGCAGGGCAAAGCTCTTTACAATCATCTGGCACCTCTGCCTAGTTCCAGTCTTTTGACTCATAGACTCATAGAATTGTAGAGTTGTGGTTGCGTGGTGAGTTCCTGCCCCCCACCAAGGATAAATAAAGGCACAAGACGCCAGAATTTAAGGTTAAATGGGCAAATTAGGCCACAACTTTATTGAATTCAGGAATGAGAGGCATTGGCTTAGGCACTGGTCCTAACGACTATCCGGCTCCAGCCCATTTGCTGGAGACACGGGAAGGGTTAACACCATAGAGGGGGAGTCTCCTGCTGAGGCACATCAACTAGGAGCTCCCCCGGGTCACCGCTCGGGGGTGTGCCTTTGGCCCACACCTCCATAGGCTTCGGATAGGGCCACGCCCCCCGGAGTCCTTTATCGGACCACCCTTCGTTCACTGGGGGGAGGTGATGGCGTTCCTCCCCCCCCCCACATCCTCTTAACTCCTTCTTACCAATGCCTAACCGCCAATGTGGTTGTGACGAGTTGCTACGAGGTAGGCGAAAAACCAAATGGCTGTAAATTGCCAATTGGGAAAAATTCCTACCATGCCCCTTGCGGCGACAGACCAAAGTCCATAGCAAAGTCAGAAACCTACCTAAAGGGAGGGAGGGTGGGAAAACGTGGGGGCTAGCCGGCAAAAGACGGCGAGCCCTGGCCGTGCCGGCCCTAAATAGGGCGGGCGATGCAGCCGGGATTCCCCTACTCTCATGGGGGCTGAAACCAGCCCCCGCTCATGTGGGGTGGGTGTGAAGCCCACAACCCCACCTCCTGGGCAGGCCGGAAGTGGCTATCATCAAGTCCAACCCCCTGAAAGGCAGGAACATGCAGCTGTCTCCTACGGGGATCAAACCTGCTACCTTGGCGTTATCAGCATCACGTGCTAACCAACTGAGCTATCCAACCATAGGAATTAAAGAAGATGGTAAGAGCCTGTTGGATCAGGCCAATGGCCCCTCTTGTCCAACTTCCTGTTCCCACAGTGGCCAAACCTCAGCACTGTGGCTTCCAGCATGTCAGGAGTGTGTGCAGGAGCCAGGCCCTGTGACCAGTAGGACTTTGCAGGACTGGGGCCTTCCTAAGTTTGTTCTGAAGAGGCAAGGCACAGCTGCACAGGTGAGGTCGATTGGTAAATCACAGCACCTGGTGGCAAGAGCTGGGAAGGGATATAAGGTAAGCGTTTCCCTTTGGCTCTCTGCCACAGGAACACATTCCCTGCCTTCCTGTGTTTGGCTCCTTGCTTCTTGATCCTCAGACCCTTGACTTCTTGACTCCTTACTTCTTGATCCTTGGACCCCTGACTTTGTGACTCCTTGCTTCTTGATCCTTGGACCCCTGGCTTCTTGACTCCCGGCTCTCTGACCCTTGGACTCTTGGCTTCCTGACTCCTGGCTTCTGGACTCCTGTTCCTGCTCCCACCCCGTCATCTTACCCCCAGTCCCGACATCCCCAGCCGGGACTTCGATCGCCCGTGAACCGGACCATGACACAGCAGCTGGTATTCAGAAATATTTCTGCCTCTAACTGCAAAGGCAGAACATAGCCAGCGTGGCTAGCAGCCATCAATAGCCCTTGCCTCCATGAGTTTGCCTAATCCCCTTTTAAAGCCATCTAGGTTAGCAGCCATCACTGCCCCCAGTGGGCATGAGTTCCATAGTCTACGAATGTGCAATGACATACTTTCTTTTATCCATCCTGAATCCTCCACATGATTCAACTTAATTGGATGCCCATGAGTTCTGGTGTTATAAAAGGGGGAGTGAAATTTTACTCCATCTGCTTTTTCCCTGCCATGCATAATTTTAGAGTAAAAAGGTAAAGGTACCCCTGCCCGTACGGGCCAGTCTTGACAGACTCTGGGGTTGTGCGCCCATCTCACTCAAGAGGCCAGGGGCCAGCGCTGTCCGGAGACACTTCCGGGTCACGTGGCCAGCGTGACATCGCTGCTCTGGCGAGCCAGAGCCGCACACGGAAACGCCGTTTACCTTCCCGCTGGTAAGCGGTCCCTATTTATCTACTTGCACCCGGAGGTGCTTTCGAACTGCTAGGTTGGCAGGCGCTGGGACCGAGCAGCGGGAGCGCACCCCGCCGCAGGGATTCGAACCGCCGACCTTTCGATCGGCAAGTCCTAGGCTCTGAGGCTTTAACCCACAGCGCCACCTGTGTCCCATAATTTTAGAGTACACAGTGGCAAACCAGCTCCCACAGCCACCACAACCCACAGGGAAGCTGTGGGAGCTGGTTTGCCACTGTGTACCCTGCTTCTCGGACGCAGGTGGCGCTGTGGGTTAAAGCCTCAGCGCCTAGGACTTGCCGATCGAAAGGTCGGCGGTTCGAATCCCTGCGGCGGGGTGCGCTCCCGCTGCTCGGTCCCAGCGCCTGCCAACCTAGCAGTTCGAAAGCACCTCCGGGTGCAAGTAGATAAATAGGGACCGCTTACCAGCGGGAAGGTAAACGGCGTTTCCGTGTGCGGCTCTGGCTCGCCAGAGCAGCGATGTCACGCTGGCCACGTGACCCGGAAGTGTCTCCGGACAGCGCTGGCCCCTGGCCTCTTAAGTGAGATGGGCGCACAACCCCAGAGTCTGTCAAGACTGGCCCGTACGGGCAGGGGTACCTTTACCTTTACCTTTACCTTTACCCTGCTTCTCAGATGCGGGTGGCACTGTGGGTTAAACCACAGAGCCTAGGACCTAATGGTCAGGGGTCCCTTTACCTTTACCTTTACCTTTACCTTACCCTGCTTCTCACCACCACAACCCCCAGGTTTTTTTTAAAAAGCAATAAAGTGTGCAGGTCACACCCTACGTGCATGTCTATGGTCACTTGGATCAAGTCGCCCCTTCTTCCCTAAGTTGCAATATTGCTCTCTCCACACTTCTCTTCATTTAAACTCCACCTCTGCAACCAAGAATGAACACAGTCCCGAGAGGACGATAATAGCCAACGCTATTTGTTTTCTAATGGAGGGAGCGATAAAAAGAGAAGGAACTGCTGCAGCCTGAGTGAAAATCAGGCCATCTCATGTGTCTCGGCATCCGGGAAAGCAAGAATAAACTCATTTCCCGCTAGATGGTCAAATGAATACAAAGCAGATTGCTTGTGAAGCCATTTCATTTGAGGCTTGTAGCTGGTCCAAAAAGAAAGGAAGGATCTTATGGATGCCAGTGAACGGATAACTTGGGCCAATCTGTATCACACATGCAATACATAAAAGGTAAAGGTAAAGGGACCCCTGACCATTAGGTCCAGTCGTGGCCGACTCTGGGGTTGCGGCGCTCATCTCGCTTTATTGGCCAAGGGAGCCGGCGTACAGCTTCTGGGTCATGTGGCCAGCATGACTAAGCCGCTTCTGGCGAACCAGAGCAGCACACAGAAACGCCATTTACCTTCCCGCCGGAGCGGTACCTATTTATCTACTTGCACTTTGACGTACTTTCGAACTGCTAGGTTGGCAGGAGCAGGGACCGAGCAATGGGAGCTCACCCCGTCGCGGGGATTCGAACGACCAACTTTCTGATCAGCAAGTCCTAGGCTCTGTGGTTTAACCCACAGTGCCACCCACGTCCCACTATTCAAAACATACACACACACAACTCCCCTCCTTTATTCGCCAACCATTAGTCCCTCAACCCCTGTGCCATGACAGCACCTCTTCAAGGTCACAGGAGACCCTTTTCCATTCCTACTACCTCAAATTCCTTTAGCTCAGGATCTGCCCCACTGCAAACAACAACAACAACAAACCCTCCAAACAAACCTGGGACCTACCTACATCCCAAAATTCATGAACTGTGAATATTCCTGATGAAGGTAAGATCTGCCAACTACTTTGTTGTTGCCAAATTGGTGTTAAATTTATTACCTGCCCTCCACCATCAGCTGCCAGGGCCATACGAAGGAGGGTGATATGAAGATAACAAACCTTCGGCAAAGCAGGTATCCCACTGCAGACAGAAATATAATCTGGTCAGGTATTTATGCATATATGTAGAACAAGGATGCAGAACATTTTTCAGACTGAGGGACACATTGCTTTCTGGGAGGACTTCTGGAGGCCGTGGGCCAGTGGGTGGAAGGGGCAGAGGGAAAAGTGTGTGAAACAACAAATAGACCTTTCTTTCACCTTTGTACAATCAGCTAGTTTCTGTCAGGCTCATACTTCCCTGAGTATGAAGAGTTTGGTCTGAAGAGACCAAAGGTGAGTAAGAGGTTGCATGATAGGAACCTATAAAATTATGCATGGCATAGAGCAGGCATCCCCAAACTCGGCCCTCCAGATGTTTGGGGACTACAACTCCCATCATCCCTAGCTAATAGGATCAGTGGTCAGGGATGAGGGGAATTGTAGTCCCAAAACAGCTGGAGGGCTGAGTTTGGGGATGCCTGGCACAGAGAAAGTGAATTGAGAAAGCTTTTCCTCCCTCATTACTGTAGAACCTAGGGACATCCTATGAAGCTCAGTGATGGACGATTAGGGAGAGATGAAAGGAAATACTTCTCTATGCAGTACAGAGTTAAACTATGGAACATAGGAGGCAGGGATGCTCACCACCTTGGATGCTCTTCAAAAAGGATTAGACACATAGAAGGCTATTGATGGCTCCTAGCCAAGACATCTATGCTTTGCCTCCACAGCTGGGATAATGCTTCTGAATTCCTGTTGCTGGAGGCTGCCAGAGTGGTCTTGTGCTTGGGTCTTGCTTGTGGGTTTCCCACAGGCATGTGGTTGGTCATCCAGCAGGCTCTTATTATGGCCTTATGCCATCTTCTTTCTAGGCAAGAAAGAAACATTTTGATAGTTCAATGACACATTCTAGCCAAGCTAAACCATCCATGGAAGGTGCCAAGGCAGGGATGGTAAGAGCCACGGTCTGAGGATCATAGACTTGGAAGTTGAAAGGGACCTCAAGGGTCATCTAGTCCAACCACTGTGATGCAGGGTTTTTTTTTCTTGCGCAACGTGGGGCTTGAACCCCAAACCCTGAAATTAAGTCTCTTGCTCTATCGACTGAATTATCCTAGATCCAGTCAGTTAGAGCAGGGTTTCCCAAACTTTGTTGTCCAGCTGTTTTTGGACTACAGTTTCCATCATCCCTGACCACTGGTCCTGCTAGTTAGGGGGTGATGGGAGTTGTAGTCCAACAACAGAAGGAGGCCCATGTTTGGGGAACTCTAAGTTAGAAGGTCCAGGGGGCAGCCGGTGGCCCCTGAGATTCTCCACCCCAGAGGCAAAATTTTCATTTTATTGCTGATGGGGCTTTCAGATGCAAATAAGGCTCCAAACTGGAAGAAATATGATTCTCTTCATTTTGTTAGCAGGACCACATCAGTTTGCTTGTCAGCGTATACAGTGGTGCATTGAGATTTGACAGCCAATTATACATGAGCACTGGCCTTCCCATTCTGTTTCCCAAACAACTGTAGCCATGGCTGAATTTATTTACAGTATTTTGTTTTTTAAAAGATGTGTTGGCTCTCCAGATTTCTTGAAGGTGGGTGGGAGGGCAAGAAATAAGATGCACCTTTGGGGTGATGAGATAAGAAAAGGATTATCAAAATAGTAAGGTTGTATATATATATATATATATATATATGCAGGTTTTGGTGTCCTCGGGTGTCTTCCCGTGTAAAAGTTGGGGTGTCTAGGCAACGTTTCGACGAGGTCTCACTCGTCATCTTCAGGCTGGTGCTTTCGGCTTCTTGTTACTGGAACAGAGCGGGATCTCAATGTTTGAGTTCCTATAAATACTGTAGAGGGGGTGTGGTGTCTAGCCTCCAATGTTCTGGGCAGAGAGGAAGTTCCCAGGCTAGTGTGCCTTTTCTTCTTTTGTTCCTTAAGGACACTAGCCTGGGAACTTCCTCTCTGCCCAGAACATTGGAGGCTAGACACCACACCCCCTCTACAGTATTTATAGGAACTCAAACATTGAGATCCCGCTCTGTTCCAGTAACAAGAAGCCGAAAGCACCAGCCTGAAGATGACGAGTGAGACCTCGTCGAAACGTCGCCTAGACACCCCAACTTTTACACGGGAAGACACCCGAGGACACCAAAACCTGCATTCCTGTACCCGTGAAAATCTACGAAAGCATATATATATATATATATATATATATATATGCTTTCGTAGATTTTCGTAGATTTCGTAGACGCATCCCCACGGAAAACATCATATGCGGAGTCGAAGCTAGCCTAACCAAATTCAACCCAGATGAAGCCAATAAAATCAGACTTGAAGTCACCAACATCCTCTGCTCCAGCAAACCACCCAGAAGCAATTTACACAAAGAAGAACAGAAAGCACTCACCAACCTGAGGAAAGACAACAACATAATCATTCTCCCAGCAGACAAAGGTAATGCCACAGTGATGATGAACACATCGGACTACCAAGCAAAACTATCAAAGCTACTCCAAGATCCTGCCTACAAACCTATAAAAACAGATCCCACCACCTATCTGGAAAAAACCACCAAATCCAAAATAAAAGCCTCTCCTATCAGTGAAGAAATCCAGCTAAGAATCATCCCCAGAGAAAAATCATCCAGATGCCCCAAACTCTACGGCCTCCCCAAGATACACAAAGAAGGAACACCACTCAGACCAATAGTCAGCTCCATAGGCTCACCTCTACAAAATCTCGCTAAATTTCTCGCCAAGCAACTTCAGCCCTATGCAGAATCCATCTCTTCACACGTACCAAACTCCTTCCAGTTCATAGAAACAATAAAGAAGCAAAACCTACATCCTAATGACCTACTTGTGAGCTTCGATGTTGTATCTCTCTTCACACAAGTGCCCATTAATGAAGCCTTGACAGCTATTCAAAACAAATACAATCCCCCCGAATACATCTTGGACCTGACCAACCACTGCCTAACCAACACGTACTTCATCCACAATGGACAAAGATACAAACAGATAGAAGGAGCACCTATGGGATCACCCCTCTCACCGGTCATCGCAAACCTGTACATGGAACACTTTGAAACCAATGCTTTAGACAAGTCAGAACACAAACCCAAACTTTGGCTCAGATATGTTGACGACACCTTTGTAATTTGGCCACACGGGAAGGAAAAACTGGATAGCTTCCTCACACATCTCAACAACCTACACCCCAAAATACAATTCACTATGGAAATAGAAGCCAACAACCAACTTCCCTTCCTTGACGTCCTAATCTACAAAAAACCTGATGGCTCCCTAGGACACACTATCTACCAGAAAAAAACACACACCAACCGCTACTTACATGCACAATCACACCACCACCCTGCACAAATAAACTCCGTAGCCAAGACTCTCATCTCCAGAACCAAACGCCTGGCTGACAAAGACCACTTGACAACTGAGTTACAGAATCTCTCAAATGTGTTAATTGCCAATGGATACCAGCAAAACAGGATTACGAAGCTAATCCAAAAGGAAACACCCCCCAAAAACCAAGACACAGAAGAAAACAATGGCATGGCCCTCCTTCCTTATATCAAGGGCACTACAGATAAAATTAGCAAAATCCTCCATAAACACAATATCAAAACAGCCTTTTGCACCAACCAAAAAATAGCCAATATCCTCAGAAACCCCAAGGATAAAATCCAGTTGGAAAACCAAGGGATCTATGAAATACCCTGCAAAGTCTGCCCAGCCACGTACATTGGACAAACAAACAGACGAATAAATGCACGTATCGCAGAACACAAGAATGCCGTCAAAAAAGAAGAAAAAACTTCCTCTCTTTTCCAACACATGAAAGAAACAGGACACGAAATTAATTTTGCAGATTCCAAATTGCTCTTTAACACGGAACATCACCACAAGAGAATAATCATGGAAGCCATCGAGATAGAGAAACACCCTCACAACATGAACAAGCGTGACGACACATCCCGCTTGCCAGACATCTGGAAATTAGCCCTCTCCACAAAAACTGACACCAGATCCAGAGGCACACAGAACGCCAACACCAATCAACCACACCAGACCCAAACCCAGACCCTCTCCACAGATGAATTACTGACACCATCCAGTAGCCAATCCATGGTGGCACCTCCGGATGCTGCACCCCCCTGCAATCCCTACACAGATCTGGCTGACACAAGCCACAAAACCACAGCTCGCCCCTATACACGAAGCCAAGCCAAAGCACAACTAAGTGCAATACAGCCATCTTCTCAGGAAAACTCTTCACAAAGTTCAAGAGGTCAAGACACAAAGACTTTAGCAACTAATCCACACCTAATGACCCACCTAAGTGGTACTCAGGATATCACTCAAGAAATCACTCAAGGTATCTCTCAAGTAATTAAGGAACAAAAGAAGAAAAGGCACACTAGCCTGGGAACTTCCTCTCTGCCCAGAACATTGGAGGCTAGACACCACACCCCCTCTACAGTATTTATAGGAACTCAAACATTGAGATCCCGCTCTGTTCCAGTAACAAGAAGCCGAAAGCACCAGCCTGAAGATGACGAGTGAGACCTCGTCGAAACGTCGCCTAGACACCCCAACTTTTACACGGGAAGACACCCGAGGACACCAAAACCTGCATTCCTGTACCCGTGAAAATCTACGAAAGCAAATATATATATATATATATATAAACTATCTCAGTAATCAGGGATAAAAGCTGACTCATCAGAAGAGTAATTGTTAAAATCAGCTGAGCTTTGCCCTATGAGCTCTTTCTTCAGAATATGAATTGCCTCCTGAGATAAATGATCTGAAAATAATGATGATAATCTCCGGGCTTCATATAAAAATCCCCATGTGCTCATTTGAATGGAATAAAAAAAGATACGTTCAGTAGAGTGAGAGCAAACATTGCTTGAGTAGTTTGGGGCAACACATTCTAGAGGCACAGAGGGTTCGAGATCCAAGGAGATCGAGGTGTACATCTCATCAGGACTCTCTTCTTGGTTGGTGATGTTAGGATGACCGCATGATTGTGCAAATTTGGGGCCTGGATTCAGGTTGGATTGGGCCCAGATTGTTCCAAGTCAGATTGGGGCCGCTCCAAAGTTCCACATCAGGTCCCAAATAAGGCCAGAAGTAGGGACTGCACAGCCCTTTCCTATCCTAGTCAGCCCAAGGAGGACAGACCCAGAATGCCTTTCTAGTTATTCATTTATTTAGGGGGGGGGCCTTCTGAGCACACCAAAATAGTTGGCTCTGATGAAAATGGAAGCTAGGAAGATGGTCCTATTCAGCTGCAGTTCTCTCATATCAGTAGCAGCAAACTTCACAGAGATGTTGAGAGGGACCACTGGGAAATGAGGTCTCACTAATTTCGAGTCATAAACAGGGCTAACACAGGAAATGGTGTTGCCTGGGAAAATGGACAAGGCTGACACACACACACACACACACACACACCAGTTCCATGAACGAAACCAACTGGATTGGTAGTTGTATTTTCTACCAAATCTCCCACCACACCTGACGGCAGCAGAACAAAACATGTAGCACATACAGCTCTGTTTTCCAACATGTCACCACCTCATAATCTGCCAACTGAGGTGGTTGCCTCATTTTGTCTAATAGTAGGGCTGGGTCTTCATTGAATAAGCCCACACATACTAGACGCCTCACTCAGGGAAATCTTTACCTATTGTTTCCAAAAGGGTGAACATTTCAAAATGTTCCAGTTCCATCTTCCCACAACACACACACAAAAAGCCCTGAAATGTTAACTCACTGAAAGCTTAAGAAAGAATCAGAGATCAGAACAGCGTTGATGCATTCTTCCTAATCCCTACAGCTATAGGAAATCTATAATATTCAACCCCAAGATTAAGCTGAGCGAGCTTCGTGACAGCTGACTCAGCAACTCTGGTGACCATTTCTAGCCTCTTCAAAATTTCCCCAAAGAACACATCTACTGTGAAATATGATTTTTTTCATCAGACACAGAGTCACTAAACTTACCTAGATCCACCATCACATCCCGTAAAGTTGCTTGGGGAACAGCAAAGGGAATACAAGGATGGGTGAAGAGCTCATTGATTTCATAGCCCCTGCCCTTTGAGTCATAGAAATGTAGGAAGCTGCCTTAGATCACATTAGAGGAGACTGGGCCATTAGGGTGAATGAGACATTGTCCCACCAACTTCAGACTGTCTCCAGCCAACTTTCAAATGCTGGTCTCCTTACTTACACCTGGTCCGGTGGTGGCCCTGGCTGCCAACTTACTCCTCCATAATCTCAGCAGGGAGGAGGATGGGGTCAAAAGTAGAAGTAATTGGCTCTGCCTGTCACTAACCCTGACACCACCCATTATTGTCCTAGGGATGCGGGTGGCTCTGTGGCCTAAACCACTGAGCCTCTTGGGCTTGCCAGTCAGAAGGTCAGCGGTTCGAATCCCCGTGATGGGGTGAGCTCCTATTGCTCTGCCCCAGCTCCTGCCAACCTAGCAGTTCAAAAGCATGTCAGTGCAAGTAGATAAATAGGTACTGCTACAGTGGGAAGGTAAGTGGCATTTCTGTCACAGTGTTCCGTTGCACCAGAAGCGGTTTAGCCATGCTGGCCACATGACCCAGAAAACTGTCTGTGGACAAACGCTGGCTCCCTTGGCCTGAAAGTGAGATGAGTGGCGCAACCCCAGAGTCACCTGTGACTGGACTTAACCATCCAGGGGTCCTTTACGTTTTTCCTTACCTGCTCATGTTAGTGTTTTAGGTCCCTAAAGGACTCAGACCCTAAATATCTGAAAGATTGCCTCCTTCTCTACAAACCATCTCAGGTGTTACGTTCAGCAGAGTGAGTGGGGCCTCTTAGTAGTTCCTCCACCATCAATGGTTCAGGGTGGGCAGGTGGTGTCCTGGGATAGGGCCTTCTCTGTGTCAGCCCCTAAGTTCTGCAACTCCCTCCCCAGACAGGTGCATCTGGCACCTTCATTTTACAGTTTCTAGCAAATGCTGAAGGCACACCTCTTTGCCTTTCCTTCCAACACTTGAGGTGCATATTTGTAGGTTCCACCTTATTTTTGCAATTGTACGTTGTCCTATACTGTTTCCAGTGTTGTGTTTTAACATTGTGACCCACCCTGGGAACTTGGGGTGAAGGAAGAAGAAGAATGCTGCGGATCTGCTGGTACATTTTCCCTAATGAATCCCACGGTTGTGTTTCCAAGCAGGGTTTCCCTTGCCCACGGAAGACAAAAGGGAAAGCGCATGGTATAATTTGAGAGGCTATAAAAGGGAAGCAAATGGGTTTAACTCCCCACCCATTTTCAATCGGCAGCATATGAGTCACCAGCGTAGGTGGGTCAGGCTGCTGAGTCTCTTGCAGAAAGAGGAGTCTGTTCAGAGCAGTTATATAATCATGACTCCATCCATCCCCACAGGAGCCAAGCCATCCAGCTCACCTCTCTCCCTCTCCCTCTTTATCTCTTTCTCTCCTTCGATTTCCCCCCCCCCCCCACTGAGTTGGAAGCAGTGTTTTGCAGCATTCTTTCCACTTTTCGCAAGAAAACGAAGATGGCTCTTTCCAAAACGAAAACCAGAGTTGAACTCCTTTAAAGCTGGAGGTGCACTCATGAAACCGAGAGTGAGAAAGAGACCCGGTGGGGTGTAGTGAAGATAATGTCAGGCTGGCCCCAGGGAGACACAGGCTCTGGAGGAGGAAGAGGAGTGCAGGGGGAGTATGCTGCCCCCGGCAGTGTGATCCCGGTGGGGTGTCATCACAGCTGTGCCCCTGCAGGTGGCATGCCATGCCCCCAGGACATGCGCTACACCCCCGGGATGCACGCCAGCCCTGCCCCCACCTGCTCTCGGCCCCCCGGTGCCGGAGCATGAAGCTCCGCCACTGGACACAGGTAACATAGCTCCAAACTTGTAATAACTGCAAAAAAAAAAAAAATGTTAAGAAAGAAAACAAAAGCCCTGCTGGATCAGGCAAATCACCCATCCACTCCAGTCTCCTGTTCTCACAGTGGCCAACCAGGGCATGGACTTCTCACAGGCATCTGGTTGGCCACTGTGAGAACAGGATAAGAGACCTTTGGTCTGAGCAATCAGGGCTCTTTTGATGTTCTTAGGGCAGGAATGGGGAACCTCAGGCCTGGGGCCAAACTGTGGGAACCCCAGGCTTATCTACAGTGGTACCTTGGGTTATGAACTTAATTCGTTCTGGAGGTCCGTTCTTAACCTGAAATTGTTCTTAACCTGAAGCACCACTTTAGGTAATGAGGCCTCCCGCCACCGCCGCATGATTTTTGTTCTCATCCTAAAGCAAAGTTATTAACCCAAGGTAGTATTTCTGGGTTAGCAGAGTCTGTAACCTGAAGCATCTGTAACCTGAAGTGTCTGTAACCCGAGGTACCACTGTACTTAAGAAGAAGTAGGGTTTGGATTTTATATCCTGCTTTATCACTACCCTAAGGAGTCTCAAAGTGGCTAACATTCTGCTTTCCCTTCCTCCCCCACAACAAACACTCTGTGAGGTGAGTGAGGCTGAGAGACTTCGGAGAATCGTGACTAGCCCAAGCTCACCCAGCAGCTGCATGTGGAGGAGCGGGGAAGCGAACCCGATTCACCAGGTTACGAGTCCACCTCTCTTAACCACTACACCACACTGGCTCCCACTTTGAGACTCTCCCCAGACAACATCCCCTTACCAGGTGCCACTCCTCAGTATCCTTGAATAACACCCTACTTCTGCATCATAGCCTAGAATACTTGCATTTTGATAATGCTCCTTGACTCCCTGGATGGAAAACAAAGAGATGTTTGAGTGCGTAAAACAAGGAGGGTGAGCATCCGGAGACCTCCAGAAGTTGTTGGATTCCACTTCCAAACCATCCCAGCCAGCATGTCCAATGGTCGGGGATGATGAGAGCAACATCTGAAGCTTCCCCAACCCAGATGTATTTCATTGAGTGAGTAAGTGAGTGAATTTCTTTATCTCACCTTTCCTTCAAGAAGCTCAAGATGGCATGCATCGTTCTCATCCTCTCCATTTTATCCTCGCAATGACCCTGTGAGGTAGGTTAAGCTGAGATGGAGTGACTGGCCCAAGGTCACCTAGTGAGCTTCATGACCAAGTGGGGGATTTGAACCCAGGTCAGAGTGCAAGTAGATAAATAGGTACCACTCAGGCGGGAAGGTAAACGGCGTTTCTGTGCACTGCTCTGGTTTGCCAGAAGTGGCTTAGTCATGCTGGCCACATGACCTGGAAGATGTTCACCGGCTCCCTCGGCCAGTAAAGCGAACCACTAGCCTACCATATGAAGGGTTCGCTCTCATTGCTCTGCCGACTTTTGCCTCTGCCACTGCCCACTGCTGGCCTGTGGTCTGTGTAGTGGCATAGCGTGGGTTGCCAGTGCCAGAGCTGTGAGGAGGTGAGGAGGTGAGGAGGGTGGTAGGAAGGGAAACAGACAGGGTACACATGCACATTCAACTGTCTAATGGTGTTTGCACCACTCAGGAGATCACAGCTGCAGAGATAAGAAAAGATGAGTCATTACATTGTCTGGAGAGGTCACTTACTGGTTCGCATGAAGAAGCCATTTCCAATGGATCCCAGTAATAGAATCATGCAGCTTTATACAAAGCTGTATTTTGTGCCCCCTAACAATTTTGTGCCTGGGACAACCTCCTTATAGTGTCCAGAAAGTTGCCCAGGAGGGAGTGCTGCAAAAGACCCCCAATCCTTGTCTTAGAACAACAATTCTTCACAGCAGTTATTCAGAGAAGCCCTGGAAGGCAGGTTTTGAAGTTTCTTGCATGGAGAAGCAAGGCGAGGCATCGCTTTACAATGATGGAGCACAGAAGGGAAAGGGAGGCATGCCTTTGGCATTTGCAAACAACAAGCAGGCAGAAGAAGAAGAAGTTCATGCCTGGGAGGGCCAGCTGGAGGGGGCGGGGGGAGAGGGGAGCGTTGGACACTTGAGACTTTCACATCAAGGCCCCAAGATTTGATGGAAACTGCCTGTCTGTATCGTGGAGATCTGGGAACAGGACCTAAAAAAAGATGCTAACCTCAGGAAACGCACCCAGACACCGATGCATATGTCAGCAAGTGCGCCCAGCTGAAGAAGGAGAGCAGAGGGAGGGGAGGGACAGCACCCGAGGCGGGAGGTAAGAGAGAGAGGGAGTTAGCTCCTCAGCCTCAGCTCCTTGGATAGGGGCAGGCAGCTATCTGGAGAAACAAACAAACCAAGGCTGTAATTGGAAGGGGGACGCGGCTGTGCTATTCTGGAAGAGAGAGCAGAAAAGGAGGCCTTTGCACGCAAAGTTCAGCCTTTATCCGAGAGAGGTCTCCTCCCAATCCCCGGGCCGTGCTGCTGTAAACGCGGCCGCATCTCAAGAGTTATTCATAGCTCTCAAGCGGGCACGCATTTCTGTCCTCTGCCAGCCCTCCAGCCTCTCTTTGTACACTTGAAAACATTCCCCGCAGCTCTATTGCTCCCAGGACTTCATGCCTGCCGCGTCTGTCTCCTTGACACTCCCGAGATGCTCTCAGTCACCAAAGGCTCCTTCCGTCCTCCAGAAGGGGCTTGGTGGTGGCACGATCCTGACAAGCAGCACCCTCCCCAGTTGTATGTTGTTGTTGTTGTTTGTAAATGCCTTTTCGCGATTCACCCACGAGTCTCTCGGAAAAAGGAGTCAAGAGATGCCCCACAACAACTGAACTGTTGGCTGAGCATTATTGGAAAACATGTATCTGTGCACGACGGATTGTTTGGAAAGTTCTCTGCATCCAGCAAAATGAGAAGGGAAGGAACTTGCTTTGGGTCATCCCAGAGCCGGCATGGAGGTGTCAACCTGAGAGGGCCAGGTTGTGCATGTGACGTCATGCGTGCAGCTCACCAAGTTGCATGATGTTCCGGAAGGAGCCAGGGGATAGAGTCAAACCCAGTGGCCAGCAGCTCCTCCTCTCTTGCACTAGGCAGCTGTCAGGAGTCCAGGTTCCTAGTGCAATAACACAGTAAGTGTAGGTAATTAAAAAGGAGGATTTATTGCAAAAACAAACAGCTCTGGCCACCTCTGACAAAGCTTCCGGCATCATTACTCAAGATGATCCTTCTGAAGATTCCTTCCGGTTTCGACAGAAGCTATTGAACTTACGACCCTTACATCTCTTGTTTTGCTTCCTATCTTGCAGCCCTTCCATTCACCGACTCTTTGGACTTAGTGGATCAGCTCCAACCCTTTCTGATCTTAGAGGCTGTCTCTGAATCTATTTGTGACGATTTGTGCTTCCGGCGAACTTTGGCTGCATTCTAGCCTGCTCTCAGCTACTGCCTTATCAGCTTGCCCATCAAGGTCAGGAAGAGCCGAAATCTGCTGCTGCCAGCTCTCTCCTGCCTGATTAACATCTAAGCCTCTCTGTTCCTGGATGCTTTCTGCAGTTGGCTGCAAACCTTCGCTTGGAGCTGGCTCATTCCTGACAGCAGCATTCCATGGCAGAAGGAGGAGGAGCCAGCCACTCAAGCTGTGCTCAGTTCTGCACCCAGCCTGCCCCGCCCCCAATGGTAGGGAACATTGGGGTGCCCACCTACCCCCCCCCCCATGGGGTGAAACTCTCAGCCCCTGGAGTTGGAGCCCCTGGACTGCCTCGGTACATTTTGGCCTTTAAGGTGAACCACAAAATGGCACACAGCAACACTAGGGATGAAGAAGTGAGTGAATATCTTCATCAGGAACAAGTGAGGAAACAAATATCTTCATTGGGAACAAGGAAAGGAATCTACATCAGGAACAAGGGTGGTAATCATATCAACCCGACCCAATGGTTGCATTGGGAATCAAAGGCTGTTGGGGGGAAAGGGGCCCACTCTGAATCATACCAGGCAACTGAAGACCCCAGGAGACCCCAGAGGGCAGCTCCTGCCATTTCCTCCTTAGGGCTGGGATGAGGCCAGCAGTACCTCCTATCCAACAATAGGCCACTGTAGAGGCAGCACTGGGCAGGTGCCTGAGACAGCAGATCCGTCTTTCCAAGGAGCACACTGCAGCCATCACTGCTATCGTGGTGGTGGCAGCAGCAGTGGGTGGTGCATTCCTTGGAAGCTGGATCTGCTACCCCTGTGGAGCCTGCCACCTGAGGCAGTTGCCCCATCTTGCCTCATGCTTGGGCCAGCCCTGGGTCATCCTGTTGGTTTGGGATGTGGGACTGCACAGGGCTTGTAGTGGCACCCATGCTGTGGTTCTCAACATCAAGTGAAATCCATTGGCCTCGTTGCTGTTGGTTTCCTGATGCCACGTGAACATGGAAAGGGTCATAGCACAGAGGTATCAGACCGGCTTTGCATGCAAAAAGGGTCCACCGGGTTCAATTTCTTAATATCAAAAAAAAACAGACGTTGTAAATCATGCAACCAGGAGGAGGCCAGAGTGAGCAAAGGAAATGACTTTTGGTTGCAGGTTTATATTTCTAATCCTTGCTTATCGCTGCCCAGCATTGCTTTCTTTAAGGCAAAGGCACGGCGTATATTTAAAGGATGTCTACAGCAAATTTAAAGCACACACAACTTCCCCCAAAGGATCCTGGGAATTGTAGCTTCTTACGAGTGCTGGGATTTGTAACTCTGGGAAAGTTAGGGTTAGGGTTAGGGTTAGGGTTAGGGTTAGGGTTAGGGTTAGGGTTAGGGTAGATGCCATGCACTTCAAATGCACATTGCATGGGTTCTATGTGTTTGGTGTGCATCTGCCACAAGATCTTCCTCAGAGGCAGGTCTTTCTCAGTTGTGGTGCTGCATTCCTGGAAGGGAGCTCAGCTGGCTTTGAGTTTAATATCTTTTCTGCACCAGGAGAAGATCTTTTTATTTGCCCAAGCTTTTGAGATGTGCATTCATCGGCTTATGTTCTTAACCTGTTGTGGCACTAGTTTATTTCATCTTACGCAGCTATGTATCATTCTGTTGTTCCCTGAGAGCCTCTGGGCTCAAGAGATGGGACACGCAATGGCCCACAAGAACATGTGTGTAAGGATTTCCATACACATTATTTCTTTATTCATTTATTACATCATTAACATCCCACTTTCCCCCAGACCAGGACTGAAGACAGTTTACACAGACTAAAATAACACAGGCAAAATACGAAAAGTTGAAATGTATAAAAGATACACTGTGGTCTAAACCACTGAGCCTCTTGGGCTTGCTGATCAGAAGGTCAGCGGTGATGGGGTGAGCTCCCATCAATGGTGATGGGGTGAGCTCCCATTGCTCTGTCCCAGCTCCTGCCAACCTAGCAGTTTGAAAGTACACCGGTGCAAGTAGATAAATAGGTACCGCTGCAGTGAGAAAGTAAACGGCATTTCCATGCACTCTGGTTTCCATCACGGTGTTCTGTTGTGCCAGAAGCAGTTTAGTCCTGCTGGCCACATGACCTGGAAAGCTGTCTGTGGACAAACACTGGCTCCTTCGGCCTGAAAGCGAGATGAGCGCTGCAGCCCCATAGTTGCCTTTCACTGGTCTTAACCGTCCAAGGGTCCTTTACCTTTACCTTTTACCTTTTACGTGCTAAAAAATAATTAACGTCTAATGGAATTAAAACAACATAAAGAATAAAAACAGAACAGCAATGGAAGATTGTTAAGGGACTGGTACAGAGGCTCTTTGGACTTGCTCTTAGTAGAACATTCTCTCTTCCCCCCCATGATGTTGGCTGCTGAAAACCCTGCCGTTTTATATTGTTTGAATTGTTGTATTTTAGTTATTGTATTCTTATTGTGTCTTTCTTTTGTATCCATGCTGTGTACTGCTTTGCAGGCCTTTGGGCTAAAAAGTGGTTTTTAAATAAACAAACAATCCTCCACTTTGGCTTTGGAGAGCCATTTTATCATAGGCTTTGTCAAACAACTGGGAATCAGTAATCGTTCCTGATCCTCTTCAAGAACCTAGAGATCGACTAGCAGATCTCAATCTACCTCCTTGCTTGCCCTTGCTTTAGACTGACAGCCTTGACAAGTCTGCCGGCCTGCACAAACTTCCTTTGACTATTCAGCAGAGGCAGCAATTTCAGTACAAATCTATCTCTGGGAAAAATAAGAATGTCCTGGTTGATTAGTTCTGCCAATTTTGGTGCACATAAACACATACACTACAATATTCTTATTTGCTCTAAATAAAGGAGGAATTTCCCCTGTGTTCAATTAGCTTGTGCATTTTTGGAAGCGGCAACAATTTTCCTTTCCCCCGCCCCGTTTCTCTGCTTCCCATTCCTGCAATATCCATATTTAAACTTTAAAAAAAAATTGAAAGGAGCACACACTACGCTCGATGCTTTGCAGTGGAGGCTGAAACTCTGCAGCAAAACCCAGTGAGATTCACTGTTTTCCAAATCGTAGAGTGCCATCTATGCTAAAGAAAGGATATCTCCCAGAACTCAGCCGATCAAGATGCAGACCAGCAAAATACTTTGCAGAAGGATGCCTTAGAATCTGGGGGTGCTTTTGCGAGATGTGTGTGTGTGAGCTGAAATGAATATCTAATGATGAGGTGACTATTCTACAGTGGTGGACTTGACAAAACCTCTCTGATGGGTTTTTCAATTCAGGCTGCAACTTTTAATCTGAAAAAAAGACTATTTGCAAAGGGCCATTTTTAATCAGCAAGCTGGTGGGCATCACATAAGCTGGAAAACGGCAGGTCTACAAGCTAGTTTCTTATGCTGGGCTATTTGAGGCTGTATCACAAACAGAGAGGAATTTTTTGAATGATCTCAAAGTTGAGCTTATCCACATGTTCGTCCACTCCCCTCCCCGCAATTTTCATCTCAATATTGACAAGCAGCAAGCTATAGTAGTAGTAGTAGTAGTAGTAGTAGTAGTAGTAGTAGTAGTAGTAGAGTAGTAATACTAACAATACTAATAATAATAATTGCTATACTATACAAATGTGGGAATACAGCTTTTGGACTGGACCTTCATTTTCTGAAATGTTTGTGTATGTAATAAGGCTCCACCATTCTCCTGAATTCTTCTGAAAGTTTCTCTGTCCTTTATTCCTTTTGCTAATTTCATGCTTTTTTCCATGAGAGCTATTTGCAGCATTCCCTTGTACATTTTTTTTTTTATGGCAACTCCCTTCAGGCCTTTCCAAAATGTGGCGATGACCATACATGGTGCTATTAGCATAAATCCAATTAAGCCTTCTTCCTTCAGATCCTTCCCCCCACCCCCTTCTAAATACAAACTCAATAAAGCCAGCTCCAAGACTTTAGTTTTATGTATTTCTGCATGTAATTAGTTGCGAGTGGGTTACTAAAAATGACTATGCATGAGCGTCAGGTGCTCAATGCAACATGTGGCTTGGAGCAGGCAAAGCTCAATCAGGTAGGAACCACCTTTTTCGAAAGATATAATTCCATTAGAAAGTATTCCTCCTCCATCCCTAGTCATGGAGAAAAGAAACTGGCAATGATGGACTCACTGGTTACAGAAGAACTACAGAAGACCCCTGTTGCACCAGTCCATCCAGTCTACTTCTTCTATCCCCTCCTCACAATGTTGGGAAGCGTCTGGGCATTTCAAAAGCTGAAGGCACAAGGCTCCATGGTACTGGCAGCTTTATTTCGAATCCCTTCCCTAATAATCCGTAGCGTGGAATTGGCTTTCTTCACACCTGCCAAACACCAAGTTGATGTTTCCATTGAGCTATCCACCGCAGCCCCAGTATCTTTTCCTCGGCTGGTCAGTGCAGGTTGGATCCCACCATGTGAAGTCGGAGAAGCAGAGAATTAGAGAGCTAGAAGGGGCATCTAGTCCAAGCCCATGCAATTCAGGAATACCAACTAAAGCAACCATGAGAGATGACCGTCCAACTTCTGCTTAAAAACCTCCAAGGAAGGACAGTCCACCACCTTCTGAAGGACACCATTCCACTGTCGAACAACCCTTACTGTCAGAAAGTTCTTAATGATGTCTAGTTGGAAACACATTTCCTGTAATATTTGTTTGGGTCCTACCCTGTGGAGCAGAAGAAAGCAAGCTTGCTCCATCTTATTCCTACCCCAGGAGCAGTCAAGGTGATGATTTGCAACTACAGCTCCCATCAGAATGGTCAATGGTCATGAATGAGGGGAGCAGTGGTGGTTGGTGCCCATTGGAACTGGTTGGGCAGAAGGCAGGGAGTCTAACAGGAGGTGGGACTAGAGAGCCCATGACAAGCAAAGCACAACTATTTCTAGGCTCTACAGAGAGCCAGTATGGTGTAGTGGTTAGGAGCAGTAGTCTCGTAATCTGGTGAACCGGGTTCGCGTCTCCACTCCTCCACATGCAGCTGCTGTGTGACCTCTCGCGTCTCTTAAGTCTCTCAGCCCCACTCACCTCACAGAGTGTTTGTTGTGGGGGAGGAAGGGAAAGGAGATTGTTAGCCGCTTTGAGACTCCTTAGGGTAGTGATAAAGAGGAATATCAAATCCAAACTCTTCTTCTTCTTCTCCTTCCTCCTCCTCCTCATTCTCATCCTCGCTGCTGAGTTCTGCAAGGACAACACTAAGACTGGGGTAGGTGGGTGGGATCTGACAGGCAATGCCACTCCCCAGCCTGGCTGGAAGTAAGAATGCAAGCAGATCAAGTCTGGGTGAAGATTTATTTATTTTATTTATTTATAAATATACTTATATACCACTATTCATAAGGGGGAAAAACCTGACCGAGTGGTTTACTGCAGTTGTACATAAAACCATAAATTAAACTGCATACAGAAAGCCAAAATCAGAAATCAGATTATTGCAGGAAGATATATCCCTAATTGCCTGCATAGCTCTGATGGACTAGAGAAGTTTTCGGGAGGCTTTTAAAACTTGGCACAGTGGGTCCCTGCTGAATTGGCAGAGAGTTCCGCAGGACTGAGCCAATGACACTGAAGGCTGGGTTTCTTGTTGTTGTCAAATGAGCATCACCAACTCAGGAAGTGACAAACAATAAGGGTTCAGGAGATCCCTGAGGTTCCATGAACCTATGTTGTTCTGGGCTTTGTAAATTAATACAAGAACTTTGAACCTGACTTGATAGTGGATGAAGATAGTCTGAGATTGGTGGGGCAGTGTCCCACCATCCTAATGGACCAGCCTCTAATGAAGGGGGTGTTGTGGTCTAGCAATATCTAGAGGGGAACACCTTGGCTGGCCCCAGTTCCAGCCCCTTTTCAAACAGGCATCTCCTCTCACTTTGCAGCTTCCAGTTGACTCTGCCAATGAAACAGCACGAGCATTAGTTGCTTAATCTCCCAATTAAACCAATTAATGCTTGCCGCCTTGCAAATGAGCTTGGTTTTGTTTGTTTCCATGCTCAGCTGCATGCGCCTTTCCTCCGCCCAGCTGTCAACTCCAGTCGTTCTCCAGAGCGCCGCAGTGATGTGCGTGTGGAGGAAGCTGCTCAGAACCAACTGTTGGCAGCAAAAACCACTCCATCTGATCTCCATTCTGAAGGCAGGATCCGTCAGGTAAATCAGATAAGCAATGGTTCCGTCCACAATTCAGCAATGAAGGCATTGGGATAAATACTCAATAGCCATGTCCTTTTCACAGCAAAGCATGCTGTGAAATTGAATGGCAGCCATTTCCTTTTCAGCACATGGTGCCATGCTTCAGAGCCCTAAGTCAAAGGGGAAGGGGGTAAAGCTTGCACCTCAAGGACCTTGCCTGTGGGTTGTCTGCTTTGCCCTTGGAGTGTCTAGCACTATGTCAGGGCAAGGCAAAACAAATGGCATTCTGGGAAACTGAATGGCTGCCATTTTCTTTTCACTGTGCAGTATGCTGGGGCCACCATATTGTTGTCAAAGCACAGCATTCTGGGAAGGTGAATAAGAAATTGGAGGGAGCTGTTATGGTCTGTGTTTGCCTGAGCTTGAGACTGGACTAAGGATTCTGAGCTCCTGTCTTCTGATTTGATACATGATATCCAATCACACAACACTTCAGGATTTGGGCCTCTGCCATTGGCCCTTAAACTCTGAGTCATGATTCGCAGCTTGGAAGTTTAGACAGCCAACCACTTTTGCAGTGGGAGTGGCCCAGGCCTTCAGAAATGTATATAAGCAGTTGCTTTGTCTCTGTTGTCCAGTTCTGTTAGTTCAGTGAATGTTCTTGCTGTTATTACTGTGTCTTGCCTCGTAGGAACTTACCTATACTTCAGGAGCAATGCTTCTGAATACCAGTTGCTAGAAACCATAGGAAGGCAGAATGCTCTTGTGCTTGAATCCTGCTTGCCACAGGTATCTGGTTGGCCACCTTGAGAACAGGATGCTGGACTAGATAAGTCATTAGCCGGACCCAGAAGGCTCTCCTTATGGCCGGATCCACCTACTGTTTGGGCTCCCAAACTTCTCCCTAAATTCTGCTCACCAGGAGCAGTACCAGTGGTGAGCGGTCCCCTAAAAGCTCCTGGTAAATTAGAGTCCTCTTCTTCTTCTTTGGCGATCGTTCATAGAAAGTAAGATTGTCTTCCATGAACATGGACTTAACAGTGAGTCCATAAGTGACTGTGGAGGCCAATTCTGGATCCACACATCGTTCCACAGTGGGGACATTGGTTTCCGGGTGGGAGTTGATCCCGTTGAAGGTTTGCCAATGTGCCTTCCTCTTAGAATATTGCTCCCTTTCGTCCTGAGTTAGAGTGTTTTCAAAGCCCAGGACACCTTTGGTAAAGGCTGTTCTCCAATTGATGCGCTTGCAGGCCAGTGTTTCCCAGTTTTTGGTGTTTATATAAACTAGAGTATTAAAGTACTAAACCCTGGTACCTCCTTTCCAAAGCCCGGGAAGCTTCTGCCTGTCTTAGCGAAAGAAACACGATGCTCATGCATGCAAATCCCCCCCCATCCCCTGTGCAGGCTGATGCCTCTGGCCGTAATTATTCCCTACGAAAAAATTAACTGCACGCCACTGGGCAGTACCTCTGATGGGGGACACATGTTGTAGTCCTTCTGGGGTAGTTTGTCCATCTTTGGTCCCCACCCTGCACTCATCTCTCGACTGTGGCTCCTAGAAACTGTCAATGTGTGACAGTGGCCACAACTCAGGAAATATCTTCAACTGGCCGGCTAAACCAGGTGAGGGTAACCAATGGGTCTCAAGCCCTCAATGAGTTAAACTGTGGAGCTCACTCCCATAGGTGACAGTGATGACCACCAACTCAGAGAGCTTTGAAAGGTATTTTGGACCAATTCATGGACAACGCTATAGATGGTTGCAAGCCAAGATGGCTGTGCTCTGCCTCCACAGTTAGAACCAGTAAGGTCAGTTCCTGGAAACTGCAGGAGGGGAGTGTGCATTTGTGCCCAGTTGCTGCTTGTGAACTTCCCACTGGGGCATCTGGTTCGCTGCTGTGAGAACAAGATGCTGGACTGGAGAATTTACAGATGGTACTCAACTTTGAGTAGGCTTGCTAAGAGAGCCAGTGTGGTGTAGTGGTTAAGAGCAGTAGACTTGTAATCTGATGAACCGGGTTCGCGTCTCCACTCCTTCACATGCAGCTGCTGGGTGACCTTGGGCTCGTCACACTTCTTTGAAGTCTCTCTGTCTCACTCACCTCACAGAGTGTTTGTTGTGGGGGACAAAAGGGAAAGGAGAATGTTTGCTGCTTTGAGATTCCTTCGGATAGTGATAAAGCGGGAGATCAAATCCAAACTACTACTACTACTACTACTACTCAGGGGCGCCGACTTATAAAAAATATTGGGGGGGCCCATACCGGGGTCCTGCCCCGGGAAGTTTTCTAAGAGCCGCTCCCGGCCCGTTGCTGCTGCTGCCGCCCGCCTCGTGGCCCCCTCGCCAGCTGAGGGAGGGAGAGAGACCGAGAAGGAGAGAGATGCGTGGTGGGCAAGGCAAGTGCCCACTGCGCCTCGCCTCCCACTGTCCCTCGTGCCGGCCGCCCCCTCCCCTTCCTTCCCCGCGCACGCGCGCTCGCTCGCCCTCCTCACCCCAGCTCTTGGCTGTTCGCCCCAGGAACTCGCCGCTGTTGGGGTTGTAGATGAACCTCCGCCACTCGGCCATAGACTGGCTGAAGGGCTTCTTCTCCTCCTTGGCCATAGCGAGAGAGAGAGAGAGAGAGAGAGAGGCTGGAAAAAGAGAGGGAGCTCGGCGGTTCGCGGGCGGCGGTTTTTCCCCTGCCGAAACAACAGCGGCTCCTCAGAACCGCTAAGTAACTCTCCCTCAGGCGCCCGGCGGGAGAGCAGAAGAGAGGAAAAGGAAAGAGGGGCTGGGCCAGTCGCACGCACCGAGCAAAACTACTCGCGCCGCCTCTTTTACTACCGTAATAATTATTTGTTTTAACTCATTACTGAATGTATTTTAAAAGGTAACTATCGTCAAACAAGGAAAATAAAAAATACCAACATAATTTTGTGATTTTACAAAGCATAATATAACTAATAATTTTCTTAAATTATTGGGGGGGGCAGAGCCCCCCCAAACGAATTTTTGAGGGGGCTCGGGTCCCCTCAGGCCCCATGGAGTCGGCACCTACTCTTCTTCTTCTTCTTCTTCTTCTTCTTCTTCTTCTTCTTCTTCTTCGATGTACAAGACTGAATCAGATAAGTGCTGGAGATGCAATGAGGTTGAGGGTACATTCTTTCATATGTGGCGGACCTGTAAAAGGGTAAAAGTGTATTGGGAAATAATTCATAGTGAATTAAAAAAAATGTTTAAAAAGTACTTTTTTTAAAAGGAAAAAAAAAACGCACCCAGAATCCTTTTTGCTGTGAATAGTTCAGATGGAAATTCACAGGTCCCCAAAAGGTTATTTACCAGTATGCATGCCACTACTGTGGCCTGTGTTTTGCTAGCCCCAAAATGGAAAACGAGCGAGGTCCCAACCAAAGAAGAATGGCAACTTAATTTGACCGAATATGTGCAGCTTGCAGACTTAACACATAGAATAAGAAAACAAGAAGAACACACGTTTAGAGAAGATTGGAAAACGTTCATTGAATACATGAGGGAGAATTGTGTACACTTGAAAACGTTGGCAGCATTAAGATAAATTCAACAGTGTAAATAAGTTTTGATGGATGTAATAATGGAATACTGAATGGTTTAGTTTATGTAAAATATGCGGGGATTTATTATATGCAAAATGAACCATGGAAAGAGAAGAAGGACAGTTTTCAATAATTGTAAAATATAAAATTTAATTGTGTGTGTGTCAGAGAGAGAGAGGGAGAAAGAGAGAGAGAGAGAGAGAGAGAGAGAGAGAGAGAGAACGAACAGGATGCTGGATTGCATGGGCCCTTGGCCAGATCCAAAGGCTCTTCTTGTGTTCTCAATGAATCCCTCCCTCCCCCATCCATACTCCAGATAGAAAGGCTGAACCCCATAATTACTCATCTGCCTCCCCTCCTGTTCCTGCGCTTTTCCCATTTGCCAAGTAACCTCAGGTTCAGGAAGAAATTCTCCCGGAGTGGGAGCTATGAGAACAAAGCACCATGAATATGAATTCTCTATTCCTCCAAAGCCAGTGTTCAAATCCAAGCTGACACTGCAGCCATTTAGAATCATAGAATAGAATCATAGAGTTGGAAGAGACCACAAGGACCAACGAGTCCAACCCCCTGCCAAGCAGGAAACACCATCAGAGCATTCCTGACATATAGCTGAACAGCAACGAAATAGCTCGAGAATGCCGTGTGTAAATAGGACTTATTGAAAAGCAAAGCTGCTCTAGATGCCAAGGTTGCCTGCAGATGTATCATAGTAACACAGAAAGTCCTTTAAAAAAACACAGAGCCCTCTGATGTATCAGGAAGGGAGTAAGTGAAAGGAATAATGCAGAACAGATAAAAGGGCCTCGTCTATTAATATTTGCTCCAAAGTTCAAAACAATCCCCTTTCAGATATAGTCATATCCCTGTTGTCCATAAAAAAGAGGCTACTTAAACATCCATCTTTACCCAAATGTTCCCTAAGAAGGTCAGGGAAGGTAATGACGTTTAGAGAAAATGAATAACACAAATTCTATTAAACATAAGATATTGCGGCAACCTCCTCATTTCTCTGTTGGAAACATGTTCCAGTTGGATTTCCTCTGGTTGACTGTGAGCAGAGGAGAATTTGTAGGCTTCAGGTGTTCGGGTGCCTAAAATATCTTCCTTGAGGCTCCTGCATACATGATCCTGGGGTTAAAGACCCCTTCACTAGGGGAACCTAACCTAGTGGAAAGAGTTCTCCAAGGAGAGGCTGTGGAATCAGTACCTCTCTGGCCTGAAAATGACTCCTTGCCTAATAAAAGCATTCTAGGAAATGATATATAATGAATGGGGGGGAGTTTAAAATAACTTTTAAAAAACAACAAAAACCAGTAGCCTTTTTATTAGGAATTATAGATGCTGATATTCCAAGGGAGCAGAAAAGATTTTTTATGTATGTGATGACAGCTGCACGTATGCTGTTAGCCCAGAGATGGAAGGAAACTGAATCCATTCTGGAAGTCCATTCCAAAACCAAAGCATTCCAAAACCAAGGCGTGCTTTCCCATAGAAAGTAATGCAAAATGGATTAATCCATTCCAGACTTTTAAGAACAACCCCAAAAAACAGCAATTTAACATGAATTTTACTATCTAACAAGGCCATTGATCCATAAAATGAAAGCAATAAACAATGTACTGCAGCCACATAATCGAATCAATTGGTAGCTGAACTGGGTTCCACACAGTCAGAAAAACAAAACGAAAAAGAGCTGCAAAAACAAAAACGCAAAATAAATAGCAAAAACAGACAGACCTCAGCTTAACACTCAAAATGGAAGTGTGGCACTCAAAACGGAGCACATTTGGCTTCCAAAAAAAGTTTGCAAACCGGAACACTTACTTCTGGGTTTGCAGTGTTTGGGTTCCAAGTAGTTTGAGTACCAAGGCGTTTGAGAACCGAGGTGCTACTGTAATTTTATATTTGTAAAACCAAATAAAAATTTTTAAAAAGAAAAGAAAGAAAACGACTCCTTGCTGCCCTTTGACTCAGATGGCTGTATCTCAGAAGCTCTAGTTCAGCAGGAAGTTCCTTCACTCCATGGTCTGCTGGAGAAAGCCGGGAATGTAGAGGCAGCTTTCCAGAAAGGTGGAACTGGCAACTGAGACAGAATAACTGAAGATAACTGCTGTTGGGGCAACAGCTGATGTAAGTGAGATACAATTGACAGTTCCCTTCATTCCTGCTTGTAGCCATAGAGGGTTTCAGGTTTGGGTCCGGTGGCCCTCCCCATGCCTGAACCCCCTCGCAGGTATGCAGTGGTACCTCGGGTTAAGAACTTAATTCATTCTGGAGGCCCATTCTTAACCTGAAACTGTTCTTAACCTGAAGCACCACATTAGCTAATTGTGCTGGTCCAGGGGGGAGGTTACCGTGGGGCGAGGTCCAGGACCTGAGTTGAGGGTCGGCAGACGGTCCTCCTCGGGCGAAGCGGGGTCCACAGCAGGAAGCTGGGCAAGGACAGGAACTCTGGGAGAAACAGGACTGGATGCTGGCCGAAACAGCTCATCAGCGACGTTGCTCCCGCAACCTGGGCCCGGGCTGACTGGCCTTTATCTTCTCTGAGGCCAGGGGCAGTCCCGGCCCCCAGGAGACCCGCCTCTCCTGGCCTTAAGGCGAGCACTCCTCCTGGGAGAAACCAGTTCCCTTCACCTCTCTGCCCTGAGCCTCTGCAGTTCAGGAGAGGCTGAAGGGTTACTGGGCCCAGGGGGAGACTCACCTGTAGGCACTGAGTCCTCAACCACCTCTGGAGCCACAGTGGATTCACCTGGTGCCTGCTCCTGAGGATCCGGCACAGGTGCAGGCGCTTCAGAATCAAGGCCCTGCCCCAGTTCAGCCGGCCCTGGAGGCAGGGACTCCTGTGCAGGCTGGGATTCCTCTGGTTCAGCCTCTGAATCGGATTCCCAGGCCATCACACTATTAGGGACTCCTGCTACCGCCATGTGATTTCTGTTCTCATCCTGAAGCAAAGTTCTTAACCCGAGGTACTATTTCTGGGTTAGCGGAGTCTGTAACCTGAAGCATCTGTAACCCAAGGTACCACTGTACATGGTTCTCCCCATCCCCACAACAGCCCTGTGAGGTAGGCTATAGGCTGAGAGGCAGTGACTGGCCCAAGGTCACCCAGTGAGGGATTATGGCCGTGTGGAGATTTAACCCTAGTCTGCCAGGTCCTAGTCAGACACTCTAACCACCACATCACGGTGTATCTGTTCCAGGATGACTAGGTTCCCACACAGAAATGCTATTATTGAAAAGATTCTGCAAGGGGGGGAAAGCGCTAGAGCTCACCACAAAGTTGTTACAGCAAGTGCCACATTTTTTAACCAGTGTTTTTCTTCTAGGAAAAAAAAGGTGCCATTACTTTGCACCTTTGATTATCCCCAGAAAAAAGCACTGGAAAGATTAGAGACCCAACAACATCTTCTTGCTGATTCTACTTGCTTTCATTGATTCTTTTTTTAACATATTTTTTATTAAAGATTTCTTGGTTTACAAAAGTATGTGCAACGTCTCTTTTTCAAGTTACATTTTCTACAGATCAGTTTCATTTGTTGAGACATCAGTGTTACATTAGGAAAAAAACGGGGATAGGTGAGTAGGAGTAGGGTCGGGTGGCAATGTTTCTGTTGGTAGATTGTCTTGTCATTGTCTTGTTGCTCTGTGTATGTGATAAAGGGGAGCCACACTGGGGTGAAGGCGTCTTCTTCTGTTTGTCCCCATGTCAGTTTCAGTTTATTGGTTAGTTTTTCTGATAAGGCTGTTTCCCAAACTATTTGGTACCATTGGTCCATGCTTACTCCTGACAGGTCTCTCCAACATCTGGCTATGTTGTTTCTGGCTGCTGAGAGTAGGTGGGTTATGAGCTCTTTGTGATGTGAGTGGGCGTTATTGTCTTGGAACTTGGTTTCATTGATTTCAACGCTTTGGATAACACTAAAAAGTACTTGTAGAAATCAACGCTAAAGCAACAGCAGAGGTCATTCTTAAAGCACTGCTGCCATCTTTCGGCTGCTGAGCAGAACTGGTGAGGCATCTAATGGAAGAGCAAGGCCACATATGCACCAAAAACTTTTAAAACTTGTATCACTTTAAACAGTCACAGAGCCCCCTAAAGACTCCTGTTAAAGGTGCTGAGAGTTGTCAAGAGGCTCCTATTCCCCTTCCAGTGTTGCAGTTCCCAGAGTTCCTTGGGAAGAGTGATGTTAAGCCACTCTAGGAATTGTTCCCTATGGGGGGGGGATAGAGACCTCCTAGCAACTCTCACATCCTTAAACTACAGTTCCCAGATTTCTTTGGTGGAAGCCATAACTGTTAATGTGGTATCATAGTGCAGTCATGGAATTCTGGAAGCTCCTAAATAAAATAATAATAATAATAATAATAATAATAATAATAATAATAATAATAATAATTTATTATTATTTATACTCCACCCATCTGACTGGGTTTCCCCAGCCACTCTGGGCATCTCCCAACAGAAAATTAAAAGCACAATAAAATATCAAATATTTAAAAATTACTATTATGGAATGGGATGTCCCTATTTTCATCAGATAAATGTTGGAGGGTATGATATACTCCTCCATGTTTTCCTCACAGCAGCCTTGTGGTGTAGGGGAGGCAGGGAGACAATGCCTGGCCCCAGGTCACCCAGTGGGCTTCATGGCTGAGGGTGGGATTTAAATCCTGGTTTCCCAAGCACTAATATGACACCACATTGACTCCACACGAAAGCAGTTTGGGCCCATTTATTTCAAGGCCTTTGCTGCTGATACCTAAATCAGTAACTTCTTCAAATAAGGTTGTATGAGTTAATATACAAGGTGTGACCGGAAAGTTAGGTGAAAGTTCACAGAAATCACACAGTGAGAAATATTTGAACATCAGCATCGGAAACCCACAAAGAGCTCACAATTGTGTATGGAGATGAAGCTGTAACCTGAAAGACAGTGTGTGAGTGGTTGAAGCGTTTCTGTGAAGGGTGGCAAACCACTGAAGATGACCCTCAGTCTGGCAGAACGTCGACGAGTGGAACGGCGGAAAAATTTAGACAGAGTTCGTGAGTCATTGATACGTGATTGGTGGTTATCTGTCCAAATGATGACGGAAGAATTGCATATTCTGTGTGAAATCTTCGATGCCTCCCTTTCCATGGAGGTGCAGGTTGCAGCCACAGCAAAGGTGGAATTTTTCCATCTCCACCATATTAAGCTGTTGGTCCCTTACCCTTCTTGCCCTGATCTGGCCACAGTGATCCATACGATGATCACCTCCAGGCTTAAGTATTGTAACTCGCTCTATGCAGGGCTGCCCTTGAAGCTGACCCAGAAACTCCAGCGGGTGCAGAATGCCATGGTGAGGCTCCTTATGGGGTCCTTGCTGTGGGATCACATTCATCCAGTGCTTTACCAACTGCACTGGCTCCTGGTGGAGTACAGGATCAGGTTTAAGGTGCTGGTTTTGACCTTTAAGCCCCATGCGACCTAGGACCCACGTACCTATGGGACTGCCTCTCCTGGTATGCCCCGCGGAGGACCTTAAGGTCCATAAATGACAACATTTTGGAGGTCCCAAGTCGCAAGGTGGTTAGGTTGGTCTCAACTAGGGTCGGGGCTTTTTCAGTACTGGCCCCGACTTGGTGGAATGCTCTGTCACAAGAGACTAGGGCTCTGTGGGACTTGACATCTTTCCTCAGGGCCTGCAAGACAGAGCTGTTCCGCCTGGCCTTTGGTTTGGACTCAGTCTGACCCTTATGTTTCCCTCCTCTTATGGTTTGGATCTATGGGCTACTTTTAAAATGAGGCTGCATTTTAAATTGCATTTTAACCTGTATTTTAAATTGGTTTTCCTTCTTTTCCTATTATGTTTTTACTGTAATTTTACTGGTGTTAACCGCCCTGAGCCCGGCTCTGGCCGGGGAGGGCGGGGTATAAATAAAATTTATTATTATTATTATTACTGAGGTTACTGAATTTTCCCTTCCTCCATATTCTCCTGATCTGGCCCCACCGGATTTCTTTCTTTTTCCAAAATGGAAATCTGCCCTGAAAGGGCACAGATTTCCCAACATTTCACACATCCAAGCTGCTGTGACGAGGGAATGGAAAGCAGTACGAAAAGAGGACTTCTCCAGAAGTTTCCAACAGTTCTGTGAACGTTGTCAGTGGTGCATTGTATTGGGGGGGGGGGCTACTTTGAAGGCCTGTAAGGTATGTATCTGGAGAAGGAAATGGCAAGCCACTTCAGTATCACTGCCAAGAAAACTCCATGGACAATAACAAGAGACATTTAAAAGTTATGACAGGAGTGCCTTGCGTGCTCTGGTCCATGAGGTCATGAAGAGTCGGACACGACTAATTGACTAAACACCAAAGGTATTGTCAGGGAACTGCCATCAGAGCTAGAGGGAGAGGGAGGGCTCCAGAGGGATTATGGAGAGCGTCCCAGGAGGGAGAGAAGCAGCCCATCCTTTGGGGAGGGAAATCAGCATAGCACCAGTGGAGAAGGGGGGCAGATGGGGGAATCGGCGAGGTGGCTCCATGACTCCTCGCCAGAGACCAGCGGGGAGAGCACGGGTCCTCCGCTGTCCACACCCTCCCTGCGCAGAAGGCGTCTGCGCAAGGGGAGTAGGTGGAGACTAGGCGTCAAAGAGCTTCTTTGCTGGAAGAAGTTCAAGAAACGCCCACTGACGGATTCTGCCAGCGACTGAGACAGCCACGGGTGAGTGGCTGTCCGGACAGAATAGGGTTCACCCAGGTAACTCAGCCAGGTGTGGCGACGACTTACGCATGAGCAACCCCTAGAACCATTACAGGTATGTATGTTCGAATATTTCTTGCTGTCCGATTTCTGTGACCATTCCCTGAACTTTCCAGTCACACCTTGTATAGCTGCGTACAGTTCTATTTTTCTAGAAAAAGAAGTGCCGGAACTCACCACAGACACCTCCCTTGTTCTCTCCGAATGGCCATGGTGCCCACCTGAGTTCTGACTGAAAGTAACCTATGTGAAGATCCCAGTGTGGTGTAGTGGTTAAGAGCAGTAGACTTGTAATTTGGTGAACCGGGTTCACTTCCCCGCACCTCCACATGCAGCTGCTGGGTGACCTTGGGCTAGTCACACTTCTCTGAAGTCTCTCAGCCCCACTCACCTCACAGAGTGCTTGTTGGGGGGAGGAAGGGAAAGGAGATTGTTAGCCGCTTTGAGACTCCTTAGGGTGGTGATAAAACGGGATATCAAATCCAAACTCCTCTTCTTCTTCTCTCCTTATGGTGGATGTAGATGTAACAGATATCGATGCGTACCCCTCCATGTGTACTGGGCTTGGCTTTATCCTCATTCAACTTCTGCTACCTCGTTAATCTCAATTGGCATCAAAAGCTAAATTTAAAAGCATCTTAATTTTCAAAACTCTGTTCAACTTCCCAGCCTAATTCTTATGCCAATTATTCACCAGAATGATGGTAATCTAGCAAGTCCCTTTGGAATGGAGAGAACTTTTGATCTCTCCTTTTTGAATCTCTCATTCCCAGCTTTATCTTGATTGTTGCTGATCTGTCTAAACACACTCTCCCCCCCACCCCCACCAAATGAGATGCTATTGTCGTTTCCTCCCACCCCACCCCATAAATTTCCATTTTTTAAAAAAAAGTTCATTTCCATTTAGATCAGGCTGCAGTATGCAAAGTAAGTCCCTGCATAAAAACATCATTTTCCTCTCCAATATCCCCCCCCCCATGTACCCCTTATCTAGGACGATGGCTCCCCACCCACCTTAAAATTTCATCACTTAATGATTTTCTTTCTGTCTGTTGTCTATCAGCTGCAAAACACTGTGCTAGATGCTAAAGCATTTTTTAAATGTATGGAATTCAAATCTTAATACACTGACAATAAATAAACTTAAAAATAAATATATATATATATATTTTAAAAAATCCTATTTATGTTTGTGTTTGTTCCATATTTATCCCTCTTTTCAGCCATCAGGCTTCCCAAAGTGATTTACACAAATAATCCAATTAAATTGCAACTGGGGGTGAAAAACACCCTGGTTTAAATAGGATTAAAGGCAACAGACAACTAATTAGAAGACAGGTATGGAGAGAAATTGTAGCTAAGCTCATCCAACCACACAAGTAGCGATGGAAAGGTCTGCCAGTTTAGCTTCTCCAGTCTTCGCTTTTTTAATCTAAACTTAAATTCAGTTCTCCACATTTTGCAGCTATTTGAGTCCTGGAGAGGTCCCCTCAGTGCAACATGGGAGGCAGCAGTTATGAATCATAGAATAGAATCATAGAGTTGGAAGAGACCACAAGGGCCATCGAGTCCAACCCCCTGCCAAGCAGGAAACCCCATCAGAGCACTCCTGACATATGGTTGTCAAGCCTCTGCTTAAAGACCTCCAAAGGAGACTCCACCACACTCCTTGGCAGCAAATTCCACTGTCGAACAGCTCTTACTGTCAGGAAGTTCTTCCTAATGTTTAGGTGGAATCTTCTTTCTTGTAGTTTGGATCCATTGCTCCATGTCCGCTTCTCTGGAGCAGCAGAAAACAACTTTCTCCCTCCTCTATGTGACATCCTTTTATATATTTGAACATGGCTATCATATCACCCCTTAACCTCCTCTTCTCCAGGCTAAACATGCCCAGCTCCCTTAGCCGTTCCTCATAAGGCATCGTTTACAGGCCTTTGACCATTTTGGTTGCCCTCCTCTGGACACGTTCCAGTTTGTCAGTGTCCTTCTTGAACTGTGGTGGCCAGAACTGGACACAGTACTCCAGGTGAGGTCTGACCAGAGCAGAATACAGTGGCCTCACCTGGAGTACTGTGTCCAGTTACTGGTCTCTGCAGACAACACAGGTGCTGTGATTCCCCAGTGGTTTGTCTTCACCCTTAGAGGTGCACTCTATTGCAGGCCCTATTTTCCAGGGACATCCCTGATTTAGAGAAGTCATCCCAGTTTCTGATTTGATTCCAGAATGTCCCACTGTTCCTTAGGATGTCCCTCTTTTCATAGGAGATAAATGTTGGAGGGTAGGGAGTTATCCGACCCCTGAGGCATCTGAAGGCAACTCCATATTATATGGAAGTTTTTAAAAATGTTTAATGTTTTATTATGTTTTTATATATGTTAGAAGCTGTCCAGAGTGGCTGGAGGCAACCCAGTCAGACGGGTGGGGCATAAATAGTAAAATTATCATTATGGAATGGGACATTCCTATTTTCAGTGGAGAGAAGTTGGAGGGTGTGGCATTTGCCCGTTCGTTTAGGAAATTTCTGTACTGGGGGAGAGAAAGGGTTAAAATGTAGACCAATAGGAAAGCCGGGGGCAGAGCCTACCTGTTTATAAAAAGGGTTTAGCCCGAGGTTTGAGTTAGCTGTTGGTGGGTAGTTGGTTGGTTTTAGTGGGTTGGTTGGTTAGGAAAGGCAGTTGGAAATAGAGAGACAGTTAGTGCAGTGGGTTCTTGTGTGAGGGGAGGTAGAAGAGACAGAGACAGGATAAAATAAGACTAAGAAGGTAAAGAGTAACAACGTTTGGAATGCAGTTAAAGTTTGTTTGTGTCTACACTCTTATTTGTTAACTTGAGAACCTGACTGAGACGAAGTGAATTACCTGGGAGGACCTGGTTGGTGGCAGCGGATTAGTGGTGTACAGGTCAATAGTCCGTGAGACGACCGGGGGCTCCATACGAATGCCACAGAGGGTATGCCATTGTCTCTCAGGACAGATGGATGTGAACAATAACTTCTGTTTAAGCACAGCTGGGGAACCTGTGGCCTTCCAGATGTTCCTGGGCCCAGCTCCCATGAGCCCAGCCAGCATGGCCAAAGGTCAAGGATGATCAGAGATGTAGTCTACATGTTCCTCAGTCCTGAATTAAAGAACAACAACTTCTTCTTCTTCTTCTTCTTCTTCTTCTTCTTCTTCTTCTTCTTCTTCTTCTTCTTCTTGAAATAATTCATAATATCCATAATATAGTCCGCTTAACAAGTGTGATTGCAATTCTGCTAATGTTTTCATCTACTTACAATGGTCTCTAAAATAAATTATAAATTTATCCCATTCTTTGTTGAAGTTTTGGTCTTCTTGGTTCCTGAGCTTTCAGGTCAGTTTTTCCATTTCAGCATAATCCAACAGCTTAGTTTGCCATTCTACTCTGGTAGGGACTTTGTCTTCTTTCCATCTCTGGGCTAGTAGCATCCATGCAGCTGTCGTTGAGTACATAATAAGTCTTTTCTGCTCCTTTGGAATATCAGCACCTACAATTCCTAATAAAAAAGCTTCTGGGTTGTTGTTTTTTATAAAGTTATTTTAAACATTTTTTTTTCATTTCATTATATATCATTTCCCAGAATGTTTTTGTTACCTTACACGTCCACCACATATGGTGAAAGGTCCCTTCTTTTTCTTTATAGAATTGAAACTTATTTATCCAAACGAAGGATTGTCAATCCTCAGGAGTGTTGCGTTGTTTGCTGGCACCCAGGGCACACCCGTACACACGTGCTGGGGTGCAGAGGGTGAACAGAACCCACCATGCTAGCTTAGTCCTCACTGCTGATGCCAACACTGGGTGGGTGGGCACGGGGCATGGAGGGTTCACAGAGCCCATGCACCAGCCCAACCATTACCACCAGAGCCGAGTGGGACCATGCTGTACTACCTGTATGCCAATGCAGGGAGGAGCCCAGCTGGCTTTCACCCCCCTACCCAACTGGGTGTCATGAATGAGCCAGCTCCCAGTAAAGGTTTGCAGCCAGCTCCCAGTGAAGGTTTGCAGCCAACTGAAGAAAGCAGCCAGGGACAGAGAGAGTTAACTGCCATTCAGGATGGGTATCGGCTAGTGCCAACTCCCCCACCCCTTGGAATGCCAGTTGATAAGGGAATGGCGGAGAGTCAGCCCTTTTCTTAAGCATATTTAAAATGATGCACAGGTGGTACCTAATGCCAAATAAATTGGCCAAAATGTACAAAAATGCATCAAGTAAATGTTGGAAATGCAAGCAAACAGAAGGTTAATTCTTTCATATGTGGTGGATATGTAAAGAAAGCTAAAGGCTTTTGGGAAATGATATATAATGAAATGAAGAAGTTGTTTAAATGGGTTATTCCCAGAAGACCTGAAGCTTTTCTTATAGGGTATTATGAAGAAAATGGCCAATTTATTTATGCATGTGACAGCAGCAGCTAGAATTCTATATGCACAGAAATGGAAAGAAAAGAAGGTCCCAATGAAGGCTTTTAAAAGTTATGGACTATGCAGAAATCACAAAGCTGGCAGCAATATTAAGAGATCAAAATGATGAACTTTTTCTAGAAGAGGGGAGGCCATTTTTGGAATATCTGGACAAGCCCTACAAAGAAACGAAATCACAGGCAGGATTCGAGATAGGAGTAGCAGAAGATAAATGATAAAGGAATTGCACTAGAGGGATATTGTTAATAGATGAGAATTTGATATGTAATGTTGTAGAAAAGAGTTTCAATAAAGACTGTGGGGAGATGGGGTGGGAAGTCAATATATGAAACAATATACCGTAACTATTGACTTTGAAGCTAATTTGTAAAAAAAAGAAAAGAAAAGAAAACTCAATAAAAATTATATTGGGGGGAAGGAGGGTGTGGAGGGGAGTGAGGGGTGTGGCCTGGGGAGACCCTGGAGGGCCAGGTGGAGGGGCTTCAGGGGCCACATTCAATGTCTGGGCCTGAGGTCTCCCATCTCTGTTGCAGAAGATCCACAAAGCAGAAAAATGTGGCACAAAGAAAGAAATCTCTCTTCCTGTTACAATTTGAGTGCATTTGAGAGTGGGAGGGAGTTCTGTGCACACGGAGCAACAGAACTCAGTTTTTTGTTTTTGTCACATGGCATTTTCACACCTAACATACACACTTCCCAGAGGTGTAGCTGCTGTGTTAGTCTGTTACACCAAACATCGAAGAAATGGGGAGGGGGAGGAGAATCACATGACAACTCAAAGAAAAACACATTGATTGAGGCAGATGTGTTGTTACTCTTTTTCTTTTCGCAAAATAAAATAGTACTACTACGTTGCACACTTCCCTGGGCAGGCAGGAGATGGCAGTAGAACTTCATCCAGAGAGCTACGTGTTGCTTCTCTTGACCTCATGAGTCGCTTACAAAATCAGAAATGCATCTTCTCTTTAACATAATGTTCTTTCCAATGTTTCTTTAGTAATTTATTAGTACTGTCAGATTTAAGGTCATATTGCATTAGGCAAGATGATAACCAGGAAAAAGAAGAGAAGCATTGGCAGATTATTTGGTGGCCATGCCTGACCAACCAGTCTTGGGGGTGGCATTCGGCTAGTTTCAACTACTGGGATTTACTCAGAGTAAAAGGTAAAGGGACCCGTGACCATTAGGTCCAGTCGTGACCGGCTCTGGGGTTGCGGCGCTCCTCTCGCTTTATTGGCCGAGGGAGCCGGCGTACAGCTTCCGGGTCATGTGGCCAGCATGACTAAGCCGCTTCTGGCAAACCAGAGCAGCGCACGAAAATGCCGTTTACCTTCCTGCCAGAGCGGTACCTATTTACCTTCTTGCACTTTGACGTGCTTTCGAACTGCTAGGTTGGCAGGAGCAGGGACTGAGCAACGGGAGCTCACCCCCTCACGGGGATTCAAACCGCGACCTTCTGATTGGCAAGTCCTAGGCTCTGTGGTTTAACCCACAGCGCCACCCACGTCCCTTTACTCAGAGTAGACCCACTGAAATTAATGGACAAGCCCATCTATTTCCATGTTTGAGAAGCAGTTAAATACCACCCTAGATTACTCCAAGCTTGTTTGCCTTCTTTTCTACAATTGGTCCAGAGGGTGGCACTGGCTTCCTTCTCCTTGGTCTAAACATTGCCTTGTAAAACTCAGCAGGCAGTAGGAGGATGGGGACAAAACGAGACTTAGTTGGCTCTGCTTGTCATTGGTTCTGGTGTCACCCACTGTTGGTTCTTCTACCCTGCCAGTCTGGACAGCCACCAGCCACCACTGAAAAGGAGGTCATGTCACCAAGGTTCCAATCCTTCACTTTTACAATTATTGTCTTGCCATGCATCCTCAAAACTTACTGTGCTGGTCCAGGGGGGAGGTTACAGTGGGGCGAGGTCCAGGACCTGAGTTGAGGGTCGGCAGACAGTCCTCCTTGGGTGAAGCGGGGTCCACAGCGAGAAGCCAGGCAAGGACAGGAACTCTAGGGGAACAGGACTGGACGCTGGCCAAAACAGCTCTTCGACGACGTTGCTCCCACAACCTGGGACCGGGGTGACTGGCCTTTATCTTCTCTGAGGCCAGGGGCAGTCCTGGCCCCCAGGAGACCTGCCTCTCCTGGCCTTAAGGCAAGCACTCCTCCTGGGAGAAACCAGTTCCCTTCGCCTCTCTGCCCTGAGCCTCTGCAGTTCAGGAGAGGCTGAAGGGTTACTGGGCCCAGGGGGAGACTCACCTGTAGGCACTGAGTCCTCAACCACCTCCGGAGCCAGAGTGGATTCACCTGGTGCCTGCTCCTGAGGATCCGGCACAGGTGCAGGCACTTCAGAATCAAGGCCCTGCCCCAGCTCAGCTGGCCCTGGAGGCAGGGACTCCTGTGCAGGCTGGGATTCCTCCGGTTCAGCCTCTGAATCGGATTCCCAGGCCATCACACTTACATGTGGAAGAGGCTATTGATGACTACTAGTCATGATGGCTATACCCAGCCTCCACCACTGAAGACAGTAGTACTTATTAATTCCAGTTTCTGGAAACCAGAGAGTATTGTTCTGTTCAGATTCTGCTTATTGTGGGAATGTCCAGGGAGGTAGGAGAGCATATATTGTTTATTAATCTCCTTCCTCCCTCTACTTAGCAGAGTTTTACATTCCCCTTTTAAACGCACAGCAGATAGCTGGTTGCAGGCTTATGTAAGCCTTTAACTGTTAAGTTCCCGGTAAGTTCCCTTATATCCCTCTTAAAAGAATAAACACACCACAATCTTGTTTAAAGTACAGTGGACGCACAGGTTGTGAACATGATCCATGCGGGAAGCACGTTCGCAACCCTCATACCGTGTCTGCGCATGCGCGGGTTGCCATTCGGCACTTATGCGCATGCTCAAAGTGTGATGTAGCACTTCTGCGCATGCGCAAGTGCCGAACCCGGAAGTAACCCATTCCAGTACTTCCAGGTTTGGCGCGGTGCACAACCCAAAATTGCACAATCCGAAGTGTCTGTAACCCAAGGTATGACTGTATATAAAAGAAGTTTACTCACATCATCAGTTCACAGTTGGATCCCTGAAGGCAGACTTAGTTACAAAGTATATACATGGATCTATCCCATATGGGGATAATCCCAGTGTCCTCTGTTGGCTGGAAGCCAAAGAGCATCTCTAGCTAAAAAGCTGTTCCAACGACGGAGGAAGTCAAAGTGAGAGAGAGTGCTGTGTGCTTTGTCCTTTTTGTTACCTGGACAGGTAAGGTCACGCCCACCTCTAGTCACATGCAAAGGAAGTATGTCCCAGCCCAGGAGGAAACAGGAAGTTCTGACTGGCTGAACCAAATATCCCTTTGCATGTCCACTGTAGGAAAACAAGGAATGTTGTATACGGGTTTCCCACAGGCATCTGGACTGCTACTGTGGGATCAGGATGCTGGGCCATTGGCCTGATCCAGCAAGCTCTTCTTAGGTTCTTATCTACTTGGACTTACTTCCCAAAAAATGCCCATTTACTTTTAAGCAAGTCCTACTATGCTCAAGGGGATTCCACATGCCACTCACCACTGTTGATGGAATATGGGTGGTGAACACATGACCTGTGGGCCAGAGGAGGCTGGCCAAACTGTTTTTAAGTGGCCCACCAGCTCCCTCTGGGCTGTTTGTATGCTGTTCACCTTGGAAAGGCACCCAAAATGTAGAAAGCATTTTCTAGAAAGAGGTGGTGACCTTATCCTTCACTGGGAAAATAAAAGAAAAAGGCTTGCTTGAAGGATAATTCTCTCTCTATAGGCCGTGCTGCATTGCCTGTTATTCTCCTTACCACCTTCCATTACTCCTGGCAGCTGAAAATCCATGGCAGAAATAGTCAACTTCCCAATTGCTTCACTGTGTGCGCCAAATGTTATTGTAGCAGAAAGAAGGATGGGCTCTTTCTCACAGAATAATTGCAGGTGTTTATAAGAAGAGCCTTCTAGATTAGGCCAATGGCTGGTCTAGTCCAGCATCACAGTGGCCCACCAGATGTTGACTTATGGAAGGCCTGAAAGCAGAACACAAGCACAAGAGCGCTCTCCTCTGCCACAGTTTCCAGTAACTAATATTCAGAAGCATGGTTGGAGGCAGTGCATAGCAGCCATTGAGAGCCTTCTCCATGAATTTGCTCAATCCTCTTTTAGAGCCATCCAAGCTGGTCACCTTCACTGCCTCCTGTGGCAGGGAGTTCCATAGTTTAACTATGCACTGCATGAAGAAGTCCTTTCTTTTATCTGTCCTGAATCTTCCAACGTTCACCTTCATTGGATGCCCATGAGTTCTAGTATTACAAGAGAGGGAGGAAAAACCTTTCTCTATCCACTTTCTCCATACCATGCATAATTTGTAGACTTCTATTTTGCCATCTCTTACTCACCTTTTCTGAACCAAAAAGTTCCAAAGGCTGCAACCATTCCACATAGCAGACTTGCTCCCTTCCATTTGTGCTGGACCCAGGAGTAACCTGAGAACCGTGGTCCAGAATCTGGTCCAGAATCTGTAAGTTCCACTAGGAGTCAGTCCGACAGGGCCAAGGCAGGACACGAGGCAGGAAACCAAGCAAGGACAGGGGCAGGATCTCAGGCAGGGTCTCGCATACAGCAATATTCCTCCCACAACCTAGGATGGGGTCCAACAGCCTTTTATCTTTGTCAGGGTAACGGCCGGTCCTGATCCCCCAGCGACTCACCTCCCTGTTTCGCGCAAAGGCGAGCACTCCTGCAAGTACTCAAGTCTCTCCTTCTCTCAGACCTTAGTCTCTGCAGCTCGGGAGACGTCGGTGAATTAATAGACCCAGGGGCCACCTCAGTCTCCCCTGACCCAACCGGTAGTGGAGCAGCTGTAAGTGATGGCCCAGCTGAAGGCAACGAGGTACTCCCCGCATCTGGAGCCAGGGCAGGCTCAGGCCCCTGACTCAGCCCAGCTGGTGTTTGTTGCAGGGGAACCTGTGCAGACTGGGGCTCTTCAGGGTCAGGCCCCGGACTTGGTCAGATGATGCCTGAGGCAAAGGATCCAGTGCAGACTGAGACGCCTCTGGTTCCGAGTCCGAGCCCAAGTTCCAGGCCATCACACCATTGATCATTTAGCTTCCTTCTCCTTCTCCTGCAAATACATGTGTTCACCACCCTAAACACCATCTTTGAAGAATCTCTCCTGGATCCCTGCCAGAGGTGCCCTTGAGCCACAGTACTTAGAAGAAGGATGGGGAAATTGGCATCCAGTATCATTTAATGTATTGACAGTTATTAAAACATAACATATGATTGAGAACCAGTGTGGTGGTTAGACTAGGAACATGAAGATGGATGGTCGATGGCTACTAATGATGGAAATAGGCCATTTATCAGAAGCAGCATACCTCTGAATACCAGTTGCTGGGGAAAACGAGGAGAGTGTCATTTGCATTCATACCTTACTTTGGAGTTTCACAGAGGCAATTGTTTGGTCCCTGTGGGTCCTCTGGTCTGATCTAGCAGAGCTCCATTTATGTTCAGATAACTTAGTAACCAGGAAACTAACTGGGTTGACTTAAGGACATGTTCTCTGAGCCTAACCAACCTCAGAGGGTTGTTATGAAGATGAAACGGGGAATGCATGCTTCCCACATAAAATGTAGCTGTCCTGATCCATGAAGGATGCCCACCACCAGAGAGAGGTGATGGCTCGAGCAAGAGTGTCTTGGGGTTGCAAGCAGAGAGGACAGGGAAGTAGGACAGGTTCAGCACCTTGGAGAGCGATCTAGGTATAAATTTCAGAACTACAGTTAGGCAACTTGCAACAGAGGGGGAATCTAGACACATATAAAAAAACACTTTGAAAATTCTTTTTTTAAAAAGTGCTTTGAAAAATATATTGAGTTTGTCATAAGCTCACTGTCATCATCTAGTTTCTCATTTGTACAACGGACTTAAAATGCAGCTAAAATGTTATATTTGAAGCTGTGTAGCTGAGTTCTGAGACAGAATACACAAATTGTCTCAGTAGTGTGGTTGATGCTGTCTAGACGGCATCTTAAAAAGCAGAGACATCACCTTGCTGACAAAGGTCCGTATAGTTAAAGCTATGGTTTTCTCAGTAGTGATGTATGGAAGTGAGAGCTGGACCATAAAGAAGGCTGATCGCCAAAGAATTGATGCTTTTGAATTCTGGTGCTGAAGGAGACACTTGAGAGTCCCATGGACTGCAAGAAGATCAAACCTATCCATTCTTAAGGAAATCAGCCCTGAGTGCTCACTGGAAGGACAGATCGTGAAGCTGAGGCTCCAACACTTTGGCCACCTCATGAGAAGAGAAAACTCCCTGGAAAAGACCCTGATGCTGGGAAAGATTGAGGGCACAAGGAGAAGGGGACGACAGAGGACGAGATGGTTGGACAGTGTTCGCGAAGCTACCAGCATGAGTTTGACCAAACTGCGGGAGGCAGTGGAAGACAGGAGTGCCTGGCATGCTCTGGTCCATGGGGTCACGAAGAGTCGGACACGACTAAACAACAACAACAGTGTGGTTGATGGCTTGTTTTTTATCTCCCTCTTTTTACTCCAAGGAGCTCAAGGTGGTGTCGAGGGTACCCCCTCTCCTCATTTCATTCCCCCAACACCTGTGTGAGGTAGGTTAGGCTGAGAGTCAACGACAGGGCCATGGTAAGCCAGCGAGCTTCATGGTGGAGTTGGGATTCAAACCCTGGTCTCCTAGGTCCTAGTCTGACACTCTAGCCACTACACTACACAGGCTCTTGTGTGCTAGAGCAACTGACAGATCTTTATAGCCTGGGCTGAGTATCCATTGACTAGAGGCTACGCACCCCTGCACATTTGGTCAATTAAAGGGTTGGTGAATTCTGCTTCAATTGTCACACTTTTTGCAGTTCATTGATGTTTAACTCCAACTTTTGCCCTTCTTTCTTTACACATTGAGGCAGGCATCCCCAAACTTGGCCCTCCAGATGTTTTGGGACTACAACTCCCATCATCCCTAACTAAACAGGACCAGTTGTCAGGGATGATGGGAGTTGTAGTCCCAAAACATCTGGAGGGCCGAATTTGGGGGTGCCTGCATTGAGGTATCTCCTGATTCTGATGAAGTCAACTCTGATCCACAAAAGCTTATACATGAGTTAGTCCTTTTTAGAAAATTATATTTAATTGAATTTTCAAAAGTTTAACATATACACTCAAATACGTAATATGTTTTTCTTTTTTTGTTGACTTCCCACTGCTTTTTCCATCTTGTTTTTATTTCTCCCCCTCTCCTGCAATCTATCTTCTATCTTTTATAGCATAACAACAATACAATCATCTGTTGCTCACAGTTCAAATCCTGATTGCAAGTCCATCATACTATAGTATTTCTTTAAGTACGGTAATCCGAAAAAGACTTCCATTCTTCCACAAAGCAAGTGTCATTAGGTTCTCTTATTTTGGCTGTTAGCTTTGCCAATTCCTCATAGTCCATCACATTGCTTATCCGTCCTTCTACATAAATAGAAGGTCCATAAATAACAACACCCTAGTGGTCCCAGGCCCTAAAGAAGAAGAAGAAGAAGAGTTTGGATTTGATATCCCACCTTTCACTCCCCTTCAGGAGTCTCAAAGCGGCTAATATTCTCCTTTCCCTTCCTCCCCCACAACAAACACTCTGTGAGGTGAGTGGGGCTGAGAGACTTCAGAGAAGTGTGACTGGCCCAAGGTCACCCAGCAGCTGCAGGTGGAGGAGCGGAGACGCGAACCCGGTTCACCAGATTACGAGACTACCGCTCTTAACCACTACACCACACTGGCTCTCAACTAAAGAAGTTAGCTTGGCTTCAACCAGAGCCAGGGCCTTTTCAACTCTGGCTCCGGCCTGGTGGAACGCTCTGCCTCATGAGACCAGGGCCCTGCAGGATCTGATTTCTTTCCACAGGGCCTGTAAGACAGAGTTGTTCCGCCTGGCCTTTGGCTTGGAGCCAATTTGATTCCCTCCCTCTCTTTTTTTTCCTTTCTTTTCCTTCTCCTCCTGCGATGAGGCTACATTTTAATATTTTAATGTTCCATTATTTTAATGTATGTTATTTTTGTTTTTAAGTTGTAATCATTCATCTTGTTTTTATTATTGCTTGTAAGCCGCTCTGAGCCCGGCCTTGGCTGGGGAGGGCGGGGTATAAATAAAAATATATTATTATTATTATTATTATTACATGTGCTAGTCTTTAAGGTGCTACAAGATTCTCAGTCATTTTCAGAGAATATTTGACTATTGAAGTGGAGACACTTTGAAAATAAATTCATTTATACATTGTCACAAAACTCAGGGAGATTTGGAGGTGTTTGTGCCAGATTTTTTTTTTTAAGGAAGGGGTGGATATTGCAGACATACCATTTGTTAAATAACAAATTCACACTTTGGGAAGTGTGTTCCTTTTTGACAAGAATCATTGCAACAGCTGTTGCTTAGCTAACCTTGGGGGGGTTATTTAGAGAATGTGTTTGAATGATGATCTGTAAAAGTGCTCTGTTGTTCTTTTCTTTTTTTAATGTTTTCAGTGCAGGTGAAGGAGGGTTGAACAGAACAGGGGGAGGAGTCCCAATGTCTTGAGACAGTTGAAATGCTGGAGACTGGGCCAGGATGCCGGGGCTGGGACAGCAGAACAAAATGGCAGAATCTCATGGCAGTAGAGTAGATTAGTAAAGGTAAAGGTACCCCTGACCATTAGGTCCAGTCGCGGACGACTCTGGGGTTGCGGTGCTCATCTCGCTCTATAGGCTGAGGGAGCCAGCATTTGTCCGCAGACAGCTTCCGGGTCATGTGGTCAGCATAACTAAGCCACTTCTGGCAAACCAGAGCAGTGCACGGAAATGTCGTTTACCTTCCCGCCAGAGTGGTACCTATTTATCTACTTGCACTTTGACGTCCTTTCGAACTGCTGGGACCGAACAACGGGAGCTCACTCCGTCACAGGGATTCGAACCACCGACCTTCCGATTGGCAAGCCCAAGAGGCTCAGTGGTTTACACCACAGAGCTTCAAACAGTTGAGGATACAGTTTCTAAATTCTGTCTCACAGCAAGGGCAGGACGACATATCCTGCCTGACAATAACTAGTTTAGCAGAGAGAAAACCTGTTGTGTTAGCCCCTCTAATGCAGTAGCAAAGGAAGGCAGAGGTGGGGGGGCAGGGCGGCAGGGGATGTGTCGTAGGGTGGCATGGGGGGCTGTAGGGTGGCACAGGGGATGGAGCCATTTTATGTCCCTCAAACACAATGTCCCTGGAAACACCCCTAAAAACAGCTCAATAATTTTGGCTGCCCCAGGTGCTGGTAGGCGGTTGCTACACCGCTGTCCTACTGCCTACTCTTCTAGGTTTTTTAAAAAATAGTTGTTCAGGTTTTTTTAGAAAGTAGAGCAAAAGAATTCCCCACTGAAGGAATGGGTTTCTGTGCAGTCAGTCTGAAACGGGACCCAAAACCCCCATTTTCCTTCTCCAAGGGAGCATTTCTAAAATGCATTAACTTGAGCTCTTAAGTCAATGTATAAACAAAAACCCAGCTGTATAAACAAGTGCTCAAAGCACTCTCCTTTATCAGTCTGTGACGGCAATGGATGGCCTTGCCAGTTCCGAGGGATGGCACGTCTAGGTCTTATCTTACATCCTGACCACAAAGACGCACAGACCTTGTCAGGTCTGACAAGAGACCTTGGAACGGCGCCAGGAGTGCTCTTAGAGTTGGTGACCTTCTTCTTGTCCCAAGATAAGAGTATAGGAACAGGAACAGGAACAACCTTTTATGGTCGAGAGTACCGGAACAGGAACATTTGTTTATGGTCATGGATGTCAGTTTACGTGTATAAGCTGACGTGGTTGGATTCCTGGGGAAGGGGGGAGAGGGTGCCTGGAGGATATATATACTGCATGAAATTTCTCATTTCTTTGGACTTGCTGTGAACTGACCACACATGTGCCTTCTGCTATCCGGAGAGCAGAATAAACTCTTTCTCTGAACCAAACCTCAGTGTCATTTGACTTCCTTTCTCCTTCCCAGGAGCAACGCAGACCCCACCAGTCAGTAAAGTCTAAGAAGGCTACACCACTGCCTAGAAACATAGGCAGCTGACTTATACTAAGTCAGACTACTGGTCTATCTAGTTCAGTTCTGTCTGACTGACAGTTGCTCTGCAGGGTTTCAGGCAGGGGGATATTCTAAGCTCCAGCTGGATGACTGGGCCAAGGAAGCTGCTCTGCCACTGAGCTATGTCCCTCCCCGTATAAAGAAACTCTCTCTATATATATATATATTCTTTATTTAAAGATAAAAAGTACATAATTCCAAGTGCACAGAGTAAGATAAGATGCAAAAAGAAGAAATATCACCCATGTAGAAAACAAACCAAACCAACAAACAAACTTATAGACATTACAAAAAGTTGTTATTGCAGTTAACCAAACCTTAACCTAATACGATTATTTATAAAAATGAATTTGTTAAATTTGTCCATGGCAAATTATGTCTGTATGCAACTTGTTCATGTGTAGCAAGTCTGTACATATTTGTACATTTTAATTTCCCCAGTTCATCAATACCTTTTTGCCATCTCGGGACTATTTAATTGCTCATCGTCTAACATTGTGTATGCCATCAAATGCCAACAGTGTCCTTCAGAGGAAGATGTATAATTACAGCTATGCTTATCTTTTTCTTTTTTGATTTAAAGCAAATTTGAAATGAGAACAAGTTAAATTTTAATTGACTAAAAGGATTGCTGGAAAATTTGTAAAATTAGGATGCAAAAAGGGAAGGTATGGGGAAGTCTGAGAAAAGAGGCTTATGAAAATGAGGTTAAGAAAGTAAAATCTATGTATTTGTTGTGTTCTTTATGTGTTTGTTGTGTCTTGTTTGGTGTTGCTTTGTTGTAAAAAATTGAAAAACCAATAAAAATTATTATAAAAAAAACAGTGTCCTTCAGCTCTCTATATTGGACAAACAGGCCAGACCTTACGCCAAAGAATAAACGGACATAAATCGGACCTCAGGAATCACAAGACAGAGAAACCAGTAGGAGAACACTTCAATCTCCCAGGACATTCTATACAAGATCTCAAAGTAGCTGTTTTACTACAAAGGAATTTCAGAAATAGACTGGAAAGAGAAGCTGCTGAATTGCAACTTATCACCAAACTTAAAACCATGGAGAGACCTGGTCTGAACAAAGACCTTGGATTCTTATCTCATTATACATGACAAAGCCATTTTTCACCTTCTCACCCCTTGCTTTTTCCTGTAAGACCTATTGCAGTCGTTAAGAGTCGTCAACAGGCTCATCACAGCCAATCACCCATTCCCACCACCCTTCTGAGTAATACCCCTCCCCACCTTCTCACTATATAGAAGGGTCTGGAAACTTCTGTTTCAGTGTATCTGAAGAAGTGTGCATGCACACGAAAGCTCATACCAAGAAGTAACTTAGTTGGTCTTTAAGGTGCTACTGGAAGGAATTTTTTTTGTTTTGACTTTTTGCCATAGTAAGGGCACAGAGAGTCCATTCATATTGTTTCTTTGTTGGATTCCATGTACTGGGTATATAATTCGAAAGGATATTTTCCTCTGCAAATTTAAGATTATTCTGTACATTCATGTTGATCATCTTTATTACCTTCTGGCCTAAGGAGGTTGGATGGCACCTTGTATGCCTCCTGAGAGCCAGTGTGGCGTAGTGGTTAAGAGCAGTGGACTCGTAATCTGGTGAACCGGGTTCACTTCCCCGCTCCTCCACATGCAGCTGCTGGGTGACCTTGGGCTAGTCACGCTTCTCTGAAGTCTCTCAGCCTCACTCACCTCACAGAGTGTTTGTTGTGGGGAAGGAAGGGAAAGGAGAATGTTAGCCGCTTTGAGACTCCTTAGGGTAATGATAAAGCGGGATATCAAATCCTAACTCCTCTTCTTCTTCTTCTTCTTCTTCTTCTTCTTCTTCTTCTTCTTCTTCCTTCTGACAGCTCCTACAGTTTGACTTCACCCCCAGAGGTGCACTCCATGGTCTCTCAAGACAGATGGATGCAAACAAAAAATGTGCTCCCTGCTTGTAAGCTAGTGTCAGGAATGAGCCAGCTCCAAGCAAAGGTTTGCAGCCAATGGCGGAAAGCAGCCAGAAACAGAGAGGCATAGATGTTAGTCAGGCAGGGGAGAGACGGCAGCTGCAGACTTTGCCTCTTCCTGACCTTGACGGGTAAATGGATAAGGTCCGCTTGCTGAGAGCAGGTTAGAATGCAGCCAAAGCTCACAGGAAGCACAAAACGGCATGAACAAACTCAGAGACTGCCTATCTGAAAAGAGGTTGGAGCTGATCCAATCAGTCCACACAGTCGGTGAATGGGAGGGCTGCTAGACAGGAAGCAAAACTAGAGACGTAGGATGCAGAAGTTCAATATATTCTATAGACACAGGAAGGAATCTGCAGAAGAGTCATCTTGATTAATGATGCTGGAGGCTTTGTTAGAGCCGTCCGGACTTATCTTTCGTTATTGCAATGAATCCTCCTTTTTAATTACCTACGCTTACTGCATTATCAGGCTGGGAACCTGGACTCCTGACAGCTTGATAATCCAAGGAAATTTGACTTGGTAGAAGTCAGCTTTCTGTGTGCATATCTTTCCAATGGGGGGGGGGGAATTTCAGGTACAATGCCCACACAAGGCTCTGCCTCCTTATTGAATCCATCCCTGTGGACATCTCACAAGCCTTTGTTGTTGACGGCAATGACCTTTCAAGAACATATGAGGATGGAAGGGAGACTCTTGCAGGTATCTCCACCTCTCTCTCTTTCTCTTTTTAATCATCTGAAAACAAATCTATGCTCATATTTAGCTCAAGCTGAAGCTAACTTTATGAGACAAGCGGATGTTGAAGGAAAGGAGGAGGGGGAACCCATTCTCACCCGGTGGCTCTGTGGCCGCGTGGGTGGGAGCGCCATCCACAAATTGCTTTTTCTACCCGTATAAAGGTGAGCAAAACAATCAGTGCAGCTTCTCTGTGCAGCTTCTTTCAATACCGGGGCAGTCTGTGAAATGGTGTTGTCAGGGTAGGACTTCAGGCCAGAGGTTCAGGACCCCATTCAGCAAAAGGGCAAGGAGGCTCCCCTAAACCCAGCAGGACTTTCTGACCACATTTTGAAGGAAGCAAAAGAAGTAACAGACATTATCCTCTAAAGAGCTTCTTGTAAGGCCCATAAGTCCAGAGGAGTGCTGGATTTATGTATAAGCTAAACAAGCTATAGCTTAGGGCCCCACTCTCTTGGGGGGTCCCCCAAAAAATTAAAGGAAAAAGAAAACTGGATGTACATTTCCAAAATAAAGGTAAAGGTAAAGGTACCCCTGCCCGTACGGGCCAGTCTTGCTAGACTCTAGGGTTGTGCGCTCATCTCACTCTATAGGCCGGGAGCCAGCGCTGTCCGCAGACACTTCCGGGTCACGTGGCCAGCGTGACAAGCTGCATCTGGCGAGCCAGCGCAGCACACGGGACGCCGTTTACCTTCCTGCTGGTAAGCGGTCCCTATTTATCTACTTGCACCCAAGGGTGCTTTCGAACTGCTAGGTTGGCAGGCGCTGGGACGAACAATGGGAGCGCACCCCGCCGCGGGGATTTGAACCGCCGACCATGCGGTCAGCAAGTCCTAGGCGCTGAGGTTTTACCCACAGCGCCACCCGCTTTCCCTGCACATTTCCAAAATATAAGATAACAAACAAACAAAATAAAACCTGCATACAGCAACAGTGTTTTGTGTTGTGTAGGCTCCTATGATATAAGTCACAGGCCCCGCCTGCTAGCCTGCTCCCTAAAATATCACTGGTTTGCTTATTTCTATATATAGGGTGCCTACATTCTGCATGGACTGGTTGCATGTCAACATGTAGTATGTAGCATGCAGCTGCAGACTGCACTGCAGCACAGTTGAATGCAGGTCAAGCTGTTGTACCTGTTATCTAATATTAAAGAGTGCTTGTAGACTGATGATCAAGCAGCGTAGAATAAGGGTATGAGTCTTATGCCTACTGATTGATTTAATGTGATACATAATTTATTTATTTTGACCCCAGTATAAAATTACTTTAGAAAAATATTCATCTTTATTATTCAGTGGGCCTATATTATTATTTACTAGTACAGTTCCCTATTCCCCCCACTTGTGACTATAATACTATACATAAATATTATAATTAAATTAAATATGTTAGTTACAGTTTCTTAATTGTATTTCAGTTCAACAATTACTTTGATAAAATACATATTTTGTTGTGTGAAAAATGGCTTTAGATGCCTATTAGGTCCATAAATTACCACATAGCATATATTCAACACACACACAAAAAACAGTGACAATTTGTTGTTGACAAAGGACAGCTGGACATAGAAAGGGCCCCATTACCTTCAGTAGCTTAGGGCCTCATCCAACCTAAATCAAGCCCTGGTCCAGAGTCTAAAATTCCCTAACTGCAGCACTTGGGAACCTGGAAGTTGAATGGATGGGAAATCTCTTGGTACCCAAATGTCAGCTGTTCAGAAGTCCTTGGAGGAAGACATGAGATAAAGACATATTAGCCAGGGAATGCCGTAACCAGAGAATGGGAGCAGAGAGAAATCATACAGTGGATTTAGAACAAGCAGAAATTGTGTGTGAGAGAGACAGAGACAGAGACAGAGACAGACAGACCAAGAAGGAAATCCAGGGTTATAAATCAGAAGCTCTAAGGAGGAACCCAAATCCTCATTATTACTTGTGATAAGCCTTCACTCTCCTAACAAGTCTCAGCTATATTGCCGTTTCTCCAGGCTAGCAAACAAGCTACATTGCCAAGGAAACTCACCTTCAGTTGACAAGCCTTGCATTTCTCAAGCAGTTCATCAAGCAAGCGAGCAGGAGAGATTTTAGCAGCTTCATGCTGACTCCTGTTCGAAAGGCTGACGGGATTTGCGGGGCTCACATTTATAAGGAGTGGGGGTTACTGGGCCCCAAGTGCACCGGAAGTCTGTTCGGCAATTGTTTCAGGTTGTGAGATGCATGCAGACATTGGATGTGTGCTTTTGTGCGAAGGAAGGAAGGAAGGAAGGAAGGAAGGAAGGAAGGAAGGAAGGAAGGAAGGAAGAGGGCGGCCATGGGTCAGCGGTGGACAGTGGTGGCAGTTAATGGGGTTGCAAAGGGGTTGTTTCAGGAACTAATTAACAAGTAAATGAACACTAAATGACACTACAGTGGATGCTCAAGTTGTGAACGTGATCCATGCAGGAAGCATGTTTGCAACCCGCAGTGTCCGCAACCCGCAGTGCCATGTTTGCACATGCACAGATCGCGATTCAGCACTTCTGTGCATGCGCAAAGCGCAATTTAGCACTTCTGCGCACGCAGAAGCGCCGGAACCCAGAAGTAACCCATTCTGGTACTTCCGGGTTCGGCACGGTGCGCAACCCAAAATCATCTGTAACCCGAGGTATGACTGTATATTCTGCTAGATTTCTAAAATGTGGGTTTTATGGAGTGTGAAAACTCAAATATAATATGGAAATTAACAGTATTTTATTATGTATTTTGTATTCTTTATATTGTGATTTTATGTTATGAACTTCCCTGGGAACCATGGATATATGGCATGGGCATAGCCAGGATTTTTGTTAGGGAGGCAGGCCATTTGTTAGGGGAGGCAGAAGCTCAGTTTTCTATGTATTTTAATTGATTTTTATTGATTCAGGGGGGCAGCTATCCCTCCTTGCCCCCCCCCCCCGCTACAACCATAGTATATGGTGGTATACCAAATTTAACAACAACAACAACAACAGTTACGGAAACAGAGAAATGAAGTAAAGTGCGAATTGCAGCCTCAGTTTGACAAGAGAGCTTAAACCCAGCAGGGAAGGGGCTGCAGTTCAGTAGCAGACAAGCCTTAAAGGAACCGGAAGCCTTGGGCTAGAACATCTTGGGAGGCCCAGACGTAACAGCATCTGATCACGAGAAACAAAACCTCATTCTCTTCTTTACTTACTCACTGAAAGTAGAACATTGCTGATACTGAACATTGGCCTTGATAAAAAGATTTACAAATTTATAACCTTAAGTAAGTTTGCAAAAGTATGGGGTTGATGAAGACATTCACACAGAAGATTCAGAGGCGAATCATCGCTACAGCATAACATTACACTATATGCAAATATTTTCTTTCTATATACCGTTTCTTTCTGTGCACAACAGTTTCTTTCAAGCTCTTTTGGAGGCAAACTTGTCAATTATAACATTAAAATCAGTGAGTTTATCATTTTCAGTGCAGAGAATGCTTAGATCAGACAATGATCTTGGAACATGGTTGAGCATAGATAATTCTTTCTCCTTATTAGTCTAGACAATATTTCACCAGTACACTTTGTAACCATTAAACACAGGAAGAATCTGAAAAATTGTCTCCACATTTGGAAAAGTGGCTGATTTTTCTCCTGGAATCTTATTTGAAACATATCTTGGTGGCTGAAATTTTCTTTTTTGACGTACAGGTGGAAGTGCAAGATTTCATTGACTAAACTAAGGTCAGCATCATGACGCCATTGTGAATCTGTTCTTTGGTTGTTTGCAGGGTCACCAAAAATGAAGAATCGCCAGCTACACTCCTATAAACCGTTGCTCTACTGCGTAGGTTTCAAGAGCACCCAGGACATGGATTTTACTATCTAACGAGACCATTGACCCATAAAACGAAAGCAATAAACAATGTACTGCAGTCACACATTCAATCAGTCAGTAGCTGAACTGGATTCCGAACAGTCACCAAAAAAAAGAGCCCCAAAAACAAAAAGGCAAAATAAATAGCAAAAACAAACAGACCTCAGCGTAGCACTCAACCTTTCTCTAAACTCAAATCGGAACCATAACATTCAAAACACAGCATGTTCAGCTTCCGAAAAAAAGTTTGCAAACCGGAACACTTACTTCCGGGTTTGCAGTGTTTGGGTTCAAAGTTGTTTGTGTACGAAGGCGTTTGTGAACCAAGGTACCACTGTGTAGAGTTCATATGGTTTTTAAAGTTTCTGTGGGTTGGAATACGATGAGCATGGTGCTAATCACTGAAACCTGTAGAAGCTGAAGGTTCAGGAATTTTGGTTAGAGAAAACTTTGAACAGAGAACAGTAGAATTTTACTTTTGTGGGAGAATACAGTAGCCATTCTTGGGAGTTGTTTTCTCCATTGACTTTGCTACTGCGTGCTCTAGAAGACCAAATAAATGGGAAGTCTGATTTAATAACTTTCAGCGAACTCCAACCTTTACGTCCTTAAGCATCTGATTGCACGAGTTAATCCAGTAATCCAATTTTAACAGCTGGGAGGACAGAGAGTTCGTTTAGCTATCTGATTAGAGGGAGAGCACCAGACATGAAATAAGCAGAAGATAGGGCTGGGCTGCGGTGGGGGATAAATGCTAGTGAAAGGGTGGGAGGAAGGTTAAAAGCACAGAGGTGAGGAGCTCTCCATTGCTGACTGGGAGAAGCAGGACTTTTGCTCGTTGATATATGAAGAAGCCCATCACTCCCCCCCCCTTTTTAAAATTACTATTTATTTGTATATTTTTAAATTTTAAATACCACACATAAAAAGTGTTGCTTTTTTAATTAAAAAAGTGAAGAAAGTGAAAAAAGGACAAAGGAAAAGAAAGGTATAGTATAACAATTAACAATTAAAAATTTTAACACACTGTATTTTGTATAAATGAGTTTCCAAATTTCACCATACCAGTCCATGCGAAGTTTATGTCTATAAGCAATCTGCTCATAGGAGTCAAGTGTAGTCAGGTCTTCAATCCATTGATTAAATGGAGTCTTAGATTTATCCTTCCAATGCAGCAATATTAGTTTTTTTGGGGGCACAGAGAAACCTTTCACGTCACCCTATGGTCAAATTCCATATAGTAGGTATGTAGTTCAAAAGAATATTATCCTCCAAAAAATTAGCATTTTTAATATAATCCACAGCTTTATCCCAAAATTTAGTAAGTATATGCCATTGTAAAAAAAAACAACAACACATGTGATTTTTAAAAAGCATTATCCTTATTAAAGTGTTGGTGCTGACCTTTAAAGCCCTAAACGGTCTCGGTCCAGTATACCTTAAGGAGCGTCTCCACCTCCATTGTTCTGCCCGGACTTCCTTTCTTCTCCTTCCATGGTTCATTCTACATACCATAAATCCCTGCATATTTTACATGAAACCATTCAGTATTCCATTATTTGCAACCATCAAAACTTATTTGCACTGTTGAATTTATCTTAATGCTGTCATTGTTTTCGAGTGTACACAATTCCCCCCCCCCCATATATTCGATAAACATTTCCCAATTCTCTCTAAACTTATGTTCTTCCTGTTCTCTTATTATATATGTTAAGTCCGCAAGCTGCACATATTTCATTAGCTTAAGTTGCCATTCTTCTTGAGACCTCGCTCAGTTTCCATTTGGGGGCTAACAAAACACAGGCTGCAGTAGTGGCACATATAAATAACCTTTTTTGACATCTGGGAAGTTTTTTCTATCCACTTTCTATCTCCATGTCATGCAGCATTTATAAACTTCTAGCATGTTACTTCCTACTCAACTTTTCTCTAAAAAAAAAAAAAATCCCAAAGTCCTTTATAGATAGGGGAATCACTCAATCTCCTTGATCTTTTCAGTTAAGCCACATTTAGTAGTAGTAGTAGTACGCTGCCCTATACCCATAGATCTAAGGTCAGTTCAAAATATAAAATAACAATATAATGATCATATCTTTTTAATATATTTTAATGCTTTTTTAATGCTTTTAGTTTATTATTTTAATGTTTTTATGCTTTACACCCTGCCCTGATATTTTATGATACAGTGGTATACAAATACTTCTGTAGATGAATACTTCTACAGTGGCAAAGTAGTTTCAATGTGGTTTCAATGTGGGCCCAAGATGAATCTCAAAGTGGCAAAAATAACATAAATTAATAGGAAATTATGGGACAAAACAAATTCTTTCAAGTGCTATTCCCTTTCTTTCTTTCTCTCTCTCTCCCTCTTTTCTCCCTTCATGATATATTTCCCTTTTCCTTTTTGCTAATGAAATGTGGCGTTAATTGTCTGTATAATAGTTGAATTTTGCCTAAAGGTTCTATTTGCTAATTGTTAATTTCCCAAAGATCATGTTTAATCGGGCCTGGTGATTAAATAATGAGGCCTAATTTTGTATTATTTATGCTGTTTCTTTTCACGATAGGTCCTGGTATCCGGTATAGCCTGGCTTTTAAAAATAAGTCCCTACTTGTCTTAATTTTTCAGGGTTTGGGAGATAACCCTCGAAGCAGACTTTTTCTGCTCCCTCAACCAAAGAGCATCATTAAATACACAATTAACTTATGGGAATCAAGTTGTAGCTTAGATGACTTTTAAAAGGACCAGACAAATTAATGATGGGGGAAGCAGAGAGGACTATCAACAGCTACTAACCGCGGTGGTTAAATGAAACCTCCATAATCAGAAGCAGTCTACCCTCAAAACAGGAACCTAGGAAGCTGCCTTAAATCGAGTCAGATTGTTGGTCTCATCTAACTCAGTATTGTCTACACTGACTGGCAGCAGCTTTCTAGGGTTTCTGGTTGGGGACATGTTAGTTTCTGTTTCCCACTGAGCTTGGAGTCACAGGACTCTGTTTACATTCCAGAGACCCAGAGACCTTCCAGGCTGTTGGAAGTCTCACAGGAGGGGAGACGGGATGTGACGTTAGTGGTGTTAGTGGTGTCCTGTTTCCTTTGTTCCTTTGTTCAGTTGCTCTCTGCTTTCATAGAGAGAGGATGTCTTTTCTGTTCTGCGTAGCTTAGAAATAAAACTCTTTACAATGTAGCCCAAACCTCTCGTCTCTTCCCTGTGCTGGGAACTCTGCTGAATAGAATGTGCCTTGGAGCCTCATCAAAGGCTCGAGGTCCTTCTCCATGAAACACAATGCTCTCTTATGAAGCTCAGTCCCTTGCCTGAATACAATATATGTTTATGGGGATCAACAGCAATGGAGGGTTGTCAAATTCATGTCCTGCTTAGGAGCTTCCACAGCATCCATTTGAGAATACAATGGTACCTTGGTTCTCAAACTTAATCCATTTGGGAATTCCATTCCAAAACCAAAGCGTTCCAAAACCCAAGCTGCGCTTTCCCCTAGAAAGAAAGGCAAACTGGATTAATCCATTCCAGACTTTTAAAAACAACCCCTAAAACAGCAATTTAACATGAGTTTTACTATCTAACGAGACCATTGACCCATAAAATGAATGCAATAAATAATGTACTGCAGTCACACAATCAATCAGTCGGTAGCTGGACTGGGTTCCACACAGTCACAAAAACAAAACAAAAAGAGCCGTCAAAACAAAAATGCAAAATAAATAGCAAAAACAGACAGACCTCAGCATAACACTCAAAACGGAAGCATGGCACTCAAAATGGAAGTGTGGCACTCTAATCAGAAGGGTAACACTCAAAACAAAGCACATTTGGCTTTCAAAAAAAGTTCGCAAACTGGAACACTTACTTCCAGGTTTGCAGTGCTTGAGTTCCAAGTTGTTTGAGTACCAAGGTGTATGAGAACCAAGGTACCACTGCAGGAACAAAGGGTACTGAGTTATCCTAGTGGACCTTCAGTCTGACCCAGCAGGCCTCACCTTACATTATGATTAATTGGTTATGATAAATCGACCATGATTTCTTCAAATGGGTGCCAGCTTATAGATGACTCCTGCATACCTGATCAAAGCGGCGTGTAGGCATTTAAGAAGAAATATAAATATATCTGGATTCTTATCTGAGGATAGTTCAGTGAAAGTGTCTTGGCTTCATAATCCAATAAATCTAGATAAACAAGAACTCAATTTGCCTCCTACAAACTACTCTGGGAGCTTATCGCTGCTCAACAGACATATTTTAAAGGCCTGCCATAAAATTACATGCGATAATCAGCTTAACGTAGCATCCTGTTGCACCGACGGTGCATAACCATCATCCGGAGTTTGTGCTGACAGGTGCAATTCCTTCCCAGAACACCAGTGCCAGCCCTCTGCGTCTAACCCTCCAGAAGAACGTTTGTTCCAGTTCCTCAGAACTGGCACTATTTCCTTGGACCCTTTGCAAGATCTACTTACCACCAGCTGCAATACAGCAGGCAGGCAGCTCCTTCCCACAAGAGCCGAGAGGCAGAGTGGATGCTTTAAGAACATAGACAAGGCTGCTGGATTGGGTTGGTGAACAATATAGCACAACACAATGGCCAATAAAAATGGCACTCAGCACTATGTATAGACTAATACAAACGATCAGAAATTACAACCAAAGTCTCTCAATCCTCCTAACCAATCTGTTTCATTCAGGACTTCATCAGCCAATCTTGATCAATTCTTCATCAGCCAGACTTGTAAGAATTAATATTAGAAGGATGCAGTTCAATTTCTTAACAGGATGTAAGCAAAGTGACTACAGTATCGTATGAGCATTGATCCAGAGCATATTTTCTACAGCATTTATATTTGCTTTCATTGGCTGATGAAGCATTGAAAGAAACGGTTTCATGATTACATGCATCCATATCCACTGTGTATATTAATTAATATATTGTATTAATTAACAGTTGGGAAGCCAGTGAGGGTCAGGTGGCCTGAAGAAGAAGAAGAAGAGTTTGGATTTGATATCCCACTTTATCACTACCCGAAGGAGTCTCAAAGTGGCTAACATTCTCCTTTCCCTTCCTCCCCCACAACAAACACTCTGTGAGGTGAGTGAGGCTGAGAGACTTCAGAGAAGTGTGACTAGTCCAAGGTCACCCAGCAGCTGCATGTGGAGGAGCGGGGAAGCGAACCTGGTTCATCAGATTACGAGTCCACCACTCTTAACCACTACACCACGAGAGCCTCCTCCTCCTCCTCCTCCTCCTCCTCCTCCTCCTCCTCCTCCTCCTCCTCCTTCTTCTTCTTCTTCTTCTTCTTCTTCTTCTTCTTCTTCTTCTTCTTCTTCTTCTTCTTCTTCTTTACTTATACCTCACCCATCTGGCCGGGCCTCCCTAGCCACTCTGGGCGGCTCCCAACCGAATATTAAAAACATGATAAAACATCAAACATAAAAAACTTCCCTAAACAGGGCTGCCTTCAACTGTCTTCTAAATGTCAGATAGTTGTTTATTTCCTTGACATCTGATGGGAGGGCGTTCCACAGGGCGGGCGCCAAACCCAAAAGGCCCTCTGCCTGGTTCCATGTAACTTAGCTTCTCACAGGGAGGGAACCACCAGAAGGCCCTTGGTGCTGGACCTCAGTGTCCAGGCTGGACGATGGGGGTGGAGACTCTCCTTCAGGTATACTGGGCCAAAGCCATTTAGGGCTTTAAAGGTCAGCACCAACACTTTGAACTGTGCTTGGAAATGTACTGGGAGCCAATGAAGGTCTTTCAGGATAAATAAGCCTATAAGTCCACATTTGACCTCTGGGCCTATGGTACCAATCCCTGTCCTTTGTTCAGCACTCTAACCAATACACCACACTGTTGTTTAAGACATACGCCCTGCCCTTTGACCAACTTATCAGGGTGTTAATTGTGCGGCGCAATGGGACAAGTACAGAATATGTCAGTCCCTGCTCATTACATGGCTGAACAAGCAGGGCCGTCTTTTAGCATATGAGCCGCCGGGGTGCAAAGATCCTGGGGGGTGGGCGCAGGTCAAAGTTGTTGAGCTTTTAAGGAGGGGAGCAGTGGAAATCGCTGACATGAAAAAATAAAAAGCAGCAATGAAAACTCTGTCTTCCATCTTTGCGATCATGCGAAAATGAAAGACACCACTACAGGGCTCCGCCGGATACATTGATTCTGCATCTCTTCCACAAGAGAGAACAGAAATGACCCAGAGATCGCGGTCGACTGGTTGGACATCCCGGAGGTAGATAGCTAAGAGCTTAGGCGGCTTCAGTGGTGGGCGCCTGGCACCCCCCAGAATTCAGCGCCCAGGTGCACAGCACCCCTTGCACCCCTGGGTAAAGACGGCCCTGTTAACATGCCTCCCACCCAACCCCTTTGTTGAACCTGTCAACTGTGAAATGTTCCAGGCAATCTGGTCAAGAGCTTTGAGGCACAGGAGTCTTTTAGTTCTGTTAGCCAATTTTCAGGCATCAGGCCAAAACAATGATGCCTTGTTCTCTTCAGGCAATCAAGAAGAAGTTCGCCACTCTATCCAGCCCTCCAGCACAACACGGAACTTTTAAATTGCCGGGGATGTATAAGTGCTTCTGCCTTCCTTCTAAGCTTTGGAAAGGGGGAGGAAGAAATGCTGTCATTCTCATATTCATATTCTCATATTCTGGCAGCAGCAAGGGGAGGCTTTATTGCTTTTATTGATCAGTTGTGGTCTCACAAACCAAGGGATGGGAGCCCAGGCGAGTGCCTACGTGGGTTATCTGCCCCTGCCTCTTGTACCTTTCCAGCCAGGATCAGAGAACCTGAGGGAGGATGGACAAGGGCCACAGACAGAGTACAAAGCCATTAGCAGCAGGCAGAAGAGATTGGCAAGCAGGAGGACTTCAGGACAGCTCCCGAGACCAGGAAGGGAAGCTTTTCTACAAAGCTGAAAACCCAAATGACTGTTTCTGATTGTGCCCCGCTCCTCAGGCACGGGCCCATAGGATTTAAAGGAGCGGAACTGCATCAGAAGCTACCTTATCCAGAGTCTGACTTCTCATTCCTCAAACTCAGTAACGTCTTCACCAATTGGCAGCAGCTGTCCAGGGTTTCAGGCATGGGCCTATTCCTGCCCTACCCAGGAGATGCCATGGGTTGAAGCATGGACCTTTGGCATGTCAAGTAGATGTGCTGCTGCCAGGGGTGGAGCAAGGTGGGGGCGGCCGAAGGGCAGCGTCATTCAGCACACAATGGATAAATACCTGCATGAATGCACACACAATAACTGCAATAAAACCGTGGCAAATGGTTCACATGACAAAAACACACAAAACAAGATCCATAAGCATAATATAAAAAATAAATAAAATCAGAAACCATGACAAGGAAGAGTAATACAGTGTTTCAATGTACACAAAATCCATACAATCACCATCCATTTCACACAGCTACTACAGCCATGCACTATCCCCATATTTTCTCAGACCTAGAAGTCCCTGGGCCTGATATTCCCATTCCCAGAATCAAAATCAGGCTGACGACAAACGTTTGGGGCATTGTCAGCTTGTATTGGAGGATAACATTAGCTGTTGGAGAAACTCATATTATGGAACTCAGTGATCCTGCTGTTTGGGTGCTACATGCAGCGATGCTCAGCTCCTATCTCATCCTTGTGGGATGTGGAGCCAACTAGAGTTCCATGGGAAGTTTTCATGCTCAGGAATCTTGGCTTCACCAGGAAACGCAACCGAGCCTTATTTTGACACGTGCTCTCATCAAATCTCCAGGGTTTGACAGCAAGTTAAATAATGCAAAAGAAGCTGTAATTACGACTTGCGGTTTCTCCAGCAAGATTTTTTAAAAAATAAAAATAAAATCTTGAATATCACTCCCACCCCACCCCCTTTAAACGAAGAAGGAGCTGATCTAACATCTTAATAAGATCGCTGTCAATATAATACATGAAAAGGGCATTTCCGAGACTTTTCAAGACACAATTTCAATTACAGCAGAATAATCAGGAAAGCCCCTGCTGCGGCAAGAGACTCGTAATGAAGGTCTCATCAAGATGGGACTGTGAGGTGCAGTACCGCCTCTGCCCCCCAAAAGAGAAGAAAGCCCCCGCTTTGCAAATCAAGTTAAAGATAACGGGTTGCAAAGACGTAGAACAAAAAGCTCTCCATGAATAATGGAACATCCGAGTGTCAGAATGAGCAACTGGGCCTGTTTTATTGCCTCTCCTGCAAGGAAGCAATGAATTTGGCTTTTTGAGTCAAAGTCTGTTGTGCATCACAAAACGCACCAGGGGAGTGCATTTGGAAATTGAAAAATTTCCCCCCAAGAACATGCAATTTAGTCATGCTGGTAGCTTGACTTTTAAAATGCAAGCAGCGCAGGGCATATCTAAAGTTCACAGGGCTTCTCGTCTTGCTCATTGCTTGCAGATGAAATCTTTTTAAGGGAGATATTATTTCGCCCTTGCAAAACTTCCTTGCTTTTTTTGTGTGAGGGGTATTTCTGCTTTGGTGAATAGATGTTTGGAAGATTGATTCCTAAAACTGAAATTCTTCCAAACAGCAGGATTTTCCAAATAAAAAACACAAGAGCTTTCTGTGGTGGTAGCTGGGGGACACTGGGGTTTTTTTGTCAGCATCCATCTACCTCAAGAGACAATGGAGTGCACCTCCGGGGGGTGAAGTCAAATCACTGGAGAATCGCAGCACCTGCTGTGGCCGCAGAGACTGGTAACTCATAACTGCTGTTTCTGGTGTGGTTTTTGCTATGTTTATGCAGCACTGAAGTAACCTCTCTGGGACGCAAGCCCAGGCAAAGTGTATGGAGGTCCTGAGCTGCCCAGATGACAGGACTCCCCTTTCAGCCTCACTGATGTGGTTCTAAGGAAAGCAGAGCAATGCGTTTAGCACCTATCAGTACTCAAGGACTCCTTCCAGCAAGGCAAAAAAACTCAAGGAAGTGTAGGCCAGTGAGACATGTAGGAAGAGGGGGGTTTGGCCTGGGGAGAATTCGGAGGGCCTGGCAGAAAGGTATGGAGGGCTACAGTTCTCCTCCAGGGCCTGTGTGTCAGGAGTGTGTGCAGGAGCCAGGCCCTGTGACCAGTAGGACTTTGCAGGCCTGGGGCCTTCCTAAGTTTGTTCTGAAGAGGCAAGGTGCGGCTGCACAGGTGAGGCCGGTTGCTAACTCACAGCACCTGGTGGCAAGAGTTGGGAAGGGATATAAGGTCAGCATTTCCCTTTAACTCTTTGCCACAGCAACACATTCCCTGCCTTGCTGCATTTGGTTCCTTGACTCCTTACTTCTTGATCCTCAGACGCTTGACTTCATGACTCCTTGCTTCTTGATCCTTGGACCCTTGATTTTGTAACTCCTTGCTTCCTGACCCTCGGACCCTTGGCTTCTTGAATCCTGGCTCTCTGACCCTCAGACCCTTGGCTTTCTGACTCCTGGCTTCTGGACTCCCGTTCCTGCTCCCACCCCGCCATCTTGCCCCCGGTCCCGACATCCCCAGCCGGGACTTTGATTGCCCGTGAACCAGACCATGACACTGTGACTCCCCACTCCTGCATTTACAGCAACTACAAATACTGGCCTGAGCCCTGAAATGGTCTTTGGTTCCACAAGCAAAGAAAAATGGTTTCCAGAGCATAACTGACCAATGCCAAAGACATGTGCTTTCTGATCAGGGACCCTCACTGCCATCCCTAAATGCCTCCTAGAAATATGGAGTGAGCAGGGGAGACAGCTCCAAGCTCCTCTTGCATCTTGACAAAAATTCAACCCACAGCATCGCTGCTGATGGCAAATGAAAAAGATAATGCTTCAGAGGAGAGGAAAGTCGAGTGGAAATTAACTCCAGTTACTAAAGCTGAATTGCTCTTCCTGCTCCAATGAAAGGGGATTAACATTTGATGTATTTACTGTTGGGGGATTTTCCATTTGCGTGTGTGCCTGAGCTTGTGTATAAAATCTCAATGTCGTACCAGCCAAATGAAGAAAGAAACATGAGAAGTGGCCTCGTTACCAGGTCAGGCCATTGGTCCATCTAGTTGAGTGTACCATGGACTGGTAGCAGCTCTCCAAAAATTTCAGGCAGGAGCCATAGAGTTGGAAAGGACCATGACAATCTTCTAGTCCAACCGCCTGTAAGTTTTTATCCAAGGTGGTGCTCAAACCCATGATCCTGAGATGAAGAGCCTCGTGCTCTACCAACTGAGCTAAGTCTTCCGGATCCTACCTGGAGATACCAGCGATTAAACCTAGAACCTTCTGCATGCAAGGCAGAAGCTCTGCCACTGAGCTATGGCCCCATAGCTTAGCTTACTACAAAGTGCAGAGAGCTTGATCTGCCTTTGGTTTTAGGACTTCAGTGTACCTGAGCAACACATGTTTCTGAATTGTCTCATGCACACATAACACCAGGAGCAGGGAATGTTTTTCAAGCCCAGGGCCACATCACCTTCTGGACAGCTTCTCCAAGGGCCTGATGCCAGTGGTGGGTGAAGCAATGGGTGTGGATTTTACCTTTTAGAGTAGGGTAGTTTCTACCCACACTCCGCTCTCTATCCCCCCCCCCATCCATGCAAGGGAGAGGCATTAGTTCAAGGACATATTCCAGTTTGTGGGGGAAACACTCAAGGAAGGTGCAAAGTGGAGCTGGAGAGTCATGTGGTCTGGGGGGGGGATGAGGTGTCACTGAGAAGGTTGTATAGCCTGGGGAGAATCCCTGCAGCCAAACAGAGAGACCTGACAGGTCCACTTGGCCCTCAAGCCTGAGGTTTACCTACATTGGTTTAGTTCCCTTGGGGTTTGTCATATTTCTGCTGCATCAAACCCAAACCACCTGATACTAATCCAGCTCTTCCCCAACTCTCCATGGAATACAACTTACTCAACTCATTTATTGGTCTACCAGCTCCATCTGGTACACAGACATGAGACCCTACCTGTCCACAGACTGTCTCACCAGAGTAGTGCATGCTCTGGTTATCTCCCGCTTGGACTACTGCAATGCACTCTATGTGGGGCTACCTTTGAAGGTGACCTGAAAAAAAAACAACTAATCCAGAATGCGTCAGCCGGAATGATGACTGGAAGTGGCTGCTGAGACCATATATCACTGGTCCTGAAAGACTCACACTGGTTCCCAGTATGTTTCCGAGCACAATTCAAAGTGTTGATGCTGACCTTTAAAGCAAGCCCTAAACAGCCTCGGCCCAGGATACCTGAAGGAGCGTCTCCACCCCCATCGTTCTGCCCAGACACTGAGGTCCAGCTCTGAGGGCCTTCTGGTGATTCCCTCACAGCAAGAAGTGAGGTTACAGGGAACCAGGCACAGGGCCTTCTCGGTAGTGGCACCTGCCCTGTGGAACACCCTCCCATCAGATGTCAAGGAAATAAACAACTATCTGACTTTTAGAAGACATCTGAAGGCAGCCCTGTTTAGGGACGTTTTTAATGTTCGAAGTTTTATTCTGTTTTTAAATTCTGTTGGGAGCTTCCTAGAGTGGCTGGGGAAGCCCAACCAGATGGGCGGGGTATAAATAATAAAGTTGTTGTTGTTATCTCCTATATATGTCAAAACCCTTCTTGTGCCTTGGAGGGTTCTGTTTTTCACTTTAATAGTCAACTATTAATGTTCCCTTTTACTGATTCTTACCAGTCTTATGGTCAGGTGACCCTGGCCTCACAAATAATAGCCTAACAGGAATTCCACTTCATGGGGAAATCCAATATACCAGTCTCCACTGAGACATATTTGGAAATGACATACACCAGAAATAGATGGATTCATCTATGCCTACTCTGCCTGCATATCCCTCTTTCATGCCTTAGTACAGATTTTAATTGTAAGCTGCCTTGGGAGGGTATAATAATCAGTAAACAAACAAAGGCGTTTCCCGACTCTGGTGTCCTTCGCTTTATAAGCAAACTTCCCATTGCCTCTGCCGAGCTAATGGTGTCATCCGAAAGCACGGTCTCCAAGCTTCCTGCTCCTGATTACTTCTCAACGAGGCCTCTTTATCTGGAGGTGGCAGGAAATTTATTTCTCGGCAGGGCAACAAACCGAGACTAATTCCTGATTGTGCTCCAAATGGAGGCGCTAAGCGTGCCGAGTGAGTAGTAGGAGACCAAACGTGAATCGTGCCAGAACTGGTGGAGGGCTATCCAGGATGTAAAGACCTGCCAGAGACATCTCTATTTAGGGTTTTAAAAAAGGATGGGCCAGAGTCAGTTTGGGGAGAGGGAGAGCTTGGGCATCTTAGCTGGGCAGGGCTGCTGAGCAGCTGGAGAGGGAGGACTCAGAGGAATAGCCAGTGGTGCTAAAAGGAAGTGGTCAAGGACTGTCTATGTTGTTCCTGGGAGTCCCTGTCATTGTCCAGTCTACGGGCAATCGAAGTCCCAGCTGAGGATGTCAGGACCAGGGGCAAGATGGCGGGGTGGGAGCAGGAACAAGAGTCCAGAAGCCAAGGGTTCGAGGGTCAGGAAGCCAGGAGTCACAAAATCAAGGGTCCAAGTACCAAGAAGCAGAGGTATGAGGATCAGGAAGCAAGAAGCCAAACACAGCAAGGCAGGAAACATGTTGATGTGGCAAAGAGCCGAAGGGAAAGCTGACCTTATATCCCTTCCCGGCTCTTGCCACCAAGTGCAGTGAGTTACCAAACAGCCTCACCTGTGTGGCCACGCCTTGCCTCTCCAGAACAAACTTAGGAAGGCCCCACTCCTGCAAAGCCCTACTGGTCACAGGGCCTGGCTCCTGCACGCACTCCTGACAGTCTCATCTGTGTCACTCCACACACCATCATCCCAAATGTTGTTGGTTTTTTTGCCTGACTGGAATGTGTCTTTGAACTCCAATCCTGACACTTGCTTGACTGGAGGGATCAGAGAGGGATGGGCAGCACTTGGAAAGATCTTTTTTTTTTTTTAAAGGAACTAGTTCTAGTTCGTCATTGTTCAAAAAGTAACCAATTCTGGTTCAGGTCCATCCCATTACACAATATTTGGTTTGTTTACAGTTCATTTCACGTTAATCCAAATGACCCAAGAAAGGAGATTCTGGTGAAACCTTAGGAAGAACTTTCTGACAGTAAGAGATGTTCAACAGTGGAATGGATGACCTCAGAAGGGAGTGGACAGAGTTTAGGTGGCCATTGGTCAGGGATTCTGCACTGCAGGATGTTGGATTAGAATTCAGTGTTTCCCAACCTTGTGCCTCCAGATGTTTTTGGCCTACAACTCCCATCATCCCTAGCTAGCAAGACCAGTGGTCAGGGATGATGGGAGTTGTAGGCCAAAAACATCTGGAGGCACAAGGTTGGGAAACACTGGATTAGATGACCCTTGGCTTCACTTTGCAATTCTACGATTCTATGATGCTTGGCAAAAACAAAACCACACCTGAATTCAGTCTGTTACAAGCCGCTTCACTGAAAAATATAATGTACTTGAGAAGATTAAGAGAACATCAAAATGCAGCAAACTGTGAATTGTTTGATTTATTTTTCTCAACACTGACAATCTTTATGTTTGAGGCACAAAGAGTCTAATGAGTAAAATAGACATGTAAGAGAATGAACCTGAAGGTGAACTAGAAATTGATCAACATTCTACTCCAAAATGAACTTAATTCTCATTCACTTCCCCTCCTGATTTTAGGAACTACTTTCAGGCGCAGCTCAGAGATTTTGTAACTGATTCAGCAGACTTTGTTAATTCCAGGGTGTGTAGAAACTAGCCTATCTTCCAATAAGTGTGTGGGACACACTCTCTCTTTCTCATCCATCTGTCCATCCCCCCCCCCCCTCTCTCTCTCTCTCTCTCTCTCTCTCTCTCTCTCTCTCTCTCTCTTTCTGTCTCTCTCTCTCTCCTGGAGAGGGCATCTGTGCTTCCCACCCCAGACCAAGGGTCACCTGTGAGTTCAAGCACAGGAAGCAGTAAGCTCCTAGTGAATCTTGCCTCAAAGTGCAGCCGTCTGGTCCACAACAAGACTCAGGAAGGCAGAGCTTCCCATTGTGGGTATTAAAAGATTTCATTATCTTTTTCCAAAGAACGCTTACCCTGGGAGTAGAGGATTTGCTACTTCATTTTCAGTGTTATTAAAGCAAAGAGCCCGTGTGGAAGGCGTAATTAAAAGTGCAATTTTGTAGAAAGGTTTTCGGTTCTCCTCCCCCACCCCACCTCTTCCAAACCCTTCTAAAAGACAAAGACACACACACACACACACACACAGAGAGTGCTTTCAAGCTGGCAAAAGATATGATATTTCCAGAAAGCCAACAGTGTTAAGAGAGTGGTGTTTTTGCTTTCTTCATGCAAACATGTCATCATCCCTGAAAGTTTTTGAAGCACGATAAACATCTGCACCCATACTGGGTTCTAGACACTTGGCAAGTGGAAGTTGCAACAAAATGTTGCAGCATGAAGTTTTCCTGTTGATGTTTCCAGTCCTTCCATTCTCCCTCCCTGGTTTTCCCTTTTCTTCCCCAACAGCCACTCAACATTCTGTGCCCCTTGAGCATGTTCAGTCCTTCCTGGATTGTTTTGAGCTGCCCTGCTTAGGCCCCCTGCCTAAGTGCTTTTGTACTTCTGCAGATCTCAGGATAATAAAAGGTAAAGAACCCCTGGATGGTTAAGTCCAACCAAAGGCGACTACGGGGTTGCAGTGCTCATCTCGATTCAGGCCGAGGGAGCTGACACTTGTCTACAGACAGCTTTCCGGGCCATGTGGCCAGCATGACTAAACCACTACTGGTGCATGGAGGACCGTGATGAGTGCCAGAGCACACAGAAATGTTGTTTACTTTCCCGCCGCAGCAGTATTTATTTATCTACTTGCACTGGCATGCTTTCGAATTGCTAGGTTGGCAGGAGCTGAGACAGAGCAACGGGAGCTCATTCCGTCGCAGGGATTCGAACCGCCGCCCTTCTGATCGGCAAGCCCAAGAGGCTCAGTGGTTTAGACCACAGTGTCACCCGCATCCCATGCAGATCTTGAGATTACTCACAGGACTGCTGATATCTCCCATGAGGTGTCAGCTGCACGGGTGTTGCTATTTTGGCTACATAATGATTGGCATTCAATTGTAAATAGTAGAAATGGAGGGAACTATTACTACATAACTTGATATGATGACTTGATATGAACAGCAATTGACAATGGCACATCTAATGTCCTGTCCTCACAGCGGCTGGCCAGGTCCCTGTGGGAAGCCTATAAGCTGGACATGAGCACAAGAACACTCTGCCCACCTTGTCATCAAATTTAAATATAAATGAACCAATGCAAACTGAATGCTAAAAATAGAAAATTCATGGCACTGCTTTCGCATCTTCTTTCAAGTGCTCTTCTCTCTCCCACAGCACTTAACTTGCAGCAAGAGTTGAGCTGAAATTTCTCCAAGGACATTTGATTTTTCTCACTCCCCACCTTTAGAAAAAGAAGGCAGAAGAAACATATGGGGTGGACTTGTAAAAGGGTAAAAGAGTATTGGGAAATAATCCATAATGAATTGGGGGGGGGGAATGTTTACTTTCCCCAAAAAAACAAAAAAGTGTCTTTTCTGTTGGGGACAGTTCAGATGGAAATTCCCAGGTGTCCCAGTCCATGCAGAATGTAGGCACCCTATATATAGAAATGAGCAAACCAGTGATATTTGAGGGAGCAGGCTAGCAGGCGGGGCCCATGACTGACATCATAGCAGCCTACACAACACAAACACTGTTGCTGTATGTGGGTTTTATTTTATTTGTTTTTTTATCTTATATTTTGGAAATGTACATCCAGTTTTTTCTCTCCTTTACATTTTTTTGGGTTGGGGGCCCTAAGCTATAGCTTGTTTAGCTTATACATAAATCTGGCACTGAGTGTATCAATGCAGGGCATGGCATTTTGCACTGAAGTGCAGGACAGTCCCGTATTATACAGGACAGGTGGCAACGCTAACAGATGCCCCTGCAATTTCTTCAAGTTTTTATATCAATCAATATATAAACATCACCCCGACACTTTTGTCCCCTGAATCTTCTTTGCCAGAGTGAGGGGCAAACCAGGAGTTCCAGGACTTACTTAAAGACCAGGTTTTCATCAAATGAGAGAGGGAAGGATCCATCACATACGGCTCTACCTAGGTAACTGAAGCTAAATGCATATTCATATATGCAGATTGAACTGACATTTCTATCCCGTATTTACCTCCACTTTCCCCCTTGATTGAAAGAGATTGCAACTCTGAATAGCAAATTTTCCTCCCTTCACTCAAGCTTTTGTTGCCTTGTCTGATGAAGGAACTTCAGACGAACAAGCACAGAGGCCAATACCTCACATCACATTGTTGCAAATCGCTGCGTCGTACTTCAATTGAAGCACCTTCTCTAGGAGGAAAGGGCAGAGTAGTTGAGGGCTTTAAATTAAAAAAGAAGTTTGAATATGTGAGGAAGGAATGGCACTTTAGAAGACAGGGAGTGTGGTGCAGGGGTTGAAGCGCTGGGAAATCCAGATTCAAGTCCCAACTCAAGCTCATTGGGCCTTTCACCACCTCTCAGCCTCTTGTACCTCACAGGGCTGGCGTGAGGGCAAGAACAGGAAGGAGGAGACCCATTCATGCTACCCTGAGCTTCTTGGAGGAGAGGTGCTCACAGCGTGATGCTAGCATCTTTCTGCTCACACAAAACTCCCCATTTGTTTTGCCAAATGAATGGGAAGGTGGGAGTGCAGTTACTGTACTGGTATCCCCACCAGTGATAGCCTGCAGAAAGCTCCACTGAGAATTTTGTTTCTTGCTTCAACCAGAATTACTTCTGAAATGTTGGCTTAAGTTATCATCAGGAAGTGATATTCACCAAATTCAAGATAACTAACCCTATGCATGCCTATTCAGAAATACGTTTTGTTGGGTTTACTGTTGGGAGAGGGGTTATTTTTTTCTGTTTTAACAATTTGTTTGTGCTTTTATCTTGTATTTTTGTCTTGTGAACTGCCCTGAGAACTTTTGATAAAGGGTGGTATATTATTATTATTATTATTATTATTATTATTATTATTATTATTATTATTTTGGTCTGAAAGAAATAGTTCTTCCTTTATCATAATACTACAAATTCCAACCTCCCAGGCTCAATATACCCCCCCCCCCAATTCCCATGTAGAAGTGGACTAGTGTCAGGAGTTGCAGTCAAGCTTAGGTCAGCGATAGAAACTTGGTGTCAGTGAAGTTTTTGAACTCTTTGTTCCAAGACATGAAAATAGCACAGGCCTAGTAATCCCATAAACTCTTCCCAATAGGCCCTGGAAGTTGCATGGCCTGAAGGTCCCTGCCTTCCCACTGCTGCCTAAGTCTACACTCCAGAGTTTTCCTCAAGCAGTCATAGACTGTGTCTGTGCACAACCAATCTCTGCTCTGCTCTTTTCATTTCCCTGTGTGTCCTAGGAGACCAGGGGAAGGGGAGCTGGTCACACCAGGAGGGGGAGACTCCCTGGATTCTTCAGCTGCCTGCTTCATTACTTTCTCTTGCTTCCCCTCCTCTCCAGCCTCCTCTTCTGTCCCTGAGCCTAGACTGTTCTCTGCCCAGCCTCTTCCTGCTCACTAAACCCTGTTGCTCCTCTAGCTTCCAACACCTCCTCCTCCCAGTTTTCTCCCTCTTCTCTTTCTGACCATGCATCATCCCACCACCGATCCCCTGGCTCTAATCCTTCTTCCCTTGGGGTATCCCCAGCTGGCACCTTCCACCATTCCTCTGCATCCAGCCAGTCCATAAAAACTAGGAGGGAAGTGGAATCTTATTTCAGCAGTGCTGACTGAACAGCCAAAAAGGTTTCCCACTCTAACAGGGAAGTGCACAGAGTTGAGGACAACACAAAATAAAAGGAAGTCCTTCTTCACACCGTATATAGTTAAAAGATGGAACTTGCTCCAACAGGAGGCAGAGACAGACACCAATTTGGACGGCTTTGAAAGAGGACTAGGTAAATTCATGGAGCTAAAGGCTTTCAACAGCTACTATCCATGATAGCTGCATTCTGCCTATACTGCCAGAGGCATCATGCCTCTGAATACAAGTTGTTGGAGTTCACAGGTGAGCAGAGTACCTTGGATGCTTCCCATAGGCACCTGGTTGGCCACTGTGAGAACACGATTCCAGACAAGATGAGCCATTGATCTGGTTCAGCAGGGACATCTTCTGTTCTTAAAGGTAAAGGGACCCCTGACCATTAGGTCCAGTCGTGACCGACTCTGGGGTTGCGGCACTCATCTCACTTTATTGGCCGAGAGAGCCAGCATACAGCTTCCGGGTCATGTGGCCAGTATGACTAAGCCGCTTCTGGTGAACCAGAGCACGGAAATGCAATTTATCTTCCTGCCAGAGCGGTACCTATTTATCTACTTGCAGTTTGACGTGCTTTTGAACTGCTAGGTTGGCAGGATCCTCCGTCGCGGGGATCCGAACCGCCGACCTTCTGATCGGCAAGTCCTAGGCTCTGTGGTTTAACCCACAGTGCTGTTCTTAGGTTTCCACAAAGAAGAACAAAAAAGGTCACATGGAATTTACTGAACCCGGAGTCCCAGGAAAACATAATGTGAGATCCGGCAAGGTGTGCACAACCTGCTGTTCTTGCTTGAGATCCACCTGTACCACCTTGAAACTCTGCATCATCGTTACTGTTCCATAGCATTCATGAAGTTTCCATTCCACCACCCTCCCATCTGTATAATTTGCCTCCTGCTGGGAAACTCTCTGAAAGGCAGAGCATCGCTGAAAATGCTGCTATTAGCATTAGCAGGAGAGTGACATGCAGAGCCAGGTTAAGCTTCCAAATGCCATTTTGCAAGCATCGCGCATGAGATGAAAGCTTTTTAAAGGTCCCAGGCCAATCCATCAGCAATTAGGCCGATGGCAAATGGATGCTAATTTTGTATGTGAGCTCACCAAAAACAAATCACCTCCCAATTTTTTGGGGCCCATTAGTAGAACTGGACTCCAAATGTCCCTTAATCCTCACGCACACAGAGTCCGTTTGCCTAATGCCAAAGGATTGTGATTGTCTTTTGTTGCTATAGAGGGTTACAGAGACCCTCTTGAACTTTACACGCAAAGTTGTCCACAAAGAGGGATGCTATCAAAGTACGTTAAGACTCGAACCAGAAAGCTGCGCACTTTGGATTATTAGAAAAGGTACGAGGGGGGGGGAGCCAGTATAATGCCCTTATACCAGTGGGCTTAAAGCCATTTTAAGCATGTGGCCACATTTGAATTTTGGAGTGATTGCTGTGAATACCACCCCACCTGGTCATTTCTCTCCCCACACCCACTCACTGGGAAAGAGAAAGAGACACATGTACAAAGTTCACTTTCCGAAGGAATCTGGATGAAAGTTGGATTCAACAGAATTAATCTGAGCCTTGAAAAGCACTTAGAGCTGAAAGAAGAAGTGGGAAAGAGTTTCAATGTTCAAACTTTCTCTCAGCTCTGTGTATTTTTCACGAAAAATACTACAGCTGTGCACAAGGTGGCTGGTTGATGCGGGTAACTCTGTGGTCTAAACCACTGAGCCTCTTGGGCTTATTGATCAGAAGGTCGGCGGTTCAAATCCGCACAATGGGGTGAGCTCCCACTGCTCTGTCCTAGCTCCTGCCAACCTAGTAGTTTGAAAGCATGCCAGTGCAAGTAGATTAATAGGTACTGCTCCAGTGGGAAGGTAAACAGCGTTGCCATATGCTCTGGTTTCCATCACGGTGTTCCGTTGTACCAGGTGGTTTATGTTGGAATTCTGCCTCGGTCAGAGGGATGTGCCAGTCTTCCAGGCACTGGCTGAATTCCTTTCTGACCTCCCTCCTGCGACTCCCGGCAGGAAAACAGACGAAGTCCGTTCCGGCGATTTTTCCCAGGCTGTGAGAAAAACACACCACTGCTTCTCCTCCTCCCTGCATATCCCCAGGGAGGGGAATCAGACAGACAGAAGCGTATCTACATGTCTTTATTTCTGTCTTTCGCAGCCATACAGATAAAGATGTCTGCACTCTTTGAACAACAGAGAGAATCTCTCTCCACCCATGTACATCCTGTACAGGTCATATGACTCACACTGAGCTCACATCCGGTGCTCAATAAGGGGAATGGACTGCCCCTTTGTTTCCATGGCAACAGTCACACACACCCTGTTTGGCTTTGCAGCCACAAGCAGCTGACTGAGCTGCTAGAGCCTTTGCTTGCTGCAGCATTGCTGCTTTATGGTAACAGTTTAGTCATGCTGGTCACATGACCCATAAGCTGTCTGTGGACAAACACCGGCTCCCTCGGCCTGAAAACGAGATGAGTGCCGCAACCCCATAGTCACCTTTGACTGGACTTAACCGTCCAGGGGTCCTTTACCTTTACCTACACCTCAGATTTGCCCTACTACCCTGATTTGTGCCCTCCTATCATGAAGGGAACCTGCACTTCTGATTTTACACAACCCTATGGAAAGGGTCAAGGAAAGGATTGAGAATAAAACTGGACAGCTTAGCATGGTGCTGATAACACCAAAGTTGCAGGTTCAATTCCTGTATGGGACAGCTGCATAGTTCTGCATTGCAGGGGTTGGACTAGATGATACTCAGGGTCCCATCCAACTTTACAATTCTATGATTCTATGAAAACTGGTCAGTAAATATGAGAATCCATTTATACAAATCTATGGCCTGTCCACACTTGAAATACTGTGTCTCGTTCTCATCACTGAAGCCAAAAAATAAAAAAAGGAAATTATACATCTGGAAAGGGGGCAGAAAAGGGCTAACCAAAATGATGAGGGAGAATAAAGCATTTGCCAGGGATGCTAATAATTCAAATTTCTTATTTCCAGGTGTTTCACACATAGTGTTGTATTAAAGGGTAGAGTGAGGGTTTTTATATAAAAAAAAAGCCATTGCAATGTGCTGCTGAGTCAGAAATGGCTTGGAATTATAGTAATTATTCACAGGAATGAGCTTCACTTGCTCTTTTAAAAAAAAATAAGAAGAAAAGGCAAAGGGTGGGTCCACAGACTGAATTAACTTCCTGCTAATTCACCAATAATGCTGATCATTTAGAAAGTAGTTACGCGCGTAATGGGAAGGGATAATTTTCATTCTGTTGGGGCATCCATCACAGGGCACAACTCCCCTCCCTTTCTCCTTTGGTTTGCAAACATTAAAGGCTTGTGGAATTGTGTGGAGGGAAGATCGCAGATCGAGGGGAGCACCAGTCTGAAATTCTCATCTCTTGAGGCTGCAGTCAGAAGAACCTAAGAAGTGCCTGCTGCAGCAAGCCAAAAACCCACCTAGGTCAGCATCCACATCTCACTGTGGCCAACCACTCTCCCTTCCTGTAGCCTTTCTGACAAAAATATAAGTACCGCACCTTAAATAGTGAAAGCATCAGGCTTCTCTCACCCTAATCGAGTGTGTGTTTATCAAAATCCAGCTAATCCAGAATGCGGCAGCTAGACTGCTGACTAGGGGCGGCCACCGAGACCACATAACACCAGTCTTGAAAGACCTACATTGGCTCTCAGTACGTTTCCAAGCACAATTTGGTGTTGACTTTTAAAGCCCTAAACGGCCTTGGCCCAGTATACCTGAAGGAGCGTCTCCACCCCCATCATTCAGCCCAGACACGGAGGTCCTGCTCCAAGGGCCTTCTGGTGGTTCCCTCACTGCGAGAAGCGAAGCTACAGGGAACCAGGCAGAAGGCCTTCTTGGTGGTGGCGCCTGCCCTGTGGAACACCCTCCCATCAGATGCCAAAGAGATAAACAACTACCTGACATTTAGAAGACATCTGAAGGTAGCTCTGTTCAGGGAAGTTTTAATGTATGACATTTTAATGTATTTTTGATCTTTGTTGGAAGCCGCCCAGAGTGACTGGGGAAGTCCAGCCAGATGGACGAGTTACAAATAATAATTAGTATTATTATTATAAAATGCAGTTTTCATAATAAACTTGGTTACATATTGTCATTTGCTGTGGGAATGTAAGTTCAAGATTTGTGGGATTTTATATTGACAGAAATGATAAATGTTACTAAAGAAGCTATTGCTTGTCATCCAAAATCAATGCTACTGGCTATTTCTGATGATACAAATGTAGATATATCGTTGGAAGAATTGGTCTTTTATATATATGATCTTGGCAGCATGAATAAGTAATTGCAACTCAACAGTACACTGGATGCTTGGAACTGCTCGATCTGGAATATAGTTTTAGTGGAGTAATTATGCATAATCTGAGATTCTAACAAGGACCGGAACCTCCATATACCTTTATGTGATTTGGCATCCTTTCACGGCCATAATTTTGAAGACGACCCTCATCACAAACCTGGCGTGTGTGCGTGTGTACATACAGCACCTCTGCTTTTAGTTCATAGAGTTCTTTCTACTATACTTGATAATCTGATAACGTTGTTAGTCTTTCCTTTGGCTTCTTTATTTTAACCCACGTGCAACTGTGCTCATTCAACATTCCTTTTTTATAGTTTTGCTTTTCATTTTTTAATGTTCATCTGTTGTTAGAATTTTTCTCTCTGTTTTATATGTATTGTGAAAGGAAAGAAAAACAACTTTCTTTTTCACAGTTTTCATTTCCTACTTGCCTCAGCTTTAATTTTGTCGTCGTCGTCTTCTTCTTCTTCTTCTTCTTCATCATCATCATCAATAGTAGCTGAGTAAGATTGTCTTCCATAAACACGGTTTTAACAATGAGTCCGTAAGTGACTGTGGAGGCCAGTTGTGGATCCACATGTCCTTCCATAGTGGGGACAGGAGTTGATCAGGGTGTGGATTTGCCAAGCGTGCCTTCCTCTTAGAATGTTTCTCCCTTGCATCTTGAGTTCGAATGTCTTCAAAGCCCATGACACCTGTTCTCCAACTGGAGCACTCGCAGGCAAGTGTTTCCCAGTTGTCAGTGTTTATACTACATTTTTTAAGATTTGCCTTGAGACAGTCTTCATACCTCTTTTGTTGACCACCAGCATTATGCTTTCCATTTTTAAGTTCGGAATAGAGTAGTTGCTTTGGAAGACGATCATCAGGCATCCACACAACATGACCAGTCCAACGGAGTTGATATTGAAGAATCATTGCTTCAACACTGGTGATCTTTGCTTCTTCCAGTACACTGGTATTAGTTCTCCTGTCTTCCCAAGTGATGTGTAAAAATTTTCGGAGACACCGTTTGTACCTAATTCAGGGAATAGGTTATCACAGGAACTCCAAATATCAGGAGTCTTTGCTGCAGGTTGATATTGTGTTACCAATTCTGGAGAATCTCAATTGTTCCACCATCAGCACTATGAGAATTTTTGCTGGTCCCTTCCCCCCCAACCCCCCATACATTTGGCTGTCTTACAATTCCAAGGATGTTTTGCCCCACAACAGGCCCCCAAATCCCTCCACTGGCCCTGAAATGTTGCTTTTGGTAGGACTGAGAAGTAACCTTAATGCCAGCACAGCGTCTTCAAAGCAAAGAAGATGCATATTTTCTAATCGAGTCCCTTATTTAATCACTGTCTCCCCCCCCCCCCCGAGAATGAATGTGTGGAAATATGTAACATTCCTCAGAACCATTCATCAGAATAGGATTCATTTGCAAGTGTTCCTGTGTCTAAGTGAAAGATGAGATGAAGGTTTACAGCCTCAGTCCTAGCTCTGCGGTTTATGCCTGTGATTAAAGCAACTGATTGCATTAAGACTGTGTTCTCTGTGTGGGAGCTTGAAAACAGTTCCATGGAATGTCTTCCGTTTTGATGCATCCATAGGCCTTCGGTGTTCTTTGAAATGAAAATTCATGGATGAGAAGGCAATCAGTAGCTACTAGCCAAGATAAAGGCTATGTTCTGCCACCATGGTCAGAGGAAGTGATGCTTCTGAATACCTTCTGGCCTTCTGGTGGTTCCTTTACTGCGAGAAGTGAGGTTACGGGGAACCAGGCAGAGGGCCTTCTTGGTAGTGGCACCCACCCTGTTGAATGCCCTCCCATCAGATATCAAGGAAATAAACAACTACAGTCGTACCTCCATTTATGTAACCCTCTGGTTACGTAAACTTTGGGATGTGCGCATGGCAAACCTGGAAGTATTTTACCGGGTTTCACCGTGTGCGCATGCACAGAAGCGGTAGATCACTTCCGCACAGAAGTGGTCCTTAGGTTGTGGAAACCTCAGAATACGACCGGACCTCTGGAACGGATCCTGTCCACAACTGGAGGTACCACCGTATCTGACTTTTAGAAGACATCTGAAGGTGGCCCTGTTTAGGGATGTTTTTGATGTTTGATGTTTTATCATGTTTTTAATATTCTGTTGGGAGCCACCCAGAGTGGCTGAGGAGGCCCGACCAGATGGGCAGGGTATAAGTAAATAATAATAATAATAATAATAATAATAATAATAATAATAATATTACCAGTTGCCAGAAAATGCAGGAAGGGAGAATGCTGTTGTGCTTATGCATGGGAAGGGTGAAGAGGCTGTTGCCTCAAGCACATTTTTTTAGGGTACATTTTGCTCCTCATGCCACCCCTACCAGACTGTGCTGCTTTGCGAGTCCAATCCCACATACCAGCCTCTCAAAGCAGTGTGTGACTGGCAGGGCATCTGAAGAATACAACAGGCATGTGCACTTCCGATCAGCCCAGTCGAACTGGTTGCAAGGATACATGCCTGCCCTGCTGCATCCTCCTCACATAGTCCTTCTAGCCCTTCCAGCCCGCACTTAAATCTAAGTAGTGGTTAAGACTATAGAGCAAGCTGTCCTGCCAGGCTTAGTTCACCTGTGGAGGGACGAGTTAACCAGGTTTCTGCTCCCCACTCTACCTGAGAGGCCCAAAGCATGAGGAGGCTTGAGCTGGTTGCCCCAAGCTCAGTCTGTATGGTTCTCACAAGCCACTCTTGCATTCCTATGCCAAGGAACTTTCATCACATTTTCAAACTAGGCTAAGTTTTACTGCCTGTGCAACTTTTCTTACTGACGTATGGAAAAGCACATGAACCTGACCTTTGAAGAGTTTGTAAGTAAACCAATTTTTCAACTTACCAAATGTGTGGTCTTTTCCTGTGCTGGGGGAAGAGGGAAGAAGGAATCTTGGAACTCACAAAGGCATATTTTAAAGGTCTAACAGCCTATATTTCCATGCTTTACTTTGCTGTATATTTTGTGATTTTAAATCTCTGCTGGGGTTGTCTCACTAAGGAGTACTTGCCCCAGACTTGAATCTTGTCACCCAGGAAGTCTCCTTTTTATACCTGTTTTTTCCTTCCAGCCAACAACTGAGATTGGTTTTCTTCAGAGGGTGAAGTAGAACTGCTGTTCCAAGCTGATTTTATAGGTAGTCTCATCATTAGCTACAACAGAGGAATCTGTGGTGCTTTTGAGCTGTGCCTCACTTTGCACCCTGCGCTCCAAATCCCTCTGTTGTTCATTTTCCCCAACAAGAACTAATTCATTCCCAAATCCTTTTCATAATTCAGACGCACTTCCCCACTTTGAGCTCACTGCAGGGTATAACACATAAATCCCCCTTTGTTTATATTTTCAGTCTTTGGTTTATTTCTTTTGCTGGAGAGGATTAAAAGTCTAGCGATTCTGAACTAAGGTAACCACCCTAAACCCAGAGAGAGAGAGAGAGAGAGAGAGAGAGAGAGGCTGTGAGCCAGAACATTTTTCCTGGCTTTCTGTCTTACTGTGAAATCCTCCGTTGCTGCCATTGTTCAGTCAAGAAGATAATGGGGTGATGAAGTCACCTAGAAAGGAGAGGTTTAGATGAGTGTATGTGATGCTGATGGTCCACCCATCCTTAACCCTTTGATTTGAGGAGGGGGATGGGCAGAATCACTCCTTTCAAGGAAACTCCAGTCACATGTTCAGATCCATGTGAGAGAAGAGCTCTCTGTCTGTCTCTTTCTCTACACTGTGCCGGAGACTGTCACCCACGCAATTCTCATTAGTTATCTCAAACTGGGTAGGAAATGATCATGACTAACTCCCTGGCAAAACCTCCATCCTGGATCTCTGGTGAATCTCCCCCTCCCTTTTACACATACACATAATTCAAAGATGTGTTCACCTGTAACCTCTTCCACACAGACACCCTTAAATATAGAGAGAGCATCATTTTGGGGGGAGTCCTTCCAGACACACACATTCTCTCTCTCTCTCCCTGCCTATTCCAGACTGTAGGGAGTTGTCCGTGTGACTGGGATGGTGGTCTTTAATCTACCACAATAGCATTTAGTCCAGACAAGTAAGAGGATTTTTTAAAAAAATATTATGTGAATACCTGAGTTGTTGGGTTTGGGCTTGGCAGACACACTGGGGTAAACTCTGGCCAGTGGGGCCGCAGCGTACCTGTCAGGTTCACACCCCAAAGGTGTATAGAGGGGGGTGGGAGGAGTCTCTCCAAACCTACTGGGTGGCCAAAGCATGTGGCTGTAAAACACCCAGGAGATGGGAGGACAGAACCTCCCCATTTATTACAACTCACCTGCCCAGACATATTTGAACTGGTTGATTTGGTTTAATTACGATGCTTTTGCAGAACCTCCAAATAAGAACCTAAGAAGATAGGAAGAACTTTGCTGGATCAGGTCCCTGGCTCATATTGTCCAGCATCCTATTCTCACAGGAGCCAGCCAGATGCCTGTGGGAAACCTGCAAGTGTGATGGCCTGGGACTCGGGCTTGGACTCGGAACCAGAGGAGTCTCGGTCTGCACCGGATCCTCTGCCTCAGGCGGCATCTGAACCAAGTCAGGGGCCTGATTCTGAAGAGCCCCAGTCTGCACAGGTTCCCCTGCAACAAGCACCAGCTGGGCCAAGTCAGGGGCCTGAGCCTGCCCTGGCTCCAGATGCGGGGATTACCTCGTTGCCTTCTGCTGAGCAATCACGTGCAGCTGCTCCACTACCAGTTGGGTCAGGAGAGGCTGAGGCGGCCTCTGGGTCTAGTAACCCGCCGATATTTCCTGAGCTGCAGAGACTCAGGTCTGAGAGAAGGAGAGACCTGAGTACTCGCAGGAGGAGTGCTCACCTTTTCGGGCGAGACAGGGAGGTGAGTCACCGGGGGATCAGGACCGGCCGTTACCGGACAAAGATAAAAGGCTGTTGGACCCCACCCCAGGTTGCGGGAGCAACATTGCTGTTTGCTAGAACCTGCCCGAGACCCTGTGCCTGATCTTGCCTGGTTTCTTGCCTTGGCCCTGTTGGACTGACTCCTCGTGGAATCCTTGGATTCAGGACCGGAGCTGGACCACATTGCTTGGGTTAACCCCCGGGCCCAGCACAGCAAGCAAGATTTGAGCACAAGAGCGCTGTCCCCTCCCGTGGTCTCCAGCAACTAGTATTCAGATACAATGCTGCTTCCAACTGTAGAAGCAGAACATAACCATCATGGCTAACAGCCAATGATAGCCTTCTCAGTGAATTTTCCCAATCCTCTTTTAAAGCCATCCAATTGGATTACCATCACTGCCTCCTGGGGGGAGGGGTTCCTTAGTTTAACTAGGTTCTGCATGAAGAAGGACTTTGCTGTCCTGAAACTTCCAACAAAATTGTTATACTGTATCTTAATAAATATATCCTGTTTCCCATAATGATGTTTGTCTTGAGTCTTCTTTTCACTGTGTTGGCAATGGCTGGCCTTGGGAAAGGACCAGTCACCCTAGAGCACTGCCGTTTTTACTTTGCTTGGGAGATCCTGCAAAAATCCTACTAATCCATATTTTTCCCCTGTGCATTCAGGCTCCATCGTTTCCCTCATTATTATTTTTTCAATTTCTGGATTTTGCACAGAGCACTTTGCATGAGCCATTAGCTTTCAGCTTTCATTTATTTTGGTTCATTCATGCTCTCCCCACACCTGTGCATTTATAAAACACAGCAAAAAAAAAGAAAGAAGTGATTTTGATGTAATGGTGGGTATGATTGCTTCTTGACAGGATTGTTACGAATGATTGCACATCTGCACATTGACTGTTTTGCAAGCTCCCGCTGTGCCTTTCTGATAACCTCACATTTTGACTACTACAGTGTGTTCTGTGTGGGGCTGCCCTTGGAGACGACTCAGAAGCTTCAGATAGTGCAGAACATGGCTGCCAGGGTTTTGATGGGTAAAGCCAGTTCTCAAACCATTTTACTCGATGCCCAATAGTTTCTGAGTCCAGGGTGCAGCTATATACAGTCATACCTCATGTTACGTTTGCTTCAGGTTGAGCATTTTCAGGTTGCATCCTGCAGCGACCCGGAAGTACCAGAAAGGGTTACTTCTGGGTTTCGCTGCTCGCGCATGTGCAGATACGCAAAATGATGTCACACGCATGCGCAGGAGCGACGAATCGTGACCCATGCACGCACAGACGCAGGTTGCATTCTGCTCATGTTGCTAATGGGCCTCCGGAATAATAATAATAATTTTTTTATTATTTATACCCTGCCCTCCCCAGCCAAGGCCGGGCTCAGAGCGGCTTACAAGCAATAATAAAGACAAGATGAATGATTACAACTTAAAAACAAAAATAAAATACATTAAAATAATGGAACATTAAAATATTAAAATGTAGCCTCATCGCAGGAGGAGAAGGAAAAGAAAGAAAAGGGAAAAAAAGAGAGAGGGAGGGAATCAAATTGGCTCCAAGCCAAAGGCCAGGCGGAACAACTTTGTCTTACAGGCCCTGCGGAAAGAAATCAGATCCTGCAGGGCCCTGGTCTCATGAGGCAGAGCGTTCCACCAGGCCGGAGCCAGAGTTGAAAAGGCCCTGGCTCTGGTTGAAGCCAATCTAACTTCCTTAGGGCCTGGGACCACTAGGGTGTTGTTATTTATGGACCTTGAGGCTCTCCGTGGGGCATACCAGGAGAGGCGGTCCCGTAGGTACGAGGGTCCTAGGCCGTGAAGAGCTTTAAAAGTCAAAAGCAGCACCTTAAATAGGACCCTGTACTCCACCAGGAGCCAGTGCAGCTTGAAAAGCACTGGGTGAATATGCTCCCATGGCAGAGACCCCGTGAGGAGCCTCGCTGCAGCATTCTGTACCCGCTGGAGTTTCTGGGACAGCTTCAAGGGCAGCCCCGCATAGAGCGAATTACAGTAGTCAAGCCTGGAGATGACCGTCGCATGGATCACTGTGGCCAGGTCGGGGCGGGAAAGGTAAGGGTAAGAATGGATCCTGTTCACAACCAGAGGTACCACTGTACCTTTAAAACCCTAAATGCTACAAGATAACAGGAGTGTCCACATATTGCATTCAGTGCAGTAGTGGATTTTAAGAACATACGAGGACCCTACTGGATCCAACCAATGTCCCATCTAGTCCGTTATTCTGTCTTCACGGGACAGAAACCATGGGAAAGTGGCAGAACCACCCAACTACTAAGTCATAGATAGCCTTCTCCATGAATTTGTGTGAACTCTTTTTAAAGCCTGAACTACCTCCTTTGGGTTGGAATTCCATAGTTGAACTATGTGTTGCATGGAGCCCATCAAGCACACCAGCTTGCCCCCATGATTGAGGTGGCTGGCGCCACGTGACGTGCACATGCAGTGGCCGCATGCTGTGCAATGTGCTTGCATTGTGCATGCATGCCACACAATGCCCATGTCACTTGTTCATGCCGCTCAACGTGCTGATGTGTCACATGCTCGCTGTGTAGAGTGCACAAGTGGTGCAAGCACACAGTGTATTCAAGTGATGTGAGCAGGCCCTATGGCTTCGGGGAACCCGATCCCTCCTACGGTGGCAGCCAAGGAGCAGATAGACAATAAAAGTTCTTACCAATTAATTTATTCCATATTCACAGCGAGAGATGAAGGAATGCAGTCTCCCCTAGATAATGGCATTGCTCCAAGTAAAGTCCCACCCCCTCCATCTATCCCGGGGGCCAGCAAACGTTTTCAGCAGGGGGCCGGTCAACTGTCCCTCAGACCTTGTGGGGGGGCCTGACTATATTTTGGAAGGGGGGTGGAAATGAATGAATTCCTATGCCCCACAAATAACCCAGAGATGCATTTTAAATAAAAGGGCACATTCCACTCATGTAAAAACACACTGATTCCTGAACTGTCCATGGGCCAGTTAGAAGGCGATTGGGCCGGATCCGGCCCCTGGGCCTTAGTTTACCTATCCTATTCTACATCACCCCTGTGTTGGCTAATCTGAGCTTTCTGCTTTGGAGCTTTCTGTTCTCCTACTCTCAATGTTCGCCTGGTCCTGGGAGAGGGGTGTGTATCAGGAATGCTCTCCAAAGACACTGAATCTGTCAGCTGCCTCTCCCTTAGTGCTTCTTCTTCCTGCTCCTCCTCCTCCAATATTTCCCAGCTTCTCCTCTCTGCAGCCTCTGTACTATGACCTTCTGCAAACCACTGTTCTTAATCTATGCTGTCCTCCTGTTCTCGGGAAGGTTCAGGAGAAGAGGCAGGCGGCCCCCACCATTCCTCCTCAGTCCAGCCCCTGAGTTGCTGTGGAATTTTGAGGGGACCTGCCCCCCGCCCTTGAAAAATTGAAAAGACTGGGAATCCAAACAGTAGGTGGTGGTTTGAGCTAATGATACACAGCACCAACTAATTCTAGTTTCCTCCCCATCCTCTTCTCAGAGTAGACCCACAGAAATTTGTGGATCTGGCTAACTTAGATCCATTACTTTTAATGAGTCTGCTCATAATAACAGTTAGTTGGATAGAAACCCAATGGATTACTCTTGGAGACAGAATATTGGTCTAGGCAGGATGTATCTCTACAAGTGAGACCTAGTCCCCAAAGCAAATTTTTCTGTCCCTTATGAGGCCTAGTAGCATGCCTAATGCTATTAATATGATGTCTGACCTATTCTGAGATGACCTGCTACATGCAAAGGTCCAGTCCCATACCCCATTACAGTTTCTTATATATGGCAGCATCTCCTTGGAAATGAAGTCACTGCGAATTTTAAGGAGGGGGGTGGAATTACCTTGTGAAAAATGCTTATATTTATTAATTACATTCATCCCTTATGATCAAGGACATTTTTAATAATAAAATCAGCTTTCACTGAGAGTGCCTAGTGCATTTTTATGTGGGCTTGATCATCAATTAAGCAACTGTAGATTTACTGGCGCACTAAATAAAACAAGCGGATGATCAGCCTGTGTACTTGGAACCAGTTAAAACCTGCTTTTATTTTTTGGGCTGTAATCAGGTGGAAAGAATTATTTATCTTTAGGATGCAAAAAAAAAAAAAAAAGAAAAGTTGGCAATTTGTTTCATAAATTTTCTGGAAGGATGCGAGTGAAATATAGGTGCCATATGTCTTCCTCGGTGTTGGGTGCTTAGAGGGTGTGAAGGGCTGAGGCGTGGGTAACCAACAGGGGAAGTGAGGGAGCAAGCATGGCGTTGGAGAGTTAGAAGCAAGAAACAGGAGTCAGAAATTGGAGCTGGCCCACCCATGAGTCAGGCAGCAGGATCCACAGGGGCAGCGGATCCTGATGTAGATATTTATCTGCCCCTCTGTTCTTGATGTAGCTCTTCACTCACACCCTTCTTCTCTGGTGGGTAGGGGGCACCATTTTATGGTCTGCCTCAGGTGCCAAAATGTATTGGGCCAGCCCTGTCAGAAATAATAATAATAATAATAATAATAATAATAATAATAATAATAAATTTGATTTATATCCCGCCCTCCCCAGCCGAAGCTGGGCTCAGGGCAGCTAACAACAATCAAAATAGTCCAACATTCTAAAAACATTCATTATAAAATTAATTAAGATCAAATTAAGATCAAATTAATGGCAACCATCAAGCAAAATTCTGTGCAGATTGCCAGAGGAGGGGGTCAGGCTGCGCCCTGACCAAAGGCCTGGTGGAACAGCTCTGTCTTGCAGGCCCTGGGGAAAGATGTCAGATCCCGCAGGGCCCTAGTCTCTTGAGACAGAACGTTCCACCAGATTGGAGACGCGGCCGAGAAAGCCCTGGCTCTAGTTGAGGCCAGCCTAACTTCTCTGTGGCCTGGGGCCTTCAAGATGTTTTTATTTGAAGACCGTAAGTTTCTCTGTGGGGCATACCAGGAGAGGTGGTCCCGTAGGTACGAGGGTCCTAGGCCGTATGGGCTTTAAAGGTTAAAACCAAGTACCTAGGGGTAAAGATAACAGCAAAAAATCTGAGTCTATTTAAGGATAATTATGAAAAATGTTGGTCTGAAATTAAGAGAGACTTGGACAGTTGGACAAAATTGAAGCTTTCTTTGTTAGGCCGAATTGCTGCTATTAAGATGAATGTATTGCCAAAGATGTTGTTTTTGTTTCAAACATTGCAAATTGTGGACAAGACGGAGTGTTTCCGGAAGTGGCAGAGAGATATTTCTAAATTTGTCTGGCAGGGCAAAAAGCCCAGAATTAAGTTTAAGATATTAACTGACGCGAAAGAAAGAGGGGGCTTCGCCCTGCCAGACTTAAAACTGTACTATGAAGCCGCAGCTTTCTGCTGGCTAAAAGACTGGCTACTTCTTGAAGACACTGATGTGTTGGACTTGGAAGGTTTTAACAATGCTTTTGGCTGGCATGCATACTTATGGTATGACAAAGTTAAGATCAATAAGGCCTTTAAGAACCATATTGTCAGGAAAGCAGTATTCAATGTCTGGACAAAATACAAAGACTTATTGGAAAACAAAACTCCGAGGTGGCTGTCCCCTCTGGAAGCCAAGGCCCGAAAAAGACCCAATATGGAGGCCAAATGGCCAAAATATTGGGAAATATTAGAAAAAGACGATGACAATTGGAAATTGCAGAGTTTGGAGAAAATGGAGGGTAAAGTGCGAGACTGGTTACATTACGCCCAGATTAAAGAAGTCTTTAAAAATGACAAAAAACTAGGGTTCCAGGTGGAGAAATCGAAGTTGGAGACAGAATTGTTAGAACCAAAGACTAAGGTACTATCAAGAATGTATAACTTGCTGTTAAAATGGAACACACAAGACGAAATGGTTAAATCTGCTATGATAAAGTGGGCACAGGATATTGGGCATAACTTTATGTTTGAGGACTGGGAAAGGTTGTGGACCACTGGGCTGAACTTCACTGCATGTAATGCTTTGAAGGAAAATGTAATGAAAATGATATACAGATGGTACATGACCCCAGTTAAACTTGCCAAAATATACCATTTGTCTGATAATAAATGTCGGAAATGTAAAGAAAGTGAAGGAACATTCTTTCACCTCTGGTGGACTTGCCCTAAAGTGAAGGCCTTCTGGGAAATGATATATAATGAGTTGAAAAAGGTATTTAAGTATACCTTCACTAAGAAACCAGAGGCCTTCCTCCTGGGTATTGTCGGCCAGAAGGTGTTAAAGAAGGACCGAACATTTTTTATGTACGCAACAACAGCAGCAAGGATACTCATTGCCAAGAATTGGAAGACTCAAGATCTACCCACACTGGAAGAATGGCAGATGCAGCTGATAGACTATATGCAACTGGCAGAGATGACCGGCAGAATCCGAGACCTGGGAGAAGAAAGGAGTGAAGAAGATTGGAAGAAATTTAAAATTTACTTACAAAAATATTGTAATTTGATTGAATGTTAAGAAGGATGCTTGATCATAAATAATTGGCCACCACTAAACTAGATTGGAATTAGATGATAAGTGAGATTAAGGAAAAGACAAACCCTTTGGGAGAACTATTAGATTATATTTAAACGAGTGGATATAAGATTGTAAACAAGATGATAATTTGCTTGAAAAAACTTTTTAACAATGTAAGTGGGAGCAGGAGACGTGAGGAAGTCCAAACAAGTTATGAAATTTTGTGTGTGATACAAGCAATGTTGTTTGCTACTTATGCTTTTCTCTTATAAAAATCTTAATAAATATTTATATATAAAAAAAATAAAACCAGCACCTTAAACCTGATCCTGTACTCCACCGGGAGCCAGTGCAGCTGGTATAGTACCGGATGAATATGATCTCGCAGCGAAGACCCCATAAGGAGTTTCGCCGTGGCATTCTGCACCCGCTGGAGTTTCTGGGTCAGTCTCAAGGGCAGCCCCACGTAGAGCGAGTTACAATAATCCAGTCTGGAGGTGACCGTCGCGTGGATCACAGTGGCTAGGTCAGGGCGAGAGAGATAAGGAGCCAACTGCTTAGCTTGGCGGAGATGAAAAAATGCCACCAAATGAGCTAAGAAAGCCTTTGTGCTTTTGTATTTGAATTTCTTCCCCATCTTACCTGGAGGGGGCTTGCAAATGGATTACAAATGAATCAAAATCAAATAAACAAGTGTGCATTTTTGTGTTGTTGTTGTTTTCTTTTACAGTGGTACCTCAGGTTAATAACTTAATTCATTCTGGAGGTCCGTTCACAACCTGAAGCTGTTCTTAACCTGAAGCACCACTTTAGCTAATGGGGCCTCCCACTGCCGCTGCACCGCCGCCGCACGGTTTCTGTTCTCATCCTGAAGCAATGTTCTTAACCTGAGGTACTATTTCTGGGTTCGCGGAGTCTGTAACCTGAAGCGTCTGTAACCTGAAGCGTCTGTAACCTGAAGCATCTGTAACCCGAGGTACCACTGTATTAGGTTTAAAAAATAGGTGTTTAATTACAGGAAAATTAAGTTGTTACAATGTGACATGATAAATGTATGTCTAAAGAAACAAGAAACCAATAAAAATGAACTGGGAAAAGAAAGAAAGAAAGAAAGAAAGAAAGAAAGAAAGAAAGAAAGAAAGAAAACCTTTGTGCTCCGACCTGTTCTCAGTCCGTACCCACAAGCTGAGGCAATAAGGCGCCTAGAGTTTCAGCACCTTGGACAGCTCCCTATGTATAGCTGCCAGACTCAGGTAAACCTTGGGCATTTATTTATTATTTTTATTGCACCACTATTTCCAGCAAGGATCTCAGAGTAGTGTACATTGTTCCCACCTCCTCATTTAACCTGTGTGAGGTAGCTTAGTCTGAGAGAGGCAGTGTCTTGCCCAAGGTCAACCAGTGAACTTCATGGCTGAGTGGCAATCTGAACCCTGGTCTCCCTGGTCCTATTCCAATACTTTAACTGCTTCCAGAACACCACTGTTTTCAGGTGGGATTCAATCAAATACTGGCATTTATGGGTTGCCAATTAATATTGATTTGGAGCTCTTGCACAACAGACCTGCTTCCACCCCCCCCCCATCCCCACCCCATGGATTTTATTTTATTTTATAAAGTGATGGGAAGGCTCTCTGGAAAGTCTTGGATAACAACTGATTGGGGAAAAAATCTCCCTGCAAACAAATAAGTATAAAGGCTCGAAAAAGAGCCAACAGCGTCTAAACTCCCCACAAACTTTGTGTAAATAAATCAGGTTGACCTTCGCAAAGCACATTTGAGACAGGAAGCACTTTCATACTCCTTATCTGGGCCAGACTAGTGGAAGGTAGCAATCTGAAAACCCCACACGCTTCTGTCAGAGCTAAGCTATAGACAGAAAACACAAGAGTGAGTCAGGAGCTGGGAAGTGGGGAGCAGGACCAGGGGAAATCAGGATCAGAAACAAGGAAAAACAAGGAAGCAGGTCTGGTGAATAAGCCAGGAGGCAGCAAAGAGCAAAATCAGAAACAAACGAACAAAAAAAAATGTGCTAGAGTTGAAGTAGACCTTGATGGCCAAGCAGACCTCAGCTGAGACAGGAAACCTTTTTATAGTCCTTGAGGGGGAATCAATGCCCAGCCAGGGTGAAGTCAGCCCAAACATTCTTCCCTGAGAAGCTGTAGTAATGCTGCTCAACACAGAGGGCAGTAGAGAGCTGTTTGTCAGAAGCTTAGCTGAGAAGCTGCAGTGCTGTGGTCTGCCATAGGGGGCAGTGGTCAACAGTTCCCAATTACTGCCCAGATATTTCGGTGTTTGCCCTGTTAATCCTGTTACCTTTTCTATGCCTCACTTTAAAGAAAAGGAACCAAACCAATTACTTGATTAAAAGTTGCAGACCTCTTAACCAGCCGCCATTCCATAACGTGGCAGTGAGTTCCATCTATCAGATTATGTGTTGTGCCTCCTAAATGAGATTCCCAGTCAGTTGTGTTGGATTAACCCTGCATTCTGGTATTACGAGTGGGACTCTGAACTCCAGTTACCTCGTCCAAGCCTAACAATCTCAGCCTCTCTCTCACGCACACACACTACTGGCTGGTCAAACGTTTTGTCCCCACTGACGCTATGCTCCAGTTTCTCATCTTCAACAAACAAATGAAATTGGCCAAGGGCTACAGGGGTTTTTTTCCCCTCCTGCTGGGAGAGACAGCAGAAATCCTCCTGGTGTGGTGGGCTGTGAATGATGCATTTTTCATTACCGAGATAGTAAAATATTGAGATGACTCCGAACCGGGAGGAACGAGCAAAGGGAAGCACCCAGGAGAGAGATGCAGAGGGTTTTTGTTTTGCTTTGCTTTTATCTCAGAGGTCTTAGCTGAGCAATACGACACATTTTTATAGCAGGAAATGAAAGATGGTTTGTTTTGCTTCTATAATCCTCTCTATTAAATAAGAGAGCACCGCCTTTTGAAAAGCACACTTAGAGTGAAGCATATCCATTGGAAAGTGTTTTTGCTCAGTGATATATGGTGGTGTTTGCTGATATGCGTGTCTTATTTACAGTTTTCCGCAGGCTAAATCGTGGTTTTAAAAATGCCTGGGAAGTGGGAATAACCAGCCATGCATTTCTTGGGAGGTTGGGGGGTGGAGCTTGTTGATTTGGGATGGCTCCAGGGCCCATTAGATTGCGCAACACACCCATTGTGTTCTCTCAGCTCTGAACTAGTGCCATGGCAACATTTTCTACAGTCTGGGTTTTTTTTAAAAACCATTCTAATATTAATAAGAAAATTAATTGCATCCAAAAACTGCCAGAGTGGAAAGAAAATGTTGGAGGAATTTTCATGGGAAGAGTGACGTGGCAGCTAAAAAAGCCAATGCAATTCTGGGCTGCATCAATAGGAGTATAGCATCTAGATCAAGGGAAGTAATAGTGCCACTGTATTCTGCTCTGGTCAGACCTCACCTGGAGTACTGTGTCCAGTTCTGGGCACCACAGTTCAAGAAGGACACTGACAAACTGGAACGTGTCCAGAGGAGGGCAACCAAAATGGTCAAAGGCCTGGAAACGATGCCTTATGAGGAATGGCTAAGGGAGCTGAGCATGTTTAGCCTGGAGAAGAGGAGGTTAAGGGGTGATATGATAGCCATGTTCAAATATATAAAAGGATGTCACATAGAGGAGGGAGAAAGGTTGTTTTCTGCTGCTCCAGAGAAGCGGACACGGAGCAATGGATCCAAACTTCCTCTACTTTCACTTTTGAGGAGAGTCAATGTGTTTTCACAATGCTGTTCGACAATGGATAGTCTGCTGTAAATAAAAACTGCTTTTAGCTACTAAGATCCTGAGTGGACTTTATTTAAGCACACTGAAGAAAGCACGTGAGTTTCCAGCTTTCTCTGACCGCTGCTTATCTCTGCGTTTGCTCAGAGCCTTTGGAATGTGGCCTTTGAAGTCCGGAGGCCTGGCTGGTAGCTGTGCAGCCGATGCGGGCTGGACGCCAAGGCTTATCTGAGCAATAAATATTATTCCCTTAAAAACAAAATCAGTGGGTGCACCAATCACAGGGGCTTGGCAGCCAGTCTCCCCAGCTTCCCACACTTCCAGTTAAAACCGAAGATAAGACATCATGATGTATTTCCTCCCGTGGGGCTTTTGCAGATCACAAAGTGTGGGCAGCTGGGGAGGCTGCATAATGCTGGAAAGAAAAGCACCCAGCTCCCTGGGGTGCTGTGCAATGATAAGGTAAGGTCAAAATCTCAGCCCCGCCAATATGCTTAAGGAATTTATAAGGTGCTCTGAATAGGGGGCACCTTACCCAGAGGAAGATATCAGAAAAAGATGGGAAGTCTCTGGTGCAGAAGGACATTTGGAACATTTGCCTCTGTTATGGAAATGACGGGGGGGGGACATCTTTAAAGTTGTTACAATGTTACAAATATTATGCCTGAATGTATCCTTTCGACTTGACAGCTCAGGGAAGATACCTAGCTTTATAAATTCATAGGCAATCCATACTTAGGGGCTCTTGTCCCCATAAGGGAATAAGGGCAGATTTTTGTTTATTACATGGGGTATCCAAGAGCCTGTATAGAGTCCTTAAGTTGGTTCCCTATCAGTAGGAGAAAATAACAGAGGCCAACCAGAGAATATTGAGAAGCAAAGCAGCTAGTAAGCCTGATCTTTGTTAACTGTTGCAGCAGGGTCTTCACTCGCCACATCTAGGAGGGAGGAGAGAACCCAGAACAATGGTGTGCAAGCCCTTATATAGACTTTTGAAATTGTCCACCCTGTAGCTCAAGACCACTCCCCAAAACATCATACATACATCACAGAAGTAGGCGGTTTACAGCAGAAATCCTGTTTGCCAGGATACCTGATAATGGTCACTGATTGCTTTACCTGGGCAGCCCGGTCATTCTTTTGTGATGGTAAATACTTTTAGTTCCTGAATCCAGGTCACAGGCTCACCCTGTTCATACACAAATATGCCCTTAAGACAGGATTTGTAAGCAAGAAGACAAAGGGAAGGCTTTTCCCATTTCCTCCCCCCTTACAGAGAAATATATCAAGGTCAATTTGGGAGAGTCAAAACGGCTTCGGGATTGCTCTCCTGTACCATTTCAGACATGTGGTTTATATACTTATGTATGTGTTTGCCTTGTACATTTATGAACTTTATTTTATATTTGGGACCTTAGAATTCTTATAATATAGGTCTGTGAAATATACTCAGAGTCGAGAGTGGATTTCATGCTCTTTATTCAGCTCATAGTGGTGAGGAGGAATGGAAGTTCCCCCACAATATCTGCTTTATATACATTATTTACACAATGGGCTACACGTGATTGGCTAATTCCGGGATTCTCCTGTAGGCCAATCAGGTTGTGGATTCACTTCTACCTGGAGCTGGATTGGGTGGCTCCTGCGGACCAATCATACTGCTGCATTGTTCTAGGACCAATCAGACTGCTGCATTATGAATCCTATTGCTCTAGGACCAATTAGACTGCTGCATTTTGGATCCTATTCAACTCAGTACATAACAGTCTGCTTGGTTTATTTTGCATTTTCTAAGATGCTGAGCCTGTGCTGGACAGCACAATACATTGTATGGCTATTTTGGTTGTATCTTTGATGCTTATGTTCTGTTTTTGAAAAGTTCTTCCAGCAAAACTTTGAATAATATTTTTAAGGGCCTGGACAATGATTTCTTCCAGAATGAGTCAGTTCCTACACTTCCAGTCACTTCGAACTACGCAATATTAATATCTCCAGTGAAGCCTTGTCCTAAAAGAGCCACTGGGAAGAAGACTAACATGCCCTTTGCCTGATTTCCTGTTAGGGAGACAGCAGTTGATGTGCATAGGGGCAGAAGAGGATCAGTGTAGGGTACACTGGGGGCTAGAGGGCATGTCCCCAAGGACCAACATAGGCCCCGGGACATTTAGCTCCTACCCCATAATATGCAACCTCCAAGCAACCAGGTCATAGCCCAGCAGTCGACGGGACTCATCCATCTGTATTTGTTTTATGCAAAGCAAAAGCCTCCGTTTCATTTCTTCCATTGTCAGTCTGAGCAGCCAGAGTTGATGGCTGAGAGGAGAGCCCTTTGCTTAAGAAAGCGGCTGCCGAATACATTACCATTTAAATATTGCACAGGAGAACTGCCGAACACACATTACATGCCCAATAAAAGATGAAATTCCCCCGGCTGTGTTTGACTTCCCCGAATTGCTTATTTACTTATTTCTGGGTGCAGAATTCGAAAGCGCGCCTACCCTCCCATCGCCCTGAAGAATAATTCTCTGCATGTATTAAATTGATCAGGAGTCACCAGGGCAGGAGCCAGATATATCCCATCTCCCAAAAGCACATATCCCTGGTTTGCCATCCTGCATGTAGTCTGAACTGCCTGCCCACTTTTGTCTCATCCTGCAACCAAAAGCAGGATTATTTTTTGTCCTTTCCAGGTGTATGTGTGCGTGCACACCTTCGGCAAATCATATGTTGTTTTTGTGCCAATTCATCACGGTTATGTTTTTGATTGACTGATTTGTTGCATTTATAGCCTAGCTTTTTCTCCAGTGACCAGTATTCAGAAACATGGCTGCTTCCAAAGTGTGGGTCTTGTTTCAGAGCATAGGTTGGAATGCGGAAGAAAGAAGAATGGAAGTGAAGGTGGCCCTGGCAGATCTCACAAATGCTGAAGGAACTGCATGCTTCCTGACCTTTAATGCCCTAAACAGCCTAGGCCTAGTATACCTGAAAACGGCAGCCAGACTGGTGACTGGGAGTGGCCGCCAAGACCATATTACACCGCTCCTTAAAGACCTACATTGGCTCCCAGTATGCATCCGAGCACAATTCAAAGTGTTGGTGCCGACCTTTAAAGCCCTAAATGGCCTCAGCCCAGTATACCTGAAGGAGTGCCTCCACTCTTATTGTTCAGCCCAGACACTGAGGTCCAGCTCCAAGGATCTTCTGGCAGTTCCCTCACTGTGAAAAGCCAAGTTACAGGGAACCAGGCAGATGGCCTTCTCGGTAGTGGCACCCACCCTGTGGAACACCCTCCCATCAGATGTCAAGGAAATAAACAACTATCTGACTTTTAGAAGACATCTGAAGGCAGCCCTGTTTAGGGCAGTTTTTAATGTGTGATGTTTTATTCTGTTTTTAATCTGTTGGGAGCCGCCCAGAGTGGGAAACCCTCCCTGATGGATGGGGTATATATAACAAAAGTGTTGTTGTTGTTGTTGTTGTTGTTGTTGTTGTTCCACCATCACCCTTTCCCATGGTTTCCTTAAACCACAGTGAAGGATAGTGAGAGGGCCAGCTCTCTCCATATGACCCTGAGATCATCTTCAGAGGCCCTTCATCATGTGCCTCCTCCACAAGAGGTCCAGACGATGGCAACATGAGATCGGGCCTTTTCTGCAGTGGCTCCCCATTTGTGGAATACACTCCTCAGGGAGATTCTGCTGGCACCTTCATTATACATCTTTAGGCACCAGGCAAAAATGTTCCTCATTTACCAGGCCTTTGGCTGATTGTCATCCAATACCTTTTCCGTATGTGTTGGGGACGGTGGGTTCTTGGGTTGGTTTTTTATTTTATTTTGATTATGTATTTTGTGTTTTTATTCCATTTGTATCTTGTGAACCCCGCTGAGACCTGTGGGTATAGGGCAGGATACAAATTTAATTGGTGGTGGTGGTGGTGTTGATAATAATAGCACCTGTGTTAGCACTAAACAGGGTTCCCTCTAACCAGAGGTGTTCTCATAATCGGAACCTGAAACCAAGGAATGGAACCCATCCTTCCTGTTAGTGGCTCCTTGCAACCTAAAAAGAGGTATTAAAGGTAAAGGGACCCCTAACCGTTAGGTCCAGTCGTGGACAACTCTGGGGTTGTGGCACTCATCTCGCTTTACTGGCTGAGAGAGCCGGCGTACAGCTTCCAGGTCATGTGGCCAGCATGACTAAGCCACTTCTGGCAAACCAGAGCAGCACACGGAAACGCTGTTTACCTTCCCGCCAGAGTGGTACCTATTTATCTACTTGCACTTTGACGTGCTTTTGAACTGCTAGGTTGGCAGGAGCTGGGACCGAGCAACACATGAAGAAAGTGTGTACTTTTCTCGTGCCTCCAGATGGAATTCCCAGGGCCTATCAAAACAGGCCCTGTTAAAAGCTTTTTTTACACCAGATGTTGTATGCAAAGAAAGCAGCATGTGGCTTGGATGGCTCATAATGACATTTCAAATCTTGACTTGATGTAGGGACTCTGTGCATGTCATGGGTCAAATGAAAATTTATTATAAAAGGCATTGAAGGATAGCTCAGTCAGTAGAGCACAAGACTCTTAATCTCAGGGTTGTGGGTTTGAGCCCCACATTGAACAAAAGATTCTTGCATTGCAGAGGTTTGGAGGAGATGATCCTCATGGTCCATTCCAACACTACAATTTTCTGATTCTAACCCCACCCTGTTAAACCAAATTGCAGAAGTTGGAACTAGGGTGCTTTCTGACTCAACCATGTTTGATTCTAGGATTCTACAGGCACAGGAATAGGGTGGGTTCTGGAAACACACATCGCTGGTGTCAAAGGTCAGGATAAAAGGTGCATCTTCAGCATCCACCGAAAGCTGTCTAGTGAAGAAGCCAGGTGTACCACTGTGGGGACGGAATGCTAAGGGGCTGCCACAGAGAAGGCCCTACTCAAGTCCAACAACCCCTCCTGAACTTCAGAGGGTGGTGGAACTACCAAGAGGGCCCCCTTCTGCAGATCTTAACAGGGTCTAGTGGGGAGAAGTTCAACAAGTATCTAACTGTAATATCTAAAACATTCCACTAAAAATCCAGACACGATACTAATGGGTAAAATAACTGATGAAACAATCAGCCAACTTGAGACATCTAAGAAAGAACTAAGAGAGAGAGAGGGGGGGCTGTAGCTTAGTGGTCGAGCAACTGCTTTGCATGCAGTCCCAGGTGTGATCCCCAGCTTCTGCAGGTAAACTTGGAGAAAAGACTCCAGTCCAAAACCCTAGAGAAATGCTGTCAATCAGTGTAGACAATGTTGAACTAGCTGGACCACAGTCCAGCTCTACAGACAGCATCCCATGTTTCTATGGTCAGGGGATTCCAGAGGGTCTATGGTACTGTGGTCTGATAGAGCCCATTAGCAATGAATACCAAATGCATTGAATCAGCCCTGGATCTGATCCAACAATCCAGTTTGGATATTCTCTCTCTCTCTCTCTCTCTCTCTCTCTCTCTCTCCTGCATTCTGCCCACTGGAATAGCCTGGCAAAGTTTCCCTAAAGAGAGGAGAGAAAGGCTGAATGAGACAGGGATGAAAATCCCCAATGAATCATCGACGTTTTGTCTGCGTGCCGCAAATATCCTATGTTTCCTCTTGGTAGCTCTTTCTGGGTAATGAGTACATATTTAGAAGCGAGAATGAGTGGTGAGGTCAATAGAGCCCCAGAGGAGATTGCAATAGGCTATTTTGTTTTCTCATTGCAAGATCCATCCCGCACTCACCTATGTTCCAGAAAATAAGGTATCAAATACGGGAAGGGATGCAGCTGAGTAGCACCTGCTCAGCATGTAGAAGGTCCTTGGTTCGATCCCTGGCACGTCCAGGTAGTGCTGAGAATTACGCTCTGCCTAAAAACCTGGAGAGCTGCTGCCAGTCAGTGTGGACATTATTGAGCTAAATAGACCAATCGTCTGGCTCAAGTGTCAAGCAGCTTCCTATATATATTTCAAGAAAGACAGTGGCTCAGTGTTAGAGCACCCAGTTTACACACAGATTCAATCCCTGGCATCCCCAGCTACATCTGGGAACGACTCTTATTTGAAAGATACTGCCAGTCACAACCTTCCTTGGTGCCTTCTATATATTGTTGGGTTCCTATTCTCATCCGTCCCAACCAGCATGACAAATGCTTGAGTTGGGTGGGTGGATCAAGATGTCTGTAGAGCCCCAGGTTGGGGATCACTTAACTTGACAGACCAACGGTCTGTACTGAGATAAAGTAGCATCCTTTTATTTTATTTTATTTATTCATTCATTCGTTCATTCATTCATTTATTCATTCACACACACCCTACCCATAATGTATTTTTAATCTTTTGTTGGAAGCTGCCCAGAGTGTCTGGGGAAACCCAGCCAGATGGGTGGGGTATAAATATTTATTATTATTGTTGTTAATGTTGTTGTTGTTGTTATTATTATTATTATTATTATTATTATTATTATTATTATTATATCTGGCTGGGTTTCCCCAGCTACTCTGGGCGGCTTCCAACACAATCAAACATCAAAAATTTCCCTAAATACATACAGTGGTACCTTGGTTCTCGAACGCCTTGTGGCTCGAACATTTTGGCTCCTGAACATTTTGGCTCCTGCAAACCCAGAAGTATGTTTTTCCAGTTTGTGGACCTTTTTTGGAAGCCGAATGTCTGATGCAGCTTATGCAGCAGCTTCCTATTGAGTGCAGGAGGTTCCTGCAACCAACCGGAAGCAGTGCCTTGGTTTTCAAACATTTTCGGAAGTTGAACAGACTTCCAGAACAGATTCCTTACAAGAATCTTCACTCTTCCTGTGGTTTCCAGCAACTGGTATTCAATACCTGTGCTTTTCCATGTACAAGACTAGGGTTTTTTCTTTAAAAATTATGCTAAAAAGTGGGGGTCGTCTTATAGTGCAGAGGGTGGAAGTTTGATTAGTTGTTGCTGTGGCTGTCAGCAGCTATTCAGCGTGTTATTGGTTCCTTTGTCAATGGCTGGTGTTGGTACGCTGACGCTGAGGCAATTTGGTGGGTGATTGGCGGATTTTGCTATGCACGCAGGTGAGTGTTTTTTTCGGCATTCCCCCCTAAAACAACTTTGAACAACTCTGGACAATCCTCCACAAAAGAAGCTCAACAACTTTGTGCCATCTCCCCTCATTTTATTAAATTTGAGTCCCCCCAAATAGGGGGCATCTTATACATGGAAAAATACAGTATTACTGCTTCCAACCGTAGAGGCAATTCTCAGCACCCTTAACAAACTACGGTTCCCAGGATTCTTTGGAGGACGGCTTAAAGTAGTATAATATTGCTTTAAATGTTTAGTGCTTTTAGGGCCTTAGTGTGAATTTCTCCCGATATACATACATGTTTTTGTATGCAATTTTGCCCAACACATCAGTTCTCCATAATTTCTCTATCTTCTTCGCACTAAAAAATGCATTTGTATGCATACAGTGGTACCTCGGGTTACATACGCTTCAGGTTACAGACTCTGTTAACCCAGAAATATTGCTTCAGGTTAAGAACTTTGCTTCAGGATGAGAACAGAAATTGCGCTCCGGCGGCACGGCAGCAGCGGGAGGCCCCATTAGCTAAAGTGGTGCTTCAGATTAAGAACAGTTTCAGGTTAAGTACGGACCGCCGGAACGAATTAAGTGCTTAACCCGAGGTACCACTGTATTTGACCCCAGGATTTATGTACGTGTTACTTGACTGGAGAACCACACAGCAAAATTGGGTAAAGTGCAAATCCAAAGGATGCCTGTGTTTCAGCTTGCTTAATTTGGAATCTGCAGATTAGATAAGTTTGCCATTAAATACTAACTGAACTGTATTTCTCCCCTATGTGAAGTGGGTGGGTCTGGCCTGAAGGGAAAGGTCTTGCTTTAAATTAGGATCCTTGCTTGGCCTAATAGGCCCCAGTGGGTCAGAGACCCCCAGTGGGTCAGGGGGAAATGGGCACAATTTAAATGCAAATGCTTTGTGCATTTTTTTTAATTATTATTATTCACAAAAATAATGGGGTGGATCAGACTCATGATGGAGTGAATGCAAAACTGACATGGAAGGGAAATGGGCCGATATGCCTGTTCCTAATTTTACAATTCTAGGAAGCCATGTAAGACTAACAGCTCCGAACATCAGCTGAATTTCGCATTAGGTCACTTATCTGGAACATTATCCCCACCATTCTTCATTTGAGGAGAGTCATCAGCTATAAAGGAAACCCTTAATCAAGAGGTCTATATAAACATGGAGGACCCAGTGAATGCCTTTCTCTGTACATTACAGAGCTATTTATCTTCCAAAGTTACCAAGTTGCATAGCAACCATTGTGTTAAAGGGTTGCCAACTCGGAGCGCCCCGTTCTTTAACAAAAAGGTTTCTTGTGTGTTTATTTGACAACCCCAGACTCTGATGGGGTAGGTTTCTCGCCGGTACAGGGGAACTGACATTTATAATGACTCTGAAAACAATTTAATTTCAGTCTCCATAAAACAAAATGAGACGCTGTGTTTAAACAGTGGTTTTCCCTCTTCTTTAATAGATCTATCTGAAACTGTCAGCAGGGTGGACAAGATTCATTTTTCCTACTTTATATGTCTACTTTAAATGCTGTAGTGGAATGTCTGGGAGAAACATAACCATATATGGCAAGCAGGGCGATTCAGGTTGACCAGCTGTCGAGTGGCTATAAAGCACATTATGGTGGTCTTATAATTTTAGGAGAGTGTAGGGATTAAAGTTTAAAATAATTTCAAATTAGGTGCCACAAGTTTGATCTCAAAGCTCCAGCGGAACTTCCTTCCCGCTTTACCCGGTCCATCAAGCTTTATGATCATCCACTGGTCTTAACAGTGCAATCCAAACAAAGGAGGTTATGGTTTAGCAGGAGCTTTCATGGCTCCAGTGCTATTTTTCTAGGGGGGAAAGGGGGTACCAGAACTCACCATGCCTCCCTTGTTCTCTTATAATGGCAATGGCATCTACCTGAGAAGTGCCAGAACTGAGTTCTGGCAAGTTCTGGCTGGGGGAAAAAGCCCTGCATAGAACCATAGACCTTTATTTGAAAGATACATGCAAACAGCTCCACGCTAACAAAATAGGCACTTCATGTTAGGATCCCCTACATGCGAGTAGGACCCTGGCAGAGACACATGCCCGACTGGCAAGTTCTCTCCCTCCTGGTCGATCGTTCAGGAGCTTCAAAAGCTTTCTTCAGCCCGAACATCACAGCGACTGATGCCAAGAAACATCAGCACACTTATGGATCCGCAGAGTATTTCGCAGTTGTGTAACAGACCTCAGCAACTCAGCATTTTGGCTAATCTGCTTTATTTACATATAAACACACATGGAGCACTGCAACATGGCTCCCTCTCTCTCTAGCATCAGACAGCAAAGAGAAAGGACAAAGGACAATAGTCCCACTTCATGGAACACAGTAACACAAACATCCTGTCTCTGTCACTTCCCACTCTGTGGAGTGTAAACATACACTGTCATGTGATAGACAACAATCCCATGACTGCAGACATGGAGCAGGAATCTTAACACTTCATACATTCCTAAGTAGCACAGAAAGAGGTGATAGTGACCTGTCAGCATGGATGCTCTTCAGCTGTAAGCCAGTGCTTCCCAATTACCATATTTTCTGTGTATAATATGAGGTTATTTTATTAAAAAACAATGCTAAAAAATGTCTTATACATGGGTAGTGGAGAGGTTGGATGGGCTGCTGCTAGCAGGAGATTGTCAGCAGTGTTTTGTGGTTGATTGGTGGGGTGCAGCAAGGTCTGCTGGCTATTGGCTGCTGTGGCAATTGGGCGGGCGATTGGTGCTTGCTTTTGGTGGTCCTGCAGACAATTGGTGGCTTTGTCGATTGTATGTATCAGTCCTCCGGGTCAGTGATTTTCGTCCATCTCTCCTCACAAAAAAGGTCAACAACTCTGGGCAATCTCCCCCCATTTTGGAATCCCAAAATTTGGAGTCCCAAATTCTCACTAGGTCAATGTTCAGCTTCTAGGTAGCCACTGCAAGAGGCTCTGCTGTCACCATGGACTTCCACAATCAAAGATCCTATTACTGTATTCCCGGGAGCCAGAGAAGTTGGTGTCCGTCCATTCCCCTGCCGCCGACCCTTTTGATCCATCCCTCCATAGCATTTCATTCCACATGAGCTGGATGGCCACCTTCTTATTTATAGCTGTTAATGGAATGAACATTTAATTGATATTCATTGTGGGAGCTTTGCTTCTCTAAATTTCCACTGTGAGATACACGCTGAAACTTTTGCTGTCTGCATGTTAATGGAGGAAGCAAGAGGCAACAGAACATCGCCACAAAGCTCCCAGCGGCATGCCATTCTGTTTTGATGGTGTTCCTTTTCGCTGGACTTGCCAGGGTATTGAGTGCTCTTCAAGAACAGCCCTGAATCCATCTGGTTGATGTCTAACCATGAGTGTTGTTGCACTCTTGTCCTGCTTTTCTCACAGGCACAGCCACTGGGCCATGACGGTGGGTGTTAGAGTTGTTCCAAATGAAATCCCTAATCTGGACCTTGTGAAGAATAGCAATAAATTGCTCTCATTAACAGGGCTTCAAAGCTTTACTGGAAACAGTCTTACAATGGTTACAAATAAATGTTACAAGATACAATTTAACACATTGCTCTTAAACAGCACGGTCTTCCTTTTGGTCCTTAAAACAGTCCAAAAACTTTCCCTTCTCTCTGATCCCCCAGAGAGATCCTATGCAATCATCTTACCGGTTCATCATTGCTGAGCTGAATTTCTACTGCTGCTGACTCCAAAGAGGCACTGGGTTCTCAGATTTCCCCTTCAGGTGAGAGATATCTGTTCTGGTTTCTGGGAATCAGTCATCAATCAACCTGAACACCCTTTCCTTTTCTGCATTTAGCTAGAGACTGTTACAGGAAAAATCCGAGGGCTCCCTTGGACAAAACAAAGACACCAACCAGGATAACTTGGAGCAAAACAGCAGCCTGTAGGCTTGGCCTTTATTGAACTGTTGCAACAGGGTATTCCCCTCACTTGCAGGAGAGAGGAAAGACCCAGAAGAATAGTGTGCAAGGTCTTATAAAAACTTTTGAAATTCCCCTCCTCTAGATCAAGCCCACCCCCAGAAACATCATGCATACATTACAGAAAGGAGGGGTTGAGGGAGGAGTTGGTGGTAACCTGAGTGTCTTGTCACCTGGCTGGTTCCTCCCTTCCCCCCTCCCCCTGAGTCACTTCCAGGAGACAAAGGGGAGTTTGCAGTTTCCTGCCCCCAGAGGGAAGATCTGATCATTGTCCTTTGTTTCAGTCCATGCTGAATCCACTCCCATATGCAAGTTCTTTGTGATCTTGATTGTCTTCTGTCTGGGATCATCAGGGTTGGCATGGGCAGGGCTCCTGTGGATGTGCTGAGATTAAGGGATTATGGCTGACCAGGACTAAGCCACCCCCCTTTGTTAGTTCTTGTCATATGGAGTAAAAATAAAAATGGAACAGTGCAAATCCGATGTATGGTTGATTTTCTATGAATTTATAACAGAAATGTGGCGTATGTAGTGTGTGAGTGAGTGTGTGAGTGAGTGTGTGTGTGTGTGTGTGTGTGTGTGTGTGTGTGTGTGTGAAGTTTATACAAACAGAATGATTGGGGTGGGGGGGGTTCCTGCTACAAGACAAACCCCTCGTGCCCAATGCAAGCATCTCTTTGCAAAATCTTATCAAACACAATGCATACAAGTGCAGCAATTTATGCATAAGAAACTCCTATCTTTAACAGTGGGTCCATCTTCTTATCCAGCCATCTAACTGCCACAGCGGCCAAGCAGATGTTTCTGGGAAGCCTGAAGAGGAACCAGTGGTCCAACTTGATATAATGCAGCTTTCCATCTGCTTATGTTCCACCAAAAAAGCAGGACTAGTCCATGATAAATTTTAATTTGGCTATTGTTTTTATTTTATTCTTTAAAAGAAAACTAAACCACTGATCTCACTGGCTCTTTTCTCTCTTAAAACTCTTCCAGAGATAACCCAGGAAAGATCCCCCCCCCCGCAAAGAAAGAAAGAAAAACCAGTCAAAGAAAACTGTGTAAATTGGTGACTTAACGTGTTGCACCTAATTAATATTCTGTATAAAGATTGCCAGAGAAGGCTGTGTGCGCATTGCTTAATTAAAAAGAGATTAATTTATCAACACAGGTATAGTTTAATTAGATATTGCTCCATATGTCTCCAACTGCCATCTCCTCTTGGCAAAGGAACCAGGTTATCTGTGTGCTCCCTCTATAGATTTTGACACTTTGGAATCTTTGGCTCCAAAGAACAACTTGTGAAACTCTCACAGGACTTTTCACTGCTTTCCTTGAAACTGTGCAGCTGTCCCACTCCCTTTATTGCTGCTCTATCACAAATTGCCTTGGAAATGCTGTGGTTTTGCTGTACTGGAAGGGTGGGAACCTCTGGTCCGTGGACCAATCTTGGCCGACCGGAGGAGCAAGATTGGTCCATGAGACCATTTTCAGCTAAAAGGGGATGGGAGGGGCTGCCTTGAAGTGCTTCTCAAAAGCACTATTTAAAGCAGTGCTCCTTCATTGAAAGAAGGGAGATGATCCTGTGGATAGCTTTGGAAGACGATAATCAGGCATCCACACTACATGACCAATCCAATGAAGTTGATGTTGAAGAATCATTGCTTTGACACTGGTGATCTTTGCTTCTTCCAGTACACTAGCATTAGTTCACCTGTCTTCCCAGGTCATAGAATCATAGAATCATAGAATCATAGAATCATAGAGTTGGAAGAGACCACAAGGGCCATTGCGTCCAACCCCCTGCCAAGCAGGAAACACCATCAGAGCACTCCTGACATGGTTGTCAAGCCTCTGCTTAAAGACCTCCAAAGAAGGAGACTCCACCACACTCCTTGGCAGCAAATTCCACTGTCAAAGAGCTCTTACTGTCATGCAGAGTGGTAGTCGTGAGGAGGTTTCTGAAGCTCACAGAGCACAAGATTCCCATGCCAAAAGTCTAGTGTTCGATTCATGAATTGCAGGTGTCAGCTTCTCACTAAAGCACCTTCAAGCTGTGGATTGACTCAATTCTCCCTGGCTGGCCATTGGATTTTCCAGGGCAGGAAGTGGGCACGAAAGGGCTTCCTGTTTCTGCTGTGTCTGGCTCCATCAGTATGACCTTCCTGAGCCCTGGTGTCTACCCAGTATCCTTGGTTACTCTTGTCCCAACTGTGGGAATGTTCAGGGAGGCAGGAGAGGATATATTGTTTAATATCCTTCCTAACCTGCACTAGCAAGTTTTATAACTTAGCAGAGTTTTACATTCCCCTTTTAAACGCAGTGGGTAGCTGGATGCAAGCTTCTCAATATAGATTCCTAGTAAGAGCTCTTATTTTCTTCTTAAAAGAATAAACATGCCACAATCTTACTTAAGATATATGTAAGTAGTTTACTCACATCATCAGTTCACAGTTGGATCCCTGAAGGCAAACTTAGTTATAGATATATATACATGTAAATATGGCCCATATGGAGATAGTCCTTTGTACCCTGCAAGAGGAAGTATGCCCCAGCCCAGGAGGAAACAGGAAGTTTTCGACTGGCCGGTCCAAACATCCCCTTGCATGTCCACTCTAGGAAAACAAGGAATGTTGTACTTGACTGCTACTTATGTATCACATCCCACACCAACTCCTTGGTCCTGCCTCTGGGTTTATCACTGTGCTGGTCCAGGGGGGGAGGTTACCATGGGGCGAGGTCCAGGACCTGAGTCAAGAGTCGGCAGACAGTCCTCCACAGGCAAAGCGGGGTCCACAGCGAGGAGCCAGGCAAGGACAGGAACTCTGGGGAAACAGGACTGGATGCTGGCCGAAACAGCTCTTCAACGACGTTGCTCCCGCAACCTGGGACTGGGCTGACTGGCCTTTATCTTCTCTGAGGCCAGGGGCGGTGTCGGCCCCCAGGAGACCCGCCTCTCCTGGCCTTAAGGTGAGCACTCATCCTGGGAGAAACCAGTACCCTCCACCTCTCTGCCCTGAGCCTCTGCAGTTCAGGAGAGGCTGAGGGTTACTGGACCCAGGGGGAGACTCACCTGTAGGCACTGAGTCCTCAATCACCTCCGGAGCCAGAGTGGATTCACCTGGTGCCTGCTCCTGAGGATCCGGCACAGGTGCAGGCGCTTCAGAATCAAGGCCCTGCCCCAGTTCAGCCGGTCCTGGAGGCGGGGACTCCTGTGCAGGCTGGGATTCCTCCGGTTCAGCCTCTGAATCAGATTCCCAGGCCATCAACATCACCCTTCGATCCTGACATGTTTTTCAACCCTGTCTGCTAGCTGCTCCTTCGGTGTCTTACTCCCGGATCTCCTCACACTGCTCTCACAGCCCAGCCTCAACATGGCCAGATCATCTGCATGCCTTCCTTCATCCCCCCCAGACATTTTGGGCTCATCCCTTTCTTGCAACCCTAGCTGGCATGCCCGACAGTCAGAGATGATGAGAGTTGCAGCCCAACAACATGTCTGGAGGGATGACCATAGAGTCTCCCCCCCCCCTTGTCCTATGGAATGATGACCTCTGTAAACACATTCTCCTGGCACCTATTTTGATTTCTTTTAGACACCTGGTGAAAACTGTTTTGTACAAAAGCCTCCAGCACATTTCAATTATTTATGGTGGTTGCTTTATCTGTTTAGTGCTGTTGTTTTGAATTTCCATCCATAATGTGTATCTGCTTTGAGGGTTTTTAAAAAACTATATCTTACATTGGTTTTTACATGTCTCCAAGTTACCTGGAATTTTGATGGGGAAATTGGATGAAGAACAGTTCCCTCACCTGAATGAGTAAATTTGAAGGACTTCCCTGCAGTGGAAACACAGGAATTGGGCTTCATATAAGTAAAGATCATTGCTACAACTAGGTGGATAAATCTATCAGTTAATGCTTTTTCTCAGTGTCTCATTTTTTCCAGTTTTAAGTTTTGTTCACCACATTCCTGGATCATCTTGTGATTTACTTATTGCTTTAAAAAAAAGTACTCACCAAAAATTATTGGTGCTTTAGTTTGCATTTTTTCTAATATGCATATTTTCAGATGCAATTCTGCCTGGAAAAATAATGCATTTGTGTGTGTTATTTCCAACAATACATGTGTTTTGATGCAAACTTTATAAATGTGCATCTATACAAAGGCCGTGTACTGACAGCAGCTGAATTCTAGATACAAATCAAATCTGGCTGGGATTTGGCTGGAGCAGGTTGAGGCAGCCTCAGATCATTTTGGATCCACCCTAACCTAATGACCAGGACAAAGGAAACTATAGTCCAAAACATCTGGGGGGCACCAGGTTGGGGAAGTCTGAGATGACAGATTCTGCATACTTAAGATGCTCGTTTGTTCCTGGCATCTTGAGTGGGCTCATTTGTTTATTTCACAGCCTCTGAAGTTGAGACACACATTTTTAAGTCTTTGTACTGAATGTTCTTGCTTCTCATTTTCTGCTGGTGAACCTTACGCAATACAGAGCAAGACGAAGTTCGCCAACAAACATACTGAAGAATAAACTTTTTTTGCATGTAAAAAATATCTATCTGATTGGAGCAGTGTTGACACCAGCAGGTTCAAATCCTGCAACTGAGTTGTGAGGAGGATGAAAACTTCTCATATTTCCCAGCTGGTGCTTCCTAATTTATGTTTGCCACTATGCACAGGAAAGCACTAGAGGAAGGGAGCTGGAGAAGAAAAATGGTGAGGAGGGAGAAAAGTGTAGGGTACAAGCAGTGCAGACTCCCATGACATTCCTGTGGAGAAGCTGGTAAAATGGGGTCTGGCCGAGGTAACTGTTAGGTGGCATAGCTGTCAAGTGTCCCTTATTTGAAGGGACAGTCCCTTATTCCAGTCCATGTCCCGCTGCTGTCCTTTATTGATGGATGTCCCTTAAATGATGTCCCTTAAATTTCAAAGGAAGCAGCTCCTCTCCCTCCCTCCCTGCCAGGGAGGAGGGAGGCTCCAACTGTGTTGCTTGGCTGTGTTGCTCACCCACTAAGAAGTCTAAGAACGACTGGGGGGTGGAGCTTGCATGCCTTGTGTGTGGCTAGTTAATGCAAGCTGAAGGGGTTTTTGAATGCTGTACGCCATTTTGTTGCACATGCTGCTGCAAACTTTGCAGTGCAAAGCCAGGCCGGGGAGCCATCTTAAGTTGAGGTACATGTGGTACATGTGATTCAGATTCTATTCAGTTGAACCTCTGGTTACAAAGCTGGCTGGACAGTGTTCTCAAAGCTACCAGCATGAGTATGACCAGACTGCAGGAGGACAGGAAGACTGGAGTGCCTGGAACAGGTGAGGCCGTAGCTCCCTTATTTTGGCTGCTGGTCTCTTATTTTCAAGGCTGCTGGTTCCTTATTTTCAAATCTCTAAGTTGACAGCTATGTTAGGTGGAGTTGTAGCTGGTTCAGCGACCAAGAGTGTTCATGAATGGTTCTTCATCATCTTGGAAAAAAGGCACAAGTCGGGTGCCCCAGGGTTCTGTCCTGGGCCTGTAGTCAGTGCCGGATTTACGTATAAGCTAAACAAACTATAGCTTAGGGCCCCACTCTCTTGGAGACCCCCAAAAAAATTAAAGGAAAAAAATGTACTGGATGTACATTTCCAAAATATAAGATAAAAAACAAATAAAATAAAGCCTACATACACCAACAGTGTTTTGTGTTGTGTAGGCTCCTATGATGTAAGTCATAGGCTCCGCCTGCTAGCCTGCTCCCAAAAATATCACTGGTTTGTTCATTTCTATATATAGGGTGCCTACGTTCTGCATGGACTGGTTGCAGGGCAACATGTGCAAATGGCTTTAGATACCTATTAGGTCCATAAAATACCACATAGCATATATTCAACAACAAAAACGGTGACAATTTGTTGTTGACAAAAGACAGGTGGACATGTAAAGGGCCCCATTACCTTCAGTAGCTTGGGGCCTCATCAAACCTCAATCCAGCCCTGCCCATAGTTGTTCATCTTTGTAGTTGTCTTTACAGTGGTACCTCAGGTTACAGACGCTTCAGGTTACAGACGTACAACTCCCGTGATCCCTAGCTAGCAGGACCAGTGCTCAGGGATGATGGGAATTGTAGTCTCAAAACATCTGGAGGGCAGAGGTTGAGGAAGCCTGGGATAGGATCTACCTAACCTACCTAACTGCAAACCTACCTAATTTGCTGTTCTGAAACTGACATATGGACCGAGATGCACCCTTCTCTAAATTTTGCGGTGCATTTCTCCAATCAAAACAGTATGCAAAAAAACCAAAAATCTGTTTGGGAGAAGTCTGCAAAAATTAGTGAAAACAACATTTAAAATGCAGTATATTCAGGAGAAGTGCTGGCAAAGATATGTATACAAGAGACAACTGTTGTGAAATTTCACTAGGACTTAAAAAAAAAAATGCCAACTGGGTTGGTGAATTTATTTTTCATTACTATCCTAGTGTAAGCTGGGGTGTTTTGTTTTAAATGAAGCCAGTTCCTCCTTGTGCCATTAGGTGCTGCTATGCGATATGTCAAAGCAGCGTCTGTAAGGAGCTGCAGCGCTGATACCACAAACAGAAGGTCAGAAAGGAGAGAAAAACGAGAGAGAGAGAGAGAGAGAGAGAGAGAGAGAGAGAGAGAGAGAGAGGATATATATTTTAGGTCAATCTGCTACCATACCATTATCTCCTCATGTCATGATCCATCTCCAGTGCACCCTTTATTTTATTTTTTTTAAAAAAGATACATGAGCTCCAATTATCTGGCACCAGTTACTTCTGAATCCTACCTGGTCTACACCTTGACAGCACTTTGGAGTTTCGCCCTCGGAAAGCTGCAGAGGAAACGGAAAGGTTGCCATGGGCAACACCCTTCTCCAATGACGGAAGACTAATTGAGACCCTCTGACAAAGGAGCTGGGATTTCCTATCCATCGGCAAAGGGCAAGGTGTGCACAGAAGTGTTCCCACGCTGTCAGTTCAGTGCTATAAGCACAAAAAACCCCTTCCCAAAGGAGCTACCAGGTTTCTATAGGTTTCCCCCATGCGTACCACCCACACAGAGAGTGCCTCCAGGCAGAAAAGCATTCGTGAATGTAACGCAGGAAGCTGTCTCATACTGAGTTAGAGTCAGGCCATGTGGTCCATCTAGTTCATAGCTGTCTACACTGAGTAGAAGTGGCTTCACAAATGAGTCTTTCCCCACCCTAGGTCAAAATGCCAGGGACCAAACCTTGTGCAAAACAGATGTTTTACCACTGAGCTACAGCCAATCTATTAAGACATATAGACATAGAATCATAGAACTGTAGAGTTGGAAGGGACCCCCAGAGTCATCTAGTCCAACCCCCTGCAATGCAGGAATCTCAACTAAAGCATCCATAATAGATGGCCATTCAACCTCTGATGAAAAACCTTCAAGGAAGGAGACCCCACAATCTCTGGAGGGACACCGCTTTGCTTCCCAAACCCTCTAAGTTCTTCCTGATGTTCAGCCAGAATCTTCTTTCTTGAACTTGAAGTCATTGGTTTAAGTCCTACCCTCCAGAGCAGGAGAAAGCAAGCTTGTTCTATCAGGAGTCCAGGTTCCCAGCTTGATAACACAGTAAGCGTAGGTAATTAAAAAGAAGGATTTATTGCAAAAACAAACAGATAGCTCAGGGCGGCTCTAACAAAGCCTCCGACGCCATTACTCAAGATGACCCTTCTGAAGACTCCTTGCGGCGTTGACAGAAGATATTGAACGTATGACCCTTACGTCTCCTGTTTTGCTTCCTATCTTGCAGCCCTCCCATTCACCAACTCTTCAGACTTAGTGGATTAGCTCCAATCTCTTCCTGTCTCTGAGTCTATTCACCCTCATTTCTGCTTCCTGTGAGCTTTGGCTGTGTTCTAGCCTGCTCTCAGCTACTGCCTTATCAGCTTGCCCGTAAAGGTTAGGAAGAGCCGAAGTCTGCAGCTGCCGGCTCTTCCCTGCCTGACAAACATCTAAATCTCTCTGTTCCTGGCTGCTTTCTGCTGTTGACTGCAAACCTTTGCTTGGAGATGGCTCATTCCTGTCATGTTCCTTCTTCCATATGCAACCCTTGAGATATTTGGCTATCATATCTCCTCTCAGTCCCTTCTTTTCCAGGCTGAACATACCCAACTCCTTCAACCATTCCTTATCTGGCTTGGTTTCCAGACCCTTGATCATCTTGCTCACTCTCCTCTGCAAACATTCCAGCTTGTTAACATCCTTTGGCTAACCTAGCTCAGAGTTTTCTACACTGGCCAGCAGTGGCTCTCAAGGGCTGCTAGCCCTACCTGGAAATGAATTGGACCTAGAGATTGAGCCTGGGACTTTCCACGTGAAAAGCAGGTGCTCTACCCACTCCCCATTTAAGTGGGTCCCTCCCCATTTAATTTGCTCCCAAATGGATTCTCTATCATCTATCTATCTATCTATCTATCTATCTATATCTATCATCTATCATCTATCTATATCTATCATCTATCTATTCTGCTGAACACTTTTAGAAGGGGCTATCCTCAGAATGCATGCAATGAGATAAGAAATTGACAGGGGGCCACTTCAAATTCACTATTCCACAATGCCTTTAGAGAGAAAGCATAACCTTTTAGGTCTTTGAAGGGATGCAAACACCCATCAGCTACCACTTTCTCTTTCATGGGTTACCTGCCAAGTCAGACTATGAATTCCCCATCAATTAATAATGACAACAAGCAAAGCTTTATAAACCAGTGTGGAGATGTGATACTTTTAAATAATGCATTGCGCATGAAATTGGACTAATGAAAAATATTATAAACACCCGGAAAAGGCAAATTTATGAGGGCTTGTGTTTGATTGCGGGTCATGAGTTACCTGCCTAGCCAAGGTTCCTATGAATTGGTGTAGTGCATCACTATCTCAGATAACGATAGGAACATAGGAAGCTGTCTCACACCAGGTCAAACCATTGGTCCATCTAACTTCTTAATGGGTACACTGACTGGCAGTAAGTCTCCTCAGAGAGGAGTCTTTCCCAACTCTCCTTGCAGATGGCAGGGATTGAAGATGGGACCTTCTGCATAAATGGTAAAATGGTAGACTTTATTTTATTTATTGCATTATTTATTTATTTTTGTGGTTATATCTCACCTTGTCTTCCGAGGAGCTCAAGGTGGCACACCTTAATTCTCCTCCTCATTTTATCCGCACAACAACCCTGCGAGGTAGGTTAGGCTGAGAGGCAGTGACTTGGCCCTCAAGGTCACCTTCATAACCAAATGGGGATTTGAACTCTCGCATCACAAGTCCTAGTCCAACACTCTAGCCATACTGGCTCTTAGATGTTCTACCACTGAGCAAGGACCCTTCTCCATAAATGGTAGGTAGGTAAGCTCCACCCTGGAGACCAAATGGGTCTCTCTGCCTGGTGCTTGAGACTCTCCTGAGGCCACACCTCATCACTATCCTTGCTTCCTTCCCTCTTTGAGCGTTTTTGCTTGGTTGGAATGTGATAATGGCTCATGCTTGCCTAGATGGAGGATAGGGAAGGGCATATGATGAAACTAGCTTCTGGTACTGTGCTGGTGTAGTGGGTTACCTGAGAGGCAAGGTCCAAGTCCGGTCCATGGTCAAAGATATAACGTGGAGGCAGTCCGTAGTAGCTGAAGCTGGGTGCAGGGCAGGGAGCCGGGTGAAGTCAGGAACAGGCTTGCAAGCAGAGAACCAGGGCGGGTCAGGAGCTCAGGCAGGAACTAGCAACCAACAATGTTGCTCCTGCAACTGGGGACTGGGACTGGGACTGGCCGGCTTTTATCTGCCCTGAGGCATAGGGCGGCCCCAATCCTCTAGAGACTCGCCTCTCCTGGCCTGGAGGCAAGCACTCCTCCTACAGGAATTTAGTTCCCTCTGCCTCTCTGCCCTGAGCCTCTGCAGCTCAGGAGAGGCTGGAGGGTTACCGGACCCAGAGGCAATCTCAGCCTCCTCTGATGGGGCAGAGAGTGGAGCACCTGCAGGCAATGGGTCCTCCATCACCTTAGGAGCCAGAGCCGTCTCAGCTGATGCCTGCACCTGAGGACCCAGCACAGGTGAGGACCCTGCAGACTCAAGCCCCAGCCCCGGCTCAGCTGGTTCTGGAGGTGGGGAATCCTGTGCAGGCTGGGATCCCTCAGGTTCAGCATCCGAGTCCAAATCCCAGGCCATCACAGGTACGAAGGTAAAATTCACATCCATTGCTCCAATTTCTGTTGCGTCTAACCCCACCCACCATTGACATATGCACCTGGAATGTTGCCCAGAAATGAACACAACCCTAAGTCTAAAATATTTCTCAGCCCTGCCATAATGCTCTTCAGGGAAGGAAGAAGTGACCAGGACCACAACTTCTGAGAGGATTCTAATGTCTGTCACTGTGCTCCCAGGAGCTGAATCCATCATCATCTCTGAGCAACAGATACAGTTCCAACTGCATGAAAACATTGCTTCACAGATTTAGCAGCAAAGAACCTGCAGGGCATAGAAACACGCATGTGCTTAGGATGTGCAACTAATTTGCCCAAAGTGGAACAAACCTTGGGTGCGGCAGGGCAGACACACAATAGAAATTATTTAAGGATACGCAGAATTGTTTGTGTGGACATATTTGTGAGGCTGTCATTGGTTTATGTGTCTCAGTTTTGCCTGCCTTCACTGGCTGTGACACTCCAGGGTATCAGGCAGAGAAAGAACATCAACCACACCAGCTCTCTGCTCCTTTTAACTGGAGGTGCCAGGAAAGTGAACTTTCAACCTTCTGGGACCTGATCTTTCTGCTTTCTAAAGAGTCAATCTTCTACCCATGGTGGTGGAGACATATGACAAAGCATGGGTCAAGAGATCACTAATGTAGTGTCCTCCAGCTGTTGTTGGATTGCAGCTCCCATAATTCCTGGCTGGCACTGACTTGAGCCCAGCAACTTGGCGTGAGCATCTCTTGGCTACTGCTTTGTCTCATGAATCACAAGCTAGCATAGGCAGAAGGTTCAGAAAGGGCAAGCAAAATGATCAAGGCGATGACACAACTTCCCTAGAAGGAAAGGTTGCAGCATTTGGGACTACCTTCTTTCTGCAGTACCCCTGTGGGCTCAGGAGCCCAGTTATGTTACCCTTTGCCTGCAGATCTGGCAGCCTCTTACCCTTTTTGAACCCCCCTCCCTTGAGGAGTGTTCCCTCAGCCCCCTCTTCTCCTCTCCCCTTTCCTTGGGAGTCCTCCTGGCAGCCACAGCTGCCACCACTTGTCTCTGAGAGGTGACTCCTTAGACTGCCCCACAGGGACCTGGGAAGAGGATTTCCACTTCCGGGTCGGCGCCATCGCCGAATGGCGGGCTCCCTCCGAGCTCCGGAGGGAGCCGGCTTGGCAGGGGCTGGGTCCTACCGCACCGGCGATGCGGGGACCCTCAAAAACCACGGCCAGATTGAGGCCGTGGACATGGAGACTCGGCTGGCACCGTTAGCGCTCTCCCGACTCGTGAAGGAGCCTTTTTAAAGGCTACGGATCGGGTGCCGGGGAGAAGCGTGGTGCTTTGAGTTCTCTGCTATCCCTGCCGAGCGCAGCCGCATGCCATCCGGCGGAGAGCGCTGACTTCTTCTATTGAAAATTCGGCTCTAAAGAAGAACCCGTGAGTAATTGGAATATGGACTAAAAAAAGGGGATAAATTTTTAAAATTCGGAGCGAACGGGGGAGGTGGAAAAAAGGAAGTCAGCCCACCCCTAAATTGTAGAAGAGCCAAAACAAAGGACTGGACAACTAAGATCGAGTGTAACCTTATCTTGCCGAATCAGCAACTTCGCGAGGGAAAATTATAAGATTGAGCTGGAGGAGAAAAGTGGAATTGTTTTTTTTAAAAAAGCAACCCCCCCGGAATCCCTGGAGCGATTCGGGAAACTGCCTGGAGAAAAGTGATGGAGGTTTTGACAGCTGTCAAAGAGCTGTCAAAAAGGAAGATTAAAATAGAGACTTTGCTATGAGGACTTTGCCGGTTATATTTGTTATAAATTGAATACAAACTGTTTTAAATATTGGTCAATAAGCTACTTGGTCTGGTGGATGTGATTCTGGAAGGGAACTTTGTTACTGCAATCCACCTAGAGGAGCCGAGGGATATTGCATGTGTTTTTCCACAGGAAATCTGAACAGTTGAATGGAACTTTTAATCTCCTGGGAAACTGCAGGAATGGAACATTATTTTGTCTACAGAGGTCTACACACTACAGGAAACAATGGAACTATTTGTTGGAAAATGAAAGGAACATGATGCAATGCTTTGCTCCATGAATAACAAACCTCTGCAGAGGCACTAGAAACTTTTGGAAAAAGAACATTTCTGTGGGAGAACAGAGAAATAAAAAGGAGGAGAATGATTGACAAGAACAAGGAAATAACAAGAACTGGACAGAACTGGGGGAACATTTGGGATATTCAGGTTTGACAAGCTTATGGATACAAAATTGGAGTTTTTACTCCTGGATATAAAAACCTGGATAGAAGAAATGGGCCCTTATTTGATAGACTCCTTCTACGATTGGACATCCGTAATTAAAGACTGGCAAAGAACTGGAGGGACATAGTGTAATGTGGGACCTCCAGGAAGATATTAGAAGTGGAGGGATAGGTGAAACGCAAAGGGGAAAAAGGGGAGGGAAAATTGGAATCCAAAGGCTGTAAAATTATTATTTATATTTATCTTATTTCCATCTGTATTATGTTTGAAAGGGGGAAACTCGTGGAAGGGTATAGATCGATCTTAGGGGATGAGAATTTGGATAAATTGGGTTATTGATGAAGAGTGTAATTTGGGGATAAGAACTTGTTGAATTTAATTGCTTATTTGGAAGATTTGGAATACAAGAGGGGGTAGGGAGGGGAAGTCCTAGTTATTGGCAAAAAGTTTACAGATTGGATCTAATTTGTTTTGATTTGTTTTAATTTGGAAAACCTTAATAAAAATTATTATAAAAAAAAAAGGAAGAGGATTTCCACAGCCTTAGAGGCCCAACAGAGACTGGCCAAAGGTGAACATGAGGCCAGCACCTTACCTTGGGAGGCAACAGTGGCGGCAGCAGAGCTGCTGCAACAAACAGCTGTGCAAGCCTTCCGGAGACAGAGATGTGAGAGGGTATTAGAGGAGGGAGGGAAGGAAAGAGGGACAGAGGCACCACTGACCATCATTCTGTTAGAATTCCTGCTCCGTGGTTGCACTCATGGGATTGTTGTATTTCACATGATGTGGTATGTTTTGACTCCACAGAGTGGGAAGTGACGGAGACAGGATGTTTGTGTTACTGTGTTCCATGAAGTGAGACTATTGTCCTTTGTCCTTTCTCTTTGCTGTCTGATGCTAGAGAGAGGGGGAGCCATGTTGCAGTGCTTTGTGTGTGTTTATATGTAAATAAAGTAGATTAGCCAAAATGCTGAGTTGCTGAGGTCTGTTATACAACTGCGCAAACTTTGCGGATCCCTAAATGTGCTGGTGTCGGTTGGCATCGGTCGCTGTGATGTTCGGGCAGAAGAAAGCTTTTGAAGCTCCTGAACGATCAACCAGGAGGGAGGGTACATGCCAGTCAGGTATGTGTCTCTGCCAGGGTCCTACTCAAGTGCAGGCTGAACTCCTGACACATTCAAGGCACACCCGGGGGCCACAGCACACTGGTTGAAAACCACTGGTTTAGAGAAGTAAGATAGACATTTATAAAATTATGCATGGCACAGAGAAAGTGGATACAGAAAAGCTTTCCTTCCTCATAACACTAGGACTCATGGACATCCAATAAAGGCGAATGTTGGAAGATTCAGGACAGGTGAAAGAACGTGCTTTGCCAAGCAGTGCATACTTAATCTATCCAACTCACTCCCACAGGAGACAGTGATGGCCACCAACTTGGGTTGCTTTAGAAGATGTTTGGACAGAAGGATATGAAAATAATGGAAACTGGATATATGTGTTTTTTTTTCTTTTAGGTTTATCCCTTTTTTTGTTTTTTACTTTTTTGCTGCATGTTTCTGTTTTTGATTGATTGATTGTGATGGTGTTTTTGTTTTTCCTTTTATTTTAGTCCTTTTTTATTTTGGCTTTGAGTGTGAGGTTTCTTGTATTGTTTGAAAATCGCAATAAATATCTTTTAAAAAAAATAGAAGATGTTTGGACAAATTAATGGAGGATAAGTCTAGCAACAGCCACCAGCCATTGTGGCTACAGGAGGGGAGAGTGCTCTTGGGCTTGAATCCTGCTTGCACATTTCCCACATGCATCTGGTTGGCCAATGAGAGCACAGGCTGCCAGACTAGATGGGCCTTTGGCCTGATCCAGTACTAGGCTCTTCTTATGTTCTTGCAAGCAGGAAGACCCGTGGATGGGAGATAAGTTTTCAGCACCCTGGACAGGTCCTTTTATCAAGATGATTATTCCCTTGACTGCCCTGCCAGATCTGACCCTGGGCCTTGTGGCCCTGATTGTAGAACTGTCTGATGGTCACTGTTGGGAAAAGGTGGACTTTTGGCAGCAGTGGCTTGTTTGCTGGTGAACAAGCCACATCTGCCACTGAGAACTTACCTATTTCAGGTAAGTGCTGTATCACAGTTGGACTGCTTTTGCTTCAGCTGTAAAGCAGCTTGTACTGAGATCATACATAGAAGCTGAAATCTCCTTCCCTTCCTTGCCTGGCCCTGATTCGGGCAGGTGCTTACATGCCCTTCCCCCTCCTCTAGAGTATCCTCCTGTGCAACTAGCCCCACACTTCCCTGGTGACCCTGAAGAGCATACCTGATTGCCATCTCCTCTGCTTCTGGGACCCTTGGGAGTGATGGAGAGCTCAAAGAAGTTGCCAGGAAGTTTTGTGTGGCGATCTTGGATCGTGGGGTAGGGATGCCTGGCTCTGACAGCTCCCCAGGGTCACTGGCAGTGCAGAGATCAGTTGGTGGGTCCTGATCCCCTTGCTCCTCCTCTAAGAAGATGCAAATCCCCAAGTATGGATGAGGCTGGACTGTTAGAGCACTGCTGAAGAGAGGGGAGACTCTATGCACTAAATGGAGGGTATTACAGGCATGTATCTAACTGTCTGTTGATGTGCAGCTGCTGGGCAGGAAGCAACACAGATACAATATTTCTGCCCGACATGACGCCCTGCTACCCACTCGGCAACTGCCTAAGCATCCCTTCCTGTAAGAGCTTGCCCCACCTCTCCTCCAACAAAACCTCAAGCTTGCAGTCAGGCACTTAATCACCGCATGATCCACAGCTGCCAAAGATCCCTCTAGAGCAGCATCTTGTTCCCTCCAACAGCTGGCCGGGTGATTCCAGGAAGCCCATGAGCAGATGATGAAGGCACAAGCCCTCTCCTGGTGTTGCTCCCCCATGAATAGCATATGCGGGGGCACACTGACTCTGAACAGAGTAGTTCTGTTCAGCTATCAAAGTTAATATCATGGTTCATGGAACTCTCCTCCTCTATTAATCTGTCTAATCCCTGTTTAGGGAGTAGTTGTCACTGCATTTTATGACAGGCAAGTCCATGTCTGATCAGCATTCATGGCATGCCCTTCACCATATGAAAGTCATAAACTACCTAAAAGTTCGCCTCACCTTTATGCACCCAACTGACCACTAGAGTCTACAGAAGAGGGCATCCTGAAGATACCATCTCATCAGGAGTCAACCTCTTCATGCTAAAGCCCTAAACGGCCTCGGTCCTGTATACCTGAAGGAGCATCTCCACCCCCATTGTTCAGCCCGGACACTGAGATCCAGCGCCGAGGGCCTTCTGGTGGTTCCCTCATTCCAAGAAGTGAGGTTACAGGGAACCAGACAGAGGGCCTTCTCAGTAGTGGCGCCCACCCTGTAGAACACTCTCCCTTGAGATGTGAAGGAAATAAGCAGCTATCCTATCTTTAAAAGACATCTGAAGGCAGTCCTGTTCAGGTAAGTTTTTAATATTTATTGCTGTACTGTTTTTAACATTTGATTGGGAGCGGCCCAGAGTGGTTGGGGAGACTCAGCTAGATGGACGGGGTATAAATAAATTATTATTATTATTATTATTATTATTATTACTATTGACAGAGGGTCTTTAGTGTGGTGGCCCCAACCCTTTAGAGCTTCATGCCATTACATTTTAGCCAGGCACTGTCCCTGTCACCTTCCCGCCACCTACTGAAGACCATCACCTTTCAACAAGTCATAGAATCATAGAGTTGGAAGAGACCACAAGGGCCATCGAGTCCAACCCCCTGCCAAGCAGGAAACACCATCAGAGCACTCCTGACATATGGTTGTCAAGCCTCTGCTTAAAGACCTCCAAAGAAGGAGACTCCACCACACTCCTTGGCAGCAAATTCCACTGTTGAACAGCTCTTACTGTCAGGAAGTTCTTCCTAATGTTTAGGTGGAATCTTCTTTCTTGTAGTTTGGATCCATTGCTCCGTGTCTGCTTCTCTGGAGCAGCAGAAAACAACCTTTCTCCCTCCTCTATGTGACATCCTTTTATATATTTGAACATGGCTATCATATCACCCCTTAACCTCCTCTTCTCCAGGCTAAACATGCCCAGCTCCCTTAGCCGTTCCTCATAAGGCATCATTTCCAGGCCTTTGACCATTTTGGTTGCCCTCCTCTGGACACATTCCAGTTTGTCAGTGTCCTTCTTGAACTGTGGTGCCCAGAACTGGACACAGTACTCCAGATGAGGTCTGACCAGAGCAGAATACAGTGGCACTATTACTTCCCTTGATCTAGATGCTATACTCCTATTGATGCAGCCCAGAATTGCATTGGCTTTCTTAGCTGCCGCGTCACACTGTTGGCTCATGTCAAGTTTGTGGTCAACCAAGACTCCTAGAGCCTTTTCACATGTACTGCTCTCAAGCCAGGTGTCACCCATCTTGTATTTGTGCCTCTCATTTTTTTTGCCCAAGTGCAATACTTTACATTTCTCCCTGTTAAAATTCATCTTGTTTGTTTTGGCCCAGTTCTCTAATCTGTCAAGGTCGTTTTGAAGTGTGATCCTGTCCTCTGGGGTGTTAGTCTTGGGATAATTTGCGATAACTAGTTTTCACCACCAAATTCCACTCTTTTTCCTGATGAAAGTCACTTTGGTCCTCTGGGTAATCGGTTATTGGGTCAAGTTCAATTTTGTGGATAATATTCTCTCTGTTTCCCTTGTTCTCAGGAGCATTCCCTCCTGGAGTCAGAGTTGCAGCCTCAACTGAGGCATCTGTTTTATATTCCTCTGTTGGGTTTTCCTTCTTTAGCATTTGCTCTGGTTGAGCAACATTTGCTGCTGTCTTTTTCCTGTTCCCCTTTTTCCCTATGGACTTTTGATGTAGGCTTATTTGTGTCCAGAGTAGAATTTGTTGCTATCAACTTGTAAAGCGTCTGCAATTGATTTTTACGTGCACAATGAGTTTTCTTCTGCCTCTTTAAGTTTTTAATGCTTTTACTTTTCTTCAACACTTTAGATTTTTTTCTTATATAGTCTTTTGGTAACTTCTTTAGCATCTGCCTTTGTCATTTCAGTGATTTCCAGCTGGGTTTGTCTAGATGTCCTTTCAATATCTTTCGACTCGAAAGCTCTCTCTTGAATTGTAAAAATTCCCACTAATGTTCTAAGCAGCCCATTGCTTACTATAAGGAAGTTTTTGATGAGGGTTAATTCTGAGCAAACCATATGAAGCTGATCCTGGTGTTCAGTGTCTCTCTCCTCTGTTTGTGTGTATTTGGAGCCTTACGGTCTTCAAACAAAAACATATTGGATGTCCCAGGCCACAGGGAGGTTAGGCTGGTCTCAACCAGAGCCAGAGCTTTTTCGGCTGTGGCTCCAATTGGTGGAATGCTCTGTCACAAGAGACTAGGGCCCTGCAGGACCTGACATCTTTCCGCAGGGCCTGCAAGACAGAACTGTTCCACCAGGTCTTTGGCCAAGGCACAGTCTGACCCCCTCCTCTGGTAATCCTCACAGAACTCTAGCCCAATGGTTGCCATTAATTTGATTCTGAATTGATTTTAGAATGAATTGATTTTAGAATGCTGTGTTTGCTTTTACTGTTGTTAGCTGCTCTGAGCCTGGCTTCAGCTGGGGAGGGCGGGATATAAATAAAATTGTTGTAGTAGTAGTAGTAGTAGTAGTAGTAGTAATGGCGTGTTGTCTGGCTGGGCTTTAACTGAGCTGAAAAGACTGCCATGTATAAGCTCATCGGTTTGCGCCAATTTATTTCTCAAATTGGCCTTGTTTATGTCCTCTGCTAAGGACAATTCTAGGGCCAAATTTACCGAAGGACTTGTATTCCTAGGTTCTTGCATGTCCCATTAAGATTCATTGACCATTCCAAAGCAGGTAGCATAGGGGATACTTCATCTTGTATCAGCTTGCTTGACGCTTTTTAACCCTCCTGAAGGAAAAACTGTGAATTTACTTTGTCTTCTTCGAGGTTTAGGAGAGCTACTTGTAAAGTTTGGAATAATTCCCAGGGCTTTATATGCCTTCCTTGTGTACACCATTTTGGGTGTTATGTACTGAGTTGAATAGGATCCAAAAGGCAGCAGTCCGATTGGTCCTAGAACAATAGGTTGCAGAATGCGGCAGTCTGAGTGGTCCTAGAACAATAGGATCCAGAATGCAGCAGTTTGATTGGTCCACAGGAGCCACCCAATCCAGATCCAGGTGGAAGTGAATCCGCAACCTGATTGGCCTACAGGTGAATCTCGGAATTAGCCAATCACGTGGGGCCCATTGTGTAAATAATGTATATAAAGCAGACATTCTGGGGGAACTTCCATTCCTCCTCACCACTATGAGCTGAATAAAGAGCATGAAATCCACTCTCAACTCCAAGTATATTTCATTGGTCAACCACTCAGGGAGAGAATGGAGCAAAACCTTAAGCCTTAAGCTTGTGCAGAGTCCCACAAAGAGTGCTTCCTTGAATGTCCGTTTATTGGCCCTTCTCAGCCAGGATTGTCTATCTTCTGACAGGCAGCATAGGAGCACATGAAGCTGCCTTTCCCCAAGTCAGGAAATTGCTTCATCTAGCCCAGTAAATTTGACCCTGACTGGCAGCAGCTCCCAGTCTCTCCCAGCTCTACTTAGAGACACCAGGGATTCAACCTGGGAGCCTAGATATTGCCCCATCTAGCCCAGTAAAGTGGAGAGGGGTTAATTCTTTCCTTTCGTTTCCTCCTCACCTTAAAAGTAAAACACTGACTCACCCGATGTTTATCCCAGCACTTCTCTTATTCCAGCAGTTTTCTCAACAGTTTCTCTACTGGGTTTTCTCATCTGGTAAGTTGCAGTTAGTGCAAATGCATGAGACTGGAGAGATAACAAGGATGCAAAACAATAAAATAGTGAAACGATGAGAGCAGCTGCCTCACCTTGCCTCAGAGGTTGGCAGCCATATTGTTGAGGTCTCAACTGTTCCTCATAAGGCTCAGTTTCCAGACCCCTGATCATCTAGCTCACCCTGCTATGCATACCTTCCAGCTTGCCAATGCCTTTCTCAAACTGTGGTGTCCAGAGCTAGACACAGGGCTCCAGGTGTGGTCTGTGTTGGAATTCCTGCTCCATTATTGCAGTCATGGGGTTTTTGTCTATATATGTTTTGACTCCACAGAGCGGGAAATGAAGGCGACAGGATGTTTGTGTTACTGTGTTACTGTGTTCCGTGAAGTGGGACTATTGTCCTTTGTTCTTTTTCTCTTTGCTGTCTGACGCTAGACAGAGAGGGAGCCATGTTGCAGTGCTCCGTGTGTGTTTATATGTAAATAAAGCAGATTAGCCAAAATGCTGAGTTGCTGAGGTCTGACACCATGATGCGCAAGCTCTGAGGATCCCTAAGTATCCCTGTGTCGGTTGGCATCAGTCACTGTGATGTTTGGGCTGAAGAAAGCTTTTGAAGCTCCTGAGTGATCGACCAGGAGGGAGAGAACATGCCAGTCGGACATGTGTCTCTGCCAGGGTCCTACTCGAGTGTAGGCTGAACTCCTGACAGTCTGACCAAGGCAGAATAGAGCAGTATTATTACTTCCCCCTTATGATTTTGAACATTTCAGAGTTGTGTGCCTGTTTAATAGTTGCATATGTCATTTCTGTGACCCATCCTGGCACCTTCTGATGATCAGTTAATCTGGGCAAATATCCTGCCGTCAAACATGACGGGACTAACATGTATCACCACTGCTGATTCCCCGGCAAGAAGCCTGTGAGCAGAATCACCGCACTATGTCTCCTGTCCCTGCTTTATTAAGTGTTACTTTCTCAGCTCATGCAGCCAAAGAATTTGATGCCTCCCTGTCGAGGAAGCAGGAGCCCTCGCCTGGCTTAATAATCACATCAAACAAAAGAGGGCATCCTCTCTGCGCGCACACACCTAACAATGACACTCCCACCTCCTCCACTTTATCATCAGGCTGATTATCCAGACTACACTGCCGCTTCCATATGACTGAAGATTTATGAGGAGATTAAGCAGAACAAACAAGCCAGCCATGCGGCTGTTGCCACCCAGGGCGTGTGCCCTTGCCAGTACTCAGGAAGCCCGTTGGCAGGTGACATCTTACTTGTGTGTCCCCCCCCCCAATATCCCCTCACATCAGTTCTGCTCTCCTGGGGGAATCGATGTGGGAGTCTGAGGAGGCAGCTAGTATGAGGCTCGCTTCCCACGAGGGACGGGGGAGCAAGTCGATTCCGTTTGCATTTTAAAGGCGAACCTGCTTAGCTTGCACCTTCCAGGACAACACAGGAAGCAAAATGCAGGGATCCTTAGAAATCTGCCCTTCTCGGGAAGCAAGAAGGCCAATAAAGAATGGGGGGGGGGATTTATAATTTGCCTGGGAGACCACTGTAAGCAGATGAAAACGTTAGCAGGATTGCAATAACACTTGTCATGTAGCAAATATCATGGACAAAATGGAGACATAAAATACAGATTGTTGAATAATATGCAATTGGAAAGGTTGACAATAGGACCCATGGAGGGGAAAGTGGGAAGTGTGGATATATATTTTGTATTGTTATAATTCTATATTTTTAAAAAAGAAAGAAAGTGAGTCAATAAAAGAAGGCAAGCTCTAAGAAAGAAAGAAAGAAAGAAAGAAAGAAAGAAAGAAAGAAAGAAAGAAATCTGCCCTTCTCTAGATTTTGAAATGCAGTTCTCCAGCTAAGGACTCTATTCTAAAATGCAGTACTAGTGTAAAATGTTATTTTTCTATTTAAAAAAAACTGCATTGGTGAAAATAACAAACATGCATTACGGTAGGGGAAATTGCTTTGCAAAATTCTGTATATTAGAAAAAATTGCATGCAAAAATGTGAATTTACATTTCGAACTAAAGTGCTCATGGATTTTTCACGAGAACCTCTCTCTCTCTCTCTCTCTCTCTCTCTCTCTGTGTGTGTGTGTGTGTGTGTGTGTGTGTTTGTTTTAAAAAATGTTCTACTTCTCAACTAGGGTCTTAGCCCAAAATGAAGGTGCTTCCTTGAATGTCAGTTTATTTACCCTTCTCAGCCAGGATTGTCTATCCTCTGACAGGCAGCACAAGAGCACATGAAGCTGCCTTTTCCCAAGTCAGGATATTGCTCCATCTAGCCCAGTAAAGTTGACCCTGACTGGCAGCAGCTCCCAGTCTCTCCCAGCCCTACTTAGAGACACCAGGGATTGAACCTGGGAGATTTTGTATGCAAAGCAGATGCTCTTACAGTGAGCTATGGGTCCCTTCCATACCTCGGGCCCGAGGCAGGTTCCATGTCTCCAGGGCTGTCTTTCTCATTCCTTTCTACTGGAGGTGCCAGCGATTAGATGTTGGATCTGGTTTGTACAGAAAACTTGCTCTGCTACTGAGCTGTGGATTCCTTCCATATCTCTTGCCTATGAATGAGGTATTTGCACACACACACACACACACACCACACTTTCATAAAAATTACAATCATCTAATATTATACGCACAGAAATGGAAAGAGAAGAAGGTTCCAACCAAGGAAAAGTTGCTTTTGACAATGCAGAAATGGCAAAGCTGACAACAAAATCAAGAGATTAAAATGATGAACTTTTTTTGTAGAAGAATGGAGGCCTTTCGTGGACTATTTAAAAAAAAATACTTGAGATAAAAGCAGTGGAAGAAAAATGAGAAAATAATTGTAGTAGAGAAACATTTTGTAGTGGATAAAGATATAATGCAGTAGAAAGGGTTCATGTAAAAACACTTTGGAGGTGAGAGTGGGAAATCAACTTATGAAACCATGCAATTATTTGCTATGAAGATTATTGTGAAAACGTTTGAAAATTTTAATTAACAAAATTATACAGCAAAAAGAAATACAATCATTGCATCCAGCATCCCCCCTCCTACAGTGCGGAATGGTGGAGTCTACTACAGGCATAGGCAAACTCGGCCCTCCAGGTGTTTTGGGACTACAACTCCCATCATCCCTAGCTAACAGGACCAGTGGTCAGGGATGATGGGATTTGTAGTCTCAAAACGTCTGGAGGGCCGAGTTTACCTATGCCTGGCCTACTGCCACTTCAAGACTCTACCACCTTCTTCCCCTGGATAAATCAGTCATGCCTATGATCTCATCCATAGTTCTAGTTACACATAGGTAGCCGTGTTGGTCTGACATAGTCAAAACAAAATAAAAAAAATCCTTCCTGTAGCACCTTAGAGACCAACTAAGTTAGTTATTGGTATGAGCTTTCGTGTGCATGCACACTTCTTCAGATAAGTACTTCTTCAGATAAGATACGTATCTGAAGAAGTGTGCATGCACACAAAAGCTCATACCAATTACAAACTTGGCTGGTCTCTAAGGTGCTACTGGAAGGAATTTATTTTATTTTCTATGATCTCATCCTTCAGTCTTGCTCCTCGTGAGGAGGACACAACCTTGCTTTTGCAATGAGAGCCAACCAAGGACAAGGTATGCAATATTCATGAGGCCAGCTGCCATCCTGTGCTGTAGGATACTGCAAGAAACCTACCCCCTTAAGAAACAAAAAACCCAGCATCCTCATTGCTGACATGCAGAACAATTAGAGCAAATGAGTTGGTTACCTTTAATTGAACCAAGTTTCCTGCTAAAAATAACGCAAGCCGAATTCTGTGTGTGTTTAAATGCCAATGTCCAGATACTTTCGTGGGTGATTCCAAGCACCTGTGACTCTCAGAACCCCACAGGCATCTAGTAGGCTACTGTAAGAAAAGGATGCAGTATCAGATGGACCATTGACCACCAGGCTCTTCCTGTGTTCTTAATATTAGAGGCAGCGTGTCTCTGGCTGGTCATCACTGTAGATCACAGGGAAGTTGGCACTCATGCCCTGCTTGTGGGTTTCCCAGAGGCATTGAAACAGGAGATATAGCTCAGTCAGCAGAACACAAGGCTCGTAATCTCAGGGTTGTGGGTTCAAGACCCATGTGGGGCAAAAGATTCCTGGATTGCATGGGGTTGGAGTAGATGACCCACGAGATCCCTTCCAACTCTGCGATTCTATGGTTCTTTGATCTGGTTGGCTATTGTGAGAACAAGATGCTGAATTAGGTGGGCTTTTGGTCTCATCCAGCAGGGCTCATCTTATTACTCTGATATCTCACACTCGTCAACTGTCCTGGAAAACCTGGAACATCCCATTTTCCCCCACAAGAACATGACAGTCATTTGGGGCACCTTGCTGCCTTGTGATTTTTGGGCTGAGATCTAACCCCGAAAAAGCTTTTTTTTTTCCTCGGGTGTGTGATCTTCTGAGGCACCACAAAATGTGTATTTTGGGGCACCATGCCCAAAAGAAGCTTTTTCTGACCCACGTGAATCGTGCAGGGTTTGAGACAAGGTAGATGATGTCTCTGATTTGGGCAGCAACGTGTTGGATGGTATGATATCTCCCTGACAAAGGATAGCATGCCACTTCATAGGATCAATCCAAACATTTCTGTATGGCCAGTTAGTCATCCTGATATTGCCTAGTTCTCCATGTAAATAGCATATTAGAGGGTCAATGGGCCTCTTTTAAGCTGCTAGGTGCTCTGTTCATGTGTGTAGAAGAAAGGAAAACAAGGTGGGAAAGGGAATCCTTTTTATCTCTTTCATCCTATTCTGGAAGGCGCCACCCTAAAGCAAACCGGATCAGTTAGGGTGCCAGACCGTTCTGATCTCAGTTGGCTGCAATTTCATATCCATTTGCTCTTGTCAGAAGCAAAGAAGGGGATGGGAAGAACGATGCTGATTCCCTGGGCTCATGAGGGAGGAAGTGCAGGAGGGGAAGGAAGGAAGGAAGGAAGGAAGGAAGGAAGGAAGGAAGGAAGGAAGGAAGGAAGGAAGGAAGGAAGCCTTCTCTAGTGTAAATCAGGTTTGGGAAGAGGGGGTGAGAAAAATTGAAAGATAGAATGGGGAATAGATAGAGGAGGACAAAGGCATGAAAGTAAGGTTGTGGGCCATGACTACTTTGAAGCAACAAATATGAATGGTGGAGAGAAAAAGCAGTGTGGTATCTCAGCTAAAGCATCCATAACAAATGGCCATCCAACCTCTCCAAGGAAGGAGAGTCTACCACCTTCCAAGAGAGAATATCCCGCTGTCAAATAGCAAACTTGCAAAGTTTACTTGACATGGAAAGACAGGCTGTCAGGGCTGCAGAACATTTTTACATAGATGAAGATGCACTGACCTAACATATTCAAGGGCTATTACACTCTGCACACATCTTTTTTCTATAATGGAATCAGTCCTATGCAACCCTGCGCTGCGTTTTCCATGACATTATGGCAACGTTCCAGTTTCCATTCTTTGACATTTCAGCACAGAGCGCCCCGACCCTTTAAACAAGGTAGGAAAAGTCTCCCTTAAGAGACCAGGCGCGGGGGGCTCTTTAAAGGCACAAGAGCCCAACTCCAGAGCTGGACACCTGGGGCCCCTTGCTGCGCTCCTGTCACACTGGTGTGGGGTCTATTTTGGGGGTTGGCTGTTTTGGAAACGGGACCAGGAGAGAAGCTGCGAGACCAGGCAAGGAGGTTGCTTAGCAACCCACGCTGAGAAGCGATGTTACCAAAGGCAATAATGTGCTGTGTGCTTTTGCTATAGGGAGAGGGGAAAAATAATTTGAAATAACCCTCTCTCAAAGAGTCATTAATTCCTCTGTGTCTCTGGGCGTCTCCTTCTGTTTGATTTCCTCACTCTGTTGCAGTTCAGCGCTGTGCACATTTACTCAAAACTAAGCCCCGCTGTGTTCAGCTGGTCCTGTGCCTAAGCTGAAATGACTCACTGTTTCTCACAAACTTTTTTGGCATCGCCGGAAAAACTACCTCCAGGTTCTCTCACCACCACCGCTTGGAAAAAATGTTGAATTGATATGTTTTAATTGCCCTCAGTTCTGATTGCCCTCGCTTGCCACCCATGGCCTCATCATCACACAGCCACATCCAATTGGCTGTGGGGCATCTTTCCTTTTGCTGTGTGATCCCTGATTGGATGGGATTGCCCATGTGACCAAAACAAGAGGAAGAGCCAACCATCTCTTGAGCAAACCATGCTACCAAGCAGAGAAGATTTGGTTCAGGGGTCTCAGAGCTTAATGGAAGGCAGGCACCTTTGGAATCTTGAAGTGCCGTGGGTATAAGTGATGAAATGGTTGCAGTGGCATAAAACAAGAGTGACTGCCATTTCTGAAAGAGCATAATAACATAAAGAGAGTCCTGCTGGATGAGGCCAATGGCCCATCTAGTCCAACATAGTAAGGGGGCAGAGAATCCTTTTACATCACCCTGTTGTCAAATTCCATATAATAGGTATGTAGTTCAAAAGAATATTATCCCCCCCCCAAATTACCATTTTTTATATAATCCACTGCTTTCTCCCAAATCTTAGTAAGTTTACGCCATTGTTTACCTTCCCACCAGAGTAGTACCTATTTATCTATTTGCACTTTGACGTGCTTTTGAACTGCTAGGTTGGCAGGAGCAGGGACTGAACAACGGGAGCTCACCCCGTTGCGGGGATTCGAACTGCTGACATTCTGATTGGCAAGCCCCAGGCTCAGTGGTTCAAACCACAGCACCACCCGCATTTCTGTGCACTGCTCTGGTTCGCCAGAAGCGGCTTAGTCATGCTGGCCACATCACCCGGAAGCTGTCTGCGGACAAACGCCGGCTCCCTTGGCCAGTAAAGTGAGATGAGTGCCACAACCCCAGAGTCGTCTGTGACTGGACTTAACGGTCAGGGGTCCCTTTACCTTTATACGCCATTGTAAAAAACAACAACAAAACCACACATGAAAAGCATTATCCTTATTACACCTCCAACAAAATGCTGTCTTAGACAACCCTCACTTTCTGCTTTCACATATCTCTTGAGCACTTTTTTCTATGCCAACAAGCCTTTGCAGCTCACCACTTTCTAAAAAATATATGTGTATATATTATTCATTTTAAACACCATCCACCAACAAGTGAATTCGGGTCTCCAGTGTTTACTTCTGTTGAGAAAAATACTTGGGGAGGGCCAGAGTGACCCTGCAGCCAATGCACTTAAATGCAACAAGTCTCTCTGAAAGCTGGTATGAAATCTGGCATCCTTTGAGTCTGCATCTGATTCTGTTCACCTCTTTGCCAGTTCCAGGTTGACAGCTGGTCATAAGAACCTAAGAAGAGCCTGTTGGATCAAGCCGTTGACCCATCTTACAGCATCCTGTTCTCACAGTGGCCAACCAGATGCCTATGGGAAGCCAGAGAGCAGGATTTGAGCACAAGATCCTTCTCCCCTCCTGTGTTTTCCAGAAACTGGTTGTCACGGTCCTGTCTACGGGCGATCTAAGTCCTGGCTGAGGACATTGGGACCAGGGGAAGATGGTGGGGTGGGAGCAGGAATGAGAGTCCAGAAGCCAGGGGCCCGGGGGTCAGGAAGCAGAGAGTCATGAAGTCAAGGGTCCGAGAGTCAAGAAGCAAGGTGTCAAGGAGCCAAGGTCTGAGGGTCAGGAAGCAAAAAGCCCAAAGCAGGAAGCGTGTTGCTGTGGCAAAGAGACGAAGGGAAATGCTGACCTTATATTCCTTCCCAGCTCTTGCCACCAGGTGCAGCGAGTTACCAAGCAGCCTCACCTGTGCGGCTGTGCCTTGCCTCTTCAGAACAAACTTAGGAAGGCCCCAGTCCTGCAAAGTCCTACTGGACACAGGGCCTGGCTCCTGCATGCACTCCTGACACTGGTGTTCGGAAGCAGTGCTGCCTCCAACGGTGAAGGTAGAACTGAACCATTTTATTTGTTTGCTTGTTTGCTTTATTTTGCCTGGGCAACTCAAAGCAACTTACAACTAAACCCAAAGTGACTTACCACCAATGCCTAGCAGACAATGATAGCCCTCTCCTAAATTAATTTATCCAATCCTCTTTGAAAGCCTTCCAAGTTGTTGGTCCTGGGGGAGCGAGTTCCATCATTTAACTATGCACTGTGTGAAAAAGTCCCTTTCTTTTATCTGCCCTGAATCTTCCAACATTCAGCAGAAAAAGAGACAGGGCCACAAAATGGTCCAGCCTTGCCCCCCCCATCAATGGGTGGGGAGCCAACAGCATCAGCTACTGCCCCACAATGTCATGAACTGGCAGGACTGGGACTGGGACCCACTGGGACAAGCCAGGCATGGGAAAGGAGAGGTTGGGGTTGCAGAAAGTCTACACAGGATGACAGAAGATGGCAAGGGGATGGGGGGTCAGTTTGCAGGGCCCAGAGGAGAAGGACACCTCATCAGAGTCTGAAAGGCCCCCGTCTCTACAAACAAGGTGGGCTCTGAGGTGTAGGGAACAGTGGGAGAGACTGTCAGGAAATCTGAGGCAGGCAAGGGCCCACAGCACAGCTCACTGACTGGTCAGGTGGGGCTTTTTAGGTCTGGGAAGAGGTGTGTGATTCTGCAGCCGAAGTAGGTTCAGGACAGGTGAGGCTCCTATGCCTCATCAAGCCCAGTTGCTGCATTCAGCATGCAATGAAAGCAGAGCTGAACTTCTGTGTCTGCTCAGCTTTCCACATTCCACTTTCCATAGCCTGGAAATTCCAGGGAGCTCTTTGGGGCTGTGCTTGTGCAGGACTGGCCTCCAAGTGCCCTGGTCCCTGGAGCAGCTGCAGAGGCAGAAAGCTGGCCTGACTGGACTTTGGGCTTGTACTTTCTGCCAGGTTCAGGACACACTTACAAAGAGAAGCTCTTTGCACCTCTCCTTCTCTCCTCAGAGCAGAAGAAACGGTTGGCATCTAATGAAAGGTAATCGTGTTTAAGGATATGTGTTTAATGTAGGAGAGGCTGGGGCAATGAAAAGAAGAACTGAGAGGGGCAAACAAAGAGCTTATCACGCATGGTGGTTTTTCGAGAGGTGATTTACTGAGACCTTTTGCAGGCACCATGATCAGGGATGTGGTCTAGCAAAATCTCAAAGGCACCTCAAACATAGGCATTTCATTGATGGTATTGCCAGCTCAACCGTTGGCCAAAATATTATTATTATTATTATTATTATTATTATTATTATTATTATTAATTTATTTATTTATTTATACCCCGCCCATCTGGCTAGGCTTCCCCAGCCACTCTGGGTGGCTTCCAGCAAAATATTTAAATACAGTAATGCATCAAACATTAAAAGTTTCCCTAAACAGGGCTGCCTTCAGATGTCTTCTAAAAGTCTGGTAGTTGTTGTTCTCTTTGGGAGGGCATTCCACAGGGTGGGCGCCACTACCGAGAAGGCCCTCTGCCTGGTTCCCTGTAACTTGGCTTCTCACAGTGAGGGAACTGCCAGAAGGCCCTCGGAGCTGGAACTCAGTGTCTGGGCAGAATGATGGGGGTGGAGACGCTCCTTCAGATACACTGGACCAAGGCCATTTAGGGCTTTAAAGGTCAGCACCAACACTTTGAATCCTGCCCCTTCCAATTTCTACTCAAGGTGACTTCTTTAACTTCAGGGACCCATTCCCTATTGGGCTCTTTTCCCTTCCATGTCTTTGTAGTACAAGCTCAAAATCTACAATGAAGGTTGTTCCACAAGCGCCACCAGAGAGACTACAGAAATGTAATTAATGTGCTTGAAAAGTAGCGTTTGCTTTCTCCTTATTCAATTATTGGAATAATTTTGTTTTTGACGGGGAAGGGACCTACCCTCGAGGGCTCTTGAGAATGAGCACTTCCCCTGTGGCAAACAAACACAGCTTCCAATTCCAGTAGGGATGCAATGTAAATTGGCAGCGCTTCTACTTATGAAAAACAAAATACATACATGGAAATAAACACAAATGGATTAATTAAAGCAACCGTTTCTCCCCTCCCAGATCTCCTTTTCTGGTCTAACTCTTCTTGGAAGCATTTACCTTTCTGAACGTTCCAGAAAGACAAGCTCGCAAAATGGGTTTGAATTCCGGCAGAGGTGGAGGTAAGGTTTTCTACCTGACAAATTGTAGGTGGCGATGGCAACGACTGGGGGGTTGCCAGACCTTCACATCTAACCTGAATTTTTCAGGCTTGCCTGGCCCCTTTCAGGTGGCAGGTTTTGGGCTTGAATCTCCAGGTTACAAGAATGTGTTGAATAATAAAGTTATTAAGAAGACTATATGCAACATGTCTGTCCCGGGGTGTGGCCTAGCACAAAATGGCTGCCTGACACAAAATTATAAAGAGGGTATAATCACTGCCGCTTCCCCACCCCTCAACAATCTTGCATTGAACTTCACCTCTGACCTAAACACCAGTAATTATTTTATTTTATTAGTATGCCTGCATCTTCTTAGCACCCACCTTACTTTTAAGATTGCAAGTTGTTTTTAGTACGGTGGAAGCTCGGGTTGCAAACATGATCTGTGAGGGAGGCATGTTCGCAACCCGCAGTGCCGCGTCTGCGCACATGTGGGTTGTGATTCAGCGCTTCTGCGCATGCGCCGAAACCCAGAAGTAACCCGTTCTGGTACTTCCAGGTTTGGCACAGTGTGCAACCTGAAAACACACAACTTGAAGTGTCTGTAACCCGAGGTATAACTGTATTGTGTTTCAATGCTGCAACCCGTCCTGGAAACTTGGGGTGAATGGAAAGTTATTAATAGCAGCAATCTTTCTAAAACATTTTCCACTGCCTTGGAACAGCGTATCTTAATTTAGCTTTACTGCACGAATTAGCGTGGCATGCCCACCTTTAGTAAGTGGTTGGGAAACTGAACTGGCAGCGAGATCTTTAGACGGGAGGCTCGTTGATAGTTGCTGTTTGGCGTCAGTGTTTCTCGCTTAATGAGGAAATGGCACATGCAACGCAATCACTGATAGGGAGTGGAAAATGACTGGAGGACTCGGAGCGAGCAAATGACAGTATTGACTGATGACAGATGGAGAGCAGGGAAGAAGAGAAATGGGAAGTAGAGATGGAATTGTCTCAAAATCTCAGTGTCCAGCTTATCTGAACTGATAGCTTCCCCCCCCCCAATACCTGTCTCAATCTTGATGAGAAGTGACCCCCCCCCCAAGTTCCATAAAAATTATGAATAATTATTGTGCATTGTTGTTTTTGTTGTTGAAAACAGACACAATAGGTCAATGGGCCTGGCTGATAAAACAGAAGGTTGGTGGTTCAAGTCCACCCAGGGAGAGCTGTGGGCAGGATTCCGGAATTGCAGGGGGTTTCAACAGATCAGGGGTCAGCAAGCTTTTTCAGCAGGGGGCTGGTCTACAGTCTTTCAGACCTTGTGGGGGGCCAGACTATATTTTGGGGAACAAAATAAATAAATTTCTATGCCCCACAAATAACCCAGAGATGCATTTTAAATAAAAGGACACATTCTACTCACTGATTCCCGGACCATCCACAGGCCGGATTTAGAAGCCGATTGGGCCGGATCCAGCCCCCGGGCCTTAGTTTGCCTACCCATGCGATAGATGGTTGTTTGGGTCCCTTCCAACTTAGAATTCTGTGATTCTGTACACATCAGACGAATGCCAACAACAATATTCCTCAGAACCAGGACTCAAGGTGGCTCAAAATATAATAGTTTAAAAGTAATTCAACAACAATGGAATGAAAACAATAAAAAATAAATATGCAAAATAGGGTCTTTTGATATTAATATTTTGTTTGGTTTCAAGATTCAAAGTTACATTCTCTTTTTAAAAAAGTTTTTATTTATACTTTTCAAATTTATACATTTCATTAGTTTTACAATCAATTTAACATTTCAAAATTTGACTTCCTTCCCCCTTTTTCTGCAGTTCCTTAAATTTGTTTTTTTAAAAAATATCTTCTGCATATCCAAATTCATTTGACTTCCTCATTTAATTATCTACTGTAAATATATGCTCTTATGAAACTGCAGATTATTACAATAATCCTGCTAATGTTTTTATCTGTTTACAATTTATCTGTAAATAGTCAATAAACCATTTCCATTTTTTTATAAAAAGTTATCTTGATTTCTTTTTCTTCCGGTAAGTTTTGCCATTCTGCATATTCCATAAGTTTTTGTATCCATTCTTCCTTTGCTGGGAATTATGCTTCTTTCCACTTTTCGGTGAGTAGCATTCTTGCTGCTGTAGTCGCATATGTGAATAAAATTCTATACAGTTTAGGTAGTTTTGTCCCTATAATTCCCCAAAGGCTTACATTCTCCACAATTATAATCCTATTATACAATACTAATGGTTACCCACTCACCCGTCCTCAATGTTTATAACTGTAATGACATATAATTGCAAACAAGGTTTTCATTCAGTAGAAAGCAGTTTCCTGTGTGTGCAGCCTGGGAGTCATTTTCGACTCACAGCTGTCCATGGAGGCACAGGTCAATTCTGTGTCCAGGGCAGCTGTCTACCAGCTCCATCTGGTATGCAGGCTGAGACCCTCCCTGCCTGCAGACCGTCTCACTAGAGGGGTGCATGCTCTGGTTATCTCCCGCTTGGACTACTGCAATGCACACTACGTGGGACTACCTCTGAAGGTGACCCGGAAACTACAACTAATCCAGAATGTGGCAGCTAGACTAGTGACTGGGAGTGGCCGCCAAGACCATATGACACCAGTCCTGAAAGACCTACATTGGCTCCCAGTATGTTTCTGAACACAATTCAAAGTGTTGGTGCTGACCTTGAAAGCCCTAAACGGCCTTGGCCCAGTATACCTGAAGGAGCGTCTCCACCCCCATCGTTCTGTCCGGACACTGAGGTCCAGCTCCAAGGGCCTTCTGGTGGTTCCCTCACTGCGAGAAGCGAAGTTACAGGGAACCAGGCAGAGGGCCTTCTTGGTAGTGGCGCCTGCCCTGTGGAAGGCCCTCCAGTCAGATGTCAAGGAAATAAACAACTATCTGACTTTTTGAAGTCATCTGAAGGCAGCCCTGTTTAGGGAAGTTTTTAATGTTTGATGTTTTATTCTGTTTTTAGTGTTCTCTTGGGAGCTGCCCAGAGTGCCTGGGGAAACCCAGCCAGATGGGCAGGGTATAAATAATATAATTATTATTGTTATTATTACTATGTTCCTATGGATTCATCTTGCTGGGCCATCAGACGTGAACGGAACGGCTGCAGTTCAGAGACACTGTGTCTGCTTTTCACGAAAAAGGTCCCAGGTTCTGTCCCTTGGCATTTTCAAATACTGCTGGGAAGGTTCCCTGTCTGAAATCCTGGAGAGCCAGTACCAGCCAATGCAGGTGGACTGGGGATTTCCCCCAGAAAACAGCATCTTCCCCATTTGTAGGTCCCCAGTCAATATAGGCAATGGTCAGTAACGTTGGGAGTTGTAGCCATAAACATCTGGAAGCTTGTGGGAGGCTGATCTTCAGTTCCTTAAATAATTATACTTCAACTACGTATTCCTGGACATCTTGCTATTCATTAAAGGGAACTTCCCTGGCTCTCCTCCCCACATCCCTTTTAAACATCTTTAGAACTAAATTACTGCATCGGAAGACTAATACCCCATTAAACGAGGTTTAGATGGAGGGGGGAGTGCTAAAAGAAGCCTAATCCCTCTCTGGCATGTAGCAATATTTTTAACTAGTACAAGACTTTCGGCAAATTGCCTCCCAGGAGAGAGTCTCTTTCTACTTTCTCCCCGGCCAGAAATACACTTCAAAGGATTTCTAATATCAATATAATATAGGGAGTGGAATATCAAGCAGGGAGAAGCCCACACTCCATTCCAGGGGCAAGCATAACCGGCTCTTCGCTTTAAGTTTGTTTCATTTCCTCTTTTTTTTAAAAAAAAAAATGCTTTTTATTAAATTTTCAAAAACAGAGTCAAATAAAACATAAACTCTTACATCCAACATCTTAGTATTTTTTTCTTATTTACCCTGTGCTGTGTCGCACTCGGACTTCTTTCCTTCCCTGCTTCGGCTTTCACAAATTAACATCCACTCTTGCAGATTCTTATTCACACTCCACCCACATCACAAGATTTATGTTCAGTTTTTAAGTTGCTACAATTATTCCGTATATACACAACAAATTTACTCCACTGCTCTTCAAACTTTGTTACCTTTTGGTATCTAATCTTATAAGTCATTTTCGCCAACTCAACATATTCAGACATTTTTGTCTGCCACTCCATTAAAGTTGGGATCTCCTGGGTTTTCTATTTCTGGACCACGAGAATACTAGTGGCGGTCATGGCATACATAAATAATTTACAATCCTCTTTTCTTACTTCATCTCCTATTATCCCTAGCAAGAAAGCCTCTGGTTTCTTTGGGAATGTGTATTTAAACAGTTTTTTTTTTCATTTTGTTATATATCATATCCCAAAACCTTTTCATTTTTTCGCATGTCCACCACATGTGGAAAAGTTCACCATCCTTTAATTTACACTTCCAGCAGGCTTTGTTGCTCACTCTATACATTTTTGCTAATTTAACCGGGGTAATATACCACAGGTACATCATTTTCTTTTTCTTTTAAGGTAGAGCACACCGTGAATCTCATACCTTCATTCCATAGTTTTACCCAGTTATCATCGTCGATGTTGTATCCAAAGTTAACTGCCCATTTTATCATAACTTCTTTTGTCAGTTCATCTTTTGTGTTTCCGCTCCAAGAGATAATCATACGTTTTAGATAGAAGTTTTGTTCTACCCTCTAAAATTTCAATTTGGAATCTTGACCTTTTTTAGCTGAATCCTGTTTGTTTCATTTCCTTAGCTGTATATATCACACTGAGAGAACAGGTTGCTGGACGAGGCGAGGCTGCTGGGTCCAATCTAGCAGGGCTCATCTTATGTCAAGCATCGAGTGACGGAGCAGTCTACCTTTATTTGTAAAGGTAAAGGTACCCCTGCCTGTATGAGCCAGTCATGTCCGACTCTAGGGTTGCACGCTCATCTCGCTCAAGAGGCCGGGAGCCAGCGCCGTCCATAGACACTTCCGGGTCACATGGCCAGCGTGACTAAGCGGCATGTGGCGAGCCAGCACCAGCGCCGCACACAGAAACGCCGTTTACCTTCCCGCTATAAACCGGTACCTATTTATCTACTTGCACTTAGGGGTGCTTTCGAACTGCTAGGTGGGACCGAACAACGGGAGCTCACCCCGCCGCGGGGATTCGAACTGCTGACCTTGCGACCAGCAAGTCCTAGGCACTGAGGTTTTACCCACAGCGCCACCCGCGTCCCACGTTGCCACCTTTATTTGTAAAGTCTCCCATAAGCATAGCTGGTACTTGTTTGGACAGTGCGTAGTTAAAATTATGGAATTTGCTCCCACCAGAGGTAGAGGGTCACAGGTGTGGCTGGCTTTAAAAGAGGATTAGACAAATTCATGGATGGCACAGCTTTCAATGGCTTCTAGTTATTATGGACATGTGCCACCTCCAGAATTAGAGGCATTGAGTCTCTGAATACCGGTTGGTGGGTATCAAGGCTCTGGGAAAGCTATTCCTCCCACAAGAGCAGAGAAAACAAGGTAGAGTCCTTTTTAATGGGTTTTATTCAACCCCAATAGCAAGAAACAAAAGAACGCAACAAGCCTTAACAATGGCATTGCTCCAAATTGGGTTCCTCCTCCCTCTTCCCTAGCAACAGCATCTTCCCTTTGGGTGGCCACCCGTGGTCAAATGTCTTTGAGTTCTTTGTTCCTGTACTCTGAACGAACGGCGTGTTCTGGGAAAAGGGGGGTCAGAAATACTCTCCAGTGACAACGTGTCATCTGGATGTCCAGCCACAGTTCCCACTCCCCTTTCCTCTAACACTTCCCAGCTTTTCTGTTCGTCTCTCTCTGAGCTGTGACTTTCCTCAAAGCCCTGCTGTAAATCAAGGCTGTCTCCTTCTTCTCCTCCATCTCGCCCTCTTGTGTCCGATCCCTTACACTGGGGAATCACAAAGCAGGAGAGGGCTCTTGCATTCCCTTAGGCATCTGGAATACCCTCCAAGTGTCCCGATATATCACGGAATTATGAAAGCCATCCTGGCTTCTTATTTGATCCCAAATGTCTTTGTTTCCCCTGCCGCCATAATAATAATAATAATAATAATAATAATAATAATAATAATAATATGACTGATGTTTTAATGTATTTTAATCTTTTATTGGAAGCTGCCCAGAGTGGCTGGGGAAACCCAGCCAGATGGGCGGGGTTTAAATAATAATTAATTAATTAATTAATTATTAAATAGTTCCAACAAAAGATTAAAATACATTAAAACATCAGTCATTAAAAACTTCCCTAAACAGGGCTGCCTTCAGATGTCTTCTAAATGTCAGTTAGTTGTTTATCTCTTTGACATTTGATGGGAGGGTGTTCCACAGGGCGGGTGCCACCACCGAGAAGGCCCTCTGCCTGGTTCCCTGTAACTTGGTTTCTCACAGTGAGGGAACTGCCAGAAGGCCCTCAGCACTGGACTCGTGTCTGGACAGAACAATGGGGGTGGAGACACTCCTTCAGATATACGGGACCGAGGCTGTTTAGGGATTTAAAGGTCAGCACCAATACTTTGAATTGTGCTCGGAAACGTACTGGGAGCCAATGTAGGTCTTTCAGGACCAGTGTTATGTGGTCTCGGTGGCCGCTCCCAGTCACCAGGGTGGCTGCCACATTCCGGATTAGTTGTAGTTTCTGGGTCATTTTCAAAGGTAGCCCCACATAGACCACATTGCAGTGGTCCAAGCAGGAGATAACTAGAGCATGCACCACTCTGGCAAGACAGTCTGCGGGCAGGTAGGGTCTCAGCCTGCATACCAGGTGGAGCTGGTAGACAGTTGCCACTGAGGTTGGGGAGAAGGATGAGCCAATGCTTGTCCTGACCAGCAACGGAAGCAAGGGAGCATCCCATTGCCTCTTCATGGCCTCTCCATTGCTGCTTCTGACCCTCCTTACTTGGGCAGCTCATATCGGCTGCTGGAGAGCAGGTGAGAAGAAGAAGAGTCTGATGCATTCACCCACCCCCAGCCCCATGTGATACACTGGCAGTGGCGTAGTGTGGGGGGTGCAGGGGGGCCGGCCGCACCGGGCGCAACATCTGGGGGTTAGGGTTAGGGGGCGCAAATCCACGGGTTAGGGGGTGCAAATTACTTGCCTTGCCCTGGATGCTGACAACCCACGCTATGCCACTGTACACTGGCTCTGAGGGGCAGGCAGAGGGCAGGGCTGCCCTGGGTTAGGAAGAAAGGGAGAGCAGAGTGCAAGGAGCCTTGATTTTTATTTTTATTTTCCCAGAAAATTCTTTACTAAAAAAAATCCTCGGAATCTCTTGCTGCTCTGAGATTGAGGTTGCAAGAAGCAGGCCAGAAACTAACATCAAATAGTATCTTGCAAATTCTAGACATTGAGACCTTTCCAAAATCTTGCGGTCTAATCTTGCTGCAGAAATGCGCTTTAAATCTTTAATGGGTTTCATCGGAGTCAAGCGCGAGCACTTCTTCAGCCACCGCTGGCTTCTCTGTTAGCAGGCTGCTTGCTCTTTTCTGCTGATGGGTGCAAGAGTTGCCAGGGTACATTTCCAGCAGGACAGTTTGGTTTGGCTCAGTCCAGGAGGGAAGTGTCTTTCCAAATTGGAGAAAAAGAAATTGTATTTTAAAAAGAAGTGGTGTCTGTCTGCTGACCCGAGTTTGAACCGCAAGGAGACAGACGATCTAGATACGACTTTTAATGCAAAGCATTGCTGGCTTTCCAGAAGGAGGGAGAGTTGCTCAGTGAGCTGTGCAATTAACCCATTTGGTTCTGTTTCCTCTTTTGGTTTTGATCCGGGAGCTCATTTCATGATGAAGTCTATGGCAGATAATAACGAGCAAGTAGTGTGCAGCTATGATTTGTATCCCCATTGCTGAAAAACCCTCCATCGGATCTTGCTGACAAGTATCACAGACACATTCTCTCTCAACGGTCGGAGGCAATATGCTTGTGAATGACAGCTGCTGGGAATTACCGTATTTTTTGCTCTATAGGACTCATTTTTCCCTCCTAAAAAGTAAGGGGAAATGTGTGTGCGTCTTATGGAGCGAATGCAGGCTGCGCAGCTATCACAGAAGCCAGAACAGCAAGAGGGATTGCTGCTTTCACTGCCCAGTGATCCCTCTTGCTGTTCTGGCTTCTGAGATTCAGAATATTTTTTTTCTTGTTTTCCTCCTCCAAAAACTAGGTGCGTCTTGTGGTCTGGTGCGTCTTATAAAGCGAAACATATGGTACAAAAGGGCATCTGGTTGGCTGTTGCATGAACAAGATGCTGGGCTAGACACAGGGCCGTCTTTAGCATATGCAGCACTGGGGTGCAAAGATCCGCCCAGCACCCCCAAATGATCATCTTGCTGTGCCGCCGCTATCTCCTCCCGAGTAGTAATAAATGCTACTTTCACAGAGGGAAGACTGGGGGTATGAGGTGAGGGAGGGAGGGAGGGAGGGAGGCTTGGGAAGGAAGCTGCACGCCAGCCTGCCATATACAGTGGTACCTCAGGTTAAAAACTTAATTCGTTCCGGAGGTCTGTTCTTAATCTGAAACTGTTCTTAACCTGAGGTACCACTTTAGCTAGGGGACGTGGGTGGTGCTGTGGGTTAAACCACAGAGCCTAGGGCTTTGCCGATCAGGTCAGCGGTTCGGATCCCCGCGAGGGGGTGAGCTCCCGTTCCTCGGTCCCTGCTCCTGCCAACCTAGCAGTTTGAAAGCACGTCAAAGTGCAAGTAGATAAATAGGTACCGCTCCAGTGGGAAGGTAAATGGCATTTCCGTGCGCTGTTCCGGTTCGCCAGAAGCGGCTTAGTGATGCTGGCCACATGACCCAGAAGCTGTACGCCGGCTCCCTTGGCCAATAAAGTGAGATGAGCGCCGCAACCCTGGAGTCAGTCACGACTGGAACTAATGGTCAAGGGTCCCTTTAGCTTTACCTTTACCACTTTAGCTAATGGGGCCTCCCGCTGCCACTGCACGATTTCTGTTCTCATCCTGAAGCAAAGTTCTTAACCCGAAGTACTATTTCTGGGTTAGTGTATTCTGTAACCTGAAGCGTCTGTAACCCGAGGCGTCTGTAACCCGAGGTACCACTGTAGTTGGTGGGGCACAGCTTCCATCCAAAGCCTCTGCAGGGATCGCTCTTCTCCCGTTGGTGGGGCGCAGCTGGCAGGTGTGCAGGGAAAAGACAGCAGCTGAAACAACGAAAGTGCCCCATCATCAACAAGTAGCGGAACCCCTACAGTGAGCAGAGAGGAGACGTCAAGCCCACCTCCAACAATGTCAGTTATCGAAACGGGAAAGACGGCAGCTGAAACAACGATTTCTCACTCGACTCCAGGTACATCCACCAAGAGCGGAGAGGGGATCTCAGCTGAAGAAAGTGGCCCATCATCAGCAAGTAGCGGAACCCCTACAGAGAGCAGAGAGGAGACGTCAAGCCCAGCTTCACCAACCTCAGTTATCGAAACGGGAAAGACGGCAGCTGAAACAACAATTTCTCAGTCTCCTCCAGGGACTCCCACCAAGAGCGGAGAGGGGACCTTAGTTGAAGAAAGTGCCCCATCATCAACAAGTAGCGTAGCCCCTACAGAGAGCAGAGAGAAGACGTCAAGCCCAGCTCCAACAACTTCAGTTATCGAAACGGGAAAGACGGCAGCTGAAACGATTTCTCACTCGACTCAAGGTACATCCCCCGGCGCCCTGGCACAACGAACCACTAATCCAGGGGTCAGCAAATTTTTTCAGCATGGGGGCGGACTATATTTGGGGGGGGGGGATGAATGAAATCCTATGCCCCACAAATAACCCAGAGATGCATTTTAAATAAAAAGGACACATTCTACTCATGTAAAAACACGCTAATTACTGGACCGTCTGTGGGCTGGATTTAGAAGGCAATTGGGCCAGATCCAGCCCCCAGGCCTTAGTTTGCCTACCCATGCACTAAGCCCTATGGGAAAGAAGGCTCTGACTAGATGAGTCATTGGCCTGATCCAGCACACCTCCTCTTGTGTTCGTCCGCAGTGCCAGCTTAGGTGAAAGAGGCATAGTCAGCAAATATGGCAGGACAAAAAATGCACATCCCCATACCCTCCAACATTTCTCCAATGAAAATAGGGACATCCTATTCCTTTTTAAAAATATATATATTTATTATACATCAATTTACATAAAACTTAACAAACACTATACAGTACATTACATGCATTGCATATAATGCATACACAGCATACCTACATATCCTATGTATACACCACAAATATTAGACCTCCAACTCTTCTCTTTATACCTTGCTGCCAATCTTAACTCTGTACACATTTCATATTAGTTATTCTACTTTTCCTTGCATTTATCTAATCAGATTTTACTATACCTTTCCTCTATTTTCAAGATTTAATCTGTATCTGCCAGAAGACTTGCGTTTTCCCATATAATTTGTAAAATATTTTTTGAAAGTTGACCATTCTTTATTAACTTTTTCAATACTATTTCCTCTTATTCTCCCTGTTAGTGTTGCGAAAGGAAAATATTCAGTCATTTTTGCTAACCAGCCCAATTTATTATTGTTACTTTTCCTGTTTTTGGCTATCAGGATTCTCTCCACTATGGTGGCATACATAAAAAAGGGTCTACAGGTTTTCCTGATTTCCACTGACATTATACCTAGCAAGTGAAAGTAGGAACATCCTATTGTTGTTGTTGTTGTTGTTTTATTTTACCATGCCCATCTGACTTTTTGAAAATTCCCTGTACAGGGCTGCCTTAAGATGTCTTCTAAAAGTTGTATAGTTACTTATCTCCTTAGCTCCGGGGTCGCATAACTCTATACCCTCTGCAATGAAAATAGGCGTATCTTAAGGGAAAGTAAGGGATGCGGGTGGCGCTGTGGGTTAAACCACAGAGCCTAGGACTTGCCAATAAGAAGTTCGGCAGTTCAAATCCCCGTGACGGGGTGAGGTCCCATTGCTCGGTCCCTGCTCCTGCCAACCTAGCAGTTCAAAAGGACGTCAAAATGCAAGTAGATAAATAGGTACCACTCCGGCAGGAAGGTAAACGGCGTTTCCGTGCGCTGCTCTGGTTCGCCAGAAGCGGCTTAGTCATGCTGGCCACATGACCTGGAAGCTGCACGCCGGCTCCCTCGGCCAGTAAAGCGAGATGAGCACCGCAACCCCAGAGTCAGCCACGACTGGACCTAATGGTCAGGGGTCTCTTTACCTTTACCTTTACCTAGGCCATTCTGGGATCAGAAACGGGGACAGCTTCTGTAAATCCGGGACTGTGCCTGGAAAATAGGGACACTTGAAATGTCTGAAGGCCTGTCTGAAGAGGAAGGTCTTAGCCTCCCAGCAGCAAGATAACAAGGGAATCAGTCTGAACTTTCTCGGGAGGCAGTCTCACAAAGCATGTTATTTGTCTCATTGTCTGCTGTAGCAAAATGACTTAACTCACATGATTAATTATGTAAATTATGCTGGCATCCTGTTATTCCACCTCCTTCATTTCAGTGCAAATGAAGTACAATGCAAAGTGGGTGGGACATTAGCAATTTTCTATCATTTGCAAACTGAAAACAGCATCAGTGGCAAACACTGATCGTATTCACTGGATCGATTTCCATTCCGGTCATGGCAAAGATAAGTGAATGCCAGCGGATTCACATTTCCATTTTTATCAGGGTTCTCCGACATGCCTACCTGTGACCCAACCCAAGATGCCATTGGAATCCAGCTCCCATCATCAGACAACGTGGCCCATGGTCAGGCATGATGACAGCTGGAATCCATCCATGTTCAGAGGACTACATCTTCCCCGCCCCTGGCTGATGGGCTCAGAAGAGAGCAGTCTTCCTCGCTCAAGAAGATGCTTTTGTTTCTACTGAACAGCCGGAATGAAAAGATAAGTGGCTCTTTCTTCCAGCAGCTGAGCTGCGTTCTTTTAGCCAGGCCTTTAAAAGCTTGAGAAAGTTATCCTACTGCCATCAGCCAAGTCTTCTTTTTTGCTCAAAGACCATCTAAGCTTCTCAGAAAAGGGAGAGCTGAACTTAAGCTGAACAGGAAATCTCACAGGAAAATTAAACAGCTGAAAGCTTTATTGATTGAGTGTATAATGCTCTTTCTTTGCATCTCCATAACTAGCTATGGTCCTTCTTAAACCAACAGCATCCTGGTCCAATACAAATCTTTCTTTCTTTCTTTCTTTCTTTCTTTCTTTCTTTCTTTCTTTCTTTCTTTCTTTCTTTCTTTCTTTCTCTACCACCAATAGAGAGATGCCAGAAAGAGATCCATTAAAGAGGGTATGGGGAACCTCAGACCCAGGGCCCAAACGCAGCCCGGACTCTCCTAGCCCATTGTTCCTCAAACATGGATCTCTAGATATTTGGGATAACAACTCCCCCTTGGTCTACTGCAATGCGCTCTACAAGGGGCTACCTTTGAAGGTGACTCGGAAACTTCAATTAATCCAGAATGCAGCAGCTAGACTGGTGACTGGGAGTGGCCGCCGAGACCATATAACACCGGTCCTAAAGGATCTTCATTGGCTTCCAGTGCATCTCTGAGCACAACTCAAAGTGTTGGTGCTGACCTTTAAAGCCCTAAACAGCCTTGGTCCTGTATACCCGAAGGAGCTTCTCCACCCGCATCATCCAGCCTGGACACTGAGGTCCAGCGCCGAGGGCCTTCTGGCAGTTCCCTCGCTGCAAGAAGTGAGGTTACAGGGAACCAGGCAGAGGGCCTTCTTGGTAGTGGCGCCTGCCCTGTGGAACGCCCTCCCAGCAGATGTCAAGGAAATAAGCAACTATTTTACTTTTAAAAGACAACTGAAGGCGGCCCTGTTTAGGGAAGTTTTTAATGTCTGGTGCTGTATTGTTTTTAATATTCGGTTGGAAGCTGCCCAGAGTTGGAGTCCAATTGGTTTATTCACCATATTATTACTCATATTATTGCACAAGGAACTTGTCCCTATTCTTCTTGTAGCGGCATGATTGCTCATAGCAACAAAATTGGAAAGGGCTTGATCATCCGCATATCACACAATGGAAACAGGAAGTATGGACAATTGTTTATCTGAGAAACTTACTAAAAGAGTACATGCCCTGAAGGATGCAAGTGATACAGACCATTTCACTAAAATATGGCATCCCTTTATAAAGTATTGAAATAAACACCCTGATGACTAGCACCCATCAACTATGCATATAGACACCTTAAGTTTTATTTGTTCTTTCAACCAGCAATCTTATCAGGTGGTTCTTTTCTGCAATATATTTACCGAACTCCCAACAATATAAGGACTGGTGATCAGGAATATCAGCGCAAAGGTTCCAAAACCCTCTGATCTTTCCCTGGCTCTGAGTTGTGCGTTGCCTAATGAAATCTGAGGTCCACCCAAAATCAAAACGAAAAGGGGAAAATTACATGTGACAGCTTGGTTTTTGAGCATGAGAACCCGGCATTACTTTCTGCTTTTTCAGCTCAGAAATTGGGGAAATAGAAGCAGAGCCAGGAACAAACATCCTCTCGCCTGTTCCATTCTCAAAGTGTAATCATTCCATAATGCAAACTCAAGGTTTTTTGGTGCTGAAGCAATTACTGCTTGATGGAAGATTTGCTGTACCCTGGGCCTAGGCACAGCTTGTTTTCAGAAGCACTAATGCTCACAAAATGCTGGAAATGAGTGTTTTGTTACCAAATCAAGGGCTGTGTCAAAATCGGAGCCTGTCTGGAGTCAGAGCCATTGTTCTCGTTTGCAAGCTCTCTGTATCGCAAATGCAGCATAAGGGATTTTCCAGCGGCAGGGATGATGAAGCCTCGGCTGCGATAGGTTGATCAACTCTACAATTCTATTATTCTACCTGATTAGCCCAGTGGGGATGTGCTTTAGGTCTGCTCCAACAGAGGACTTCTTATATTCCTACATGGCCTAAGGAAAGAGAGAGAGAGAGATCTAGGAAAACAGCAAACTGTGGTCTGAGGAGGAAGGAAGGAGCTGTATAATCATCTTAGCACAAGTCTATTTTGATCATTGTTGCCCTGAAGCATGGGCTTTGTAGTCTTCAACTATACAGAACATTCGTAATGTTGGAAACAATCTACAGAAACCCGCATTGAAATCTGGTTAAATAATATTTGGAATGTGGCTCCATCACTTGCCGCAGAAGGGTAATTAGAAGAACTTCAAGTATGGATATTTTTTGGGAGATGTGGCTTCTTTATTTTCCTTTATAAATGAGGCGGGAGATTCTTATATGCCACCCTCAACACCAAAATCTCTGTGGAGAGGCTACTTGGATTGATAATACATAAATAGACATATTGCTTATGGGAAAAGGTAAAGGTAAAGGACCCCTGACCGTTAAGTCCAGTCGCGAACAACTCTGGGGTTGCGGCACTCATCTCGATTTACTGGCCGAGGGAGCCGGCATTTGTCCACAGACATTTTTTCCGGATCATGTGGCCAGCATGACTAAGCCGCTTCTGGCAAACCAGAGCAGCACACGGAAACAACGTTTACCTTCCCGCCGGAGCAGTACCTATTTATCTATTTGCACTTTGTGCTTTTGAACTGCTAGGTGGGCAGGAGCTGGGACCAAGCAACGGGAGCTCACCCCACCGCAGGGATTCGAACCTCTGACCTTCCAATCGGCAAGCCCTAGGCTCAGTGGTTTAGACCACAGCGCCAGTGCATATTAAACGTAATAAGAATGTACCACTGAACAAGTTATCGTAGTTTTATGTTCTTGTATTTAAATGAAAAACAATAAAAAATATTGGTTAAAAAAAAACACCCAACAGCATCAACAACTTTGCAAAACTAAGCATCCAGTTCTTCATATGCTTTGGTTACCTCTTTGCAGTGGTGGAGCATAGTCCCACCAACCTCTAGCTGCCTTCAACCAGACCCACCTGCTTGCCTTCTTACTACCAGTGTACATGGTGACACTGCCTGTTGTTACATTCCTCCTCCTTCGTCTCAGTGATGCATATTATAAAATTCAGCATGGAGGAAGGTGGTGCCAAAACTGGAACTGGCTGTCCCTGAGCACCATTGACTCTAGCGCCACCTGCTGTTGAGCTCCTTGCCTTCTGCCCTACCAGTCCCAAAGGGCATCAGCTACCATTGCCTATTTATTTCTGGGCCCAGTTCCAATTGCTTTTTATGAAGCTCTAAAGCCCTAAAGGGTTTGGGTCCATGTAGGCTGAAGGACAGCCTCGTAGTGATGGACTCAGTGGCCGAATTCTGTCCTGTTTGGTCTCATTTCAATCATGGGTCTGTTTTGAAAGAATGCGTGAAATGTCTGCGTTCAAATTGCACTCATCCACAAAACTCAGACTTTCCCAATGCTCTTCAGAGCATTCATTCAGAATATTTCATAAGTGCATTTTGTGTGTGTGTTTGTGTGTGTGTGTGTGTGTGTGTGTGTGTGTGCATTTCATGAGCACCAAAATGACACTGCAAGGACTGGAGGGGTTGGGCTTTGATCTGAAAACAAGTTTGGGAGCATTTGATCAGGCAAGCCCATTGTGAAATGTGGTTTAAACCACTTCTTCCCACATCAATGTGCTATTGGACCACGAGATGCTATTGGACTCTGACTCCCAGAATCCCTGCCCATTGGCTGTGGTGGCAAGAACTGATGGGAGTCTGAGAACATCTGGCAGCCAACGAATCAGCTAGCCGTGCTCTGAGAACTCCACATTCAGCCAGCAAATATATGCAAGGTTAAATTTTCTTCTTCTTCTTCTTGGAAAAAAAAAAAACTAGGAGAAAGGAATAAAACTAGGGGCTATTTCTTCTACAATGCAGGAAACTTTCTGCTTATTTTCTTTTCTTTTCCTCCACTCTGAAGCCTTCTTCTTATTCTTCTTGCAAAAAGCCTTTCCTGCTATCATAATCTTTTGTTTTGTAGTTCTGGAAAAGGCTTGGCTGGCTTTTGTTTCCCCCCTGTGGGAAAGATTAGCAGGTTGGTAAAACCCCAAGGGGGAAATTAACCCAGAAAAAAATGCAAATGTGAAGGCTGGCCAAGTTTTCATTCAATCCCGTAAAAATGGAAAACGTTGCTCCAGGAATGAAGGGCAGATAGTGGTGGCCTTATTCCATGCAGAACTTCTGTCAAATATTGAATGAATTAGACCAAGATTAAAGGAAGGGTCTAGGCACACCAAGATCCCTATTTGGGGTTCCAGTCTATGTTTCCTTCTCTTTGGCTTCATTATTTCCCAGTATAGAATTCAGCATGGGATGGGGACAGAACTACTATTTGTTTCCTCTGTCTAGCGCCACCTACTGCTGGCCTCCCTACCTTCTGCCCTACCAAACTCAAACAGCATCAGCCACTACTGTTTCTGAAGCCTCTCTGGGATGTTCCCCCAAGGAAAGGAGGAGACAGTGGCTGTGCTTGCTCTCCCTCTTCCTCTGTCAGCTTCTGTATAGCATCCATCTTGCAGTATCTGAAGACAGGCAAGCATTGAAAGCCTTGGAGTGGTCCTTGGGTGAACCATCCGTAATATGGATTGATTGATTAAAGCACTTGCTCAAGGCCCTCCATTTGCCTTGCTGAATTTCTCGGTAAGTTGAGCTGAAAGGCACCCAAGTCGAAGGAGAAGACAATTTTCAAGCTATCGATTCGAGAAGGTGACCTTGTTAAGAAGGCTAATTAAGAGCTGAAGTCTGACCATGATGTGCCGTCGTTTTGCCTCCCATATAAATGAGCGTTTGGTAAATGTGGGCTTCTAAGCTAACGTTTATGCATTGGGTGTTTAATAGCTGAGGGGGAGCTGTTCTTCACCATTCAGGAACCTGTCAAGAGCTTGGTCCTTTGGAGCTATTACTTCTGTGCTTCTGCACCTCAGACTGAGTGTTTATATTGGACTTGGTGTCTCAGAGGAGGCCTCTCTTTGGGACAAAGTGAGGCAGTGCCTCTGAACCTGAGCTCCTTGCCTTCTGTGAAATGGGCTGTGGGGGACCATATCCCTTTTTGTAATGTAAGCTAGGGCAATATGTTGCCATGGGAACTAATAGCTAGAGACAAGTGTGGTGAAAGGGAGCATGTTTTTCTTTCCGGTAAGTCGGGTTGAAAGTGATGTCATCGTTGAGTCCATATGTGAGTGGAATAGTGTGCTAGACAGGAAGTTTTTTGAGAATCAGGGTCCTGGTTCTGAAAGAGCCACAGAGACCTGGCTTGTTCTTTGTGAAAATCCAATGCTAAGGCATTGAGTGTTCCCATATAAATCTGAGGGGGTGCGATTTATTTATTTATTTGTTTGTTTGCTTGCTTGCTTACATACTTATTTACTGACTTACGGTACTTAAAGGTAAAGGCACCCCTGACCATTAGGTCCAGTCACAAACCACTCCGGGGTTGCACGCTAATTTCCTCTATAGGCCGAGGGAGCCGGCGTTTGTCCGCAGACAGTTTTTCCGGGTCATGTGGCCAGCAGGACTAAGCCACTTCTGGCGAACCAGAGCAGCGCACGGAAATGCCGTTTACCTTCCCGCTGGAGCGGTACCTATTTATCTACTGGCACTTTGACGTGCTTTCGAACTGCTAGGTTGGCAGGAGCAGGAACCAGGCAACGGGAGCTCCCCCCTTTGCAGGGATTCAAAGCGCCAACCTTCTGATTGGCAAGCCCTAGACTCTGTGGTTTAGACCACAGTGCCACCCGCATCCCTATTTACTTATTTATTTATAAATAATCCACCCATCTGGATGTCTTCTGAAAATCAGAGAGTTGTTTATTTCCTTGAAATCTGATGGGAGGGCATTCCACAGGGCAGGCGCCACTACCAATTAGGTCCTCTGCCTGGTTCACCGTAACCTTACTTCTCACAGTGAGGGAACCACCAGAAGGCCCTTGGAGGAGGACCTCAGTGTCCAGGCTGAATGATGGTGGTGGAGACACTCCTTCAGGTCTGCTGTGATCAATGCTTTGAACTCCCACGTTATGCTTAGCTTACGCACACATACACACACACATGCACCTTATTTAATAGAAACACCATAAATCTCCAGTGGCCTCCTTCAATGGTTACTAAACCAGGGTACACACACTATAACCCCTGGAACCCCTCACTGCTCAGAGATTGAGGTGTATGAAACAAGAAAACCAATGAATCCCTTATTGGTTCCAGAACAACACAGAGAGTGTTCTGCAGTAACTGAGGGAAGAACTCCTGCTCAAATAATAATGGTGAGTAACTGGTCTGGGATAATAATTTCAACTTACAAGCACATTGCTAGAAATAAATCCAGAGAGTACATTTTGGACTTCAGCTAGATACACTTAAAACCTATTTTTTCCCCAGTCCATCATTTCTTCTCTCTGTTTTCCCCCCCTCTTTATTACAGTTCTAAATATACCTGTCTGACCCCATAAGACTTGTCACTCCTTTCCTCTCTGCTTGCTCAGTTCCTGAGAAGCTAACTAGCAGTACACAGAGCACAGGTTGATCATGGCGGTGATGCCTCGGTGTCCCTTGTGGGACTTCAGAAATATTAACTCCTGCACTGCCTCTGGATGAAGCCAGAAATACGTCCTTGGAGGGTCTGTCATTTTTTTAAAAAAAGACAACAACCAAAACCTTGGTGTAATAAAATTATTAGAAAATATGAACACACTCCTGATGCCTAAACACATGTACAATCAATAAATCACAATGCATTACATTGAGATATGTCATAATAAATTAAATGCATGAGTCATGCTGGAAGCGTTTTCCAGTAATTTATAAATGCTTTGCCAGTTCTCAACAATTGATTGAGTTTCAGTCTGCCTGCCTGTTCACGCTGCCATAATTATGTCAGTTTAGCCGTAACGTCATAATGTTCATTTTCCCATTCTTCAGGTAGCGGCACTTCCAACAGTTGGTTAGTATGGGGGTAGGGGAAGTCCTGCCCCCATCTTTTGGTATTCTCTTGGGTAGAAGGTTCTGCATTTAGGCAGGAATAATCTGATTCGAACTGCTGAGCTTCTGATCAGCAAGTCCTAGGCTCTGTGGTTTAACCTACAGCGCCACCCACGTCCCTACCACTGTAATAGTACTACGCTATTCTGACTTGGTCACATCTCACCTGGAGTACTGTGTTCATTTCTGAGCACCACAGTTTAAAGAATATTAACCAGCTGGAATGTGTGCAGAGGAGGGGCAACCAAGATGATCATGGGTCTGAAGACCAAGCCTTACGAGGAACAATTTTATGATTATCACAAGTCCTTACACCAGTCTATTGTCCCACCCTGCCTGAAGTCGTCAACTATTGTTCCTCTGCCTAAAAAATCCACAATCAGTAGTCTGAACAACTACAGACCAGTTGCACTGACTCCAATCATCATGAAGTGTTTTGAGAAACTGGTGCGCCGTCACATTATTTCCTGTCTTCCATCAACTTTTGACAACTACCAGTTTGCATACAGGGCAAATAGATCCACGGAAGACGCTATCACTACTACTCTCCATGCTGCTCTGTTCCATCTGGAGCAGCCGGGGAGTTATGTGAGGCTGCTGTTTGTGGATTTTAGCTCTGCTTTTAACACTATCCTCCCCCATAGACTGGTGTCCAAGCTAGAGGCGATTGGACTCTCCAACTCCACCTGTCTCTGGGTTTTGGACTTTTTGTCAGAACGTTCTCAGAGGGTTAGAGTAGGGTCACATATGTCCACAGCCCTTAGCCTTAACACCGGCTCACCACAGGGTTGTGTGTTGAGTCCCCTGCTCTATACTCTCTATACGTATGATTGTACAGCCATTTATTCCAGCAACAAAATCATCAAGTTTGCTGATGACACTACGGTGGTGGGGCTCATTTCAGGAGGGGATGAGTCCGCCTATCGGGACGAGGTGGAGCGGCTTTGTGCTTGGTGTGGAGAGAACAATCTGGCTCTTAATACGACTAAGACCAAGGAATTGGTGGTGGATTACAGGGAAAAAAAAGGCGGACATTCAGCCCTTGTATATCAACGGGGAACGGGTGGAGAGGGTGGCGGAATTCAGGTTTTTGGGAGTGACTATCGATCAGGGCATGACTTGGAGCGCAAATACCACTGCTCTGGTGAAGAAGGCCCAGCAGAGAATTTATTTCCTCAGACTTTTAAAGAAGAACAATCTGAGTGAGAGACTGCTGGTGTCCTTCTACCGAGGCTCCATAGAGAGCATTCTCACATACTGTATTTGTGCCTGGTTCTCCAGCTGTACAGCTAGGAAGAGGAAGGTGCTCCAGAAGGTCATAACCACAGCCCAAAGGATTATTGGTCATCCCCTCCCATCTTTGGAAGAACTGTACGGTTCCCGTTGTCTTAGGAAAGCAAACAATATCCTGCAGGATGCATCTCACCCGGGACACAGTCTGTTTGTACTACTGCCTTCTGGCAGGAGATACAGAAACATCAAGTCAAAGACAAATAGACTGAAAAATAGTTTCTATCCAAGAGCTGTGGCCTTCTTAAATGCAGTAACTCGATAGTGTGACCTGGGAGTTTGATGGGTGTGGGTGTGGGTGTGGCTGGAATGTGGTTTGTTTGGTTGTTGTTGTTGTGTTGCTTTTGTTGTTTTTAAGGGATGGCATCCAATTTCGTTGCACTTGTGCAATGTTGCACTTGTGTAATGACAATAAAGAATCTATCTATCTATCTATCTATCTATCTATCTATCTATCTATGATTAACTCAGAACCAAACAGAACCTAATCGTGGGATTTCACCTTGGCACACAATTCAGTTTTAGGGATGGGATTTTCTGAAAATCTCCATTTGCATTTATTAGGACTTATTAGCAGCAAGGAGTGAGCAGGACAAGTCTCACATATTACATTATTTATTTTACACTTTCTTTTACATATAATATTATAAACATATAATATGTATCATATTATATGCATCTTATACACGTAAGACTCCCAGATTTCTAAAGTAACTGGCATATAAACAGATGCACACACAGCCAAGCATATAAAAATACATATATATTTGCAGTGGTACCTCGGGCTAAATACGCTTCAGGTTACATACGCTTCAGGTTACAGACTCCGCTAACCCAGAAATAGTGCTTCAGGTTAAGAACTTTGCTTCAGGATGAGAACAGAAATCATGTGGCAGTGGCACAGCAGCAGGAGGCCCCATTAGCTAAAGTGGTGCTTCAGGTTAAGAACAGTTTCAGGTTAAGAATGAACCTCCGAAACGAATTAAGTACTTAACCCGAGGTACCACTGTATATTTATAATTTTTTGCTCTGAAAATATAGTATGGCAGAAAGCCATTGTCATTGAAATCAACTCTTTATTCAAGGAAATGGCAATATAACTCAGAAGTGTTTCTTAGAAAATCTTGCCCCTAGTTGCCAGGTCTGAAGGCCTTCTACTCTTTCTCCCAGAAGTTTCCCAAACAATCTCAAACTGTCTCTGTGCACCTCTTGTGATAAGTAAGTAGCAGTCAAGTACAACATTCCTTGTTCTCCTAGAGTGGACATGCAGGGGAATATTTGGTCCAGCCAGTTGAAAACTTCCTGTTTCCTCCTGGCTGGGGTATACTTCCTTTGCATGTGACTAGAGGTGGGCGTGACCTTACCTGTCCAGGCAACAAAAGGGACAAGGCACACAGCGCTCTCTCTCTCTCTCTCTCTCTCTCTCTCTTTACTTCCTCTGACGTTGGAGCAGCTTTTAGCTAGTGATGCTCTGTTGGCTTCCAGCCAACAGAGGACACTGGGATTATCCCCTTATGAGATAGCTCCACATGTATATACTTTGTAACTAAGTCTGCCTTCGGGGATCCATCTGTGAACTGATGTGAGTAAACTACTTTTATATACTTTACACAAGATTGTGGTGTGTTTATTCTTTTAAGAGGGATATAAGGGAACTTACCAGGAACCAAATAGTAAGAGGCTTACACAAGCCTGCAACCAGCTACCTGCTGTGTGTTTAAAAGAGGAATGTGAAACTCTGCTAAGTAGATAGATAGATAATTTATTACAGTCAAAGACCAGTTCACATAACATAACACAATAAAAACAGCGTTCATAAAGATAAAATATACAATCGGAGCAGATTGCAACATAGCTCATGAGTTAAAATCGAGATATATACATACACCCGCACAACTAGGGTTTGGGCTACCATAAAAAAACTGACCGTGAAGCGCCCCAAAGGGCAACTTCAGCATTTCCCTAGTAAGCTATTTGATTCTAGAGGATGATCTGTGCCTACAAATCTGGGCGCAGAATCTGGCTACCAGCAAGGTCGTCTTATGATCTTTGCCTAAGAGGAGAGAATTAAGTTTAGACTTGTCTGAAAGACTGGTGAGCCTCTTTAGCAAAGGAACTCTGCTAAGTAAAGACCTGCTAGTGCAAGTTAGGAAGGATATTACTAAACAATATATCCTCTCCTGCCTCCTTGAACATTCCCACACCTCTGGCCTCTGTTCTGCTCTCCTCATTATTCTGCACATTCTTCGGAGACCAGGAGGAAAAGCATCTTGTCACAGCAGGAGAGGGAGACTCCCTGAATTCTTTAGCAGCCTCTTGACTCCCCTCCTCTGCTTCAGCTTCAGCTGTCCTGTCACAGGCCCTTTCTGCTCAGCAGCCAGCCCCTTCTCCCAGTCTTCTTCCTCTGTGTCAGTGTCCCACCACCAGTCCCTTGGCTCTGAGCCTTTTCCTCTGGGGTCTCCCTTGGGGGTTTCCCTCCCACCACCCCTTTTCATCCAGCCCACTCCCTGACACCTCCTTGGAAGGTGTGGCCACTGCGACTGTCACGAATAGCTCCTGCACTTTGGAATTTGCCACTCTGCCACCGGCAGGAAGATCTCCTACAGCGTCTTCAAAGCCGCTCGAATTCCTGATTGGGAGCTGGAGATGGCAGGTGTTTGGGAGGCCTTGATTAAAAACTGTAAAACAGCCGCTCTCGACACGTCTAGCGTTATGGCAACACATTAAGTTGAGCGAGAATCAGCCGAGCATTAAATAAACCACAAAAGAGTTACAATAAATTATGTAAATCTATTTGGGATTTTTACACGAAAGGACATTATTACGCTATAAATGTCAGGGGGAAGAGGCAGCTGGAGAGGATGGAGCAGGCCTCCTGCTCTTATCTCTTTTCCAGTGGGAGTTTCTTCCCCCACGATGATGCACTTCAAAGGAGCACTTGATCTCTGAACATGGCCGACTGATGGGGTGATAAATTGCACTCGGCAAGGGAATAGATTGGGGAAGTGTGGAGGTTCACCATGAAATAACAGGTGCTATCAACATCAGGCTGCTCCTTGTTCCCATCTCATCTTCCAAAAGACCGTAAGAACTGCCCTTGCTTGAGGAGAACAAGGGTCCAGGTGTGGGGAATCTATGGTCCTCCAAATGTCCTTGGACTCTTCTTCTCATCATCCCTGACCATGGGCCATGCTGTCTGGGGCTGGTGGGAGTTGGAGGCCAACAACATCTGGAGGACAACGTGCTCCCCACCCTGGTCATCTAGTCAAGCTGTTCTGTCTCCAGTAGTTGCTGCAATAGAAGCTCAAAACCAGGACCTGTTTTCTGATTCTCCATTCTGGTGAAAGGCACAGTAAGACTATCTATGTCTCAGTGTAGTGCAACATGCAGCCCCTCTACCTGTTGCTGGACTAATAATAATAATAATAAATTTATTATTTATATGCCACCCATCTGACTGTGTTGCCCCAGCCACTCTGGGTGACTTCTAGCAAAATATTAAACACACAATAAAACTTCAACCATTAAAAACTTCCCTGAACAGGGGACAGTTGACTCCTGTGTCTCTGGGCCCCCCATGTAAGCATTTTGGGAAAAGGAAGAGAGCAAAGTGGGTGGGATATTTCCATTTCACTTTGCAGCCAGCTCAGTCCATGCTATATAAAAAAGACGCCAGCCAGACCTTCAGAGTGGGAAGGGTGATTGATGGGTGCCAAGACTGATGTCTGAGGTCACTGTGGAGTCCCTGGGCACCAGATTTGGGACCTCGGCTTAAAGCAGGCCATTTTCTCTTTTTAAAAATAAAAATCCCTCAACCTGATAATGTTGAAAAGCAAATGCCATCAATGTTCTTAAGAGCTCTGCATGGGTCCAATTATAATTTCATTTTAAAACTGCAATCGCCAGCCTATTTTAATTAAAAATGCATCTGAAGCCCAAGAACATCCAGCATTATCAAGCTGCCAATCTTGGTTGGAAGAACTTTTGCACTGAACAAATTTGGAATGTATTAAAACAATGCATTGTTTCTAATACAATTTCTCTTCTCTCCACCCCACCCCACCCCACTCTCCTCACTGATTTATTAGTGGTTCCTTCCCTCTCCCCCCGCCAACCCGCCTTGCCAATTTCCCCTCCTCTTCTGTTAATCTTTCTAAATAACTTGAAAGTGGCCCACTGTCTATTTAGCTAAATGAATTCAGTCCACAGATACTCATTATTTTCTAGCATGATTTATGCAAGGGCTGTTAGCTAGATTGTACCATGCTTGAAGGTTTCTTGGCAATCAGAGAAAATCCAGATTGGAGTCGTCAAGTATTAACTAAATAGGAAATCGCCCCTCCCCTTACAGAAAAAAAGAAAAATGGAGACAGCAGCGACTTCTCTTATAAGGCACACACTTAAATCTGAGATGCAGTGTGCTCCAGAGAATTTTTAGGCGCAGAGTTACAATCCAACACATCTGGCTCACTATCCAGATGAGCCATGGACTAGGACACATGGGAGGAAAGCAATTGCAGATCCAAGGAAAACTTGGACCCATGTTGAGGTGCATCCCATAGGATTCTGGGGCATTGGAATCTGCCTCCCTACCCCTGACCCCCAAAGAGATACCTCTGCCAGCAGACTTTGATGGACTTCTAGGGGGTTCAAGAGGATCCTGATGAGAGACTTTTCTCAGATGGAAATTGCAATGACCCCCTTAGTGCCATCAGGCTTGTCAGATTTGAGAGGAAGGTAGGGGGGAAGGGGAATTGGAGAGGAGAAGCTGGAACAGATGGACAGCCCTTCCCCCCTCCTCCCCTTGGCCTCCAGTGACATCATGACTCTAGCGAGGAGATTGGACTTCCAGCAACCTCTCCACCTCAGGGGGAAGAGAGTGTTGTCAAAATTGAAATGTCTGATCTGGCCATCTTAGTTACATCCCAGTTTGGCTACTGCAATGTGCTTTGAAAAGGGCTTGGAAACTTCAGCTGGTTCTAAATGCTGCAGCCAGACTGCTAACTGGGGCCAGTAACGGTGAGCACATTACTCCTCTGTTAAAACAACTTCACTGGCTACCGGTCCATTTGGGTGAACACCTTCTCTTGGTCCCATCAACATCAGAGGCATCGGAGCCTTTTCTGTGTCTGCTCCCAGATTGTGAAATTCACTCCCAAGAGAGGTTAAACCATGGGTAGGCAAACTAAGGCCCGGGTGCCGGATCAGGCCCAATCGCCTTCTAAATCTGGCCCGTAGATGGTCCAGGAATCACCATGTTTTTACATGAGTAGAATGTGTCCTTTTATTTAAAATGCATCTCTGGGTTACTTGTGGGGCATAGGAATTTGTTCATTTTTACTTTTCAAAATATAGTCCAGCCCCCCACAAGGTTTGAGGGACAGTGGACTGGCCCCCTGCTGAAAACGTTTGCTGATCTCTGGGTTAAACTGACTTCCTCTTCATGGCACTCCCTTTTCTCTTTGAACAGGGTTTTGAAAACCAAGGTGCAGACATTGCTGATTGCTAGAGAGCTGCCAGGGCAAACCAGATTTCAATTACTGACTTTAGATTGAGTTTTGATTTGTTTTAATTATTGTTTTTAACTAGTTTGTTTTTATTATTTGTAATTTGTAGTTGAAGTTGTAAGCTGCCTTGAATCCCAACTTTACAGTAAAACAGGATAGAAATATATTAAAGAATATTTTTTAGACGCATGGGGAGGTCTTGGAGCTGCTGCCTGGAGTGTCTGAGCAAGCGTCAAGAATAGGAAATGTGTCTTGGTCTCTCTCAGTGCCCTCTTGGGGGCTAGCCACTGACATAGGAATAGAGGCTACTGCAAGTTAGGGCTGTGTCTGCCTTATCTTTCAAGATGGACAGGTGAGCACAGAAAACTTGTTGGAGCGACTTCTGCTTTTGTGCAGTCTTGAACTTCTTATAACTGACCCTGAACTCATGCCCCTTGGGCCTTGTTCTTAGACTGGGTCCATCCCAGACAATCATTTGCCTTGTGATAGCTCTGGGACTGGAATAGCTCTTTCCTTGCTACTGGATCTGTACCATTACTCTGCCTTAATAAAGATCCTTTCTTTGCTTATGTGTAAGAACTTCTACCATCATGCCAGGACAGAAACCTCACTACCTTGAGGGAGCCAATGGCTGAAGAAGAAGACCTTGGTCCTTTAAGTGGTTCACAGGTAGCTCAGGGGGTGGGGCCTCCAGTCCATGTCTACTGAACCCTGCTATGAAACTCACCCAACTGCTTCGGGACTTTGCTTGTGTTGTTTGGGTGGTTGGTTGGCCTCAGCTGCAGAAGTCTTAGCTGGTCTCCTAAACCAGTGTTTCCCAAACTTGGGTCTCCAGTTGTTTTTGGACTACAACACCCATCATCCCTAGCTAGAAAGACCAGTGATCAAGGATGATGGGAACTGTAGTCCGAAAACATTTGGAGACCCAAGTTTGGGAAACACTATCCTAAACCCATTTCTTGATCACTCTCCAAGGTGCTGAACCTTGCCTTCCATTTGCAACTAAGAACTTCTGACCTCCTGTTGCTTGAGCCATCATCCCTTCTCAGTGGTGGGCATCCCTGCACATCATAACGATACAGTGATCAATACAGTCCTCCTGATATTACACTTTCCCTCTTTAAAAAAGGAGAGATTTTCATAAGAAAGCTCATACAAAATTGGCATACGTTTCTCTCCTAACATATATGACCTTAAGATGTAACAACATAAACATTTATTTAACTAGATTCCTTACAGTTTCATGACTGTGAAACCTCTAAACCAATACTGTTTCCATAACAGCATATAATTCATCTCCGCCTTTGCAAACCCTAAATTTGACCTTACAAATTGGATCACCAGATCCCAGCTCTTCAAAGTTATTGGGATCACATATAATCTCAGAGCATAGATTGCTCATATAAAGGCACCTGTCGTGATGAATCAAAATGTTTTATTAATGCAAAATTATTTTCAGAGGTTGCGGACAACTCACAAAATCAGATCCTCTGCTTCTTCATTTGACCCTATCTAGAGAAGTTTTGCCACATCTATCCATGCAGTCATCACATCCTGATTAGGCTACTGCAATAGCCTTTTACATGAGACTGTGTGGAAGCTTCAATTTGTACAAAATTTGTCTGCCCAGCTGCTGTCTAGAGCCAGCTAGTCAGAAGATATTATGCCTCTATTGGCCCAGTTTCACTGGCTGCCATTATGCTTCTGAGTCCAATTCATTGTGATGTCTATCAACATTAAAGCCCTGAATGGTTTAGCACTGTCGTAAAGGACAGCCTGCATCCATATCAACCTGCTCATCCCTTGAAGTCTGCTTTGAAGGCTTTGCTGAGGAACCCACCTCAGAAGAAGATCAGATGGGTTGCCATCCACAACAGAGCTTTTCTAGTGATGGCCCCACAGTTGTGGAGTACCTGTGGAGGCTTAGCAGGCCCCCATCCCTTGTGAGATTAAAAAGGGTTCTGAAGACCCATCTCTTGTCAATGGAATTTGGATGGGCAATGTTCATTGGTGGCTGGTGGGGCCCTTTTTGAATTCTAAATGTTGTTCTGGTTTTATCAATGGATTGTTGAATTCCATGATTTTTTCTTTACATTTGTAATCTTGTAATTTTTTATATCTGTATTTTATACTGCTTTGTGGAGAAGGAGTCTCAAAAAGTAGGGTACAAGTCTGTTTCTACTGAGTCTGTTTCTACTGCTGTCCGGTGTAGATTTTTAGTCATAAAGCAAACTGTCATTCTACATTTAGTGTGCTGCAATGGTTAGAGTGTTGGACTAGGACCTGAGGGTCCAGGGTTCAAATTCCCACTCTCTCGGGGAGTTCAGAGTGACTTTGAGCCAGTCTCTTAGCCTAATCTACTCAACAGGGTTGTTGTGAGGATAAAATGCTGAGGGGAAGAACCTTGTATGCCACCTTGAAGAAAGGTGAGATATAAATATAAGAAAGCATTATTATATCTGCTAGATTTTTGTATCTAAGACTGGAGAATCCATGATGCAGTGCAACTCTGAGCAAAATGTTCAGGAGCTTCTGTCGAGGCAGCCCTCTCATCTCATCATCCATAATGTAGCACTGTTACAGTGGTACCTCGGGTTACAGACGCTTCAGGTTACAGATGCTTCAGGTTACAGACTCCGCTAACCCAGAAATAGTACCTTGAGTTAAGAACTTTGCTTCAGGATGAGAACAGAAATTGCATGGCAACAGCACGGCTGCAGTGGGAGGCCCCTTTAGCTAAAGTGGTACCTCAGGTAAAGAACAGTTTCAGGTTAAGAACAGACCTCCAGAACGAATTAAGTTCTTAACCCAAGGTACCACTGTAATAAAGGGACCCTTGACCATTAGGTCCAATCTTGACCGACTCTGGGGTTGCGGCGCTCATCTCACTTTATTGCCTGAGGGAGCCGACATACAGCTTCCAGGTCAAGTGGCCAGCATGACTAAGCCGCTTCTGGCAAACCAGAGCAGCGCACAGAAACGCCGTTTACCTTCCCGCTGGAGCGGTACCTATTTATCTATTTGCACTTTGGGAGCTCACCCTGTTGCGGGGATTCGAACTGTCGACCTTCTGATCGGCATGTCCTAGGCTCTGTGGTTTAACCCACAGAGCCACCAGTGTCCCACCACTGTAATAGCACTACGCTATTCTGACTTGGTCACATCTCACCTGTGCATGAAAAGAACTGAAATGAATAAATGTATGACTATAAATCCCATGATGCAGTGCATCAATGAGATCAGTGAGATACGAAGGTGAGAAAGCCACCCTCCAACCAGTGAACTTGAGCTCTAGATACCTGCCACTGAAAACAAGCACTATTTTTGCCTACTCCTCCCTGCTATATTTCACACTCGCTGTAATTGACCTGGGCGAGCGCCAACATGTGACAAACTCCTATTTCTGGTGAGGAGAACTCCGCATCTCATTAGCCTGCCCTTGATCTTGCGAGCCAATTCCCCATTCACTTACACTTCAGTTATCCCAGAGACAGCATCTGTCTTCGAAACCTTGCGGGTTTATTGATGGGGAGGAATGGATGCTGGCCAAGCAGTACTCTCTTCTCCTATAATGACAGGGCGCTGTGGGGACAACCCTGAAGAAGTCAATGAAGCTAAAATAGGGTAGATTGTACAACAAAACTAGTACGGTGGATACAGCTTTGGCCCAGGGCCTGCAGTCCAATCACAGGTCGCATTGATGTTATTGAGAATGATTGCTTCTGTCTGCTTTGGTGAATAACAGATCTCAGAAGGGAATCCTGTAAATGGCATAAGGTGACCTACTGACTCTAGGGTGCATTGCAATAGCTCTAGAGTTGTCACAGTTATCCAGTGCTTTGCCTAAGGGGAAAAGGTATCTCCCATGACTAGGTGACACTGCCCAATTTGGCTCCTATTGCCCTATGTTGGGTTGAAATAAACGACAGACGAATGGCAAGTGTCATATGGGAGGCATCTACCGAGCATGTCTCGGGGAGTCCCTTTTATTGAATATTACAGCATTGCCACATATGTGCTTGTTGCTGATTGGTTAACACAAATACAATGCAAGGGTTGCATATAGACATTAATCACCAATAGATTAAAGGTTGGGAAAGGGAACACAGAATTGGACAGGCGTGAAAACCTCCTTATTAAACTATTACTAGTGATTGTTATAGCAAGACTTAAACTATTACTAGTGATTGATATAGCAAGGCTTAAAAAGACATAACTATCACGTTCCGTAGATGTGGTCAATCATGCATTAAGAACAGGTCAGGGTACAATGTTTTCATGAACTCAATGTGAACTGAACATTCTAGGGTGAGGAAGGAATGCTTCAGCTTAGAACGGTTTGCCAAAGTCATGTGCAGAAGCAAAACTTCCCATCAGCCCTATACCTCAGAAGTGGGGAAGCCTGGGCCCACGGGCCAAATGAAGCCACCCAGGCTTATCTGACCCTCCAAACTCTCCCTAGGCCACACCCTTCCTAAACCACACCCTTCCTAAGCCACACCTCTAACCCTAGGCCACACCCCTCACCTGCTTAACACCATTCTCTCATGTCCTTGCCTGCCTTGAATTCTTGCCTAGAGTGAGGCTAGCGAGGGATATGTGAGTGTGTAGGGAAACCAGCCTACTATTCAAAGGCAAAATTTGCATTCATTGCCCCACCCACTTTTGCCTCTGGCCCCGCCCACTACTGGCATGTGGCCCTCAAAAGGATGACCAGAAGGGGATTCAGACATCTGCCTGAAAAACATTCACCGCCCTAAGCACAGAAGCTCCTTCAGCAGTCATTTCTAACAGAGGTATCCTCCATGAATCTGCCCAGTCTTTTTTCTAAAGCTCTCTAAGCTAGCTGCCATCACCCCCATCTTGTAGCAGTGAGTTCCAAAAGTGAATTGTGCATGGTATAAATAAGTACCCATCTTCTCAGTAAGCTTCATGGGGCCGTACAAAGCTCTGGTATTCCAAGAAAAAGCATTTTCTAATTTCAAGGCCTTTTAAGGAAGTGTTAAGTTCAGCATCTTGGTTGTTGTTTTCCCCAAAAATCCACATTAGGCCAACCAAAATGTCACAAAATGTAGGCAAGCTCCAGAATTCTTAATTAGGCTAATTGCTATGGGGTTGTGGGGAGGGAAGAAGTCGGCTGATGTTGAAGCCAGGAGTTCTGGTGAATCTGAAAGCTTTTATGTGATAACTTGGTTGGCATGATGCAAGCATTTCTTATTTTTATTATTAAATTTCTATGCCACCCTTCATCTAATGATCACAAGGTGGTTTAAAATATAAAAGCACAAAAATACATACCATAATAACAAAGAAAAACAATAATACACAAACTTTGAAAGGCCATAGGTGGTTTAATTAACCAAAGGCCTGGGAGAAGGGGAATGTCCCCCTCAAGACCTCCAAGACCTCCAAATCTTTCCCAAGCTTGGGCTCTCCTGACCTGGGTAGATACCTGCCCAGCTCACTGGATTGCTCCATGTGGTCCTCTGTTGGCCACTCCTCTGTCCTGACCCAGCCAGCCACCTCTCCCCAACAAACATATTCAGGGCCAATGACAGTAATGTCCTAATATGGAGGTTTTATTTCTTATGGGCCAACATGGCTAACCTTTGCTTGTTGGTGTCAGTTGGATATATGTACTTTTGGCTGAATTTAAATAAAGGCACACAAATGACCGCTCCAAAACAAGCACATCAAAATGCATGCAGCCCTGAAGAAAGGGCCTGCACAAAATGCTTTCTATAAAAGTGCATGATCTTATCAGGAGATAGACAGATCTACCTCCCAAATTCAGCTAGGAATTCCATTATTTTCTTATGATCTATTTTTTTAAAAAAAGTTCATTTACTAGCAAGAGATAAGTGCACACAGCATTTTACAAGAACTCGAGAGGCAAGAGGCCTGTTCTTTAATTACCACCATATAAATATATGCAAGGTCAGGGAGAAGGAAGCATGTATTGCGCCCCTTCTGAGGTGCATGGTCACAGAATGACACTCTAAAGCACCCTGGTTTAGCTCTGGAACACATGAACAGGAAATCTGGCCGGGGGGGGGGGCGGAAATGCAGGGGCCTGCTTTCCAGTCAGGATTGGAGGCAGAAGACCAGGGTTGCCATCAATGAAGCCAACTCCCTGGGGCCCTGAATGCCCAAGCACCCACTGTAATGGGATGTTAAGAACTTTTTTGGAGCAGGATCACCATGCACTGGTTGAGCAAGCTAGGGGTGTGTGTGTGTGTAGGGACAGCCAACAACATTCTGGCACCTGAGGTGAACCACAAATTGTCACACACACCCCTCCCCACCAGGGAAGAAGGGGTGAGTGAACATTCACATGAAGAACAAGCAGTGAATAAAGCACAACATCAGGATCTGTTGCCCCTGTGGATCTTGCCCTCAGGATTGGGCTGATTTTGTGTGTGTGTGTGTGTGTGTGTGTGTGTGTAAGTGGGGCTTCACGACCATCTTTGCACATGTAGAAGAGTGACATATTGGGCTCTTTGATTTGTTGCAAGCACGAAGCTTTTCAATTGGCCTGGCTTTGAATAAAATCAAGGGGTAGGGCCTTTAGACCAGGCATAGGCAAACTTGGCCCTCCAGATGTTTTGAGACTACAAATCCCAACATCCCTGACCACTGGTCCTGTTAGCTAGGGATGATGGGAGTTGTAGTCCCAAAACACAATGGAGGGCCGAGTTTGCCTATGCCTGCTTTAGACCCTGGCTCATCAGTGAAGCAGAAAATTATTTTGAGCCTAGTTCCAGCAATTCACTTCAGGGACCCTGAGTTTGCAGAATCTGCCTTTCAGAGGCAGCAGTGCTTCTGAATACCAGTTGCTGGAAGCTTCAGATAATAATAATAATAATAATAATAATAATAATAATAATAATAATAATTTATTTATACCCCGCCCATCTGGCTGGGTTTCCCCAGCCACTCTGGGCGGCTTCCAACACAATATTAAAATACAGTAATGCATCAAACATTAAAAGCTTCCCTAAACAGGGCTGCCTTCAGATGTCGTCAGAAGTGTCTGAGGCAGATTTAAGGCAGCACGACTGGTTCTGCTTTACGGGGGGCTGAGCCTAGGGGGCGCCATGGGACACTGTAGTGAGTTCAGTAGAATGGAAGGCAAGAGGATGGATTTTGTCCTCGCACAGGACACCGCTGAACTTTGAAAGACCATATCTGCCCCTGAAAGCATTCAGCTTTTGCTTCTTAGTTTCCTACAGGCACCTGGGTGGCTACTATGAGAACAGAATGCTGGACCAGAAGGGCCCTAGCCCTGATCCAGCCAGGCTCATCTTATCTTCCTAGGTCTTGAGTTCATATCTACTCAGATACCAAAGCAGCTTCCAGCATGGCAGCCTTCCTTGGTGGAGCCACTGGGGAGACTTTGAACACTCCGCCTGAAAATGGCCTTCAGAAAGGTCAAATTGGACAGGCTGATTCCAGGTGCAGAAACTCATTTCCAAAGGTCTGCTGTGGGTAGTGGCTGAACTTTACCATGTAGCCTTGACATACGACGGGAGATATCTTTAGAGACGGCTCTGTTTGCCGTTATATCGTACGCACGGCTTAGAAAGCACTGAGAAAAGCCAAGGAAGAAAAAGAAGCAGCAGCAAAAGCATATGAAATGGAAAAGGCTTTCCTTTGGGGAAAACAGCCAAGAACATCTCATGACACTTGGAGATTGCTCTTCTCCCTCCCCCATGCCTTCCATTTTTAGCCAAACTCTCATTTTCTTCCTTCTTTTCCGGAGCTCTCTGCTCCTCTCCCACTCCAAATCAAGTCAAGGTCAACACACACACCAGTTCTGCTTTAGAGCACAAACACATGTACAATAGGAAAATGATTTTTCATGAGCAAGGCATCCCCGGATCAAACACACAAACCCTCCATCGCACAGCACAATTTATTTCCCCCTAATTAGCTGCCTTTCTTGTTCATGAGCTTCAGCCTTCATTAGGCAGGCTCACGTCCTCCGATTCAGGGCTGCCGCTTCCCTTTCCGGAATAAGAAGTGGAGTTCCCGTAACCAACCCTCCGTTCATCACAACCTTGCAGCGGCATAATCAAACTCTGTGTGTGTTTGTGCATGGGGCTGCGTTTGAACGTTGTTCTCCATTAGTTCTCATCTCTGTTCTCGAGAAACTCTGACCTCCATTTTCAATCAATTCTCAGTTATTAACCGGCAATGAATAGCGGCAAGGCCTGTATTTGCAAATTGAATATAATAAACCCGTCAGTTTTCAGAGGTCCTGGGGGAGAAGGCAGCCGGTCTGCAGGGAGATTTCTTCTTTCCCTTTTCATCGTAAAATGTTGGCCCTTCCAGGGCCATTGCTAAACCCTTAAAAGGCAAATGTGCATGAAGTTTACATCTGCTGATTTCTATGACTTCGGATTGGCTTTCAAAGGGAAAGCAGCCAAGTAAACCAGGAATGAGAAAGTTGTGGCACTCTGCATGTTGTTGAACTTCAAGTCTCATCAGCCCTGGGCAGCATGGCCAAAAGCAAGGACATAGCATGGGTTCTCGGTGCCTGGGGCATGTATGCACATCAGTGGCGTAGCGTGGGTTGTCAGCACCCGGGGCAAGGCAAGTAATTTGCGCCCCCTAACCCATGGATTTGCGCCCCCTAACCCCAGATGTTGTGCCCGGTGCAGCTGGCCCCCCCTGCACCCCCCCCACGCCACTGATGCACATGCTACAGGGGGGAGCAGGTGTGGAGGGTGTCCGCGCCAACCCCAAGCTCTCTCTGCCAACTGAGTCGCAGCAGTCTGAGCCGGCGGTGAGTGAGAGACAGAGATGCTAGCACTGCCCCAGTTCTGGAGGCCCAGCCGAGGTACGACTTGGTGAGGGAAGGGAGACTGTTGTGGGGGGACCTGGCTGTGCCCCTCACATCCTTTAAAACTCTGAACCCAGGGCCACAGCCCCCTTGGCCCTCCTCATGGTATGCCCCTGGCCAACAACAGACAGGGATGTGGTTGAGCTGGATACCAGTCACCGCTGTGAGGTGTAGTGGTTAAGAGTGGTGGATTCGTAATCTGGTGAACCGGGTTCGCGTCTCCGCTCCTCCACATGCAGCTGCTGGGTGACCTTGGGCCAGTCACACGTCTTTGAAGTCTCTCAGCCCCACTCACCTCACAGAGTGTTTGTTGTGGGGGAGGAAGGGAAAGGAGATTGTTAGCCACTTTGAGACTCCTTCGGGTAGTGATAAAGCGGGATATCAAATCCAAACTCTTCAGGCCAAAGGTTCCTCAAACCTACTGTAAACAAAGTAGAGAGAGAGAGAGAGAGAGAGAGAGAGAGAGAGAGAGAGAGATGGGGCCTGGTCCAAATGACACAATCTGGCCCACCTTCTATTTCCATCTATGAAAACTCACTTCCTTGGAATAAATCAAAAGCCTACTGGTTATAAAGCATGGTGTTCTCCTCAGACATTGTTAGACCTTCTGCCACAGCCATCGTGTCCAATGCTTATGGATGGGCAAGAAGTTTGATTTGGGTCACATTTAAACCTGTTTGTATCGCATTTGCATCTTCCGAAAATATGAGAACCGAAACACAGCCGTCCTTTGAAATATGCACTTCTCTGAATTCTGCAAAGCAATTCTCCAAGCAAAGTTGACAAAGCTAGGTCTTTTGGGGGAAAGTGGGCATAAAAATGTATGTATTGGTGAAAAGTGCCTTTAAAATGCATTATATTAGGTGGTATAGCTTGCAAAAAAATGTATGTGTTAGTCAAAGCTGCAGACAGAGATGTGTTGATTGGGAGAAACTTATATTAAATTGCTGGTGAATGTTCATGGGGTTGTGGTTTTTTAAACACAGATAGCTACAGAAATATGGAGAAATGAATTTAAGATTGGAAAAATGAGAAACAGAGAAAAGTGAAAATGAAAGACAATTGCATTGCTAGTGGGGGGTGTTACCTGCTTTGCCTGATTATCATTAGTGCATCCCAGAAAGTTCAAGCATCTGATCAGGGCAGGTTTTCCCCTTCCACACATGTGTGCACCAAGGGAGAACATTTATCCCCTATAATCGACCTTCTCTGGCACCTCCATTTATTGGAATGTCATTTTAAGAGAATCTACAAGCTGGCCCAGGTCCAGAGGATGGTCAAGAACATTCAAGTGCCCCCCTCCAATGGTGATAAAAATATAAGAAAACAACATATCAGTTGCACCCCCCCCCACCCACAAATGTGGGCTCCCAAAACCTGCTTCATCATGTAAGGCTGGCCCTGAAGTATCTGAATCTCTAAATCATTAAGGATGGGGAATGAGAACAGTTGACAGCAGCTGGTGCCAACCTGGTACCTTCCAGATGTTTTGGCCTAAAACAGCTGATTTGGGTGGGTGGGGATTGTGGTCCAAAACATCTCGAGGGCAGCAGAATTGGCAGAGACTGATTTACAGTAACTCCGTGGCATCATTAAGGTGACCTACTTTTTTGTAGGTGGCTGGGAGGGTAGAGAATATTGGGTTTGCTTCTCCAGATGCGAAAATGTCAAAAATGCAGGAGATGAGCAGTGAGTTTGGGGTTAAAAATACGACTTCATGGGAGGAGAGTGGGAGCCTTTTCCTCTTCGGAATCCTTGTCTGATTCAGCCTCTAATGGAACCTCACCACGCTCGCTTTGCATTCCCGCGCGTTGGGAATTCCAAGTTCTGCGATTTCAGTAGCGTGTGGAGGGGAAGCGGGTCAACGTAAACGTGGGCAGCTTTGCGGTCCTCAGCGGAGATGGGCGCCGGAGTTATCCCCCACCTTCCCCTCCTCCCTCCAGCAGCCTTGCTATATGAACCCCACCCCGGGAAGAGGGCGAGGCTGTGGATTATCTAGCGGTGTCCCCGAAACTCCCCCAACCTTTCCATCCTATCCCTTTCCGGAGACTGTGTGTCCACCTGGAATGGGTTATCCCCCCTCCCCCCTCCCCGCAGAACAGCTGAACTTCTGAACCGCTCACAGAGTGACCTTCAACGCACAGCCACCTTGGGTAGCGCCAGTTGCAAGAGAGAACAAAGGAAGCGAAGGGAGCGAAAGCGTAACGGGGGCGGGGTAGAGCATTTAGCAGCAATTTGAGGACAGAAAGAACTGAGGCGGGGGGGAACCGTGCAACCCCACCCTCCTTCAGCCCCCCCCCATCCATTTCCTTTATCATTATACGCACTGAGGTCGGCGCACACCGCCTCTCCAAAGCGGCTGCGAGTCCTGAAGACCGGCCACTCTCGGGCTCTTCTGGGCCATGCGCCCGGGGTACTTTTACGCATGGAGCTGTCTCCAAAGCGCACGGCTCGGCATCCCGCCGCTGCCGCTCAGCTGGGTGGGAGCCCTTTCTCCCTCTCCCTCTCTCGGCTCGCTCGCGTGGCTCTGCTTCCAGCCGCTCTCCGGGCTCCCCACCCCCTTTCTCGCTTTCTCTCCACCCCCTTTTCCCTCCCCTCCCCTCGGTGAAGTCTGAAGTTTCCCGTGTGCGCAAAGGCGAAGCGCTCTTCGGCGCCGTGTGGTTCTTTTCTCTCTTTCTCTCTCTCTAGCTCACATATATATCTCTATATCTCTATTTTTTATATTTATCTCTCTTCTTTTTACCCTTCTGCAAACGATTTGGTGGAACTGACTGTGTCCCTCACCCATCGCACCCCTCCGCTCCAATTCTTGGTGCAAAGGGGACCGGAGCCAATTTGGAAGAAGATCGGCTTTCCATCCTTCCTGGGGGGGATCAGAGGAGGGTAAAGAGAAGCCCCCCCCCCAAAAAAAAAGGAGAGGTGGGGTCTCCTCGCGGGTGGGGAGAGGAAAGAGATCAGGCATGCTTCGGGCACCGAGGATGAGTGACTTCCTTCCCTGACCCTCTCTCAGGGCACCCACCCACCTCTCCTTCTCTCCGGGATTGACATTGCTGGAGACCTCCTATCCCCAGGGGAGGTGGAGAGAGAGCTAGAGCAAGGAGGGGGGAATCCTGCCGCTCTCCGCTCGGAGTCCTTGGAAGTAGATTTTTGCTGCCTGGTCGGATGTGAACGGCAAAAGAGACGGCTATGCGTGTGGGAAGACAGAGGTCCGTGAAACTAAGGTAAGGCGGCACCTCCCTCCCCGAGTCCCTGTCAGAGTGGGGGCTGGGGGGAGCAGTGTCCAGGCAGCCTCTCCCCCTCACCAAAGCCTTTTTGGGCCCCGATCCTCTTCACATTTACTCGGGAGTATACCCCCGCAGAGTTCCAACAGGGCATACTTCCGCTCTCTCCAAGGCAGCGTGCGCGCAAGAGGATACTGGAACTTGGAGGCTGGGTAGGTGAGGGGCTTACTTCCGAGTAAACGGGTCCAGATTCCGGGAGCGAGCCGGGAGGTTGAACCGCCCAGCTCTTCCCAACCCCTTCGATTCCCACTCGCCATGCGAGGCGTTTGAACAATGACTTTGTGGCAAGCGCATCTCCCTCTCTCCCTCCCACCCCACCCCCCAAATATCCATCCCGTCTTTCGTTTCGCCCCTTCACCCCTCACCTCTTTCAGAAACTAGAAGCCCAAGATTGGGGAGCGGGGAGAGACACAAGGTGCCTCACATTCTTTCGCTACCCATCGACCCCTCTCCTCTTTCTCGCCTTCCCTTTGAGAAATGTACGTCTCCGCCTGGCTTCTGGGGACAACCTCACCTTTTCCCACATTCCCCTTTTATTGAATTTATTGAATTATTTTTGAACATATATAGATACAGATATCTCACTCCTCCCCCACTTAGACCATGCAGGTGGGGGGGGGGAGAGAGACACGCGTCCTCCCCCACCCCCAAATGGTCCGCGTGGAGCAGCGGCGAAGCTGCCGCTCGGAGAGACCCACCCGAGGTCGCTTGCGGAGAGCTAGAGAACAATGAAGCTCGTGGATCTCTCTCTCGCTCTCCACCCTTTCTCTTTCTATTCCACCTTCAGGTTTTGCCTGCCTGGTTTAACTCTTTCCTCTCTCTCTTTCTCCTCTTCTGCTGCTTCTATTTAACTCTCTCTCTCTGACCCCCCCCCCATCTTTCCACATCTCCCCCACTTAACTCTTTCCTGTCTCGCTAACCCTTTCTCGCCCTGCAAGGCCACCTTTGGAGAGCGATTTCTGAGTTCCTTGTCACGTTTGCTCGCCGTCAACCCTACTTTGCCTTTCTTGCCCCTCCTCCCGCTATGGAAATTTACACCACCAGCCCTACTCAGAGTAGACCCACTCGAATGAAAGGAAACGCCAACCATTCATTTCAAAGGATCTACGCTGAGTAGGATTTAGTTGGATGTAACCAAAGTATCTTACCCAAAAAGCTCTGCTTGTGGCAGGGACCCATCCATTTTTAAGCAACCATGTATATCTCAATAGTGCTGCAGCAAGTAAGCAATACTAAGGATAATTTGTACCCATTCCTCTTAATTCTACTTAACTTTCTGCTTCCTTTGGTTCATTCTTCCCTTCCCTTCTTCTCAGAAAACTAGAGAGGGCATTGACAGGTAGTAGATTCAAGGCGGTCTTCCTTCACATTGGGCAATGTTAACTTGCGGAACTCACTGCCACAAGACAGGAACAAAGGGAACTGCCTTAAACGGAGTCGGGCCACTGCTGCATACTGCTCACCATTGTCTACACTGACTAGTAGTGTACACTGCCTGCACTGACTCTGTAGGATTTCATACCAGAGTTCCTCCTAACTTCCATCGGCAGATGTTTGCCACTGAGCTATGGCTTGAAAAGAAGGGAGCTTGATAGCCATTGAGAAACCCGTCTTCTTCTTCTTCTTCTTCTTCTTCTTCTTCTTCTTCTTCTTCCTTCATAGATCCCTCAGTCATGGTAGCAAAATAAAGCCTCCATAGCTAGAGGCACTCTACCTCTGAAAACAAGTTGGTGGCAATATGCAGGAGGGAAAGGCTGTGCCCCGTTATGTCCTGCTTAGGTTAGGATGAAGGACTAGAACAGAACAAAAGCTTTGGTTTGATCCTGCAGGGCTCTTTCTTATTTATCCCATTCACACCTCTCTTTCCCCAATTCCTTACGCTGACGCCTCTCTCATGAACATAACACACTTTATGTGGAGTTATTTCGTGTTCCTTTTACCCTTCAACTGCAACTTCACATGGAAAGCTAAACAAAAACTGGACATTGTTGCCCCATCTTGATTACAGTGGTACCTCGGGTTACATACACTTCAGGTTACAGACTCAGCTAACCCAGAAATATTACCTCGGGTTAAGAACTTTGCTTCAGAACAGAAATCGTGTTCCAGCAGTGCAGCAGCAGCAGGAGGAGGCCCCATTAGCTAAAGTGGTGCTTCAGGTTAAGACCAGTTTTAGCTTAAGAATGGACCTCTGGAACAAATTAAGTACTTAACCCGAGGTACCACTGTACTCTGAATATGGGGCAATGGATGTGGGGGAGAAGCTAGCGGTGCCCATTGCTGCCCCTGTAAACCCACATTGAATGCCAAGGGTGGCTCATCCAGTTTTGCTGCCTGAAGTTCGACCTGCCCCCCTCAGTGCACCACTTACTGGGGTCACAGAGTAACTTCTGCGTTCCAGTGAGATCTTGCAAGGGTTGCTTCTCTGGCATCAGTGGGAAGAGGGCACCCACAGAGGTGCCCCTTGGGTTTGGCCACCTGAGGCACCTGCCTCAGCCTGCCTCATGGACCAGCCGGCCCGGGCTGGTTCAAGAAAAGGAGCGATTTGTCTTCATTTATGAATGAAAATGCACACCCCCTCCCCAGCTGTTACTTCCTTTTTCCTATTTCTTTATTCCTGCTTGGTTTCACCTCTGCTTCAGGGATTTTCAAAACACTCACTCCTGCACACATATACACACCCTCCTGAGAAATTTCAGGTGGAGACAGACAGACAGCTATTTACGTTTTGTGGAAGAGGTTTGAATGCAGATCCCCTGCCCCAAAAACAACAGATGAGACTTTTGCCAGACCTGCAGCCAGTCATATGCATGTTTACTCAGAAGTAAGGGCTGAATTGGGCATTGTGTGGGAGCTCTGTGTTAGAAGTTCACGATTTAAATTTATATAATTTTTTGTAAAAGTGTGCCTTGGTTTGAGTGAGGGCCACTGTGTGGCAGAAGTGAGGGGGGCTCTTATCCTTACCCACCCCCACATTTCGGTTCAGATCAATAACATCACTGTGGAGCTCCTATCAGCCACATGGGGGGGGCAGAAAATGTGGGCTTTAAAATGTAAGCCTGCCTGCATGTTTTTCCATCTGCAGTTTAAAAACAGCTTGGGGAGCAAGTTGTAGGGGGTGTAATGTATTTGGGGAAAGGGTTAGACCTCTCTCTCATGGCTTGGATCCAAAATGGAGCCCTCCGTTGGCTGCTTTTGCAAAAGAAAAAAGAAAAGAAAAATTACATTGTGTGACCAACGAAAGATGCAGTTTCTGAAGTCTCTCAAAGTTCTAGGGGGATCACTCCCAAGTAACCGTGCTTGCTTAGGTTAGGCTGAGAGTTGGTGACTTGCCCAAGGTCACCCGTTGAGTTTTTCAGGCTGAGCAGGGACTCAAACTGTGGTCGCCCAGGTCCTAGTCCAACACTCCAACCACGTCACCAGGCTGGAGGTCCTTAAAGTTGCATCTGCCTTTATTCTGGCCATTGCTGTTTGACAGGGCTGGGGGAGGACATTTTGCTCTCTGAGGTAAAGAGCAGCATTGGGGGGGGGGGTTGGACATAATAATAATACTTATAATTATATCCCACCCTCCCCGGCCAAAGCTGGGCTCAGAGCAGCTAACATCATACATAATAGTACTAATAGTACTACTATGATAGTAACAATAATAACAATAATAAATTTTATTTATGTCCCACCCTCCCCGGCCAAAGCCGGGCTCAGAGCTGCAAACATCATATATAATAGTACTAAGAGTACTACTACTACAGTAACAACAACAACAGGGTCAGACTAGATGACCCTGAGGTCCCTTTGGGGCTCAATATTTTATATTTATTGCTTGAGATTCCTGCATTGATTCAGAAGCAACCTGCTGGAAGCTTATAAAAATTATGCACATCGTGGGGAAAGTGGGTAGAGAAAAGCCCCCCTCCCACTCTCATTACACTAGAAAAGAAAAGTACTTCCCCCCCCCTTTTTAGCACAAACTAAACTGTGGAACTCCCTCCGATAGGAGCCAGTGGTGGCCACCAACCTATTGCTGGAAAAGAGACAGATTCATGGAGGAAAGGGCTGCTGATGGATACTAAGTCAGGCTGGCTATGCTCAGCCTCTGCGGCTGGAATCAGCAATGCCTCCGAATGCCAGTTCCTGGAAACCACAGGAAAGGGAAATGTTCTTGTGCTTGAATCCTGCTTTTGGGTTTCCCACAGGTTGGCCGCTTTGAGAACAGGACACTAGGCTAGATGGCCTGATCCAGTAGGTTCTTCTTACGTTCTTTCCAAAACAGCGCCTCCCTTCGTTGTCGTCTGCCCTTCCCCAAGAGCTCACCCCTTCTTCTTCACCTAACTCTTTCGTCCTCCACCATCTCCAGGTGCCGGCTGCTATCATGACTGATGGCGAGGAGCCTTTCCAGCCCCTGACGAGCGACGAGGTGCAAGTCCCCATAGCTTCTGGCGGAGCCACCGGCAAGGCATCCCAGCCAGGGGAGGAGAAAGATGAGGACACCCTCAGTGCTTGTAAATCCGTCCAGGACAGTCTGGCTTCGGCAGGATCATCCACCCGGGATCCAGCCCACGAGGGAGAGAACCAGGTCCCTTACCCTGCATTGGCCTCCACTGTCTTCTTCTGCCTTCACCAGACAACTCGCCCACGAAGCTGGTGTCTCAAACTGGTCTGTAACCCATATCCTTTCTCTCCTGAACCGGGTGATGTCAGTTTGGTGGTTTGGTGTGTGGTTTTCCGGAGTCCCGTCAACTTTTTGCCTTCTTGGTTTTGGGTGCTGGATTTGAGAAGACATCTTGGGTGATGGTTGTTTTGGTTGACCGTTTTCTTATCTCCTGATGGGTCCATAGTTTTGAGCTTGCTCTCGACTTGGAATAGCCTTGTGGACAGCTTGGGTTGTTGTTTTTCTGGTGTGGCTTAGTTCTCTGAATCTGGAACCAGAAGGTGAGGAAATGAGACTTCTTTAACAAGGCTGTATGCTGCAAGGGTTCATGGTTGAAGGAGATGTTGGTTGATCTTGTGTTGTGGAGGAGAACCTAGAGGAGGTGGCTTTGGTGGCCCAGTTGAGGCTGAGTCTAGTGGTGTCCTACCTACCTCATCTAGTTGTTGGGCATGCAGCAATTTTTGTCACAGCGAATTTAACTGTTTCTGCTTGGTCTTGCCCAATCCAGTGCTGGTTGCAGTGACTGGTCGATGCAAGCAAAGAGAAATTTCATGCTTTGGGTTAATGCATTTTTAAGATATTTATTTCTCTAGTGCATCTGTAAGCTGCTCTTCGGCCAATATTATTCCCATAATGGTTTACACACAGTCAAAACAAAACAGTCCCTACTTGCAGGCTTGCAATCTAAAAAAACTACACACATACACACAAGGGAAAGGGGACAGGAAGGAAAGGGAAATAAAAACTCAAACTCAGATACCAATTTCTAAGCAGTTGTTCCCATGTTGAGTAGCTGGCACATTTTAGGAGGTTCTTGATGGAGATGGACCTCCACGAAAACTGGTGACATGAGCTCTGCTTCTCACCTTCTCACCTTTCCCACTGAGACAACCTGACACACACACAACTTGGGGTCACACTCATCTTTGGGTGATTCCAAGTAGGCTGACCTTTCTCTTAGTGGTATGGTCTTTTCCACTCCAGGGCAAGGGTTTCCAACCTGGGGACACATCTGGAAATCTAGGAAACTGCTGTGTGCGCCACAAAATGCCCATTTTACAGGAGGAAAAACTAGCAATGATCAGAACAACAACCCCCCAAGAAAACCCAAATCACCCAGACAAAACACCTACCCCAAACAAAACTCCAATAAAAAGTAGAAGAAGCCAGGGACCACCATCCCAACTGCCAATAAACCCCTCATTTTTAAAGGAATGGAAAGAGCAATGAGTCTTGGTGGGCATCCAGGAGGGTGTTTTGGGGTGCTGTAATGCCTATAGGTAACCACATTGGGGACCCTAACTGTAGATGGTATCTCTGAGCTACTTTTCAGTTGTGTTTAACTAGGTGTTGACATTTTGACACACCTGTAAATACCTAAAAAGAGTGCATCCTGACATTGAAAAGACGAGCTCAAGCAATCCTCAATTTCTTAACATATCCTGAAAATCAAGTTGTTTCTGCCGGGAAATGGGATGATGGAACTGCGTTGAATCAGAAGGCTCTTCCAGGCATCCTGTCTGTTGAGCATTCCTTCCGATTTGTTTACAGGGAGATTAGATGATGTTGCACCAATGCTTTCCGGTCCATTTCTCCCCGTCACTCTTTTCCTCATTTGGGGAAGCAGGTTTGTTGCGCAAGATCAAGTGAATTTGTCAGTGTGCAGGCGAATCCCACCCTGAAATAATGAGAGCCTGGAAGCAGCTGGAGGAGGGCTAGGCTGAAAAAGGGAGGTGATTTTAGGCATCCCTACAGACCTTCCCAGGAGCTAAGACCAACAGAGGGCAGGTCCACCTCCCCCAGGAGCTCAGGGTGGTGGTGGTGGTCTGCGAGAGGGCCTTCTCTGTGGCAGCCCCTAAGTCATGGAACTCCTTCCCCACAGAAGTGCACCTGGCTTCTTCACTATGCCACATTCAATGAATGCTGAAGACACATCTCTTTATCCTGGCCCGGGACATCTGAGATGTATGCTTTCCGGGGCCGTTCTATTTTAATGAATGTAATATTTTGACTGTTTTTAATTCTAAATTTTAAAAGTGCCGTAACCCACTCTGGGACCAGCTGGCAAGTTTTGTTTGCGCGCCCATCTCTCTTAAGAGGCTGGGGGCCAGCGCTGTCCGAGGACACTTCCGGGTCACGTGGCCAGCGTGACGAAGCTGCTCTGGTGAGCCAGCACCAGCGCAGCACACGGAAACGCCGTTTACCTTCCCGCTATAAAGCGGTACCTATATATCTACTTGCACTTAAGGGTGCTTTCGAACTGCTAGGTGGGCAGAAGCTGGGACCAAACGACGGGAGCTCACCCCGCCGTGGGGATTCGAACCGCCGACCATGCGATCGGCAAGTCCTAGGCGCTGAGGTTTTACCCACAGCGCCACCCGCGTCCCCCCTTGAGGGTGGATAGGTGGCATTGATAGGAATGGCAAGGTGGAATTTTGGGTCCCACTAAGTAGGAATCCATTTACCGCCATGTCAAATGACAGTGAAGTTTTCGGCTGTTGCAAAAAGCTCAGGGGAGACGGAGAACAGCAGGGGACACTTCAACAGTTTATGTAAGAGGGCTTAGGAGATGCTGGTTGATTCACGGGCTGGAAAATAATATATATATTTGCAAGGGGATTAGCTTTTGACCTGATGGCATGGCTGCGGCTTGGGGCTTTTAATTCAGATGGGATGAACTGCATCTCAGGAGAGCGAGGGATGAGCTTTGCTACTCCCAGTTTACGTGGCTGATACCAGGGTGTGCTTCCATAAAACCCCAACAAAATGTGGTCTTTCAGAAGATGAATGCTATGAAGAGGCTGGATCTCATACTGGGACAAGGCTGGCTAGAGTCCGTGCTCTGCTTGGGGGAGTTGCTTTGGTTGGGTTGTGAATGTGTTGATGCTAGACAAAGTCTGGTCATTGTTCCCTGTAGCCCTGTAGATGTGGAGAACCGGGAGCCTCTAGATCATCGGTTCTCAACCTGTGAGTCCCCAGATGTTGTTGGACTACAACTCCCATCATCCTTGAGCTCTGGGCCTGCTAGCTAGGAGTGATGGGAGTTGTAGTCCAACAACATCTGGGGACCCACAGGTTGAGAAAGGCTACTCTAGATGGTTACAGCTGATTGGTGCAGACACTGAGCCCCATTACACAACAGCCAAGGAGCCCGTTGGCACTGTCAGTGAGCCCCACATTGTCCATTTGCTGGCGCAGGTTGGACCCCAGACAAATGGTTCTTAATCTTTCTTCTTCTTCTTCCCCGGACCGCTGGGGAAAAAATGCTGACAGTCCCAGCAGACCCCTTAATGATTTCCCTGCTTCTCGTAGCAAATTGTAATGTGCTGTGCTAGATACTGTATGATTTTTAATTGTGTTTTCATTCCTTCTTTTATTTCGTTATCACGTTACAATTAGAATTGCTAATGCAATAAAATACAATTTAAGGAATGAAAGCAGCTATAAAAATGCATTTAAAAATCAATAGGAAATCTGCAATGTGATGGACGTGCTGTCTTCCGCCTTCAGCCACAAATCCATGGGCAAACCGCAGGGCCACTTGAATGAAGCTCGCAGACCGTGGTTTGGGAAGCCATGCCCTAGACTATAGATCATGGGGGCATTGCATTTTGGGGAAACAAACATGACAGGCTGCCGTGGTGTGGGTGAGCTGAGCTTGGCTTCTGTTCAAAGGGAGCACCGCACCCTGTCCTCTGCTAAATTCCAACTAGAGGGAAATCAAGGGGGAGAGGGTGACACAGCCAAGTTAGGCCAGTGTTGCTGCTGGAACTCTCAGCCAATGCCCAAGCTGACTGACCACTAGCGCCAGGGCCTGCTGCTGGACTCGAGATTTAAACCAGTTTGATATCCCTGCATTATAGATTGAACCTGGTTTGCTGTAACTGAGCTGCAGATTTCAGCAAGTTCAATGGTCATTCCCTCTTCCCAGGGAACCATGGAGATTGTAACTTTGGAGAGGGCATGTGAACCCTCTAAGATTCCCCAGGTGGGTGATACTGCACCCTGGGGGTGGGCGGTGTGATTGGCTAGGGGGCACTAAGGGGCAGGGGACCGCTGCAGGTGTAAATGGCTACCTGATTCTAGAAGTTCACAACTTCTGCTAAGTTAATTAAAGTAAATAGTTTTAACTGGATTTCGAATGCACATGCAATCAACTGTTCCCATTTTGAACTTTATTGTGCTGCTTTCTTCCTGAGTTGGTTGTGCAACCCACTATTCTGAATAATGTGTTTCATAGTGGGGCACAGGAAATGGGTTTATGGAACTAAAAGTTTGGGAACGACTGAGCTAAGGAAATGATTCCCAACTTCAGTAACACACACCTGTTCCCAGGATTCTTCAGGGGCAAGGGAATGTCCATAGTTAAAATGGTATAAGAATGATGCAAGCTTGCAGTGTATATAGGCATGCATATCAACATCTTACATTGTCTCTTCTGCTAGTATCAGAGAAAACTGCCTTATACCAGCATCCATCTAGCGCAGTGCTGCCAACACTGGCTGGCAGCATTTCTCTGGAGTTTCAGGCCAGAGTCCATCCCCCGCTCTTTCTGGAGATGCCAGGACTCAAACCCAGACCTTTTGCAGGCAAAGGGAATTCTCTACCACTGAGCAGCAACCCTTTCCGGTTGCTTGCAGGATGGGGAGAGCAACTCTATATTAAAACAGTGCCGTCTACTGCTTTCCGCTTTGCAAAAGGACCATGAGAGGAAAAGCCCTCTGCCCCGAGGCAGACGCAATCTAAAATTCCACACCAGGGAAGGCAGAAGCTGTGTGGATTTCAGTTACGGATTATTGATTTTAAAGTACTTTACAAAGGAAACGTGCATTCAGGGCATAGTGTCAACGTGTTAATAGTTCCACAACCAGTGCAGCAACAAACAACTACTGCAGGGGAAGGGAAGCTTTTGAAGCCCAAGGTTCTCATTGGCTTCTTCCCAGAGGGTGGGCGACATCACACGCCAGTGGTGGGCGGGGCCAGAGGCAAAAGTGGGTGGAGCAATGAACGTAACATTTGCCTCTACCCGGGACACTAGTTTCCACACCCATTCCTCTTTATCCTCCATCAAGGCAGGCAAGAAGCAGTAACAGAGGTCAGGTGGTTGCAATTCTATGATTCAGGGAAGTGGCATTCATGGGTCTTATTCATTATATATACCGTATGTAGGGTTGCCAATTCAGGATCATCCCCAGCCCTGAGATTCCAGGGCTCAAACCAGAGACCATGGTGATGTCCTGGGGTGGGCCCTGGAGATGGAAGTTAATTGGGAGAGGGGAGCAGAGGCAGGCAGACCTTTCCCTGTGAGTCTCCATGCTGCAATTTGCAGCCTGAAGCTCGCAAGTTGCACGGAAGGCCTTCTTAATCATTTTTCATCATTATTAAAGGTATTATCGCCCACCTGTAGGCTCAAACCCTCCACCTGCCACCTGGATGGGGCCAGGAGAACCTGGAGAACTGAGTCCACACCTGATGGTGTGGTAGCCCTGTTATATGTCATTTGGGCCCATTTACACATAGTAGATATATAGTTCATCATTATCCACTTACCATCCTGGCTCTTTAGAGCCCATTGACTTCCTTCCCTCCAGCCTCATGACTTTCAAAATTAACCTTTATATCATTGTATTATGTACATTTTCCCATTCTAGTTGCACTCATTACAAAATGACTCAAAATTTAAATAAATATAGAAAGTTAGAAAATTTCTCATTACAAGCCTTCAGACAACACTGCTAGTGATGTTAATTGCTTACAATGATCTTTCAAATATTGTATCAATTTAATCCAGTCTTTTTGGAATACTTGATCTTGCTGGTTTTGAATTTTCCCTGTCAGCTTCACTAGTTCTGCAAAGTCCACCATCTTCATCTGCCACTCTTCTTCCATTGATACTTTTTGTTGTTTCCATTTGGGGACTAAGATAATTTTTGCCACAGTTGTTGCATACATAAACAGTCTTTTATCTTCCCTTGGTATCTCTTCACCCACTATCCCCAATAAAAAGGCTTCTGGTTTTTTAACAAAAGTATTTTTAAACATTTTCTTTAACTCATTATATACCATTTCCCAGAAAGCCTTTACCTTTTTGCAAGTGGAAGAAGATACCTTCCCTTTCTTTACATTTCCAACACTCATTGGTTCTTGTCTTGCACATTTTAGCCAGTTCAACTGGTGTTAAATACCATCTATACATCATTTAGCATTTTCTTTAAGTGCACTGCGTGCAGTAAAGTTAATACCTTCCTTCCACAACCTTTCCCAGGATTCTAACTGAATATTATATCCAAAATCTGTAGCCCATAGTAGCCTTTTCCTACGTGGTGCCCTCTTTGGCCGGCGCTGATGGGACGTGTGGTGGGAACCATGTTGAGAAAGGCTATTTGTACAGCTCGTCTCGCCCGTCTTCCAGAACCAGGATTGCCTTTTCCCAAATAGCTTTACAGCATAGGTAGCCATCTCCGATTTCCAGCCAAGGCATGCTGGCCCCATGAAACGTGCAGCGCCTGCTCTCGCTTCTTGCCAGGCGTTTTGCAGCTTCTGTCCTGCCAGCATTTTGATGAGCATTATTTATTAATACGGTGATTATTGATCTCGCTTTAGTTAAGCAATGAAACTTGGTGCGTCTTAAAAACGGGCTCTTCCGTGCCTCCCCTTGGCAACGGCGAGGAGAAGAAGTGTTCTACAGAGACAGCAGCCCATAATAATCCATTACTAAGTGCAATCAGGGGCAGGGAGCGAGGGAGAGAGAGACTGCGTCAGCTTTATGAGTTCAGTTGTCCCCATGCTTTAGCTGGTTGCTAACGCTGGCCAGACTTTTAAATTGAATTAGTTCTCGAAGGTTTGGAGGTAATTGGGGCCCAAAGGAATGGAATACAAGACTTGGAAGGGATCCCAACAGTCATTTAGACCAGCCCCATGCAATCTTCTTCTTCTTCTTCTTCTTCTTCTTCTTCTTCTTCTTCTGCGATCACTTGTAGCTGAGTAAGATTGTCTTCCATAAGACACAAGATCTACCCACCCGGGAATAATGGCAGATGAAGGTGATGGACCACATGGAACTGGCGGAAATGACTGGCAGAATCCGAGACCAAGGAGAAGAGTTGGTGGAAGAAGATTGGAAGAAATTTAAAGTTTATTTACAGAAACATTGTAAAATTAAGGAATGTTAGAAGGATGCTGGAATGAAGTTATGTGGTTTTAGCAGAAATGTTATAAAGGATTAAGTAAAAATAGACTGTTAATTGGTGAAAGGAGGCAAAGTAAAGTTACATTATATTAAGATAAATTATATGACAAAACCTGGGAAAGATGGAAAGTTCTTGGTATGGTGCTACTGGAAGGAATTTTTTTTGTTTTGACTATGGCAGACCAACACGGCTACCTATCTGTAACTGATTTCCCAGGGACAGTCCTGGAACAGTCCTGGACAGCCCTCCCAGTTTCTGATTTGATCCTAGAACTTCCCGCTTTTCCTTTTCCTTCCTTTGCACCTCTCGGAGAACAATTAACAGAGGTGGGTGTGGGTGTGTAGGTATAAAAACCAGGTCCTGTTTCTACTGCAAATAAAATTTCTGCCCCAAAGGAAGGAAAATGTTGATGCTGGCCTACAAAAAACTTTCTAAAGCTTTTGAAGGAAAATACCACCAGTCCACTTTTGATTCTTTCAGCGCCATGATTCCGCAGCCAGACATTTGTTAGGAAATGTGTGGGGCATTTATTCCTTTATTGAAAATTGACCCCTACACTCTCTACTCAGAAGTAAGTCCTACTGTATTCAATGGTGCTTACTCCCAGGTCACTGGGCAAAGACGGTGCAGCCTTGCACACCAGTCCTAAGCATTTTTGTTCAGAGGTCCCACTGAGTTTAATAGGATTTACTCTCTGCTATGTTCCTAACCATTCTCACAGTTTCTAGTTTTAGTACGTATTAGTATTTCATCTTTTTCTCTGGCAGAGACTCAAGGCAGGTTACCACAAAAATTGTATTTTGTTCCATTTATCTCTGGAAGGTGTTGAGTGCGATCCCTTCTGTCACACATTTCTTTTCTTTACAACAATCCTGGGAGGTAGGAACTGCCTTGAGATCTATGGCTGTATAAATTCAATCAATCAATCAATCAATCAATCAATCAATAACAGGTGAGGCAAGTTGTAATTGGCTCAAGGTACACTGATGTGCATGTGTACATGACGGCTATTTGTGCGGTGAGATCAAATGCGAGAGAAGTTTCCTCATGTATAGTGGTACCTCGGGTTACATACGCTTCAGGTTACATACGCTTCAGGTTACAGACTCCACTAACCCAGAAATAGTACTTCGGGTTAAGAACTTTGCTTCAGGATGAGAACAGAAATCGTGCGGCAGTGACGTGGCAGCAGCGGGAGGCCCCATTAGCTAAAGTGGTGCTTCAGGTTAAGAACAGTTTCAGGTTAAGAACGGACCTCTGGAATGAATTAAGTACGTAACCAGAGGGACCACTGTACAACAGAACGTCCGTATTTTCATTGGGGAAAAAATGTCTGAGGGTATGTGTTTTGGTTCTAAGGCACAGCCTTCCTGGGGGAAAGCATGCTTTAAAATCCCAAAATGGGATGCAAGCATTCTTCCAGGGCGCAGTTCCCGCACCCATGGCCTGGATTCCAGATCAGCGGCTTCCAGAACAGCTGCAACCCCACTCTCTGCCCCTTCCCCCCATAACAAGACAGCCCCACCTGCTTCCTTGCAGTGTGGTTTTGCATCCCAGTGTGGCAGTCGAGAAAACCTGAAGTGGAGTGTGGTGGTCCAGAAATCATGGAACTGGAATTCCAGACCTGGAATCCCTGGCTGCTATAGATGCATCCATGCTCATTGGGGTGGAAGCGGGTGTAAAGGAGAACAGCAGCGCCCCCTCTAATTTGTAACAAGCCGTTTTTGATAAATGCAGCTTCTCCTGCAAGGGGTAAGGAAAGGTGATTGACCTGCTGCAATCTTCTCTTCCAACCAACTAGAAACAGAGTTCTCTCTATATCTGCTAGCTAGTTATCTTTCTGCTTCTTTTAAGGGCATTGCTAAGTCCTTAAAAGGGCCTGTGCTGCATATTTGCATAAAATATGCCTATGCTGATTTATATGTAGATATTCAAATTGCAGCCGACTTTCAGAGGGCAAGATGCCCCATTGACAACATAAACCTTTATTTTTAAAGCAATGTTTAAAAGAGGGAGGGGGTATATAAATGTCAAGAGAGGCAAATAATAATAAAAATAATAATTTGTCCCCTACCCGTTCCCGGCTTCCTATAAGAACACTCCTATCTAATAATAATAGCCTTCATTACATATCTTTAGGTGCCAGGCAAACATGTTTTTTGGTCTGATTAACAGTCAATGTCCTTTTAAATGTGTTTGTGGGAGGGGAGTTAATGGTTTTGTTTTGGTTTTGTTCTTACTGTGTATTTTTCACTCTCATTCTGTATTTTTATGTTGTGATGTGCCCTGTGATCTTCATATGAAATTTAATAAATACAGTGGGACCTCGGGTTACGTACACTTCAGGATACATACACTTCAGGTTACAGACTCCACTAACCCAGAAATAGTACCTCGGGTTAAGAACTTTGCTTCAGGATGAGAACAGAAATCGTGCTCCAGTGGCGCGGTGGCAGCAGGAGGCCCCATTAGCTAAAGTGGTGCTTCAGGTTAAGAACAGTTTCAGATTAAGAACGGACCTCTGTAATGAATTAAGTACATAACCAGAAGTACCACTGTAGTAATATTCTTCTTCCATAACTTGCTAGCATTATGCAGAAGCTGTGTGATGGGCTACAAGACGAAACCAGCCTCCCACCCATTGAAAAACCATTTTGCTTCTTCAATGGGGTCCATGATCTGCATAATATAAGTTTGTGTACGGAAGGCCACAGTGGCTACCCAAAGTCTACTCATGGCTACTAGCTGGATAATTGGAAACAGCGATGGTTCTGGATCCCAGTTTCTGGAAGCTGCAGGAGGTGAGAAAGTTCAGAGGACAGAGGAGTGGGAGAGAAGTAAGGGAGAGCATGTGATTGGGCAGAAGAAGGGGGTGCGGTTGGGGGCGGGCCGCCCTGGGTGTCACCACTGTTGGGGGTGACAAAATGCCGGGCGGCATTCTTCACGGGGCCTGCAGCACACCCAAGCCACATGTCTCTCTTGGGAGTGACACAGTGGCTAGGGGGCCCGCAGGCTCCACGCTGTCCCAAACTGTCCGACCACCGCCTCCCCCCCCCAGCTGTAGGGTGGCTGAGTGGGAAGAGGCAGGCAGACACCTTGGAGGCCCCACGGAGCATCCTGCCCGGGCTTGCCCTGCCCCCACGGACGTCTGGCCCCGCCCCTGGGCTCAGGGCACACATGCCACCCCAGGCACCTAATCGGCTTGCTCTGCCACTGGGCAGGGATGCAAAGACTGAGAGAAAAGGGGAGAAGGGGGTGGAGAGAGAGAGAGAGAGAAAGAGAGAGAGAGAGGGGGGGGGGATAGAGAGAGAAGGGTGTAAGAGTAAGGGGAAACCCCCCAAACTTCTGACTCCTCTGACCCACAGTTAGCATGCAAACCTCAACAGATCGCCCAGTAGTGGAACCCTCAACAGATTAAAAAGTGTTTAGTTTACAGAGTCTGGGGACTAAAAGGGTGAGCGACCAATCTAATTCCCAAGAAGGCTTAAAGCATGCCTCCATTCTTTTAAATTACAGTGGTACCTCAGTTTTCGAACGTAATCCGTTCCGGAAGTCCGTTTGAGTTCCAAAACGTTCAAAAACCAAAAACTCAGCACGGAAGCCTCAATACGGAAGACTCAGTACTGAAGCCGCGTTTCATGTTCGACTTCTGAGGCGAGTTCGAAAACCGAAACATTTATTTCCAGGTTTACGGCATTCAAAAACCGAGGTACCACTGTATAACAAATAATCACCACCACCAGTATCTGAGTTGGGTTAGCTGGCCAGCTGGAGATGTCGTTTTCCATGTTTGCGCTGTTATCTACCGAGGCTAATAATAATAATAATAATAAATGTGGTGTGTTTTTTAAAAAACAAACAAACAAACAGAAGATTCTGCTTCCCAGCAAAGGAGAGACACTTATTTGTTTATTTTTGCACAATCGGCTGAATTAAAATAAATAAATAAAAGGGACTGCGTGCTTTTCCAAAATTGCCTCTGGCGAAAGGGCAAGTGGCTTTGGAAGGAATGCCGCCAAAGCATTTCTGTGGCACTTTGAAAAGCGGCGAGATGGAAAGACGGGTGGCGAGACGGAGAGGGGTGGGTGCGGAGGGGGCGAGGGAACAAGAGTCAGGAGGATTCGGAGAGCACCTGTCTTTGGGAGTCGGGGGACGTGGGGATTTCTGGGAGGAAAAAAAGATCTGTCAGATTTGCAATGCGGTTAGCAGTCGGCGCAATCACGATATATTGCTGTGCTTCCCAGGTTGGGATGGATGGGAAAGGCTTCTTCGCACTGAAACTCCGACAGCAGTTTTGTGGGACAGGAACGGACATCTACGAAGACCGTGTTGGAAATGGTCTATTTGAACTCTATGCATCCAAAATACTTGTTTTGGGAGGGGGAGTTCTCCAGGCCAACTTTCCCAAATAGGGCAAAAGGTGACATTTGCCAGAGGCAGCTATGATTCAGAATGCCAGTTGGTGCGAACCACAGGAGGAGAGAGGGGTCCTGTGTTCGAATCCTGATTGCAGGTTTCCTACAAGTATCTGGTTGGCTGCTGTGAGAACAGGATGCTGGACTATTTGGGCCATTGACCTGATTCCGATGTTCTGAATTTGGTTCTTTTTGCAATTTTGTGTGAACCACTGCAATTCGCGCTTCTCAAAACGATATGCGAACCGGAACAAAGCCATCCCGCGACACTTGCAATTCCCTGAATTTTGCAATCATAGAATCATAGAATCATAGAGTTGGAAGAGACCACAAGGGCCATCGAGTCCAACCCCCTGCCAAGCAGGAAACACCATCAGAGCACTCCTGACATATGGTTGTCAAGCCTCTGCTTAAAGACCTCCAAAGAGTTGTGCAATGCAGTTGTCCAACCCAAAAATGTGTGCATGTCATGCATGTGTGAGTGAAAACGACATGCAGATCATAGAAGCATAGAAGTTTAGGGCTGGAAGGGATCCTAAGGGTAATCTAGTCCAACCCCGCTGCAATGCAGGAATGCATAATGATAGGGGAAATTGATTGCAAACATGTGCTTATTGGGGGGAAATGCACTAAAATTCTGGTTGGTTTTCATGAGGACTTGTTTCATATTTTTCAAAAATGGCAAACGGATGCAGAAATCTGATGACCTGAACAAGACGGGAAATAAGAGAAACGGAAAGAAACCTAAATGGAAAGATTCATCAAACCCAATACCAAAAGAAATGTTATTTCAGTCCTTTGGTGTCTTCAATTTGTAGACTGCTGCACAAATGCCCTAGAGGAAAGTTCTCTGCCCTGAGAAACTTCCAATATATAATTCAACCTGGCAAGAGGCAAAAGAGGGACAAGAAGAATGTGTAAAGCAGGCATTCCGAAACTCGGCCCTCCAGCTGTTTTGGGACTACAATTCCCATCATCCCTGACCACTGGCCCTGTTAGCTATGGATGATGGGAGCTGTAGTCCAAAAACAGCTGGAGGGCTGAGTTTGGGGATGCCTGGTGTAAAGTGTTAAATTGCAATAGGAATGTAATGTGGTGCCCACGGGTGGCGCTGTGGGTTAAACCACAGAGCCTAGGACTTGCCAATCAGAAGGTCACTGGTTCGAATCCCCGTGACGGGGTGCGCTCCTGTTGCTCAGTCCCTGCTCCTGCCAACCTAGCAGTTCGAAAGCACGTCAAAGTGCAAGTAGATAAATAGGTACCGCTCCAGCGGGAAGGTAAACGGCGTTTCCATGCGCTGCTCTGGTTCACCAGAAGCGGCTTAGTCATGCTGGCCACATGAACTGGAAGCTGTCTGCATACAAACGCCGGCTCCCTTGGCCTATAGAGCGAGATGAGCGCGCAACCCCAGAGTCAGGAGTCTCTTTACCTTTACCTTTACCTTACATATGTTACTGGACTGATGTTGGGGGGGGTGAGTAGTAAATGCCTGCTTGTTTCCCACCTGCTGTTTCACCATTGAAACTGAGTTTACATATTTCCTCCTCCCTCCCAATCCATTTTCCTTTTGTGATGTGTCCTTCTAATGTCTTGTGTCATGTCTGAGAGAACAGGACCTGACCTCTTTTGTTTAGTAACTTGTAAGCTGCTCTAGGGGCCTCTCTCTTTTTTGGCTGAAGAGTGGGATAAAAAACGTTTTAAATAAATAAAATATCTGCTCAAGCGTATATTTCCAGATGAAAGGTTTACTACAAATGGCATCCCCCTTCTTTCTTTACCTCCGCCCTTCATTTTTTTTTAAACAAAATAAATTTCTTATTTAGCTGGCAATTAGCTCGTGATATATTTGGCAGGAAGGAACTCTGTCTTTTCGCTTCCTCCATAAATCATGAACTTTAAATATTTACAATCGGGGGGTTGGGGGTGGGATCTGCACCTATATATTCAGAAATCTGTGAATCTTGCTGCAGGTTTTCTATGTCTCTCTGTGTTTTTTCTTCCTTCCATTTTGACATAACTTGGGTTCTCTAGGAAAGTTGCAAAATGGCCAGATTTAAAGCAGACTAAACCAAATCTTACCATCATTAAATACCTAACAGCCTGAGCTTGTAAAAATGTTTCCCCAGTGAAATATTCCAGAAGGATTTATCCCTAACTTAAGGTGCAATCTGCACCATACATTTAAAGCAGCAGTATAGAACATTAAACAGGCATGGCTTCACCCAAAGAATCATGGGAGGTGTAGTTTGCTAAGAATGCTGAGAGTAGGTAGCTAGGAGATCCCTATTCCCATCACAGAACTACAATTCCCAAAGTCCCCTGGGAAGAGGGATTTGACTTGCAAAGGACTCTGTGAAGGAGATCAGGGTCTTCTAACACAGTGTTTCCCAACCTTGTGCCTCCAGATGTTTTTGGCCTACAACTCCCATCATCCCTAGCTAGCAAGACCAGTGGTCAGGGATGATGGGAGTTGTAGGCCAAAAACATCTGGAGGCACAAGGTTGGGAAACACTGTTCTAACATCTCTCAGCTCCCGTAGCAAACTACAATTCCCATACAATTCTTTGAGAAACTATATGAATGTTTGAAGTTTAAAGGGGAAGGACCTTAGTGATGCCAGAGAGCAGGCCCTGGAGATGGAAGTTAATTGGGAAGATGTCCCCACACAGAGTATCTCTGCTATAATTTGCAGCCAGCTCCTGCTGGGCTGACGCTTGCAAGCTCCGTGCAAAGTCTTCTTAATAATTTTGTGGTTATTAAAGGCAGTCTCGCCCACCTGGAGATTTCTTATTTTTACAATAATTCCTTATTTATTTTTTATTATTCTGCACCCCCTCAGCTTGGCAACCCCTGTGGAGGAACTGCACCCACTAGGGCTCACCTCACAGGGTGGTTGTGAGCTTAAAACAGGAAGAGAACTATGTATACCACTTTGAGCTCCTTGGAGGAAAAGGTGTGTTATAAATGTGATAAAGAGGTAAATAATCTTCCCACAATGGGGAAGACTGTGACTGGATGAGCTGTGTGATTGCTCCAGTCGGCTGTCCTTTCTCAGGGTTCGTTATTTTTAAACTGTTCCTGCAATGGACAGCCCTTGAATCACAGCAAATACTTCTCCGCCAAGTGTCTGAAGCAGAGGAATGCCCTCTCTTAAAACATGGCTGCCCTAATTCATAAGGGCACTGCGACTGCCCATGGAGGTTCCACCTAGCCAGTGCCAGATTTATGAAGCCTAGGGCCTTAGATGCACTCTCTTCAAGAGATAGGTTTAGGATAAAATCCTTTATTCCTGTATTAGATGCACTTGAAGCCAATTTAAAAAGAAGTACAGTGGTACCTCAGGTTACATACGCTTCAGGTTACATATGCTTCAGGTTACAGACTCTGCTAACCCAGAAATAGTGCTTCAGGCTAAGAACTTTGCTTCAGGATAAGAACAGAAATTGGGCTCCTGCAGGGCCACAGCAGCAGGAGGCCCCATTAACTAAAGTGGTGCTTCAGGTTACAGACCTCCAGAACGAATTAAGTACTTAACCCGAGGTACCACTGTACTGAGGGACGCAGGTGGCACTGTGGGTTAAAGCCTCAGCGCCTAGGACTTGCCGATCGAAAGGTCGGCGGTTCGAATCCCTGCGGCGGGGTGCGCTCCCGCTGCTCGGTCCCAGCGCCTGCCAACCTAGCAGTTCGAAAGCACCTCCGGGTGCAAGTAGATAAATAGGGACCGCTTACCAGCGGGAAGGTAAACGGCGTTTCCGTGTGCGGCTCTGGCTCGCCAGAGCAGCGATGTCATGCTGGCCACGTGACCCAGAAGTGTCTCCGGACAGCGCTGGCCCCTGGCCTCTTGAGTGAGATGGGCACACAACCCCAGAGTCTGTCAAGACTGGCCTGTACGGGCAGGGGTACCTTTACCTTTACCTTTTTACCACTGTACTGCGTACAGTGATGTTGCACAATTGTTTTCCATTCTTGCTATTCTGATAAATTCAGAAATTCAGCAAAGTGTTGAACTGTTGATGGAAGCACACCCAGAAGATGTTGACCTGAAACTTATTGAACTTTGCACTTTCACCTGTACATGAGATAAAATCATAGGCTTACAGCAGAGCACTCTCTGTCTCATACAGACCTTTATCAAATTATATACAAGGAAAAATTCAAATGGCCTTTCCTAATGTGGAAGCAATCTTGCGGCTATTTCTTAGCTTTATGGTCACTAACTGCTCGGGAGAGAGGAGTTTTTCAAGACTCAAAAGAATTAAAAATGAATTCAGGGCCACAATGTCCCAAGAGAGGTTGTCCACACCGAGCGTTCTGTACGTTGAAAGTGACAAACTGAGACAAACAAATTTTGATGAAGTTTTCTGACGTCCTTTAGAGGAGGAATTGCGTGTCGAGACCCCGCAGCCACCCCCTCATTGGAAATAACTCACACAAGGACACGGATATTAAGTTTATTGGGCAAATTTTGGCCACAACTTTATTGAAATTACAGAATGTGAGCGGTATTGGCTTAGGCATTGATTGGACCTGACTATATCTGACTCCTACCCATTGTGCAGGAAATCCCAGTAAGGGTAAGCCACCGATAGGGGGAGCCCTGTCGATGCGAAACAACTCAAGCTCCCCCTGGTGTTCCCATTGGGGTCATGTCAAGGCCTTAGCCTGCCAGCCGGGCTCCAGACTAGATCAACACCCCCGGATTCCATTAACGGAATACCCTCTGGCTCGCACCTCCATTTAAGCGGCCCCGGCCATGCCCCCCCCCGCCAGCGGGTTGGCTGGCCAGTCTCTGACGTGGCCGGGATCCCCCAGGCAACGGGGGACAGAGTCCCCTGCCCCCGGTGGGGAGTGGATGGCCATGTGGTCTACTGCAACTCCTCCCCACTGGGAAGTGGAGCGGATTTGCAAATTGCAGAATTTCAAACACCCGTCATCACTCTTGGCTTCACTCAATTTTGTTTATGACACTCTTCCATTTTCTTCTAGTCGTGAGGCTGGGGGAGATTGGGAGGGGCCTCACAAATGGAATAGCCTAAGGCACCTAGTTGTTGCGGCTAACCACCAATGCCTGCTTTCCCTCCTGCAAAACCTGGAGCTGTGTTTCATCAGTACCAAGTGGAAACATTCCCTTCCCCGAAGGAAGGCTTCCCAGCTGAAGCTACGCTAGCTTTGAAAGCCGCCTGACGGGCTCTTAAGTATTTATAGGCGGCAGCGAATATCCATGACCTGCAGCAGGTGGGCGTTTTCCAAACAGATGTCCAGGGCTTGGGCTGGGTTCTTGCAGGGCTGAGCGAAGGCAGTTGACGAGGGAAGGGTTGCCCCCACATTTATAGTCCTCTAAAAAAAGCTTCTGCATGTTCCTCTGGGATGGACAGGTGCCCAGCTGATCAATTTACTGCCAGGGTCGAAGGTCAAGCATTCCGAACACGCATGGGAGAGACATGCACTCCTTGGATATGTCTGAGAAACCACAGAGACTTGGAAAGCTTATATTCCCCTTTTTTAAAACTTGGGAAACTTTAATGACACAGGATGAGGGCAATGGAAGATGTCTGCTGCAGAGATGAACTAGCAGAGCTCCTAATAATAATGATAATAATAATAATACCACACATTGCTTTCTATGGGCTGACAAATAGGTAAACTTCAGTTTCTCCTTTGAATTCAGTTATCCACATTTCCATAGCAGTTTGTGGGTTATTGTAATGTTGTTGTTTTTAAAGCTGTGAAATTTCATCAACCTTTCAGTGCAAATTTCTTAAAAGGCACACGTTTTTGTATGAATGTGTATGGGCACATTTTTGCAAAGCTGTTTCAACTAATCAAATGGATTTTTGTTATTTTCGTGAATGCTGTTTTTGTGAATAGATTTATCCCTATGCATTTTTGCACACATGACTCAACTGGAAAATTGCAATACAAAATTCAAAGAATTTTGAATTTTAAAGGTTGGCTGCTTTTTGTTTCATGGAGTGTTTTGAGAAAATGCAGATGGGGGAGGGTCACATTTAAAAGCAAATGGAATCAATTCCCCCCCCCCAATTGGTGTATCTAAGTGTTGCTCACTGAAATCAGTGGTCTTAGGTAAGACATACCCATTATGTAAGTCATTTATTTTATTTAAAATATTTCTAAAATAAAAAATATTAAAATATTAAATATAAAATATTTCTAAAATATTCCCCTTCATTACTTAAAGCTGCCTCATAGTGCATTACAATCAATTACTTTTCAAAATGCATCATAAAAGTATCAAACAAAAATCTTCTTCTTTTACGTTCCTTTACCCATTGATTTCAAAGGGTCTACTCTGCGTAAGACCGACGTTGGATAAAACCCAATGGGTAATTTAGTTCTGTGTGCTTCATTTTTAATTTTTAATAGCAGCTTTGTGTCTTAGTGTAGGGCAAGGGTGATCATTAAAGCATTTGGGGAAGGGATTAACTGTTTCCTCCTCTACCCCACTAATTAAAATCCAGTACAAAACAAAAAATTCTTTTTTTACTGTAAAAGGCAAGGTCCCTCTGAGAGACATGGTAGGAAAGACCTCCTTCCTGAATCCATTTCTGATCCTTATTAGCTCTCTCACACACAAACACACAGTGCCCAGCTATGCATCCCCTCCCCAAAATGACTTGAATTTGCATAAGAATTGCATGAGCCAACTTGGAAAAAATTGACCATTAGGTCCAGTCATGACTGACTCTGGGGTTGCGGCACTTATCTCGCTTTATTGGCCGAGGGAGGCGGCGTACAGCTTCTGGGTCATGTGGCCATCATGACTAAGCTGCTTCTGGCGAACCAGAGCTGCGCACGGAAACGCCGTTTACCTTCCCGCCAGAGTGGTACCTATTTATCTACTTGCACTTTGACGTGCTTTTGAACTGCTAGGTTGGCAGGAGCAGGGACAGAAGAAGAGGAGCTCACCCCGTCACGGGGATTCAAACCGCCGACCTTCTGATCGGCAAGTCCTAGGCTCTGTGATTTAACCCACAGCGCCACCCGCGTCCCAACACTCTGTGAGGTGAGAAAGGCTGAGAGACTTCAGAGAAGTGTGACTAGCCCAAGGTCACCCAGCAGCTGCATGTGGAGGAGCAGGGAAGCGAACCCAGTTCCCCAGATTACGAGTCTACCGCTCTTAACCACTACACCACACTATAATTTAAATGGAAATACTGTACTTTTTGGTCTATAAGACACCCCCATGTATACGACTCCCCCTATTTTGGGGGACTCGAATTTAAGAAAATGGGGGGAGATGGCACAGAGTTGTAGAGCTTTTTCGCAGAGGGTTGCCCAGCAGTGGCGTAGCAAGGTCAGGTGGTACCCGGTGTGGAAAACTGAAATCTAGTTGGACTCCTAAGTGACTGCGATCTACTCACAGTATAAAAAGACCGGCTGTGATCTACCCATTGTCATTGCCAGGAGCTGTTCATATTTTTCTTAGGGAAGAATTGACCAAAGTTCTTGAGCTTTTTCGGGAGGAGGGTTGCCAAAGTTGCTGAGCTTTTCTTGGGGTTACAGGGTTTGGCTCCTGAGTTTAGGGAGCTCCTGCTTATATCCTTCCATCCACCCTTCGCTTGCTTGTTTGTTTGCTCGCCTGCCTCCTTCCCGTCCTCTCCAGCAGCCAGGGAGTGCAGGGCTGGCAAAACGGCAAAACGGTGCAGTTCTGTAATGGTTCTAGGGGTTGCTCGTGCGTAAGTCGCCGCCACACCTGGCTGAGTTACCTGGGTGAACCCTTTCTGTCCGGACAGCCACCCATCCGTGGCTGTCTCAGTCGCTGGCAGAATCTGTCAGTGGGCGTTTCTTGAACTTCTTCCAGCAAAGAAGTTCTTTGACGCCCAGTCGCCTCCTACTCTCCCTGCGCGGAAGTCTTCTGCGCAGGGAGGGTGTGGGCAGCGGAGGTCCCGTGCTCTCCCTGCTGGTCTCCTGTGAGGAGTCCTGGAGCCTTCTCTCCGATTCCCCCATCTGCCCCCCTCCTCTACTGGTGCTACGCTGATTTCCTTCCCCAGCAGATGAGCTGTCCCCCTTCCTGCTGGGACCCTCTCCGCCATCCCTCTGGGGCCCTCTCTCCTCCTTTGGCTCCGATGGCAGTTCCCTGACAAGCTCCCCCCCTTCGCTCAATGGCTCGTGGTAGGTAGGAGTCACAGGCGGCCGATGCACAGAATGTCACCCCCCTTGGTGATGACACCTGGGGCGGTCCACACCCACCTTGCTCCGCCCCTGTTGCCCAGAGTTGGTGAGCTTTTTTTAGGGGGGGTTGCCAAAAATCGCTCACCAGCACACGTCACAAAATCTGTCAATAACATGCCCAATAGCCACTGACAGCATGTGTCACATTAAAAGAAAATGTAATGAAGATGGTATATAGGTGGTATATGACACCAGTAAAATTAGCAAAAATGTACAAAACAAAAATGTTGGAGATGTAAGGAGAAAGAAGGTACATTTATGCATATGTGGTGGGATTGTAAGAAAGTAAGGGGGTTCTGGGAGATGATATATAATGAACTAAAGAAAATGCTAAAATATAGCTTTGTTAAGAAACCAGAAACCTTTTTGTTGGGAATAACAAGAATGGATATAAATAGGAAAGACTGTGAACTTTTTCAGTACGCAATCACCGCAGCAAGGACATTGTTGGCCCAAAAATGGAAACAAGAAGAAGTTCCGACTTTGGAAGAATGGAGGACAAAATTAACAGACTACGCAGAACTGGACAAATTAACTGGGAAAATCAGATACCAAAAGGATTATAGGTTTTTTGAGGACTGGGGGAAATTCACGGAGTATTTGAAAACTGTATGTGAGGACTGTATAACGCTAGTGTGCTTTAAAGAAGCTTTGTGAAAATATAAGGAATATTGCTAGAAGGCAAGCAAGGACAGAAATATAATATCCAATGGCAATATTAAAATTAAGGAATGTGAGGATAGGATTTAAAATACGAAAGATTGTCAGAGAAGTTGAGGGAGGTCCAATAAGTTAAAATATGTGATATGTTAATGGATACGATTGGAGTTTTTTATGGAAAATTTTTAATAAAAAATTTAAAACGCAATAGCCACTGACAGCTGCAGCAGCGACCCATCAAACCTCCACCCTATGCACTACCCATATATAAGGCAACACCCACTTTTTAGCATCATTTTTAGAGAAAAGAACACGGGAAAGTACGGTACATTGCATCTTGATTTCATGCAGAAGGCTGTGACCAGGTGAGCTGGCTGCTTGCTCTGGCTGCAATACATTGGCTAACTCCTGATGGACAACTTCAAGGCCGCTGATGATGCTTTCCTTTCTTTGGGATGCTTTTGCCTAGAGACAGAGAGGGCAACCTTTCTGATAGAAGACTGTCGTCTGTGAAGTAGGATTCCTGGCCAGCCTCCCCTTGCCTGTGGCTGCTATTTGAAATATTTATTTATTTATATAAACACACACACACAACACTGGGGATTGAGGGATAAATGTGGTTCAGTATGCATTTAAAGCCGAATCGATGAAATTCTCACTTTCTGAAAACAACCTGCAAACCAAAATGCAGCTAATCCTTTTGGAATCCGCTCCGCACGGTATTTTGCAATGCCAACCAATATTCAACACTGCCCCCCCCAAAGATGCATATGTTAGGGGGAGGTGTGCATAAAAATGAAGGTGTTAGTGACGATGACATACAGAGATGCATTGTATTAGGGGAAATGGCTAGGGGAAATGCACAAGTCAAAACCGCATATGAAATTGTGTTGATTAGGTGAAATTTTCACTAAACCACTGATGAATTTTCATGAGGATTTTTTTTTTTTTGCGGGGGCTGGGGAGGAGGGGAATGCAATGTAGTGAACCAGATTTAAAGTCTGGAAAATGAGAAACACGGAGAACTGAAGCTGACACATCGGCATTAGATCCATTTCAGTCCGGTTTCCGTCCTGGTTTTGGGACAGAGACGGCTCTGGTTGCCCTAACAGATGATCTCCGTAGACAACTGGATCGAGGCGGGTCAGGACTGCTGATCCTTTTAGATTTGTCAGCAGCCTTTGACATGGTCGATCATGATCTTCTGGACCACCGTCTCGCAGACGTGGGGATATAGGGCATAGCCCGTAACTGGTTGTGCTCTTTTATCTCTGGTCGGGGACAGAGGGTGGCACTGGGGAGGGAAATGTCGTCGCGCCACTCCTTGGTGTGTGGAGTGCCGCAGGGCGCAATTCTCTCCCCAATGCTTTTTAACATCTTTATGCGCCCCCTTGCCCAGATTATCCGGAGCTTTGGGCTGGGCTGTCACCAATATGCTGATGACACTCAGCTCTATCTGCTGATGGATGGCCACACTGACTCGGCCCCGAACACACTGACCAGATGTTTGGAAGCTGTGGCTGGATGGTTTCGTGGGAGCCGATTGAAACTAAATCCTTCGAAGACAGAGGTCCTATGGCTAGGTCGGGATGGCATGGGGATGAGGGACCAACTCCCTTCTCTTGCGGGGGCCCAATTAGTGTCATTGCCTTCCGTTAAGAGTTTGGGTGTAATCCTTGACGCCTCCCTTTCCATGGAGGCGCAAGTTACAGCAACAGCCAAGGCGACATTTTTCCACCTTCGCCGCATCAAGCAGTTGGTCCCTTACCTTTCCCGCCCCGACCTGGCCACAGTGATCCATGCGACGGTCATCTCCAGGCTTGACTACTGTAATTCGCTCTACGCGGGGCTGCCCTTGAAGCTGTCCCAGAAACTCCAGCGGGTACAGAATGCTGCAGCGAGGCTCCTCACGGGGTCTCTGCCATGGGAGCATATTCACCCAGTGCTTTTCAAGCTGCACTGGCTCCCGTCAGATTTAAGGTGCTGCTTTTGACCTTTAAAGCCCTTCACGGCCTAGGACCCTCGTACCTAAGGGGCCGCCTCTCCTGGTATGCCCCACGGAGAGCCTCAAGGTCCATAAATAACAACACCGTAGTGGTCCCAGGCCCTAAGGAAGTTAGATTGGCTTCAACCAGAGCCAGGGCCCTTTCAACTCTGGCTCCGGCCTGGTGGAACGCTCTGCCTCATGAGACCAGGGCCCTGCAGGATCTGATTTCTTTCCGCAGGGCCTGTAAGACAGAGTTGTTCCACCTGGCCTTTGGCTTGGAGCCAATTTGATTCCCTCCCTCTCTTTTTCCCCCCTTTCTTTTCCTTCTCCTCCCGCGATGAGGCTACATTTTAATATCTTAATGTTCCATTATTTTAATGTATTTTATTTTTGTTTTTAAGTTGTAATCATTCATCTTGTTTTTATTATTGCTTGTAAGCCGCTCTGAGCCCGGCCTTGGCTGGGGAGGGCGGGGTATAAATAAAAAATTATTATTATTATTATTATTATTATTATCATTCCGTTCCTACTCACAAAATCGCATGTTTTCTGCGCCGTGTCCAAACAGAAGCCCTGAGGAAGCAATTGCCTGTTGCCAGCAGCTGATACCTCCAGCCATATTTAATTCATTTTCTGAATCCCAAGTTGCGAATTAAGTGTAACTTCTGTTCTTATTGTGAATTTTTCTTTTTAGAACGATGTTGCCTGGGATGGAACTGCCATCGCAGTGAACTTTTTCATTGTAAAATGAAACACACGTCACATCTCCCCTATGGGGGGGGGGGAGGCGTGGTTTATATAAAGAATTGAAAAGCTGGTGGCACATATTACCTACAAACAAGTTAGATGATAAAAGGCTTCTGTTGTGTACAAAAAGTCACATTGGTTCAGCTGTGTCCATGGCAGCCAAGTTATTGCAAGACAAACCATTCCATTACAGCTCCTAATTTTGCACCATAACAACGGGAGTAGGGGACCTTTTTCAGCCCAGGGGCCACATTACCTTCTGTGCCATGTTCCAGGGGCCACGTGCTAGTATGACAGAAGTGAGGTGGTAGTAAATCACATCCTCCAAGTTGGAGTTAACTCTTTATTAGCAAAAACGCCATCTGCACAGACTTGGCGTAGCGTCAAGCCTAATGAACACAGCAGTTCATCCCCAGTAGGTCTTGCCCCATGGTTCAGTTGCCAAGACTGAAAGTTCCCATCTCCCCACAGCCATCTAAGTTCCTTCCTCTCGAGGCTTTCCTGAAGCAATTGAATACTGTGCCCGAGTGAAGCCAACCTCTCCTCTGCCCTTTTCATGTCTCTTCTGGTTCTGGGAGACCCATGGGGAGGTGAGATGGTCACAACAGGATGGGGAGACACCTGTGACTTGTCATTAAGCCCTGTCACCTCTTCAGTTTCTGACACCGGCTTCTCCCAGTCTTCTCCCTCTGACCATTCATCATTGTCCCAACACCACTCCCTGGGCTCTGAGCCTTCTTCGCTTGGGAATCCCCCTGCTGGGGGGGGGATTCCTCCACATCGAACCAGTCCATGACATAGTGGTGGGAGGGGCCAAAGGCAAAAGTGGGCGGAGCAGCAAATGTAAATTTCACTTTTGTAGAGTTGGTTATTTTCTACAGACGCTAACCCACCGCTCTCTGTCCTCCTCCCAGACAAGCACATTATCAAAGCTCAGCAACAAATTCCAGCCAGGCAGAAGCATTCATGGAGGAGTGACCTGGAGAAATTCCTACTGACCAGACTGTGCTGGTCCCGGGAGTAGATTGAGAGACGAGGTCCTAGTCCAGTCAGATGTTGAAGGAGCAATAAGGAGGCAGTCCAAAAAAGCTGGGGCAGGTTTCAGGCAGGTACGCACAACCAACAATGTTGCTTCTGCAACTTGGGACTGGGGCTGGCTGGCTTTTATCTGCCCCGAGGCGTAGTGTGGCCAGGGTCCTCAGGTGACTCACCTCTCCTGGCCTGGAGGCGAGCATGCCTCCTGTGGGAACTTAGTTCCCTCTGCCTCTCTGCCCTGAGCCTCTGCAGCTCAGGAGAGGCTGGAGGATTACTGGACCCAGAGGCAACCTCAGCTTCCTCTGACGGGGCTGAGAGTGGAGTACCTGTAGGCAATGGGTCCTCCATCACTTCAGGAGCTAGAGCAGACTCAGCTGGTGCCTGCACCTGAGGATCCAGCAGAGGTAAGGACCCTTCAGGCTCATACCCCAGCCCTGGCTCAGCTGGTTCTGGAGGCAGGGAATCCTGTGCAGGCTGGGATTCCTCAGGTTCAGCATCCGACTCTGAATCCCAGGCCATCACACAGACAGAGAACCCTGGAGGGCTATATTTGGCCCATGGTCCCATAACAGCTGCATAACAGCTACTTGGAATCAGGTAGTGGAGATCCCTCCTGGGAAGAGCTCACCAAACCACCCTCTTGGACAGGTGTGGTGTGATGGTCACCCCTGGACACCAGTGGGACCTCCCAGATGTGATGGCAACATGATTGTGGTTACTGGTTTCCAATCTTAGAGCTCTTCACTGCCCAAACAACTTTAGGATGTCTTAGAGATCTCCCTCCGTTTGACCAAGCAACCTCTAAGGACAAGTGTGGGGCCTTCAGGTGTTGCTGAATTCCCATGAGCCCCAGCAGGCACAGCCGATGTCCAGGAAGGATAGGATTTGAGGTTCAGCAATATAGAGGACCAAAGGTTCCTCCTTTGCTTTAGGATCTGGCTGTTGGTGCTTCTCAGAGTTAATGTGAAGTGAGCTTATTGCAGCCAAAGCAGGTTCTCCTACACAAGGGTTATTTATAGAGACCTGTGGGTGGGATTTGTTGTGTGTTTGCTGTAATACTCAGAAACTCTGTTTCGGTGGGTTGTTGTTTAAGGTTATGATGGGTTTTTCCTTCAAGTGTGTTATTAAAAAATAGGAGAAAAGATTTGCAGGTGAGAAGAGCATTTATAGCTGGTACCTTCTCTCTCTCTTTCTTGACAGCAAACCCACAAGAGAGGTTGGCTCAGATTGCATTAAGGCCACCTAGTGAGCTTCATAGCTGAACTGGGATCTGATCCCAGAGACACATCCACACCATACATTTAAAGCACTATGATAACACTTTAAACAGTCCTGGCATTCCCCAAAGAATTATGGGAGCTGTAGTTTGTTAAGGGTGCCAAAAGTTGCTAGGAGAACTCCAATCTCCTTCTACAGCTACAGCTACAGTTCCCAAAGTAGTTTAACTGCCACTCCTGCTTCACAGGTGGGAATTGTAGTTCTGGGAAAGGGACAGGGCTTTCCTAGCAGTCCTCAGCACCCTTAACAAACGAGGGTTCCCAGTGTTATAAGAAAACTGCTCCTTTTCACTTATGGGGTTAGTATAGAGTCCTTAAGTGGGTTCCCTATCGGTAGGAAAAAATAACAGAGGCCAACCAGAGTATATTGAGAAGCAAAGAAGCCAATAAGCCTGATCTTTATTAAACGAACTGTTGTAACAGGGTCACAACCTATCACACGCAGGAGGAAGGAGAACCCTGAATAATGGTGCACAAGTCCTTGTATAGACTTTTGAAATTGCCTACCCTGTAGCCCAAGACCACCCGGCTAAAACATCATACATACATCACAGAAGGAGGCGGTCTACAGCAGAAATCCTGTCTGCCAAGATACCTGATAATGATCACTGATTGCATTACCTGGGCAGCCTGACCATTCTTTTGTGGTGGTTAATACTTTAATTCCTGAATCCAGGTCATAGGTTCACCCTATTCATGCACAAATACACCGTTAAGAAAGGATTTGTAAGCAAAAAGACAATGGGAAGGCTTTCCCCATTTGCCTCCCTTCCTGCAGAGGTGTATTTGAGGTCACTGGGAGGGTCAAAATGGCTTCAGGATTGCTCTCCCATACTATTTCAGACACATGGTTCATATATTTAGATAGGTGTGCATTTATGAATATTTATTCTATATTTGAGACCTTGAAATTCTTATAACTCAAGCATGAAGGCATGACTGATTAAATTGGTATCACAGCACTTTAAATGCTAGGTGTGAAAGTGGTCCAGGTCTCCTCAAGTCCTGAGCTATACAGATGGTGTGGACTTCAAGTCACGCCGTTCCTTTACTGTTGACAGAACTGGCCCTACCATTAGGCATAGGGAAGCAACGGCATTGGATGGCAGGTTCTGGGTTGGGTAGCTGCAGGAATCAAGTCCCCCGACTGTTCCTTCTGAGCCCCCTAACGGTGTGGCAAAACGTGATCCTGAATCGGCAGGCAGTGCCTTTATATGGCATGGCGAGGGAGACCAGAACGAGGCCTGAAGCCCAAGTCAGGTCTGCATTAGTGACTCTTGTTAGGGCTGTTCTATAGTCACTTTCAAGCAATAAAAGAGTTACGGTTAATCTCTGGCAGTCTCTGGCTTTCATTAAACATGGTGTCAGACGTTAGGACCACTCGGTAGAGGATCCAGTGAGGAGGAAAGACTCTCGCGCAGTTCAAGGAACAAGGCCTAAAATGGCAAAATTCTCCTCATCAGAGGCTTTTGATCTTAGGAGTCCCCCCTGGGAGGGCAGATGAGAAGCAGCAATTCTCTCATTGTGGAATTGCCACAAAACTGAATCCAGAAGGAGGAGGATTCCAGATACGCTCCCTAAATAGGGTCACGGGCCTGGAAGCCGAAGAGATATTTAAATCGTTTGCATTGGCTGCTCAAGGGGACAAGAATAATGGCTGGCATGGCACCCCCTAAACTAAGCTTGCTGCCCTCAGGTGTGGCGAAGGATGCTGTCCTAGTTCCAGTTTAGCAGTCAGATGCAACCATCAGCCCATTTGACCATAGTATGTGAAATGGGGTGGAGCCATCTTGTCCTCAGCCTCAGGAAGCAAAATGGCTGACCTTTGGTCATGCTGGTTGAGGCTGATGGGAGGTGTAGGCCTAAATCACACCATATTTTTTGGGTTTTGTTTTTTGAATTTTATTTATTTATTAAAGTTCTTATGTTACATTGGTAAACATTATCATATTACATCACAAGGCTTATTATACTATAATTTTCAACATGTATAGAAAGTTTATATACTAAAAGAAAAGAAAGAAAACACAAGGGCAAAAAAACTATTCCAAAATCATATATATACCAACACTTTGGACTTCCTGTCTATCCCGTTGTATATTCCTTTTTTTCAAATGAATGTACTCTTATTATTGTATATTTCTTTACATTTTATCTAATACATTCCTATATCAATATGTACCCTTGGTCTTATTTCTCAACTCAGTCTCTCTCCAACGTCAATCGAATGCTAGCATAGATAGCGAACCTTTACTGTATTTTTGAGCATATATCTTATATCTATCCCACTTTTCCATAATTTTTTGTTTTGAATTGCCTCTCAGGCTATTTGTTAACTGTGCCATTTTATCAAATTCTTGTAGCTTGTTATGCCAATCTGTTATTGTCGGGACTTCTTCTTCCTTCCACCCCTTTGCCACCAAAGTCCGAGCTGCAGCCGTTGCATATAAAAATACCATAAATCACACCATATGTTTAAAGCACTGTGATACCACTCATGTTCATTTCCATGTTAATTGCTTCTGAGGAAAAAAATATGTCCTCAAGTAACATGGAAATGAGTGCTTAAACCTGCACGATATCAGACCCTCCAAATGACTCTATTTTCTAGGGACAGTCCCAGATTTACAGAAACTGTCCTGGTTTCTGATTTGATCCTGAAATCTCCCACTTTCCCCTAGGACGTCCCTATTTTCAGCGGAGAACTGTTGGAGGGTATGGAGTCATGCAGCCCCCTAGCCAAAGTAATAAGTAACTATATAAATTTTAGAAGACATCTGAAGGCATTCCTATATAGGAATGTTTTTAAATGTTTGCTGTTTGATTATGCTTTTATTTATGTTGGAAACCGCCTAGAGTGCCTGGCCCAACCCAGTCAGATGGGCAGGGTATAAATGATAAAATTATTATTGTTATGGAATAGGACACTGGAGGAATGTTGGAGTGTGTGGTGTATTCCACTACAGTTTCAGAAGTGGCTTTTCCATTGTGTGAAAACTCAGATAGAATATGGAAGACAACAACTGAGGAAACGTCATGAAAACAGAATAAACTGTAATGTGTGAATGCAACCCTAGTACATGATGTTCCCGTAACATGTATAATATTGGGGAAGGTGGGTGGGGTGGTTATGAAGGGATGGAATATTTTGCTAGTTGTCATCTCTCTCACCACCACAACAACCATTCCATTTGTTCCCTTGCCGGCTATCAAACTTCCAACATTATCAGAACAGCCACACGAATCCTGTTCTAGGTTTAAGATATTTGCTCTTGGTAAAGTTCACCAGAGTTCTTTTTCCAGCTCTAAGCTCTTGGAGTTTATTTGTCTCTGGTGCCTTGTAAGTGGATTAATAGCAGTGTTGGATGGAACCAGCGATGCGATGGCCGGCCAACATGCGCTGTGGCTGATAAGCATAACTTAGAGAACGGGTTTCGCACATACCCTATGAATGGAATATTTAAACCTAAAAAGGTAACCAGAAGCAACTGTCTGTCTGCACGAGGCAGTTTTGCTTTAATGATCCTCATGAACCTGAGAGGATTATTGCTGAAGGCCAAATTCCTTTCCATTTAAATCAAAGCCTTCTATAAAGAGGAGAGACTTCTGTGGAGGGGGGAATCAATAGATGCGAATAACACAGCCCTGGAGTAAATAGACTCATTGGTTGCAATTGACGTCCTGTCAATTTTTGTTCTCAATAAGCAAAAATTGAACCCCAAGGCAAGCTTGGATTTTCGGGGAAATTGGGGAAGGGGGAGGAGTTTGCGTTGTATGGTAAACCTACATGACCGCCCATCTTGGAATGATCTGAAACACAACTGCCTATTGAAATGTTTTTGATACCGTTCTCCAGCCAAAAGATGAGTACACAACCATGTATATTAGCGGAAACTGGGTAGAGACATGCCTCTGTTAGTAAAAATAGGATATAGAAAGGCATTGTATTAGGGGAAATGGCTTGCAAGAAGTGATCTATTAGGAGAAATGTGCAGTGGTGTATATTTTCATACAGGCATTAAAACAAATTCACAAACAGGTGCAGAACTAGCTGAAGAAAATTAGAAAACTGAGTGAAATTGAAATGTTCAGACATCTACATTACATCCCTGGTACGGACCCAGATTTCAGATAAATAACTGCAAAACAGTGATTGGGGTAGAAGATCAACTGTGATTGTAAGTGGAAAGCAGCAAAGAGAGAGAGGATGCATAACACACACACACACACACACACCACGTCTCTGTAGACGCAAGACACACCAGCTGAGAAGTTAGGAAATAACTTTATTGTCTCCCCAAGAAAGAACAGAACAGCAACAAGAAGCTCCTCACTCACCAAGCTATGGCTAAGTCCAGTGCCACCTAGTGGCTAAACTGTGTAATGACATTATCCACACAGGGTGCTGAGAGTTATTTGGAAACTCCCATTCTCCCTGGAGAGTTACAACTCACAGAGTCCCCTGGGAAGAGGGACTGAACTCTAGGAATAGCAGTTCTGTGAGACAAACTGAGATCTCCTAACAACTCTAGCACCCTTAACAAACAACAGTTCCCATAATTCTCTCGGGGAAACCGTGGCTGTTTAAAGTGGCATGATACTGCTTTAAATGTATAGTGGAGATCCTGAAAGCAAGTGTGCCCAACTTTCAATAAATTGGGGAACAGTATTATTTGGGGCATCAGCCAGTCCAGAGATGTGGGGGCTGTGGCCCCCCAGCTATTGCTGGGCTACAATTCCCATCCTTGCTTGTCATTGGTCATGCTAGCTGGGACTGATAGCAGCTAGAGTCTGCCAAAATCTTCCCCATCCCTGGGCAGGAAGAGGCATCCAACGCAAGGACTTATTTTCTTGAGGCGACTTCATCACTTCTTGCGGAGCGTTCCTATGCCCTAACTCCCTAGCATTTTGAAATCACTGGAACAGTATATTCTCTGTTGCAATAATATCCCGTTCACTGTTTTAGGGGGATTTGATTTCCGCACACAGCAATTTGACAAGCTGTAGTTGCAGATGTCAATTTTCTCCCATTTAATACAATCTGTTTTATTGCTCTTGAAACAGTCAGCCTGGCTTTTGGCAACAGATTAAGCACACCCATTCCAGATCTAATTTTGCTCATCTCCAGATGACAGATTGTGAAATGGTGCGCACTCAGAAAGCCCATAGCATCCAGTCTTTTTGCATCGGGACAGCCTCTGTTAAATGCAAATCCAGGATCATAAAAGGATGCTACGCTTTTTCTCTTTTTTCTTATCGTTGCGAAGTGAACAGAAGTTGGATTTGAAAGTCCCTTTAAGCCAGCTCTGTCATTCCCCAGCAAAACCTGGAATGCTATTGGGTCTAATCCTTCTGAGGTTGAATTTGCCAAGAAGGAAAGCTGACCACAAGTTTATGATCGGCAAGTTTGGAATGTGTGCTGTATCTCAAAAGGGCAGAGAGTAAGGTTTGTTTGTTAGTTTATTGAACACATTTATACCCTGCCTTTCTCCCGAATTAGGGATTCAAGCTGGTTTACAACATTTAAAAACATTAAAAAATACAAAGTAATTAAAAGGAAGCTTAAAACAGCAATCAAAATACATCAAAACACATTTAGAACCAGCAATTCAAGTACAGTTTGCCCGGACAGCAGCCCAGTGATCACCATCATATGCAACTGTCTGATTGATTGATTGATTGATTGATTGTGTGACTACAGTACATTGTTTATTGCTTTCATTTTATCGATCAATGGTCTCGTTAGATAGTAAAATTCATGTTAAATTGCTGTTTTCGGGGTTGATTTTTAAAGTCTGGAACGGATTAATCCATTTTGCCTTACTTTCTATGGGAAAGCGTGCCTTGGTTTTGGAGCGCTTTGGTTTTGGAACGGACTTCTGGAACAGTTTACATTTGAGAACCAAGGTAGCTCTGTACAGGGCTGCCTTCTGATGTCTTCTAAAGGTCATATAGTTACTTATGTCCTTAGCTCGGAGGTCACATAACTCCATACCCTCCAACATTTCTCCAATGAAAATAGGGACATCCTAAGGGAAAGTTTCAAATCAGAAACTGGGGTGGCTTCTGTAAATACAGGACTGTCCCTGGAAAACAGGGATACTTGCGGAGTCTGAGCTCCCACCAAGTTCGCTTAGAACCAGGGTATTCTGGCTACGGAAATGGTGGGGTGTGGGGCACGGCAGTGGGATGGGCAGCGGGGGGGGGGGCAGGAGACAGCCATTCCCATTTTCCCTCAGGGGGCAATACAGGACAGGCCACCGCTGAAAATAGAGCTACACCAGGCTTTGTGGGAGTCCCTATTCTACTGGTGGTGGTGGTGGTGTTGAAAGTGGTGTTGAAGTGCCGTATCTGCACAGGTGCACGGTGTGATTTGGCACTGGTGCACATGCGCAAAGCATGATTTTGCGCTTCTGCGCATGCGCAAGCGGTGAAACCTGGAAGTAACCCTTTCCAGTACTTCACCGCAGGACGCAATCTGAAAAAATGTATCATGAAGTAAACATAACATGAGATATGACTGTATTGATGTGTGCAGGTTTGATCAACCCAAACTCATGAAGTTAAGTAGAGAGCCGGAGCCTTTTTTACTTCTAAGCTCTGTTAAAAAGTGAAGAGATCGGTGGTCTCCCGGGATCTGTTGATGCTCGTTTGTGTGTTAAATCCTACACTTGTTTTCCCCAATCCAACACATGTGGTTTGTTTTTCAAAGTGCCCCTTGTTCCAGCTGTCCCTGCCTGGTGTTCATGTCCTGTGTGCCACTGTGTGTTAGAAGCCTCTGTTTCTTCAGAAACTTTTGCACGGCTGCTGTTTTGGTTTTTGGTTTTTTAAAAAAATGAAATCCAGCCTGCTGGATCACATTTCTTTCTTGTGAATAAGAGGGTGCTGAAATAAGAGCTCCCAATATCTTAAAAAGGGGGCTGATGGGAGTTGCAGTCCAAAAGCATTTGGAGGGCAACGTTTTGGCAACCTGCTCTTAAAAAATTACTTCCCAGCTTCAGAAGAAGAAAGACTCAACTGGGAAGAATACTGCTAAATGGCAGACTGGGAAAGGGGTCGAAGAAGGAATGGGATAACTCTTAAGACCTGTCTCTGGCCCCTGGTATTCTCCCCAGGCTACATCCCTGCCAGCCACAATATTTATTCCCATACCATTCCCCTCGGGATGCGGGTGGCGCTGTGGTCTAAACCACTGAGCCTCTTGGGCTTGCCACTCAGAAGGTCAGCGGTTTGAATCTCCATGACGGGATGAGCTCTCGTTGCTCGGTCGCAGCTCCTGTCAACCTAGCAGTTCGAAAGCACACTAGTGCAAGTAGATAAATAGGTACCACTGCGGCGGGAAGGTAAACGGTGTTTCCATGTGCTGCTCTGGTTTTGGTGTTACGTTGCGCCAGAAGCTGCTTAGTCATGACCCAGAAAAACTGTCTGCAGACAAACACCGGCTCCCTCGGCCTGTAAAGCGAGATGAGCGCCGCAACCCCAGAGTCGTCTGCAGCTTTGCTTAACTCTCAGGGGTCCTTTACCTTTACCTTTATCATTACCCTCACCAGCCTGCTGTGTACCCTCCTTTAGTGTTTTTGCCTGGCTGGAGTGTGTCCTTGTTTATGCTTCTTGCCTGCCCAGGGAGAGGATAGAGCACCCTTTGACAGACAGCCACCAGCAAAGGAGAGCCCACCATCCTTTGATGTCATTGGTTCCAGAGTGAAACTGCTCGTGCCATCAAGAGGTTTTCCCTACTGTTCAGCCAAAATATCTCCTTTTGTAACTTAAGCTCATTAGTGTTAAATCCTGCCTTCTGGGGAAGAGAGGAAATGTCTTTGTCCTCTACTGTGTGACAGCCCTGCAGGTATTTAATGAATGCAATCGCATCCAAACACCACCAGCGCAGCCTCTGTCTTCTCTTCTCCAGACTAAACATACTGTACTCAGTTCCTGCAGCTTCAAAATCCCAATGCACAGTAAATGTTGGCTCTAACTTGGAATGCTTTCGACTTGCTGCCCTCTTCTTATTGGCTCTGATTTTAGCAGAAGTCAGAAATTGAATCATAAAAGCTGTCGGCTCAGTTCTGCCAAATTCTAAAAGCCATTGCATGTCATCTTAGATGCCATTGCGTGTCATCTGTCAAATACTATTGCACCTCAACTACCGAAAATGACCAGGTTTTGATGGATATCACCATAAATTCAAATGCAGATCTCAAACATTTGCCGGCTAGTTATCAAACATTTGGGAATGTTTTCAAAGGCGGGCGTGCTTCAGTGTTGGCTATAATTCCCACAAGCATTTAGTGTCATGGGAGTGACTTGTGGACTCAATCCAAGGCCTATCCGAATAGTTGATTTCCTAGTCTGGCTCTGGTTTGATAGAAACCAGATCTTAACATGGCTGAAAATAAGGATTCTTTGCAACCTTTGGGAGCCATTTCCTCTGCCGTTTAATCCTGTAAACGTTTACCACTGCCGCGATCATAAATTACATTTGGCTGGGCAGAAACAGCCACATTGGGGCAAGTAACAGAGATGGGCCACCATATACATTTGCGATCATTAAGTCCGATGTGGCAAGCAGGGGTTTTTTGCATGGGGTGTGTGTGTGGAGTTGAAATGTATATTTAATGTACTGTTTACAGCATTTATCCATACAAAATGTGACTTCTGTTTACACTGGTGTTCATTTAACTGTCTCTTATCAAAACACACCGAGATCTGTAAGGCACAGGATGGAATTCCTCCCGGCGCATGGATGAAAGGATGTGCATGTTGTAGCCGCTCAGAGGTGCACAACTCAACCACCACAGTCCCATAAATAGTCTTGCTTCTATCAGCCTGACAATTTCCTTGCCTCTTCCACCTCCTCTCCCCGCCCCCCATTTTCATTCTTCGAAGAGGCTGCACACAAGCTCTCTGAAACATTGTTTTCATTGCTTTGATTCCTGCCTCTTTTGCAGCCACTCTTTCTTGGCATCTAAAAACCATTTTATGATATGGAGGGACATCGCACAGAATGGATAAGCTACCAACAGTACAAAGTCTCACAAGGCTCTGGAAGAGAGGAATAAGAACAGCAAGCTTCTTTAACAGCACGGGGACACTAAAACCATCCCGTTGTGCCTTCCATTATTTCTCAAAGTTACGGAATGTTCCAGAAAGATTTTTAGTTTTTAGGGAGGTGGGGTGATTGCTATAACATCCTAAGCCCAACAAGACTGGACCAAAGAGTCAAGGACTATCCTTCAGCTGTTTCACAACCCCTTGAAACCTGCTGTGGTTTTTTTTGGCCATATTTTGGGAGGTGAGGTGAAGTTCCTTTCAAAATCTGTCAAGAACTGAAGTGGCCGCCATTTTGTTTTCCTCAGGGATAGGGATAGTTGAGCCTGTCAATTTTGGTTTCTCATTCAGTTCCTCACATTCCCACATCAGTTTTCAATTTATTCATTTGTTATTGTTTAAAAAAACCCTCATGAAAATTGATCAGTTAATTTCTCCTAATACACACATTTGTCCTCCAATTGCTAGGCTTTGTTCTGTGCTGGACACACACTGATTCCCAACACACACAGAATACCCCCTACCTAGAGACCAATATTTTTCTGCCCCCCACTCTGGCAGAGTTGTTGTATGGCACAGCATGGACACGGCTTCCTTCCTGGGGGGCATTTCCCTCCAAGCTTGCTTTCGTAAAAGGAATGCTAAATGGTGGCCTGGTGTTGACTTTTTCTGGAAAGAAAGCCAGTGTTTTAAGAACTGGGGCTGGGTTGGCACAGTTAAACAGGAACAGGAGAACCCACAAAAGTATTTCTCTGCTTCTAAGTCTGGAAACAGGGGGCAAGCAAAAGGGAGTCCTTCAACGTAGCACATCTTTTTCTCTTTTTTTAATATAATTTTTTATTAACTTTTCAACATATCATTTTCAACAGTAATTGATCATGCTTTCATATCTTATACCATTTTTTTTACTTCCATCAATCACATCTGAAAATTTTCCAATCTATTCACTTAATATACATTTCTTACTTCCCTATTACATTTAAATCTCATAACTAATACCTCTATTCTTTCTGTACTTTGCAATGTTTCATAGATTTTTCCTTACAAAACTTCTTGTAGTCCTACTAGCGTAATTTGTTGATTACAATTGCTCTTCAAATAGTTCTTATATTTCTTCCAATCTGTGAATCTCTGGTCCCACAGGTTTCGCATCCTTCCTGCCATTTTATCTAATTCTGCCTAGTCCATTAATTTTGTCTGTCATTCTTCTTTCGTTGGTATTTCTTCTTGCTTCCATTTCTGGGCTAACAATACTCTTGCCGCTGTTGTTGCATATAAAAACAATTTAACACCTTGCTTATTAATATCCTCACCTATAATACCAAGTAAAAATGCTTCTGGTTCAACATAGCACATCTATGTGGTTGTTCCATTGCAGGGAATCACCTCTCCATTGCTGTTGCTAACTCAAATTGTCTTTGTTCGCCTACATCTGAACAAGCATGGAATTCCGCTCATGGGTGGAGAAACACCCCCTCTGGATTGTACAATCCAGGGCAGTGAGGCACTATTAGAGGATGTCGAACAACCAACCTTTACCTCCCTTGTGAAGCTGACAAAATTGCCAATTTCATGGATGAGAGTTCTCTTTGCTCCAGCGCATATGTAACATGCGGTCTCTCCACCTGGCTCTATCTTCTGACACCATTATAGCAGGATACAGGTAGGTTCTCTATCCTACAGACCAGCCTTCCAGCAACCCTAGTGCCTTCCAGAGTTTGGGACTCCCAGCATCCCTCAACCGTGTTGGCCATGCTGCCAGAGGCTGATGGGAAATGGAGTTCAGGAACATCACCTGGAGGGTCCCGGGTTGGAGAAGACTCTGCGAAGATGCAGGAATGAACTTTCACTTCTAAAGTTGAGGAGATCTTTCTACACCAGCATGGCCATTATGACCTTTTCACTACCAATGTGAGCTGGTGATGTCTAAAGGTGATGTCTAAAGAACCACTGACAGTTAAGTCAAGTCGCAGATAACTCTGGGGTTGGGGTGTTCATCTCACTTTACAGGCCGATGGAGCCAGCGTTTGTCCACAGACAGTTTTTCTGGGTCATGTGGCCAGCATGACTAAGCCGCTTCTGGCGCAACAGAACACCGATACCAGAGCAGCGCTCCCTCTTGCTATTCTAGCTTCTGGCTTAGCCCCTCTGTCCCTTCCCCCACCTCCCGCAAAAGCCCCCAAGAGCTGCACTCTCTTTAAAGAGACGTGTGGAACATGTGTGTGGCTCTTGGGGGCTTTTCCCTCCTCAGAAGACCCATTTTTTTCTGAATTAATTTAAAGTGAAGCAGTATTTCTCCCCCCTACCCGTCTTCCTTGATAGGCTGGGTTTTTCTTCCTTTTTCTTTTGCATATTAAGAAGTTCACATTTCTTAGACTCTCATCCTCTCTGGAGATGTCAGAGTAGAAATAGACTAAGCCCCCCCCCCCCTGCTTCGTTTAAGCTGGTACAATGTGCTTATCCCTCTGAAATCCCATTGACCCTCTTGAGTCTTGAATAATTTTCCTGTTCCGTTAGGAGATGCTCACAAACGGTCATTTGCTGACTTCCGCTTTGCACATCTCTCTCTCTCTCTCTCCCTCCGACCACACAGCCTGTATAGTGAAAGATCAGATGGGGAAATCAATTGTATTGACACAAAGCAAAGGGTAAAAAGATGGAAGATGGTGGCTATTTAATTTGCAGCTCTGTTGCCATGCAATGAATCGTCACTGCAATGAAAACTCACAACTGTCAAGTTCTTTTCTCCTGCTCCCCCCCCCCCAAGCCCAAACAAACAAGGACCTACCGTATTTTCCGCTCTTTTTGGAGGAGGAAAACAAGAAAAAAATATTCTGAATCTCAGAAGCCAGAACAGCAAGAGGGATCGCTGCGCGGTGAAAGCAGCAATCGCTCCTGCTGTTCTGGCTTCTGGGATACCTGCGCAGCCTGCATTCGCTCCATAAGATGCACACACATTTCCAGTTACTTTTTAGGAGGGAAAAAGTGAGTCTTATAGACCAAAAAATACGGTATCTTATAATACGCAGGTGCTCTGGTTGCCTCAGGAAGGAAGAAGATTCACATACTGACAAGCTCAATAAAGCCTGACAATTAAACATTAAAACACGTTAAAAACCAAATTGCCCTATAATTGCTGTATAAAACTATGCCAGGAGAGAGGATGGTGTAAACCTTCTCTTCCTGACTCAGAAACCTAGCATTTGGAGCAGGGTAGATAAAAATCAATGATTTTTTTTAAAAATAATAATAAATAAATCAGGTTGTTTTTTTTAAATTTAAATTGGATTTTTAAAATAAAATGCTTTCGGAGGAAAAATCTTTCTAAAGATAGTTTTCTGTTTAAGTTATGTTATAGTCCAAAGGCTATTCATCAGGAAATAAGGATTTGTTTAAAGTTTTTTATGTTTGCTAAAACTCAGTCTAAGTTCTTTTAAAAAAATAATTGTTTAACCATATCGGTTAACAAACATGGATACGTATGCTATAATGTTATTGTTTTAGTTAAGTAAATTGTTTAAATTGTTATTAAGGAAATGATTGTTTTTCTCCTTCCAATAAAGTACAGCAGAAAAGTTGTACAAATATAAACAATAATTTCGTAATTATCTGTCTATGTATTTCTGATAGTATAACCAAATCAGTAATTTTTGATATAGGTGTAAAAACTACTGTGAACATTTATTATTCCAAAAATGAAACCTTCCTCTAGCTGTAAATATTAAGAGGATGCCAACAAGGTTGATCCTTTCTGTAAAAAAATGATTTAAATAAAGTCTTACTGAATAGTGATTTAAATCAAACCCACCCTGATTTGGAGACATCAATGAAAGTGGAAAATGGAAGATTTGGGACATATCAAAGGAAAGACTTTTTCATGCAGCACATAGTTAAACCATAGAACTCATTGCCACAGGAAGCAGTTATGGCCACCCACTTGGATGGCCTTAAAATAGAAATTCACAGAGGAGAAGACTAGCCATGGTGGCTATATTCTAGCTCCACTGTTGGAAACAGTAACCTTTTGAATGTCAGTTGCTTGGGAAAGCAAGTGTAGAGGATCCTACTGCACTCAGGTCCTTCTTGAGAACTTCCTGTAGGCATCTAGTTGACCATTGTAAGAACATAAAAAGAGGGCTGCTGGATCAGGCCCATGGCTCACCTGGTTCATCTTCCTGTTTTCACAATGGGCAACCTGTGGGAAACTGGCAAGCAGGACCTAAGCACAAGAGTATTCTCTGCTCCTGTGGCTTCCAACAACTGTTGGAAGTATATCTGAAGGTGTGTCTCCACCCACATCGTTCTACCCGGACACTGAGGTCCAGCGCCAAGGGCCTTCCGGCGGTTCCCTCCCTGCGAAAAGTGAGGTTACAGAGAACCAGGCAGAGGGCCTTCTCGTTGGTGGTGCCTGCACTGTGGAAAACCCTCCCATCTGATGTCAAGGAGATAAACAACTATCTGACTTTGAGAAGACATCTGAAGGCAGCCCTGTTTAGGGGAGTTTTTGACGTTTGGTGTTTTATTGTGTTTTTAATATTCTGTTGGGGAGCCGTTCAGAGTGGCTGGGGGAACTCAGCCAGATGGGTGGGGTATAAATAAATTATTATTATTATTAATCAGAATCATGACAGCCTCTGACCATGGTGATAACAGGATGCTGGAGTAGAAGGACCATTGATCTCATTGATCCCACATTCTCTTCTTATGTTCTTACATAGCAAGAAGCCAACAGGCAGTGCCACCCGCTGGACTGGTGGTAAGTAACAAGACAGGCAGGTGGGCTGAATTCTCTCAGGGATTCTTTAGCTGAGATCTCTGCATTACAAGGTTTGGGACTAGATGACCCTAGAATTTTATGGTTCTATGAATTTGGTGGGGCAGTGCCCCATTTCCCCCACTGGACCAGCTGCCCCCTACCTGACAGCCCTCTGGAGCTGTCAAGCAAGGTCTCTAGGAACTGCGTCTTGGTTTTGCATCCAACTTTCCGTGCCCATTATGAGCAAGGCTGTTCCAGACCATCTTCCTGAGCCTGGGTCTCCACTCCTCCCCTGTTCTCCTGGACCATCTCCTCCAGATCATTTATCTTGGAGAACTCAACTTATCTCCCTTGGAACGATGCCTGGCAGTTTCCCTCCTTGTTTGTCAGTTGTCATCTGAAGTTCCCAAGATGTTATCTTGCAAGGGCCACGTTGATGGTCCTCAGGATATCTGGGGGTCTCCATCTTCTGCCACAGGTCTGTGGACCCGTCCTGCTCTTCATTCCTGAGACCAGGTATGGACCAGAGTTAGGGAGCTGAGTCCTGTCAGCATACCCCTGGCAATTCTGCTTCCTGTGCTCTGAGACGCTTTTCTAGTCTTACGCTGAACAGCTGGCCCTTGTACGGTCATAAGTCAAGCAACTCCCTGCTGAATCCTATTAATATCCTTCCTCAAGGCATATTTTTGGGTGAATAATGGGACTGTTTTCCTTGACCCGTTGCCCCTTTCTTGCACATTACATTTTGAAGAAATTTTATTTTTGAAGATTGGAGAAGGAGGCAAAGAGTCTCTCGTGTTGAGGGAGATGGGGAAATGAAGGCTAGGCCAGACATCCAAAGAGGCCCGCAGAAGTTGCTAGCCCACAACATTTTCCAGTAGACCAAAGACTCACTTTCTGCATTTGTTTATTGAGGTACAGGCATTCCCACTTTCGTGGAGGTTAGGTAATGGGCTCCTGCACACATAAGTGAAAATTGTGTAAGTGGGAAGCACCCTTGAAAAAGCCTCCAAACACCCCATTTTTCTTTCTCTCCAGATCTTTCTCCCACTTTCTCTGCACAAACAAGCCTCTTTTCAACTGGCGATGACGCTCTGGGGCTAACTGCAGGCTGGAGGGTGTGCAGAAATGCAGCTGTTGCTGCGCTTCCACGCGCGTCAGCTGAGCAGCCTAAACAAACCATTGCGGCACCTCCAATCTCTTTGGAGCTTCCTCCACCCTCACTGAAGTCCTCTTCAGGCTCTGGGGGGGGGGGCGGTCTCCTGATGAGCCACAAGTAATCTCCAGCTCCCTCCCACCATTTTCTGGTTTGAATCTATTTACAGTGGTACCTCAGGTTAAGTACTTAATTCGTTCCGGAGGTCCGTTCTTAACCTGAAACTGTTCTTAATCTGAAGCACCACTTTAGCTAATGGGGCCTCCTGCTGCTGCCGCACCGCCAGAACACGATTTCTGTTCTCATCCTGAAGCAAAGTTCTTAACCCGAGGTACTATTTCTGGGTTAGCGGAGTCTGTAACCTGAAGCGTCTGTAACCTGAAGCATATGTAACCCAAGGTACCACTGTAGTTCCTGGTGCTGCACATAACATATACACGGTTGCACACAACTCAATCGCTCCTGAGACAGTCCTGACTCAATCCTGACTCCTGAGACAGCTCAGATGTGAGTGGATGGCATAGAACAGGGGTCAGCAACCTAAGGCCCGTGGGCCACAAGCGGCCTGTAGGGGCCGTTTAACCGGCCCATGGACCCCCACTGCCGGTCGGCTCCTGTGCACCGCGCTAAACCAGCATGGAGCAGAGCAGGGATCGCCTTCCGCGATGCCAGCCAGCTTCCCATTGGCTGCAGGAATTTCCTGCAGCCAATGGAAAGCTGTGCACACCTCCTCCGCGGTGGAAGGAACACCGTAAATAGCTATTGCGCATGCGTGCGCGCACGCACACACTCCAGCCCGCTGTGGCGTCTGCGGGACTGTGAACCGGCCCAAGCTACAAAAACTTTGCTGACCCCTGGCATAGAATCATGCAAGCCAAATAACCAGTCTCAAGCGAAACTCTTTTTTGTTCTGCTTGCAGTTCCTCAGCCGCTTTCAAAAGCCGGCCCCGTGTGGTAGTGCGGTAATCTAGCCTGGATCTTATCCACCAGCGGTCACTGGTAGGGTTGGGCTCAGTTATTTAACTCCATCTCATTTCAGTCTCATTGGTAGTTAATTGTGGGTACCATTCCAATCTGGTCTTTTAACCCCTTGTGTGCCATTCTGTCCCATTGTACACATTTTAGCTGTTTTACTATATTGGCCTTCGCTCAAAATGCTCACAGGGAAATCTACAATGAAACATGCAATATTAAAACATCATAAGCAAGAACTTTAAAAAAAAGGAGTGGGAACCAATTATAGTATAATACATAAAACACTGTGGGTGGTATTCTGTGCTACTCCAACTCAGAGTAGACCCATAAAAAACAATAGGTGTAAGTTAGGTCCATGGATTTCAAGGAGTCTACTCTGAATAATAGTTAATTGGCTATAACCCTTTATTTATTTAAAAGTAAAAATCCAACCAATTTTGTTTGTTTGTTTGTTTAATTTTATTTCTAAGTATTTTTCACCCACTCTTTGAGACATATTTTCTATTCCAGATCAGGGAGCAACTGTGTGAGATAGATAGATATATAGATGATATAGATATAGATATAGATATAGATATAGATATAGATATAGATATAGATATAGATATAGATCAGGCTTTCTCAATCTCAACCCTCCAGATGTTTTCGGTCTACAACTCCAATGATTCCTAGCTAGCAGGACCAGTGGTCAGGGATGATGAGAATTGTAGTCTCAAAACATCTGGATGGCTAAGTTTGAGGATTAGATAGATAGATAGATAGATGATAGATAGATAGATAGATATTCTAGAATTGGAAGGTACCCCAGGGTCATCTAGTCCAACCCCCTATGATGCAGGAATCACAGCTAAAAAAAAATCCCTAACAGATGACCATCCAACCTCTGTTTGGAGACAGGCAGATAGATATGAAATCAGGGCATGTTATAAGCCTATAATTCTGATTTTCTTTCTTTCTTTTTAACCATGGTCAGCTGACCAGAATGCTGCGGCTGTCTTAAAACGTCTGCAACTTTTGCAAAATGGGTATCCCTGGAACAGAGTGCCACCTTCTTCCCCTCCTCAATGTATTTCTGTGACATTGAACTCCTGCCTCGTAGTGTGACATAGGCATGATTTCAGGTCATGCGCCTCTCCGAAATTCCGCAGCGTCACCTCTCAGAATCTGGCTTACCTGCGCGCAAGATGAAGTCTATGGCATAGGTTGTCATTTGTGTGCGATATATGTATAATCCCGGAAGATTTTTCTTTTGACGCCCACGCGCGGAACGGAACGGTCAGGAAGGAAGAAGAGCGTGTGTGTGTGTGGTTGTCGGTGCGGGTGGCTGGGATGCGATAGAGAAATTATTAATGAGTTCAGAGAGGTTACTATGGCAACCTGTTGCTAATGAATCTCTGGGGTTTCCTTTTTACCTTGATGGAGCTCTTAAAAGCAGGCAACTCTCTGCCAACAAGTTTCCCAGTAATCGCGTTGCCCTGGCAACGCCGGTCGCTAAAACCAAGCGGGGACCGCACGCTACACCCACATGCAGGCAGATAGGAACTCCAGGTTATGCGATTTGACAGGGCGATCTCTCTTATCTGAGCTGGGGGTGGGGAGGTTGCACATGGAAGCGCCAGGTTATTTTCTTAAAAACCCCTGCCCCCGCCTTTTCCCCGTTTTAACAAACATCTCTCTTGCATGCACATTGATTCCCTTCCCATGCACATGTTGGGTTCCTTGTGGAGCCGGCTGTCGGAATCGTTTGTCAGGAACCATCTCTGGCACCGCAGGCACCCCTTGTTCCAGATTGGGGGGGGCATTTCAGGAGAAAGGGGGGGGAGCAGAGATACAGACCGGGACCACCCACAGCAGCAAAGAAAATCTATTCAATGAATTCCAATACAGTACAGTCATACCTCATGTTACGTTTGCTTCATGTTTCATTTTTTCAGGTTGTGTCCTGCGGCGACCCAGAAGTACCAGAAAGGGTTACTTCCAGGTTTTGCCGCTCGCGCATGCGCACAAGCGCCAAATCGTGCCGCGTACCTGTGCAGATACAGCGCTTCAAGTTGCGCTCTTTTCATATTGCGAATGGGCCTCCAGAACAGACCCCATTCTCAACCAGAGGTACCACTGTAAAGCGGTACCTCGGTTTAAGAACAGCCCTGCTTACGAACTATTTGGTATTAGAACTCCGCAGAACCGGAAGTAGTGTCCCTGTTAGCGAAGTTTACCTCAGTCTACGAATGGAAGCTGACTGGTGGTAGGACACTGGCGGTGAGAGGCCTCATTGGGGAAAGCGCGCCTCAGTTTAAGAAGGGCTTTGGTTTAAGAACGGACTTCCGGAACAGATTAAGTTCGTAAACCGAGGTACCACTGCAGTGGCGTAGCGTGGGGGTGCAGGGGGGGCCGGCCGCACCGGGCGCAACATCTGGGGGTTAGGGTTAGGGGGCGCAAATCCACAGGTTAGGGGGCGCAAATCCACGGGTTAGGGGGTGCAAATTACTTGCCTTGCCCCGGGTGCTGACAACCCACGCTATGCCACTGTACCACTGTAGGGGCAAATGTCAGCAGGAAGAACCAGCTGCAGAAATATGAGATGGGGGGCAGTTGGTTCCTTTATGCCAGCTGAACCTCTGGCCAGGAGGAGTCTGCTTAGAAGTTTCTGCCTGCCATAGCCTCCAACTTGAACAAAATATTGGGGGGGGGGACTCCCGCCCACCCTCCTCTCCCCTCCCTGCATTTCCTCCACCATGCATAATTGCATACAGACCTCCCCCACCCCACCCCGTCCGCTTGCCTCTTACCCCTCACCTGTGCACAGTAAGTTTCTGCCCAGTCTCCCACCTCCAGTCCCCACCTGCCACCAGCTCGCCTCTCCTACTGGTCTGCCTCTCCTACTGGTCTGCCTGCCTGCCCATCTGCCTCTCCCTAACCCTAACCAAGAGAGTGGATGGATGGATCTTTATTTGCGTCAGCCATCGGCCATAGCAATAAAAGGACAGTACGATATACAAGGAATAGAAATAAAAAGTCAATTATATAAAATACATTTGAGGGTTTTGAATCAATAGTCAAAGAGTGGATCTTATTCTGATTTCCCCAGCTAAAATGCTTGCAACCTTTGCTGTCACCTGCTCATCTTGCTCTGCCAAGAGAGAGGACATTGTGGCAGTGACTGGGTGACCCAGAATGGATAATAAAAGAGGGGTGATTAAGTCCTTCGTCAAGTCTTTATAAAGCGTGCAAGCCAGAAGGGCATGTGCCACCAATTCAATACTGCCATCTCCACAGGGACATAAGCATTCTTTGTGTAGACCTAGCCAAGAGAGGGAGGGACCAACTTGCAGAATATATTGGGGCCAGCCCCCCTAAATATTTTATTGGGGAGGTGAAGGGCCCCGGGCCCCATAGAGGTGGCACCCTGACGCACCTGCAAGTCTTTTCTCAGACCACCTGCCTTGGTTTTTGCAATGGCAAAAGGGCTGGCCTTGTGCCTTAGGCTCTTGGTTGAAGCTCTGAGCACCTCTTGCATGCTGACAGGATTGTTCCAGAATGCTGGATTGCTAAAGAAGGGTAAAGAGAAGGGAAAGATTTAAGTGACCTTTTTAAAAATAAAATAAAAAATTGCAATTTTAATATTTCTTCTTTTCAACAAGGAATATCTCTAATGGATCTCTCTCTCTCTGATCCAATTAAAATTCAGAAGCTGCTCTGCAATGATGCCAAGGCCCCTACAATAAATGCCATTAAAAGCAATTTAATTAGGAAAACATTTTATTTCAGGCTTAGGAGTACTGAGTGGATTTTCCTTCTCCGGTTGTCATACCAACCCAGCCTACTTTAATCTGTGACTTGCATTGATGATTTTGGGGGGTAAGGATCTGGACCTCTTGTGATAATAGTAGTTAAACACACACACACACACACAGAGAGAGAGAGAGAGAGAGAGAGAGAGAGAGAGAGAGAGAGAGAGAGAGATTGTCTTCTTGAGGTATTCCTCTGTATGGGTTGAATCAGGAAATAGGTAATTGTTGGAAGCTGCCTGGCCTGCAATAGGACACTTTCAGGTCTGTGCTGTGCTGCCCCTTGTGGCGACTGTTCAGCCCTGCAGGTTGAACAGCTGTTGGGGTTATGCTGTCCTCTAAGGCCAGGCATGGCCAAACTTGGCCCTCCAGGTGTTTTGGGACTAGAACTCCCATCACCCCTAGCTAACAGGACCAGTGGTCAGGGATGATGGGAATTGTAGTCCCAAAACAGCCAGAGGGCCAAGTTTGGTGATGCCTGTCTAACGCCAAGGTTAGCCAACAGATGTTGGGCCTCAACTCCCATGAATCTAAGTCATGGCCAATGGTGAGGGATGCTAGAAATTAGAGCCCCCAAGAACAGTGCCCTATGATGGCTACCCTTCTGGGGTGACTCTGCCCAACTAGGCTTCTGTCAATCTAACCTTAGCCTGGTAGATTTCTTTTTTAAAAAAGCCAGAAGATCAGACTTGAGCTTCACTTGGACAACCATCAGTTTGGTCATGTCTTCCAGATTGCTATGGTGTACCCATATTTGGTTCCAGACATTCATTCTGATTGTGCAGATAAAATACCGTGGACAGAATTCTACAGGATGTGTTGCCAGTGTGTAAAAACAGTCTGGATCCAATGATTCCCAGCCATGCACCTCCAGATGGAGGAGATGTCAGGCGCCATCCTGACACCCAGGCATCTTCACTTGGGTGCAAAATGCTCCTGGCGCCTGCCTAATTTCGAACACTGGTACCAAGGTGAAATTTGCATTTGTTGCTCCGCTTACTTCTGTCTCTGGCCCCTCCCACCGCTTGAATGTGGCCCTTCGGAGGTTGCCCAGAAGGGAATGTGGCTGAAGCATGCCTATTGCCACTTAAGGTTATAGAACCCGGTTCCTCCTGCTGCTGCTTCCGCAGCCTGCCAGATTTTGAGGCTGCCTGTCGTCCAGCATTGTGACGGAAATTGTCTGTGAAAGCCCTGCGGAATCACAGCAGAGCAAGCCAAGACAGAGCTGGCTACAACGTCCTTGTTCTTCTTACCCTACAATTACTTTTCACCCCTTTTTGGTTCCCCCCAGTTCTCGCCCTCTCTCTCTCTCTCTCTCTCTCTCTCTCTCTCTCTCATTCTCCCAAGATCGCAAGACCTTGAACTGTCTGCTTGAGTTAATTTGGTGGCGGGTGATTACATAAGGATGCCGCAAAGACAGTCAACGCAGAGGTTTCTCCTTGTGTGCTTTCTGCTGGTGGGATCAGTTCCTGAACAGGCACAAAAGGCACAGGAGATGATAGGCAGATAACGGCACAACACAAGGGATCTCTTTGACCACGACTTGAATAGGGAGGTCAGACCAGACCAGTCCCTGATAGCATGGATTTCCGAATGCTCTAAGACATTGTGCTTGGTAGGGTTAGGTCATCCAGAAAGGCCTTGCTCCAAGGAGCTCCTGATCCAAATGTTGGCACAGAGAAATGGGCAGAGGAAGGGAGAGAAGGTATATCAGTTCTACTAGTCCTCATGGCTACAAGGCTCAGAGGCGGTGTGGATCTGCGTATCAGTCATGAGGGATCATGAACAAGAGAGTTTTTGTGGGTATCTGGTTTGTCGTCCTGTTTTGTGCACTCTGATATCTCACAAGATTTTGGAAAGATCTGAGAAGATCTCACTGAAAACTGGCACTGCTGCTGGCGCTGCTTCTCTGGAGGCGAGGGGGGCAGGGGACCTGTGGGGACACTGCCTGATGGTCTTCCACCCCTTGAGGTAGCTGCCTCACCTTGCCGCATGGTGAGGTCAACACTGTGTCTCCCCCATGCCTAGACTGGGCTGGTTTCAGTCAGAAGTCAGGCGTTTAGTGTTGCTGGTCCCAAACTGTGGTGTCCTCTTCTGTCAAGGCCCACAGAGCTGAAATATAATTGAGTATAGCATGGACAATATAATTGAGTATAGTATGAGAATTTTTGGGATTTTTCCCATGGTGGATAACAGCTTCTGTCCAGTACAGTGCCATTATATGGTATGTCCAGAGCATATGCTTCTGTGCCACCCCTGGAACACCACAGCAGATGTCCATGGGTGCAAAGCACTTCTTGGCAAGGCGATGAGGTACAGCAGGCATCCTCTGTATTGACTTCTAGGCATCTTCTGAAGACTTCATTATGCCTGCAGGCCTATAAAGGTAAAGGGACCCCTGACCATTAGGTCCAGTCGTGACCGACTCTGGGGTTGCGGCACTCATCTCGTTTTATTGGCCGAGGGAGCCGGCGTACAGCTTCCGGGTCATGTGGCCAGCATGACTAAGCCGCTTCTGGCGAACCAGAGCAGCGCACGGAACCGCCGTTTACCTTCCCCCTGGAGTGGTACCTATTTATCTACTTGCACTTTGACATGCTTTCAAACTGCTAGGTTGGCAGGAGCAAGGACCGAGCAACGGGAGCTCACTCCATCGCGGGGATTCGAACCACCAACCTTCTGATCCTAGGCTCTGTGGTTTAACCCACAGTGCCACCCGTGTCCCTCTGCAGGGCTATACGACTCTTTATAAACTTTCTCAACTGGGCAGCCCTATTTTAATGATTATTTTGCACTGTTTTGTGGGGTTAAAAAAATGTTTTGTTGTACTTTTCTATGTCTTCTATGAGTTGGTGGTAGGGTTACAGACCCCCAGGACTGACCTGAAGTCTCTAGGTTTATCTGGCCCCCTCCAGTTGGCAGAGGGTTGGCTTGAAATCTCCAGGTGGCTGAAGGAGTATTTAAAAACAGATTAGTTTATTTAAAAGACTATGTGTGAAGCTTCAGCTTGGCAGGAGCATGCTACAAAAGATTGCATAAGACTCTCCTGGGCCTCCTCTTTTTCCTCCTCCCCTCTACCAATTAACTTCCATCTCCAGAGATGGGAGGGAGTGCAGAGGAAGAACCACCAGTCCTGATGCTGGGTTTGGGTCCTGAAATCTCAATGTTCGAGATGCTCCTGACCTGACAACCTTAGTTGGTGGTATAGAAATATTTCTCATAAGTAAGTTTGACATGAAATGAAAGGAAAGCTTCTTTAGTTTAGTGGCGCAAAAGCAATTTTTTGGCCAGAAGTAATTCTTCCCCCGCTTTAACAATACCGAAATTAAATTGCTTCCTTGTTCGACTGGAATAAAAATAAAATAAAAATCTATCTCCAGATATGGAAATTGCAAGAAGAAAAGAGCTGTAGAAGCTTACTTTCCCTTCCCTGTGAATGTCTTATGCTTCTAATCATTTAATTTCTCTTCTGATAGTGCCAAAACCAGTGAAATTGGAGGGAGAAAGAGAAAAAAAACCCTTTTAATTATTTGAAGGACTAATTTTAGTAATGTTCTTATAACAAATGGATCTTTAAAAACAACCTCCATGTCATCTCTCGAGAAATATTAATTGGGGAGGGGTCCTAAGTTGGTGAGAATTCACATAGAGAAGTGTCTTTGTGGTGCCTGAATTAATAGGCCCCACCTAGTGCTTTAAATTGGAACACTTTGTGAGGCAGTGGAGAGAAATGATTTAAGACTTGTGTTAATGGACGTGCTTTTCTGCCTCTCTCCAATTTGAACAAAAAAAATATCCATTAGAACAGTTTATTTGCCTGTATTTCATATTCTCCTGCAGGGTTTACAAAGCTCGTCTCTAGAGGCCTTATGCCACAATAGAAAATAACAGGAGAAAAAATGATTATATGTTAGAATCGTAGAATTGGAAGGGATCTTGAGGGTCATTTAGTTCAACCTTCTCCAGTGCAGGAATCTCAGCTGAAGCATCCATGACAGATAGTCCTCCAGCCTCTGCTCAGAAACCTCCAATGAAGGTCCACCACCTTTCGAGGGAGCCCATTCCACTGTCAAATGGACATCTCTCATTGTCAGAAAGTTCTTCCAGATGTCTGGTTGGAATCCCCTTTCTTCTAATTCAAATCCTCTGGTTCAGGTCCTAGCCTCTGAAGAAGCAGGAAACAAGCTTGCTCCATCTTCCATGGACAGCCCTTCAGTTATTTCAAGATGGCTGTCCTTTCACCTCTTACCCAGGCTAAACATACCCAGCCCCCTTCAACCGTTCCTCATAAGGCTTGGTTTCCAGACCCTTGATCATCTTGGTGATGTGTGCGAAGGGATTTATTTTGTTTTACATGTAACCGTTGCTCCCTTTTCACGATGGTACTAGTGTTTGGCAGGAAAAAGGACTTCCATTGCCATTGCCATAATAATAATAATTTATTTATACCCCGCCCATCTGGCTGGGCCTCCCCAGCCACTCTGGGCGGCTTCCATAGAAACCAAAAATACAGTAAAATCACACGTTAAAAGCTTCCCTGAACAGGGCTGCCTTCAGATGTCTTCTGAATGTCAGGTAGTTGTTTATCGCTTTGACATCTGATGGAAGGGCGTTCCACAGGGCAGGTGCCACTACCGAGAAGGCCCTCTGCCTGGTTCCCTGTAGCTTTGCTTCTCGCAATGATGGAACCGCCAGAAGGCCCTCGGCGCTGGACCTCAGCGTCCGGGCAGAATGATGGGGGTGGAGACGCTCCATTGCTATTTTTTATTGACATTAGCTTCAATTCCTAGTTCTGAGTTGACAAGGAAATTCTAATTGGGAGCCACCAACGTGGCTCCCACGGGTGCATTGACACTTTTGAGGTCTTTCCCTGGTGCCCGTGAAAGCCTCTCCCTCACCCAATTGCCGTATTTTTCCGTGTATAAGATGCCCCCTATTTTGGGGGACTAAAAATTAAGAAAACGCACTATGCACTCTCTGTGTATAAGATGACCCCTTATTTTAAACTTCAAAAATTCAGGAAGCAATATAGTCTTATACACGAAAAAATACAGTACTTTCCCTTTGGTTCTGATATGATGAGGCTGGATGCTTTTATTTCCTTGAAAACCAGATCGTGCTGAGGGAGAAAGTTGGAAGAGTGATGCATGTGCTTCTCATGCCTCAGATTAACACTACTGGATCCAACTTTTGCCTAGATCCCTTGGGGAAGCAAAATGCCCATGGGCATTTCTTTCTGTCTTGTGGAAGTGGTGATCTGTGTCAAGGGGAGAGAAGGGACCAGAGGAGGGAGAACCCACCTGACTTGCTCAAAAATCCAAGTGGGCCCACAGGCCTGAAAAGATTGGTGGCCCTCTAAGCCCCATACCTGGTGGCCTTCTGGTCTCTCCCCAGACCACACCCCTCAGTGGCCCTGCTCTGCCCCCTCCTTGGGTGTTTTTGCCTTGCTAATAATGCCTCTTCTTGCCCTGTTGGACGATAGAGAGGGATGTCACATGGAAGAGGGAGCATGCTTGTCTTCTCCTGCTCTGGAGGATAGGACTCAAGTAGGACTCAAGTTGCAACAAAGGAGATTCCTACTAAACATTTGGGGGGGACGGGACTTTCTGACAGTAAGAGCTGTTCGGCAGTGGAACAGAGTCCCACAAGAGGTGGTAGACTCTCTGACGGACTGTGCAGAATTGGCGAAATGGACGCACAAACTGCACGATAAGGACAACTGGGACTTCAAAGAAGAATGGGAACCTTTTACAAAGTACTTAAAGAAAGAACGAAATGAATTGGACTCCTTGGCAGGTTTTGAATAAACATACACAAATTTATTATTGGTAACATACAGCTAGATAACTTAAGGATCTTTACAATGATATAATATGCAGAGAACAACAAGTGTTGGAAAACCAGAGAGAGGAGCTGAGGGAAGTCCGGCGGGGGGTGGGAGGGTGGGGGGGGTTTGGGGGGAGGGAGGAAATAGGGGGGAGGAATGAGGATGATATGTTTTTGATAAATTGTTATGTTGAAATTCTTAATATTTTTTTAAAATAATAATAATAATAGAGGGAGGTGGTAGACTCTCCTTCCTTGGAGGTTTTTAAGCAGAGGTTGGATGGCCCTCTGCCATGGATGCTTTAGCTGAGATTCCTGCATTGCCAAGGGTTGGACTAGATGACCTTTGGGTACCTTCCAACTCTAAGATGCTATGATTCTTTGATGTATGAGTTTGTTGTGGAAACTAGCCTTCTGCTAGATTCGCATTCATTGCTCCATCCACTTTTTGCCTCTGGCCCCACCCACCACTGGTATGTGGCCCCTTGATGGTTTCCCACAAGGGAATGTGGCCCTTGGGATGAAAAGGTTAATCAACTTCTCCCATAAAAACTCTGTTTGATTGCTACATCTCCCAGTCTCCACATTTTATTTATTTCCAGTGTGTGCGGCATTGGTTAGAGTTCCCCTGCTGCTGCTTGCATCACCTGAGCTTGAACTGGAGCATAAATCTCATTTCATAAATAAGCTAACCTCTGGAAAGCTCTGTTATGCAGCTGAGTGATCTTCTCCCAGACTAGGGAGGAGGAAGGGATTGAGAGGAGAGAGAAATGCTATTATTTCAAAGCTCACTTGGGACTGCTTTGCAGAGGGTGGGGATATACATGGCTTCCAGCATCAAAGCTCCTGTTGCAAAGGTTGGCCTGCAATGCTCTCCCACCGCTGCTTCTTCCTTATTTAAGGTAAAGGTAAAGGGGCCCCTGACCATTAGGTCCAGTCATGGCCGACTCTGGGGTTGAGGCGCTCATCTTGCTTTATTGGCCGAGGGAGCCGGCGTACAGCTTCCGGGTCATGTGGCCAGCATGACTAAGCCGCTTCTGATGAACCAGAGCAGCGCACGGAAACGCCGTTTACCTTCCTTCCGGAGTGGTACCTATTTATCTACTTGCACTTTGACATGTTTTCGAACTGCTAGGTTGGCAGGAGCAGGGACTGAGCAACAGGAGCTCACCCCTTCACAGGGATTTGAACTGCCGACCTTCTGATCGGCAAGTCCTAGGCTCTGTGGTTTTAACCCACAGCGCCACCCGTGTCCCTCTTCCTTACTTAGCAGACGGCAATAAAGTCACTCTGCACATGTTCAGAGGTGAATCTAGTGCCCAGTGAAGAATCAAACAATATTAAGGGGGTTGGCAATCTAATAGAACTGGAGGGGAAATGTCTCCTTTCGTTAAAAGCAGAAGCCAACTCTGGGTTGCATCCATTGACAGTCCTACTCAGAGGAGACCCACTGAAGTCAATGGATATGACTAACATAGGCTATTAAATCCATTGGGTCTACTCCTGAGTAGTTGTCTACAATGGTCTCTCTCTGTGTGTGTGTGTGTGTGTGTGTGTGTGTGTGTGTGTTTGCATGTACATTAATTAAAATCCATTCCTGATTAAGTCTTCAGGGCAAAGCAAATCCAGGTGGAACTGGCAAGGTGTTGGCAAGCAAGGGAGCAGAGCCTCACCCCCCCCCTCACTACTGTATACACTTTTACGCATGCTTTCACACAGCCAATGTTTTTATTTACACATTACTTGGCTGGAGAACTGCAAATTTCATGGGATGGCTGTGTTTCACTCTGCGTATTGTTTCGGAAAGAGGGTATTAGGTAGCTTCACCCTTCAGTGTGAACAGAATCCAATTTCTCTCCCATCCCTCTTCCTGTCAACTCTCTTCTGCTCCCTTCAACATCAACCTTCCCAATCCACCTTGAATTTTCCACAATAAATGAGATCTGAGGTCAACCCCTAAGACACCTGAACCATTTCCAAACCTCCATGTGGTCAAACTTCCTCTAACCAGCAAGCACTTCTGGTGGATGGTTTTGTAAAGCGCAAACTCACAGGCATTTGGTGAGAACAGGATGTTGTTGTTTAGTCATTTAGTCGTGTCCGACTCTTCGTGACCCCATGGACCAGAGCATGCCAGGCACTCCTGTCTTCCACTGCCTCCCGCAGTTTGGTCAAACTCATGCTGGTAGCTTCGAGAACACTGTCCAAACATCTCGTCCTCTGTCGTCCCCTTCTCCTTGTGCCCTCAATCTTTCCCAATATCAGGGTCTTTTCCAGGGAGTCTTCTCTTCTCATGAGGTGGCCAAAGTATTGGAGCCTCAGCTTCAGGATCTGTCCTTCCAGTGAGCACTCAGGGCTGATTTCCTTCAGAATGGATAGGTTTGATCTTCTTGCAGTCCATAGGACTCTCAAGAGTCTCCTCCAGCACCAGAATTCAAAAGCATCAATTCTTCGGCGATCAGCCTTCTTTATGGTCCAGCTCTCACTTCCATACATCACTACTGGGAAAACCATAGCTTTAACTATATGGACCTTTGTTGGCAAGGTGAACAGGATGCTGGACTTTTTACCCTGGGCTGTGGCTGTTGAGGTGTTTATTTGTTAGGACCCACCTTATTTTTGCCATTGTAAGTTGTATAAAGCTGTTTTTAACATTATGTTTTAATGTTGCAACCCACCCTGAGATCTTGGGTGAATAAGGGATTGATAACAACAACAACAATTACACCATCATGCATATGGAGCAGAAACAACACTTAGAAGTATCAGGGTGAACAGCACTCTGCAGACAGCAGACTTTGAGAAGGACTGTGTTCAGTCCTGCTTAGGAGCCTTGGAATTGTTTGAGGAGGGGATTTTTGCCTATGCCAGCAGTTCTCAACCTGTGGGTCCCCAGATGTTGTTGGACTACAACTCCCATCATCCCTGAGCTCTGGCCTTGCTAGCTAGGGGTGATGGGAGTTGTAGTTCAACCACATCTGGGGACCCACAGCTTGAGAAAGGCTGGCCTATGCAAACTCTGAATCTGAGCACTCGACATCACCTGCACCTTCGCGGCTGTCAAAACTGACAGGTAACCTTAGCAAGGGACAATGGGCAAGGAACTGCTTTACCACCCTCTTAAAATGATATTGGCTCTCTGTGCTGCCTTTTACCACTGACAGTTAACCTTACAGCTTAATCAATACCAGTGATGGACTTGCAATGGTCTGTGAAGTCATTCACAGCTTTCTGCTGGAAACGGCAGCACCAGCAACAAAGCATAGAAAATGGGACATGTCAGTGAGGCAGGTCTCCCAGTGAACCAGCCCACCAGAAGCCCTGCGTGTGAGCTTTGTCCTGAGAATCTCAGCCAGGGCCGGCCCATAGCTGTCAACTTTCAGATTTGAAAATAAGGGATCAGCAGCCTCAAAAATAAGGGATCAGCAGCCTCACCTGTCCCGGGGACAGTCTACGAGATATCTAAAAATCCGGGATAGCAGTGGGAAACGGCACTGGAATAAGGGAATTTTCCGCAAAAAAAGGGATGGTTGACCGCTATGGGCCAGCCAGCCCATGAGGTGGACTGAATCAACCACCTCAAGCAGCAGAATCTCACGGGGCAGAACCCCCCATGGGAACCCCACCCACACCTGGTGCCATTAGGGTCATGCAGTGGCGGCCTCTGTTGAGATCTCATGAGATCTCATGGAACTCTAACAAGATGTTGCTGGAAACTGCTGCGAGACTTCCAGTCCCCCCCCCCCCAAAAAAAACTATCCCATTCGAGGATTCTTTACTTTTCAACCCAGCTTGGACCAGAGAGTTTGGGGTGGGGGAGAAATTCAATTCCGTTCACATTCAAAGGTGAACTTTTGTAATTTCCATTTTCTGAAGCCCAACACAAACCAAAACACAGACATCCTTTGAAATTTGCATGTCTCCGAATTTTTCAGTGCAGTTCTTTGGGGAAGGAGCGTGCAGATACTAGAATGAAGTGTGGATGTAAATGAATATTTTAGTGAAACAAACTTATAAAAATGCATTGTGATTGGGGAAACAGGCTTTGCAAAACAGCATGCAGAAACTGTGTGTTTTGAGAAATTCACACTAAAACGCCGGTGAATTTTCACGAAGACTTTTCTTTATTTAAAAATAAACACATTTGTAAGCTGATGTGGAAATGTGGAGAGCTGAATTTAAGACTGGAAATAGGGGACTGTCGTTTGCAAAGTAGGGAACACACACACACACTTTACCAGAATCTGATATTCTTCTTTAGCTTTATCCTGCCTTCCCTAGAAAGCTTCTTGTAAGTGTTTCAGACACAGAGAATAACAAGCGAGGAGGAAGGGGGTGGAGTGGAGAGGGAGTTCTCTACAAGCCCTGGTGTGTTTTCTAAGAGGAAGATGATATGCCTTTCCAAAGACAAAAGCAAAGTGAAAATGGCTGAGAGACAGAGAAAGGGTATGATGTCTGGAAATGTGATAATGGTTCCGCGAAGCCTTTGGATCTGGGTTTGATGATGTCTCTGCAAGACTGTCCGGCTAGACAGGGAACCTCCGTTAGTCAATCCGTCTGGCACCTCTCTTATTACTGTGTGGTAGATTGTATCAGGGTGGCGGCTGGTGGGGGAGAACTGCTCTTGCCTAGCTAATGTAGAAGCAGAATCTTTGCAGGGAGATGAATTCCTACGAGGCATGTCTGTTGGGTCTGAGAGCAATGAGAAGTCTCTTTGCCTGGCCACGATGCAAGCGTATCCTAACCAAACAGGACTTTGTGTAACTGCAAATTCTTCCTGGTGCGCTTTCTAAATATTCCATTTTGGTGCCATCCTCCGAACTAAATCGACATAGAATCATAGAATCATAGAGTTGGAAGAGACCACAAGGGCCATCGAGTCCAACCCCCTGCCAAGCAGGAAACACCATCAGAGCACTCCTGACCTATGGTTGTCAAGCCTCTGCTTAAACATCTTCTGTATAACTCACGAAACGTTCTTTTGTCTGCTTTTAACCCCTAATAGGGTTTATATATTTATTTTAATGGATTTATTTAAATGGATGCTCTGCTTTTCCCTCTCCCAGAGGAGTCACCCGAAGTGGTTGACAGATTATAAATGCAAACATTAAGAATCTCACTCTGCGTGTAACTCACTCTATGTGGGGCTGCCCTTGAGACTGACCCAGAAACTCCAGAGGGTGCAGAATGCCACGGTTAGACTCCTTACGGGTTTTTTGCCGCGGGATTACATTCACCCAGTGCTATACCAGCAGCAATGGCTCCGGGTGGAGTACAGGACCAGGTTTAAGGTGCTGGTTTTAACCTTTAAATCCCTATACGGCCTAGAACCTTGTACCTACGGGACTGCCTCTCCTGGTATGTCCCACAGAAGAGCTTACGGACTTCAAACAAAAACATCTTGGAGGTCCCGGGCCACAGGGAAGTTAGGCTGACCTCAACCAGAGCCAGGGCTTTTTTGGCTGTGGCCCCAATCTGGTGGAACGCTCTGTCACAAGAGACTAGGGCCCTGCAGGACTTGACATCTTTCCGCAGGGCCTGCAAGACAGAGCTCTTCCACCAGACCTTTGGCCAAGGCACAGTCTGACCCCCTCCTTTGGTAATCCTCACAGAACTCTAGCCCAATGGTTGCCATTAATTTGATTTTGAATTGATTTTAGAATGCATTGGTTTTAGAATGCTGTGTTACTTTTATTGTTGTTAGCCGCTCTGAGCCTGGCTTCGGCTGGGGAGGGCAGGATAGAAATAAATTATTATTATTATTATTATTATTATTATTATTATTATTATTATTTAACGTGATCACAACTAACAAAGCAGAAACGGTTGGCCTAAAAGCGACAGCGAATGAACCTACCAAGCATAGCCCCATTCTAGAGGCGGATAACCACATAGAAATATAAGACAAGCATATTGGATCAGGTCAAATGCCCGCTGAGTCCAACTTCACGTTCTCCCAGTGGCCAATCAGATATGCATGGGAAGCCTGTGAGCAGGATTTGAGCACAGCAGTGCCCTCCCCACTCGTAGGGTTGCCAGACCTCCAAGTCTGACATGAAGTCTCCAAGTATGCCTGCCCCCCTCTAGGTGTCAGGGGAAGAGCTTGAATCTCCAGGTGGGCAAGAGGGCGTTTATAATAATAATAAAAAATGTTAAGGGGGCTGTGCAAGCAGCTTGCGAGTTTCTTCCCCAGCATGAGCTGGCTGCAAATTATAGCATATACACGCTGGGTAGTCTGCTTTCGTCCTCTCCCCTCTCCCAATTAACCTCCATCTCCAGGGCCTGCCTTTACACATCACCTGAGGTCACTCCTAGGTCTCAGATTTGGGCCCTGAAATCTTAGGGCTCCTGACCTGACAACCCTAACCCAGAGTTAGACCTGTTAGAGCTCATACATTCTTAAAAATGTGGATCTATTCCCTCCATTTTGTTCCCGTTCATTATTCATACTTCTCTTGTTTTCCTTTCTACGGAATCTAATCAAACCACACTGGCCCCTTTGATCTGTATGGTTCTGTTTCCCTGGTCTCTTTTCACGCAATCGTTCACTGTTGCTGTTAAAGAGAGGAAGGCTCGCCACTTCTCTGTCCCTGCTTTGCCGGCGGCCTCTTCCATTGCCTTTCATTTCCTCTCCTGGATGGCAAATCCTTGTGGGGAGGGGAGGGTCGATCCAGCCCAGGATGCGAAATAAATGCATGCGAACACACACGCCACGCAGTGGTGTAATTGACATTTGTTGGGCGCAATCCTCCGAGACGTATAAATTGGAGCTTTATTATTCTGCATGCCCCTGCTCTCCCCCCTCCCCCGGTTCTCATTCGTAAAAATGCATGGCTCAAACTTTGCATAGCGCATTAAATCACCGAGCATCGTGCGTCCACGGTGCTCTGTGTAATAAAGAAAAGTCCATAAGGATGGGCTGCAACCAATGGAATCTTTATTTCTTCCGGGAGCGACATTGACAAGTTCATTCCCCAAGTCCTTTTACAGGGCTCTCTCTTCGTTCAGAGCCTATCGATCCGAAAGCGGGCTAATCATGTTAAAGGCCAAATTGACTTCCTGGCTGCATCTACTCCGGACTTCTGCCCCGCTGTGACTTCTCACAGCCTCGCGGGCGGCAGCTGCTATTAGCTCCGGTTTTGGGGAGTGTGTCTCGGGTTTGCCAGCTTCTGATTCAAAAGAAACTGGGTGAAGAGTTAGGGATGGGGCAGTAGCAACCCAGCGAGCTGTCTCACGGGTGTGAGGAACCCTTGGCCCTCCAGATGTTGGTGAAAAACAACCCTGGCCAATGGCTATGCTATCTGGGCCGGATGGGAGCTGTTGTCCAGTAACACCTGGCATTCCAAAAGTCCCCCACGCCTGAGTCACAAGCCCGTGTCTTCTGATCTTGGGCCACCTTGCTTCAGAGGGAAGCTACGGAGGAAGTTTAAGATGTAGTTCAGCCTCATCTGGAGGATAAAAGGTCCCCCAAGCTGCCCTACAGAGTGGTCGGGTTTCTACAGGCCCATGGGCCAAATGTGGCCCCCATGGCTCTCTCTTTTGTCCCTGGGTCCCCCCAAGCTACTTCGCTTTTCACAGGCCATATGCTCTTGGAGTGTTTTTGCCAGGCTGGAATGTAGATTAAGCAAATTCCCGGACATGCCCCACCTCCCCCCCCCCCCTCTCTCTCTCTCTCTCTCTCTCTCTCTCGTGTTTCCTTTTAAAAGAGCAGAGACAAATTAAATGTGCCTCCTTTCCCTCACTATCCCGCTGCAACCTTGAAGTTCAGGATGAGCTGAGCCTTGTGATTTTGTGTAGGTAAACTGCCCTCTATCCACAAAGTGGAAGGTACAAAAACTCTGTTGGATTCCTACCATTCATGCTTGTTTGCCTTGGGCCCATTGAATAAAGGAAGAAGCGGAGCCTGTCTTATTTGTCACAGCTAGAGATCCATGAATCTGTCCATTCTGGTTTCTCATTTTTCCAGACTTAAATTCAGATCTCCACATTGCTGCAGCAATCCACACTCGTGTGTGTGTGTGTGTACTTTCATGAAAATTCACCAGATTGTCAATGTGAAGAAGAATACTGTTGGGGTAGTATTGTTTTTGTTTGTTACAAAGCAAACTTTTAATGTTTGATGTTTTACTGTGCTTAATATTTTCAATATGCTGGAAGCCACCCAGAGTTGTTGGGGCTACCCAGTCAGACAGGTGGCAAATAAACAGATAAATAAATAAATACCACTGTGCAGTTTTGTGTTGTTATATTGTAATTCACCTTGCGATCCTCAGATGAAGGGTGATATAGAAATTTATTAAATAATAACAACAATATCTCCAAATGAGCACATTTGTGTGCAGTTTTGACTAACAGATGCACATTTTTGCAAGCAATCTCCTCTAACCTACATTTTAGCATGGAGTTTCCCCCTAATTTGTGCCTTGTGTGCGTTTTTATAAACACTGTTTGGCTGGAGAACTGCATTACAAAATTCAGGGAAGGACCCGTTCCGAAAGCTGGCTGTGTTTCAGTTTGAGAAGTAGATGAGTTTATTCCCCTTTCCTGGTCCCAACATGCTACATCCAAAAAACATACTGCATTCAGGATCTTGGAATCGGGAAGGTTTGTGTGCAGGATGAGAATCATCAGCCAAAATGGTAGGAGAATTTGAAACACCCTTTCTCCAGATCTCCACTTTCATGTGTTCAGAAGCATTAGTATCGAGTGCAGTGGAATATTCTTTCACCGCTCCTTCATCCAGAGTTTCTCAGATCTCTGCCTTTCCATGCTTACTTTAAAATATGAGTCATGCCATAACTCAGAAATGTGTACTTTGGAGGAGGGCAGGGACAATAACCATTCATAAGAGTAAGAAATCCATTGCTGCGTAACCTAATATGCTTAAATGGAAGTCATTTCATTTATTCAATTTCCCTTAAAATGATTGATTTTTTTTAAAAAAAACTTCAACAAAAATTGCCCAGGGAGCTTGTCAATCACCCAAGCATGCTTGCGTTCGTAGGAGGCGGAAGAAGGTGTATTTCTTCTGAGCAGTTGAGTGGACTCCTGGCTTTATGATTTCTACCACTCTAAATAAGAGCATAAGTGCTTCTCTATCAGAATTGATTTTTTTGGACTATTCCCAAGTAAGTTGACTAGTGACATCCATGGGAGCTGTGAGAAGATCTCACCAACAGATCTCTTGTCTCTTGAGAAGAACCCACTTAACATCAAGAGGACCCTGATGAATCAGGCCAAGACCTCCCTAGTCCAATGTCCTCTTCTCACAGTGGCCAACCAGATGCTTCTTGGCAGCCCACAAACAAGACATGAGCACATCGACTTTATCTTACTGAGGCTCCCCAAGAAGTGGTCTTCAGAGGCACGTAGAAGTTTCTGATACATAGACACCATGACTAATGGCCATTGACAGCATTTCCCCTCCACAAGTTCTTCTAAAAGCTTTAAAAGCCGTTCATGTAGGCCTTTCCTCAGCATCCATCTAAGAACATAACATAGGAGGAACCTGCTAGATAAGGCCAGTGGCTCATCTGGTCCATCACCCTACTCTTGCGGTGCCCAGCCAGATGCCCATGGAAAGCCCACAATTCTCTTCTCCCTGCTGGTACTCCAGTTTCCAGCTTGTAATTCCAAATTAGAACAAGTAGAAAGGGCAAGAAGACTTGCTCTTCTTGGAGCAAGAAATGCCCAGTTTTCACTTTTGAGCTTTCTCAGGATCTTATCTGACCCTCAAGCCAGCAGCCGTCCCGTTCCCTGATCAGCTTCAACTTGCCTGGCTGAGCTCTTCTTCCATTGTCCTAGAGCATGATGAAATAGGACTCTGAAGTGTCACCAGTGGAGGGGAACCCTTCAAATGAGAGCGAACCCCTTTGCTTTGCCCTGGCAATAAAGCTTTCAACATCAGATATCCCTCAAAGGCAGAAAGAAAAGAAGCAGACCCTATAAAATAGAAATTTAAAAGATCAGGCATTGTGGGTTGACAACCACTGTATGCTGACAGTTAAATAAAAGTTTGAGGGCCATTAATTTTGTGAGTTTGGAGCTATAAAGTAGCAGGGGGAGGGAATCTAAACCAGTAGTAAAAGACAAAACTGGAAGAGCAGAAAGCAGGCTGGAGAGATGCCCGTGGCAGAACAGAAGTCTAGTTTACACTGCTGTGATGCTGAGTGATTTCTGCAAAGCTGCAGTCCTCTTCATTCTTATCTATGAATAACAGAGGAATCCAAAGCCCTTAATGTTAGGCTGGGGAGGAGAGTAAGGTTGGACAAAGGTGTCCCACTGCCAGACCAAATCCCAAACCCCTTGGTATCAGACTGGTGTGAGTGGCAGGGTCTAGGATTGAGCCGAGGGGTCCCACTGCCAGACTCTGGACCCAGCCACACCTTGACTAAGTGTCGACTGCAAACCCTTCATGCCTGTTTTCCTCTTGCCCATGCCTTCAACAACTACTATTCCACCCTTTCTGCTCCCTAAATCCAGTGCTTTCTCATGCTTTGATAATCTGGATGGGAGAGCTGCATCATTTTTTTAAATACATTTTTTATTTATTTTCCATTTAATATTATACATTCACATCATCTTTATCCACTATACCGCCTTGGCTCTTAGAGCCTATCAACTTCTTTCCCTCCCGTCTCATGGCTTTCAGAATTAACCTTTACAGTGGTACCTCAGGTTAAGAACTTAATTCATTCCGGAGGTCTGTTCTTAACCTGAAACTGTTCTTAACCTGAGGTGCCACTTTAGCTAATGGGGCCTCCTGCTGCTGCCGCGCCGCCGGAGCACGATTTCTGTTCTCATCCTGAAGCAAAGTTCTTAACCCGAGGTACTATTTCTGGATAGTGGAGTCTGTAACCTGAAGCGTGTGTAACCTGAAGCGTCTGTAACCCGAGGTACCACTGTATATCATTGTGATTTATACATTTTCCAAATCTAATTACACTCATTTCAGAATATCTCAAAAATTTAAATAAATATAGAAAGATAGAAAATTTCTCATTCTCATTCAATTTCTCATTCTCATTCAAGTCTTCAGACAACCCTGCTAGTGATGTTAATTGCTCACAATGATCTTTCAGACATCGTATGAATTTACTCCAGTCTTTTTGGAATACTTGATCTTGCTGGTTTTCCTATCAGCTTCACCAGTTCTGCAAAGTCCATCATCTTCATCTGCCACTCTTCTTTCATTGGTACTTCTTCTTGTTTTTATTTTGGGGCTAAAAAAATCCTTGCCACAGTTGTTGCATACATAAACAGTTTTTTATCTTCCCTTGACCCACTATACCCAATAGAAAGGCTTCTGGTTCCTTTAACAAAAGTATTTTTAAACACTTTCTTTAACTCATTATGTACCACTTCCCAGAAAGCCTTTACCTCTTTGCAAGTCCACCACATGTGGAAGAAGATACCTTTCCTTTCTTTACATTTCCAGGGAAAGCTGCACAGGGAACCTGAATGAGCATCCATCACAGGGTGCTTTTAGACAGAGTTTGGATGGCCAACTCTCAGGAATTATTTAGCTGTGTTTCCTGCATTGCCGGGGCAGTGGAATACAGTGGTACCTCAGGTTACATACGCTTCAGGTTACAGACTCCGCTAACCCAGAAATAGTGCTTCAGGTTAAGAACTTGGCTTCAGGATGAGAACAGAAATCGGGCTCCGGCGGCATGGCAGCAGCAGGAGGCCTCATTAGCTAAAGTGGTGCTTCAGGTTAAGAACAGTTTCAGGTTAAGAACGGACCTCCGGAACGAATTAAGTACTTAACCTGAGGTACCGCTGTAGATGGCCCTTAGGGTCCCTTTCAGCTCTGCAAATTCTGTATTTCTGTGATGCTATTGCGAACAGGGAAGGACATGATAGCACAGATGTGAGCCATTTTTAAATAAAAGATCAGACAGGCCAACCCTAAGCATGCCTACTTGGAAGTAAGTCCCACTGTAGTCCATGGGGGATGCTCCCTAGTCAGTGTGTTAAGGCTTTGCAGCCTAAGAGATCTTTCCCTTCACTTAATCATCTCCCTCAGTCTCTGGCACTTTTCTTTGTCAACAGCCTGCGAGCTGGAGCCCACAAGAGTTTTCCGCCTGACGGAGCTGCTCCGTGACCATTTAAAAAAAATGCCCGCAGTTTGCTATACCAAATGACTGAGAAAAAGAATATATGAATCCTTAAGCACGGGGGAGATTTCTCCAGGGAGAACTCTTCCCAGTGACTTCACGCCCCCACATTTTTGCCTTCAACATCCAATTTAGATGGCACAATGTTTGAGAGAAGAGGACGTCTCTCAACAGAGGAATAGCAATGGCAATTTAGCAAGGAATCCAGCCAATTTCACTTTTAAAACACTTTCTCTTTTTCCTCCCTCTCAACCAGGCAGGCTACTCTGCTGTAAATACCAGGGATATTTTTAGCCTCTGAGGAGACACAGGACATGTCAAAAGTTTTTGAGAACTCTGCTTCCTCGTCACTGCACCCAAATGCAATTTCCCCTCAATATTTTACCCCTCAGAAATGACTTGTAGTTTGAGGGAACAAGGAAAATTGCAGACCTGCATTGTATTTACCTGCTTAAGGTGCAATGTTTTGACATGTATTCATTGGGGTAACCATTCAGTTGAGAACAGGTGTGAATGAGCCTTTGGACCTCCAGATGTTGCTGAACTGCAGCTCCCATCAGTCCTGGTCATTGGCCATGCTTGCTGTTGCTGATGGGACTTCTTCTGCACAATATCTGGAGGACCAAAGGTTCCCTGCACTGTGATAGGAATTTTATGGTCTTAGATATATGGTAATGTTCATAAGTGTACCAACCAAGCACATACATAGATCAGCACAGGAAGGCCAACCTGGAGCCATTTTGATTCCTAAACTGAGCAAATGTTTTCTCTGCAAGGTCAAACTGGGAAAGCCTCCCCATTGTCAGTGTGGTGTAGTGGTTAAGAGCGGTAGTCTTGTAATCTGGGGAACCGGGTTCGAGTCTCCGCTCCTCCACATGCAGCTGCTGGGTGACCTTGGGCCAGTCACACTTCTGTGAAGTCTCTCAGCCCCACTCACCTCACAGAGTGTTTGTTGTGGGGGAGGAAGGGAAAGGAGAATGTTAGCCGCTTTGAGACTCCTGAAGGGGAGTGAAAGGCGGGATATCAAATCCAAACTCTTCTTCTTCTCTTCTTTTCCTTCACAAATCCTGTCTTAAGGGTATGTCTGTGTTTGAATAGGGTGTGAGCCTGTGACATGGCCCAGGAACTAAGTATTTATTACTACAAAAGAATGGCCAGGCTCCCCAGGCAATCCAATCAAGTAACCTGCCAGACATAAACAACAACAGGAGAAAAACAATATTCAAATTTCTGTTTTAGACCGCCTTTTCTGTGATGTATGTATGATGTTTCTGGGGGGTGGTCTTGATCTACAGGGTGGCAATTTCAAAAGTCTTTATAAGGCCTTGCACACCATTTTTCTGGGTCCCTCCTCTCTCCTGCGGGTGAGGGGAGCACCCTGTTGCAACAGATCAATAAAGGCCAAGCCTACAGGCTGCTGTTTTGCTCCAAGTAATCCTGGTTGGTGTCTTTGTTTTTGTCCAAGGGAGCCCTCGGATTTTTCCGTTAACAGCACCTGAGTCAGAGTTCATCTCTTACACATGTACATAGGAAGTTGCCTTATGCTGAGTCAGAGAATTGGTCCACCCAGCTCATTATTCTCTAAACTGACTGGCAGTGGGTTTCCCAGGGTTAGGGGCAGGAGATATACAGAGAGACCAACTGGAGATGCTACCAGGGACTGAAGCTGGCACCTTCTGCACACAAAGCAGATGCTCTACCACTGAGCTCTCTGGAGAACATCTCACTAGTAGGGCTGCAAGGTCAGGATTATCCCAGAGCCTTAGAATTTCAAGATGTAACCTGAGAGCTAGGGATGGGACCTGGCTGTGTCATGGGGGTGAGCAGCGCACACAAAGCTCAGCTGGCCACATTCTAGATAAGGGGGAATGAGAGTTGTTAGGGTTCTTCTTTCTTTCTTTGGCAATCACTCACAGCTGAGTAAGATTGTCTTCCATTAACATGGTTTTAAAAGTGAGTCCATAAGTGATTGTGGAGGCCAATTCTGGATCCACACATCCTTCCACAGTGGGGACATTGGTTTCCGGGCGGGAGTTGACCATGGTGTGGATTTGCCAAGCGTGCCTTCCTCTTAGCATGCTTCTCCCTTGCATCCTGAGTTCGAGCATCTTCAAAGCCCATGACACCATTGGTAAAGGCTGTTCTCCAACTGGAGCACTCGCAGGCCAGTGTTTCCCAATTGTTGGTGTTTATACTACTTTTTTTAGATTTGCCTTGAGACAGTCTTTAAAACTCTTTTGTTGACCACCAGCATTACGCTTTCCATTTTTAAGTTCGGAATAGAGTAGTTGCTTTGGAAGACGACAATCAGGCATCTGCACAACATGACCAGTCCAACAAAGTTGATGTTGAAGAATCATTGCTTCAACACTGGTGATCTTTGCTTCTTCCAGTACACTGGCATTAGTTCACCTGTCTTCCCAAGTGATGTGTAAAATTATCCGGAGACACCGTTGATGGAATCTTTCGAGGAGTTGTCCAGTTCCCAAAGTGGTTCAACAACCAATCCCTGTTACCAGGGAATGCTGGGAACTGTAGCTCTGGGAGTTGAACAGGGGCCTCCTGACAACACTCAGGACCTTTAACAAACTTCACTTCCCAGCATTCCTTGAGGGAAGCCATGTGTGTTTAAAGTGGAACAATAGTGCTTGAAACACATGGTATAGATGTGGCCTTGGTATAAGGCAGGTACCTGCCTTGTTGGCTTCTGTTAATGATTGACACTAGAGAGAAAGCACCTCCTCCTTTGATGGTGTGCACAGCCAACATTACAAGTCTAGCACCACCAATAATAATAATAATAATTTATTATTTATACCCCGCCCATCTGGCTGGGCCTCCCCAGCCACTCTGGGCGGCTTCCATAGAAACAAAAAAATACAGTAAAATATCACACGTTAAAAACTTCCCTGAACAGGGCTGCCTTAAGATGTCTTCTGAATGTCAGGTAGTTGTTAGACTCAAGATCTACCCACACTGGAAGAATGGCAGATGCAGTTGATAGACTATATGCAACTGGCAGAGATGACCGGCAGAATCCGAGACCTGGGAGAAGAAAGGACGGAAGAAGATTGGAAGAAATTTAAAACTTATTTACAAAAATATTGTAATTTGATTGAATGTTAAGAAGGATGCTTGATCATAAATAATTGGCCACCACTAAACTAGATTGAAATTAGATTATAAGTGAGATTAAGGAAAAGACAAATCCTCTGGGAGAACTATTTGATTATATTTAAATGAGTGGATATAAGACTGAAAACAAGATGATAATTTGCCTGGAAAAACTTTTTAACAATGTAAGTGGGAGCGGGAGACGTGAGGAAGTCCAAATGAGTTATGGAATTTTGTGTATGACATAAGCATTGTTGTTTCTTATTTATGCTTTTTTCTTATAAAAATCTTTAATAAATATCTATAAAAAAAAATGAATGTCAGGTAGTTGTTTATCGCTTTGACATCTGGTGGGAGGGCGTTCCACAGGGCGAGCGCCACTACCGAGAAGGCCCTCTGCCTGGTTCCCTGTAGCTTTGCTTCTCGCAATGAGGGAACCGCCAGAAGGCCCTCGGCGCTGGACCTCAGCGTCCGGGCAGAATGATGGGGGTGGAGACGCTCCTTCAGGTATACTGGACCAATGCCACAGAAAACTGCAATCTTCTCTCTGTTATTGAGACTGGGTGCATCAGCTGTTGATCCTGTGGGGTCAACCTTGCCCTTTCCAAAGATCACAACCATTTATGGTCCTCATTGATATGGCGTGCGTTCAGTACTGCTGCCCAGGCCTCTTAATACTGCTGCCTAGTCACTTTTGCATGGAAAATGCATTCCTTTTCTCAATGGATGAGAGGAACAAGCAAATAGCATAGCCAGGACTTGAAACAGTGGGCCTGGATAGCTCATTCTCCTTCAGTGCTTTCCATATCAACGTGCTAATTTTACTAGGAGTCAAAGGGTGGCTGTTCTACCAGCCACGCATGCTGTAAAATCAGCAAGGAGCAATGCAGATCAGACTGTCCTCTCTCCACCCCAGCGGCGTCTGCTCAGAGGCGGCGTTTAATCTCTCTCCCTTAGCCATGCCAAGTTGACGGTGCTAGCAGAAAGGTAAACTTCTCTCCTTGCAATTGACAGGCCCAAGAAGGCCAGGCAGCCAAGCAAAGGAGGTGGTTTTGCGATGTTGTGACAGCCGCACGCTGGAAATATGCAGCCGAGTACAGCATGAACTTCATTTATCTTGAAGGCCCAAGACAAGAGAGCAAATGTGCTGGATTGTTTTCTTGTTTCCAAAACAATGATTTATTATTATTTTTATTATTCACTTTTGCCCTCCCATAAGAGTGGTCGCAATCTGTAAGGATAGACAAAATGGTCAATTGCACTTTCCCCCCTGGTTTCTCCACTATGCAATCTCAAGTTTCGGCATCAGCAGCGGTTATTGTGAAATTGCACCAGCAGTATAGTGCATGTGTCTCCTATCAGACGTCTTTTTTGGTGTGCAATTTTGCCACACATAATTTTACACAAGTCCTTTTTCCAAGTGATTTCATATGTTCCTTTCACTACGTTCCTTTTTATGTATGCTTAACCTTAGTGTGTGCATTTTTTTCACACATTGTTTTACTGGAGAACTGCATCACAAAATTCTGAGAAGCATGGATTGATTGATTGATTGATTGATTGATTGCAGTGGTGGCCAAACTTGGCCCTCCAGCTGTTTTTGGACTACAACTCCCATCATCCCTAGCTAACAAGACCAGTGGTCAGGGATGATGGGAATTGTAGTTCCAAAACAGCTGGAGGGCCAAGTTTGGTCACCACTGATTTATTGCATGTACTGTATTTCATTTACACCCCACCTTTTTCTCCAAGAAGGTCAAGGTGGTGTACATGGTTCTCCCCTTCCTCATTTAATCCCAACAGCAACCCTGTGAGGTAGGCTGAGAGACCGTGACTGGCCCAAGGCCACCCAAGGAGTTCCTTGGGCAAGTGCAATTTGAACACTGCCCCCCAGAGTCTTAGCCCTACACTCTAACCACTATGCCACACTGTCTCTCTGCCTAACCTAACATGTCTTCTACGATGTGCACGCCTATTAACATGGAGCAAGCCCATGATCCTACTTGTGTGCAAAATGGAAGCCACCGGTTCGTAATCTCCTTCAATCCATGCTGTAATAGTTCAGTTAATATTTCCATGAGACACAGAAAGCCCTGATAATAGATCATGCTTTCTCTCTAAAAACATAAGAAGAGCCTACTGAATCAGGCACCAGTCCATCACCACCAACACCACCATCACCTAGTCCAGTGTTCTGCTCTCACAGTGGCCAACCTGAAGAAGAAGAAGAAGAGGAGGAGGAGGAGGAGGAGGAGGAGGAGGAGGAGGAGTTTGGACTTGATATCCCGCCTTTTACTCCCCTTAAGGAGTCTCAAAGCAGCCAACAGTCTCCTTTCCCTTCCTCCCCCACAACAAACACTCTGTGAGGTGAGTGAGGCTGAGAGACTTCAGAGAAGTGTGACTAGCCCAAGGTCACCCAGCAGCTGCATGTGGAGGAGCGGGAAAGCAAACCCAGTTCACCAGATTACGAGTCCACCACTCTTAACCACTACACCACGGTGGTGAGGAAAATTCACAAGCAGGAACCAAACACTCCCCTCCCATGGTATCAGAGCATGGCCATCGTGGTAGTAGCTATCAGTAGCCTTCTACTCCCTGGATTTGTTGAATCACATCCTGTTTTTCACGCGAGACCTTGGCAGCCATTTTGAGTGCCGAGCCCTCACGCGTTCTCGCACTCTCTCACTTAAAAAACAAGAAGTGTTTTGCATGGGGCAAAGTGACACATAGGTCACTTGACTCATCCAGGAGAACATGCCGGAAGATGCGCATCCCCGTTTAGGGTTGGAAAAAGTTTGATGGTATGCTCATCTCTCCAGCACGTTTGCAGGCAGCTCGCTCGGATAGGCCTGAAAAGATTTGGCAGCTGAGCTTTCTATGAGCATCCAATTCTTGAACACTCACACGGCACAAATAAGGTGGAATGTCTGGTTTTCTGAGCGGGACAGGGGGTCTGTTTCCAGTCATCTCAAGGGCCCACTTGTAACCCTCCCAAGTTAACTTGACTGTTCCAGGACTGAAGAGCACTCTCCAGGCATCCAAACCTTATTTGCCTTGCTTCGAGGAGCATGGTATTAAGGTGAATTTACTTTTTTCATGCCTTGCCTGGCAGCTCCAGGGAGCAATATTTCCATGGGCTGTGAAGCAACCCATTCTGGAGACCTGGTTCCTGAGTCAACGATGGTCTTCTCAATCAGTTTTCACATGGACATCTTCTTCTAGTGGTGATTGTAAACAACCTCGGTCTTGGATTAAGCTCCATTAGGGTTATAAAAGGGGCGCAGTTGGCGCTGTGGTCTAAACCATTGAGCCAGTGTGGTGTAGTGGTTAAGAGTGGTGGACTCGTAATCTGCTGAACCAGGTTCGCTTCCCTGCTCCTCCACATGCAGCTGCTGGGTGACCTTGGGCTGGTCACACTTCTCTGAAGTCTCTCAGCCTCACTCACCTCACAGAGTGTTTGTTGTGGGGGAGGAAGGGAAAGGAGAATGTTAGCCACTTTGAGACTCCTTAAGCGGGATATCTTCTTCTTCTCTTGGGCTTGCTGATAGGAAGGTCAGCGGTTCAAATCCCTGTGATGGGGTGAGCTCCCGTTGCTCTGTCCCAGCTCCTGCCAAACTAGCAGTTCGAAAGCACGCAAGTGAAAGTAGATAAATAGGTACCGCTCCGGCGGGAAGGTAAACGGTGTTTCCGTGCGCTGCTCTGGTTTCACCAGAAGGAGCTTAGACACGCTGGCCACAAGCCCCGGAAAAATTGTCTGCAGACAAATGTCAGCTCCCTCAGCCAGTAAAGTGAGATGAACGCCACAACCACAGAGTTGTTCGTGACTGGATTTAACTGTCAGGGGTCCTTTACCTTTTTAGGGTTGTAAAACCATGAGCTTCCAGAACATTTGTGTCTGGTAATTCCCCCCCCCCAAAAAAAAAAAATACCTCCTCAGCTCTGGCTGAGCTGGATCCCCAGGGGGCTTTTGGAATGGCATTTCCAGAGTTCATGGCAAAAAGACTCTCATGTTACACCACAGAAACTGGTTCTCGAGCTATTCTGAACTTACGAGCCCACCAGTGAGAATTCCCTTCTCACTCTTCTCGGATAAATGTGACATTAGAAAAGGGCAATGTCAGCTCACTTATTTGAGATTTGATGTGAGTTTCCGTTCAAGACCAGGGAACAGCAAATGTGCTGCTTTTCCTTGAGAGTCTCAGCGAATGGCACAATATGCACTGAAATTGTCAGGAAAAGCTCTCCCTTGTGTCCTACCACCATAAAAACATATGGAGAGCCCTTCTGGACCAAGCCAAGCATCCACTTCTCTCAGTGGCCAATTGGATGCCTGTGGGAAGCCCAAAAGCATGACCTGGGCACAATAGTAAGGTAAAAGTAAAGGGACCCCTGACCATTAGGTCCAGTTGTGGCTGACTCTGGAGCTGCAGCGCTCAACTCGCTTTATTGGCCGAGGGAGCCGGCGTACAGCTTCCGGGTCATGTGGCCAGCATGACTAAGCTGCTTCTGGTGAACCGCCATTTACCTTCCCTCCAGAGCAGTATCTATTTATCTACTTGCACTGTGACATGCTATCGAACTGCTAGGTTGGCAGGAGCAGGGACTGAGCAATGGGAGCTCACCCCATTGCGGGGATTCGAACCACCGACCTTCTGATCAGCAAGTCCTAGGCTCTGTGGTTTAACCCACAGCGCCACCTGCGATCCTTGGGCACAATAGTGCTCTCCCCAAATGTGATTCCCAGCAACTGATATTATGAGGCTCACTGCCTCCAGCAGTGAAGGTAGAACATAGCCATCCATGAAATTAGAATTGAATTGCAGGTAGTGGTGGTGGAGAAATTTGATTCAGTATGCATTTCAAGACAAATCCATCCAATCTGCAATTTCCAAAATAAGTGGGGAGCCTTGACAGGTGGTCCATTCCTCCTAGAGTGACCATGTGTCCTACTGTACAGTCCTCTATTTGGAGGGCTGTCTAGGCCATGTCCAATTTAAGGACCAAGCAGGAAGGACCTTGAAGCTGTTCTCATGATGTTTCACCTGGACACTAGATCGAGCAGGTACACAGGTAGCCCGGTCACAACCTTCCCTGCTTTATGGAGACATGTTGCATTTCTGTGGAGTAATCGCTTCTACACTTGCAATGAAATAAGTAAATTGACATGTGCAGATCGTCTGCAAATCTGTTCCCTCTCTTTTAGGGTGGGGCAGGCTAGGGATGAGGCAGAAATTTGGTTAGGATTCTAGTGTGGGCCTATCTAATTTGCACTTTTGGAAACAATTCAGCAAACCAAAACACAGCCACCCTTCAAAATTTGTGGTTTTCTGAACTTTGCAATGCAGTTCTCCAGCCAAATAATGTCTTCATTAGGAGAAAGTGTGCATAAAATGTATCTATTTGTGAAAATAACAGACCAAAATGTGTTGTAATAGGGGATAATGCTTTGGAAAAATGTGTGCATCTGGAAGGATATGTGTATATTAGGACAAATTTGGCACTGAAGTCCAGTGATGGATTTCCAGTAAGATTTTTTGGGGGGGGGCGGGGGGTAAGATGTGCATGCAGAATATAACCAATCTCCCACACCAAACAGCCTATAAATGACTGTGGATGATACAATGAAATAGGAAGGAGTACAGAGCTTCAGAAACGAAGGTTTACTGAAAATGCAGCTCACCCACCTGGAAAATAAGAGACCTCTGTGTTAATGGTGGTTTTATTTCTGTAGGCTTATTATAATCACCTGGTTATTTCACCTGTTTTGTGTGATTGCTCTGTTTGATTTTGCATTTATTTTATTTAAAAAGTGCATGCAAAAAAAATATTCAGGGAAAATTGAATGTAAATCTAGGGGGGAAGGAAACTGAGATAAATTAAAATTGACAGATTCATTCATCCCCAGAGACAAAGCATTTTCTCTTGGGGGGGACAACATCTAGGGGGCCATCTGAGATCCTCCTCTTCTTCTGAACTTCTCAGGGATGCTGTTGTTGCTAGATTTGTCAGCAGGAGAATGACTATCAGCAGGAGGTGCCTGTCTTACCCGCCCTCTGCTCACTGTAGAAGAAAGCTATTTCAACCTCAGCTCTTATTAAAACGCTTCATCTTTGCTAACAGCTAAACGGACATTGCCAAATGCCACCTTGAGTATTGCTTGCGCCATAAACGCCCTTTCTCCCTTTCCAGTCAACATCAACTTGCCAATTCCCCCATGGAATAACTTTTTAATATTTTCCTCCCCACCACCCACCTCCCCTTCTCCATTTTATTTGATTTCTGAAGAGTATTTAGCCTATTTGCACGGAAAGGGGCACAGAGTAAATTCTTTTAAAACCTCTGATGCAAACTGTGAATAAGCTGGTGGCTCTAATTAAAGTTTTAATCAAGGAACTGCAACCATGACTCTTGAATTTGGCTTTGTTTTCCTGCTTGGAAACCACCGATAAATTTGCCTTTCCCATATTTATTGTCACACCGCTCTGCAGAATTGAGATTCTGACACTGGATGGGGCGAATTTGCATGCTCAGGATGGAGAAAGGCTTTGAGCAGCTGCAACAAAGGGAGAACAGCCAAGTTGGTGTTGGTAGCCAAGGTCATTCTATTGACTAATCCCTGCAATGATGAAATCCCACCCACTAGAGCAGTGTTTTCCAAACTTGGGTCTCCACCTGATTTGGACTACAATTCCCATTATCCCTGACCACTAGTCTTGCTAGCTAGGGATGATGGGAGTTGTAGTCCCAAAACAGCTGGAGACCCAAGTTTGGGAAATGCTGAACTAGAGGCAGGAAGTGTATGTAGGTGGGTTGGATTCAGTTTATAAACTACATAATCAAGCTGGCAGTGGTAGAGGGTTGCATCCAACTATGTTAGAGTAGACCCACTGAAATCAATGAACCTAAGGGCTCGTCCACACCTCTGCTTGGGAAAAGCTGACCTTGAACCAAGGTTGTTAAGTACACTGAAAACTCGGTTGCCATCAGGAGTCGCTGTCTTCCTGTAGCTTTGTGCATTTAGGACCATTTCTGACTCCATTTCTCAGAGCAGAGGGGAAGGCATGCATTGGAGCCCAAGGGCTGCATCCCCTAATGGACAACCTTCAAGAGGCTGGGTGGAGCCAAAGTCACGAACTGGATGGGGCCAGAGGCAAAGGTAGAAGGAGAAATGGATGTGACTCATAGGTTGCAGGTTCGATCCTCGTATGAGACAGCTGCATATTCCTGCATTGCAGGGGGTTGGACTAAATCATGGGTAGTCAAACTAAGGTCTGGGGGCCGGATCCTGGTGTTTTTGCAGGAGTAGAATGTGTGCTTTTATTTAAAATGCATCTCTGGGTTATTTGTGGGGCACAGGAATTTGTTCACACTCCCCCCCCCAATATAGTCCGGCCCCCCACGATGTCTGAGGGACAGTGGACTGGCCCCCTGCTCAAAAAGTTCACTGATCCCTGAAATAAATGATCCCTAGGGTCCCTTCCAACTCTACAATTATCCGATCTATGATCTATGTCAGGGCTCAGCAAACTTTTTCAGCAGGGGGTCAGTCCACTGTCCCTCAGACCTTGTGGGGGGCCAGACTGTATTTTGAAGAAAAAAATATGAACAAAATCCTATGCCCCACAAATAACCCAGAGATGCATTTTGAATAAAAGCACACATTCTACTCATGTAAAAACATGCTGATTCCTGGACCGTCTGCAGGCTGGATTTAGAAGGCGATTGGGCCTGATCCGGTCCCCGTGCCTTAGTTTGCCTACCCATGATCTATGTTATTAAGGTTTGTCCACATCTCTGCTTGTGCTGCTGCTACCCCCCAGGGAAACCTGCTGTTTAGCACTGAATCAGAACAAATTGGTTTTCCCACAGATGGGTGCTTCTTTCGATTCAGTGGTAAACAGCGGGTTTTCTGGGGGAAACAGTGGGGCAAAGGCACAACCACATGGTCCCATGTCTAGAAAGCTCAGGACAAGTGCAAAACTGCTTGGACCCACGCTTTCTAGGCATGGCACAAAATGGAAATGTAGATGAGCCCCAAGTTAGGGTGGCATTCAACTGAATTTTACTCAGGGTAGACCTGTTGAAATTAATTGTTCTTATTCGTGTCTGTCTGGGTTCAGGCCTGGCTGCAGGGCTGAGTTGCCCTGAGGGATGACCTTTGCAGAGAATGGGGCTGGACAGCAGGACATTGCTCTTCCATTGAATACCACCCTTAGTCACATCCATTCATTTACGCAGGTCTACTCTGAGCAGGGCACGGGTGGCGCTGTGGGTTAAGCCACAGAGCCTAGGGCTTGCCGATCAGAAGCTCGGTGGTTCGAATCCCCACGACGGGGTGAGCTCCCTGCTCCTGCCCACCTAGCAGTTCGAAAGCATGTCAAAGTGCAAGTAGATAAATAGGTACTGCTCTGACAGGAAGGTAAACGGTGCTTACGTGCGCTGTTCTGGTTCACCAGAAGTGGCTTAGTCATGCTGGCTACATGACCCGGAAGCTGTACGCCGGCTCCCTCGGCCAGTAAAGTGAGATGAGCGCCGCAACCCCAGAGTCAGCCATGACTGGACCTAATTGTCAGGGGTCCCTTTACCTTTACCTTTACCTTTACTCTGAGCAGGGGTAGCATTCATTGCAGCCTATAAATACTGTGCAATTCCATCTCTGCAATTCTATGATCCTATAAGCATGCTCAATGTTATTTTTTTTCATTATCTTGATCATTTACTTTCCACTATATATATATATATATTTTCCCTTCCTGCAACTCAAATCTTCCTCTCCTCTAGTTTGTGGGGGATCCATCACTGGAAGGAGCCATTGGCATATTAATTTAGCGCAAAGGTTGCTGTGAGATGAGAGAGAGAGGGAGAAAATGTGTTGTTTATTGAACTGGGTGGCTTAACGAACATGAAACTCTTTGAGTGAACTATGTAAGGATTTCTCCTGAGAGCAGCTGATTCGTGTGTGTGTGTGTGTGTGTGTGTGTGTGTGTGTGTAAGTGCCAAGTTGCTTAGCAACCAGTGTGAGAAAGCACAATGGAACTTCAAAAGAAGACCAGGTCCCTGCTCCCCACTGCTCCACATTGGCCTGTTTTAAGTGCTCAGACTTAATATTTTCTATGAATGATGAAGGAGTTGATTAAGACCATGGGTAGGCAAACTAAGGCCCAGATCTGGCCCAATCACCTTCTAAATCTGGCCCACGGATGGTCCAGGGATCAGCATTGTTCATTCCCCCCCCCCAAAAAAAATATAGTCTGATCCCCCAGAAGGTCTGAGGGACAGTGGACCGTCCTTCTGGTTGCATTAGCAAAAAGGAAAAAGCAGAAAGGTGGCCTTTCCACACTGTGTGAATCAGCAACAGACTTGTGAAGTCAGAACTGTCTGCTGTACCCATCAGGTTTTTGTGGTATTTCCTCAAGCTAGTCATCAGGTTATGGTGGATCTCCTAAAAATGGTTTGCTATGATGGAAGAATCTCAGGGCACCATGGGGCCTCATCCTGGCATTGGAAGACCACCGGTTCCACCCTGAGCTGTTCCTGCCTCTGTTTGCTCTGCCAATTGGCTTCTGGATCCATCGCTGGCTGCAAGGTTGGTGAGACTCTACCATCTATCCTGGCAAACTGATGTGACCAAAGCAGGCTGAGAGTGTGCTTTGGACTTTGGCGACTTTTTAGCCAGCACACCAAAACTGTTCCTCAGTGCAAAGTCTGGGGAAACTGTGATGAGAGCCAGCTCCTTCTCTCAGAAGCGCCCTCCGTGTCTTCTGTTTGACTCAGCTGTTTACTGGCAGCCTTGGCCTCAGCCTTCTCCAAACCAGCTCTCTGTTGCCTTCTCCATGGATTGTGTGTCCTGTGTAAACTGAAGCACATGCAAATGTAACCTGGAACAAAATGTTCAGGGTGCCAGTCTGCCAGCCATGCCCTTCCCCAAGACACTCCATTCCACCACCCCAGTTTTCTGTCCCCATTCTCCCAACAGAATCTCAGCCTTATGTGGCCACTGAGTGTGCGCTGTTCTTAATAGCCTCTACTTCATTGTCTCCTGCCCTTGGGTTTGTTTGTCTTTCTGGAGCTATGTCCTTCTGCAAACCTTGAGATCCACCAAGCCTGCTGACACCTTGCAGGTACAAAATGATCAGCACTCAGAGAATGAGCTTACTATTAGTATGGAGGACAGATAGGGTGTCCTTAAGAGTTTTGTTCTCGGCCCTGCCCCCACCCCTCAAAGTCATAAAACTGGCACCAAATAGAAAATGGTTGTATTTATTTTTGGAAGACTTTTTCTATTCTTGCGGCTGGATTTCTTAGAATTTGTTGGGGTTATTCTTTTTTTTTAAGTAAACCATTTCATAGCGTCAGGAGCTATAAAAGCTGCAGATATAAATTCACGCTAGTAGAAAGATATAAAGGTGTTAAAAACGTTGGCTGCCAGACAGGCGCAGGAAAGCATACCCAGGAGTTCAAGGAGACCTGTTTGCGGATGCAGATGTGGTTTGATGATGTCCATGAAGCAATTGCTCAAGGCTTTCATTAGGTGTGAACTGATTTTTTTTTATAACATTTCCAGTAGCTCGCCAAAAAAACCAAACAACTGCCCTTCTGAGACATGAGAAGTTGCTAATCTGGTAGTCCAGGCTCCCAGCTTGATAACAGAGTAAGTGTAGGTGATTAAAAAGGAGGATTTATTGCAAAAACAAACAGATAGCTCTGGACGGTTCTAACAAAGCCTCAGACATCATTACTCAAGTTGACCCTTCTGAAGATTCCTTACGGTGTCTACAAAATATATTGAACCGACGCCCCTTGCGTCTCTTGTTTTGCTTCCTATCTAGAAGCCCTCCCATTCGCCGACTCCTCAGACTTATTGAATTAGCTCCAGCCTCTTCCTTTTCTGATGAACTGTCTCCTTGTCTGTTTGTGCCTATTTGAGCTTCTGGCGAGCTTTGGCTGTGTTCTAGCCTGCTCTCAGCTACTGTTTTATCAGCCCCCCCATCAAGGTCAGGAAGAGCCAAATTCTGCAGCTGCCAGCTGTCCCCTGCCTGACTAACATCAAAGCTTCCCTGTTCCTGGCTGCTTTCTGCATTTGGCTGCAAACCTTCACTTGGAGCTGGTTCATTCCTGACAGCTACATGTTGCATACCTTTTTGGAAAAGTATATTTCTGCTTTGTACACTGGACTAGTTTCTATGCCTCTGTAGCAGAGATGGAGAAAATGAGGCTCTGAATCCCATCATAACTGAGCCTCATATTCTTCACCCCTGATCTGTGTACACTAGCGTTATGCTGAAAAAATTGGTCCTGCATTTCCCCCCATCAAACACACACCATAGGTGCCAACTCCCTGGGGCCCACAAAATTCCCCATGAAGGGGCCAAGCACCCACAAATTTCAGTGCCAGGGCCATGGCACCCACGGTTGCAGGGGCAAGTTGGAACTCCAGACACACACCATTCTCCATCAATTAATGAGAAAAGAAATTGCATTCATAGTGAATGAAGGAGAGTGAGGCAATGTTGGTGACATTTTGCATGGGTGGGGTGCAGTGTTTTTGTCCCACTTAAGAATGTAAGAAGTTAAGAGCCTGCTGGTATTGTGCACATTGCCCAGTCAAAATGCATAATCTCCAAGAGGCCTCAGGGAATATAGCAACAGAATTCTGTGCACATACAGAATAAACACACATTTCCCAAGGCCTGTTAGAGAATACATATATCCTATATATACAAACAGTGGGTGGCAGTGTAGTCTAAACCACAGAGCCTAGGGCTTGCCAATCAGAAGCTCAGCGGTTTGAATCCCCGCAATGGGGTGAGCTCCTGTTGCTCGGTCCCTGCTCCTGCCAACCTAGCAGTTCAAAAGCACATCAGAGTGCAACTAGATAAATAGGTACCACTCTGGCGGGAAGGTAAACGGCGTTTCTGTGCGCTGCTCTGGTTCGCCAGAAGCGGCTTAGTCATGCTGGCCACATGACCCAGAAGCTGTATGCCGGCTGCCTCGGCCAGTTAAGCGAGATGAGTGCCACAACCCCAGAGTCATCCGCGACTGGACCTACCGGTTAGGGATCCCTTTACCTTTACCTTTATATATGGTATGCTGACCAGGAACAGTGCACAATTTTCGCTTTTTGACACAATGTTCAAAATGAAGAATAGCAATGACGGAAATCCCCAAATATCAATAATACCCATTATGAAACAGTAAACTAGACTATTAACATTTGTGCTGTCGTATTAAAAATACACTTAAATAGCAATGATATAAACAAGGATAACAAAAGGAATTTGCAAAAGGAATATGAATTTCTCCTCCACCCCTAACGGGGAAGTGACCCAAAGTCACCTTCTCAAGGCAAAACACTCTCCACCCAATGATCCTGCTTTGCTTTCTGTTAAAGAATAAAGAGATTGTGGCTGTAGGATGCATTTTCCCACGATGATCTATTTTATTTTATTTTGTACTGTCCTCCAGGTCACCCAGATATAGCTGTTCTCTAGGGCCACACAATGCCAGCTCCAGTTAGTTATTTTGGCCTCGGCAAATGCCTATATATAGCCAGGCCTAATAAAACTATTTCTTGGGTGGGTATTTAAAACTCTTCCGGCTTCCTAGTACTGTAATTCATGATCCAGCACTAGATCTCACATGTCGGTTTTACAGGGAGCTGATTTCCCAACAAACTTCAGATTGCACCAACTCCTGGGACAATGGTAGATGGCTTTCTCTTTTGTTGACGGTAACACGCCTCTGTAGATGCATGGGAAAGGGTGTAGTAAACAACAGCGATAACTGTGGGAGGTCCAATGAAAGAATTGGCCTTTTCTGGAGTGGTTCTCCATTTACAAACATCGAAACATCAGAAGATGCCTGTTGGATCAGACCAAAGGCCCATCTGGGTCAGCTTTTAGTTCTCACAGTGGCCATCCAGATGTTTGAAGAAGCACATAAGCAGGCCAATAGATCTCTCCTGCTCAAGTTCTCCAACAACTGGTATTCAGAGACATTCTCCAGTCATAGTGGTAGCACACAATCATCATGACTAATCTGATCCTCTATGACTTGTCCTTTTAAAGGCTCTCAAGTGGCCATCAGTACAACTTGTGGTTGCAAATCCCATAGGAGAACGGTGTGGTATGCCTTGGCAAAACCCAGGTGTTCTTCCCATAGCAGAATGATGCACTATGCCTTGGGCTGCACTGAGATGTTTGACTCCCGGTAATCCCACCCCGGCCAATGAAAAATCTGCTCTGAATTCCACCGTAAGTGAAATATTGGTAGCAATGTTAGGCTCTTATCCGTACACACCTTAGAAAGCACACAATCTCATTTGCAGAGTAACCGGCGTGTTATCTCCAGCCCGGCTGCAACGTTTCTCCCCGTCAGGCTTGAAAGATTGTGCAATTGTCTGTGGTTTATTGTGTAAATACATCTTTTTATGGGTTTTCTCTCTTTTTTGCAAGACGCGTTGTGTACCTGGGAGATGGGGGCAAACATTCCGTCGTCGCTATTCTCGGCTGATAGATGGCGTCAGTCAGAGCGACACAGACACTTGCAATGTTTGGGGTGGATGTGTATATTAAAGCAGGCATAAAAAATGAGAGCAAGCAGACACCAGCATTTTGAAGGGGACAGGGGCTCTCTCCCTCCCCACTCCTCCTCCCATTTCTTTGACTTTCTCCTTGCCTTTGAGATGGGCCATTCCCTTTCGAAAGGCAGGTGACTTCATTGTTTTAAGGAAAAAAGCCCCAGTATTCTGAAAATAGCACCCTTGCTATTTGTAGCTAACTCATTCAGAGTTGTGCTCCTGGGACGTGGCTCAGGGGTATAGCATCAGCACTGCATGCAGAAGGTCACAGGTTCAAGCCCCAGCATCTCCCAGAAGGAGTGGGAATGTATTCTCTCTGCATCATTGGAATGGCACTGCCAGTCCTTGTAGACTATAATTCCCATCATCCCTGGCCATTGGCCATGCTTACTAGAGCAGCTGGGAGTTGCAGTTCAGCAGTAACTGCAGCTCAACACACCATCTATTTCAGAAAAAAATGATCTTCTGTTTCCCACAGACCAGCCCTTGGAATATCTGCGAAGGAAGCCAAACGATTACCTTGGTGCAGAGATGAACTTCCAGAAAATAAAGACTTATAAGGCAAAAGTTGACTAAAAACTCAGTTCTGACTTTGATGACTCGGAAACGTTGGTCTATTTTTATAAATCTTTTAAACCGGGATATTATTTAACAAATTTGCCTTGTTGTTTAAAAAACAACAACTGCCTGAGAGAGAGGGAGCATCTCTTGAGATGAAGACTCTTTTTTGCAATCTTTTGAGAGTCACTGGAGTTATTTGGGCTCGTTTTCCATTTTCCACGAAGGCCTAGGTTGCCTTCATTAGAAGACAAATACCCCAAATCAGTATTTACATCTGTATCCACAAAAGTCTGCCATTTCACCTTCAGTGGTAGCTTAGCCTTGGATATTGGCTTAATTTAAACACCTTTTGGACACATCTTGTGAGGAGGACATGGAGAAGAACTTGCATCACCTGGGAAAAGAACTGTGTTCTCAATATTGAGCTAGATGGACCAACGACATGATTTGCAATAAGGCAGAGCTCCCCAGATTCTTATTAAATTTAGCCCTTTGCTCAGAACCATGAAGACTGGAACCATACTTTAACTTTAAGGTCATAGCTCTTTGGTAGAGCATCTGCTTTGCAGGCAAAAGGCCCAAGATTCAAACCCTGACATCTCAGAGTGGCTGGGGCAACCCAATGGCCAGCGCACTAATAATAATAATAACAATTATTATTATTATTATTATTATTATTAAGATTTACTATTAGGAAAGGGCAGAGCCTAGTCTAGTAGCCATTGATAGCCTTCTCTCTCTTGAGTTTGCTCATCCTCTTCTAAAGTCATCCAGTTTGGTGACCCGTCGTTGCTTATTATTATTATTATTCCAGGTAAGTCTGCAAATAGACTCCTGTTCTGAAAGCCCAAAGAGCCTCTGCCACTCAGTTTAGACCACTGGTTCTCAGAGGTTTTTTATCTGCACCATTGAATAAAAATTTCCTTGTCCCATACTGAATTTTTCATTGATAAGAAATACATTGGAGAACAAAAAGAAACCAACTAGCAGTGCTTGATTTATAACCTAGAAGGCAACGGTTTAATAATATGATCATGGGACATCCAGAATGTACAAAACAATGCAGCTACATAAGAACATGAGTCATTCCCCAAATATAATTATAGACAAACCTCTTGCATATGTACCTTAAGTATGTCTGCAAACTCGGTGAGAGGTATGAGCTTGCTTTTGCTGGATGATCTCTTTTATATTTGGTCTCATTTGAGGCACACAAACTCTCATCTTCTCATCAGCTTAAAGAAGCCTTTCTCTTTTCTGATCTTTCGTATGTGTCAGAGTTGAAAATCCATGCTCACACCAATCAGTCATGGAGAACTGTAGAAGAATAGCCAATGCTGTGGAATATCGGTTCATATTCTGCAAATACAGTCATACCTCACTTTGCGTTTGCTTCATGTTACGTTTTTTCAGGTTGCGTCCTGCTGCGACCTGGAAGTATCGGAAAGGGTTACTTCCGGATTTCGCCCCTTGCGCATGTGCAGTAGTGCTAAATCGCGCTGCCAAATCGCACTGCTCACCTGCGCAGATACGGCACTTCAGGTTGCGGGCTTTTCACACTGCAAATGGACCTCTGGAACGTTCGCAACCAGAGGTACCACTGTAAATAAAAAATACTTTGATACTATACTATATTATACTATACTATACTATACTATACTATACTATACTATACTATACTATACTGAAATGTTTAAATGTTTCTTTGATTGTCCTTGAATCTTCCCACATTTGCCACCCTTTCCTGCCACAGCAGTGTAGCATGCCACCCTCTTTGAGAACCACTGGTTAACTTGTGCCAATCTAAATGTTCATAGAACCATAAAATTGTAGAGTTGGAAGGGACCACTAGGGTCATCTAGTCCAACCCCCTGCAATGCAGGAATCTTTTGCCCAAGGTTGGGCTCAAACCCATGACCCTGATATTAAGAGTATCATGGTCTACCAACTGAGCTCTTGTCTGCCCATACAATACTGAGCAAAATGAGTGAATGCTTTGGCTTCATTCAAGGCAGCTTCCTGTGTTCCTGCCGAGGACAACCCGTAATGTGATGGCCTGGGAATCCGATTCAGAGGCTGAACCGGAGGAATCCCAGCCTGCACAGGAGTCCCCGCCTCCAGGGCTGGCTGAACTGGGGCAGGGCCTTGATTCTGAAGCGCCTGTACCTGTGCCGGATCCTCAGGAGCAGGCACCAGGTGAATCCACTCTGGCTCCAGAGGTGGTTGAGGACTCAGTGCCTACAGGTGAGTCTCCCCCTGGACCCAGTAACCCTTCAGCCTCTCCTGAACTGCAGAGGCTCAGGACAGAGAGGCGAAGGGAACTGGTTTCTCCCAGGAGGAGTGCTTGCCTTAAGGCCAGGAGAGGCGGGTCTCCTGGGGGCCGGGACCGCCCCTGGCCTCAGAGAAGATAAAGGCCAGTCAGCCCGGTCCCAGGTTGCGGGAGCAACGTCGTTGATGAGCTGTTTTGGCCAGCTTCCAGTCCTGTTCCCCCAGAGTACCTGTCCTTGCCCAGCTTCTCGATGTGGACCCCGCTTCGCCCAAGGAGGAATGTCTGCAGACCCTCAACTGAGGTCCTGGACCTCGCCACACGGTAACCTCCCCCCTGGAGCAGCACACGCAAGCTGTGTGCGTGATTTTCAGAGGGATTGAAACCCCATCCCAAACCATTACCTTTGCCTGATTTAAAAGATGCTGCTTGCCTGCTTTCCTTCATCAATCAAAGCAACAGGACCCAGTGGCAGATTGTTTCTGCAACTCGCCTTCCTCCTCCTTCCATTCCAGGTGCCACAAACATGTCAGAACCAATTACGGGCAGATGGGGCAAGAGAGAAAACAGATCTTTGTTTTCTCACCAATCTGCAAACCTCGCTGCCTCACCAACACACGTTACCCTTTTCTTTGTGTAACTGGGAGCCCAAGAAAGCTTCCATCAAGAAGAACGAGCTGGATTCTGCCTCCAAGAGAGTATTGCCAGCTGACACTCAGGATTTATTTTCAGGAATTTCTATAGCACCCTTCAACGTTAGTTTTCAGGGCGATCTACAAATAAAATGGTTTTGAATTATATTTTTAAAATCACACTAATACAAAAATGGGATTTAAACACTGAAACACAGCACCGAACCTTCAGCTGGGTAGTTCCCAATTTATTGATCTCCATCTAAAGATAAAGGTAAAGGGACCCCCTGACCATTAGGTCCAGTCGCGGACAACTCTGGGGTTGCAGTGCTCATCTCGCTTTATTGGCCGAGGGAGCCGGCGTACAGCTTCCGGGTCACGTGGCCAGCATGACTAAGCCGCTTCTGGTGAACCAGAGCAGCACACGGAAACGGCGTTTACCTTCCCGCTGGAGCGGTACCTATTTATCTACTTGCACTTTGATGTGCTTTCGAACTGCTAGGTGGGCAGAAGCAGGGACCGAGCAACAGGAGCTCATCCCATTGCAGGGATTCAAACTACCAACCTTCTGATTGGCAAGCCCTAGGCTCTATGGTTTAACCCACAGCGCCACCCACGTCCCACCCTTTTCCATCTATATAAGGCCAAATCTGTATAAAATTTGGCACCTGTTCAAAACCTTATTTTTTTAATGCAAGCCTTTCCTCATTATGCCTTAGCTATATTTTTAACTCACTGGGCAGGCAGGTGCCAGCAGACATGATGGGGACATCCCAGACCCTGGACATTTCAGGGTCCAAACCGGAGACCTGGGAGAGGATGATGTCACAGGGATGGGTCCTAGTGATTCTTCACCTGCGCTCCCTCCCACCAATGAGCCCTGGAGACAGAGGTTAATTGGGAGAGGCGTGGAGGAAGCAGAGAAGGGGGCCATGCAAACCTGGAGATTTCAGGTTAGCACTGGAGATCCCTAACCCTTGCCTTGAGCATGCCATCCACTATATGGGGATGGTCACTGCAGCAGCAGCAGAATTAATAGCAGCATCACTGAGCTCCCTTACAAGCTGATGGCTAAGTATTCCTGACAAGAGCCATGTTGAACCACACTGAAGACTTGTGTTCTGCAATGCAAAAGGAACCCATCAGATCCCTTATCGAGTCAAGTGGGATTTTACAGCCTGTCCGCACGTGCATTTGGGGGTGGGGTGGGTAATAATCTTGACTCCCTTGTTTCCTGTTGCTTTAGCATAGACAGCTGGCAACATTTGCAGGTCAGTCGGCTCGGTTGCAAGGAAATATGTTTTTTCTCCCCTCCTCCCTATAGATCTTGCAGAATATCTACTCCAGGCTGAATTTAAAACAAACATTACCTTGTTTGGTCATCTCCCTCTTGTCCCCCCCCCCCTTCCTTCCCTCCTCTGTGAGTATTTGCTGGAGGGTGACTCATTGTAAGCCCTTTCTTAACAGCTAAAACAGCAGGAGCAATTGAGTTTAGGTTTCCTTGGGTCTTCTTGGAATTAAGGAAGAAGGACAAATTTATTAACAAGATTTTCTCCTTTCACTGACTCTCTCTCTATATATGAATGATGTTTGTGTTTTCTTTGACTCATTCACTGTATTTATTTATACACGCAGCGACTTCAATGTCCATGGCGCCTTAACAGAGTCACTTAGAGGCAACACAGTCAAGTCCCCACTCACAGGGAGCTTTCAGCACAGAGAAGGAGAGAGAAGGAGAGTTGAAGGAGGGAGGGCAGAACTTGAACCAATTTTGCTAAATGCACTTAAAACTTGGTTGCCATCAGGAACCGCTGTCTTCCAGTGGGTTTGTACACTTGGGCAGAGGAGCAGAGGAGGAGGGATGCATTTGAGCCCAAGAGCTTGGAAGGGGCCAAAGGCATGAACTGGAGGGGGCCAGAGGCAAAGTAGAAATGGATGTTAACTCTTAGCTTTGTAAAGCTTTGTAGAGTGGGCTGCGTTCCAGCCACACAAATTCCTGATCTGGCTCACGGATCCCATAGGATTTCCAGACCCTCCGAGTAAATCCAGAGACAGTCCCACATTTGTAGAAGCCATCCCAGTTTCTGATTTGATCCTGGAATGGCCCACTTTTCCTAAAGATGTGGAATAGGGCACATCTTTATTTTTATTGGAGAAATGTTGGAGGGTATGGAGTTCTCATCCTTGATCCTTAGGGTCACAAGGCCTCCTCACCTTTCCTTCTCAACTTCTCAACTCTATATATACATATATTTTTACATGAAGATGCCAGGGATTGCATCAGATGCCTTCTGCATGCCAAGCAGGTGCTCAGCCCACTGCTTCCTCTTTACACATACAGGGAGAATGATGATGACTGAGAAGATAGATAGATATAGATGGATAGATGATAGATAGATGATAGATAGATGATAGATAGATAGATAGATAGATAGATAGATAGATAGATGATAGATTAGATAGATGATAGACAGACAGACAGACAGATAATACAGTGGTATCTCAGGTTACATACGCTTCACGTTACAGATTCCACTAACCCAGAAATATTACCTCGGATTAAGAACTTTGCTTCAGGATGAGAACAGAAATCATGCTCCGATGGCACAGTGACAGCAGGAGGCCCCATTAGGTAAAGTGGTGCTTCAGGTTAAGAACAGTTTCAGGTTAAGAACGGACCTCCGGAACGAATTAAGTACTTAACCCAAGGTACCACTGTAGATAGATAATGTACCAGCATTCTGTTATTCAAACTCTTGAAACACAATGATTATTAAAGGATAGAACAGGGGTGGGCAACCTAAGGCCTGTGGGCTGGATGCAGCCCAATCACCTTCTCAATCCAGCCCACGGATGGTTCAGGAACCAGCGTGTTTTTACATGAGTAGAATGTGTCCATTTATTTAAAATGCAGCTCTGGGTTATTTGTGGGGCCTGCCTGGTGTTTTTACATGAGTAGAATGTGTGCTTTTATTTAAAATGCATCTCTGGGCTATTTGTGGGGCATAGGAATTCGTTCATTCCCCCACCCTCCGATATAGTCCAACCCACCACAAGGTCTGAGGGACGGTGGACCAGCCCATGGCTGAAAAAGGTTGCTGACCCCTGGGATAGAGGCATTCACAGTTTATGTTTGTGAAGGGATGGAAAAGGAGGGGCTAGAAGAAGATAGCTGAATTCACTGCGGGGTGGGAATGTTTTCAGGAAAAACTGAGAAGGCCCTATGGGACCGAATATACCCTTATAAGATGAACCAGCTGCATGGTGGATGAAGAGGAGAAAAGCATGGGGATTGCTGTTTGCAAAGGCTCTTTTTCCGCATGCCCAAGTGCATTAATTAATGCTCCATAAAATTACAGCTTGATGAAAGATAACTTTTAAAAGGCATAATTAGAGCGGGGCAGTAATTAAACCAGCCACACCGGACAGTTTTCCAGCTGATGAAACACCTTTTCTTCTCCAGCCATTGATGGTCAGGAGAAAAGAAGGAAAGGAAGAAATCCGTGAATTCTCTAAAAGGAAGGGCTGTAATGTGACCAGGAATGTAAGTGATTTAGATACTGTTGCATGAGAGGAATCAGTTCTGGGTGACACCAGGAGGGAAAGAAAGCTAAGGAGACACGACTGGTTTCAGTTTTGTATGTAGTTTGGTAGCACCACACCGCACGGATATGTTGGTGTAGGCACACACGAAAGTTGTGGCTTTTTTAAAAAAGGGAAATCAAAAGAAGCATACAGAGAGAGATGCAGGCAGAAGAAAAAGGCTGGGATGGATCTGAAGCTTCTGCCTGGGCAGGGCTGTCTTACCCATAGGCGCTAGGGGTGCGGGGCACCCGGGTGCAGGGCTCTCAGGGGCGCCAGGCCGAGAGTCCGGGGCCCAAGAGTTGTGGGGAGCACTGGGCAGATCTTTGCACCCCGGCGCCGCATATGCTTAAGACAGCCCTGTGCCTGGGTCTCTCTCTGGAATTGATGGTGGAGTGATTGTCTCTGGTGGTGGCTGTACTGTAAGGGAGAAGGAAGGACTTCTCTGCAGGCAGAAGCTGCAGATCAATTCCAGCCTTTTTCTTCCGCCTGTGTCTGTCTCTGTCTCATAGCTCTGCCTCTGTCCAAGCTCCACTGTCCACCTTACGGCAGAGAGAGATCTGTGGAGGGTGAGGGCCTGCTTTTGTGGCATGCCAACAAGGAGGACTGCCCTTGGTGAGAGAGCCAGTGTGGTGTAGTGGTTAAGAGCGGTAGACTCATAATCTGGGGAACCGGGTTCGCTTCCCCGCTCCTCCACATGCAGCCGCTGGGTGACCTTGGGCTAGTCACACTTCTCTGAAGTCTCTCAGCCTCACTCACCTCACAGCGTGTTTGTTGTGGGGGAGGAAGGGAAAGGAGAACATTAGCCGCTTTGAGACTCCTTTGGGTAGTGATAAAGCGGGATATCAAATCCAAGCACTTCTTCTTCTTGGCTCTCCAAATCTTCCCTGCCTCTGGTCAGAGTGACACTGGTCCTTTTCTCTGCAGGAAAAATACGCTTGTTTTGGCTTCTTGATCACTTTTGTTGTGGTTACTTTGTTAGTCTTTTGCCCCTCCACCTCTTCCTTCTCCTTATTTGTTTGTTATTTGCTTAGAAAACACCAGAACATGCAGGCAGATTAATGCGGATTGCTTGATTTATTTTCTCCAACCGTTATTTTATGTATTGCATTTCTACTTCCACCTTTTTTCTCTGAGGAGCTTGAGGCAGCATGCATGCTTCTTCCCCTTCCTCGTTTAATCCCCACAACAACCGTGTGAGGTAGATTAGGCTGGAAGGCGGCAACTGGCTTCCAAGGTCACCTGGTGAGCTTTTTGTCCAAGTGGGGATTTGAACCCTGGTCCCTCACAGTGCTCTAACCACTGCACCACACTAGCTCTTAGAAAGAACAACTTTGTAAGGATCTTTAAGCTCGAAAGCCCAGGGACGATAAAGAGTGAAATAAACACACACACACTCCCCATGTGCGACAGAGAAGAAATTTACCCCAGGAGTCGGCAGCACCATACCATGATGAAATATTGTCCCCGCCACCGCTCCAATGCATCTCGCTACGCCTTACTCCATCCTTGACTTTTCAGGTTCGCAGGCAGTGGAAAAGTTATTCCAAGGACCTCGTTAGTTTGTAATAAAAGTCCCTGAAGAGCTGCCCATGAGGTCTGGGATAATAGAGTCGGCCTGTTATGTTTGCAACGCGAACAGGTTGAGCCATAAATCTTGTCAAAGGAGACGCGTGGCCCCGCTTTGTTCAGCTTAGGAGGAGTGGCACTGAAAAAGCCAGCGATTTTGAGTTAACCTGCCTTTCAAAAGTGGCGCTTGGGATATTTGAGGTGACAAGGGGTTCCTAACGATAAAACTTTTAACCGTCCCCTCCATTTTCGTCCCGCAATTAGGCTGTCCCTCGAATCGCCCCCTTCCCTCCCTTGATATTGAGATCAGACTCTGCTCCGTACTGAGTTCCGTTTTTTCTGCCAAGTGTGGGAATACTTTCTTTAGCCTCGGGGGCCACATTCGCTTCAGGGCTTCCTCCCAAGGGCCGCATGCTAGCAGTGGGCGGGGTCAGAGGCAAAAGGAGTCAGGGCAACAGATGTAAATGTTACCTTTGTACGATAGGGTGGTTTCCTATCCAGGAAAGCGGGAGGCATTGGCGAAGTTCAAGGATGCACTGCAGCTGGGCAAAGCTGCTCACATTCCAAAGCAGGACCACTGAAGGGCGTGGCCTATTAAGAAGAGGTGTGGCCTAAGGAGAGCTCTGAAGGCTTGAGCCCACCAACCATCTTGCTGCATGGTTTTGCACCAGCTGGAGCCTCCAGACCAGGGATTCTAGCCAACTAAATTCTACTGAGAGCAGTGCAGCTGAAATTAACAATGTTGGTCATGTTCATTAATTCCCATGGGTTTACTCTGGGTAAGGTTTGCATGGGAGATAACCTCAGGCCCAAGTGAAAGTAGCTATTTCCTTTCCCTATTCATGCAGGGAGAGGAACTGGTCCTATAAGCCAGGCAGAGACAGCTCATCACATCCACCCAACAACTCCGCTGAGTTTCTGGACTTGCTGAGCAAGGATGCCACCATGTCTGAAATCATGTGGCAGGTCTCTTCTTTCTCTTCTCAGGGTTGGGTGTCCTGAGAAGTCTCTAAGTGAAGTCTCTACATGGCCCTCTCCATGTGGCAGGGGCAGGGCTTGGATTTCCCAGTAGGACAGAGTGCCTTTAATTAATATAGCTATATATTAAGAAGATTGCGCCTGCAGCATGAAACCTTCAGCCCAGCAGGACCTGGTTGCAAAATGTAGCGTAGAAACTCGGAAGAATACGGCCTCTACTGATCATCTCTCCCAATTAACCTCCATCTCCGGGGACCACTCCCATGACATCATCAGAGGGCCTCCACTGTGACATCACCAGGGACTGCCTCCAGGTCTCAGGTTTGGGCCCTGAAATCTTAGGGTCTGGGATGCTCCTGACCTTGGAACCCTAGTTGCAGGTATGACGTTCTCTGCTTTATTCGCCTGATGAGGGAATCCCTTTGCCTGGGAGATCTTTGCAACTACACATTTCCTTAGGCGCTGAAAATCGGCAGGTCGCTAAAGAGGCACATCCCATGCCCTCATTCCTCTCTCTTTTATACATAGTCAGCAGCTCGCAGCCATAGCAACAAGCAGGCAGATGGAGGTGGGGGGGGGGAGAAACTTTATTAAATCAATACATCAGGCACAGCGTCTAATGCCTGCTGTCCTTGCTCACCCCAGTAACATAGAATTTGCCGAAACATGAGGCTTCCAGATGGTTATGATGTAGAATCTGTGTGCTCTGCATGTGTGTGGTAATCTCCCTCCACAGCCACATGGGACAATTCCAAACCCTCTTTCTTTCATTTTCTTTTGTATTTTAAATAGAGGCATTGATATTTTTGCTAAATAAAGAGGTATGCCGAGGGGGGTCAACTGTAAAGTTACTCTAATGAATATCAGGATTATATCCCTTCATCATACAAATTTCCCTAAGTAGTACGACAGAGCACTTGCAAGCTATCTCAGGGGTGTAGGGGTTTGGGGCATGGGGGTCTGAAGACCCTTTACTATTTCTGAAGCAGTGTTGTTGTTGTTGTTGTTGTTGTTGTATTTATTACTTTTTAAATTATTACTATATTTATTAATTTTTAAATTACAATTTAAAAAATTCAGAATTAAAAACAGAACATACTAGGCTACATGAACAATTTCCATCCCAGCTGGTTCTAATAAGAAATGTAACTTTTAAAAGAACTGCTGCTTAAACTTGCATTTTTGCTTCTCCCTCCCCATCCCTTTTTCCTTATGTGTCATGTCCTTTTGGGGGGGGTGGCTGCCTGACTACTGATCTTTGTAGGTCATTCTGGGAGCCTTTTCAGCTGGCGAGTGGAGTAAATATGCTTCAAAATGACAAAAACCTGCAGAAATCCCCTTGTCTCCATCAATACGAAAAGCTGCAAGAGCCTTGTCCTCTTCTCATCACCTGGTGATGTTAGACAGCTGCTGGGTCCCATCAGGGTCACTGTCTCCTGCGTTCTTGAGCCACCCATTCAGCACGAAAGGGGGGAGCTTTGAGTCCATTTGCTCTGTGGCTGCAATGGGCACATTGGTGTACTGGTTTGGGGTGGGGTGGGGGTCGAATACCTGTTACAATTTCTGTAGCTGGGTCCCTGCCTCTCTGCTGCAATAAGAACCAATTACAACAACAACAACAATTTATTATTTATACCTCGCCCATCCGGCTGGGTTTCCCCAGACACTCTGGGTGGCTTCCAACAAAATATTAAAATACAGTGGTCTGTTAAACATTAAAAGCTTCCCTAAACAGAGCTGCCTTCAGATGTCTTCTGAAAGTCTGGTGGTTGTTCTTTTCTTTGATATCTGGTGGGAGGGAGTTCCACAGAGCGGGTGCCACTACCGAGAAGGCCCTCTGCCTGGTTCCCTGTAACTTGGCTTCTTGCAGCGAGGGAACCACCAGAAGGCCCTCGGCACTAGACCTCAGTGTCCGGATAGAACGATGGGGGTGGAGACGCTCCTTCAGATATACTGGACCGAGGCCATTTAGGGCTTTAAAGGTCAACACCAATACTTTGAATTGTGCTCGGAAACATACTGGGAGCCGGTGTAGGTCTTTCAGGACTGGTGTTATGTGGTCTCGGTGGCCACTCCCAGTCACCAGTCTAGCTGCCGCATTCTGGATTAGTTGTAATTTCCGGGAGATAACTAAAGCATGCACCACTCTGGTGAGACAGTCCGTGGGCAGGTAGGGTGTCAGCCTGCATACCAGATGGAACTGGTAGAAAGCTGCCCTGGACACAGAATTGCCCTGTGCCTCCTTGGACAGCTGTGAGTCCAAAATGACTCCCAGGCTGCGCACGTGGTCCTTCAGGGGCACAGTTACCCCATTCAGGACCAGGGAGTCCTCCACACCTGCCCGTAGCCTTTTCTTCTCCTGAAGATATCTCGCAAAGCAGCAGAGGTTTGGGATCAGAATTTTTCTTCTCCTGGATGGGTTGATGAGCACTGTCTGCATCCCTAAGTATTATTACTGTATAATCGTAGAAGATTGTATAATCTTAGAAGGTTTTATAATCGTAGAGTGGGCAGGGATGTGGGTGGCTGTGACCGTGACTATCATTCAGGGCCCTGCGCTTCAGAATTTGCCACTCCACTGTCTTCTTCCGGAGCCCTATCAGAATATTGTGAACCCATGGAATGCATTTGGCAGCAACGTGGAACTCCTACTGCGATCAATAAAATTAATCCATTTTAGCCTAGTTAATCTGCTCTTGGTTTTGTTCTCTGGATCTAAGTTAGCTACAATTTCCAAAGTGGTTCCCTACTTTGCAGGGAATTCTGGGAATCGTAGCTCTGTGAAGGGAACCAGCACCCTTGCCCAAAATTCCTTAGGGAGGAAACAGTGACTGTTTAAACTGGTACAATGCTACCTGAAATGGATTGTGCAGGATGGGGCCATAGTTTAACAAAGGTTCTGATTGTTTATTGACTTGGATTATGGTCTGTCCAGACCATTACTGGTCAGTGGCCCCCAGAAGGTTGCCCAGGAAGAAATGTGGCCCTCGTGCTACGGAAGGTTTATCACCCCTAGTTCAGCTCTAGGAAACCAGGAAGGCAGGGCTGGCACCATCATATAGTAGCCTCAGGCAGCCAATGCGTCCCATGCTTTAAAAAGCTGTTCAACGTTGATATAGATATGACTTTTAATGTATTTATTTTAAAAAGTTTGTGTCTCTTTCCAGCACAAGTTTTCAAAGCATCTCACAAAACAGGGAGGGGGGAGGAATACGAATAGGAATAGGAATAGGAATACCCTGCTCATCTGCTGGGTTTTCCCAGCCACTCTGGGTGGCTTCCACCACATATAGAAACATAATAAAACATAAAAACTACCCAATATAGGGCTGCCTTCAGATGTAAGCAATAAGTAAGCAACCTAACATGTGCAATTAGATCAGGAGAAAATACAATTTAAAATATCATGAAACACTTGCTATGATCTGCTGAATACTTTGTGGAATTATTATTATTATTATTATTATTATTATTATTATTATTATTATTAATCAATTTTATTATTTATGCCCTGTCCATCTGGCTGGGTTTCCCCAGCCACTCTGGGCAGCTCACAGCATATATCAGAACATACTAACGCATCAAACATTAAAAACTTCCCTAAACAGGGCTGCCTTCAGATGTCTTCTAAAAGTCAGATAGTTGTTTATCTCCTTGACATCTGAACGGAGGGTATTCCAAAGGGCAGGCACCACCACCGAGAAGGTCCTCTGCCTGGTTCCCTGTAACCTCACTTCTCTCAGGGAGGGAACTGCCAGAAGACAGAGGAGGACCTCAGTGTCCAGGCTGAACAATGGGGGTGGAGACGCTCCTTCAGGTACTGTATGCTGGACCGAGGCTGCTTAGAGCTTTAAAGGTCAGCACCAGCACTTTGAATTGTGCTCAGAGATGCACTGGAAGCCAATGAAGATCCTTTAGGACTGGTGTTATATGGTCTCAGCGGCCACTCCCAGCCCCCAGTCTAGCTGCCGCATTCTGGATTAGTTGCAGTTTCTGGGTCACCTTCAAAGGCAGCCCCACGTAGAGTGCATTGCGGTAGTCCAAGTAGGAGGAGCATGCACCACTCTGGCGAGACAGTCTGGAGGCAGGTGGAGCTGGTAGACAGCTGCCCTGGACACAGAATTGACTTGCGCCTCCAAGGACAGTTGTGAGTCCAAATTGCTCACCTGGTCCTTCAGGGGCACAGTGACCCCATTCAGGACCAGGGAAAGCATGTTGCCTTGAGTCCTGCAGGAGGAGGCAGGGAGGGGGGAAGTGTTTCATAGCTAGAATAATAGCCATAATAATATCATATAATTCCTTCATGAGCAGGATCCTCATTGCTACCAGATGGGATGTCTACATTGCAGCTGACAGCTTGAGTAGCTTGGTCTGCGAATACCAGGCGTTTTGGACCTCCTGGGTCCGAACCCAATCCTGCAAAGATTAGAGATGCACACATACACACAGGAACCAATGAGTTTGGCCTTGTGGTGTAACAGCTGCTTCTGGGATGGACAAAACTGTCGGGATCCAGCTTCCTTTGAAATTCTGTTCAATCGCTTGGCATCTGCCACAGCTCTCTGCAAAATCTGAAAGCTTGAGAAAGAGAGTTTGGCAAGGCCAAAGTAAACGCATTATTTTCCAGGGATGGAGGCAGATATCATCATCGCCTCCTCCATGGAATAGACTGGGCGATAATTGGCCATATTGGCCAGGTTCAAAGATGTGGGGTTTTTAAAAAAGAAGTTGATCAATAACTGCTCTTTAAGGGTTTCATGGAAAACTCGGTTGCAGAGGGAAACATTTGCCACCCCACAGAGTCCATTCCCCAGCCCCGCCTGGCTCACTTTTATGAGCCAAGATGGGCAAGGATCCAGGAGACAGGTGGTTGGTTTCACTCATCCAAGCAGCCCATCCACAAACTCAGAGGTAACAAGTTGGAATCGATCCCATACAATCTGACTAGACAGAGCTCTGGCACTTTCCCGCAGTGACAATATCAGGCACCTTTCGGGCACAGAGTGAGAGAATCTGCCTTCTGAGATGATGTTCATGTGCCACCATGCCAATTCAAATAAAACGCTCAGGCTTTGCTGGTAAATATGCTGCTGCTTCAGCAGGAATAGGGATAACTGCATCCAAAGTCTTTAATGATTAATATTGTACTATGCATTCTGCAGTGTTAGGCATCTGCCACAGATTCGGGTCGCATTTGCGTGAAGGATCGCAGTGTTTCAGTTCGCATCTTGTTTTGGAAATGATAGGTAGGTTCTCCTTTAAATGTGAACTGAATCAGATTTCTCCCCCACCCCTAACTGGGTGGACAACCTGGTTCCCCCTTAGGCTATCTTTCTCCGCCATAGGTGACTAGGCAAGTGGCTATGCCCATGCCTGAATTATAGTGACTAGCAGCAGGAGCTGTGGGACATGAAGAGACCGGTTTAAATATCAGCCAACCATGCACCCCAAATACACTTTGCAAGCTCCACTGCCTCTCAAACTCAGCTCTTCATTTGAGATGCAGGGTCAATACTCTCCAGGTGGGCAAGAGTGGCATTAAAAATAATAATTAACAAAAAATATTAAGAACACTGTGCCTGCAGCCAGCAAACGTCAGCCTAGCGGAAGCTAGCTTCAAATTACAGTATGACAACTCTGTGTCGCATACATACATAATTTTATTTATATGCCATTTTTCCACAGTTCAAACCATGCTCAAGGCAACTTACAAAATGAAAAAAAAAACCCATAACTACAACATAGCAAAAGTAGTCATAAACAATAAATAAAACATTAAAAAATACACAACCAAGCTGAACTGGCTGTCAACCTACTGTTAGTCTCCCAGGCGTCCATCCTACCAGTACCAGTGTGCACCAAACACCACTGGTTCTTAGGGTTCTTTAAACTGGAGTTACGGCAGACAGCCTATCTACTAGAGAAGGTCCTCAGATCAAGGACTGCCCTCTATAAAGCAGGACATTTGGCCACCTTAACGGTCTGACTTGGGCTGTGTACACCCCATAGCTTTAAAGCACACTCAAAACACATCCCCCTGCCCCCAAAGAATCATGGGAATTGTAGTTCATGAATGGTGCTGAGAATTGTAGCCATAGGAGCCAAATCCTAGCAGCCGAGGTCCCTTCAGTCCCCCCAATAAATTTGATAGGCATTGCCATCTGAATGGTGTGTATGATTGATTATGCGGGGCAGGGCTTACCGTACTTTTCTGTGTATAAATAAGACGAGCTCTTTTTTTTACCCAAAAATCAAGTCAAAATTGGGGGGCTCGTCTTATACATGAGTAGCCGGTGCTGATCAGTCAGACGATAAGCGGCAATGGCAGTGCATGCAATTGCAAGGGGTGCTCTGGCAGGTGAGCACTTTTGTTAACACCCTCCCCCAGAAGTAGAGAAACTATAGTGAATCGCCCCCCAAAATCGCTCAACCACTGTTGGCTCTCTTCTGCAAAACTTTGAGTCCCCCAAAACAGGGAGTCATCTTATACAGTGGTACCTCGCAAGACGAAATTAATTCGTTCTGCGAGTTTTTTTGTCTTGCGAATTTTTCGTCTTGCGAAGCACGGATTCCCATAGGAATGCATTGAAAAAGAAAAAGGAAACAAACTTGCAAGACGTTTTCGTCTTGCAAAGCAAGCCCATAGGGAAATTCGTCTTGCGAAGCAACTCAAAAAACGAAAAACTCTTTCGTCTTGCAAGTTTTTCGTCTTACGAGGCATTTGTCTTGCGAGGTACCACTGTACATGGGGGCGTCCAATACATCGAAAAATACGGTACCTCCCACCCCATATTTTATTCAAGTTGGCATCCCGATTGTAGCTCTGCAAGGGGTAAACTACCATTCCCAGGATTCCTTGGGGATGAATGTGCTTTCAATAATAATAATAATAATAATAATAACAACAACAACAACAACAACAATTTATTATTTGTACCCTGCCCATCTGGCTGGGCTTCCCCAGCCACTCTGGGTGGCTTCCAACAAAGATTAAAAATACATTAAAATGTCACACAGTAAAAAGTTTCCTGAACAGGGCTGCCTTCAGACGTCTTCTAAATGTCAGGTAGTTGTTTATCTCTTTGACATCTGGTGGGAGGGCCTTCCACAGGGTGGGTGCCACCACCGAGAAGGCCCTCTGCCTGGTTCCCTGTAGCTTTGCTTCTCGCAGTGAAGGAACTGCCAGAAGGCCCTTGGTACTGGACCTCAGTGGGGGTGGAGATGCTCCTTCAGGTATACTGGGCCAAGGCCAAATACACACACACCAGGTGGAGGGGTTCTGCAGGAGCTGATGGGATTGCTGTGATCCAGCTCCTGCATCCCGGGAGGCAAAATCTGCAAGTGAAATTATCAAGCCGGTTTCTCTAAACAGGCAGAGATGATAGAAAACTCTTGCCCAAAAAGCCATCTGTTTCCATTAACTTGTCAGAGATGTCAAGCCATGGATTCATTCCAGGTTGACCTTCTGTAGTTCAGTATAATTCTCCATTCCCTTTCTGCCCTTCTGCCTTTGATGTGTTTGCCCCCCCCCCCCCAGACACACACACCCGTTGCTTCTCCTGTTCATCTGGTCATCACACTTGGAGGACTTTTCCTAGCGATCACTTCCCCGTCTTGATGTTCTTCAAAGCTGTCTCTTTCCCCACCCTGCTGCTTTCACTCCTTGTTTTCTTTCTTTCTTTCTTTCTTTCTTTCTTTCTTTCTTTCTTGCTTGCTTGCTTGCTTTCTTGCTTTCTTTCTTTCTCTTGCACTGCTAAGACATCTTTGGGTAATGCTGGACCACCAAGACCAATCATCTTTAACCATCTGTGGCAAACACAAGGCAAAGAAATCATTTATCTGCATTTGCTGTGGCGGTAATCAGATTTGAAGGCATGGCATTAGAGGAAATGTCAACGTGAGTTTCAGTGCGTGAAACTCTCCCCGGCAAAACAGTAATGGATTGGGTCTTTGGGTCCCAATCAATTTATGTCCTAGCATAACGTATAAACATTTCTCAGTCCTCCTGTGTACTGAGGATTGTTTACGAATCAGACACAATTCTTGGAGAGTTGACTGCAATAACATTTCAACAACTGGAAGACAAATGGAAGACTTCGTTGGAAGTGGAAGTGAAGCAAAGCAGTGCTAGTTGCATCCTTCGTTCTTGCTTGCTGATATTCCACCATTAGTGTATATCTGTGGCTGTTGGCAGACTCAAACACCCATCAGCCCCAGTCAATGTGGCTGTGACAATTACACAGGGTCCCTGGACGTTTAACAGTCTATTGATCCCTGTGCCACCACTGTGATCATTTCCCCGCTGCCACCAACCCGTTACTCTCTGGTAAAACACTGAGTCCAGTCAGTTGTTAAAAGTGAACAAAAAAAACCAAGTTTATTTTACAAACATTAACAAGTTTATGGTTTCTCAGATAATGTTCCTGTCAGTATCTTAACTTTAATTTATTTACCAGCCTACACCTTCCTAATACCTTCTGACTGATTATCTCAACTGTTTGACTGACTCCTCTTAACAAATTCTCTCACTCTATCACACCAGACTTGCCCAACCCACAGACTTATCTTCCTTCTCTCGTCTAACTCCAGACTGTCTTCTCAGCCACTCTAACTCCTCTTAACAAATTCTCTCTGTGCTTAAACATTATACACCGTTAACTCTTCCCCTTGGGTTCCCATTGGTTAATCATTTTACAATTAGTTAACCCTTTCCCTATGAACCCAGTATGATGTCACACACATAGGAGGGCAAACGCTGCAGTGGCTAATGGTCAGGGGTGATAGGAGGTGCAGTAACGTAAGAGCATAAGAAGAGCCCATTAAATCTAGCTTTCTGTTCTCACAGTGGTCAACCAGATGGTTGTGGGAAACCAGCAAGCAGCATCTAAGCACAAGACCAGCTCTCCCCTCCTGTGGTTTCCAGAAACCAGTTTTCATAAATATTACTGCCTTCTGCTGTGGACTAGTGGTCATCAGTAGTCTTCTCCGCAAGAACAGCTTCACTACCTGTTGTGTACATGATAGTGCTTTGCAGAAAATTTCAGACTTTTCAGAAAATTTCATATATCTTTTCACTAATACGCATTTTAGTACACATCAGCTGGCTGCATAACTGTGTTGCAAAATGTAGAGAAGTGTGGATTTTGAAAGATGCCAGCGTTTCAGTTTGCATAGGGTTGCCATGTTTCTAAAAGTAAAATTCAGGACACCAGGGAAAACAAAGTTGCTGAGCTCATTAGGCAATCAACCTCAAAATCCCAGACAATTCCCCCCAGACGCTATTTTCACTGGTTAAATCCCGTATGTATCCGCACATATGGCAACCCTAAGTTTGCATATTTTCAGAAAGCACAAATCAGGTAGGTTCACATTTCAGTGTGAACTGAATCAGATTTCTACCCCGTCCCTACCACAAACTTTGAATCTGAGTATAAAATTCTACCCTACCTTCCTTTCTGGGATCCCAAACTGGATCGAGTAAGATGATGAACAACCCTAGGGAATTGCACTGACTCTTTACAATGGGAAGTTTGCAATTTACAACTGGCATTTCCCGCTGGTCAGTTGCACTGTTGATTTGTTGCAAACGAAAACTCCAACATCTGTGCATCATTGCAGTAATACAGAGCTAGCATATCATGTGGTATTTACTCTCTAAAAATCAACCACAACTTAGCCTTGGAAGGATTTGTATCCTGAAAGGCCGTATATAAGTCATTGTACTAAATAAATACTTGGGCTGCTCAGCTAGGAAATGGAGGAGGGACAGGGTTTGACTGGCTCCTGCCAATCCATGTCAGGGATGAACCAACCAGCCAATTATGGTTTCTCCCAGAACCTCATTGCTCTAATCTCATGGACAGTTTTTACATTAATTTCCACCTCTGTTTGCGTTTTTCTTTTTTTAAAAAAAAACCAACAAACATTAGTCTTCATGAAAGAAGAGTTCTCCCGATGTGCACCTCTTTGAATGCAACATTGCCTAAATTTGCAAAGCATTTCCCCCAATTTTTTGCATTTTTTTTCTAGGCTATTGTAATGAACATACACATTTTTATACATGCTTTGCTTTAGTGCAGGGATCACAAACCCTTTTCAAATTTTGAGAGAGTGCTGAGGATGGCCACAAAATAGCTTGTGCTGGTCCCGGGGAGAAGGTTACCGTTGGCGTAGTCAACGTCCGGTCCTGGGTCACTAGCCTGGAAACAGTTCACAAGGAGCAGGGCGAGGTCCGAAGCAGGAAGCCGGGCGGGGACAGGAACACTGGAGGGTCAGGTCTGGGTCCGGGCAGGAGCAGGTACTCAACGACGTTGCTCCCACAACCTGGGACCGGGCTGACTGGCCTTTATCTTCTCTGAGGCCAGGGGTGGTCCCGGCCCCCAGGAGACCCGCCTCTCCTGGCCTTAAGGCGAGCACTCCTCCTGGGAGAAACCAGTTCCCTCCGCCTCTCTGCCCTAAGCCTCTGCAGTTCAGGAGAGGCTGGGGAGTTACCGGACCCAGGGGGAGACTCACCTTCCTCTGGCAGGGCCGGGAGAGGCGCACCTGTAGGCACTGTGTCCTTAATCACCTCTGGAGCTGGAGTGGAATCACCTGGTGCCTGCTCCTGAGGATCCGGCACAGGTGCAGGCGCTTCAGATCCAAGGCCCTGCCCCAGATCAGCCGGCCCTGGAGGTGGGGACTCCTGTGCAGGCTGGGATTCCTCCGGTTCAGTCTCTGAATCGGATTCCCAGGCCATCACATAGCTGCAATCTGTGGGGGATACATACCACAGAATCAGAAAGACAGACACCCCTGTTAGTTGCCTTCTTATGGTAAACAAAAAGCTATGTCCTGCTGGTCTAGGACTGCCATATGTCCAGAATTTCCTGGACATATCTGGGCATCCGGGTGGAATTTTCTAAAATCAATTCAAAAACTTCGGATTTTTTTTTGGAGCTCAGCAACTTTGCCCCCCAAAAAGGCTCGACAGCTTTTGGGTCCAGACTGAAATATGGCAACCCAGCTGCTGTTCCTGATTAGGGTCACCACACAGTATTGATTTTATATACACTGGAGATAGCAACAGAGAACATTTCTCAGCATAGAGGTGACCACACTCACTTTGATTTCGCAGAAATGGCTTAGAAGGAACTTGCACATTTCCCCCATAACTTTCTTTCTCAAAGGACCATGTCACCCAGTTGGTGACCCCTACCTTAGTATATGAATTTGTGTGCACATTACTTGACTGGAGAACCAGATTGCAAAATGTGGACAATTTCAAATGATAGCTGCATTTCGGTTCTCTCTATCATTTTTGTAACATGTGAATGAAATGCGAACTGTCTTTTGTGGGAATTAAAATCTAGTTCCCATTTGCAGAGCTATGCAGAAGAGAACCCAGGTCAATCGACCCTTTAATTAGTTCCCTTTTCCTGTCCTATGAACCCTACACAAGACACTCTCTCTTTTAAAGCTTAGGTAAAGGTAAAGGGACCCATAACCATTAGGTCCAGTCGTGGACAACTCTGGGGTTGTGGCGCTCATCTCGCTTTACCGGCCGAGGGAGCCGGTGTACAGCTTCCGGGTCATGTGGCCAGCATGACTAAGCCGCTTCTAGCGAACCAGAGCAGCGCACGGAAACGCCGTTTACCTTCTCACCAGAGCGGTACCTATTTATCTACTTGCAGTGGTATGCTTTCAAACTGCTAGGTTGGCAGGAGCAGGGAGCGAGCAATGGGAGCTCACCCCGTCATGGGAATTCGAACTACTGACCTTCCAATCGGGAAGCCCTAGGCTCTGTGGTTTAGCCCACAGCACCACCCGCATCCCCTTTTAAAGCTTAGATAACAAATAACTTCTTCCCAGTATACTTGTACTTGTTGGATTAAATATACAAGACAGGTAGGTTTTACTTATATTGCTAGTACATATTATATAGGTTTGTATCAGAGATAAATATGGTTATAGACTGAGGCAGAACATACCTGCCACTGTTGAGACTTGTTCATAAGTGACATAACTGTACCGACTGACATAGCTATCTCACAGGTAGGACATCACAGAGTTCTAGAGCTCTTGTGAGAATTAGCCCTTAGCATTTTGGATGCTCTCATTCCACATATCATCCATGTCATCAGCGACCCAGGGTGCTAAGATGATGCATCATCAGAAGGTGGGCTTATAATCCTACGTATGGCATGCTGCCAGCCAGTTCAGCAGCTGCTTTCTTCCAGGAAATGCCACTGGCCCGTCGAGTGTTATCCAAACCGCAATTGGACAAAGAGATGTCCCACAGATGTTTTTAATCCAATTCCTTTCATCTGTGAATCACTTCCTACAGAACATCTTGGAGCCATTTATTAATAAAAACGTCAATAACGACAAAAATATTTAAAAACCCATTTCATGGTTTTTTTATAAATAAATAAATAAAATATTGCACATCTAATGCAGAAAGAGGGGTAGGGTGAAAATATCTCCACTTAAAAGACTTGTTGAGGAAAATTGGAACAGCCCTGTTGGGTCAGGACTGTGACTCATTTCAGACCCTCCAAATGCCCCTATTTTCCAAGGACAGTTTCAAGTTTACAGAAGCCGTCCCTGTTTCTGATTGGATCCCGGAATGTCCCACTTTTCCTTAGGACGTTGCTATTTTCACTGGAGAAATGTTGGAGAGTGTGGAGTTATGCCCTTCCCAAGCTAAGGAGATAAGTAACTCTACAACCTTTAGAAGACATCTGAAGGCAGCCCTGTATAGGGAAGGGTTTTTGTTTATTTTAGTATTTAATGTTATATTATGTTTTTAATTTGTTGGAAGCTACCCAGAGTGGCTGGGGCAACCCAGTCGGATGTCATCATCTGACTGGGGTGGGTGGGAAGGTGAGCTGGGGATCTGGTTTCAGGGTACTTTTCCTCCAGCCCCCACCCCATCTCAAAGTTCTTCTTGGAACCAAAATGTTGACTGCAAGCTCTTAGAGCACGCCCTGCAAATCAGGACTCAACCAGTAAAGACAAATAGGCCTCCCAGCATCCCATGGTGTCTGAGAGCAAAGCAACGGCATGGGAGGGCCATTAATTATAACTGCTTACCGGGTGATTGACGTGAAGCAATAAACATTCCCCGAAAGGAGCCGCCTTGCTGAATACTTGTAATTATTCCAGAAGATGGTGGCTGGAGGCCACACAGGCCCAGCATTTAAATAAAAGGCACTGCCTAGGTTCAGCAAAGCAGCATATGGCTGGTGTGTCTGGCAGAATCTGGCGTAGGATGGATAATTAATTGGCATCTTGGAATCTCTCCTAGATGTCATGCCACCGTGTCTGAAATCACGTAGTACATCTCCTCTTCCTCTTCTCAGCCTTGGGTGCCTTCCATTCATGATTAGGTTTGCCAGATATGACCTGAAGTCTCCAGGTTTGTAAGAAAGAGGATTTGAATCTTCAGGAGGGCGAGAGTGCATTCAATTATTATTTTTTTTAAAAGGCGTATTAGAAGACTGTGCTTTCAGCTTGCAAGCTTCAGCCCACAAGGAGCTGGGTGCAAATCATATCATGGACACCCTTGGGTGGGGGCTGCAATCCCTAGTTCCCCTTCCCCAATTAACTTCTGTCTCCACAGCCAGCCTCGGTTACATCAACCAGGTGCCTCTTCTAGGGGTCCTGTTGCACATTATTTTAAAATGCATTCAAATTGTATATTTGTGGTGGGGAATGGATTGAAAAGCATTAGGGAATCTGTAGGGTGGGTGGGTTAAAAAATAATAATGTTCAAGTAAATATAGAATCATGGAATTGTAGTCCAGTCCCTTCCCATGTAGGAATACCAACTAAAGAAGTGCTGACAGCTAAAGAAGCGCCATCCAACCTCTGTTATAAAAACCTTCAAAGAAGGAGAATCCACTGTCTCCCAGGGAAGTAAGAGTGGAACAGCTTTTAAGGACATAAAGTTCTTCTTAATGTTGTGGGGCAACAGAAGCAAGCCCCATTTTATTCTTTTTAGCCACAGTGTTGCCTTGATTCCAGTGACTTTTCACAATATGGAAAATGTATTTCTTTCTCTTTTTTCTCCCAAATCAGGGTTGGCAAACATTTTTAAATTTATTTCCACACTGACCTATCAGGAATGTTGCAGCACAGAATGGCGGGGAGGGAGGAGGCGAGGAGAAATGTGAAGTATGCACTTTCGCCACCAAACTCCTACACATGCACATAGGACTATATAAATAGCTCAGTTGGTGGAGCATGAGACTGTTTCATCCCAGGGTAGTTTGCCCATGTCAGGAGAAGTGATTCCTGGTTGGACTAGATGACCCTCGAGGCAGCGGCGGAGGAAGCCGCTCGGGCATCTGGGGCGGCGCACCCAGGGACAGGGTGAGGGCGGGTGAGCTGCCATTTGAAGATGGCTCTCATATCTCCTCTTAGTCTCCTCTTTTCCAGACCAGACATACTCAGCTCCTTCAACTGTCAACTGGTTTCCAGACCCTTGATCATTGAGAACAAGATGCTGGACTAGATGGGCCATTGGCTTGACCCAGCAGTCTCTTCTTAAGTTCTTTTGGTGGGCACAACTCAACCCACAGACCCAAAGTTGATCAATGCTGTCCTACAACAGTGTTCTTCAATCTTGGTTCAGCAGAGGAGGAAGCTGTTCAGGTGCCTGGGGCGGCGCTCCCAGGGGCAGGGTGATCTGCCCATGGGGGCGGGGTGCACCCAAGGGCCTCTGGAGTATGCCTGCCTCCTCCCACTCAGCTGCCCTATAGCTGGGGGGGAGGCAGCGGGCGGACCGTTTGGGTAGCGCGGAGCCTGCGCACGTCCAAGCCACCACGTCTCTCCCAGGAGACATGTGTGGCTTGGGCGTGCTGCAAGCCCCGCAGTGAGTGCCGCCTGGCATTTTGTCACCCCCCCCCCTCAGTGGTGACACCTGGGGTGGCCCGCACCCACTGCACCCCCTTCCTCTGCCCCTGCCTCGAGGTTTCTTCCAACTCTACAATTCTATTATTCTAAGCCAAGTAACTAGCATTCCCTAGCTGCACCGCAATATCACAAGTGCAAAAAAAAAAAAAAGACCCAGTGAGAATCAACACCTCAAGGTTCTCTAAACTATATGTCAGGCTCCTTCTTGGGAGACTGGAAGAATGGGCAGATACAAATAAGGTGATATCTGAAGTCCAGGCCGGTTTCCAAAGAGGGAAATCCACATTGGACCAGTGTTTGTGATGAACTTTCTGCTATGTAAATACATCCATAATTTGAATCAAAAACTGTATGTCGCTTTTATCGATCTAAAGTCAGCTTTCGATACGGTCCCAAGACACTCATCGTGGCAAAAATTGGAAAAGGCCACGATGTGTATATACTAACACTTCGATACAAGTAAAGGTGGATCTGGCTGGCCATCTCACCATTAGAATTAAGACCATTACTGGAGTCAAACACGGATGAACTTTCCTGTTTAATTTTTATATTAATGACATGGTTAAAGAACTGGAGGACGTACAGTTTGCCCCTATCAGAATTCTCGACCAAAATTTCTCAGTCTTAATGTATGCTGATGACCTAGAACTTGTATCTAGAGCCCAGGTGGGCCTGAGGCGGCTGCTTGTGAAATTAAGTTCATCTTGCACGAGGAACACCTCAAGGTACATTCCACTGTGGCTTAAGATCCCCACTAAACATGCATCTCTCATTCTCCATCAACCAGGAGGTAATATAACACAGGTGGGACACTTTAAGTTCAGGATCCAACTAGAGACCTCTGGCTCTCAGATGGCTCTATCCAAGCTACACCCTTTCGCCCAGGCCACAACCCTCAACAGAATTTTTTTCATGGCTGGAATGTTGCATCTGTTGCCCTGTACACTTTTTGTCTCTGGCCTCACCCACCACTGGCAGGCAGCACCTGGAAGGGTGTCCATGAGACAACATGGCCGACAGGTTGGCCAATCTCCCCTCTTCCTGTTGCATAAGAACAAAATCCTGGGGAGAACAGCCCATATTTCCATTTGTGCCCCAGAACTTTCCCTGCGCCACACCACAGATTTAAAACACATCCACTGCAAATGTAGCCACCCAAAGGATTCTGGGAACTGCTGTTTCCCTCTTTGCAGAGTTACAAATTCCCAGCACCCTTTGAAAACTGCATTTCCCATGATTCTTGGGAGGAAGCCATGTGCTGTAAATGTGTACTTTGTGTGATGGCCTGGGATGTGGACTCGGATGCTGAACCTGAGGGATCCCAGCCTGCACAGGATTCCCTGCCTCCAGAACTAGCTGAGCCGGGACTGGTGCATGAGCCTGAAGGGTCCTCACCTGTGCTGGGTCCTCAGGTGCAGGCACCAGCTGAGTCTGCTCTGGCTCCTGAGGTGATGGAGGACCCATTGCCTGCAGGTGCTCCACTCTCAGCCCCATCAGAGGAAGCTGAGGTTGCCTCTGGGTCCGGTAACCCTCCAGCCTCTCCTGAGCTACAGAGGCTCAGGGCAGAGAGGTGGAGGGAACTAAGTTCCGGCAGGAGGAGTGCTCGCCTCCAGGCCAGGAGAGGGGAGTCACCAGAGGATTGGGGCCGCCCCATGCCTCGAGGCAGATAAAAGCCGGCCAGCCCCAGTTCCAGGTTGTGGGAGCAACATTGTTGGTTGCTAGTTCCTGCCTGAACCCTGTCCTGCTTTCCTGCCAGAACTCCTGACCTGCCCTGGCTTCCTGCTTGCAAGCCTGTTCCTGACTTCACCTGACTCCCTGCCCTGCACCCAGCTTCAGCTACTACGGATTGCCTCCATGTTGCACCTTTGACCATGGGCTGACTTGGACTTCATCTCTCGGGTAACTCATGGGACCAGCACACTTTGAATGCGTGGGGTGCGCCCTTTCTCCTCCTCATTCACTCACCCCAAACACTTACCAAATCTTCCCAAATGGGGAAACCCTTAGGGCAAATTTAAGGAGTGTGTGAGGGGGTGAAATCCCATCACACAAGCAGAAACCCTTGTGTTGATGGGTCACATAAGACGGACATCGCCCAACTTTTGAGGACGGAATCAGAAACATGTTCATTTCTGAAATAACGGCTAATCTCCTTGTTCTTTGTGCCCTGTTCCTTCGCATCCGTCTCATCCCTCACCAAAGAACCCTCACTTATAGATTTGCTCTGCTCTCAAGCCAAATTTTGACCAGATGGCATGCATCCAAACCTCACCTCCTCTCCACCCTCCCTTCTCCCTCCATCTCCCTGGTCGATTCCCCGTTCCCTGTCCACTGCCGACTTCGTTCCGGCAATTACGCAGCTGTTTCTCAGCTGTTTCCTTTAACATACCGCCATTGGAGACGAGCGAGACACCGGAGCTGTTCCAAACATAGCGGTTTTCTTCCCCTCCTTCCCCTTCTCTCCTTTTTACTGATGGAATAAGGCTCCCTGTGGGGCCTTCAGGGAACAGCTGTTAGTCTAGGATATCCGAATGTCTGGCGTAGCAAATGCCACCAATCCAGAGAGAAGCTGTCACATGGGAGGCTCATGAAATTTTCAGCTTCTGGGGTTCTGGGTGTCTTTGTTTCCTGCCCGCCTCACTTCCTTCCTAGAAAAGGTTCCCAAACTTAACTCCTGCCAAGAGCATTAGGTAGGGAAGATCCAAGATTCTTCGGACCTGAAGCAGAAACTTCAAATGACACCGTCCTCACACTTTAGAAAAGTGTGCATCCATCTTTATCCAAATTCTGCATCAAAGGAAAGATTCTGTGCAGGATCAGGCCAACGGCCCACCTAGTCCAGCATCCCAGACTTTTCAAATGGCCCTTTTTTTCCAGGGACAGTCCTGGAAAGCTGTCCTGGTTTCTGATTTGATCCTGGAATGTCCCGCTTTTCCTTAGGAGCCAGCGTGGCGTAGTGGTTAAGAGCGGTGGACTCGTGAACCGGGTTCGCTTCCCCGCTCCTCCACATGCAGCTGCTGGGTGACCTTGGGCCTGTCACACTTCTCTGAAGGCTCTCAACCCCACTCACCTCACAGAGTGTTTGTTGGGGGGAGGAAGGGAAAGGAGATTGTTAGCCGCTTTGAGACTCCTTCGGGTAATGATAAAGCGGGATATCAAATCCAAACTCTTCTTAGGATGTTGCTATTTTCATCAGAGAAATGTTGGAGGGTATGGATTTATGTGACCACTGAGCCAAGGAGATAAGTAACTATACAACATTTAGAAGACATTTGAAGGCAGCCCTGTATAGGGAAGTGTGTGTTGTTGTTTTTAGTGTATTATGTTTTATTACGTTTTCATATATGTTGGAAGCAGCCCAGAGTAGCTGGGGCAACCCAGTCAGATGGGCAGGGTATTATTATTATTATTATTATTATTATTATTATTATTATTATTAATAAATAGAATTTCTCTATTTTCATTGGAGAAATGTTGGAAGCTATGGCATCCTGTTCTCACAGTGGCAAACCAGATGCTTGTACATAGCTGTCAACTTTCCCCTTTTCTTGCGAGGAATCCTATTCGGAATAAGGGAATTTCCCTTTAAAAAAGGAAAACGTTGACAGCTATGTACTTGTAGGAAGCCCACAAGCAAGACCTGAGCACAAGAGCTCTCTCCTCTCTTGCGGCAACTGGTATTCAGAATCATTGCTGCCTCCAGCTGTGGCAACAGAGTACAGTGGTTACCTCAGAAGCTGAATGGAATCTGTTCCGGAAGTCCATTCGACTTCCAAAATGTTTGCAAACCAAGGCGCGGCTTCCAATTGGCTGCAGGAAGCTCCTGCAGCCAATCAGAAGCCACGGAAGCCCCATCAGACATTCGGGTTCCAAAGAACGTTTGCAAAGCAGAACACTCACTTCTGGGGTTGCAGCGTTCAGCAGCCAAAACGTTCGAGTCGCAAGGCGTTCATCAAGCAAGGCACAACTGTATAGCCATTGTGGCTTGCGGCCATGGATAGCCTTCTAATACTGACTCATCCAGTCTGGTGGCCATGAGTTCCACAGTTTAACTATGGACTGTATGAATAAATATTTTCTTATATGTATCCTGAATGTTCCAACATTCAATTTCATTGGATGGCTGTGAGTTCAAGTGTTTTGACAGAGCGAGAAAAAACTTTTCTCTGTCCTCTTCCTCCCTTTTATAATCTTCTGCCAGGTTGCTGTTTACTCACCTTTAAACTAAAAAGTCCCAAATGCTACACCCTTAAAAAGAGCTAGATTATTATTATATTATTATTAATTCAAATGCATTTCTAATATGCTTAATTTTTTTTAAGCAGTGAACACTCTGTGCAATATTAAAAAAATCTATTAAAACAAATACAATGTAAAACCAATAAAACAATATAAAAGCCCATAAAACAGAGCTTCAGGGCATGCATGTGCATAAAACGGGGTCCAGTCTTATGGGTCAGGGAAAAAGAGGAGTTTATATAAGTCATGTAAAGTCATTGTTGATTGCTGCTTTGCACAAAACAGAGGGAAAGGCACTCCCTGCAACAGCCTGTCTTTTGACACTGGCCAACTTTCTTCCTTTTGAACATTTCATTCTGCACTCTCACTGTTGGGTGTTCCTTATTCTGACTTTGCTAGACCTGTAGCACATTAGGAAGCAATGTGTGGCACCGAAGTCCCACCCAATAATATTATAAAAAAAGCCTGCTGGATCAGACCAGTGGCCCATCGAGTTCTGCTTCCTGGACTCACAATGGCCAATCAGACACCACTAGGATTTTTGCTTTAGCCACCTGTTGGCCACCCACACACCTCTAAGCAAATATATGCCACCATATGGGCTAGAAACTTTTTTTATAAAAAAAAATGCAAGCAGGAACGATCAGACAGCTGAATTCTGCACCCACGGCAGCGTTCTGCAAAACTCAGGCTCCCACAGTTCTGTCCTCCAGCAAACGACTATTCCATGCCTTCCAAATATTCCTGTTTTCTGACTCCCATTCATGACCAATTTCCACCCCTGTTTTGTCCCCATTTTTTTTGCCTCGGGGCGCTGCATTGTGTCAAAATGTTGTTAGACTGATCTGGGAGTGTTGTCATTGTTCTGGATCCCCACTGTGGAAATGAGGCAGTTCTAGTTAAAATTACAGTCTTTTGCTCTCAATGTGCATCTATACATATAAATTAGCATATGCAATTTGCATGCAAAGCAGTGTCCTCTTTTTTTGAGGTGGGGGGGATGATATATAAGATGTGGTGCACGGTGCAGTGTTTGTCATTTTGCACCCTGCAGCTGCTGAGGTCTGTTTTGAACTGTTGCTAATGTATTCTAGGACAGTTCTGTTTTCCTGGTACTCTCCTTTACCAAGTGGCAAATTGCATAATTAGAACCCTCAGCATCCTGGAACGGGGAAGGCGGGGCATGAGGATCGAACCTTGGCATGAGAAATTAGGGTCTTAAGATATTTATTATTGTGGGGGTGTTTAGGATAATAGGCAAGGAAATATTTGTTAAGCATTATTCTTCCTTCACTCACGCTAGTGAGTGATGTAGGAGAGCAAATCCCCTTTATATTCATGGAAGCTAGTTGGTAGATTCGTTTGAATCTCTACAAAATAAGTAATCCAATCTGGTTTGCCCAGATGGATCGTTTCTGGTGTCCCCTTTTCTCCCTCCTAAAATACAATAAAGACTCAAAAGTCTGCCTTTAAAAGTATAACAATAAGTGAAATATACTCAGAGTCGAGAGTGGATTTCATGCTCTTTATTCAGCTCATAGTGGTGAGGAGGAATGAATCAAAGTCCCCTCAAAGTATCTGCTTTATATACATTATTTACACAATGGGCTGCACGTGATTGGCTAATTCCGGAATTATCCTGTAGGCCAATCAGGTTGTGGATTCACTTCCATCTGGAGCTGGATTGGGTGGCTCCTGCAGACCAATCATACTGCTGTTCTAGGACCAATCAGACTGCTGCATTCTGAATCCTATTGTTCTAGGACCAATCAGACTGCTGCATTTTGGATCCTATTCAACTCAGTACATAACAATAGGTTTACATACAAGTTGTTCACAGTACACATCCTAGAAGGCAGGCTTTAAGCTTCATGTTACAAACATATAACGTGGCTTACATCCTTTGTGAAGATGGGCCCAATTGGTGCTGGATGAGGGCCAGCAGCCAACAAAATGGATGAGACTTAACTAAGAATCGAATCAAACGGGAATAAAACAGGGGATGACATGGCTGCGTGACTCTGCTATATAGAGTCACACTCATGCTGAGTCACTTAGAGCCGGAACAGGTCTCTGTCCACTCTAGGAAGTAAAGCATGTTGTAATTGACTGTACAGTCATACCTCTTGTTACGTTCAGTTCAGGTTACGTCTTTTCAGGTTGCGTCCCGCAGCAACCCAAAAGTAACGGAACCAGTTACTTCCGGGTTTCACCGCTCACGCATGCGCAGACACTCAGAATGACGTCACACGCATGCGCAGAAGCGGCAAATCGCGACCTGCAGACGCGGGTTGCGTTCTGCTCATGTTGCGAACAGGGCTCCGGAACGGATCCTGTTCGCAACCAGAGGTACCACTGTACTGGTATAATGGTATAACACATCCCACAATAAGAAGTAAGTAAGTAAGTAAGTAAGTAAGTAAGTAAGTAAGTATTTATTTATTTATTTATTTATTTATTTATTTATTTATTTATTTATTTATTTCTATACCGCCCTTCATCCAAGGATCGCAGAGTGGTTTACAATGTAAAAACACAAAAACACATAACACAGTAACAATAAAAAGCAATGCAAGCCACATGGGGAATGTTGGAATGTGCTGTCCTCCCAGCCTCAGCACTCATAAGCTGGCAATATGCTCTCAATATAGTGAGGGCAATGTTGGCCGACCTTACAATCAGTGGTGCCTAGGGCTCATTGGGACTGATGGGGTGGAAATAGGGAGACCAATAGTAGGAGGAGCCAGGGCCAATGGCAGACAGAGTCAGAGCTGATGACAGACAGCAAGGAGGGCGGAAGGTTGGGAGTCCCACAACAGGTGGAGCCAGAGCCAATGGCAGTCCAGGGGGAGTCTGAGCTAATGACAGGTGGCAGGGATGGTGGAAGTAGGGAGACCAACAGTAGGCGGAGCCAGCACCAGTGACAGACAGCCGGGAGGGTGGAAGTAGGCGGAGCCAGCACCAGTGACAGACAGCAGGGAGGGTGGAAGGAGGGAGACCAACAGTAGGCGGAGCCAACACCAGTGACAGGCAAAGTCATCTCATTCTAGCTACACTGGGGTACATTGAGACGAAGGAAGAGGAGGAAGCTGACAGCCAGGCCCACCCTGTGGAGCGGGGATGCCAACTTGAATAAAATATTGGGCGCAGGGACAGGTAAGCCCCATCCTGCATAACAGATCACATGTTGTGGTGCGCGCACACCATTTGAATGTCAATGCCCATCAACTTTTGGGGGAGCTGGCCTGGCCCCCTCAAATACTTTATTTGGGGGGGGGGAGTGAAGGAACATCAGCTCCTAGGAGTTGGCTCATGCCCTAGAGTGGTTGTAAGTGAGAAAGCTGGCAGGTGGGGGCAAGCTGAAGTTGGTGGGGCAATGTCCCCTCAACCTTACAAGGCTGATGTTACCATGATGGGGCATATAAAGCACTTAGGGGAAATTGTGATTAAAATTATAAACTGATCCATTATTTATACTGTACGGGAAGTATTTTCATAAAATATATTGCCAGTTAAAAGTAACTGTATCCCTATTCAAATATTTGGATGTTAAAGGTAAAGGTAAAGGGACCCCTGACCATTAGGTCCAGTCGTGGCCGACTCTGGAGTTGTGGCACTCATCTCGCTCTGTTTGCTGAGGGAGCTGACATACAGCTTCCGGGTCATGTGGCCAGCATGACTAAGCCGCTTTTGGTGAAACCAGAGCAGTGTACAGAAACACCGTTTACCTTCCCGCCGGAGCGGTACCTATTGATCTACTTGCACTTTGACATGTTTTCGAACTGCTAGGTTGGCAGGAGCTGGGATCGAGCAACAGGAGCTCACCCTGTTGCAGGGATTCAAACCACCGACCTTCTGATCAGCAAGTCCTAGGCTCTGTGGTTTAACCCACAGCACCACCTGCATCATTAATTGCCTAAGTTATGTCGTCAATACATTATTCCACCCCATTCATTTCAATGCAAAGGAAGTGTCATGCCAATGGAGGGGGGGAGCAATCAGTTGTGTATCATTCATGGGCTGAAAGCTATCACAGTATCAACAGTGAATACCAGTCGTATTTGCTGGATTGATTTCTGTTCTGGATGCAGGACGAATGAGCAAACACCGGCAACTTCTTCTCCCTATTCTGCTTCTTTAAATTCTCCTTGTGAGCGAGTGATGCTGTTTTGGTTCCGTGGTGAACAGCACTCACACCCTGAAAGAGAGGGAACGATTAATGTCCTTATTGCTGCTTTGTCCCCTGGCAAAATGGACACTGAATTCCAACGACTGTGTGGCATGTTATCTTTGGCAGACCAGTAAAACCCTTGGGGCCGGGGGGAGCTGCTGTCTGTGGTGGTGACCACAGCAGTGGCCTCTCTTTTGCCCATTGAGCACCTTCTCATTCTGGGTGCCACACATGGAGAAAAAGGGTGATGCTCTTCTGGGACCTGTTTAACAAAGTGGGGCGATCTTTGGCGCTTCCGTCTTTTGAAAGGGGAGAGAGGAGGGGGTGTCAGCCATCAAGTCAAGCCTTCGCTGCTGAGATAAGCAAGTATAATGCAAAGTCTCTCTCTCTCTCTCTCTCTCTGCCTCTGTCTCTCTCTCTCGCTTCTGAAAGGAAGCAGATATTCAGCGGCTCCCTGAAGAGCAAAACTCAAAGAATTATTATTATTTTTATCATAAATCAGCAAAGACTGTCAAAGGAATCCAAAGGGAAGAAAATCCAAGTGAAATGAGCTCTCATCATTTCAGCAGAGATGAACACGTCTCGTGCTTGAGGAGATACACAGAATGACCAAAATTAGGGCGGGGGGTTGGTCAAGCCAACCAGAAACCCATCAGGTCAAATTCCAATCACAACCTGTGATGCTGTTTGACTCTAGAGCTGTCAAAGGCAGCTGTGCTCTTCCAGAGGAAAGGAAAACTGGTGGAGAAAATATTACCATCCCTGTCATTGTTAGACAGGCAGTGTGGTGCAGGGGTTAGAGCATGGGTAGGCAAACTAAGGCCCGGGGGCCGGATCCAGCCCAATCACCTTCTCAATCCGGCCTGTGGACGGTCCAGGAATCAGCATGTTTTTATACGAGTAGAATGTGCCCTTTTATTTAAAATGCATCTCTGGGTTATTTGTGGGGCATAGGAATTAGTTCATTTTTTATTTTCAAAATATAGTCCGGCCCCCCACAAGGTCTGAGGGACAGTGGACCAGCCCCCTGCTGAAAAAGTTTGCTGAGCCCTGGGTTAGAGTTTCAGACTAGGACCAGGGAGACCTAGGTTTGTGTCCCTCATTCAGCCATGAAGCTTATGGCTCGGCCAGTCAGCAGCTCTCAGCCTAGACTACCTCACAGGGTAGTTGTGAGGGTGATATCAACAGACAGGGATGGGGTGGGGAGAGCTACATTTGCTACCATGGAAGGTAGGCAGGATACAATTGTAAGAAAATAGTTTGGAGGTGCAGAACCTGTGTTGGACTCCAAAACTCATCAGCCCCCAGTCAGCATGCCCAATGGTCAGGAATGATGGAAGTTGCAACCTTGGGTGAGCCACAAGCTCCTCAGCCCTGAAATAAATAGGAATTCCACCTTTGCATTTCCACACACACACAGAGAGAGAGAGAGACAGCTGAATTCAGGAGGATGGGTGGTGGTTAACAGATTGAGGTTGAATCCTGACAAGACAGAAGTACTGTTTTGGGGAACAGGGGGTAGGTGGGTGTGGAGGGCTCTTTGGTCCTGAATGGGGTAACTGTGCCCCTGAAGGACCAGGTGCGCAGCCTGGGAGTCATTTTGGACTCACAGCTGTCCATGGAGGCGCAGCTCAGTTCTGTGTCCAGGGCAGCTGTCTACCAGTTCCATCTGGTACGCAGGCTGAGACCCTACCTGCCCGCGGACTGTCTCGCCAGAGTGGTGCATGCTCTAGTTATCTCCCGCTTGGACTATTGCAATGCGCTCTACATGGGGCTACCTTTGAAGGTGACCCAGAAACTGCAACTAATCCAGAATGTGGCAGCTAGACTGGGGACTGGGAGCGGCCCCCGAGACCATATGGCACCGATCCTGAAAGACCTACATTGGCTCTGAGTATGTTTCCGAGCACAATTCAAAGTGTTGGTGCTGACCTTTAAAGCCCTAAAAGACCTTGGCCCAGTATACCTGAAGGAGCATCTCTACCCCCACCATTCTGCCTGGACACTGTGGTCCTCCTCCAAGGTCTTCTGCTGGTTCCCTCATTGTGAGAAGTGAGGTTTCAGGGAACCAGCAGGGGACCTTCTCAGTAGTGGCACCCTCCCTGTGAAACACCCTCCATTCAGGTGTCAAGGAAATAAAAAACTATCAGACTTTTAGAAGATATCTGTATTGGGAAGTTTTTAATGTCTGATGTTTTAGCAGAGTGCGGATGTCAAGTGTTGATTTCACAAGGCTGTGTTGAACACTTCTTCCATTTTGTGGAGTCTGCAGATTTGAACTGGTTTAATCTGTGTGTGACTGGCGGGGGTGAGATCTTGGGAAGGTTGTGGGGCTTCAACAGAAAATGATAGGCACCTCCCCAAACTCCCAATTCCAGCTTCCAATTTGGGCAAAGCCATCGACAAGACCTACCAGGCACCTGCTTTTTCCTGTGGACCTTTGAGGTAAACCAGTTAAAGGGTGACGAAACTGTGATTGCTTCTCCAATTTCCTCCTTTGCAAGGAACTTTATCCAGCTTCCTCCTAATTCAGCAGCAGCTGCCCTTGGGTGGGTTTCCAGCTTGTTTCCTTGGCAACACTTAAACAAAAAAAAAGGAAAAGGAAAGCTGTATCCTAGCAGCAAAGCAGGGAGATCCCAAACTATACACTATCCTGTTTAATTACGGGGGTGAGTCCCTCCTCACACTGCCTTGAATACTTGGCTATTTCTGTCTGCCAAGAAGTGAGACGGGTCCCCCTGCCCCCTTATTTTTAGACCTGTCAATGGTGTTAAGGACTGGAAGAGATCATATTCCAGCTATACATTGACCAAGGGAAACCCCCACTCTCACCCCCCAGGAGTCCGCGCACGCCTGTCAGATTCCATTCCTGCCATTCCAACGTCCATATTAAGGAAAACGCCTTTCTTAGCCTAACCAGCACAGCACGAAATAGTGGGCACCCCCGATTTCACCAAATGCAAACTTTGGGGTTGCCTCTCCAACTGATGTCCACTCAGAGGAGATCTGAGTGTTATGAAATTAGCACGGCTAATATCGGTTCATTGATTTCAGTGGGTCTGCTCTGAGTACAGCTTGGTTGGGGACAACTCTTTGAGTTCACCAGAACTTTCTCCAAGGCTAGATGGTAAATAAAGCAATGGAGACATGGAAACCCGACTACAAAATGGGTTGTGGGGGCCGATACAAAAGTGAGCTGAGCAGAAATCACACAGGCAATCATGCCTCCATTGTGTTGACTTTAGCCATTGGTAATCCGCATACTGATATGATATGATATGATATGATATGATATGATATGATATGATATATCACATCATATCATTGGTGTATCTGAAGAAGTGTGCATGCACACGAAAGCTCATACCAAGAACTAACTTAGTTGGTCTTTAAGGTGCTACTGGAAGGAATTTTTTTTGTTTTGACTATGGCAGACCAACACGGCTACCTATCTGTAACTAATCATATCATTGGGATGCTGGTGGCGCTGTGGGTTAAACCACAGAGCCTAGGGCTTGCCGATCAGAAGGTCAGCGGTTTGAATCCCCGCAGCGGGCTGAGCTCCCGTTACTCAGTCCCTGCTCCTGCCAACCTAGCAGTTCAAAAGCACGTCAAAGTGCAAGTAGATAAATAGGTACTACTACGGCAGGAAGGTAAATGGCATTTCCGTGCGCTGCTCTGGTTCGCCAGAAGCGGCTTAGTCATGCTGGCCACATGACCCAGAAGCTGTACGCTGGCTCCCTCGGCCAATAAAGCGAGATGAGCGCCGCAACCCCAGAGTCAGCCACGACTTGATCTAATGGTCAGGGTTCCCTTTACCTTTACCTATCACATCATATCATACAATACATAAAACTGTAGAGTTCAAAGGAACCCCAGGTGTCACCTAGACCAACCCCTTCCTTGCAGGAATCTCAACCAAAGCATCCATGACAGATGGCCATCATCAACCTCTGCTTAAAAACCTCCAGTGAAGGACTATCCACCACTTTCTGAAGGAATCTTTCCCACTATCAGACAAAACTTACCACCAGAAAGTTCTTTCTATTGTTTAGTCAGAATCTCTTCTCTTGCAATTTGACTGCATTGATTTGGGTCTTACCATCAGAGCAGCAGAAAACAAGCTTGCTCCGTCTTCTATGTGCCAGCCCTTCAGGTATTTGAAGATGGCTACCATACCCCTTCTCAGTTTTCTCTACTCCAAGCTAAATATACCCAACTCCCTCAACCATTCCTCGAAGGTCTTGGTTTTCATATCTTTGATCCACTTAGTCACCCTCTACACATGCTTTGGAATGTTCAAAGCCATCACTGATGCACGATCAGTGTGCCTGACTGTGCACACACTTTATGAAGAGTAAGAGGGCAGGTCTCTTACACTATCCAGTTCCAAAACAGGAAAAGTGGTAGGTCATTCTCCTCTACACTTGTTCCAGCTTTTTAATGTTGTTCTTTAGTCGTTTAGTCATGTCCGACTCTTCCTGACCCCATGGACCAGAGCACGCCAGGCACTTCTGTCTTCAGCTTTTTAATATCTTTCTTAAATTGTGGTGTCCAGAACTGGACACAGTATTCCAGGTGTGGTCTGACCCAGCAGAATAGATGCAACCTAGAAGAATGCTGTTGACTCATGTTAAGCTTGTGCTCAACTAAGACCCCTAGACCCTTTTCACCTAGACTGTAGGTAGGTAAGTAGGTAGATAGAACATGAAATTGCAGTTTACAGAACCTCTGCCTGCAATCCATAGGACTTCTCCACTGGATGAATTCACGGAGCTAAAACCTGAGAAGACACACCCAGTTACATCAGAAGGCCTTTTTCATTGTCACAAAGAATGATAATATTTCACAGCATTTCTAACAAGGCAAGAGACTTTTCCAACCTTGGTGTCGGGTTTTTCCCCCGTGAAGCAAAGTAGGTCACCACTTTTCTCCTGGCTTTTCGTGAAGCACCTGAGGATCAAGGGAAAAGGAGGGTGTTGTAATATCTTCTGGAGCCAACTAGGGCATTTTGAAATCCTAGAAAGAAATGTGAAAAGGCTGCCTCATCAGAGATCTTAAAGCCAGAGAATTTTTCAGTAACAGGAAGTTGATAGCACCAGGACGGGTTCTACCATTGGATAAAGTTGAAGCAGCTGCCTTTGACAGCAAATAGGCAGTGGTGTAGCGTGGGGGGTGCAGGGGGAGGCCGGCCGCACTGGGCGCAACATCTGGGGGTTAGGGTTAGGGGCACAAATCCAGGGTTAGGGGGCGCAAATCCACGGGTTAGGGGGCGCAAATCCACAGGTTAGGGGGCGCAAATTACTTGCCTTGCCCCGGGTGCTGACAACCCACGCTATGCCACTGCAAATAGGCAACCAATAGGGGAGACAGTGATGGCATGGGGGGGCTGCTGCTTTTATTTCATCTTATTAATTTATTTAACATAATTATTACAAAATATAAGCAAACTATTGCAAATACATAAATACATATATATTTCAGATAAGCACACACATATATATAAAAGAAGAAAAGAGAAAGAAGAAAAGAAAAAAGAAGAAAAGTTGGAAGAATTTCTTCCAAATTTATTCTACAAATATCTCAATATGAAAATATTAATATAATTTCATTGATTGACTTCCATTGCTTACACTGCACTTCCTATATACATTTTAAGCAAGATTGTATCTGTTATTCCATATTATTCCCGTACAATCTCACTACAAAGAGATAGTGGTGGCAAAATTTTGATGGACAGAGATTTGTGTGCTGTGTAGAGCCTGTTCTCTATCTCTTAAGCTGGGGAAGGGGGACCTGTGCATTTCAGTTTCTCAGTTTTTCCATTCTTGAATTCCATTCTTCACATTCCCCCACCAGTTTGTGAATTATCTTTCTAAATGTTATCATGGAAATTATAAACATCATGGTATGAATGTCGCCAGATATAGCTCAGTTGGTTAGAATGTGGTGATCATAATACCAAGGTTGCAGGTTCGATCATTGTGTAGGACAACTGCATTTTATTGCATTGCAGGGGATGGGACTAGATGATCCTCAGGGTCCCTTCCAACTCTACAATCTATGATATGCACTATTCTATACATTTTTATGCACACTTTACCCCGGTATATGCACCTCTGTACACAGAATGTGGTTGGAGAACTGCATCGCAAAATTCAGGGAAATGTCAGTTATTAAGGACAGCTGCCTTTTGGTTCAGAAAGTCCCAGTTAGGTAGGTTCACCTTGAGATGCAAATTGAACTGAATCACACACACACACATACACATACCCCTAAAGTAGAATATAATTTTGGTCTTATCAAATTGCATGGCTTTATTAATAATAATGGCAATTTGCACTCTGGCAAAATGAATTTACTTCATGGTCTACACCCCATCAGTTCATGTACATAGAGGCCTTGAGGTGGCTTCTGATAAAACAGATCCCGGGGGAAATTTCTGGGGAGTGATTTCTGCGGGCCACATTAAAGAGCTGTTGAGGGCCACATTCATTCAGCTCCTGGGCCTGAGATTCTCCACTCTCACTTTGAGCCATTGTCTTAATTTTTAACCTGCCCATTACTGTAAAGTTAACCAATCAGGGAACCCAGTTATAGTTTCTACAGGGTGGTCTACAAATTATGGGAACAGGTGAATGGAATTTCACTAGAATGGAGCCAATGGGCCTCTCCTTAGAGGGATAGGCCTCTACTCTTAATCTGGTTCACATTCTGAAATTAGGCAACCGTTGGTTTTATGAGTTTCCCCCAGATGTATTTACTTATTACAATTTAAAGCCAACCTAAGAACAACCTGTTGGATCAGGCCAATGGCCCATCTAGTCCAGCGTCCTCTTCTCACAGTGGCCAGCCAGATGCCCCTGGGAAACCTACAGGAGCCAAGCACAAGAGTTCTCTCTCCTACTGTGGTTTCTAGCATTAAGAAGCATTGTTGCCTCCAGCTATGGAGAGCACAGCATAGTCATCATGGCGAACAGCCACAGATAGCTGCGTCCTCCTCCTTCTCTTTCAAAGTGATCCATGTTGGTGGCCATCACTGCCACCCTTTGTCCAAAACTCGGGACAACTTGCAACCACAAATACAGGCAACCGAGTATTAAAATCAGTTAAACTATGTTCTGTACTGCAGGCATGCTATGTATGAAAGGGCTGGCATTGGGTGCACTTTTTAAAAAATAAAATAAAATTTTTATTAGTTTTTCAACATATCATTTCCAACAATAATTAAACATACTTTCATATCTTATACCATTTTTTTTTTACTTCCATCAATCACATCTGAAAATTTTCCAGTCTATTCACTTAATATACATTTCTTACTTCCACTATTACATTTAAATCTCATAACCAATATCTCTATTCTTTCTCTACTTTGCAATGTTTCGTATATTTCTCCTTACAAGACTTGTTGTAGTCCTACTAGTGCAATTTGTTGATTACTGTTACTCTTCAAATAGTTCGTATATTTCTTCCAATCTTCTGTGAATCTCTGGTCCCGCATGTTTCAAATCCTTCCTGTCATTTTATCTAATTCTGCGTAGTCCAGGCATTGGGGGCACATTTTCAGTTGGTGTTGGAAACTAAGCCCATTGGCCCATCTAGCTTAGTATTGTTCACAAGTTCTGGACATTCTGTGCCCTACCTGGATAGGCCGGAGATTGAACCCAACACCTTGTGCATTCAAGGCAGATGCCCTACCACTGAGCAGTCACTCTTTCCCAAGCAGGGAGCTGCTTCGAAAATATGCTCTAGGCAGACACAACGAGGATTTTCCCCCATCTCTGTTGTTTTGATCGGATGCCCAAAATTTTCTCTCCCTTTTGCAGACAGTCATATTTGCAGATCCTACCCATCTGAGTCAACAGACTCGGAACGCAATGTACTCTGCACCTTCTCTGAAAAGGTTGAGGCTGTTGATTGCACCAAAATTGTTTTGAAAGGACAGCCAACATTCTCTTTTTGTTTTATAGTGGCTTGCTTTTATTTTTCCAAGGGAGTCTTTGTGCGATATTCTCTGCAGACAGAAACAGATTGGGAAGGTGGGGTGGGGGGGATGTCAAGGATTTGAGGGGGGAAAGGGTAGCTCATAAGGACCTAAAGACGTCCTCCTGGATCAGCTCAATGGCCCATCTAGTCCAGCATCTTCTTTTCAGAGGGACCAACCAGATGCCTAGATGGGAAGCCTGTAAGCAGGACTTGAGTTCAAGAGTCCCCTCCCCTCTTGTGGTTTCCAACAACTGATATTCAGAAACATTGGCTGCCCCCAACTGTAGAGGCAGAGGATAGCCATCAAGGCTAGTAGCCATTGATAGCTCCTCCATGAAGGAATAAACTCACTCACTTACCCATTCTGCCAAATAGGGATGCCAGCTATAGGGGGCCTAGCCTTTTTGTGGGGCCCTATATTTGGGGGGTTGGGGCCAGCAGGGGCGTAGCTAGCTGCTCCGGCACCCAGATCGGTGGGGGCTGGGCGATCCACCCATGGGGGAGGGATCCACCCAGGGGGGTGCCATGGCACGGGGGCAGGTTGGCGATCCGCCCAGGGTGGCTGTGTGACTAGCTGACCATGGAGTCTGCCTGGTGGACGCAAAACCCATGTTGCTGTTTTGAGCAGTGTGGGACCCGAGCCACTGTGTCACTCCCAGGAGAGACACATGGCTGGGGCACACTACAGGTCAGGCCCCACGAGAAGTGCTGCCCCCCGCAGTGTGCAATTTTGTCACGCACTCAGGGATAATACGCAGGGTGGGCTGCAACCCCTGCAACCCCCCTTCCTATGCCTCTGGGGGCCAGACCCCCACAATCTTCCCAAAGTGCAGAGGTGAAATGGGGAACTGACTATGATGCAACTGCAGTGGTCAGCTCCTGATGATGATGATGATGGGAGGATGAAGGGTCAATACAGCCTCTCACTGTTGGCATCAAAAGGAGGAGCCAGAGGCATTGAGGTCCCATGATGTCATGATATTGGGATGTCACACGCGCAACATTGCATCCCCCAATCGCCCTCCTAGGCTGGTGCCTCTGCTGCCAAATCTTGCAACCGGGTGGCAGCTCACCAGCTTGGCTTTAAGACTTCCCAAAGCTGCTGCTTTTCTCATTTCGCAAAATAAAGTTAATAAAAATCAAGTGGAGGGGAATTTGGTTGAAGTAGTGCATACATTATTTAACATCCACTGATTGAGACAAACGGTTTGCGGTATCTCCTGCTCGGAGATTGTCAGTGGCTTTCCTGAAAGATCTTCCTCCTTTTAAATTTCCATCTCCTTTTCAAAAACAAGTTTCATTCCTTTTCCTCTCCTAATCCAAAAAAAAAAAAAACAACTTTCTCCTTTACTGCAAGAGCACTGCCAGGTCTCCTTTTACTAGGGTTGGGCAATATATTGATGTATCAGCCCAAACCGGTTTGAAGTCCATGTTGTGATATTGGTTTCATAATTTTTGTCCTGCCAATCATATCACAAATCATGGTGTGTGTGCTATGTAAAAATCATAATTGGGGGGTGGGGCGGGGGGTGAGACCATGAAGCCAGCCAATGCTTATCTTGATTCCTGCAACCCCTGTTAACTTTGCCAGGTCTGCTCTCTCCTGCCTCCTACAGGAGGCAGTGAATCACAAGAATCACAGTGCCAGCAAAAATCACAATGCAGGAAAGTCTGTGGAGCCAGCTGATGCCTCTACATAACTCCATCTTTATTTCAGACATTGTGATATATCGGTATATCATGATGTTTAGCTGGTGATATAGCACAATGTTGAAAACCAGGTATTGCTCAGCCCTGCCTGGTACTAGTCCATCATCCTTTGAGTCATCGGACTCAAAATACAACCTTGATTTGCAGATGGCTTAAACACCTTGGCAGCATCAAGTCACTCTGTTGCAGCATTTGAGGGGTGTTGATAGGCAAGTCTGGGGAGTTTCTCGACTGGTTCAGGGACGGCAAGCAGGAAGCATGTCTCCTACGGCGAGGCTGGAGCTCAACATTTTGCAGCCGTGAGAGCTAATGGTGCCTCTCTATTCCACATTGGCCAGACCTCACCTAGAGCACTGGGTTGGATCCTGATTCAGGCAGGCCACATTCACACCATACATTCCACGCACTATGATACCACTTTAACCCATCGTGGCTTCTTCCAGAGGATCCTGGGAGCTGTAGTTTGTTAATGGTGCTAAGAGCTGTTGGGAGACCACCCTATTCCCCTGACAGAGCTGCAATTCACAAAATGGTTTAACATAGGGTTATCAGACATCTCCGGATTTGCAAATAAGTCCCTGGACAAATTCCATCCCCGGAATGTCCCCGGATTTCATCTAATGTCCCCGGGAAACACAGCAGTTGGCTCTGGCTGGCTTCAGGAACTGCCTGAGAGATCCCTGCCCCTTCTGAATCATAGAATTATAGAATCATAGAGTTGGAAGAGACCACAAGGGCCATTGCGTCCAACCCCCTGCCAAGCAGGAAACACCATCAGAGCACTCCTGACATATGGTTGTCAAGCCTCTGCTTAAAGACCTCCAAAGAAGGAGACTCCACCACACTCCTTGGCAGCAAATTCCACTGTCGAACAGCTCTTACTGTCAGGAAGTTCTTCCTAATGTTTAGGTGGAATCTTTTTTCTTGTAGTTTGGATCCATTGCTCCGTGTCCGCTTTTCTGGCTTGCACGCAAGTAGGAGTTGGGATGGGGCTGCTCCGAAAGGCAATGTGAAGCCTCCCTTCCCAGCCGAGGGATCCCTGCCCCCTCCTGCTTTCACGGAAGTAGGAATGGGATTAGGGCTGCTCTGATGGGAAGGGAGGCAGCGTGCTGCCAGAGTCTCACCACCACCACCGCCACCACTCTCGGCCCTCCTTCTCCGCCTTCCATACCTGACCCACCGCGCACCGCTTCCCCACCACCACCAAAGAACCAACAACTCAGGGGCTGCCCAGGCTCATGGAGAAAGGAGATAGAAGCCTCGGAGGAAAGGGAAACGTGGCGGTTGAGGTCAAGGACCGGTGGCCACCCCTCTGCCACCACCATCGCTGCAGCATCAACGTCCCGAACGTGTAGTAATTAATTAATTACTACACGTTAATTAATTAATTAAAGTGTCCCCGGATTCATTGAGAGAAAAAAAATCTGGTAACTTTAGTTTAACAATCAGTCTCTCTTCCCGGCCACAGAGCAATCTTCAGTTTGGGGCTGATGAAGTTTGGGGCCCATTCACCATAATCGACCAACCTCCACTGCCTTCGCCTGCTTTGAGAATTTTCTCTCACCCTGCATCTTCCAGAACAGATCAGAGATTGTTCTGGGTCTGGATGACCTTGGAATGTCCCTCTGTGTCTCTCTCCGTTTCAGCTTCTCCACCCACCAGGGATGGGAGGGAGAACAGATTTTAAAAGGATTTCTTCTTCCTTGCCTTGAGGAACTGTGCAGTTTGAGCCCTCCAACAGAGGTGCCTATAGATATATTTTAAAAGGCTCTGGTTTCCAACAAAAGACAGGTAATGCAACTGAAAGGGCTTTCCTTGCTCACCTGGGGTTTGGTAGAGAGAGAGAGAATTATGGTCTCCTTTTCTCTTTGGTCCTTGAAAGGCTGGATAAAGCAGCCCAGCTTCAAACCAAAGAGGTCCCCAAAAACATATCCCCTCCCACACACACACTCAGCACACACTTTCCCCTGACCCCCACAATATCTGAGCATGAAAAGGCAGGCCACAGGGGCTTCTTTGTAGCAAAAGAAAGACTCCCTTCCTCTGAGCACATCAAAAATGTTTCAGTGGGGGGAAAGGAAGAAATCAAAAGCCAGCCAAACCTTCTCCTACACATTCACCTGCAGATTCTGTGTGCAAGTTCCTTTTTCTCCCCAAACCGCTATGCCTATTTCTGTTTCGTAAAGAAAGAAAGACAGAAGGAAGGAAGGAAGGAAGGAAGGAAGGAAGGAAGGAAGGAAGGAAAGCACAGAACCTTCCTAAGCATGAAGGGAATATTTGCACCCTCCCCCCATTCCTGGAATTTCATAATGCAGGTCACCCAGAAGGTTCCGTGTGGAAGGACTTCTGATCCAGTGGTAACTGCTGCCCATGGGGACTGATAGGACAAGTGGCATGGAGCTCAACAGTAGATAACTCAAGAGAGCCAATGAGAGTCAGAGCTGTGGCTCAGCTGTAGAGCGTGCAGAAGGCCCCAGCTTCAAACCTTAGTATCTCCAGGTAGGGCTGGGGAGACCTTAATCTGGAGAACAGCTGCCAGTCAGTGTAGACCAGAGGTTCTCAACCTGTGGGTCCCCAAATATTGTTGGACTACAACTCCCATCATCCCTGAGCTCTGGCCTTGCTAGCTAGGGGTAATGGGAGTTGTTGTTCAAGAACATCTGGGGGCCCACAGGTTGAGAAAGGCTGGTGTAGACAATACTGCAGTAGATGGACCAAAGGTCTCACTTACATATAAGGCAATTTCCACATATAAGGCAAATTCCAGACAGAGACAACTAATTCTAGTTTTGCCTCCATCCTCTTGCCTGTTGAAATTCATTTTGTTAGTTTGGGCCCAGTTCTTCAATCTGTTAAGGTCATCTTGAATCCCCATTCTGTCTTCAGCAGCATTGGCTACCCTTCCCAGTTTTGTGTCAGCTGCAAATTTGATGAGCATTGCCTCAATACCTTCATCCAAGTAGTTTAGAAAGATGTTGAGCAACAACAGGCCCAGGGCAGAACCCTGTGCTGCATCCCACTTGTCAGTTTTTCCCCAAGATGACAAGGAACTGTTAGTGAGTACTCTTTGGGTTTCGTCAGCCAATAAGCTACAAATCCACTCAACCTTATCCATTCCATGTTTTACCAGCTTCTCTGCAAGAATATCATGGGGAACTTTGTCAAAAGGCTTTACTGAAATCAATATACATCATATTCACAACATTCCCCTGATCCACAAAGCTTGTAATTCTATCTTTGTTTCGCCATCTTGAAGGTGGGGACAACATTTGCCCTGTCCACAGGACATTTGCCAACATTTGCCCAACCTCCTGTCCACAGGAACATCACCTGTTCTCCAAGAATTCTCAAAGAGGCTCTGAGATTACACCTGCAAGCTCCTTTAGTACCCTTGGGTCCTGCTCATCAGGCCCTGGAGATTTGGAGTCATTTAAAATAGCTAGCTGTTCCCTTACCATCTCTTTCCCTATCTTGGGCTGCAACTCCATCCTTGTATTGTAATGCTTATTTTATCATCACCAGGTTGGGCACTGTTTTCCGTTTGGGTGAAGACAGAGGCAAATAAGGTGTTGAGCAGTCCCACCTTCTCTCTGTCACCCAAGACCATGTCTTCATCTCCACACAAGTGACCTCTTGCTTCAAACATAGCTGAAGAAACCTTTTAAATATTTTTAACCTCTCATTCTGAGTTTTGGCCCACCTAACCTCTCCCTCATGAGGCTCCAATACTTTGGCCACCTCATGAGAAGAGAACAATCCCTGGAAAAGACGCTGACAAACCTAGACAGCATCTTAAAAACCTATCCATTCTGAAGGAAATCAGCCCTGAGTGCTCACTGGAAGGACAGAGCCTGAAGCTGAGGCTCCAGTACTTTGGCCACGGCATGAGAAGAGAAGACTCCTTGGAAAAGACCCAGATGTTGGGAAAGATTGAGGGCACAAGGAGAAGGGGACGACAGAGGACGAGATGGTTGGACAGTGTTCTCGAAGCTACCAGCATGAGTTTGACCAAACTGCGGGAGGCAGTGGAAGACAGGAGTGCCTGGCGTGCTCTGGTCCAGGGGGTCACGAAGAGTCGGACACGACTAAACGACTCAACAACAACAACCTTCTCCCTGAAACTGCTGGCTTCTCGTGCATATTCTTCCTTCCTGATTTCTCCTTTCTTCCATTTCTTATAACCCCTTCTTACATCTCAGCTTGCATCAGTAAGTCACTTTCTTTTGTAAATTTATTTATTTGGGTTTTTCAAATTCAAATTTTACAATAACATATCAACATACAATATAGAAACAAGATTTTACAGAACCTCCTGGACTTCCCTCCTCCCCTTTTTGGGTCCTATTGTTAGTCCTTCCTCCTGCATCTTTTATAATAATCCAAATCTTTTGCACCTCCATTATGCCAAAAATTCACCATTAAACTACAAGTGTTATTCCAATCCCACTAACGATTTTAGCTGTTTACAATGGTAATAATAATAATAATAATAATAATAATAATAATAATAATAATAATAATAATAATTTATTATTTGTACCCAGCCCATCTGGCTGGGTTTCCCCAGCCACTCTGGTTTTTAAAATAGATTATAAAATTTCCCCATTCCTTATTAAAATTTTGGTCTTCCTAATTTCTGATTCTTCCAGTCATTTTTGTCATTTCAGCATAATCCATCAATTTGATCTGTCATTCTTCTCTGGTGTGGACCTTTCCTTCTGTCCATCTCTGGGCTAGTAGCAATCGTGCAGCTGTGATTGTGTACATAAATAGACTTTTCTGCTCCAACAATAAGCAACTTACGTAGTCAACACCGGTTTCCTTAGGTGCCTCCCACTTTTCTTGTTGGAATTGTCTATCTCTGTGCCTCCAATATTTCACCTTTAAGAAACTTCCATCCATCTTGGACTCCCTTCTCTTATGATTTGACCCCTTGCTGCCTCCTGTCTCTCACAGACGACGATGGAGTGGTCCATAGAGACGTTGAGATAGAGTGGCCCTAAGACATTTACTTCACCACATAGCATTACCTGGGTGTTTTCTATTGGGCATTTGTTCTTAGGCAGGGACACATTTAATAGCTGCAATCTGATTTTCCCTTGATCCTAATGCTGTTTTCAAAGAGATTGATTCACTCGCTTCGCTCGCTCGCCTTTTATTCCACACCAAACCTGCTGCCACTGCCCCCCGCCCTCTTACCTTTCTTTTTAAAAGCTGTATTCATCTCTAATCCATCCTAATACTATCTCTGCAGCTTTTAATGTGATTAAATAAAGCACAATGCATGACGACACTGGGGTGCACGGTTTTCCAAAGTGTATTAGATTACATATTCCAGCATCGTAGACAGTTCTTGGGGCACGCACATAGCAGGAGACAACAGCTCATTTTGGGGACAGAAATG